>NW_026622986.1:10000000-11247647 GCF_023065955.2 Ursus arctos
CGTGGTTATGCCATATGTTCAAAACCAAAATTCAACTGAGTCCATTTTAAAGTTTTTATTGGCTTTATTTGACGATTCATGAATTGGGCAGTCACCGATCCAGCAAATAGAAAGGGGACAGGGGAAGGAGCTATATAAAGTGAAAGACTTTTGTATGCAGAAGGGAGTGGGATCAGGAAGTTAAACTAGCAAAAAGTGGACTGGTTGTGGCGGGGTCTCTTTCTTTTAGAGGATGGGTCTGTTAGGCAGGTCACCTCATTCGTTCAAATCAGGTAAGTTCCTAATGAATTGGTTTATGATTCCATTTCTGGGAAAGTTGAAACTAATTGTCTCTGGTGATGTGGGGCTTAGCATAAGTGACTCCATGTTGGGCTTGTTGCCTTTTTTTTTTTTTTTAAAGATTTTATTTGAGAGAGAGTGAGTGTGCACAAGTTGGGGTGGGGTGGGGGAAAGGGGGGTTGGGAGGGAGAAGCAGACTCCCTGCTGAGCAGGGAGCCCTGTCCCTGGGCTCCATCCCAGGACCCTGAGATCATGACCTGAGCTGAAAGCAGATGCTTAACTGACCGAGCCACCCAGGTGCCCCTGTTTTCTTGTTTTTAACACCTGTATCAAAGATAGTTTTTTCAATAGAGTTTAAACTCTTTGCTCCATTATTGTCTTATGTCGTCTTTGTTAGATTAATTCCTAGGAACTACAGTTTTTGTTTCTGTTGTGAGTGACTTTTTTCCCTTTTTTCCCCCTCTATTGGTATGTATGTCTATATTGATATAAATCTGTCAGCTAATCTGTCTATACTTAATATATTTTGGGGGCAATCTAGCTACATTCTTACTGTATTTTAATGGCTAGTTTTTCTTCTCCATGTTCTGTGAGGTTTATTATTTAAACAATGGCCAGTTGTCTTTTCCTACCAGTTCTTATTACGTTGTCTTTTGTCTTTCCTTGCTTTACTGCGTTTGTCTGGAATTGTAGTGATACATTGAGAGTAACAGAGATGGTGGTCTCTCTATCTTGTAGTACCTTAAAAAGAATTCATCTTTAGTTTCACCTTTAATTGGGAGATTGATTTATTTTTATTGTTTTTCATTTTACTTTTTTGGGGGGTTATATGCTCTGTTTTTTATTTTCAAGGTTTTTATTTAAGTAATCTCTATACCCAACATGGGGCTCGAACTCATGACCCTGAGATCAAGAGTTGCATGCTCTTCTGACTGAGCCAGCCAGGTGCCCCTGCTCTATTTTTTTTTTTTTTTTTTTTTTTTTGCTTTTTTTTAATTGACTTCATTGGTTTCAAAAACTTGAGAAATAAGCACAGAATTCTCTTTCTGATTTTGGTAAGGTAACTGTCATGGATGGTATGTAGAGCTCTAAATTCTGAATAGTTGTGTATAGTGAGGCTTTTATTTTTATTTTATATATATATATATTTTATATTGAGGTTTTTATTTTTATTTTTTTAAGATTTTATTTATTTATTTGACAGAGAGAGACAGCCAGCGAGAGAGGGAACACAAGCAGGGGGAATGGGAGAGGAAGAAGCAGGCTCCCAGTGGAGGAGCCTGATGTGGGGCTGGATCCCAGAGCACCGGGACCGCGCCCTGAGCCGAAGGCAGACGCCCAACGACTGTGCCACGCAGGCGCCCCTATATTGAGGTTTTTAAATTACATATTTGAATTATTTTTATCAGGCTTTTCCAAAATAAGTTATGTGTAGCAACTCTACTTAGTTGAAAGCCATCATGCATTTGGAAAAACAAAGCAGACATGGTTATGTATCTTGAACTGAATTTTTTAAAAATATTTTTGTTGGGTGGGGGAGAGAGAGAGCGCACACGCATGAACACACAAGTGGAAGGGGGGCAGAGGGGGAGGGGGAAGCAGACTCCCCTGCTGAATGCAAAGCCGGGACTCAGGGCTCCATCCTAGGACCCTGAGATCGGGACCTGGGCTGAAGTCAGATGCTTAACTGACTGAGCCACCCAGGTGCCCTAAACTGTGAATTTTTTAAAAGTTGAATTTTAATAGATACCTAGAAAAATGGGTATACTAGAATATGCAAATGTCCTACGTGTGCAGCCCGCTGAATTATCCCAAACCAAACACACCTATGCGAGCAGCATTTAGATTGAAGGGACGACACATTAGTAGGACCGCAGAAGTCACCCTGCTGCCCTTTTCGGTGCCCTTGACTTGCAGCAGCGTGGTGATTAGTGGTCATGGTCTGGCAGTTGGCTCCTGCTGGACTCCTGACTTCGGGTGTTTTGTTCAACAGGGACATCAGACGATAAGGTTGTGTCTGCAAGTTCATTTGAACATTGGAGCCTTGACCTAGGCTCCAGTCTTCAGAGCTGCAGTTTTCAAACGTGATTTCAGTACTTCACACCCTGAAAAATTAAGGATCTTTATGTGGGTGATATCTAACAATATTTACTGTAGCAGAATTCAAACAAGAAATTTTAGACTATTAACTCATTAAAAAGTAATAATCCCATTATATGTAAGCATAAAAACACTTTATGAAAAGTAACTCAGAATAAGTGAGAAGAGTGGCATTATTTTATGTTTTTCTAACTTTTGTTTTACATTGGAATCTAGTCGACTTACAATGTTAGTTTCAGGTGTACAGCATAGTCATTTGACGGTTCTGTACATTACATCATACCGTGGTAAGTGTGGTTACCATCTGTCACCATACAGAGTTATACACTGTTGTTGACTGCATGCCCTGTACTGTACTTTTCATCCCTTATGTGTTCTGTGACTGAACTTTGTACCTCTTCATCCCCTTCACCTATTTCAGCCATCACCTCCCTCCCCTGCCCCCCTGCAGCTACCAGCTTGTCCTCTGTCTGTTTTGTTCATTTGTTTTGCTTTTTGGATTTTCACAAGTAAGTGAAATAATTTGGTGTTTGTCTTTCTCTGAATTATTTCACTTAGCACAATACCCTCTAGGTCCATCTGTGCTGTGAATGACAAGATTTTTTCTTTTTTTTTTTTTTTCTGCTGAGTAATACTCCATTCTCTCTCTATATGCCACATCTTCTTTATCCTCTCATCTATCGATGGGCACTTGGGTTGCTTCTTGGCTGTTGTAAATAATGCTGCAGTCAAGATGGGGGTGCATATGTCTTTTTGAATTAGTGTTTTCATCTCCTTTGGATAAATACCCAGAAGTGGAATTACTGGATTGCATAATATTTCTGTTTTTAATTTTTTGAGTAACTTCCATACTGTTTTCCCCAGTGGCTGCACGAATTTACATTCCCACCAGCAGTGCACAAGGGTTCTCTTCTCCATGTCTTCACCAACACTTGTTACTTCTTATCTTTTTGATAATAGCCATTCTGACTGGTGTGAGGTGGTATCTCATTGTGGTTTTGATTGGCATTTCCCTGATAATTAATGGTGTTGAGCATCTTTTCATGTGTCCATTGGCCATGTCTGTCTTCTTTGGAAAATGTCTAATCATGTCCTCTGCCCATTTTTAAATCAGATTAGTAGTTTTTTTTTTTTTTTTTTTTGGTGTTGTGTGAGTTCTTTATATATTTTGGATATGAAATCAGATATATCCTTTGCATATATCTTCTCCCATTCAGTAAGTTGTCTTTACATTTCATTGATGGTTTCCTTTACTATGCAAAAGCTTTCTATTTTGATGTAGTCCCAATCGTTTATTATTGCTTTTGTTCCCCTTGCCTGAGGACACATATCTAGAAAAGTGGTGCTAAGGCCGATATCTAAGAGATTATCACCTATGTTTTCTTCTAGGAGTTTTATGGTTTCAGGTCTTACATTTAGGTGTTTATTCCATTTTGAGTTAATTTTTGTGTATCATGTAAGAAAGTGGTCCAGTTCGATTCTTTCACATATAGCTGTTCAGTTTTCCGAGCACTGTTCATTGAAGAGACTGTCTTTTCTGCATTGTATATTCTTGCCTCTTTTGTTGTAGATTAATTGACCATATAAGCATGGGTTTGTTTTGGGCTCTTCATTCTGTTCTTTTGATCTAGGTGTCTATTTCTGTGTCAGTACTGTAGGGTTTTGATTACTGTAGCTTTGTAGTATAGTGTAAAATCTGGGATTGTGATTCCTCCAGCTTTGTTCTCCTTTCTCAAGATGGCTTTGACTTTGTGGGGTCTTTCATCATTCCATACAAATTTTAGGAATATTTGTCTTCTGTGAAAACTACTTTGGAATTTTGATAGGGATTGTATTGAATCTGTAGATTGCTTTGGGGACTATGGACATCTTAATAATAGTCTTCCAGTTCATGAGCATGGAGTATCTTTCCATTTGTGCCATGTTCAGTTTCTTTCATCAGTGTCTTATCATTTTCTGAGTACAGATCTTTTACCTCCTTGTTACATTTATTCGTAAATATTTTATTCTTTTTGATTGTAGCTCTTCTTCATGGCTGCTTAGAAGACAGCTGGATTTTTCTGTTTCTGTATTCAGTCTGTTGTGATTTGTTGTTTGGTTGGACTATATGAAGGAAACCTGGTCTTGTACAGACCTGTAGTTGGAAGAGACGAGTCTTTTAATGATCTTTTTAGGTAATCGTGGATATTCTCTTTGATACCATATCAAAACTCTGTAAGTGACAGTTTCTTAAAAATTGAGTTGCAGACTGGAATCTTAACCCGTATCAAACTTTTCTCATTCTGTTACATTTAATTGTACTGGTTTATCTTGTACTTTGAATCTTCATACATGATTTAGAAAATATCGGTTCACAGAATGCTGTAAATCGCCAAAATGTCAGCACCTTTTATGATATCATTGGAAAAGGTCACATTTGTTAAAATCACCCACGATCCCATCAGATTGTTATTGCAAAAGCTGTCATGTTCCTGGTGGCGGATGTAATTTTTTGAAAAACCTAATTTTTGCTTGAAGACTTGAATTTTCTCATGGTCGACACACAGGCTGGGTGTTTTCCTGGAAGCAGTAGGTTCACTTTATTCATTAAAAAAAAAAGTCTGCCGAATAAATACCCAACTTTCAATACTCCATTTGCCTTTCGGTTGTTATTTCCTGTAAGAATGATATTCCATGGGGGGAAAAAAGCTGCTCACTCAGCTTGCACATTGGACAGATGGCACTCCTCCTTTTCTTGGAGACAGTCATCATCCTTCAGTGTATGGCATACATTCTTATGTATACTTCCCATTTTGTCATAGAGTATTAAGACATGTATCCAAGAATTGAGATTTCAGTACAGGTGTTCATTTTCACCGTTTCATCAAGGACCCTCTTATGTGAAGCTGGCATTTTTTTCACTGAGTTTATAGTGGGGGGGGGGCTGCCCTGTTGGTGCCACTGACTTTCTTCCTGCCACCGTGCCCGCAGTGTTATACACCCTTGCTTTTATGCCCTCAGCACAAATGTCAGCGCAGTGAACGTCGCAAGTAACCTGTCAGCATTATTACAAAAATAGTTTTGACCTCACGGACGGACTGCAAGGTTCTTGAGGACCCCCAGGGTTTAAGGATCACTTGGGAGCAGGTGGCTGAGGGCCAGGGTCTTACGCTGATCTGTCTCCCCTGAGCTTGCTGAACCAGATCCAACTTTTTCTTTTGCTTACTTACTCCGAAAGCTGTCTTCTTAGAAGCAGGGACCTGCTACTTCTTGGCTCAGCTGTGCCGTATTTTTCCAAGCGAGGGGAAGTTTGGTGACACTAGGAAGGAAGATATTTCTGAGACCAGCAGCTTCAGACCTGTGTGAAGCTGTTAATTTTGCTGTCTTATCACAATAAATGCGGCTATAAACATGCTAATACTTGGTTTCCTTTCCTCATCTTTTAAGATGAAGATAATCACAAAGAGAAGTGGAAGACAAGTCCTGGACATTTATCAAGAAATATTTGTTTGGCAATGTCATAATTAGGAAGAATGATAACAAGTGGTAACCTGTTGTAATGCTTTTAATTTCATTTTAACCTGTTAATGGTTTAGCTAGTTCTTCTGTTCTTTTATTTCCTGTAAATAGTAATCAGATCTTGATTTGATTCAGTTTTTTTTTTTTTTTTTTTTTTTTTTTTGCAAAATTGCTTCATGGGTGGTAAGGTGTACTTCTAGCTGGAGTCAGGCAATGTTGATTGTCTCTCTTTTTGTGATGTTCCTGGTCGTTGATAATCATTACCTAGATCCCCCTTTTTTTTTTTTTTTTAAAGATTTTATTTATTTATGTGACAGAGAGACAGCCAGTGAGAGAGGGAACACAAGCAGGGGGAGTGGGAGAGGAAGAAGCAGGCTCACAGCGGAGGAGCCCGATATGGGGCTCGATCCCATAACACCGGGATCACGCCCTGAGCCGAAGGCAGACGCTTAACGACTGTGCTACCCAGGCGCCCCTAGATCCCTTGTTTTATTAGTGGTTTGTGAAATGGTGATATTTTAATTGTTTTCCTTCTTTCTTTATTAGGATTTTTTATAAAGAGGAAGTTTCCCTCATCAGTTATTTGAGATATACTTGTATAGAAAAGGCAGGTTAAATTTTTTTTTTTTTAAAGATTTTTATTTATTTATTTGACAGAGATAGAGACAGCCAGCGAGAGAGGGAACACAAGCAGGGGGAGTGGGAGAGGAAGAAGCAGGCTCATAGCAGAGGAGCCTGATGTGGGGCTCGATCCCACAACGCCAGGATCACGCCCTGAGCTGAAGGCAGACGCTTAACCGCTGTGCCACCCAGGAGCCCCTAAATTGTTTTTTTTAAAGATTTTATTTATTTGACAGAGTGCGAGTGAGCACAGGGAGGAACGAGGGAGCAGCAGAAGCAGAGGGAGAAGCAGGCTCCCCTCTGAGCAGGGAGCCTGATGGGGGGCTGGATCCCAGGACCCTGGGATCATGACGTGAGCTGAAGGCAGACGCTTAACTGACTGAGCCACCCAGGCGTCCAGCCTTTTTTTTTTTTTTTAAAGATTTTATTTATTTATTCGACAGAGATAGAGACAGCCAGCTAGAGAGGGAACACAAGCAGGGGGAGTGGGAGAGGAAGAAGCAGGCTCATAGCGGAGGAGCCTGATGTGGGGCTCGATCCCAGAACGCCGGGATCACGCCCTGAGCCGAAGGCAGACGCTTAACCGCTGTGCCACCCAGGCGTTCCCCCCCCTTTTTTTTAAATCAATTTTCAACATTGTGAGTTAGTCCGTTAGATTATAGAATACTTCTGTTCAGGATGAGTAAATTAAATTGGTCTCCCAGTCATTTTTCTTTGAAACATCAAGCGAAATTGCACTTGTTTTTAGAAATAAGTAAGTCCAAAGGAAACTATTAAGAAAAAAGTCCTTTTGTTATATTCTGAAAGTAACTTAATTTTTTGAAATAAAAAAAATGTGTTGGCACCTATGGATGCTATTAAGAGAATTAAATTTTTCTTTAATTAAAATAAGATTTTTTGGGGGGCGCCTGGGTGGCTTAGTTGGTTAACTGTCTGACTCCTGATTTTGGCTCCGGTCATGATCTCAGGGTCATGAGATTGAGCCCCAAATGGGGCCCTGAGCTCAGGGGGAGTGTGCTTGAGATTCTGTCTCTTCCCCTCTGCTCCTCTCCCTGCTCGCGCTCTCGCTCAAATAGATAAAATCTTTAAAAAAATTAAGATTTTTCTTGCTTCTGAGAATGATGTATTCATTGCACGTAATTATCCTTTTACAAATCCTATGTTGTAGTCTGAGAGCACATTCGAAAGTGTATGAAGTATCCTTGCCCTCAAGGTGTTTATAGTAGAATAAAGTCTGTGAAAAGTTGACCTTTGCTGGATAAATTTTTTACTGGCATTTCATGGGTTGCATGATAAAAGTTATATTTATTACAATACTTCCTCCTCTTTAAAATTTATAATGTTGAGAAACAGGTGATGGAAAATCAAGTTTTCTTTAGATAAAGGTTAGTAAGAGCCGAAACTGCTTCTGGGAAGGGTGAGTCAGATCGAGCCCGAGTGTGTGCTGGAATTCTGGTGAGAACAAGGGAAGCAAATGCCTTTTGTCTTAAAACTGCAGACTCTCACCCCGGGCTGCCGGTGACTTAGAACAGGTCCTTCTACTTCAGGCCAGACCTGTTTTACGCCGCTCCTCCCTTCCTGAATTCCTTCTCATAATTTGAGTGATTGTTGAATACCCAGCCCTTAGTACCCGCACGGAAGGTTATGTAAACACCCGTGTGCGTTTGTGGCTCTCCTCCTGGGAGCCTGTCAACAGCTCTTGCTGATCAGCGGTAGCGTTCTCCGGTGCACAGTTCAGAATGGTATCTGCTGCGAAGTGGTTCCTTAGTCCCGTGCATACTGACTCTTCCACTAACCCCTGAGATCTGCTCGGTTAGCTTTTTTTTTTTTTTTTTTTAAAGATTTATTTATTTATTTGACGGAGAGAGAGACAGCCAGCGAGAGAGGGAACACAGGCAGGGGAAATGGGAGAGGAAGAAGCAGGCTCATAGCAGAGGAGCCTGATGCGGGGCTCGATCCCAGGACCCCAGGATCACGCCCTGAGCCGAAGGCAGACGCTTAACGACTGAGCCACCCAGGCGCCCCTGCTCCGTTAGCTTTGTTCGGCATCTATACTTTAAAAAGGTAACTGAAGTGATTTTTGACTCCACTTCTGTTCTAGTGTTTCTGATCTCCAGCTGGGTCCAGCCCTGGGTCGTTGAGTGGACTCTGATTTTTGCATTTGGGACCTAAAATATCCTTAGGGGGAGATCGTGAATGGTATGGCGATCTTGCTTCCCACAGTACAGTTTTCTCTCTGAGTCGTTTTTAACTTACTCATAGCTGCCATTGACAGCAGCTGCCATGTTTGGATCCTTTGCTGCTCGCGAGGCACCGTGCGGAGCGGCGCTCCCTGATACTCACGTGTAAGTCCTGTCTTAACAGCAGCCCTTGGAGGACTGTCTTTTTTCCTTTATTAATGGGGAGAACCAAGCCCTGAAGTTAAATACTTTGCCCTGAGTCTTGTGTTTAGATTAGGACGTGGTAAAGCCAGGGTTTCAACTCCAGCTACCTGTTCTCTTGTATGTCAGAAACCAATGTGTCAGAATATCCTATGATTTGAATTCTTACTGGAATTTCTGTCCCTTTTATGCATCTCGGTCTCTCTTTGGCTCCTTATTTTCATCTGGATAAGCACAAGTCTCATCTACTTTGGCCAGTGCTCAAAAATATGTCTACCGAAGCGTACCCCTTGATGACGAGTTTGCTCAGAAGTCTGAGGGCACTTCAGAGAGTCACCCACCGCAAGCATGAAATTGTTCTGAGGTTTTATGTTTGATCTGATAGATTAAATATCACTTTCCATTGTTTCACATGGAAACTCCAGAAGGATGTATCATTTTTATGCCCCACCCTTGAACTGCTACAAGTTTACCTCAGTTTGAGAGACCCGTCTGTGGGACTCTGCAGTAACTGGCCATGGTGGTATAGTGGGGGTCAGATGGGAAGGTACCAATGGACAGTGGTGAGGGGCTGAACAGAGGCGTAGGGGTGGCCCAGGGATGAGTTTTCTAGAGATTTGGGCGGTGCGATGGAATGGATCTGATGACTGGATATTGGGAATTGTAGTTCTTCTCCTCGGATGGTTTAGTTTTGTTTTGGTTTCTGCCACTGGTTTTTCTTTTTGCCCCGTCCCTTAACTAGGGGAGTGTTTTTAATCCTTGACCAATTTATTCCTGCCGCTTAGCCTGGTTAATGTGCCTGTGCGCATTGTCTGGGTTCTGGCTCTCCTTTCTGTACGAGTGACTTCTGAACTGCTGGTGGCTTCAGTGAGCTCCAGTTCATTGAATCCACCTGAGCCCTAATTTGCTGAAGCAAGTTTGCAGTTGCTCGGCGGTGTCTCCTCGATATTGGAATGTCCTAGAGTTAGCATGTTTGATTTCAGCTGCTCTTTTCTCAAAAACTATAACATTGGGGCACCTGGGTGGTACAGTCCGTGAAGCGTCAGACTCTTGATTTCAACTCAGGGCATGATCTTGTGGAGATCTCTTCGTGGTTCTGAGTTCGAGCCGCCATCAATCTCCGTGTTCAGTACAGTGCCTGCTTGAGTTTCTCTCTCCCTATGCCCCCTCCACCGCATGCTTTCTCTCTCTTTAAAATAAGTAAATAGATCTTTAAAAAAAACTATAACATTTTTAGGTGATATACAAATTGGTAGGAATAGAACATTTCCACATCCACTGTGGACTAGACTCAGATCCTGTTTAATTAGCCAGGGGTTTAGAACTCACTGGAAGGTGGGCCATCATGCTGGCTAGAACAGACACCGTGTAACGTGGCATTCTTTCCTTTGGCCCCTGGGTTCCCGATGAGGCATGCAGCCTGTGATAATGTCAGGGATTACATCATGGTTCCACTAGAACTAATAGGAACCATCTGTCCCTCCTTTTAAGGGAATGCTGATAAATAGTAGGTTCTCCTAGTTTTTCAACTAGACAGCATCTTTTTTTTTTTTTTTAAGATTTTATTTATTTAATTGAAAGAGAAAGAGCGCATGCGTGCATGCATGAGCGGGGTGAGGGGCAGAAAGAGAAGCAGGCTGTCCACGAAGCAGGGAGCCCCATGCGGGGCTAAGTCCTGGGACTCTGGTCTCATGACCTGAGCCGAAGGCAGACTCTTAACTGACTGAGCCACCCAGGCACCCTGAATTAGTGTTTCCTTTTCTCCCCTCTTCTCTCTCCCCTCTTACCTTCTCTCTACCCCTCTCCCCTCCCTTCCCCTTCCCCCCCCCAGGTTGCCAGAACGAATCCACTTGTTTTGCTAGTTTAACTTCCTGATCCCACTCCCTTCTGCATACAAAGTCTTTCATTTCATATAGCTCCTTCTCAGATCTCCTTTCTGTTTGCTGGATCAGTGGCTGCCCAATTCATGAATTGTGAATAAAGCCATTAAGATCTTTAAAATTGACTCAGTTGAATTTTGTTTTTTAACATATGGTTTAAACATGGTTATATATCACCAGAGGAGCTTTTAAAAAAAAATAGGGTCTCCACTCCCTCTAGATTATGATTCAGTTGTATCTTTTCCCAGTGCAGTTGCGAGCCGGGTGCTTACGCTGATCTGTCTCCCCTGAGGTTGCATGTGGCTGTCCAGTTTTCCTAGCACAATTCGTTGAAGAGACTGTCCTTTCCCCATTGTATATTCTTGGTGATTTTGTCATAAATTAATTGACCATATATGCTTGGGTTTACTTCTGGGGTTTCTCTTCTGTTGCATTGATCTGTGTGTCTCTTTTTATGTCATACTGTTTTGATTACTGTAGCTTTGTAATATACTTTGAAATCAGGGAGGCTGATGCCTCCAGCTTTGTTCTTTTTTCTCAGGATTGCCTTGACTGTTTGGGGCCTTTTGTTGTTCCACACAAATTTTAGGATTGTTTGTTCTAATTGTTCTAGTTGATAGGGATTGCATTAAATCTGTAGATTGCTTTGAGTAGTATGGGCATTTTAACAGTAATCTTCCAATCCATGAGCATGGAATATCCTTGTGTCATCTTTAGTTTCTTTTATCAGTGTCTTAGAGTTTTCAGTGAACAAGTCTTTTGCCCCCTTCATTAAATTTATGCCCAGATATTTTATTCTTTTTGATGCAATTGTAAATGGCATTGTTTCCTTTCTCTTTCTGATGCTTTATTAGTGTATAGAAAAAAATAGATATTTGTGTATTAAATTTATGCCCTGCAACTTTACTGAATTCATTTATTGGTTTTAACAGTTTTTTGGTGGACTCTTTAGGATTTTATATATATATTAAATATATATGTATAATATATTTTTTTATACATGTCATCTGCAAATAGTGACAGTTTTACTTCTTCCTTTCAGATTTGGATGTCTTGTTCTCGCCTCAGGGCTGAGGCTAGGACTTTTGGCACTGTGTGGAGGAAAGTGGTGAGAGGGGGCATCCTTGTCTTGTTCCTGACCTTCGAGGACAAGCGCTCACCTTTTCATCATTGAGTGTGTTAGTTGTGAGGCTGTCCTTCTCTTGTAAGCTGAATAGTGTTCTAACCCTTTTTGCATTCACATCCCAGCTCTGCTCATTGCTGGTCTTATGAGTTTAGGCAAGTTATTTCATCTCTCTGAGCCTCAATTTTCTTATCTGAAACGGGCTAATAAGGGTACCTACGTCGTATGATGAGAGTGAGAATTAAATCACATGACACATATGAAGCACTTCGTGTAGGACCTGGCACAAATCAAGGAGCAGTACATGGTAATTGCTATCCATTCTTAATCAACCATATTGTTAAATACCCTAAAATGCTGATTTTTTTTTCCTGTCTCTGCCGGCTAGTCTATAACCAGATGCCGTCCTCTTCCTTATCAGTGTTTCATGGTGTCATTGCTCTTGTCCATATTACCACTGTCGTCACCTTAGCTCAGATACTCATTGCCTTTTGTGTAGATTGCAATAATCAGCACTTAGCTCACATTCCTGGTCCCACTTCATTCTGTCTGCACAGAAGTGTCTTGCTTTTGTTGATTTTTTTTTTTTTTAAAGATTTTATTTATTTATTTGATGGAGAGCGAATGAGCACAAACAAGGGGAGTGACAGGCAGAGGGAGAGGGAGAAGCAGGCTTCCTTTGGAGCAGGGAGCCCGATGCAGGACTTGATTCAGAACCCTGGGATCGTAACCTGAGCCAAAGGCAGACGCTTAACTGACTGAGCCACCCGGGCGCCCCAAGTATCTTGCTTTTGATTCTTCGGCTGTGCCACCCTGAGTCGAAATTACTCCATGGGACCTCCAAAGCCTATTATATTTAGGCCCCACGTGTGGTTACCTTTCATTACTCATTTTTATACACCTCCTACTCTAGTGAGGCATAAGAATGTGTTCTGAGACCTACGGTTTTTCTCCGGGATTGATGTCCCAGGTTGCTCGGCAGGCACATGTCCGTCTGTCGGTCATGGTCCTGGTTTGACCCTGTCGTCGGAGGGAGGTTGCCTGTTACCCCCCTGTGGTCTGTGATTAGCAGGGCCTCCGTTGTCACGCCCTCCTCTGGGTGGGCCCTAGCCCGCCTTTGGAAACCTAGATCCGAAGAAATTCCATTGTTCCGTTGCTATTATTAATCTAGAGCCAAGAGTACTAGAAATGGCCTTCTCTAGGCTCACACCCCGTTAAAAGGAACTTTGCTCTCTGAGCTGTGAACTGCAACGTCACTCTACTGCTTCTTTATATCGAGTGTTCCTAAAACTAGCATGTGTCGAGTGGGTGCACAGTTTTTATTTCTTTCTTTTCCTCTTTATTTATTTATTTATTTTTTAATTTTTAAATTTTTAAAAAGATTTTATTTATGTATTTGACAGAGAGAGACAGCCAGAGAGAGAGGGAACACAAGCAGGGGGCGTGGGAGAGGAAGAAGCAGGCTCCTAGCGGAGGAGCCTGACGTGGGGCTCGATCCTAGAACGCTGGGATCACGCCCTGAGCCGAAGGCAGACGCTTAACGACTGCGTCACCCAGGCACCCCTCCTCTAGTTTAAAGGGTCTGGCAGTTGCTAAACTGGATCTCTTGTTGGTTTAAGGAAAAAAAAAAAAAGTGGAATACAAGCTGTATGTGCCTGTGTTGCCCTGGTTGTCTTTACTCTCCGCTGTGCTGGGGGGTAGCCGGGGTCAGGCCTGCCTGTTGTGTTTGGGTGCAACATGGAGGCGCAGCTCTGCCAAAGGGTTTGGCCTGTGCAGGGTGCCTCGGCCCCCTTTGCGTGTTCTCCTCACCTGGGCTCACAACGGTAATAATGATTCTAAGGGATCGTTTAGCTGCAGGTGAGACTTGCGTTTTCTTGGGCTTGATGGTGGGAACATTTTTAAGACTAAGAAATCAAGAGGAGGAAGAATCAATAGAGGTGTCTTGGAGGGTAGGGATTCTGCCCTTGCTCCTGAATGCCCGGTGCCCGTGTGGTAGGATGATTGTTCAGTGAATGTATGGATTTCTTTTGAGTGTGTGTGTGTGTTTTAAGATTTATTTATTTTAGAAAAAGAGAGAGGGAGGGGGGAGGAAGAGAGTGCACGCGTGTGGGCACACGTGGGATGGAGGGGTAGAGGGAGAGAGAGAATCTCAAGCAGACTGAGTGTGGAGCCCAACGCAGGGCTTGATCTCACAACGCAGGAATTGTGACCTGAGCCGAAATCAAGAGTTCGGCACCTAATGGACGGAGCCACCCAGGCGCCCGGGCACGGATTTCTTAAAGAGCAAGCTGGGCGTTTCTATAGCGAGTGAACAGCTAACCTAAAAGACTGATTCAGTGTTTCACAAGGAGTTGCTGTGCCGCTGGATGTCTCTGCAGGAAGGAGTTGGAGGAGGGAATGGGGATCATGGTTGGGGTGCGAGGGGAGATACTGGATTTATTCAGACTTCTCTCCCTTCTTTTTTTTTTTTTTTTAAGATTTTATTTATTTATTTGAGAGAGAGAGAGAGAGAGAGCCAACGAGAGAGGGAACACAAGCAGGGGGAGTGGGAGAGGAAGAAGCAGGCTCCCAGTGGAGGAGCCTGATGTGGGGCTCTATCCCAGAACACCAGGATCATGCCCTGAGCTGAAGGCAGACGCTTAACGACTGCGCCACCCAGGCGCCCCCAGACTTCTCTCCCTTCTTGCATCTTCCTCTTCACTTCCACTGGAGCTGGGGTCCCTGTCTTGTTTCTGCCGCTGAGAACTTGCCCATAGGTAAGCCCCGCTCTATAGGTCAATTTCGGGAGATGGAACCAGAGTTTAGAGTTGCTCATTAGGCCGTTCTATTTCAAGAAATATGTTAGGAGTTCAAAATAGAAGTTGGCTGCTTGGTGAAGAAGTGAACTTCATTCACCCTGTTCACCCTGGAGTTACTCAGGCAAGATATGTCAGCTATGTTCTGTGTGATATTTTAATTGGGTGAGAGAATTGAATCCCCCCCCCCCGCCTTTTTTTTTTTTAAACAATTTGGGTAAAATATAAGAAATATTGACTAGCAAAGAAAACGCGAAATACCAAATGACCTTGATCACAGTTAACAGATGTTAACATTTCTTTCTTTCTTTTTTTTTTTTTTTAAAGATTTTATTTATTTATTCGACAGAGATAGAGACAGCCAGCGAGAGAGGGAACACAAGCAGGGGGAGTGGGAGAGGGAGAAGCAGGCTCCCAGCGGAGGAGCCTGATGTGGGGCTCGATCCCATAACACTGGGATCACGCCCTGAGCCGAAGGCAGACGCTTAACCGCTGTGCCACTCAGGTGCCCCCAGATGTCAACATTTCTGCATACTTGTTTCAGATTGTTATTTTATTGAAAGAAATGAAACATTGTAGATGAAGTTGGAGTGTATATCCTTCTCCTTCTACTTCTTTCCCCTTCCTCCCTACAAGCAGTTGCTAATATGAATTTGTGTGTATCCTTCCATCCTTTTTTTTTCTTCGAATTGCAACAAATTCCTTCCATCTTTTTCTAAATATGCCTTTATATATGGATTTTCCTGTCATTTGAAGGGCATAGGGGATGGTAAGTGATCATTAACAGAAATCATATACTGAATGTTTCATTCTGTTATTTGCTTTTATAACAGCCCTGTTTTGATGGGATTGAGTTGTGTAGATACAGACCCCAGAAGACGTTTTCTTTTTTCTTTATTGTATTTTAAGTTTTTATTTACCAGATGACATTTTCAATTTTAATTTTTTGGGGTTGTCTGCATAGGTCTTCTTTATGTATTTGGCTGCTTATGTAAATTTCTCATTGGTTCCCTGACATTTAATACAAATTCTTGTTTGTAGGCCTTAAATTGATTAGCATTTTTAAGAGTTTACACCAATAACAAGGTGAAAGCCTAATTTTTGGCTAACATTTCCATATGCATTTTAGCAGACAGTCTCAATATTTTGTGTTCCAAAAGGATGCTGCAAAGATATTGCAGTGGGTGTGGAATAGTTTGCAAGGGACGTGAGTAGGTGGCAGAGACTTTTTGGCTGGAACGAATATATGCAGAAAAGCTGTTGCTAGGGCCCCTTCGGGAGCTTGTCATTGAGTGGGGAAGTGTTAGGTTATCAAGTTTTTTTTTTTCTTTTTCTTTTTTATGGGCAGCAATTGCTAGTTTTCTATATTAAAACAGTATCCCCTTTGATTTAAGAAATATATGTAAATATGAAATTAATATTTAATTAGCAATGTAAGTCCAGCCCTGTTCAAACCAAGCTTTGGTCTCATTGACTGCACTGTCTTTTGGATGTTTTCCCTTGGATATCTCCTCTTGACCTCATTCAAAGATCTGAAGTGGAAAAACAGGTTCCCGCTTTTTAACATACCCAGTTCCTGTTTATGACACCACTGTCATTTGTATATTTAAGGTTAGGGACTGTGGAGTCATTTGGTTCCCAGCATGGCTTTAGTGTTTCATTCTCAGAGCTTGGGTTTTTTACCCTTACCATTCTGTACCGCACTGATGTCTTGCACCGCACTGATGTCTTGCACCGCGGGCTCGCTGCCCTTGTTCTAGCCCTGGGATGCTCCCCCTTGACCGAGGTTACTCTGGTCGCTGCTTTGCTGAATACGCAGCCTTCAGTTCACCCCGTACCCTGGTATCCGATTTTAGAACCTTACTTGCATTACTTTATTTTTGAAGAGGACTTCTTCCCCGTGGATTTTTTTTTTTTAAAGATTTTATTTATTTATTTGACAGACAGCCAGCGAGAGAGGGAACACAGCAGGGGGAGTGGGAGAGGAAGAAGCAGGCTTCCAGCGGAAGAGCCCGATGTGGGGCTCGATCCTAGAACGCCGGGATCACGCCCTGAGCCGAAGGCAGACGCTTAACTGCTGTGCCACCCAGGCGCCCCTCCCCGTGGATTTTTAAGGGCTCTGAAGTTGCTATTTTTGTTCAAAGCCAGTTCTACCGCTTACCAACTGTAGGACCTTGTATAAAGTGTAAATGTTTCTGAGACTCAGTTTCCCCATAGGTAATCCGAGGGAGTCATAATAGTATTTAGGTTAGAGGACTGTAGTAGGCTTTAAATCAGAGAATAAGTATGGTAGCTGGCGCAGTTTTGATATTAGGGCTGTTTTGATGTTAGGGCTGTTTTTCTTTTTTTCTTTTTAAAAAAATTATTTTAGAGAGAGTGCGTGCATGCGCAAGCAGGGGGATGGGGAGAGAGAGAGAGAGAGACTCCCCTCTTAGCAGAGAGCCCAACACTGGGCTCGATCCCAGGACCCTGACATCACAACCTAAGTGCAAACTGAGAGTCAGTCACAACCGAGCCACGTAGGCACCCCGGGCAGTTCTTCTTAATCCTATCAAGCGTTATCCTTTTACCCAGATTTCATCGTTCTTCATATTGTGCTACTCTAAGGATTCATGTTTAACGTTTTAACAATATAAACCTGTTGCGTAATCAGATCTGGTTGGATGGTCATGACATTGACCCAGAGAGGTTGGGCTGGCCGAAGATCCCGTTGGGAGGAGGTAGCAGAAAGAGAGGTTCGTCTGTAAGTACGAGTTTGAGGTCCCTGCACATTCAGTGAGGATGGCTGTTGGCTGTATGACGCGACTGCGGTCGGGACAGGGAACTGGAGATGTCAGCTTCCAGATGGTCATTGGAGACAAATTTGTGTGGCTACATTTTCAGGTTAACAGTGCCTCTTAAGTCTGGACCTAAAGTTTTTTAATAAGGATTTTAGCTGTTTTTTCAAGATTTACTGAATACCTGTTATTGAAAGGCATTATGTTGGGTAGTGAGCTGATGGA
Organism: Ursus arctos; assembly: GCF_023065955.2. NCBI lineage: Eukaryota > Metazoa > Chordata > Mammalia > Carnivora > Ursidae > Ursus > Ursus arctos. The sequence goes on from NW_026622986.1 coordinate 10,017,680, forward strand.
AAAAGGCATATTACCCAGCTTCTCTCTTGGGACCTTAACATCAAAGGACCCAGAAATTGAATGAAATATGATTAAAAGATAAACATCGAGGGTAGCTGTGGTTGTGGATTACTTATGATGTAGAATTTGAAGGCATATGGGAAACTAGGAGGGGGCGGTGACCAAGATAGCTTATTTATACAAATGTTTAGGTTTCTTCACGTTTCGGCAGCAGGAAGTAGGGAGCAGTTTTTCTAGGCAGCCTCCCAGGGGTGTGGGATAGGAGGAGTGTCACACTTCAGTCTGGGGGTGTAGACATCGTGTAAACATTGGATGTCTATGATCGTTCTATAAATCTGTTTTATTGGTTTTCTTGGTTCTGAGAGCCAGAGTCTTCTAGTTTATTAGGTCATTAGAAAATTGGTAAATTTTACGAGATTTTCTATATCCTTTGTTTCCGTGGTGTCAAATGTGTGAAATAGTTTTGACTTGAATATTTTATGTTAAAAATAAACTCTTTAGGGAGCCTTAGTGACTATAAACGTACTGTCTAATTAACATTCTGAGATATATATAGCTTTGATAATTTATACAGGGATGAGAAGACAAATCTATGAGGTCTAACAAGTGCAGAACTTAAAACTGTTAATGCAGGAACAGTTGTGTTCTGGTGGAGAGAAACTTCTGTGTTTGCGTTTTTCGATTGTGCTCTTGATGCCATTTGTCTTAAAATAGAAGACTTTTTAAATTCTTGGCTTTCTTAGTCTCTGAATAGTTGTCCCTTAAGCACCAAGGTAGTTGTGGGTGAGTGAACTGGAATGTGGGGGTGGGTAAGAATTTTCTGATTTCACTGAACTTACTCTTCCGTAGGAGAGTTCCTACTGAGTAATTGCTTATGTAGGTTTCCAGTTACCTTGTAACTTTGTCAATAAAGAGGTTGCCTATAAAATGTGATGAAGTACACTGCTGTGAATACTTTTAATTTTTCTTAAGCTAAGATTTTTTTTTTTTCTTTTTTGAGATAGAATTCTTTTGTAATTATACCAGAAGACACAGAAAAGACTCCCTGGTTAACTTAGTCGTCCCCCCCCCCAAGATTTTTATTTATTTATTTGACAGAGAGCACAAGCAGGGGGAGTGGTAGGCAGAGGGAGGGGAGAAGCAGGCTCCCCGCTGAGCAGAGAGCCTGGCACAGCGCTCGGTGCCAGGACCCCGGGATCATGACCTGAGCCAAAGGCAGATGCTTCACCGACTGAGCCACCCAGGCGCCCCTCCCTGGGTAACTTAGAGCACGGTAGCAGTCTTTTTTAGATTTAGACTACGCAAGACTTCTTTTGAACCATTAATACCAGATAATTTTTTTTTCCACCAGGGAAAGAAATCTTTGTGAATATATTAAGTTATATAAAGAAATACAAATAGAGTTTTTTATACATACTTATGTAGTAAAAATAGATTAACTTTTTAAAACTGAAGTATAATTGACATGCAATATCCTCTTAGTTTCAGATGTACATCATAGCGGTTTGCTATTGTGATATACTGTGAACCGGTCTCCGTGATAAGTCTAGTTACCAGTTAGTGATTCTAATATTAATGACAGTATTCCCTATGCTGAACATTACATCTTCATGACTAATTTATTTTATAACTGGAAGTTTGTACCTCTTACTCCCTTTACCTTTTTCACCTGCCCCTCCAGTCCCTGCCTCCTCTACGCTTTGTTCCCTGTATTTTTGAGTCTGTTTCTGTTTGTTTTGTTTGTTCATTTGTTTTGTTTTTCAGATTACACACGTTAAGAGAAATTATACAGATTTGTCTTTGTCTTACTTATTTCAGTTAGCATAAGACCCTGTAGGTCTATGTTGTCACAAATGACGAGATTTCATTTTTTTTAAATTGCTGAGTAATATTCCATTGTGTGTTTGTGTGTGTGTGTGTTTGTGTGTGTGTGTGCACCACATCGTCTTTATGCATCTGTCGATGAACTTAGGTGGCTTCTGTATCTTGGCCATTGTAAATGGTGCTGCATTGAACACAGAGGTGCATGTATCTCTTGGAGTTGGTGTTTTGTTTTCTGTAGAGAAATACCCCGAAATAGGATTGCTGGATCATAAGGTAGTTCTGCTTTTAATTTTTCGAGGAACATCCATACTGTTTTCTACGGTGACTGCACCAGTGTGCATTCCCACGAACAGTTTGTTCCCTTTTCTCCGCGTCTCACCAGAACTTGTTATTTTTAGTTTGGATAATAACCAATCTGACCAGGGCGAGGTAATACCTCATTGTGGTTTTGGTGTGCGTTTCCCTTATCATTCGTGATGTTGAGTGTCTTTTCCTGTACCCCTTGACCATCTGTAGGTCATCTTTGGGGAAGTGTCCTCTGCCCGTTTTTTAATCAGATAGGGCTTTTCTGTTTGTTTGTTTTGTTTTTTGGCTATTGAGTTTTGTAAGTTCTGTATATATTTTGGCTGTCTGATTTGCAGCTGTCTTTTCCCATTCTGTAGGTTGCCTTTTCATTTTGTTGATGGTTTCCTTTGCTGTCCGAAAGACTTTTAGTTTGATGTAATCTTGTTTATTTTAGTTTTTTTTTGTTCTTGCCTGGGGAGACTGATCCAAAAAAATGTCGCTAAGACCAATATCAGAGAGCTTACTGCTTGTTTACTTCTAGAAGTTTTATGGTTTCAGGTCTTACTTTTAAGTCTTGTAATCCGTTTTGAGTTAATTTCTGTGCATGGCGTAAGGTGCTGGCTGTGTTTCATTCTTTTGCATGTGGTCGTCCACTTTTTCCAGCTCCATTTATTGAAGAGACTGTTTTCTCCCCCTTTGTGTATTCTTGCCTCCTTTATTATAGATTAATTGGCCATATATGCATTGGTTTATTTTTGGGGTCTCTATTCTGTTCCATTGATCTACAAGTCTGTTTTTTGTTTCAGAACCACACTGTAACGATCACTGTGGCTTTGTTTTATAGTTTGGAATCAGGCGGTGAGATCCCTCCAGCTTTGGCTGTGTTCGAGTCTGTTGTGTGGACACGTTAACAATGTTCTTCCATGGGGCGCCTGGGTAGCACAGTCGTTAAGTCGTTAAGCGTCTGCCTTTGGCTCAGGGCGTGATCCCCGGGTTCTGGAATTGAGCCCCGCATCAGGCTCCTCCGCTGGGAGCCTGCTTCTTCCTCCTCCTACTCCCCCTGCTTGTGTTCTCTCTCTGGCTGGCTGTCTCTATATCAAATAAATAAATAAAAATCTTAAAAAAAAAAAAAGTTCTTCCAATGCATGAGCATGACATAGCTTTTCATTTGTGTCTTCAATTTCTGTCATCACTCTTACAGTTTTCAGAGTATAGGTCTGTCACCTGTATCTTATTCCTAGGTATTTTACTCTCGATGTAATTGTAAATGGGATTGTTTTCTTAATTTCTCTTTCTGATAGGTTGTTATTAGTGTATAGAAACACAACCGATTTTTGTATGTTGATTTTTTGTATTCTGTGACTTAACTGAATTCATTTACTTGTTTTAATAGTTTCTTTGGTGGAATCTGTAGGGTTTTGTATATATATAGTGTGTCACCTGTGAATAGTGGCTGTATTACTCTTCTTTACCAATCTGGATGTCTCTTATTTCTTTTTCTTGCCTAATTGATGTGGCTAGGATTTCCTACTATGTTTGAATAAAAATGGTGAGAGTGGGCATCTTTGTCTTGTTCCTGATCTTAGAGAAAAAGCTTTCAGCTTTTGCCATTGAGTATGATGATAACGGTGGGTTTAGCATATGTGGTCTTTATTATGTTGAGATATGTTCTCTCTCCATGTGCTTCTTTGAGAGCCTTTATTGGAAATAGATGTTGAATTCTGTCAATTATTTTGTTAATGTGGTGCGTCACGGTGATTGATTTGTGGATGTTGAACCATCTCTGCATCTCTGGAATAAATCCCATTTGATCATGGCGTTATGATCCTTTCAATGTATTGTTGGATTTAGTTTGCTAATATTTTACTGAGGATTTTTGCATCTGTGTTCATTAAGGATATTGGCCTATAATTTTCTTCTTTTGCGTTTTTTTCCCGGTTTTGGTATCAGGGTACTGCTGGCCTTATAAAAGGAATTTGGAAGCATTCCTTCCTGTTTACTTTTTTTTTTGAATGGTTTGAGTAAGATAGGTACTAACTCTTCTTGAATTGTTTGGTAGAATTCACCAGGTCCTGGGCTTTTTTTTCTTTAATTGCTGGTTTAATTTTATTACTCATTCTATTCATATTTTCTGTTTTTTCATGATTCAGTCGTAGAAGGCTATGTATTTCTAGGAATTTATCCACCACTTCTGGTTTTTCCCATTTGTTGGCCTACACATGTAGTAATCTCTTATGATCTTATGTATTTGATGTCAGTTGTAATTTCTCCTCTTGCATTTTTGATTCTATTGGGACCATGTCTTTTATTCTTGAGGATTCTGGCTACAGGTTTATCAATTTTTATCTTTTCAAAGATGCAGCTTTTAGTTTCATTGATCTTTTCTAATTTTTCAAACTATTTCATTTATTTCCACTGTGATCTTTGTTATTCTAACTTTGGGCTTTATTTGTTCTTTTTTTTTTTTTTTTTTCTTTCCTGGTTCTTTAGGTATGAACTTAGACTGTTGATTTGAGATATATCTTGTTTCTTGGGGAAGTCCTGTATTGCTCTCAGCTTCCCTTTTACAACTGCTCTTGGCGTGGCCATAGATTCTGGCATGTTGCATTTCCATTTTCATTTGTCTCAAGGAATTTTCTATGTCTCCTTTGATTTCTTAGTTGACCCTTTGGTTCTTTAGCAGCATGTTGTTTAGTTAACATGTGTTTGTTTTTGGCCGTTTTCTATTTGTAATTGGTTGCTAGTTTCATGCCACTGTGGTCAGAAAAGATGCTTGGTAGGATTTCAGTCTCTTGAATCTACTGAAACTTATTTTGTTGCCTAACACGTGTTCTGTCTTGGAGAATGTTCCACGAGCACTTGAGAGGAATGTGTATTCTGCTTTTGGACAGGATGTTCTGTAAATATCTGTTAAGTCCATCTGGTCTATCATGTCTTTTAAGGCCAGTGTTTCCTGGTTGGTGTTCTGTCTGGATGAACTATCCACTGATGGAAGTGGAGTCTGAAAGTCCCCTACCATTACTGTATGGCTGTTGATTCCTCCCTTTCTGTCTGTTCCTATTCCCTTTCTGTAGAGTAAGTGCTTCTGTGTTGGGTGCACACATATTCACAAATGTTGGATCCCCTTCTTGGATCGACCTCTTTATCGTTATGTAATGCCCTTCTTTGCCTTTTGTTTCCAATCTTTGTTTTAAAGTCTATTTTGCCTGAGAAGAATATTGCTGTTCCTGATTTTTGTTTTCATTTGCACGGAACATCTTCTTCCATCCTTTCACTTTCAGTCTTTAGGTCTGAAGCAAGTCTCTTGTAGGCAGCATGTAGATGGGTCTTACATTCTTTATCTGTTCAGGCACGCTGTCTTACGACTGGAGCATTCCCGTTTCAAGTAATTAGTGAGGGGGCTGCCCTTGCTGCCATTTTGTTGTTTTCCGGTTGCTTTTGTAGTTCTTCTCTGTGTCGTCTTTTGGTCTCTTCCCTTGTGGTTTGCTTTTTCTTTACTGTTATTTTGGGTTCCTTTCTCTTTGGTTTTGTGTACCTTTTACACGTTTTTGGTTTGTGGTTACTGCGAGTTTTATCTATATCTACATCTATATCTATAGCCGTCTGTTTTAAGCCTTATAGTTGCTAAAGTTTGAATGCACTCCAAAAATCCTACATTTTTACTCCCCCCCATACACATTTTGTGTTCTTGGCATCATACTTTACATCTTCTTTGTATCCCTTAACCATGTAGAGTGGTTATAGTTGATCCTACTCTTTTTCTCATTTAACCTCCGTTGTAGCTTTTTAAGTGGCTCATCCACTGCCTTTACTATATTTGCCTCTACCAGGGAGACTTTTTCCTTTTATTTTCTTTCTTTTTTCTTTTCTTCTCTTTCTTCCTTTTCTTTCCTTCCTTCCTTCCTTCCTTCCTTCCTTCCTTCCTTCCTTCCTTCCTTCCTGCCTTCCTTCCAACATTTTATTGATCATCTGACAGAGCACATGCACAAGCAGGGGGAGCAGCAGGCAGAGGGAGAAGCAGGCTGTCTGTTGAGCAGGGAGCCCGATGCAGGGCTCGATCCCAGGACCCTGGGCTCAGAGCCTGAGCTGAAGGCAGATGCTTAACTGACCGAGCCACCCACACGCCCCTCCCTTAATTTTCTTATTTCTAGTTACAGCCTCTTCTTTTCCACTTAAGGAAGACCCTTTAACGTTTTCTGTAAGGTCGGTTTAGTGGTGAGGAACTCCTTTAATTTTCACTTGTCTGGGAAACTCGTCCTTTAATTCTGAATGATAGCATATAATTTTGTTAATGATATAAAATGGCATTTTGGTTGTTCCATTTGGTTGACTTTATTTTTTTTATTTTTTATTTTTTTATTAACATATAATGTATTACTTGTTTCAGGGGTGCAGGTCTGTGATTCATCAGTCTTACACAAGACACAGTGCTCACCACAACATATACCCTCCCCAGTGTCCATCACCCAGCCTCCCCATCCCCCCCCTCGCCCCAGCAACTCTCAGTCTGTTTCCTGAGATTGAGTCTCTTATGGTTTGTCTCCCTCTCTGGTCATCTGGTTGACTTTAAAAACATTTTTTCATAGGAAATAGTAATAGATGGGTAAGAATTAATAAGTAGTATATTACATTTAAAAAAGGAAACTATTCCAACATTTTCCAGGCATTAGCATCCATATGTCCTTTCTCCTTCCCATTCTCTCCTAAAAAACTAAAAACCATAATTATTTTTAAAGGAGTGCATATAAAATTAAAATCCAAGCAAATCTTTATGAAAACTCAATTAATGAAAAGGTCAAATCCAGGTGAGGGGGGAATTTTCCTGTATCTAAGGATTATGCATCAGCGGTTGCTGCTGGAACTAACTTACTTCTAGAAGATATTTTTAGCCTTTAAATAGTAACAAATGACAATTCCAAAATATACCACTTCTTTTCATTATTTGAGAATCTGTCAATACCTTTCATTATCTGTTATATTTACATACATATGTGTGTATAAATATACACACACATTTACTATATACATAGATAAAAATACAACTTTTAAAAGCAACATACTTGCAGAAAAGTGCCCGTATATGTGTATACCTTGATGGATGTTCACATATTAGCTACATCTGTGTAAATAGCACATTTTGGAGTATATTTTACAAATAATTGTCCTTGGTTTGTGTAAGAGGAAGAAGCCCCGATCTATGTTTTGAATCTAGAGGTGCATTTTGGGTTGGCTGAGCATGTCTGGTTATTTCTACTTCGGGTGTTTTTCCGACTTAGCTGCTCAGGGTCAGGCTGTATGTTCCAGAACACTGGCGTCTTGATCATCCATTAGTCTGCCTGGTTTTCAGAGGGGCATCTCCACCTTGCCTGTTCCAGTTCCCCGGAGCTGCAGTGAGCTGGCTTTTTATTCAGGTCTGCATTCCTGTCATGCCCCTCAGCTTTACAGAAGAATCTTAGCTCTGCTCCTAGACTTCCTGTTAAGGCAAGTGGATTTGTATTTGTCTAGCTAGTCCAGACTTGTCCCCAAGGGAGGACAGACAAGCTCCCTGCCACTCAGTATTTATCTAAATCTTGTTTGAAAGAAGCAATATCTAGCGAGGAGTGCTTAAAGGATATGTAGGGCATACGTGATATTAGTTTTAAATATACTCTTGGATCAAGTCAGATTAACAAAAGAACAACATCCTTATATCCTGTTCTGTTGACATACCAACAGACTTTTACTGAATTGTTACTTGGTGTGATATTAGCAGGTGTTGTCATGACCAACTCAGGCCATCCCCTAGAGCTGTTACACATCCCCTGGCCCCATCACCTAATATTTTCCCTTCTCAGTGAAAGCAGATGGGCTCCATGGTCTATGACTGTCATCTGTCCGTAAATGAAATATTCCTCAAGTTTCTCTGCTCCTTCCAGAAAGACAGTCTGTACATCTGCGAAGAGGAAAGGTGTGGTTCAAATCTTGATTTAATCTTTTTTTGCTTAGAAATCATATATGTGGGGCGCCTGGGTGGCTCAGTTGTTAAGCATCTGCCTTCAGCTCAGGGTGTGATCCCAGGGTCCTGGGATCGAGCCCTGCATTGGGCTCCCTGCTCCGCTGGGAGCCTGCTTCTTCCTCTCCCACTGCCCCTGCTTGCGTTCCCTCTCTCGCTGGCTGTCTCTCTCTCTGTCAAATAAACAAATAAAATCTTAAAAAAAAAATCATATATGTGAGCTTTTTTGGTGTCTTTTTGAATTATGCACATGCAATTGAAAACGTTTGTGAGACTTTATTTTTTTAGAGCAGTTTCAGGTTCACAGCAAAATTGAGGGGAAGGTGTAGAGTTTCCCATATACTCCCTAACCCCCACGGATCCACAGCCTTCCTGTTAGCAAACTCCCCGCCAGCCTGGTACATGGTTACAGTTGGTGAACCAACAGTGACACGTCATAATCTCCCCAAGTCCGTAGTTTACGTTCTGGTTCAGTCTTGGTGTTGCCCATTGCGTGGGTTTGCACAAATGTATGCTGACGTATACATCATCATGGCATGCTCACTGCTCTTAAAAATCCTTTGTGCTCCGCCCAGTTATCCCTTCACTCAAAAACCCTGCGATCACTCATCTTTTTTACCGTCTTCATAGTTTTGCCTCTCTTAGAACGGCCTATAGTTGGAATTATGCAGTGTGTATCCTACTCAGATTATTTTCCTCCCCTTAGTAATATGCATTTAAGTTTCCTCCATGTGGGGATTCCTGGGTGGTGCAGCTCACCCAGGTTTCAGCTCAGGTCGTGAGCTCAGTGTCGTGGGATCGAGCCCTGCACTGGGGTTTTGGGGTCTGTGTGCTCATTGCACAGTCTGCTTGAGATTCTCTCTCTCCCTCTCCCACTTGTGCTCTCTCTCCAAAATAAATGAATCTTAAAAAACAAAGTTTGCTCCATGTGTTTTCATAGCTTGATAGCTCATTTCTTTTTAGTGCTGAATAGTACTCCACTGTGTAGCTGGACCACCGTTTATTCATCCATTTACCTACTGAAGGACTCGATCACTCTAAGGTTTTGGCGGTTATGAATAAAGCTGCAAATATCTATGTGCAGGTTTTTGTGTGGCCATAAGTTTTCGACTCCCTTGGGTAAGCAACCAACGAGCATGATTGCTGGATGGTCTGATAATAGTGTGTTGAGTTTTCTAAGAAGCTGCAAACTGTCTTCCAAAGCGGCAGTGCTGTTCTGCGTTCCTCCCAACAACGCAAGAGAATCTCCGTTGCTCCGCATTCTCACCAGGATTGGATGGTGTTGGTGTTCCGTGAGCGGGTCTGAGCAGGTCGTGGTATCTCATTGTTATTTAATTGCATTTCCTAATGACATTGACGTGGAGAATGTCTATTCATACAGATGGCTTTTTATGCCATCTGTATATCTTCTTTGGTGACGTGCCTGTTAAACATTTTGGACCCATTTTTTAATTGGTTGTCTGTTTTAAGAGTTTTTTGGGGGGCGCCTGGCTGGCCCAGTCAGTGGAGCATGAGGCCTTTGATCTTGGGGCTGTGAATTCGAGCCCCACATTGGGTGTAGAGATAACTTAAAATCTTAAAAAAAAAAGTCTTTTGTATACTTTGTATAACAGATCTCTATCAGGTGTGTCTTTTGTAAATATTTTCTCCTCATCTGTGGCTTGTCTTATTCTGTTGCTACTGTCTTCTGCAGAACAGAACTTCGCAATTTTAATGAAATCCGGCTTATAAATTATTTTATTTTTTCAGCTTATTAATTATTTTATGCATGAATCGTGCCTCTGGATCGTATCTAAAAAGGGATCACCATACCCGAGGATATCTGGATTTTCTCTCGTGTTATTTTCTAGGCGTTTTATAGTTTTGTATTTTACATTTAGGTCCGTGATCCATTTTGTGAAATCTTTTGATTAATATAATTCTTTAAAAAATGAAAACATACCAGTTGCAGTTCACGACAAGGTAAAATGATTCTGCCTTTAATTCCCGAGTCCAGTTCTGGTCCCGCCAGCTGTTTAGCTTACTGTTGTACTAAAACATCCTGAAAGCAGATAGTTGGGGGCAGTCCCACAAGGAGATCCTCGGTGTCCTTTAATATCACTGAGGAGAAGTCACGTGCACTGATTTCAAAGGACTGTGGTCTTCCGAACAGCTCTCGAGCTTCAAAACTCTTTCTTAGAAACAGCAGCCCAAACAGTACAGCCGGTGTTCTCTGATAAATTCCAATTCAGTAGCTTCCTCAGAGACCGTTCTAACTTGTGGTCCTTCGATTTTTTTTTTTTTTTAAGTAGTTTTCATTAAGTTATGTACACTTTTTTTTTTTTTAAGATTTATTTATTTGAGAGAGAGAGAACTAGCAGTGGGGAGGGGTAGAGGGAGAGAGAGAAAGATGCAGACTCCCTGCTGAGCAGGAAGTCCAGTGGGGGCTTGAACTCAGGACCCGGGGGCTTGAACTCAGGACCCGGAGATCACGACCTGAGCCAAAGGCACACACTTAACTGACTGAGCCACCCAGGTGCCCCTGATATTTTTATACATCTTTTACAATAAATACTTTCGTTTCCGCCCGAACGTTTAAGAAAAACAGGATGGAGGGTATTCATGTGAAGCAGGGCCCTATAAACAGACCCCCCCCCCAAATTTCCCCAACTCTCCTCAACCCAGGAAGAAAAGCGCAAGTTGCTACCCTTGGTGTTTCTTTTTCTTTTTTAAATTCAAAGAGTGTTTTTTTTTTTTTTAAGGTTTTATTTATTTATGTGACAGACAGCCAGCGAGAGAGGGAACACAAGCAGGGGGAGTGGGAGAATAAGAAGCAGGCTCCCAGCGGAGGAGCCCGATGTGGGACTCGATCCCGGAACGCCAGGATCACACCCTGAGCCGAAGGCAGCCGCCTAACGACTGCGCCACCCAGGCATCCCCAAACAGTGGTTTTTAAACATCATTTAAAGCCTGGACTGCTGGGTTACCTGTGTATTGTGATGATAGCCATATATATATATGATGAATGTAGCGTTAGAGAAAAATCCCTGACTTTTTGCTAAATGAAAGTATAGTCCGTGATTCTTTTAGCTGAGATGTGCTTTAACTTCGTTCTTATGCGTGTGGAAGTCTTCACATTCCTCAAGGACCGGCACAAGCATCCCTTTATGCTGGAAGCTTGTCACCCTCTTCACTGGCCATCTCAAAGTCTAGTGGCATCTCCCAGCCTTGAGTCATTGAGTGGAGAAGCTGTTCGGGATCTTGGAGATCGTCAGATTTCCTCTCTTTAGCCTTCATATGGGAAAACCAGGCCTGGGGGATCACAGGGCTGGTCGTGGCCATGTTGCTGTTACTAGGAGAACCCCAGAACCAGCCCTAGAGTCCAGATTCCCAGAGTCCAGTCCCGTCCCCTTCCCTTCTGGTATTCCATCCTTTCTGAATACTTCAATCTTAAACACTCTGAATCAAAGTTTGAAATAAAATAATCTGTTTTTTGTTTGTTTGTTTGCAATTTGAAGCATTACTTACTAGTTTTATCTTTACAATATTCAAACTTTGTAGACCAGCTTCTGTGGATAATTCATGATTTTACGTTGATGGTGATTTTGTTATGGTTTTGTTAGGATTTCATTACATCAGATTCACTTCTTTGCTCAGTGATCCTGGTTCTGTGGTCTCTAAAGAAGAGGGGGCCTTAGGCCCAAGTTGGTCTCACATAAGGCAGACTCATGAAATGCAGTTCGAGCCCACCACAACTGATTGAGCATGTACTGAGGTCCAGCCCCTTTTTGGGCATTGAGGACACGGCATCGAACGAGCCCTGCGTAGTGCCTGTTGTCACCGAGCTCTCTTGGGAAGGGATTGGTTCCCCTTCTCCATTATTAATGCTAGAGCAATGGCATTAGAACAACAGGGAAAGTTCTCTTTCCGCTGGCAAAGCTCCGAAAACAGTCAGATGAACCAGGATTTATACAAGTGAAGTCGTGTTTATATAATCCCGGAGTCCATGGACTCAGCAGCTCAGGGGAAACCGTCTTGACTTGTAGACAGTGGCAGAAGCAGACAAGGAGCTTTAGGATAAAGATTCTGAATCTCTTAATCTCATTTCCAGTTTTGTGAATCAGGACTAACAGTAGCCTGTCCTGAACATCAGATGAGTTTCCTAAGGTGGTGGGAGTGGTGTAGTTAGGAAGAGGTGCCCGGGAAATGGTTGCTGCTTTGTGGCTGTCCTTGTTAAGTCCAGCCTAGTTGTGGAAATAAAGATTAGAGCGTGCTTACAGTTTCCTTCCTGTAGTAGCATGGTTCTTAGTCTTTTTTGTTTTCTTGTGGCATAAATTGAGCTCATGGGGATAATACCCTGCTTCCAAGAATGGAGCCAGGAAACCAGCTGGAATCCCACCTCTCTGGAAAGCGCCGGAGTGAGAGTGACATCATTACTGGGGAGCTGTTGTGCCCAGTGGTTGAAACCTTGGGCTGAGCTACCTTGGGCAAGCTACTTAACCCATCTGTGCCTAAATATTCCTATCTGCAAATTAGGGATAAACCTATATTACTTGTTGGATAGGGTTGTTATGGAGATTGAATGAGCTTATATGGGTGGGGTACCTAGAACAATTTTTTGTTAGTAATACTATCTTTTGTTACATCTTGATTCTGATGAGTAAATCATAAGCTTCCATAGTTAATTTGTAACAAAATTCAATCTCATCCTTTTTTTTTTTTTTTTAAAGATTTTATTCATTTATTTGACAGAGCACAAGCAGGCAGGGAGCAGCAGAGGGAGAGGGGGAAGCAGGCTCCCTGCTGAACTGAGCAGGGAGCCCCATGAGGGGCTCAGGGGCTCCATCCCAGGACCCTGAGATCATGGTCTGAGCCTAAGGCAGATGCCTAACCGACTGAGCCACCCAGGCGCCCCTCAGTCTCATCTTAATACACCAGTTGCCCTTCCGTGTTTAAATATTATCTGAATGGAAGCATTACTTTTGTATTTTTACTATGTAGATTTGTTACAATATGGTTTGTTGTTAGGGAACACTGTTGACATTGCTAATTCGAAAAAAATCATTGCCATTTCAATAGTTGATTTTTTTTGAGAGCTTTAATGCTTTATGAATCATAACTGTGAGCTGATAATTAAAGGTGGTCCAAATGTGTAAGGAAGTCCTGATAGTTATAGGAAAAGAAAGTCCTCACTCTTGAGCAAAAGCTAGATGTAATCAGACGTGGATTTGTTCCCTATTATTAGTAATAAGAATAGTTGTGTGAGTCTGCAATATTAGCCCCCAACTTTTTCCCAACTGTTTTTATAATATAAGTGGTTTTTAGACACTTTAAAATAGGGACAAGAAAGACGATAAAATGGCTTACAGGGTGCAGTATGATTTAATACCTGCCTACATTTGCTTTCAGATTTTACCAGAATTTCTCTCTGGCTCATTATGATCCAGCCACACTGTCCTTTCAGTACCCTGGGCTCTTCCGCAGAACCTAAACTCATGATGGACCTTCTGCTAGAATGCACTCCTCTCTCACCTGACTGTCCCCTCCCCATACCCTTAATTCAGGCCTGGTTAATTTCACCTTCTTAGCGAAACTTCCCCCCGTTAAAAAACAAAATTCACGTAAATTTGAGAATCTCATTGGCTTTATTAAATGATTCAAGAATCAGGCAGTATCCCTTCTAGCAAGTAGAGGGGTGCTCTGAGGAGTTGTTCAGAGTGGAAGTTTTTTATAAGTGGGGCATGAAAGTTATTAGCGAAGGAAAAGGATGGTTCCCGGCAAGGTAGTTTTCCATTAGTGGGAGGGACGGAGGGTCTTAATCATGCAGATAACCTCATCTTCCTTTGTGGGATGGAGAGGGCCCGTGTGGCAGTTGGCCTGATTGGAAAACTATTATTTTTTAAGATTTTATTTATTTGAGAGAGAGGGCAGGGGAGGAGCAGAGGGAAAGGGAGAAGCAGATTCCCTATTGAGCCGGGAGCCCGATGCAGGGCTCGATCCCTTGGGATCATGACCTGAGCCCAAGGCAGATGCTCAGCCGACTGAACCACCAGGAGCCCCTGAAAAACTCGACTGACCAGTTAAAACTGCGTTTTTGGGGGAGGTTGAAACTGCCCTTAGATAAGGAATTAAGCCCCAGTTTGGGGTCTTGGCCTAACTGATGCCATTTTGGGCCTGTGGTTTTAACACCTGTTTACCCAATGTAAGATATGTTTCCCTCCCATACTCGTTCCTCTTTCAAATAGTATTAACCAACCCACTTTTCCTTTATGTGTTTATCGCAGTTAGTAGTTTATTGGTTATTCATTTATTCGAGTCCTTGTGTTTTGTCTCTCTTGCTTCGGCAGCTCTGTGAGGGCAGCGGCCGTGTCTGTTTTGTGCACTGCAGTATACCCAGCATCAAAAGGCGGTGGCGGGCTCATAGTAGATATTCTCAAATTTGACTCATCAGTGGATCCAACTAATGGAGAGGTCAGCAGAGTTTTTGTGCAAAGGGCCAATTGGTAAATACATTAAACTTTATAAGCTTTTAGGTCTCTGTTGCAACTGCTCAGTACTGCCCTTTTCACACAAAAGTGACTGTAGACAGAATGCAAATGAATAAATGTGGCCGTGTGTGTTCCAATAAAACTTTATTTAGAGAACTAGGGGGCAGTCAACTTGCTGTCCCTTGCTGGTTTCGAACTAACGCACGTGGCAGAATGGATCCCCTGTTGTGGATTGCGTGTCTGCTAAGCAGGTAGAACACTTGAATTGCATGTTGACCCGAATTCATTGAAACAAGAACCATTTGTCGGCACTTACTATGTGCCAGACACGCCAGAAACCAGGGACCCCACCCTGATAATGGGCAAAGGCCTGGCCTACTGACTGGTGAGAAGCAGACAAGCCAGCAGTTACCATACAACATCTTCAGTGCTGCTAGAGGTAGGCCTAGGGGCTCTCGGGGACGGAGCAGAGGCAGTATCGGGTAGTAGATCAGAGTTTTTAAGAAAGTGATTACGAAAGGAAACAGGAAACCAACTTTTATTTGAGGACCTTCTGTGTGCTAAGAGCTGTCCGCATACTACGGTCTGTACTCCACAGCAAAACCGTCAGGACCGTACAGTGACCTGAAGCACAGGGAGTCATGGGAGGACGTTGGCCTTGCAGTTTGAGGACGGTGAAGGGATTCTCTCTGGAGTCAGACTCCAGTTCCGATCCTGCCTTGCCTCTTTTTTAAATTTTTAATTATTTTTTATTTTAAAGATTTATATATTTTAGAGAAAGCGAGTGCATGTGAGTCGGGGGAGGGGCAGAGGGAGAGAATCTTCAAGCCGACTCCTTTCTGAGCAGGGAGCTCAACTCAGGGCTCGATCCCCTGACCCTGAGATCATGACCTGAGCCAAAACCAAGAGTCAGATGCTTAATCAATGGAGCCATCCAGACACCCCGACTGCCTTGCCTCTTTTTATTCACTTGGGCAAGTTGTTGAACGTTTAGATTCAGAGGGCCATTATGAAGGTCAAATCAGTCTTGTAAATCACTTAGCATGGAAGTACTTAAGCTGTGATGTGGTTGTGTTGATTTGTTAAAAACATAATGAAATGTAGGTCTGAATAATTCTAAAATCCATTCTTTTCCCTCCTACCACACATATCTTCTCATCACATTTCATTAAAAAACACAATTTGTGTTAAAATTTATTATTTGACTTGATAAAGTCAAAAAAGCTCTCGTGTATTTCTTGGTTATTGAACAATGGAATGGATACATTAACACATTGTGAAATTTATAGGGATTTTACACTGAGAAACTTTCCATAAGGAAAAGATTCAGAGTGGATTTTATTTTATTTTTTTAGGTATGAAGGCATTTTGGTGTGAGCTGGGCTGCTAATTCTGTCCCTTTAAGTACTCCTCGTGTATCATTTACCCAGGTTTCTTCTTTGCATCTTTAATCTGTTGGCTCAGGTGTACCTGTCTTTAAAAATAGTGACAATAAAAACCCAGTACCTCTGTTGGGAACTTCGGGGACGATCTGTTGTCCTCTTTTTTTGCATAACTTCTGATGGGCTCTGTGTACTGAGCCCTCCTGTTTTGTCAGCACCACCTCAGATCTCGAGGCCCGTACATTTCTTACCTCTCCTGCCACTTCGTATTCGCAGAGATGTCTCTACTCGCTTCTACGTTCTCACCCACAACCTCCATGCTAATAAGACGGCTGGAGAAGATGTCTTCCAAACGGTGTTTTTATATTTCTGAATATCAGTGGCATTTCTACCATTGTTCCAGTAAATTAATCTTTCAGACAGGGTTCAGAACCTGCCCTTCCTTCCTGCTCCCCCCTCCCCCCTATAAACTCCTCCGGCTGGCATTCGGGACCATTCTTTTCTAATCTTATCTCCCACTTTCGTTCCAACATTTACCTTTTATTTTATCCCAACTGTAATAAACAGTTTCCCTAACGTGTCTTCTGCTTCCCACTTCCATATGTTAGCTCAAGCTGTTGGGGACCGTGTAGATTCAGGCTGGGGCTCTGTAGCCAGACTCTGGGTATCTGAAATTCCGTTGTGTTTAGAAAACCCTCCAAGACCAAGGGGTGGTGTCGGGCTTGCTTATCTCCGCCCTGATTCCACGGTCACGACAGACGCCAGGCAGGTGGAATTTAAAAGCCCAGCCCCTCCTGTGCCATCAGGCCTGGTCCCGGGGCTCCGGGGGTCTCGAGGCAAGCACTGGGCTTCCTCACTGTACTTATTTTCTTTGCTAATCAGGCCAGCATCCGGTGGGGCTCCGGTCCCAGTTGCTGCTCTGAGCCCCAGCCCTCCCTAGCACGGGGCTTCTCCGTTGGTCCCTGCAGCCCTGTCTTCCCTGGAGCTGCCTTTTCTGGGGACTGAAGCCCTGCCTCTGGGATCGAGTCCGGGGCTCACACACCAGGCAATTATGTGACACCGGCTGGGGGGGGTCCCACAACCTAACTCCGATCTGACACTACCTGGACGCGGCACCGGATGAGTCCCACAGGACCGGCCGCCCCTCCCCCTCTTCACATTCACGTCCAGGTTGTCACCAGTGCTTCTGACCCCCCCCCCCAGCCATAAATCAGAGGTTCCTGTCACCCCCTCCTCAGGTTCCATTAATGCCGGAGTAGGTCCCCGAACTCAGGAAGACAGTTTACTTACTAGATTACCAGTTTATTATAAGAGCTTTAACTCCGAACAACCTGGTGGAAGAGAGGCAGAGGTCAAGGTTAAGGGGAAAGGGACATGGGGGTTCCCGCCCCTCTCCCTGCACACCACTGCCCACACCTCCACGGGTCGCCAGCCCGGAGGCTCTCTGAACGCTGTCCTTGTGGGCTTTCATTGGCCAGTGGTGGTTGGACTCAGGCTCCAGCCCACGCCCTCCTCTCTGGAGGTCAAGGTTGGGACCGAGAGCGCCAACCCAAATCACTTAGCTGGTTCCCAAGGCCTCCCCGCCTAGGGGTTCTCCGGAAGTCACTTCATTAACGTAAACTCTGGTGTGTTTGAAAGGGGAGTGGAATGTTATGAATAACAAAAGACACCTTTTATGGCTCTTGATCACTTTGGAAATCCCAAGGGTTTTCCGAGCTCTGTGCTAGGAATCAGGGAGAAGACCAAGTATATATTTTTTATCAATCGCAATATTGTTGTGGGGTCCTAGAGCTCCAAGGGCAAGACATAATTCTTAAAAAGTTGTATGGTGCGACTTCGTAAGCTAATTTAAGTAGCGCGGGGACAGGGGCGCCTGGGTGGCTCAGTCGTTAAGCGTCGGCCTTCAGCTCGGGGCGTGATCCCGGGGTCCTGGGATCGAGCCCCACATTGGGCTCCTCCGCTGGGAGCCTGCTTCTTCCTCTCCCACTCCCCCTGCTTGTGTTCCCTCTCTCGCTGGCTGTCTCTCTCTGTGTCAAATAAATAAAAGTAGCACAGGGACAGGACCCGTGGGCGGGAAGGGCTGCACTTCGGCGGTATGAAGCTGGTGGTTCTATGCTTAGTGCTCAAGGTGGGGGGACACGTACGGGGAGAATTAGATCATAAGTGTCTTTGAATTTCTACTTGTAGAACTACTTTCGCAAGATTTCTCTGGTGCTTATCATTCGGTTCAATATTAACAATCGGTGAGATACACAGGCAGTCATGAGACCTTTTGAGAATGTAGCAGCCAGGGTGTATTTGATCCTTATCGGAAGGATGCAGGCTAGAGGTCAGGCTTCTGGGCTAAACGTGAACATTTTTCTTTTCCCTTTTCTTTCTTTCTTTCTTTCTTTCTTTCTTTCTTTTTTTTTTTTTTAAAGATTTTATTTGTCAGAGAGATAGGGCACAAGCAGGGAGAGGGGCAGGCAGAGGGAGAAGCAGGCTCCCCGCTGAGCAGGGAGCCCAATGAGGGACTCAATCCCAGGACCCTGGGATCATGACCTGAGCCGAAGGCAGAGGCTTAACTGACCGAGTCACCCAGGTGTCCCTAAACGTGGACATTTTTCTGCTTCTCTCCATCCTTGCCACATAAATCCTTTCTTGAAAACCTACCATTGCCTGAAACATGCCTGAGTTTCCCACATTGGTTAGATGTTTTCATTGCTCCTATAAAAAATATTCAAACTGTTAAAGGAACAATTATTCTTTTTTTTTTTTTTAAGATTTTATTTATTTATTCGACAGAGATAGAGACAGCCAGCTAGAGAGGGAACACAAGCAGGGGGAGCGGGAGAGGAAGAAGCAGTCTCATAGCAGAGGAGCCTGATGTGGGGCTCGATCCCATAACGCCGGGATCACGCCCTGAGCCGAAGGCAGACGCTTTAACCGCTGTGCCACCCAGGCGCCCCAGGAACAATTATTCTTAAGCTTTGTTGAAAGGAAGGCAGACTTGATTCAAGGGAGGTCATCGTGATGGTTGTCTGACCATGCAGTGGGGGCTCGTGGTGGGAGAGGGATCAGGCTCCACTCTGGGTGCAGCCTGAGCCAGTGGCAGTTTATGGCCAAGGAGTGGGGTGGAGGTCCCCGGATGGGAAATTACTAAAGGGAAACATCAGGGGTGAGGGGGAGAGGCTAGCTCAGCTGACCTAACAGGATTCTTGCTAAAGGCAGGCCACCGTGATCAGACCTCACCCGGGCGTGGTGGAGGATGAACCCAGTTGGGTATTGGGGGATGGGGGTACCGGTTAAACTAATATATAAGGATTCCTGCTAAAAGTGGACAATGCAGAGAGGAACGTGGTGGTCGGTGAGAACCTTTGTCACTCCTTTCGGCTGTAGCTCCTCGGTTTACTTCGGAGCTGGGCCAGACTTGCCATCTCCACCCTTCCCCTCCCATCCTCTTTCGTCAGCTGCTTACGGGCCAGCTCCAGCATCCCTCCCCTTGTCTTCCGGCTGCCTGGGTCTTGCTTCATGGCCAAGTGCTAAGGAACGGAATATATTCTTCAGGGATGATTTCAGAATCTTCTGTATCTTCTGCTTATGTCTCATGAGCCAATCTAAGTTTTCATCCCAATAACCATTGATGGAAAAATGTGGCTCAGGAGTATTCTGAAGATCCAACAGACAGTGGTGAACCAAGATAGGAGGGGCACCTGGGGTCTTTATCTCTTTCATAACAGTTCTACCCTCCCCTCCCATTTGATATGAACAGTTGCCATTTGCTTGGTATTTACTTGGAGAACGATGCAAACAGTGTCTGTACCTTGTGACTCTCCTCCCCTGCCCCCATGAGATCGTATCCCTGATGTCTAAAATCTTAGAGCTGCTGCCACCAGCTGGTAATAGCCTTTCCATGTGGTGCATTTAGTTTTTCTTAAAAATATTTTATAATTGCTTCTGATTTACATGTGAGCACAGACTTGTGGTATTTCTTTTCAGATGTGAGTGTGTGGCCTCGTGTTAGCTTTCGCAAGCCACGAGAGCAAGAGCTCTTGGTCTGGGTTCGCGCACCGACTTCCGAGTCTTCTGCCTCCGCGGCCTGCCTAGACTGGACGCACTTTTTGTGTATCGCGTGAATGTTCCCGAGGACAGAGGGGTCCACAGTTCTCATGTGATTCAAAATGTCTGTGGCTCCTGAAAGGAGAGTATTATGAAACTGGAATAGTAACCTAAAAGACAGATGACAGTTTTTAGGGCAGCCGAGTTGGGCCCTGTGACAGCGGTACGGGGCTCCGTGCCTGGTGCTGACTTCGGGCTGGACTGCTGTTAGCTCCACCCCGGTGTCCGGATTCAGTCAAAAACGCCTAATGGAGAGATCGACAGTAAGACCGATAGCCTCTCTCTCAGGGTAGAGTCGCGTATTGATTAGTGTATCACCTGACCAGACACTATCCCTTAAGTTGGAGGCTGTTCCACACATCGTCACTAGAGTGTTTCTGACGTTCAAGTGTCACCCGAGGGAGGGACCAGTGCTGCTTAGGAGAAGCAGGCATGGAGGTCAGAGGAGGAATGGAGGTGCCCTTGACCATGAACGGGTCGTCCTGGATTAAAGAACAAAATTCAACTGAGTACATTTTAAGGATCTTATTGGCTTTATTCAGTGACGCCTGAATTGGGCAGAGAGAAAGGAGCTCTGAAGAGCTGTACTAGGCAAGAGGTTTCATAGACCAAAGTGAGCAGGAACAAGGAAGTTACAGGAGGCGTCGGCTAAGGCAGGGTTGCCTTCCATCTTTGGAGGAAACCAGGTCAGGTAATGTGTGCTGACTGGTTGGCCTAGGCCTTCCTTTTCTGGGAGAGCCGGGCATAGAAACTTAGTTCTAGGGGTTGGTTTGCTGACCTTGGAGCATAGCATGAACGACTTCATTTTGGACCAAGTCTCATTACTTGTTATACAGGTATGACCATTTTCGGGACATAACGAGCGGGACAGTGATTTGCCTGAGTTACGTTCTTGTGGAAGTACATACAGTGGCTCTTCTGGATCTGGTCTCCGACTTGTTCCAGTGTAAAGAGCACTGCCCAGTAGAATGCAAGCCACTGTGCTGATGGGGAGGGCCCCCAGTGAGTGACGTGTAGAGCCTTCTGCAAACCATGGTCCAGTGTCACCGCTCTCACTGTGGTAAGGGAAGTGTTCACAGTTGTTTCTCACCTGTGTGTAAGGTCTGCTGTGCTCACGAGCATAGGTCATTCTGACTGCTAAACTGCTCTGTTCCAGACAGGGAAGTAGTGAATCTTAGTTGAAAGATTAAAAATAATTGAATTGGGTATGCATTGGCTTTGTGGTTTGCTGAATTGCCATAAAATTAATTTGCTTTGGTAAGAATCTAGGCTAATTAAAAAATAACATTCCAGTGTAATTTTTTGGCAGTGGTAATTGCAAAAAGCATTTAAATTCTTTCTCTAACAGGAATTGGGCATATAAAATGAATCTCAACACAGAGTTCAGATGTATCCGGTACGTAGCCCTGTATATATCATGTAGTAGAAAGCTGTGTTCATTTTCATTTTAAGTGCATCAGAGAAAAGGTACTATTCAGTGAGAACATAATTAAATATGGCATCTGGTATTTTCATGTTTTTGATATCTCTATCTTCACAGGTGATTGAAGGGAGAAACCGTTCATAATTGTTGATAGGCATGAGGAAGATTCGTATAACTGTTTTAGGTTATTATTTAATAACTAGATGTAGACAGCATGCTCATTTATGGAGAGCTAGGGAGATTGGAGTAGAATGGATTGCCACCAGAAATAATGGAGTACTTTTTAGGTAAGAAAGCATATATTAATTCACAACTGGAAAAAGGAGTCAACACTGATGTGTCACATAATAATGCTATAAGCATTTACTCTGTTTACAATTTTTAAAGAATAAATAGTTGCTAACAACTAAAAGAAAATACTCGTGTTTCCTAAATATAGACAATGCAGGGTTATTTTAGCATTATTCTTACAATTTTTTTGTATGTTTTTGTTTTTTAAAGGATTTTATTTATTTGACAGAGGACACATGCATAAGCAGGGGGAGCAGCAGGCAGAGAGAGAGGGAGAAGCAGGCTCCCCGCTGAGCAGGGAGCCTGATGCGGGGCTCGATCCCAGGACCCTGGGATTGTGACCTGAGCTGAAGGCAGATGCTTAACTGATGGAGCCACCCAGGTGCCCCCAAACAGGTTTTGTGTTAAACACTATGCCTCTATTTTCACGTATACTGGAAAACATAACCAGCTCATCAAACTCACGGTTTTAAAAGGGTCCCAAGTAGGCATTTAAGTTTAAAAAAAAGTTTAAGAAAACTGTTAATGAACGAGGAGTTTCTTATGGAATGTAGAAATTGGGGTGGAGGTACGAAAGACTGCTGTCTGGGAGCTGCTGATGTGAACTACCGACACATCACTGTCTCTGTTTAACTTTGAGCTGATAGATTTTAAAGTGTAGAAGGAAACCAGGGAGGAGGGTGGATGTCACAGGTGAGGAGCCCCAGCTGTTCAGTCTGGGTAGAAGTTGTGACATTTCATGGGCTCGCTCTTACTTCCCTCTAGCAGCTGCTTAGTGTAGTGATAACTTCATGTTTCCACAGCCCCTCGCTCCACTCTGCTGTCTTCTGTGGAGCGTACCACATCGTTGTATGTGTGAGCATGCTTGCAGACTAACAGCTGGGGGGAGAAAAAACAATTTTTGGATTCGTTTTACTTCTTTGTCATCTCGGCGGTATCAGCTTGGCTTTGTGGGGAAAGGCAGCGTGAGCTGGAGAGCGTGGAAAGAACATTGAGTTCTGGACCCGGGTCTGTCCTCTTCTTGTCATGAGGTTCTGATACAGCAGGGGTAGAATGGACGTATAACCTGCCTCAGAGGCTTGTGGGTCAGACAAAATAATGGCGCCTTAAATACCGTTGTCAACATCTACAGAGGTGTATGTTTTTATATATGTCCTGTGTCAGCTCGGGACATACTAGCTTACCTAGCAACTTTTGTATCCATCTTCCACCACAGTCTGTCTGCTCTTTTCTCATTGAAAAATAAAAACACAGCCCCATGGACAAACAAAAGCCCCCACTTCTTGTTGATACGTATCTCTCTGCCAGCTACCTCGGATCTTCTTTAGGGGAGGAAGTCAGAGTATAAATTAAACACCTTTTTATTGTTTATAAAATAATTTTTCTGAAAAGCATGAGTAGTTCCAGAATATATTATTGGTGATTGAAAACAAAACAAAAATAGAAGAATTTTTTTCACTTGAAAGATCCTTTTGTTAGGAGTTGATAGTAGTGTATTATTCTGTCATATGAAGAGTGTGTGGGAGCTTAGTCCTGGGATAAGGTAATCCAGATGTAATGATTATTTTTTTTTTTTTTTAGATTTTTAAAATTTATTTATTCGACAGAGGTAGAGACAGCCAGCGAGAGGGGGAACACAAGCAGGGGGAGTGGGAGAGGAAGAAGCAGGCTCATAGCGGAAGAGCCTGACGTGGGGCTCGATCCCATAACGCCAGGAACACGTCCTGAGCCGAAGGCAGACGCTTAACCGCTGTGCCACCCAGGCGCCCCAGATGTAACGATTATAGACCGTCATACGTGACTTAATGTTTACGGACTATTATATGTTCGAGTCCGTGAAAGATACTTAATTTTCACAATAACACTATGAGGATGAACTCTCTATCTTTAAGGGGAAAAGAAAGCTGGTAAGTGATAGAGCTTGGATTTGAATCCAGGTTTGATTGACTAGAACGCTCAGTGGTTGTCTGCTGTCACCGTGCATTTGATTCGCTTGGGAAGCTATTGGTACTGGTGAACTTCTCTTTCTTGGCTTAAATTTTCTTCAGTATAAATTGATTATTAGTGTCCATATCTGATGATTCCACTACCTGGATTACCTCTGAATTTCTTTCAATTGTCTGTCTTTTTCTGTTCTGTCTCTTGAAAAGTCTAGTAATTTTTTAAAAAGATTTTTTTTCTGGGGCACCTGGGTGGCGCAGTCGTTAAGCGTCTGCCTTCGGCTCGGGGCTTGATCCCGGCATTCTGGGATCGAGCCCCACATCAGGTTCCTCCACTGGGGGCCTGCTTCTTCCTCTCCCACTCCCGCTGCTTGTGTTCCCTCTCTCGCTGGCTGTCTCTATCTCTGTCAAATAAATAAACACAATCTTTAACCAAAAAAAAAAAAAAAAGGAAAAAAATCTTTTTTTTTCTTTCTTTTTTTTTTTTTTTGGTTAAAGATTGTGTTTATTCATTTGAGAGAGAGACAGAGAGAGCATACAAGCAGGGGGAGAGGGAGGGGGAGAAGCAAGCTACCCGCTGAGCCGGCGGGGGGGGGGCGGTGGTGGGGGAGCCTGATGTGGGGCTCGATCCCAGGACCTTGAGACCATGACCGAAGCCAAAGGCAGACACCTAACCATCTCAGTCACCCAGGCGCCCCAAGATTTAGTTTTATTAGAGAGAGGGCAAGTGTGTGTGTGCACACGTGTGCATGAGTGGGAGGAGGGGGAGAGGGAAAGAAGCAGACTCCCTGCTGAGCACAGAGCCCTGTCTCACAACCCCCAAGACCATGACCTGAGCCAAAATCAAGAGTTGCTTAACTAACTGAGCCACCCATGTGCCCCAAGTCGAGTAATTCTTGACTGAATATGGGTCAGTATGGAAAACTGAAGCAGCTCTGTGATAGTTTAGTTTCTGACAGGCAGTTAGAATGGAGGCAGTCACCTTAATCCAGTCAGAGGTTGAGCCCATTGAGAGTGTGACCCTTATGTAAGACCTCGTGTATTTCCAACTTTCCCTTACCCCCCAGGTGGAGTTCTTTCAAGGTCTCAACTGGGTGCAGGCCTTTAGGGGTCCTAACTGAAAGCCCGTGGGGTTTAGTTGTGCCTGTCTCCCATGTTAGGCCCCAAACTCCAGTTTTTATCTCTCTGGTCTGGTGAGACAGACCGTAACTCTGCTCAGCCTCTCAGTCTCCTCGCAGCTGCGTTCTGTTCAACTTCTCTACCTCATGCTTTTGTTTAGGAATCAGTGAATACTTGAGCCAAAAAGTAGCTCGGATTGCTGGCCTCACTTTTGTGTGCTTTTCTTCTCTCTGGAATCTTGACCCTTCAAGCCCTAGCTGCCTTACTCGTCCTGAACTCCAGTTTTTGTCTTCCAGCCCTGTCAGACTGACAGAGGTTCTCTTGAAGGCCTCTGCTTTCTGACAGATGTCTTATCCTTTCAGCCTCTTATCTACCGCTACGAATTGGGAATGTGCTCAGGGAAAGGCCGCGTGGAATGCTGGGTGCATCTCCAGGTATTTCCCTTTTCCTCTAGATCTTGGCCATTCAAGTCCCACTTTGGGAGATTGATTTTTTTTTTTTAAGCTTCCAGACATTTTAAAAAAAAGGCTTATCCAGCTTTTCTAGTTATTCTTTTTTTTCTCCTCTTCCTGCAGTATTAGGTGGTAAGTGGAACATAAATTGATTGTATTAATTTCCATACCTGCTACAGTTATTGTGCTTGACTTGTGAAGTTACTCATAAGCCAAGGTCTGATTTTGATGAGATTTTAGGACTTTTTATTTTTAAAGAAATAAAACTGTTTATTTCTAAAAACAAATAATTGAATTTCATTTCATTAAGGGACATAATAAAATTTTAAAAGGACCATTAATCTCAAAGCTTTACAAAAGTTATTTTGCCAAAGTTTTGATTACAAAGAGTGTAATTTTATAATGTATTACTTTTCTAGAATTTTAATTAAGTTAAATGAAAACTAATGTTTTATCTTTTCCTATTTTACTTATTATTTTAAACATTATTAAAATGAAGGTAACCTAAAAATATGTTGAAAAAATGATATTTTAAAACCGTACGTACCAAAGTCCCTTTAAATTCTTCATATTTTAAATGATTCAAGTTTGAGATACTTATTCTCCCATCATAATGAAAAGCTTTTGAATTAAAGCCCAAAAGCAGTAAATTAACAAGATGAACATAGAGGCCTAAAGTTAAGAGTTTGGCGTTACTTAGGTAATATAATAAAAGATGATCTCACATTTGAACTTGTATACCTTAATAATTCTTTCTTAACCCGAAAACCTCATTTGCATGGAATGTTACTACGTGAAGCAGAGGTACGAAGTAGACGATTCTGGTGCCTTAAAACACAATGTTCGCCTTATGCTGCATAGATTTGTAATTTTTTAAAGGTCTGGTAGGGCAGAATAAGCAAAATACCTTCGTGAATTCAGTTATAGCCCTTAGAATGACTCACGTGGCCAGCTAGTTACAAGGCCACACGATTCCTTGCTAAAGCCCAAATACGTCCTAGAATTCAAAATTGCTGCGTTTGCCAGCCTGCCAGGAAATTTTGAACACTCTTAGAGCCTAGTGAAGAAAAGAAAATTTAAAACATTTTTACTTCTGAATACTATGTTTAGTAGCCCTGTCGATGACAAGATTACATAGAGACAGTGTTTATCCAGAAGGTTATTAAATCAGAAAGTTTCATTGGATTCATTCATTCAAGATGAATCAACAGACGTTGACGGAGATTTACTTAGAGCGTCCTAGAGAATCCTTGAAGACACTTGGTAGAACGTTATTTGCAAACTACCACCAACATAACAGTGAGTTTTGAAAAATTCTTAATGGTATGAGATCAGTGTACCAATCTCCCCTGTTTCATGCTACCTTCAGTGTTCATATGCTACAAGAAAGGTTTTGTCAAGAATTTGCATGTAAGAATTTTTTTGTTGTTTTTTTTCGTTTTTTTTTGCGAGCGAGTCTCACTTTGTAGATTTGTGGGGAGGTGGTTGGGTTAAGTTGAAAGGTGGCTTCAGTAAAAATACATGCTGGAACACCTTAAGGAACGTAATAGAAAATCGCAAGAATTGCGAAGAGAATGTATTATGTTTATTGATAATTCAAAGTAGAAATTAGACTTAGGAAAAATTAGATTACAGGTGTCACTATAATGATGTTCAGTAGGTATTGACTACAAAAGAATGATTTACTAATAAAGCATTTATGCCTGTTTAAAGGAAAAAATATTTAAAAAACTTTGAAAATGGACTTTCAGAGCCGTTTTAGGTTTATAGAAAAATTGAGTGGAAGGCACAAAGATTGCCCTTCTCCTCTGCCCCCCACTTGCTTAGCCTCCTCTGTTTTCGACATATCCCGCGAGAATGATGTGTTTGTTACAGTCGATGAGCCCACGCCGACACATGGTCATCACCTAGAGTCCACAGTTTATATTAGGTTCGGTCTTGGTGTTGCACATTCTGTGGGTTTGGACAGACGTATAATGACATGTGTCTTCTATTTTAGTATTATAGGGAATAGTTTCACTGCCCTGAAAAGTCCTGTTTTCTGCTTGTTTTTCCCTTCCTCCCCCTTCATCTTTGAAAACCACGGAGTTTTATGGTCTCCATAGTTCGCCTTTGGAAAATGTTACTTTAACAACCTGATACGAAGAGTTGGATTGAGTTTGAAGTCTTGATGCATCATCACGAAATGCAATTATCGATGAAAAAATAGGAAATCCTGTCACAATTTTTGAATGATTGTAAAAATGACTTAAAATGTTTTATTATGTTGTCTGAGCAAAGTTTATTGTTGACGGGGGTCCTTGAGAAATTTGAAGAAATCCTCTGTCTTGCTCAGTATGTAGTCACTGTAAGGGCAGCACCCCATGTAAAAAAAGTTACATTCATGGAAACAAGCTTATATTTCTCATGAAAAAATCAAAGAGGATTTCTTTTGGGAGTTTTATACAAATTCTGTAGTAACATCTTCCCTAATACTTTATATTCCGGTTTCCTGATCATAATTATAGAATATAAAGGAAATATAATTGATTTGTATCACCCAAGCCTTGATTTCCCTACTGGGCACCAGCTAAATAATATTATTTACAATCTGAGCCATGACATGAATCACTGGTCTGTCCTGGCTCCTTTTCAACACAGTGTAAATCGACTCTCCAGATGAGTCATTTGATTTTTAATCTACTGTGGGGAGTCTTGGTGCGGGATAAATTCGATCTAGGAAACCTAGAATCTTCTAAGGGATCATGGAAGTTTTTGAAATGTATACGGTTTCTGAGAACTATCTTTATCCTTTTCATTGGTCAGGCCGACCTACCTCAGAGAGCTTAGTCAGGACTTTCGCCAAGTGCCCGTGTGGTTACACGTGTACTAAGTACACGTGTAGTCTTAGGTCAGATGTGTTTTTGTTTAGTTACGCAGTGTACATTTAATGAGTATCACTCTGCCTAGCATTGTGGGAGATAATTTATATTTATCTTTGTTCTTAAGGAATTTATAGTTTCATAGAGGGGGAAGACACCCAGATACTTATAAAAATGTATTAAGTACAATGATCATTTAAATAGGCTTTGAGACCCATGATGGAATTGTGGGCTGTGGTTTGGTATTTGAGTTTCAAAAAATTGCCGTAACATGTCTAATTCTTTGTTTTTATTTAGGTAAGTAAGAATTGAGTAAGTGCTGATGAATTTCAAAAAGTACAAAAAATATAGTCTAAAAATTTAGCTCCATTTTCTATCCCAACCCTCCTCCTCCTTTCCACTTTTCATTCTTTTTTTTTTTTTAAGCCATTGCCTGATTGGTGAACATTCTAGATCATTACCTTTTTTTGGGGGGGTCATCAGTGATGATTTGTAAGTCTTCTTGTACATTTGTATTTTCAAACACATGTAAATGATGTCTATAGTGAAAATTCCTAGGAGTAGAATCTGGGGGGAAGCATATTTCTCTGGTGTATTTGCTTGTTATTAGAACCCTTAGAATTAATAGGCTTTTATTTTTATTGTAAAGATTTATTTGAGAGAGAGAGAGCATGAGTGGGAGAGGGAGAGAGAGACTCTCAAGCAGACTCCATGCTCAGTGTGGAGCCCGACTTAGGGCTTGATCTCATGACCCTGAGATCACGACCTGAGCCGATACCAAGAGTCAGACGCTTAACTGACTGCACCGCCCAGGCACCCCGATAGGCTTTTCTTCTAAAGATAACTAATAAACCTGGGTGTTTGGAGTGGCAGAAATGTCTGGAAGACAGTAATCCTGATGGTTTAGCTGCAGCACCTACAGAGTCCATCATCTGGGAGGAATTGCTGGGTGGCTGTATGTGCCCTTGATTCCTCTTTGGTCTGTCACTTCCTCTTCCTGTCTCTGAACCACCACTGCCCTCCCGTCTTCCCTGTCTAGACATGGTCTCCCTGGTTGTCCTGAATTCCAGAATCTTCCTTTTCACAGTCCTCGTGTCCTGAACTGACCTTAGGGAGGCATGCTTCTGATTGTCAGAGCAAGAAAATCAACCGTGCCTGTCTCTACAGAGACTAGCATTTCCAGGGGCTTCCATAAAGTCCAAAGAATAGTTTATATAGAATGATACTTCACTTGTCTTAAAAGAAGTAAAATACCTGAATCTGAATGTGATATTTACTGTCTCTCCCTTTCCTTGCCCACCCCTCCCCTCTCCTCTTCCCAGTGCTCAGCTAACAACTACTAGAAATATTCCTAGTTATTTAACCCACTAATAGAATACTTCTTTATTTTTCTGGATTAAGATGCTCTGATTCTTTGAGCTCTGTGATCAGAATTTAGTTAACTTGTAGAATTGACTAGGAAAAAGTATTTCAATAATAAATTTGTAGACTTAAGAAAAAAATGCATTCCTATCCTTTTTCTATACTTTTCCCCCGGAAGTACCTTTGTGCTGTATTAGGATGACTATGAAAATTTGGGGAATAAAAGGGAAGAAATGCTGAAAATTCAATAATTTCTAGTTGCCATTTTACAACAAATGGGTGTGTGGTATTTGATGGCAGATTCCTGCTGGAACCCTGTCCCCCTTTCCTATTCCTTAATCATTTTCAGATCCGTAGAACATAGCAATTCTATGTGAGGCCTCAATAGTTTGTCCTTTAATTTCGTGCAGGTTTCCTGATTGCATAAATTCAACAGCTCTCTCTTAGATCGTCATTAAATGGTTTTGTGTGTTTGGGCAGGCTGCCTCGATTTACAGCCAGCACTTAACAGAGATGAGTAAGATAGCAAGTCTTACCTTGTTTTTCCCTGCAGCCATTCCTGTGCTTGTGGTTGGGAGACCTACTTAGACTATAGGTAGCAGAATTACTCAGCTAAATATAATCTGCCCAAGGTTTCATTTCGAGGTAAATCTCTTTTATGACTGTCTGTATAATACTCATTATTGCCACTCAGGATCATTCTGTCTGGTAGGTTTTAAGTAATCATCTCTAGTCTACTTACTACTTAAGGTATAGTGAATCTAGGAATCCTTGATATTAAGAAGAGTGAGATCAGATTACTAAATCAGGACGAAGCAGTACTGATTTAGTTGTATTTGCCATAGCCTTGCGAAATGAGTACTTAGGACCAGAAGTGCAAGGGTTTTAGGTAACCCCTCCCTCACCTAAACATTTGTTACAATAATGTCACTGCTTTCCAAATGCTAGCCTTTTATCAGATCCTTCCTCTCCGTAGCAATTTACTCCTCAAGGATTAGGGCAAAGAAACACACACTTGAACCGCAAGGCATGCTTCTCAAGATTTTCAGAACTTGGACAGCTATGATTTTTCTCTTTGAAATCGTGGCTGCTCGGTGAAATTAATGGTTTTAGAAATGTTCTCAGGTGGGTTAGGGGAGAGTAAAAAGAATCTTTTTGAGACATTGCCCTATTTTCTTAATCCGAAGAGATCAGAATGCAACCGAAGATAACTCACAAAGGAGTAGACATAATAGAAGTATCTTTTTAATAATTAGGAAATGATGTCTGGAGCAGTCAGGTGGACACAGTTGCTTGGTTCACTTTGTGTAACTGTTGCAGAAATTAGGGAGGAAGAATTTTTCATTGTAAATCTTAGTAGAAGCCTGTCTAGTGGTAAGGAAAAGTAATTAGCAGACCTGTTTTCCACATGACATTTACAAGTTTCCTTGATGTTGAGATAGCGTAGCCCAGATTTATTATTTTCTCTCTTTCTGATTAACCCACTCCTCTTCCAGTCTGGCCCCAATTTCTTAGGCTGCATAGAAGTTAGAGTCCTTGTCTTTTTTTTTTTTTTTTTTTTTTTTACATTGATCTGGCTAACTGTGTGAGCTTTTCCAGCAAACTTCCAGCTGTAAAATTCTACTCTCCCCAGTCCATTTTTAGCTAGCAGCTCCCCTTGGCATTTTACATTTCCTCTTGTCGTATTATATTATTATTATTATTATTTTATTTTTACTAAAACCAAAAATCTTTAAAGAGCTGCAAATGAGAAGAGGCTCTTTTTAGGAAACAGAATACACTTGCAGCTGTCAGGTCAGTGGGGGTTTCTGCCGGACAGGTGTGTCAGACTTGGAAGCTTTCCTTATCAGGAGATTATTCACTGTTTAATATCCCTCTGCCTTTTCAGATGTCGGATAGTCCCAAGTCTCTATTGAGTTTTCACTGGTAAGAGATGATTTTGCCAACTTGGAAAACAATCTTATCTAGTTGCCTCTTAATGCTTTGGCATAGAGACCGATTTTTTGCGTTTTTACCTATTGCTTATTGAAGAAAACAATGACTGGTAGCAGATTGTCTGGAAAATGGAGGACTTTAATGGGGAGACTTCGTTTATGAGAATTGATGCTGGTTTCCTGGAATTTGACCCAGCCTTAAGTAATAATTGATTTTTAACATCTTTAGAAAGCCTAACAAAATTCCTAGGTACTCTGGGGGGTTCCGTTCTTTTTCAGTCCCAACCTCCATCCTTCCGATGAGGATGAGCTCTAACAGCGATTACCGTCCACATAGGATGCCTGCTTCAGAATATTCTAAGACATGCCCTAGTGTACTTGAGTCCCTGAAGGTAATGAGTAAAACCACAGAATGAACTCTAGATGCACAGATTCAGAATTTTAGAAGTGGAATTAATTTTAAGGTAATCCAATCTGAGTATGTTTACCGTTTGGTATACCCTTCTGTAGCCTGATAGAGTACCAGGCAAATCATAGGACTTTGATAAATTTTGGATAACTATAAGCAAACGTGTAAGTTAATTCACAAAAGGTAGAGGTGAGTTTTGAAAGTTCCAGGAAATTTGAGATCTACAGTCCTGTCTAAAAGGTTCAAGTTGTCAGTACCCTTCTGGAAATGCAAAATCAAAACTAAAGATGGGCTGGGAACTAGCTTAGGAAAGGTAGACCAGAAGGCCAAGAGTAAGACAAATGAGGAATGTTGGAATAAAGAGGTGGTGGGAAGTAGAGGTGCCTCGCGTAAGTGCAGATAGATTGGAGTCAAAACACCTGTTCTATGTTGCTATTGTGAGCGAGGCCGGAACTCTGCAATAAGGATTAGTGTCATTAAAAAACTTGAACCTTTTCTCTTTGTATTTTATTTAGATTGTTGCATCCTCCTTTGACTATTTCTTGGATAAATTCCTACGAGTTTAACTGTTGGTT
The DNA here is from genome assembly GCF_023065955.2 of Ursus arctos. Taxonomy (NCBI): domain Eukaryota; kingdom Metazoa; phylum Chordata; class Mammalia; order Carnivora; family Ursidae; genus Ursus; species Ursus arctos. Next base: position 10,050,094 of record NW_026622986.1, read on the forward strand.
GAGTGGTATAATCACATTGAGAATTTTGGGTGCATTATCATGTGGTTTCTTTTTTAAATAAAAAAACCCTATTCAAACTAAGTTAATACCGGATGTTTTCATTTTCACATTCCCTATTTGTTAGAAATAGATTTTTTTAGAGCTTTAACACTGCATTCTCTGAAGTTGTGAAAGTTGCTTTTGTTATAACGCAGGGCTTTAGTTTTCCTTGTTAAAAGTGAAATTCTGGCCCCCTCTGCTGCTGCTAAAAGGAATTGCTGGATAGTGATCTGCACGTTTGAATAAGAGACTGGAGGAATGCGTAATTTAGACTTTCTTGTCACTCATGATGGTCCTTTGTGCTCACACTGCTCAGCAGTGGGCGGTGTGACAATAAACGTGCGGTTACGTGCAGTTAGACCCATATTTTGAAGCAAGTAGAAGAACTGAGGGAGCAAGTTACGCAGAGGCATGAGATAGCAGTGTGTGCGGGGATCTGCAGGAAGTTATAGGAGCTTTGAGAGAGGGTGTTGGGGTGATTTTTGCAATGAAAGAAACTGTTAGGGACAGGGGGCATGGTATCGTTTTAGGGAGTTTAAACTGCATCATGAAAGGGCTGTTGAATCATCAGAGAGGTCTGCTTAGAACAGTAATGCCACCATTTAGGATTCTGGAAAGATGAGGCTGGTGGCAGCGCGCAGGAGGGGTTGAAGTGGGGACAGACAGATTCCAGGATCAAGTGCATTTCCTAAGCGGGCTGAGAGGGGTCCAAAGGAGACACCCAGCTCTGAGACAGGGGAGGCCAGGAGACTTGGGTGTTCTCTATTTTTTTTTTTTAAAGCTTTTAATCACAAAAAATTTCAAACATACAGAAAAATAGAACAGTACGGTGATTACCCCATGCCCACCTTAGAGCCAACAAATTGGTAACATTGTGCCTGTTGTGCTTCCTGTGTCTTTTCCTTCTGCCCCCACCCCCCGCCGCCCCCATCTGTCTATTGAAGGATTTTAGATAAGTCACAGAGCTCAGTATTCTACATCCCTAAATACTTAAGCAAATATCTCTCCAAAATAAGGCTATCAGGGGGGAATTGTTCAGGGAGATAAAATCAGAACAGTTTAGGATTTGGGGGTAAAGATAATGGATTAATCTGTTATATCCAGTAGGAAATGCTGCACAGGACAGAGGCTTGGTTTACAATGACTAATTTGTGGTTATATAATATTTTTTCCTCCTCTCTTTTTGGGAGATGGATATATGGTAAGTGCTATTAAATTTTAAATAGAAACTTAAATAAACTTAGAAAACTTTTTAATCAGAAAACATTTTCAAATACAGTAGTAGAGTGTGGGCTGTGTTCTTGGCTGAGCCAGTGGTCCATGCCAGGCTTCCCGATGGAAGGGAACAAAGGGTGATCACAGAGGAGCCGGCCCGCCTTCCCCCACAAGGAGGAAGATGGGCCAGGCCCTTGAACGGTGCGAAGGCCCAGATCCGTGGATGTGTGTGTGAGAAAGCAGCTGTGCGACGAGCACAGGTATGATCCAATCCACGTGTGATGCAGAGTGCGCTAAGGAGGCGGGCTGACGGGCTCCAGCATAGGTGGGGGTGGGGAGAGCAGGAAGCTGGAAATGCCAAAGGGCACGGGACCTAAATGCCAGCCTTTTAATGTCTTCAGTTAATTAGGGAAGTTGCCTCCTCTATCTTTGGCCTGCCGAGTGTTTTACGTTATGATCAATGAGATCTGCACGACTTCCTCCTTCGGGCAGGACAGCCAGGAACCGGCATAAGGCAGAAGATACCTTGTATGATATTATCACAGCTAAACCTGGAGATTCCGGCGTTCACTCATTCATTCTCTCGTTCATTCAGCCAGTGTTTACAGAACCTCCTACGGCAAGCGCTGTGCCGAGAGGGTAGGAGCAGAGCAGTGAGCCTCGCAGTTCGAGTGCCTGCCCTCCTGCGCCCGTGTTGGGCCAGGGAAGGCTGACCCAGGACGAGACATACACACGCAGATCGCGATCAGCACTAAGAAACATGAATGGGCTGGGGGTCTGCGCGGACACTTTAGAAACGGAGGCCAAGGGACTCCACTAAGATACCATTTGGGGAAAGACTTGTGAAACTTGACCCATTTGAGCCGTGTCGATGTGCGCTGTGTCTTCTGCTGTGTCTTGTGTGGGCCTGTTCCCTCTCAAGAATGTGTGACTAGGAAGTGACTGACAGCTGGCTTCCATATGGTATTTTTCTTCTATCCCTGCACACGCTGGTTTTTTTTTTTTTTTTTTTTTCAGTCAGACTGTTCAGTCAGATTCTTCTAATCCTAACATTTCTTGACCTTACTGAACCGTAAAGTAAGTTCTCTCCCTATCACGTTGTCTCTTTCCGGAGTGTGTGAGTGTGAGACAGCGTGTCTATGAATCCACTCAAAGGCGTTGCAGAATTCTGTGAAACGTTCTCTTGTGCAAACGTTTCCCATGGTTTTGAACAATGACTGGCATGTTACTTTCCTTGGCAACTTAATTTTTGTTCCATCTTCACAGGAAGCTTTGGAAATGGTGGCTTTTTCCCTTTTCCATTCGTTTGTTTCACTCTGGAAATGAAAATCCGTTTCAGAGCTGTGATATGCGAATTAAGGATTTACAAAGTATGGTCAGTAGATTCCAGGAACTAATATTAATGAAGTTTAAATATTGACATCGTTGAGGAAGCCAGCGTTTGAAGGTATACGAACAAGAAATACTCTTAAAGCTACCCTTGGGTATATAATAGATTCTGAGATTCTCTACCGTGTGATACATGAAGGGCCAATACAGAACAGACTCCCTTTTAGTTATTACAGTATTCACTATTTTTCTGTATAAGAATAGGATTTTGAATTGTTCTTTATGGGACTTAACTCCCTTTTGTTTTCAGTTTTGGGAACCATTATAGTAGATGAGTATGTTACGAACATAAACTCTTATGTGAGAAAGTGAGGATTTCCTTTAAGAGTGTAAGGACAGACCCCCCGTGGATGAAAACCTAACTTAATATAAAGTTGTATTATACATGTCCAGTGCTTTTGAGTTGCGTATTTTCTTTTTCCACTATCTGTGATAGCTTTATGAAATACGTATGTAAATATGCATTAACAACCGCTGTATATGACATTTAGTTTACCTCTTTAGTGTTATCTATCCATCATTAGGAAATAACAATTAACTTTGATACTCTAAATAATATTTTACAAATAAGAACTGATTTTTGCGGGCGCCTGGGAGGCTCAGTCGGTTAAGCGTCTGCCTTGTCTTGGAATCGAGTCCTGCATCGGGCTCCCTGCTCAGCGGGTCGTCTGCTGCTCCCCTTTCCTCTGCCCCTCCTCATGCTTGTGCTCTCTCTCTCTCAAGTAAATAAATAAAAATCTTTTTAAAAAATGGATTTTTGGAAAGCTTATTTTTTATGCCATGTTTTAGAGCCTGAGAAACTGACAAAACTAGACAATTTGCGTGATTTCTGTTGTCAAGTGAGTAAACACATGAAATCATGTTTATAAATACCCAGATTCGTTGCAGATGTTTTTAGTAGACTCTATTTTTAGGAACTACTGGGTTGAACCAAACAGTATTAATTAGTACCTAGTAAGTAACAATGTAAATTCTTAGACAAATGACTTATATTGTTTAAAAATTATACCACTGATTTTTTCGCAGATGGCCAGTATGTCAGGATGGGTTAGGTTGTGCTTTACCAGCAAACAACTCCAACAATAAATGTTTATTTCTGGCTCATGCTGTTATCATTACACGTTGGTGGGGCTCTCAGCTCCGTGTCATCCTCTGTCAGGACGTGAACTGATGGAGGTGCCATTCTCTTGAACATTGGACAGCTCGGGAAGGAGGAGATGTAAGATTCTCTCAGTGGCTCTTTAATGTGTCTTCGTGGGAGTGACAAACCTGATGCTTTCTTTTTATTGGTCAAAACAGGTCCTATGTGCCTGGAAGGGGAGAAGTCACAGAGATATTGTGGGGTATCACCACTATCTAATCACAATTAGAAAACTGTCCAAAATTCAATGAGTGTCATGAAATGTACATTATCTACTTTGATATAGCAATTGGGTTGTCATTTATAAATGGTAGTGATGGTTGAAACCATTTATTGTACCCCAAATTTATAATCGAATTCCCTGGTATTAGTACCTGCTCTCTAACAAAGTGTTTGTGACTTTAGGTACAATAATGAATTTTTAAAAAGATTTTATTTTTTTGAGGGAGAGAGAGAAAGTGAGAGAGCAAGCAAGCGTGAATAGGGTAAGGGGCAGAGGGTGAAGCAGGATCCCCACTGAGCAGGGAGGCTGATGGCGGGCTCAATCCCAGGACTCCGAGATCATAACCTGGGCCAAAGGCAGATCCTTAACCAACTGAGCCACGCAGGCGTCTCCTAATTACAACAATATTATGTGTTTCAGCCTTGAGTTCCAAGACTGCTGTAAGGGCTCTACAAGGAAGGCTGCCTTGTATTTGGAAGTGTTGCTTAAATCAGTTTGTTTAAGCTTTCCCATCTCTGATAATAATTGGGCAACTATTATTGGCTACTATTATTGGGCAACTATTCTGGCTACTATTAATTTGTAGTAATCTCATTTCTTCCTTAGACTGTCTTCAAGTATTGCACTCATTTTTTTTAACTGTAAAGTGCATAACATAAAATTTACCATATTGACCATTTTTAAGTGTCTGGTTCAGTACTGTTAAGTATATTCATATTGGTGTGTAACAGATCTCCAGAACTTTTTTTTTATGTGGCAAAACTGAAACTCTGTGCACATCAAACAACTCCCCATTTTTCTCACCCTCTTGCCCCTGGCAGCCACCATTCCACTTTCTATTTCTATGACTTTGGCTACTTTAGATATCTTACGTAAGTGCAGTCACGCAGTAGTTTTCTTTTCCCTACTGGCTTATTTCACTTAGTATAATGTTCTCAGGTTTCACTCACGTTGTAGATTGCAACGAGATTTCCTTCTTTTTTTTTTTTTTTTTAAAGATTTATTTATTTATTTATTTATTTATTTATTTATTTGACAGAGAGAGAGAGAGAGACAGCCAGCAAGAGAGGAAACACAAGCAGGGGGAGTGGGAGAGGAAGAAGCAGGCTCCCAGCGGAGGAGCCTGATGTGGGGCTCGATCCCAGAACACCGGGATCACGCCCTGAGCCGAAGGCAGACGCTTAACAACTGAGCCACCCAGGCACCCCTAGATTTCCTTCTTTTTTAAGGTGAATAATTATACACACACACACACACACCCATTTTGTTTATTCATCTCTAAATGGGCATTTGATTTGCTTTAACCTCTTGGCTGTTGTTAATAGTGCTGCAGTGAACATGGATTTGCAAATATCTCTTTGAGATCCTACTTTCAGTTCTTTTGGGTCTATAAGCAAAAGTGCTGGTTATGTGGTAATTCCATTTTTAATTTTTTGAGGAACTTTCATACTGTTTTCCATAGTGGCTGCACCATTGTAAATTCCCACCAACAAGGCACAGGGTTCCAGTTTCTCCACATTATTGCCAACAGTTGCTATTTTCTGTGTTTTGTTTTGTTTTTGTTTTGGATAGTAAATGGGTGTGAGGTGATACCTCTTTGTGATTTTGTTTGTACTTTCTTTAATGATTAATGACATTAAACATCTTTTCATGGCTTGTTGAAGAAATGTCTGTTTGAGTTCTTTGCTCATATATTTATTTTTGTTGAATTGTAGGTGCTCATTATATATTCTGGATACTAACCCCTTATCAGATATATGATACGGAAATATTTTCTTCCGTTCTGTAGATTGTCTTTTCACTCTGTTGACTGTTTACTTTGTTTCCCAGAAGTTTTAAAAGATTTTATGTAGCCCCATTTATTTATGTTTACTTTTGTTGCCTGTGCTTTTGTGTCATTCAAGAAATTGTTACCAAATTCAGTGTCGTGAAGCTTATTCCTAACTCTCTTCTTTTTAAGAGTTTTATAGTTTCAGTGTTCTGTTTAGGTCTTATTTCATGTTGATTTTTGTATATGGTGTATGGTAAGATCCAACATAATTCTTTTGCACGTGAGTATTCAGTTTTGCCAACACCACTTGTTGAAGAGATTGTCCTTTCCCAACTGAGTAGTCCTGGCACCTTGATTGAAGATCGTTCGACTGTAAGTCTGAGAGTTTTTTCCCCCTGGGTTCTGTATTCTGTTTCATTGGTCTCTATGTTTGTCTTTGTGCCAGTGCCACACGATTTTGATTACTGTAGCTTCGTAATACGTTTTGAAGTCAGGAGTTGTGAGGCCTCAAACTTTTTTCTTCTTTCTTAATATTGTTTTGGGCTTTCAGAGTTCTTTGAAATCCCATATGAATTTTAGGGCAGTTTTTTGTTTCTGCAAAAAATGTCATTAGGATTTTTCATAGTGATTATAATGAATCTATAGATTGCTTTGGCTGCTGTGGACATTTCAACAATTTTAAGTTTTCCAGTCTGTGAACACAGATACCTTTCCACGTATTTGCATCTTCTTTAATTTTTTTCCAGCAGTATTTTTATAGTTTTTCAATGTATAGGTCTTTGACTTCTTGGTTGAGTTTATTCCTAAGTATTTCATTCTTTTTGATGCTATTGTCAGTATGATTGTTTTATGAATGTCCTTTCAGGGTTGTTTGTGGTTTGTGTTTGAAAACTCAGTTGATTTTTTGTGACGATTTTGTGTCCTGCACCTTTGCTCAATTTGTTTAGTCATTCTAATAATTTGTGTGTGTGTGCACACAATCTTTTGGGTTTTCTGCGTATAAGATCATGTAATGTCATCTGTGAATAGAGATAATTTTCCTTCTTCCTTCCTAATCTGGCTGCTTTTATTTATCTATTTTTTCTTGCCAAATTGCAAAACAATTATGCCTTCTAGTATTATGTTGAATAGAAGTAGTGAGAGTGGGCATCAATGCTTTGCTTATCTTAGAGGAAACGCTTTCAGTCTTTTAGCATTGAGTATGATATTAGCTGTGAATTTTTTATATATGGCCTTTATGATATTGAGGTAGCTTCCTTCTAGTTTATTGTTTTAATTGTGAAAGGTGTTTAGTCAAATGCTTTTTCTGCATGAATTGAGACGATCATGTGGTTTTGTCCTTCAGTTAACATGGTGTATCACATTTTATATGTTGAACCATCCTTGCATCCCTAGGATAAATCCAAGTTGGTAATGGTGTGTAATCCTTTTAATGTGCTGTTCAATTTGGTTTGCTAGTATTTTTAAAGGACTTTTAAATTACTGTTCATCAGGGATATTGGTCTACAGTTTTCTTGTAGTGTTTGGCTTTGATATCAGGGTAATGCTGTCCTCCAAATGAACTTGTAAGTGTTCCTTGCTCTTCAATTTGGGGGAAGAATTTGAGGAGTTTTGGTGTTAATTCTTGAAATATCTAGTAGAATTCTCTAGTGAAGTCATCTGGCCCTGGGCTTTAATTTGCTGAGACGTTTTAGATTACTGTTTCAGTCTCCTTATTAGATATTGGTTTATTCAGATTTTAAATTTATGTCGTTCACTTTGCAGATTGAATGTTTCTAGGAATCGATCCATTCCAGGTTATCAGACTTGTTGGTATATAGTTGTTAATAGTCTGTTATGGTTCTTTTTATTTCTGTGACATCAGTTATAATGTCTCCTTTTTCATTTCTGATTTTAGTTATTTAAGTCATCTCTCTTTTATTCTTAGCCTAGCTAAGAGTTTGCTAATTTTGTTGGTCTTTGGAAAAAAACCTTTTGTTTCATTAATTTTTTTCTGTTCTCTATTTCTCATATCTCTGCTTTAATAATTTCCTTTCTTTGCTAACATTCCTTTTGTAGTTCCTTGAGTTATAAAGTTGGGTTATTGATTTTAGATTTTTCTTTTTTTTTAATGTGTTTACAGCTATAAACTTCACTCTTAGCACTTGCTTTCACTACATCCCATAAGATTTAATATGTTGTGTTTTCATTTTTATTTGTCTGAAGATATTTTCTAATTTCTTTTGTGATTTATTCTTTGGCTCACTGGTTGTTTAAGTGTGTGTTGCTTAATTTCCACATATTTGTGGATTTTTATTTTTCCTTCTGTTTTTGATTTCTGGTTTCATTCCATTGAGGTCAGAAAAGATACTTGGTATGAGTTCAGACTTCTTAAATTTGTTAAGACTTGTTTTGTGGTCTAACATGTGGTCTGTCCTGGAAAATGTTCCATGTGTGCTTGAGAAAAATGTGTATTTTGTTGTTGAATAGAGTGTTCTGTATATGACTGGTGCATTTGGTCTATGGTATTGTTCAAATCCTCTGTTTCCTTATTGATTTTCTGTCTGGTCGTTCTTTCTATTGAAAGTCTTATGATACTGCTGTGTTGATGTCTGTTTTACCCTTCAAGTCTGTCAGTGTTTATTTCATGTATTTAGGAGTTCTGATGTCAGGTGTATGCATATTTATGACTGTCAAAGCTTCATGGTGAGTTGACCCTTTTGTCATTATATAATATCCTATTTTGTGTTTTGTTAGTTTTTGGCTTAGTCTACTTTGTCTATTAGTATGGCCACCTTGCTCTCTCTTCGTTAGCATTTGCATGGAATATCTTTTTTCCATCCTTTCATTTTCAGCCTGTGTGTATCTTTAGGTCTAAAGTGAGTCTACTGTAGTAAACAGCATTTGGTTGGTCTTGGGTTTTGGGCTTTTTTTTTTCCTTCCCATTCAGCTACTCTATTTCTTTTCATTAGGGAGTGCATTTACACTTAATTACTGATAAAGAGGTTTTTTATTCCCGTTTTCTTAATTGTTTTCTGTATGTCTTTTTACTTTTTTGTCCCTCTTTTCCTTTATTGACCCTATTCCTTTATGGCCTTTTCTTTGTGTTTTAATGAGGTTTTTTTTTTTTTTTTTTTTTTTTTTTGGTCACATGCTTTGATTTGATTCCCTTTACATTGGCTTTTGTGTATTTTCTATAGTTTTTTTTTTTTTTTTTTTTTGGTGGTTTCCATGGGCATTACGTAAAGCATCTTCAGGCTTTAACAATCTATTTTAAACTGATAACTTTAGTTGCATACAAAAACTCTACTCCTTTATGTCTCTGCCCCCACTTCCCCACTTTATGTTACTAATGTCACAAATTATATCTTTTTATATCATGTGTCTGTTAATATAGATTTATACTTTAATGCTTTTGCCTTTTAAATTCTGTAAAAGAATTAAAAGTGATTTATGCACCAACATTACAACACTGTAGGATTCTATATTTGCCCAGATATTTGCCTTTACCAGAGAGCTTTATATTTTCATATGGTTTTGTGTTGTTGTTTCAGCTTGAAGGCCTCCCTTTAGTATTTTTTGTAGGGCAGATCTGATGGTGCTTTCAGCATTTGTTAATCTGGCTGGGAAAGTTTTAGTTTCTCCTTCATCTTTAAAGGATAACTTTACAGATATAGTATTCTTGGTTGGCAGTTCTTTTCTTTCACCATGTTGAATATACCATTATCACTGCCTTCTGACCTGCAAAATTTCTGCAAAGACATCGGCTTTTAAAGAATTAGAAGTCCCCCTTTACACGATGAGTCCCTTTTCTCTTGCTGCTTACAAGATTGTTTTTTCTGTGACTTTTCACAGTTTAATTATAATGTCTCAGTGTAAGTTTCTTTGCATTTACCCTAATTGGAGTGCCTTCAGCTTCTTGAATTTATATGTCCACATTTTGCCTCAAATTTGGAAAATTTTCAGTCATTATTTCTTTAAATAGTCTCTCTGTTTCTTTCCTACTTCTCCTTCTGGGTCTCCCATAATGCATATATAGTCTTTTTATGGTGTCCTCTATGGCCCATAGGCTCTTTCCTTCATATATATATATATTTTTTTTATTCCTCTCAGTAATTTCACGTTTTCTAATTTGCTGATATTTCTGCTTGATCAAATCTGAAGTTGGATCTGTCTGGTGAATTTTTCAGTTTAATTATTGTATTCTTCAACTCCAAAGTTTATCTTTTATGAAAGTTTCTATTTTTGTGTTGATATCTTACTTTGTTCACGTGGTGTTTCCCTGATTTCATTTAGGTATCTGTTTGTGTTGTCTTTTAGCTCATTGAGCATCTTTAGAATAATTGTTTTAAATTATTTGTCAGGTAATTCTAAATCTCCATTTCTTTAGGGTTGGTTGTGGTGCTTTATTTTGTTCCTTTGATCGAACCAGAACCATCATTACTAGTTTCTTTGTAGGCCTTTTGATCTTTTGTTGAGATCTGGGCATTTGAAAAGACAATGATCTCTTCTAGTCTTAACTGACGGGCTTCACGGAGTGCAAGACCTTCACTAATCACCCTGATTAGAGATCCTGTGAACCCCTCCAACTTTTTCTGGAGATACATATTTTCTGGGCTTGTGTGTGTAATTTCTGAGGCTTTTGTTTTCTCCTCAGGCTCTCGTAATCTCTTTCCTCTCTTTGGCATCTGCCTGTGACCGTGCAGTCTCCCTGATGCTATTATGTGCCTCAGTGTTTGACTTTCTTCTCAGCAGCCTCCAACCTGGCATCCAAATTATGCTGCCTTCCTGTGAGCATTTATAGCCAGACAAGAGAGAAACCTAGTCCTTCGGACATCCCTTTAGCATGCCAAATCATTGAATGCATGTTCCTCTTTTCTCTTTCCCTCCCCTGGGGAGAAACTGGGTATTGGTTGTTTTTTTGTTTCTTTTGTTTTTTTTTATTTTTTTCCTTGATTGTTCTTCATCGAATGAGGGAAGGGGATTAAGGTAGGGAAATGCAATGAACTCTGTCTGCTTCAATGTGGCTCTTTTTGGCTTTTACTCACTTAGGTGATACAACCACTTAAGGGGTTTCTGGAGTTGTCAGAGACAATTAGGTCTTTAAACATTGTTGTTAAGTTTCTCCTAAGGTAACAAGGGCCTGGGGTTTTTCTATTCCACCATCTTGCTAATGTCAGTCCCTGTACACATTTGGTTTTTAACTCCAGTCACTGTTAGGATATTTTACCGGTGTTACCTACCATGCCTGTACAGATAATCATGGCTGTGTTACTATTGGAGGCTTTGTTGCTAAAGGGCTATTTTTGCTAATGGTTATAATTTGACGTTCAATGTAGTTCTTTAATAAACATGAGTTTATTCTGTTTTTGGGAGTGTTAATTTTTTTCTTTTAAAGATTTTATTTGAGAGAGAAAGAGCAAGCACAAGCGGGGAGGGGCAGAAGGAAAGGGAGAAGCGGGCTCCCTGCTGAGCAGGAAACCTGATGTGGAGCTCTCTCCTAGGACCCTGGGATCATGACCTGAACCGAACGCAGAGGCTTAACAGACTCAGCCACGCAGGTGCCCCTGTGTGCGTTAATGTGAATAGGAAGTGATACTTAATTTTAATAAGTCTTGTTTTGTTGGCTGGTTTATTTTTAGGTTTTGCATAAAATTTTGAAAGTACTATGAATTCTAGTCAGTGCTGTGGTGACATTTTGTTAATAAGAAAGATTCAGTAGTGTCTGAATCGTGTTCTTCAGCTTCTAACATAGTCCATCGTTTCCTGTACAGAACATAGAGGAATAATATCCTTAGTTAACCTTGCAAGATGTGACCGTAGTTTTCTGGAAATATCTGTGGCTATAATTAGGGTATGGGCTTTGTAGATGTGGTGTAGTCCTAAGTGTTCAAAACCAATGGATTGGAGCCTGGGGATATTGTTTTCCGACCTACCTGAGGTTTTGGGTGGTCAGAGAAGGCACGGTATCGGGACTGAAGAGCAAGCTAGCGGATGTGGACATGAAGTGGGCAGTTTTCTTGTTTATAAATAAGCAGCATAAAATAAAACAAGAATATTAAAGGAAAGGTTGTGGGAAGGGGGAAGGTAATCTTTGAGCATCTGGTGCGTTTCCAGTGCTTTAGACAGATTTCAGTTAGCCACCACCAAAAGTAAGTGAGTCACAGATAGTATTTCTATTTGACAGCTAAGAAGACTTAACGGCAAAGGTTAAATAAGAGAGTTAAGGGGCAGCATGGTATAGTGTGATTGGCAGTGTGGACATCAGGTCCGTATGTGCTGGCATTAGAATCCTTTCAAGCTGTGGGCTTAAGGTAAGTTGCTTAAAAATTCAGTTTCCTCGCCTGTAAAGTTATCGTAGTGCTTATTACATTATACGATTATTGTAAGAATTAAATGAAACCATGCATGTGGAGTTTTTAACCTAATGTCCGGGAATTGTATGCACTCAATGTTATTTGTCACTAACAAACATAAATTATATATAGACATATAAATATAAATATTAAATATATAAATATATAGAAATGTATATATATATATATGTTGAGTTTTTAACCTAATGTCCAGGAAATTGTATGCACTCAATTAATGTCATTTGTCACCAACATTTATATATGTATGTATTTATATTTATATATATGTATAAATATATATGTATTTCTATTTATATATACATATATTTATATACTTATTCATAAATATGTATATATAAATATATAAAATATGTATTTATGTTTATATATTTGTATTTATATGTTTATACATTACATATAGGTACACACATACATATAATTTAAATTGGTATTTTATAGATTTCCCAGGGTCTCCTATCTTGTAAGTTGTGCCTGTGGCATGTGGCAGAATCAGGAGACCGGTCTCTCACCAAAGCCTGTATTCTTTTCATTATAGAACCTCAAAAAGTTTGCTGGATTGGAGGAAGTGAGAAGTAGAGTGATGAAAATGAGGTCGAAGAGTGTTAATAAAGCTGTCATCTGTTGATTGGCTGCTATGGGTTAGGTGTTTTACTTATGTCATTGCATTTAATCTCATTCCATTAAATAGCCTGGCCAAGACCAGGGAGTGAGTACGGCAGAGCTGCTCTGTCTCATTTCAAAATCTGTGCTCTTCTCATTAGGCAGTGCTGTCTCCCCGTAGGTAAACTAATGAGGTTATTTGGACCGTGAAGGAAAAGGGAGCTCTTGGAGGGTTGGAACTGGTCACACAAAGAAGGACTTCTGACTAAGGTTCATTACACAGTTTTTAAGGACACATGATGATATGGGTTCCAGCTTTAGGGAAATCTAGTGGGGGATGAAAGCCCAAGAAAAATAGAAAATTATGTTGATGTATCTTAATTATCAAAGATGATTACAAGATTGGTTTTTCCAATAGAGAGGACATAAGACAGTGCTGATGGAATGCTGGGATGGATCTGGAGTTGGAAAATATGAAGTTACCATTCTCTCCTGCCCCCAACAATTAGAGGAAAGTGCCAAAATATAGGGAAGAAAAAAAGAAAAAAAAGGAAGTAGGTCATTGACGGTTAATGGTATAATCTTGAAGACTATCCAAGACTTTTTAGTAGGGGCGGTAGAACATCGATATGATGAAAACAAGTCATCATCAGAAAAGAAGTGTCCCACTGTGCCCAACACTAGAAATGCCACCGGTTTTACTTGAGGACGGTCTGAGGGAAAACCCTGGGGTCGTGATGCACTGATTTGCTGAAGATGCTTTGCGGAGTCTGGAATGAGGTCAGCGCTTGTGAGTGTCAGTGCATTCATTATACCAGTGCTTCCAGACGGGGGAACCTGAGTGAGCGAGTGCGACAGTGACAATGTGTGCCTTCTTGCCGAGAACCCTGGCCGGGGGCCGCCCTGACATGTGTGGTTAATGCCCCTTTTGGGCAAGGGAGCCAGGGGTCCTTGCAGACTTCCCTAATAGCTTTAAAGCTCGGGTGTCTTTACCTGGGGGTTATAAAGCAGTATTTCTCCTCTTTTGAGTCTTCAGAGTTCTATAGGATTCTTTCAATGGGATTCTATTTTTTCTCTTGCTTTGGTATGTTCCTTTCCATTTGTGGAAAGGAGATAATGTGAGTTTTGTGTTACGTAATAATTGAACCCTCTTGAGTTTGTGAAACGTGGGGTGTTTTTAATCTTTCATAATTTTTCCCTTTTCCTCAAGAGCCAGGATTTTTTGTGTTTGGTTGTATAAAGCATATTTGCTTACATATAGCAGCCTAACATGTTGCCAGTTTTAAGTTAGTTTTAATTTTCTTGGTGTACTGACAGATTATAAGAGTCTCGGAATAGACAAAATTCAAATGTGATTTTTTTGTATGATTAGGAACTGCATAGTTTAAAAATCTGTATCTGTTGTTTTGCATACATTTCTGCATTGAACAGTGGAAGTAGTTTTTAAAAGCTCATTTCCTTCGAATGTTTAAAAAATAATAAAAATATGACTGGAAAGCATGCTACTTCTAGAGTTAAGGGACTAGCAGGTAGGGTGTCATAGCATAGAATAGTGGTCGCCAAACCCAGCCCTCTCTGTCTCTGTAAATAAAATATTATAGGAACAAAGTCATAGTAAGTATTGCCTTGTTGAGACAGAGACCATATGGACCACGAAGGCTAAAATATGCCTTTTGCAGGATTGTGTGCTTATCCTGGCATAGAATAGCCGCTCTTGACTTTTAGGGTCTCTGGACATTTTTACACTCTTAAAATTTATTAAAGACTCCGAAGAATTTTATTTATATGCATTATGCTGATGTTTACCATATTGGAAATTAAAACTGAATAATGAAAAAAATTCTTTCAATTCATTTAAAAATAACAACATAAGGGGTTTCTGGCTGGCTCAGTTGGTAGAGCGTGTGGCTCTTGATCTCAGGGTTGTGAGTTCCAGCCCCAAACTGGGTGTAGAGGTTACTTAAAAATAACAAATACTAAACTTGTTACCTGTTAACATAAAATTTTTTTTTAAAGAGAGGTGGATTGAGAGAGAGAGAGAGGGAGGGAGGGGCAGAGAGAGAGAGGGAGAGAGAATCTCAAGCAGGCTCCATGCCCAGCACAGAGCACGAGGTGGGGCCTTGAGATCCTGACCTGAGCCAAAATCAAGAGTTGGATGTCTAACTCACTGAGCCACCCGGGTGCCCCCAAATAACATTTCTATGAAAAATAACTTGTTTCCCCAAACAGAAAACTTCAGTAAGTTGGGATTTCTCTAGTGCCTGGATTAATAGCCATTTCCATATCCATACTTTTCAATTTGTTGCTGTATGTTTTGGTTGGAGGATATGAAGAAAATCACACAGGTCTGCAGATGGAAAAGGGATGGGGGTTTTGATAGCCCCTTCAGTGAATTGTGGAGAGTCTTGATACAACACCGAAACTTGTTGCATGGTTGTTTATTAAAGGGAGTTGCAATGTGGAATCTGAAAATGTATCCCTAAACTCATCATATTGGAACTGTGAAATCCACTGCTCTGTCTTGCACTTTGAATGAATCTTTTATTCATGCATGATTTTCTAATGTCATGTATGGAGATTTTTTTTCTAAAATACTGGTTCACCGTCCACACGTAGACACTATTTAAAAAATCACATTGCTTAATATCACCGCTGATCTCAGAAGAACCTTCGGTATTGGGAAGCTACTGGAACTATGCAGAATGGGGGCCGGGTTCTGGTGTGTGTTCATTTCTCAGCACCTCGCAAAGGGAGGCCAAGGAAGCCTCGAGTGGACCCGAGTTTTATACAATTCTGTTTTTTGCTCAAAAGCTTATTCATCATTAGCAACACATACTGTCAGTTTTATTCAAAGTCCCAGACTCATTTCGTTCATTTTCGAAAAAATGTTTACCAAATACTCAAGCCTGATTAAGATAAATAGCTGAATAACTTGTCTTTCAGTTCTTTCATTTTATTTTATTTTTTTAAAGATTTTTATTTATTTATTCGACAGAGATAGAGACAGCCAGCGAGAGAGGGAATACAAGCAGGGGGAGTGGGAGAGGAAGAAGCAGGCTCATAGCGGAGGAGCCTGATGTGGGGCTCGATCCCATAACACTGGGATCACGCCCTGAGCCGAAGGCAGACGCTTTAACCGCTATGCCACCCAGGCGCCCCTCAGTTGTTCTTTTAAGTAAAAATAGTTCTGCATGAAACAGCTGGTTTGGTTTGCAGAAACTATCACACAGGTGTTTATCTTTGAGACAAACATGACTTCATGTAGGCAGCAACGCCTTCTATGTCCTCATTTCATCGCACCAAATACTGAAAAGACGGACACGGAAGGGGCAGTTATTCAGTAATTTGATTAAGAACTTTTTACTTCATTAAGAACATTCTAGAGTGCACATTTTTTAAAAAAGATTTTATTTATTTATTTGACAGAGAGTCAGCCATCGAGAGAGGGAACACAAGCAGGGGGAGTGGGGAGAGGAAGAAGCAGGCTCCCAGCGGAGGAGTCCGATGTGGGGCTCGATCCCAGAACGCTGGGATCATGCCCTGAGCCTAAGGCAGACGCTTAACGACTGAGCCACCCAGGAGCCCCTAGGGTGAACATTTTTTTCTCTTTCTCCTCCTCCCCTGTCTTCTTTTTCTTCTTTTTTAATGCGCATGCTTGGCACTGAAGAGTGCAAAGATGCATCGTCTCAGTTTGGTACTAGTGGTTTTTCCCCTCGTTACTTTTCACCATCAGTGCGGATATTGACACATTACAAAAGGCAAATGGTATCTCAGTATTTTTATGAAAATAATTTGAGGGGCGCCTAGGTAGCACAGTCGTTAAGCGTCTGCCTTCGGCTCAGGGTGTGATCCCGGTGTTATGGGATCGAGCCCCACATCAGGCTCCTCCGCTGGGAGCCTGCTTCTTCCTCTCCCACTCCCCTGCTGTGTTCCCTCTCTCACTGGCTGTCTCTCTGACACATAAATAAATAAGAAATCTTTAAAAAAAAAATAATTTGACCTCATGAAGCCCCTGTGAGAGGGTCTTGGAGACCAGTGGGGGTCTGCAGACCACACTCCGAGAACTGCTGGTGTCAATGGTATAAATACCATCTTAGATAAGCAGATCTAAGCCACTTAGCTACTTGTTGCCTCCTTTATTGTCCTACAGTTTCTCAATGTTAACAAGTACCAGTTTGCTGCTTGCATTGACTAATATATAACTAATCTTTCAGATCAAGCCTTTAAAAAAATCTCCGATATATATTTTTTAGAAGAAGTTTATTCTTTGTGTTATTTTACGGCTCTATCAGGTTTTGAAAGTGTAACCTAGAATATTTGTAACTGGTGAAATAACCTGCAGTTGGATTACTGGGTACAGTTACAGTCTCCTGAAACAGTAGCATATTAATAGGATTTTTAAATACTTATGACAAGTTAATTCAAAGGTTTCATGTTTGGGGTACCTGGGTGGCTCAGTCGGTTAAGCCTCTGACTCTTCAGCTCAGCTCATGATCTTGGGGTCGTGAGATTGAGCCCCGTGTTGGACTGCACGCTCAGCGGGGAGTCTGCTTGAGATTCTCTCTCTTTTCCTCCCCCTGCTTCTCTCCCTGCTCACGTTCTCTCTCTCTGTCAAATAAATACATACATAAAATCTTAAAAATGTTTTCATGTTCTTGCATACAAGAGGCTGGTTGCCCGGGGACCGACCTTGATCAGAGCGTGGGAACTTACAGTCGCTTCGTCTGGAGATGTTCGAGGGGCTAGAGGCAGCATCAGTCCCCAATGGCGAGGGATTTAATTAGTCGTGCCTATAAAATGAAGTCTCCATAAAAACCCGAAAGGACAGAGTTCAGAACGCTTCTGGGTTGGTGAACGGGTGGACGTGCGAGGATGGGGAAGGAGAGTCGAGCACCGGGAGAGGGGAGGGCACGGGAGCTCTGCGCTCCTTCCCACACACTTGCCCTGCGCTTCTCTCCCATCTGGCTGTTCCGGAGTTGTATCATTTTATAATAAACCGGTGGTCTAGGCAGTCAGTGTTTTCCTGAGTTCTTTGAGTGGCTCTAGCAGCTTAAGAAAAACCAAGCAGGAGTTCTTGGGGACCTCCGATTTATAGTGAATTGATCAGAAGCACAGGTGACCCGCCTGAATTTGGGATGGACATGGGGGGTAGGGCAGTCTCGTGGGACTGTGCCCTTAACCTGTGGGATCTGATGCCTCCTGCGGTAGAGAGTTGCCAGAATGGAATTAAATCATAGAACACTCAGCACGTGCTGCGGAATTGCCAGACGTGTGGAAAACCGCCGTGGGTGGCAGAAGCGAAGTGGTATCACAGTGAAGTATTGAGAGGACGGGAGGCACACAGGAGGAGTATATATTTCTTAACAGTTGTGTGTGCCTATTAATGAAAATTTCTGCAGATGACTGTTTCTCTGGGTGCCTTAAGACCTTGCTTCACTGAAAATTAAAAAAAAAACAACCCAAAAAACTTTCAGCGACAAACACTTGCACTTCCGTGGTTGGCCATTAGATGTCATGAGTGTCACGGGAGCCCTAAGGGTTACCCAAGGCCAGTAGAAATTGAACATTGTAAGCTCGTAGACCTTCACGTATTTCACTGTTTCCACATGATCGATGCCAGAAGAACCTGATACTGTGTGATATATAGAAGCAAGGTACAACTGGAATAATGAAATTTCAAAAATAAGCCTTTTTAAAGGAGGGTTGTAATAGTTCTATTGGGTATTGTAAATGTTTCAGGTGCACTTGATACCGCTGTCGGGTTCCTGGCGTTTGGGTCTCTCTCTGTTTTATGGAAAGATGGATTGAACTTCAATTTAAGAATATTCGGTAATCCCTCTCAGGACGTACTGTAACAGCTGGTATTTTTGTGTTGTAGTAAATCGATTCCATACAACAGTCAGTAATAATTATGGCTGCGTTCTGACAAATTCCAAAGTATTTTCAATAAATTTAGCCAAAGAAAATAACATGATTACTACAAAAATTTAGCTCCGTTTGAGAGCTAAACCCAGCAACTCTGCTTCATTCCACAGAATAGTAAGCATTTTTACCGGTTGGGATTTTATCAAACCATTTACTTTTTGTTCATATACTTATCTATGTTCTGAGAAGATAATTGCTTTGTAGCATATATTTCTTAAGTAATATGACTCGGGAAAAATTTAACCTTGGGTGTTCGTCATGAGATAAAAAGTGAGAAATGCCGAGGCCTTTCATGAGTGGCTTTATGTGTACGGCAGTAATATCAACTCGGAAGGATGTTTTGCTGTGGGAATGTAAGGTTGTCTTAGTATTAATAGAGTGCTTGATATAAGATCACTTATATGGTGCTTGTGGTTTATAAGAGTGAAGCATCGTAAGGTCTTTAAAGCGTGAAGAAAGGGGTCGTATGTGTGGTATAGACCATTGTATATTTCTGTAGTTAAACAATCTGTACTATTTAAATTATGATTTATAGCATAAAGAGTTTAAATTATCTGCATAACACACACATGTAATAACTGCCTCCCCACACGCATATACATATGCCCTAATGGTAGAAATGCGTGTGTGTACGCTTCACACATTTCAACTGTTTCCTTTTTTTTCCTCAGCAAAGCAGAAGTCTTAGCGCATTCTTTAAATCATGTATGGTCTCTTTCTTACTTTCTTTGTGTCCGAATTAAGGAACACTTGTATGTAGTTGAATTTTAATCCTGATTACTAGAATAATTTGTGAAAGCAAAGCAGAGTTGCCACTTAAAATTATTGGGGAAACAGCCTCAGAGGTGGGCATTAATGAAACTTCGCTTTTCTCACTTACATTTCGCTTCGTGATTTCTATTTTATTTGGTATTGAAAATAACTGCCCTCATACTTTCAATTAACGGTCTTCTCTGCGTATTTTAACTTCGTCAACCTTTGTAATATGAAACAAAATGCAGGTTATTGCATCAGATCGTCTGGTTCAAGGTAGTCCCTTTGGTGAATTTTTTCATACTAACGTTCGCTTTGATAGTTAAAAAGCTAATTTAGAAGGTTTTAATAGAATTTTGCAGTTTAGACTCAAGTGAAATTTGGCAAGCTCATTATTCCTTATTCTGTAATATGAATCAGCAATTTAAAGGCTTCACGGGTTGAAGTGAGCCAGTTTTCTGAGTGTTTACAATATCTGTTTTTCTTGTTAATATATGTTAAAATATGCTTTTAAATTACTGAATTTGCTTTATAGAGAACTGGGGGAAAATGCATTAAAAATGCACTGAAACACACTGTGTGGGTCTTCTGATTTCTAAAAAAAAATGTAAATGGAGTGTGTTTTCCGTTATTAGGCAGCAGTGGTCCAAATTTAAACCACATGGCCTTCTCCTAGGTGTCAGGCCAGCATAAATTTTAATCTCGCTACTTTCTTTTATGTTTTCATTTTATAATCTCATTGCCCGAATTGCACAGCTCCAGTCCTCGTAGGCCAGCATTTCTTGTTTGCTGGTCACGTGCCAGACACTGTGTTGTGAGCCTTAGCGTATTTAATCATCAAACGATTCTAGATCGCTGTTATCTCCATTTGTAGATGCGGAAGTGCAGCGCAGTGAGATTAAATAAATTGTCCAAGATCACAGATTTAGCAGGTTGAGAGATTAGGCCAAACTCTGGAGTCCTTGCTCTTCAGCTACGAGACAAGAGCCCCTTACTGCTTATGTCGGGATAAACTGCAGTTGAGACAACTTTTGAAAAAAATTGGTATTTTTCAAAGTGCATCAAAGCTTCGTTTTTTACTCAAACAATTGACTTTTGTGTATTAGCTTGGATTGGGAGGTCTCGTTTAGATTGTTAACCCTTCTGTGACTCTCTAACACCTTCGAGTCTAGTAGTTTCTCCAGGTGAGTCGAAGTTTCAGTTGGAGAACTTTGCAGTTGGCATATTAGGAAGAGCTATTTGAAAAATTGCAAGTATTTATAAGCTGTTGACCATCCATAGTCGCTGTTCTACATTAGAAATATAGCGTGGAATCACAGTAACAGAGGCAGAGGATTTGAGAATAGCACTGGCGTTAAAAACCTTTACGTTCTCAGTCTTCATTCATCAGTCCTCAGACCAACTGCAAACACCTTTCAGGAAGCCTTGATTCGTGCATGAGGAGATTTTGTGGTTTTTAATTAGAATTCTCACATCCAAATCAAAAACTCCCACACTTGATATGTGCACGTAGCATGGACACAAAATGTGGAGGAATTGTGATCTTTCTGGTAAGCGTGTTGGAATAAGAACTCTGAATTAGTTGCAGAATGGTGCAATTTAGTAGTCTTCCCTATTATTATTTTTAAAGTGTTTTTCTTCTCTTTTTAGAAACGGCCTACTCCGTACATAAATCTTGGTCGGCAGCGTGGCTGCAGGCCACCGAGCTGGAATTCCCTGCGGCTTTCTAAGTGGAGAGTGTTTGGTGTGTGCCGTCCCAGCCTGCGGCTTGCATCATGCCAGCTTTGTCAACAGGATCTGGGAGCGACACAGGTATGTGAACCCACGAGGGGCACGTCTCCTTGCATCCTGACTGAAATTTTCTTGTTCACAGTGGAAAACAGCGTTGCTTTAAGTAAGTGCAAACAAATCAGGCTTGTTTTTCTGTCACCCACGCGAGGGGCACAAAATCAACTCCGATGCGTCCTTGCAAGAGAAATGCTGTCAAAGGACCTTGACTGACCACTGCTTTCTCCAGGTCGTGGAGGCTCGTGTGGATGCTGTCGTGCGGTCTTGCCTTTTGGAATCATGCCAGGCGTTGAAATTGCTTTAAAAAAAATGAATAATTTAAAACATACCGAAAAGCATGGCAAATACCTTGATATTCCTATTATTCCTCACTCAGATTTGCTAACAGGTATGAACCTTCTGCCATACTTCAGACCTCTCACTTTTTTCAGAAAGGAATCATAGTCTACCGCATTCTGGCATTTTCTTTCTTCCTGTCCCCAGAGGTCAAAAAACTATTCTGAAGTTGATCTGTATCATTAAGGGATTCAGGTAAAACAAACAAGCATATTTCACCTTTATTATCGGTGGTAAGATTCAGTGGTACTTCGAATAGAGGGTTCCAAGAAAGGGAAGAAACTCATGGATGTATGTTACGTGTAAAATCCTCTCCTCCTGAACTGTTTCAGGAGGTGGGAGAGGGAGGTCAGTGCCCCTTTGAAGTCTTATTCTGGGGCTCCCCAGAAGCAGCACTTTTTATTTTTCATTTAAAAGAAATTTTAATTAAAATGTGTGTGTGGTTT
Source organism: Ursus arctos (assembly GCF_023065955.2). Lineage (NCBI taxonomy): Eukaryota > Metazoa > Chordata > Mammalia > Carnivora > Ursidae > Ursus > Ursus arctos. Next base: position 10,072,076 of record NW_026622986.1, read on the forward strand.
TTTTTCTTTCTTTTTTTTTTTTTTTTGTGAGGTGGACACACAATGTTACATTAGTTTCAGGTGTACAACATAGGGATTGAGCTTCTCTTAGGTTGTGCTGTGCTCACAAGTGTGGCTGCCATCTGTCACCACGCAGCACTGCTACAGTATCATTGACTGTATTCCTTACGCTGTACTTTAACGCCTGTGACTTGGTCATTGCATAACTAGGAGCCTGCGTCTCCCACGCCCCTTCACCCATTTCGCCCATCCCCCCAGCCGCCTCCCCCTGGCAACCATCAGTTTGTTTTCTGTATTTATAGGTCTGAGAATCAGCACTTTTTATTTTATTTTATTTGTATTTATATAATTATTTTTTTAAAGACTTTATTTATGTATTTGACAGAGAGAGCCAGAGAGAGAGAACACAAGCAGGGGGAGTGGGAGAGGAAGAAGCAGGCTTCCAGCGGAGGAGCCTGATACGGGGCTCGATCCCAGGACCGTGGGATCACGCCCTGAGCTGAAGGCAGACACTTAACAACTGAGCCACCCAGGCGCCCCTAGATTCAGCACTTTTTAAAAACTCATGGACCCTTCGCGGAACTATTAAAACAGAATGTGAGCGGGGGCAAGGAGCTATGCCTTACATTTTTAAGACCCCCTCAAAAGAGGTGGGGTAGTGCGTGGCTAAAAATCATGGTCTGTGTGTTGTGCTGACCGTCACGAATTTGGTTGCCAACGGTGACATTCTGTAAGCAGTGGAGATAGCCGTCTTCAGTGTGGGCAGTTCCTGGTACCATAATTTTAACAAAGCTGAACCACGAATTTGGAAATACCGTTCTTTTGCTCTTTCAAGCATATCCGTACTTACCTTTTGGCAAGTTTTGTCTCGTCTTTATCCATCAGTAATGATTTTTTCCACTGTAATTTACACCAAGGATTAGTTTTTCTTAGGAAGTGATTTTGATTTTCAAATACATAAAACTTTTTTTCTCAAGACATTCACTTGGAAGCCAGGTCCTTTGGAAAAAAAATTTTTTTCTTCGTTTTAGTTTTTATATAGTCCCACATTGTGTTCTACTTTATAAAATGAATGATTTAACTTTCCATAGTGGTTTGGGAAATTATAGATAAAAATTTATTTGAACCATAAATTTACTGCAGTTGTGTAATGAATAAGTTTTATGCCTTGCTACTCGCCAAAAAATGCCTCCGTTTAATTGAATGCAAAATATTGTTGCTTACCGCTATCTCGAGGAATGATTAAAATGGAATTATTTATAGTTCATGGGGCAGTCGCAGGGTCGCTCATGAAAATAGCAGAGGCTACTCAGAATTTGAAAAGGACTGTTCCACACGTAGCTGGCTCATGGGGTGCAAATCTCAAGTGCCCGTGTGACTCACACCTTGCTTTGGGATATTTTTTGACCCTTATGTCCCAACAAGCAGAGTCAAGCAGAGAAGACGTGCCTGTTCCAAGAGTCCCTGCATTCAGGGAAGCTCCATCCAAACATGGTGCACGCATGAGACGCTTACGGTTCCCTTGTAGTTCCTTGTAGACCAGACGCAGTTTACCGGTCAGGGGTCTTCTGTACCCTAGGCAGTGTTGCTTAGCAGTGTCCTGTCCAGGGTCCGGAGCGAGAGAGCATAACCCATGTAGCAGGAGAGCGGCTCACAGCCACTCCGATGCCCATAGGACTCACGTGGGAAACTCCTCTCGGATACTTTCAGTGTAAAACTTAGACCATGTCTCCCCCTCTCCTTTTTACTTACTTCACTTAAGGAAAAAAAAAGTTTAATTACACAAGTAATCCATAAAAACATTCTCCTCATCAAAGATGCGTAGATAAAAAAAGGAAAGGAATTCTCTACCCACCCTTTCCCTGCCCCCGGTCTCATTTTCTTTCTCCGTTTGATGAGTATCCTTCAAGAACGTTCTGTACGTTCAGCAGTTATATATGGATGTACATAAATACATTGTTTTAGGTCTTTTTGTTCTTTTTAATCAGATTCTGTCATACTCTGGACTGTTCTGTAACGTTCTTTCCTATACCAAGTAAGGTCTCAGAACTGTATTTCCACGGTGCGTGCGTGCGTATTTGTATATCTGTATAACCTTTCTGTCTATACGTACGTCTGGATATCTGCCTCATTCTTTTAAACTAAGGCCTCCTTCTCCGTAGTGTCACCATTTAGTGAACCTTACTTCTGTTGATGAAAGACTTGGTTTTGCTCCTTTTGTAATATTTTGGAAGAAAAGATTTAAATATTGAATGGGTGTTATCAAATTAAAGCGCTTAATGATCCACGGACAGTGCATTAAGGATTCTTTCCCCCATGTTCTTGCCGAGCTTCAGTATTACAAGCCTTTATAATTTTTACCCATCTGATGGGTAAGACATGGTATCTTAAATGTTAGATGTGCATTACTACTGATACTGAGCATATTTCCATTTGTTTAATGGCCATTTGTTCCTGTGCTGTGTCAGTTCATATCCTTTCCCATTTTTCTATTGGTTTTCATTTTGGTACATTTTTACAGAATCGCTTTGACTTTTGTATATTATGGGGCATTTTAGGTTGAATACCATTTTTTTTTGGTCAACCATTTGTCCTTTTTTCCATAAGTAGTATCATTTCTTTTCTTTTCTTTTTATTTTTTGAAAGATTTTATTTATTTATTTGACAGAGAGAAAGAGACAGCCAGCGAGAGAGGGAACACAAGCAGGGGGAGTGGGAGAGGAAGAAGCAGGCTTCCAGCAGAGGAGCCTGATGTGGGGCTCGATCCCAGGACTGGGATCGTGCCCTGAGCTGAAGGCAGATGCTAATGACTGAGCCACCCAGGCACCCCAGTATCATTTCTTTTATTGAGGTTGATAACTTTTATGTGGACAAATCAATCTTTTCTGTATGGTTAATGCTTTTTTTCCTTAGGCTTTCCTATGTACTGCAAGGTCATGAAGCTATTCTCAAGACTTTCTTCTGATAATGAAAATCATTTGTTTTTACACATTTGGAATTTCGGTCCAACTGTGATTTATGTGTGGGCTGAAACGGTAATCCAATTTTATTTCCCACATGAACAGCCAGTAGTCCCGAAATCGGTTATTCAGTAGTCTATCCTTTGGACATAAATTTGTAATATCCCCTCTGTTATACACCAGTATTACATATATGTTCTGAAACATGTATGTTTCTTTCTTGGCTTTTTAAAAAAAAAATAATTTTAATGGACCTAATGTTTTAGAGCAATTTGAGATTTACAGAAAGATTATGAAGAGAATACAGAGTTCCAGTACACTTTAAATCATGTTTCCCTGATTATTAACATCTTACCTTAGTTTGGTACATTCATTTCAGTTAGTTAATCAGTATTGATACACTATTATTAACTATATACTTTATTCAGATTTTCTTAGTTTTCCCCTAATTTCTTCTTCTTTTTTTTTGCTCCAGGATGTCCTCTAACATTTAGCTGTCGTTGTCTCATGAGGCTCCTCTTGGCTGTGAAGTTTTCTCAGACTTTCCTTGTCTTTGGTGACCTTGACCATTTTTAGGAGTACTAGTCAGGTGTGCTCTGGAATTCCCCTCTATTGGAATTTGTCTGATGTAAAGTGCCATTGTTATCTTACCAAGGGTGCATACTCTCAGCTTGACCCATGACTGTCGATGTTGGCCGACAGGGGGAAGTAGTATTTGTCGGGTTTCTCCCCTGTGAAGTTATTCTCTTTTCCCATTCTTTCCATCTTGTACTTTTTGGAAGGAGGTCTCTATGTGGAGCCCACACTAGAGTAGTGTGTCATGCTCCCCCTCCTTTAGAAGCTAAAGTATCAGGGTGGCTGGCTGGCTCGGTTGGTTAAGCGTCTGCCTTCAGCTCAGGTCATGATCTTAGGGTCCTGGGATCAAGCCCCACGTTGGGCTCCCTGTTCAGCGGGGAGCCTGCTTCTCCCTCTGCCTGACACTCCACCTGCTTGTGCTCTCAGTCTGTCAAATAAATAAATAAAAATCTGTAAAACAAAACAAAAAGAAGCTAAAGTATCTATATAATATATCTGGAATATTTTGTCTCTTTTCTCCCATTTATTCAGTGATATATTCGTATCAATGTGGACTCATGGATATTGATTGATATTTTGGGTTATAATCCAAACCAGAATTTATTTTGTTGTTCAAATACTCTAGTTTTGGCTGTCAGGAGCCGTTTCAGTCGGCTCCCATCAGTGTGGGCTTGCTTGTTTAGTTTTAACAGTTCCTTACTTTTGGCACTACAAGGTGCCCTGGGCTCATTTTACAGTGCTCCAGCCCTGGACTCAGCCATTTCTCCAGGGAGCCCTAGTGCCTTTTACTGGGGAGTGGGATTAGAACCCAGGATCTGGGTGATGGTTTGCACATGGCTACCAGAGTGTTGTTTCTTTGAGGTCCTCTCATCTGACAGCGAAGAAATACGTGTGTGTACGCTAACCCACGTGGATCCACGCATTATAAACATTTGTGTGCGATCAGCTGTAACTGCACTTGGCTAAACACGAATTCTTACTGAGGTCGCCAACTCTGATCCATTAACAAATGGATCATTTTAGCCTCCTGCCCTTGCGGCTTTGTCAGTTCCCATTCGCAGCAGTGCGAAGCCTGGCTGCCACCATCCACCGTCCATTTACGTCATCACTTCCACGCCGCGTGTGAAGCAGGATCAAAACTGTTAACCTGTACCTCACGGCAAACCACTTTGATCAACTAGGGAGTTGGCCGTGTTTTATTCCTCTGATAGTACCATTTAATCTTACGGAATCATTCCTTTCGAGCAGAGTACCTATGTTAGTTCTAGTTTTGTAAATTCAGGAAGTGTGGTTTTTTTTTCAAACATCATATAATATGAAATATGTACACAGAAATACACATAAAACTTTTAAAGACAGTTTTGAAACTGGTTGTAACGCCAGTAGCCATGTGATCACCATCTGGTCCAAGGTATCAAGCATCCTGAAAGCAACCTGTGTATTTCTTCCCATTCACAATCTCTTCAACGTCCTTGGAGGTGGACATAAAAAAAAAAAAAAATCCTGTTTTACACTATACATAAAACCTAGTTTATGATTTATGTAAGCTCCCTAGGCAATGTAGTTTACTTTCGCTTTTTGTTGACTTTAGAAATGGGATTATACCCTATGAATTGGAGTCGTTCTGCGTCTTACAACCCCCTTCTCTTGTTCTGTGGCTCGTCTTCCCGTTCGTGGTGCTGTCCTCCCCTATTCTGTATGCAGAAGTTACTAGTTGAGCACCGTTTTCCTTTAGGTTAGTGATTTCTGAATTGTATTCATGAAATATTTCCTTAACTGATGATCAAAAAGTTACTCCCTTTTCCATTTCCATTTTCATTTTGATACTCGGGAATGGATTTTTATTTGTAAGGTGTGAAGTCAGGCTCCATGTTAATTTTCCCACGAGGGTATCCAGTTGTCCCACCGTGATGTAATAAAGCCCGTGCTTCCCTCTGCAGCGCTACCACCTGGAACCTTCAGTACTTTGTCGAGTCTCAGTGGTGATTGTGAACATCTTTGTTTTTAGTTCTGGCTCTCAAAAGAAATGATTTCAGCATTTCTTCTTTGTCATATTTGCTCTAGATTTTTTTCATCTATGCCCTTCACTAGATTATGGACGTCTCCTTTTGTTCTTAGTTTGCAAAAGGACTTTTTAAATGACTAGCCGTTGAACTTTGTCAGGTGCGTTTTTATATTCATAACAATCATGATTTTTTTCCTGCGAATCTCAACATAACAAAATTCATTGGCTTTTGACTTTAATTGATTTGAGTATTAAATCAACTTGCATTTTACAGATAAACCCAATTTGTTCATAATTTATTATCCTTTCCATATAATCAGCAGATTTTAGTTGGCTCATATTTATTTATAACTTTAATATCTCTTTTCATGAGTGACTTCGCCTATAATTTTGCTTTCTCATTCTCTCTCATCAGATTTTCACAGTATCATGTTAGTCTCATGTAGTGAGTTGGGAGAAGTCTTTACTCTTCTGTGGACAAGTTTGTGAAAGACTGAAATTAGTTTTTCCTTTAGTGGAACTTACCTGTTTAGGTTACTTGGGTCTAGACATTTTCTTTTTGATAAGAATACTGGTAACTGTTTTAAAGATTGCAAGAATGTTCAGGCTTTCTATTTTTTCTTGAGTTAGTTTTAATGATTTATATTTTTCTTTCTTTCTTTTTTTTATAAAGATTTTATTTATTTATTTGACAGAGATAGAGACAGCCAGCGAGAGAGGGAACACAAGCAGGGGGAGTGGGAGAGGAAGAAGCAGGCTCATAGCGGAGGAGCCTGATGTGGGGCTCGATCCCATAATGCCGGGATCACACCCTGAGCCGAAGGCAGACGTTTAACTGCTGTGCCACCCAGGCGCCCCAATGATTTATATTTTTCTAAGACTTGGTTTCACCTAAATTTTCACATTTCCGAAAAAGTTGCTTATAATATTTCATGTGTGCAGTTTCTATGTTAATTTTCTTTTTGGTTCTGATATTGCTATGTATTGTCCTTTCTTCTCTTTCCTTAATATTGCCAGAGTTTTGGCAATTTTATTATTCTTTTTAGATATAAAACTTTTGGCCTTATTTTTCTTCATTGTATATTAGTTTTTATTTCATTGATTTTTTAAAAAATTCTTTTTCTAGTTATGAACATTCATAATTTTCAACCTTCTTCTTTTCCTAATGTTAACGTTTAAGGCAGTTTCTCCCTAGGCACTGGTTTTATTGCCTTAGAATCATTTTGTAAGTGGTTATTTAGAATTTTCTTGAATTTACAAATAAGAATTTTTTATTTTCTCTTTTGTTCCTGATTTCTATCTTAATTGCTTTGAGGTCAGAAAACTTAATTTGCATTATTTCAGTCCTTTGAAATTTGTTTAGATTTTATTGGCTATATAGTCAATTTCTGTAAGTATCCTGTGTCTAAAAAGAAGATTTATTCTTCAGTCATTGAGTGTAGTTTTTTATATATGTCTGTAGGTCAGGTTTGTTATTTCAAGTATTCTGTGTTTTTACTGATTTTTGTTTGTTTATTCTCTCAGTTACCAAGAGAAGTATTGTGAAAAGTTTCCCTTTATGACTGGCGTTTTCTTGCAGTTCTGTCCAGTTTTTCTTGAATATATTTAAATTTGTGATTAAATATAAATTTGCTGTTTTGCTGGTGAATTAACACATTTTATACTTTTTAATACATTTTATTTTAAAGTAACTTTTTTGTGTTAATGTTTGCATGATACATCTTTTCTTATCCTTTCGTTGTCAACTTTTCTGTATTCCTGCTGTATTAATTATAGCTTTCCTGAATTACTTACACTTGGAGCTTTCTGAGGTAACAAGTCGGACAGTCTTTGCTTTTCACTAGAGTGTCTTCAGTACAGTTAATTATAATGTCTGATTTTTAAAATTAAAAATCTAACATATTTTGTGTTTTCTTATCCTGATTTTTCGAAGTTTCTTTTTCTATTATGTCTTCTTTTGTATTGATTAGGGTTCTTCTTTCTCATTTTGGTTTTCCCCACATATAATTTTGAACTTAATACATTCTCTTTCTGTTCTTTTAATGGCTACCTTAGAAATTATGACATGAATCCTTTATTATAAAATCCTGTCTTAATCTGTTCCTTTATTGTCATCCTGACAAATCCAGAGATCTTAGAACACTTTTACCCCATATATTTCCCTCCCAAATTAAGTGCTGTTGTGTCCTGTATTTTAATTCTCTCTAGAAACAGAACAAAACAAAAGCCCACAACCTTGAAGACATCCTTATTTTGCTTTATATCATCAGTATTCATTTAAAGTTCCTTACATGTGAATATTTTGTTTATTCTACTCTCTATCTTACAACCCAGAATTCTCACCCAGGATGATTTTTCACCTGTTTAAAGTAAAAAAAAAAAAAAAGCTTTAGAAGGTTTATGGCTATCAGATTTAGAAGCTTTAGAAGGTTTATGGCTATCAAACTATGTCTTTCAGTGTATCAGAACATGCTTTTATTTCCCTTCATTTTTTTCATTTTATTAAAGTATAATTGATACATGGCATACTGGTTTCAGGTGTACGATATATGGCAGAATGATCACCACAATAAGTTTAGTTAACATCTCTCTCCGTACAAATTCACACCATTTTTTCTTCTTGTGATGAGAACTTTTAAAGATTTACTTTCTTCAATCAACATTCAGATTTGCACTACATTATTATCCCCTGTAGTCACCACGCTGTACACGACTTCATTTTATAACTGGAAGTTCGTACCTCTTGATCCCTTCACTCGTTTCACCCACTCCTCAGCCCCTCCCTTCTGGCCACCACCAGTATATTCTCTGTACCTGTGACTTCTGTTTGTCTGTTTTAGATTCCGGATATAAGCGAAATCCTATATTTGTCTTTCTCTGACTTTTTTCACTTAGCATAATACTCTCAAGGTTCATACAAGTTGCAAATGGCTAGATTTTATTTTTTTTATGGCTGAGTCGTATTCCTGTGTGTGTGTGTGTGTGTGTGTGTGTGTGTGTGTGTGAATCTTTTTCCATTCATCCCTCAAAGGACACTTTGGTTATATCCATATCTTGGCTATTGTAAATAACGCTGCAATGAACATAGGGGTGCTTGTATCCTTTTGAATTAGTTCTTCTTCAGATAAATACCCAAAAGTGGAATTGCTGGATCATATGGGAGTTCTATTTTTGATTTTCTGACTGTTTTCCAGACTGTTTTCTATATTGGCTGCACCAACTTACAACCTCACCAGTAGTGCACACGGCTCCCCTTTACCCACAGCCTTGTCAACACTTGTTACTTCTTGTCTTTTTGATACTAGCTATTCTACAGGTGTGAGGTGATGTCTCATTGTGATTTTGATTTGTATTTCCCTGACGATTAGTGATGTTGAGCGTCTTTTCATGTGCCTGTTGGTGATCTGTATGTCTTCTTTGCGGGAAATGTCTATTCAGATCCTCTGCCCATTTTTGAAATGGAATTTTTGTTTCTTGTTGATATTGAGCTGTATGAATTTTTTATACGTTTTGGTTGTTAATCACTTATTGGGTATGATTTGCACGTTCTTCTCCCATTCAGTAGGTTGCCTTTTTTACTTTGTTGATGGTTTTCTTTGCTGTGCAGAAACTTCTCAGTGTTATGTAGTCCCATTTTTGCTTTTTGTTGCCATTGCCTTTGGAATCAGATCCAAAAAAAAAAATCCAAGAGTGATGTCAAAGAGTTTACCCATCTATGTTTTCTTCTAGGAGTTTTATGATTTTGAGTCTTTCATTCAAGTCTTTAATCCATTTCGAGTTGATTTCTGTGTATGGTGTAAGATAGTGGTCCAGGTTCATTCTTTTGTATGTAGCTGTCTAGTTTTCCCAGCACCATTTATTGAAGAGGCCATTGTATATCCTTGCCTCTTTTGTTGTAAAGTAATTGGCCGTATATGCTTGGGTTTATTTCTGGGCTCTCTATTCTGTCACACTGATCTATGTGTCTGTTTTTATGCCAATGCGTACATTTCAATTATATTAGTTTTTGGGTTTATCTTGTTTGGATTTCTCTGGGCTTCCTGGATCTAAAAGTTTGTTTCCTACTTCATTGGGGAAGTTTTTAGCCATTGTTTCTTCAAATACGCTTTCTCCCTGTTTTCTTCTGTCTTCTCCTGCTGGGACTTCTATAAGCAAAGGCTTCTGTTTGATGGTGTCCCAAAGGCCCTAAGTTATCTTCACTTTTTAAAATATTTTTTTTCCCCTCCGCTCTTTTAGGGTGAGTTCCACAGCCATTTCTTCTAGATTACTTTTTCTTCTGCTTCACCTATTCTGCTGTTGAATCCCTCTAGTTTATTTTTTAGCTTAATAATTATGTTCTTTAGTTCTATGACTTCTCTTTGGTACTATCATGTATTTTCTGTCTTTGGAAGTTCTCTCTGTGTTCATCCATTCTTTTCCTGAGTTCAGTGAAAATCTTTATGACTATTTCTCTGAACTCAGTATTAGGGAAATCATCTCCATTTCATTAAAGTTTTTTTTTTTTTTCCTGGGATTTAATCCTGGTCTTTCATTGGGAACATCTTTGTCTGTTTCCTCATTTTGCCTGACTTTGTACTTATGTCCTTGTGTTAGGTGAAACAGTTCTCTTCCAGTCTTGAAGGGGGGGCCCTGTGTGGGTGATCATTCTTATTATTTAACCTTGCCTTAGTTTTTCGATGTCTCTTGTACTGTCTCTGCAATGATTTTAGACCCGTGGGAATCAGGACACAATCCACCCTGGCCACCAGAGTCTCACACTCAGTAGGCATCCCCTGTGTGGGTTGCATGTACCTGCTGGCTTGGGGACCACTGGCAGTGGGCGTGTCACTAGGGGGCCAGGGCACCGGCCTGCTGCTTCTGGCAGGGCTGTGGCAGCGGTGTGGAGGGGGAGGAGGTGCTGGAAAGTAGATCGAGAATGCAAAAATAGCTCCTGCCAGCATTGGCAATAGCAAGGTAGAGAAAGAACATAAAAATGGCACCCTCCAGAGTCTTCTGTTGTTGGAGGGAATCTGAGTAGGCTTTTGCCCTTCTGGTAGATGGTTTAAGATTAGCAAATGAAACTCCTTCACATATGGTCTAGGCTCTTTTCAGATTGGTGCTTTTGCACTGGGTCCTGAGGCAAATGAGCCTGAGCGTGAACCCCAGAAGGGCAGACTCTCCATTCACTACAGCCCTGTGATTCTTCTGGTTGCAAGTTCCATTGGTTTTCAAAGCCAGAGAGTTTGGGAGCTGTCTCTCTGGTACAGGTGCCAAGGATTAGGGTGCCTGATGTGTAGCACAGATCTCTCCCCAGGGAGGAGTTCTGTATTTGTGACACCCCTCCTCTAAGGGCTGTTGCCTGGGGTTTGGGGTTTTGGCAAGAGTGTGTCTCTGTCTCTCCTATCTCAGTGGGTTTTTTTTTTTTTTTTTTTTTTTTTTTTTTTTTTTTTTTTTATCCTTTGTAGTGGAGTAGCTGTCCAGCTAGCTTTCAGGTTCCTTTCAGAGGTGGTAGTTTTATATGTAGCTGTAGATTTATTGTGTCTGTGGGGGAGGGGAGTTCAGGGTTTTTTTTATGTCACTATCTTGAATTACCTCCCTATTTGCCTCTATTCTTGAAAGGTATTTTTACTGAGCAAAAAACGCTAGGTTGGCTATTGTTATTGATTTATTTTCAGCATAGTGAAAGATGATGACGAAATGATACGTTTGAAGTTGCTATTTAGAAGTCAGCTGTCAGCACCTCTGTTTTCAAGTAATCTTTCAAGCCATGTTCTTTCTTTGGCTGTTTTTAAGACTTTAATACATAACAATTTTGCTTTTGTTTTTTAATAAGTTCTGTTTGGTTCTTTTAAAAATGTTTGGCCAACATTCAAATTGTTTACACCATAGGCCCATCTTAAGAAATCTGGTTAAACTTCTTTCCAACATCAAAATCATAAAGTTTGATCCTTAAAGCAATAGATTGAAGTCAAGAAAGGTTTTGAGTATATTGCTGCAATATGCCACTAACGGAAGCCCTTCGAAATAACCAAAATGGACTTTCTTGGCCTTGCCAATGTCATACAAATGTTTTGTTCTCATCTTTCATTTAAAAGATGAATTATTTTTCCTTTTTGATAATGCGTATATTTCATCGTGGAAAAGCAGGGTTTTCGACATGCTGCTCTTTTTTCTTCAAATTGTTTCCAAAATGAAGTATATTCTGCAGTTTTGAATTGACCATATATTTTTTTTAAAAGATTTTTTTAATTTATTTATTCGACAGAGATAGAGACAGCCAGCGAGAGAGGGAACACAAGCAGGGGGAGTGGGAGAGGAAGAAGCAGGCTCACAGTGGAGGAGCCTGATGTGGGGCTCGATCCCATAACGCCGGGATCGCGCCCTGAGCCGAAGGCAGACGCTTAACCGCTGTGCCACCCAGGCGCCCCTGAATTGACCATATTTTTGTTTCTACAGTTCTCTTCCACAGCAAATCCAGATCATTAGGCCTGTGGCTGACCGCTAGCTGTTCTGTGTGAACAAAAAGTGGTGTGTGAATTGGCATTTGGATACAACGTTTTTTGTTTTTTTTTTTAGTAGTAATACACAGAGCTTGCGTTTCTTTTTTTTTTTTTTTAAAGATTTTATTTATTTATTTGACAGAGATAGAGACAGCCAGCGAGAGAGGGAACACAAGCATAGGGAGTGGGAGAGGAAGAAGCAGGCTCATAGTGGAGGAGCCTGATGTGGGGCTCGATCCCATAACGCCGGGATCACGCCCTGAGCCGAAGGCAGACGCTTGACCACTGTGCCACCCAGGTGCCCCTAATTGGACGATTTAATGGTATCAGGTATATTCAAGATGTCATGCAGACATCACCACTATTTCCAAAATCTTTTCATCACTCCAAACAGACACTTTGTGTCTATTAAGCAGTAACTTCACTTGTACCCCACTCCCAGCTCCTGACAACCACCATTCTACTTTGTCTCTAGATTTTAACTATTTTAAATATTTCAGGTAAGTGGAATTATACAATATTTATCATTTTGTAACTATACCACTTCATGTAATGTTTTCAGGGTTCATCCATGTTGTAGCATGTATCAGAATTTCGTTCCTTTATGGTTGAGTAATATTCCACTGTGTGTATACACTGCACGTTGTTTATCCGTGTATCTGCGGATGGACACTTGTGTGTTTCCACTTTTTGGCTATTGGAATAATGCTGCAATGTACATTGCTGTACAAGTATCTGTTTTGAGTCCCCAATTTCAGTTCTTTTGGGTATATACGTAGGAGCTGAAATTCCTACTTATGTAATAATTCTGTATTTAGCTTTGTGAGGAACCATCAAAATATTTTCCGTAGAATCTGCACCAGCAATATATGAGGGTTCCGGTTCCTCCATGTCCTCATCAGTACTTGTTACATTCTGTAAGTTTTGATTATAGCCATTCTAGTAGGTGTGAAGTGGTACTTCATTGTGGTTTTGATTTGCATTTCCCCAATGACTAACGATGTTGAGCATCTTTCTTTTTTTTTTTTTTAAGATTTTATTTATTTGACAGAGAGACAGCAAGAGAGGGAACACAGCAGGGGAAGTGGGAGAGGAAGAAGCAGGCTTCCTGCTGAGCAGAGAGCCTGATGTGGGGCTCGATCTCAGGACCCTGGGATCATGACCTGAGCTGAAGGTGGATGCTTAATGACTGAGCCATCCAGGCGCCCCTGTTGAGCATCTTTTCATGTGCTCTTTGGCCATCTGTATATCTTATTTGGAGAAATATCTATTCAAGTCCTTTGCCCATTTTTTTTTTTTATTAGATTGCTGTTTTGTTGTTGAGTTTTGGAGTTCTTTATATATTTTGGATATTAAACCCTTATCAGATTTTCAACCTGCAAATATTTTTTTCCCATTGTGTAGGTTATCTTTTCACTTTCCTTATAATATCCTTTGTACAAAACTTCTAATTTTGATGAAGATCAGTGTCCATTGTTTCTTATGTTGCTTATGCTCTTGGTGGCATATCTAAAAATCTATTGCCAAATCCCAGATTATGAGGATTTACCCCTTGATTTAAAATTTGAGTTAAATTTTTGGGGCGTCTGGGTGGCTCAGTCGTTAAGCATATGTCTTCAGCTCAGGGCGTGATCCCGGAGTCCTGGGATCCAGCCCCACATCGGGCTCCTCTGCCGGGAGCCTGCTTCTTCCTCTCCCACTCCCCCTGCTTGTGTTCCCTCTCTCACTGGCTGTCTCTATCTCTGTCAAATAAATAAATAAAATCTTTAAAAAAACATTTTGAGTTGATTTTTGTGTATGGTGTGAGATAGGGATCTAAGTTGATTCTTTCCCATGTAGAAATCCAGTTGTCCTAGTATTGTCTATTTTGTTTTCATCTCTATTTTTAGTGATTATCAGTTTTTATCCTCTAAAACTCATAGTTTTATCTAGCATTAGTTTGTGCTTTATCTGGAAACAATTTATTGGCAAAAGAGGTCATTGTCTTTAGTTTAAAATTATTAGAAAACTTTTGTGGATTCATGACACTGTTTAACAGAATTTCTTAACTCACAAAGCCCTGGGGATAGGGGAAATTACCTCTCAGGTTAAATAAAACCTAATTCTTATTATTGTGGTTTGTATTCTTACTTTGTTTTGGTGGCTTATTTTTTTGGTTGTCTTTGTGAAATAATTGCATTTTTAGTTCCACTTCTAGCATAGGTAGATTCACTATCAGTTAAGGTTGGAATCCTGTTAACTTTCTTTATCGATGTCATTATTTTGAGGTCCATCTTAGCTAGTAATAATAGATAGCAGGAAAAGGCCAATTAAAATTAATCCACATTAAATAGGGTATGAAAAGAACAAGAAAATGGTGGGGAAGTGATCAGAACTTTATCTAGAAAAAGGAAATATTAATTGTGACCGCATTTTAAATGTAAGTAAGAACTTGTAGGTAACAATAATAACTGTGCTAATTTTTAGCGTGAATGTCATATACCCTGCTGAATTTTCCTTTGTTGGCATAATGTTGCTGACAGCATTTTATAATAGCACTTTGACTTTTGCAGTGGGGTAATGAAGAGGGCATTTTAAGAAAATATTTGAAATCTTTAGTTTCTCCAGTCGTATTTGGTTTTTGTTGGTTTTTACCGTTTGGTATTCGGATTGTTCTCTTTTGAAGTGAAATGTATTGTCGGTATGTTGTATTTTTCTTGGTTGTTGGTTAGCAGACCTCTTTCAGAGGCTCGGCGTCCACCATCATTGGTCATAGTGGAGCGGCTCCTCAACATCACTTTCACCAACATTGTGAAGGCCTGTATTTCTGCAGTGATGTTTATGGCATCCAAGGTAAAAACCAATGACAGCGTGCCAGGCATGGGTTAGGTGGACAGGAATGTTTAAATGAGGGCTGATATTTACATTGTCACTTTATTGGTGAATATGAAATGTTTATTTTCCTGTAACCTGTAATGTTTGGGACTTAGATGATAACTATTCAGAAGATGGGAACCTCTATGTTTGTATTAGTATTTTCTTTTTTTTTTTTTAATATTTATTTTATTTTAGACAGAGAGAGGGAGTGCGGGGAGGGGAAGAAGGAGAAGGAGAGAGAGAATCCCAAGCAGACTCCCTGCTGAGCACAGAGCCTGACGCAGGGCTTCGTCTCAGGACCCTGAGATCATAATCGGAGCCGAAACCAAGAGTCAGGTGCTTAACTGACTGAGCCACCCAGGCGCCCCTGTATTACGATTGTCAGTGACCAGGCTTCTCTGAACTAATCTTAAGTCTTTCATCTATTTTAGTTAATTGAGTATATGATTTGATATAATTATAGTTGTGTAGTGTAAACTTTCCTTTCTTTTTTTTTTTTTTTTTTTTAAAGATTTCATTTATTTATTTGACAGAGAGAGACACAGCCAACGAGAGGGAACACAAGCAGGGGGAGTGGGAGAGGAAGAAGCAGGATCCCAGCAGAGCAGGGAACCTGATGCGGGGCTCGATACCAGGACCCTGGGATCACGCCCTGGGCCGAAGGCTGATGCTTAAGGACTGAACCAGCCAGGCGCCCCATAGTGTAAACTTTCCAAACACAATGGCAATAAGCAAATGCTGTGAAAGTTAATAGAAAAGCTCTGACAAGCATAGTCTCGGCAGGACTGGCACAACCTTATGAAACAGTCATGCAAAAATCATAATCCTGTTGCAAATTTGAACCCAGGTGAACAAAAGCTTAATTGATTTTTTCCTTCAGTAGTGCAAGGTTGCTAGTGGAAACTGCCCATGGGCCACATAAGAGACCACCGGACCCTATAATGCTTAGCAGTCTGTACCTTAAGAAACATGAATTAATCTGTTCTATAAATGAATGAATGAATGAACGAATGAATGAATGAGTGAATGAATAAATGAATAAATAAATTTTATTTATTTAAAATAAAATAAAAAAATAATCTATTCTCTTGCACTGTTTCCTGTGAGGCTTGGAGCCCAGTTAGCAATTTGGAAAATGTCGTTCCTTGCTCTCCAAGCAGTTTCTTGATCAGGAGAACATAACCACATTAAATGACATTTAAATTAAAGGGAATATTTCTTGGTGGTCCTCTTATGAAATAACAATAGTTACATCAGGAGGCTATTTTTATAGCCCGGTTTTCTGTATATGCTTCTGTGTATATGATGCTGATTAAAATTAGCCAAATTGCTTGGTTTTGTGTTATAAATATTCTTCACTGTCCCAAAAGACAATGTGCCTTTTTTTTTTTAATCTTAGCGCAGTCTTCAGGTTCAGTGCTAAAAAGGGTTCATTGACAGCTTGAGTGATTTCATATATATATATATATATATATATATATATATATATATATATATATATGAAAATATATATATATGAAAAAATATATATGAAAATATATATATATATGAATATATATATGAAAATATATATATATATGAAAAATATATATATGAAAACATATATATATGAAAATATATATATATGAAAATATATATATGAAAAAATATATATATGAAAATATATATATATGAAAAAATATATATGAAAAAAAATATATGAAAATATATATATATGAAAATATATATATGAAAATATATATATATGAAAATATATATATATGGGTTAGGTGGACAGGAATGTTTAAATGAGGGCTGATATTTACATTGTCACTTTATATATATATATATATATATATATATGGGGTTGTCTTGGTAGATTTCAGATCCCTGTTGTGGCAGAATCGTTCAGTGTAAAATATTCTTTTCTTAAAAATAAACAAAAACAAAAACTAGGCAAGGCATGCCCAGGACAAGGGACGAAGGTCCAGGCCTAGTCAAAAAGAGGGCTCAGAGGACTCTGACCCCAGGAAAAAAAAAAAAAAATCTTTTAAGAGGTTATCTTTAAGCATGTTCAAAAAGTGAAAAACCAGCATTCAATCGAGGAAAATTGTAATTCTTACACATTCCTAATCCTAAACTGGGATTTCTAGCTATATATTCAGATCAAAATCCAAACCAAAAATCACTTTGAGAATTCGTATGAATGTTAGTCATATACCTTCTGAGAGTTCCTCGATGTGAATGAGAGGCTGTCTCTTTAAGACTTTTGCATGCATGGGGCGCCTGGGTGGCACAGCGGTTAAGCGTCTGCCTTCGGCTCAGGGCGTGATCCCGGGCGTGATCCCGGGCGTGATCCCGGCGTTGTGGGATCGAGCCCCACATCAGGCTCCTCTGCTATGAGCCAGCTTCTTCCTCTCCCACTCCCCCTGCTTGTGTTCCCTCTCTCGCTGGCTGTCTCTATCTCTGTTGAATAAATAAAATCTTTAAAAAAAAAAAAAAGACTTTTGCATGCAAAATACATTTTGAAAGAAAATATGCCTTTTTAAAAAAGCCCTAAAAATGCTAATATTATCAAAACATATAGGCAGGTAGAAGCATGCACTTTAAATTAAAATCAATGACAGGGTGCATTTTAGAATCAAAAAATTTTTTGGATTCTAGTGTATTCATACATTATGCATGTATGTGTATGGCTGACCTTCCCAGTGTGTTCCCATGACTTCCAGAGCTGTCGTGTTTTTTGAATTAAGAAATTCTTCATGCCAGGCGATACTTGGTTCTTATGGGAAGGCTTATTTATTTGTGAGTTAGTTCATTATCTGTTCCTCAAGCATTTTTTGAGCACCCACGTGCCGGCAGGATGGGGACTATATATCCTCTACACGGAGGTGCCTGGAAGAACTGAGCACAGGTGTTTTAAGAACAAGGTCGACTGTGCTCATTATCACAGGAGAGGGGAGATGGCTGAAGTGAGATGAAGTTCAGAGTTGGGAGAGATTAGTGCCAGCTTCTGGGGTAGGTGATGGTGGGGCACTTGATCTCGGAATTAAGGGATGAAAAGGATTTGGACATAAAATTAGTTTATATGGCAGAGGGGCGCCTGGGTGGCACAGCGGTTAAGCGTCTGCCTTCGGCTCAGGGCATGATCCCGGCGTTATGGGATCGAGCCCCACATCAGGCTCCTCCGCTAGGAGCCTGCTTCTTCCTCTCCCACTCCCCCTGCTTGTGTTCCCTCTCTCGCTGGCTGTCTCTATCTCTCTGTCAAATAAAAAAAAAATTATTTTACATGGCAGAAATTTGGGAATTTCTTCTAAAGGAACAATTTTCCTTAGGAAAATGAATCACAGAGCGCTAGTGAGCTCCATGGAAATGAACTGTCACCCATTCCGGTGACTTTTGAAATGCCACTGAACGCTTAATCATGTGACCTCACTTCAGTTTTTGATAGAAATCTGTTCCTAGCTTACCTAAAAATTCTTTTCTCTCTGGTAATATAAACTGTATTTAATGGGTTTATATTGCCTTCGGAATTTGTCATTCAGAAGACACGACTCTTTGAGGAGAAGTTGAGGGATACATGGTAAGTGGTTACAGTAAAGATGGAGAGCAAACTGAGAAGACGGCTTCATGCCATTAAGACGTAATTAAATAGCTCTCATATAGGGCCATTGAAATTTATAAAATTTAAAAAAACATATTTTATTTGCCAGAACTCAACATTAAATGTTAAACTTCCCTTTCAGATGTAGTACACTTGACCCTCCTAAATTTTTAAATACTTTTCAGGAAGCTCAGGTGGGCATGTGTTAAGATATGGGACCGAAGGCCTACGTATTTTGTTTTGCTGCTTCTTGACGGGTGAGGGTTGTGGAAGAATCACCCCTGTAAATATTGTGCAAGGATCTTTTGTAATAGCAGATGTCTCTTAGACTGAATTTTTGTAATGCAGTTTGCACGTAAAGAGATGATTAGGGATTAGCTTCATTACGTAGGGATCCTAGTTTATTTGATTTCGTTTTTTTCCTGAACGGCACTTTTAGTAGAATAATTTCTCACTGCTTGGATGATTTGCAACGGTACCTTTATCGTCTACTCAATTCTTTATGTACACTAGATCTCTTTCCAGATATTCTATTATGTTTCAGCAGACCTAGCTGGCCAGTTTTTTGAGGGTTTTTACCCCTGATGGTTATGATTTCTGTAAGAAACAAAATTTCAAGCTGTTTAAAGAAGACTCGTGTGGATCCACAGGCCAGGAAGCATTTACTTTCACGGTCAGCCGTTGCGAGCCACTGATTTATTACTTTTTGCTTAAAAATAAAATACAGTGTAGCTGAGGTTATTCCAGTTGTTATTAAAATTCATGCATGGACGTACCGTAATTATCATAAGTTGGGAACTCTGAAACCTACCACATGTTCTCCTCATGAAACAAGATTTTTTTTACACAATTTTGATGACGAGAAGTTTCTTAGGAGCACAACTATTGTACTTTTGTGTAGCAGATTGTTCTTGGGGGGATATCATGAAGGCCATTTCAGGAGAATACCTGAAAAGAAAGCCATTATAAATAATTCTGAACACCTCTAGGAGCTTTTCCTTCACTTGATTGCTCATTGATTGAGCTAACGAGCCTCTGGGAGGAAATGATAAAGATGATGGCAGCTATCGGGGTCCTAGCTACCGGGGTCATCCACGTGCTGGGTGCTTTTTGTACATTCATCTCACTACAGATCGCGGAAGCACCAGTTAAGTGCTAAGAACTCATTCTTTCTCTCTGTTGGCTGTTGTCATCCTATGAGAAACACCTGTTTCCCTGTCTGCAGCGCCATCTGTACAACTAGTAGGCCCTCCTGTGTCAACTTGGTTTCTCTTGCTGTTACTTTTCTTCCTGATTAAGGTTAGTGCCTGTTGGTCTGTCCATTACGTACCGTGAATACACTGTAGGATGATGAGAGGTAAGATTTAGCTTCGTGCTCTGCGGTGAGAGCTGAATTCCAGGTAAACTCTTTATTTGGCTTGAACCTAACATGCTAGGTTCAATTTTAACTGTATTATAAATTTTGAAATCAATGAGAATAAATCCTATCATGCTATCAAGTACAATAAAACAAATACAGTGCTTTACCTTTAATGGCCGACTCTTCCAGGCTAGAAGGCCCTATAAGTGGTTAAATGTACTGTAAATGTAAATCATTTTTCTACAACACCATTATAAGTCATAATTCATAAGAGTTTTCGAAGTAATTTTCATTTTGCTATGGCTTTATCTTGTGGGTGAGTACTTTTAAGAAGCAAAGTACAGTTGACCTTTGCACACTGTGGGGGCTGGGGCACCAGCTCCTCCCCACATCTCCTCCCCGACACAGTTCAAAATAATGTGTGTAACTTTCGACTCTCCAGAAACTTTGCTAATAGCCTACTGTTGAGTAGAAGCCTTAGCGATAACGTAAGCAGTCGATTAACGTCTTTTGTAGGTTTTATGTATTCTGTACTGTATTCTTAGCTAGGGAGTAGGCTAGGGAAAAGAAAATGTTATTGAGAAGGCCGTAAGAGAAAAGACATTTACAGTAGCTTGCTGTAAAAAAAAAAATCCACGAGTAAGTGGGCCCGTGCAGTTCAAACCAGTATCGTTCCAGGGTCAACTCTACGGTCCTACTCACTTTGATAGCGGAGGATATCCTCTGTGGGCCACAGACTGCGAACACAGAGCTACTTACAAACAGATTCCAATTTGTAAGTAAAAGCTTAGAGATAGCTTTTAAAAGTTAGGGTTACATACAGGTGTATGCACGTGCCCTCTACCTTGCCCCTGATACTCTCTACTTTCGGTAATTGCGTAAAATGATATTAACAAACTGCACTATTAGACTTATTTAAATTGTTTTGCATATATAAATCGGAGCTTGCCAAATGCTTTAATAAGTTATCCCCAGTTGGGGGAGAGTGTAAGAAAGAGAATGCTTCTGTCAGAGTTGTATTAAAGTATTTTAGTGTAGGTACTCTTGGAAATAAAACATACTTTAAATGAGAAAAATGGAATCCTGTTATGAATGGCACTGAATAGTGCTGATTACTTTACCTTTGACAAAGTGGAAAATTTAAAGCTTGGTGTATCCCATTTTATTAATATAATAAAATTTTATAGTGTTGCTCTGGGCGTCGATATATGTCCTTTAGTGTTTATTAGCCCTTGGTTATAGTTAAATGTTTTGGTCCTGTGCCTGGCCATACTGTACAGAATGCAAATATCAAAACTAAGAAAAATACCAAACAAAGATATGTTTTTCTTATTCTCAAGTCTTTTTCTATAGGATTTCGAAATATTTCGGTTCCTTATACGATCTAGTATGACTGAACACAGAGAACACCTTTTTTATCATTTAACATAGGTTTATAGCTTCCCCAGACTTGTTCTAATAATGAAGCTATGAGGGATATGACAAGAATGGTGATATTAAATTTCTCTAGACTAACAGTAAATTTTTCCATTCTGATGTCAGGAATGCTGAGCATCTGGAATCTGCAAGAAGAGTGAATTGTTCACTGCGGGAACACTTTCATCAAATTCTGAGCCACTTACTCTCTTAGGAACTACTACTGTCTTGTACAGAATATTATATTTTTACAGAAGCAGTTTTCGGGAACTGGAAAAATTTCTTCACTTTACACGTCTGTACGTTTGTACAATTTCACGTTTAGAGATGTTCTTGTTTTGAGAATTAATGATGAATGTCACGTTTCAGCCTTAAATTCGTTTTCTTTGGTTTAATAGCAGTCATTTATATTTGTTCAAATACAGTGAAAAAGCAATAGAAAATGAGTTGCCCTCAACAAAGATTTCTTAATAGTTTATATAGATGGATCTATACTCTGTCATCTTTTTCCTTGAATTTTCAGGATAGCTACAGTAAATACCTTGGTACCTTTGACCTTGATGTGGCATAAATGTATTTCTGTAAAAGTGCCGTATGGAGGTGGAGGAAAGGAATGTGTGAAACTCTCTATTAGTTTGGGTTAAAACACTTCTGAGGTCAGGAGTCATGGGTCATGCTGGGTATTTAAAATAAGTATAACTTGGTATATGTTTTCTGTTCTTTTTTTTTCTTTTTAAATTCTAGCCTTTTAATTTTTCTTAGCAAATACTTTACCTCTATTTAGCAAATTTTTACTCGGAATTAGAATCTCCTGCATCCTGAGTGGTGTACGGACACGTACAGTTTGTTCCTTGTGTTCGGGTGTTATTGTTGGTGCTGGGTTTGATTGTGCGGTAGGGGGTATCACTGCCTAAAGTACGGGCCAGAGTCTTTGGTGAGAACACTTCGTGTTAGTTCTCACTAGTTAGTATCTTCACGTTCTGTGGATCCCTAATATGTGTTTATAATTTAGTTTGCTTAAAATGAGATATTCTTCGCCCCCTCAGTTCAGTAGTAGTCAGTCAGTCTCGTGCATGTGTGCCTCTCCCAGTGTTCTGTCGTCAGCTCAGCCTAAACATGGAACCGTGAAGGTGCGTACCTTCCTTCCACGCGTGGTTTTGTTATTGAGGTGCACGGGGACGTGGTGTTCCAAGTGTGTGACAGTCTTAGTGTCCTATTGATCCTTTAATCCGCAGGTTCCTTCCTCTGCTGCTAAATATTCTCTCCTCCCCCCAGCCACACCCCTCCCCAGCACCTTCCCATCTTCTCTTGGTTGGTAGCCCGTTGTCTCAGGCGAACCGTAGCCCTGTCTCTAGGCACACCATGGGGGTGTCCTCCTTACTGATGTGAACAACCCAGAGGAGCGGTGACGACTTACCTGCCCTCCGATAAGCCCCGCACTGACTCCATGAACTGCATTAAGTACTAGTATTTTCATTTAGCTTCAGGTCTACATAAGCAGTTACGAATCCTCCTCAGTCCAGTACAAGTTAGCAAAGTCATAGTTCACATTCTTTGTCTGCCTCATTCTCTTCAGGTTTTCTGAACCACAAACCCGTGGGTACGTTGGAGGCTTTTATTTTTTGCTTTGCCCTTGGATTGGTTTTGATGTAGTCCAGATGGTGTGTCTGTACTTGACAGTTTTCTTGATGAAAAGGTAGCTGTCTGTTGTTTGACAAATGGGACAGCTCTGCTAATTTTCCTCTTTTCCAAAGCATCCTGACTTTATTCTCGTCTGTGTACGAAATAAATATGTTTCCTGGCTTCTTTTTCATCTATTACTTCCTAGTCCCCTCTTCCATCCGTCTTAAAAATTCAGAAAATAATTTTTATAATAAAGATGAATTTTGTGAAATGGGTCCATACCAAATGGTAAGGCTTTATGTGACTTTATGGTGTAAGTTTCTGACTGATGCAGTTTGCTGTCTGAGAATGTTGGCATTTTCGTGTGAAGGGTCTGCTTGTTAAGTTTCGAATCTCAGAATCTTTTGTTTTCCTATATAACTGTATAACTTTGAAATGGAAGATAAAATTTAGTTTGTCAATTTTTAATCACTTAACCTATAAATAGAAATCAAGCAAGAGTTCTTGACATTTTTCTTACGAATATGTTAATTATATCAATAACACTTTAAAAATTGTAGGGAGACCTGATGTTAAAAGGTTTAAAAGCAAGATCTGTTTTAAAAAACAACCACAGGGCACCTAGGGGCTCTGTTAAGCGTGGGACTCTTGATTTCAGCTCAGCTCTTGTTTGTGCTCAGTGGGGAGTCTGCTTGAGATTCTCTCCCTCTCCCTCTGCCCCTCACGCGCCCCCCCCCCCAAGACATAAATCTTAAAAAAAAAGAAAGAAAGAAAGAAAACAACAACAAGCAACCAACCTCTTGAGATGAATTCTGCTGCTGGCTGGTCTGTCACCATCTCTGGATGTGGCCAGGGTTCCCCGAAGTTTAGTTCTACCAAAAGTACTTACAATGACAAAATTGATCCTGTAGCCAGTGAACCATTTTTGAACGTCACTTCCAGAGTTAAGGGGCCAGAGATCCAGAATGATCGAATACTTTGCATGTTTGTTGTCAGATCTGTTCTGAGTCCCTCTGTTTTCGTAAGGCAACGCCCGTTTGGTATAGGTCATCATCTCCACTGTGTTTCTGTAGTACGTCTAACACTGCTGATCGGAGGGAAGTGAGAAGCATATGTAATCATCTCAGTGAGGGGATGACTGTTATTTTTCTATTAACACTGGAAGCATTTTGCAAGATTAGTACGCAACTATCTCCGTGTGTTTAGTGTTACTGACAAATGATCCGTTCCCTGGACCCACAGTCTGGATTTTGAAACAGGACCGTGTGCTGGCACACAGTTTACATAAGCCAGTATTGTCAGAAGTTTGTCAATGAATATGTTCTACTGATGGCATCACAATTGTAGCAACGGATGTTTCTTGCAGGGGTTTGTGGAGTATGTTTATCTTGAACGTGAGATACCTTGAACTTAGCTGTTGGAGAACAGAGCACATTTTGTCCTGTTTCTTTTCTTCCCCACTCTTCCTTACTATGGAAATGTCTAGATTGACGTGGGTCACGGGTGTGTGATCACTTATTTTCATTTCTGTTTAGTTCACTCTTTACCCCAAAACATGGGGTCCGTCATTGGCATGTGTTTTTGCCTGTTGTGGAAAGCCTTTCTCCCTCTTAATATATCCCAGCATGATAAACTTAAATTTTGTCATCTGTCTCCTTAATGCTTGGGTCTACTCATATATTTGGCATTTACTTTGAAATTTATTATTTTTTAAATTTGTTTATTAGCATGTGAGTGCAAGAGCACGAGTGGGGGGGAGCAGAGGGAGAGGGAGAGGGAGAATCAGACTCCCTGCTGAGCAGAGAGCCTGACTGGGGCCTTGAATCCAGGACCCTGAGATCATGACCTGAGCCAAAATCAGGAGTCCAACCCTTAACTGACTGAGCCACCCAGGTGCCCCAAGAATTTTTTTATTTAAAAAATGCTTGCATACGTTTAATAGCCGAGTGAGGTGTCATTCTAAGCTTTTCAGATAACTCATTTAGTCCTCATTACAGTCCTGCAGGGTTAGTACTACTATGTCTACAGGTTAAAAATGGCTGCACAGAGATGTTAATTACCAGCGGCAGTGGCGGAATTCACAGTTCTGTCATTTGGCTCTGGAGACTAAGCATCCTACCCCCGGGGCCTTTGTAAGTGTGGTTCTTTTCCTACAAGATTTTTCTACCCCCCTAGTTGATGTCTGTGCTTCCTTCAGGTCAGCACAGTGGTCACTTCCCCGGGGAAGGTTCCCCTGATGTTGTTCATCTCCCTTGGTTACACTTTCCTGGCATCTCCACCCCCTCCCTTAATTAAAGCGCCTTTCACAGTTACAACTTTGCTTTTGTTTTCCCTGGAGTTTCCTACACTATGCCTAGGGGATGAATCTGTTTGCTTTTTCCCTTCCCCTCACCTTTGTAGCCCCAGTCCTTATCAGTGCCTGGCGTGCGGCCAGCACCCAGTATTTGTAGAGTGAGGTTGGAAGGGAGCAGGTGGCATTTGGAAATGCGAGGGTTTCGGGAGTTTGCCCACTTCCTACGCACACTCCTTGAAATAGTATCAAGTATGTTATGTTAAATCTGTTTGTGCAACTTTGAGGTAAGTATGTTTCCATGATTGTTTTGTCTTTCAGATAATCTCTGGGGTCCTGAAGGAGGGGAATAAGTCAGCAGTAGCTGTCACCAGAAGGTTAATTATTTAGTGAATTGGTCTGAGATTGCGTGGATAGAGTTATACTTTCAGGGGATAGCAAGTAGCCGTCCTCTGTGGCTGGAATGGAATTTCAGGGGAAGTTGTGAGCTACAGGGCTGGAGAAAGGCTTATGTCAGGTTACTACCCAGAAGTGAAATTTTTTAAAATTATAAAAGTAATACCGATTTTGTAAAAACTCAAGCAGTGCAGAAATGGATACAGCAAAAATGAAAGTAATCATTTCCTGTTCTGGTTTCTCTTCTTAAATGACACACTGATAAAGTTGGAGATTGGTCCTGCAGATGGCCTCCGGGCTCCTTGGAAGTAGAATGCATGAGTGAATGAATGAGTGAATCACTGGATCAAGGGGAATGTAAGCTTTCAATTTTCATTGTCAATAACGAATACCAATGTATGACTTCCCTGCTTTATTCATTTTTCTATTCTCCCCAAAGCCTCTTTCAGCCTTTTCTTTCAGATGCAAACACTCTCTTCCGTCCCCTGACTCAGTAGGTGACCTCTGTGGAAGAGTTTACTGAAAATACAGCCGCGGTCATAAGGCGACTTGCCACGCGTCCCTGTACCATTTCCACCGTATTCCGCCTTCCTGTTTGGAACCGTAGGTGAGGCAGCCACACTTTGACCTAACGCCATCCCTTCACTTGTGCCAGACCCCCTTCTCCGCATCTGCTGGGGCACAGAGCTGCGGCAGATCCCTCCCTCTCTCTCGTTGTCAGAATTTCTCTGTCGTGGATCTGTACCACGAGCACACATAAAATGCTGGGCTGGGTTGTCTTCCCCATCGTAAAAACATCGCCACTCCTCATTCCCTTACCAACAGCAGTTCTCTTTGGTAAGGGATTGTAAGGGTTGTCTGTCTTTGTAGGAGTTGTCTGTGTTTGCTTTTTCCACCGCGTCTCTGGTTTTGGTGTTCTTCATCCAGGCTTCTTCGCTCCTCATGGTGCCAGAGTCCACAAGCTCCATGTTGCTTAATCCAATGGCTGGTCCTCCGTCCTTACTTTACCTGGCCTGTCAGTGACGTTGGACGTAGTGGGTCATTCATTCTTCCTGTCCACACTTGGGTTCCTAGATAATATCCTCCCGATGCAACTCTGACTGCTTGTCAGCTGTTCCACTTCTAACAGTGGAGACCCCAGGCCTCAGTCCTAGGCTCCTTTTATGTCTACACTCATGACCTTGACGATCTCCTTCAGGCTCATGGTTTTGAATACAATCCATATGCCAGTGGCTCCGAAGTACAGATCTTCAGCCCAGACTGCTCTGCTGCGCTCTGGACTCCTGTAGCCAGCTGCCCACTGCATCTCCACCCAGATACCCACTAGAGACCTTGAACTTGACGTGTTCAACACTGACCTTCCCTGTCACACTGATGGCAACTTCAAATAGTCTTAGAGAAATGCTTGATTCTTTTTTTCCCCCCATACTCCTCATTTAGACAGAAATTCATAGCTAGCTCTTGCTTCAAAATCTCTCCAGAATTGGTATACTTCCAGAGCTTCCGCTGGCTGCTGCCTGGTTCAGGCTGCCATCATCATCGTGTGCCTGGATGGTGCACTGACCCTCTGACATGGTTCTCTGACTCTGCCCTTGCTCCCCTGCTGTCTCTTCTCAATTCAGCAGCTGGAATGGTGCTTTTTAAAAGTGTAAGATCATGTTACCCCTTCACTCAGAACCCTGCAAAGGCTCTCTCTTTCCCTCTAAAGTAAAAGTTAAATTCTTCGCAATATTTGTACTACAAGACCCTACATGAACTGGTTCCTGATTTCCTCTGTTACATCGTTTCTTACATCTCTCCCTCTTCTCCCTTTGCTGGAGTCATGCTGGGCTTCTTGCCCTTCCTCAGATACTCCAGGCATGCCCTATCTCTTTGAGGTTTGGGTTTTTGTATCGTCTGATCCCTCTGCCTGGAATGCTTGTCCCTCAGATACTCCCATGGCTCACTCCTTCACCTTCAAGTCTTTGTTCATTTGTCACTTGCTGCTTGTAGTGTACCCAGACTCCCTCATTTGTCATTTCCTTGTGAGTGGCCCAGAAGTGGATCTGTCGTACACTTCTCTACTTCTTCTTTTTTTTAAGATTTTATTTATTTGTTTAGAGAGCACAAGCTGGGGGAGGGGCAGAGGAAGTGGGAGAGAGAGAATCTCAAGCAGACTCCACGCTGAGTGTAGAGCCCAACGTGGGGCTCGATCTCACGACTCTTGAGATCATGACCTGAGCCCAAATCAAGAGTTGAATGCCTAACTGACTGAGCCACCCAGGTGCCTCTACTTTTTTTTCTGTCAGTACTTGTCGCTTTCCAACATACTGTATAGTTTACTTCTAATGCTTACTACTTGTCTCCCCCCTAGAGCATTAGCTCCGTAAAGGTAGGGATCATTGTCTCTTTGGTTTACTGATACATCCCAAACACCTTGACCAGCATCTGGTACATTTGAACTTATAGTGGTCAATAAATACTGATTGAATGAATGAATATTTATCCCAGCAAATGACTGCTCAGCTTGTTTTCCCATGCCTTTGTCAAGACTGGGTATTTGTAAATTTATTTATTTATTTTTAAAATTTTTTATTTATTTAAATAATCTCTACACCCAGCACAGGGCTCAAACTCATGACCCTGAGATCAAGAGTCACATGCTCTCCATACTGAGCCAGCCAGGCGCTGCTGGGTATTTGTAAATTTATTTCCTTAATTGGTAGGAGGAAATGATATGCTTTGCTTGACTTTTTAGAATTTTAAAAAATTATGTGTTGGATTGAACTTTGGGGGGGCCCTGTCATCTACCA
This sequence comes from Ursus arctos, assembly GCF_023065955.2. Classification (NCBI taxonomy): domain Eukaryota; kingdom Metazoa; phylum Chordata; class Mammalia; order Carnivora; family Ursidae; genus Ursus; species Ursus arctos. The sequence continues at coordinate 10,100,412 of NW_026622986.1, forward strand.
CCGTCTGCCCACTCCTGTGTCATTCCCCATTTTTCTCTCAATTTATTCTTCTCTCATTATATTTAATATCAGTCACTTGCTTGGTGCAAATAAGTTTTAGTTTCTCTGCGAACTTCTTTGTTTTTTTTTTTTGTTTTTTTTGATGTGTGAAAATTTTGTTATAAAGTCTGTTAGTGATGGCCAGTTATATTTTCTAAGTTCTTTGTATGCTAAAAGCATTTAAGTCCAACATGACAAAAATATTCTATGAAATGTTCCAGTAGTTTATATTTGATATATTTGATCCATCTGTAATTTGGGTATCAGGTTAGGCTTTCAACTTTTCTCTTTAAGGTAGCTCTTGAAGGCTTTTGAGTAGGACATTGAAATGCTGGGATTCTTACAGAAGCACAGGCAGAGCTGAGGTTAAGTCCTGGATGTGCCACTTGCTAGGCTAAATGTATTTCCTCCTGTACAAAGAAGGTAGTCATGGAACCTACTTATGGAGAGCAGTGGGCGAGGTAACCTGCAAAGCACTTACCTTAGCTCCGTAAGTGTTAGGTAGGATTACTACTAACACTTGCATCTGGTAATAATTATTAATATTATTTTAGGAAGCTTCATTAGTTGGTGGTAGGAAGGAAAGATTAAGGAAGGGAGAGAGTAGAAATAGACATAATTTTTAATAACTAGCTTTTTAGGCAAAGTGAAAACTGTAGAGGGTTCCACTGTGATGGTGGGAACCTTTCTTTACCTACAGTTAAAATTACTATCCAGGGGCGCCTGGGTGACTCAGTTAAGTGGCTGACTCTTGATTTTGGCTCAGGTCATGATCTCAGGGTCGTGAGATCAAGCCCCGTGTTGGGCTCTGTAAGGAGTCTGTTGGGGAGTCTCTCCTTCTGCCCCTCCCTATGCTTGTTCTCTCTTTCTCTCTCTCTCAAATAAAGAAATCTTTAAAAAAATATTAAAAAAATAAAATTACTATCCAAAGTCCAGTGATTCGAGTAATCTTATGAAGTAATGAAACCCTAATCCCAGATGAGAACAACTCCTAATAATCTTCTGATTAATACATTATAATGTTGGGTGAAATGTTTATTCAACATTGTTCCATTTCCATATGGATTAGGTCAGTGTTGTCTGCCTTCCCCAAACCTTGATCAAATCACTGGTCTGTTACGGAACAATACATTTTATATCAAGATAATAAGATTATTATAGAATTATGACTTCAGCTTCACAACACTACTCTTATTTAAAGAAAACAACAACAACCCACCACAGGACAAGTTGCTAAAGCATCAAAGTATTTCAGTCTGTATGTGAAGCACTCACACTGAGCCTCTGTCACTTGTGTTGTCCAGGGCTCCAAAAGCCTCAAGAACGTACTCTGACTGTCAGCTGTTGGAGGTGGGGAGTAAGCATTTAGATTTTTATCTTTAAGGAAGATGACCGATATGTTTATCTTTCGGTGTAGGAAGGCTACGGAGAAGCCAGCTGTGGCACATTGAACTTCAAATGAGTCAGTGAAGTTAAATTCAGATCGTGGTCTCCATGTGCGAAGGCTTAATGGACTGCCTTGCAGAGTGAGCAATTCAGTCTGTATTCAGAGATTCTCATCAGTATATTATTTTTCATGATTTCAGACAGCCCGCATTTGCCATCTAACATTCCTTGGGAAGGGGAGAGTAGAGTACAATATTTAGATCCTAAATGGCAGGCTTCAGTGACCAATTTAAAAATGTTAAAACACCTGTGCATCTCTCTGCAATTAGCTCCTTTGGCTCTAAACACCTCCCTTAGTTCCTAAAACGTTGCTCTTTGTACTTTGTATTGTTTTCCCAGTGTTAGGTTGTTTTTGTTTTTTTTTTTTGTTTTTTTTTACGTGTTGGAAAACAGCACTCTATCTCTGCCCTCTTTTATAAACACTAGGCATTTTTGAGGAGGTTGAAGTTAAGAGAGCACTCTTTGGCTAGGCATAAGTGTTCCTCATGTGTCACCTTTGAACTTAGAACTTTGACTTACTTAATGTCCTCTCACTGAGCTGTTGGGTCCAGGCTCAACGTATTGCTAAAATCAGCAAGCATTGTAAATGCAAGCCTTTGATTTAATACGATTTCAAAATCCCTGTTAGTGAAACCTTTACCTTCAGTAACAACTGATGAAATATTTTTCATTGTGTCCCCACTGCCAGACAGCAGAAAGCCACACCAGAATACAAGCAGAAAGGCAACATCCCTCCTCCCCAAAAGAAGAGAACTCCCTGCTGTGCTCCCACACGCACGCTCGTGCACGCTTACACCTACGTATAGAAGATTGGGCCAAGGATCGTTTCATCGCCTCTCTGCTCCAAATCCATATTTTACTGCCTGCTCTTGCAGGTTAAGCTGGGCCCTTTAATTCTTCTTCTTTGCAGCTGGCGTGATGCTGAGCTTTGTCGGGGGAGGTCACTAGTGGCACGCTGCAGGAAGAAGAGGTAGCTCTTCCTTGTTCTGGTGTATTTCACTCGTTTCTGTTCCTCCCATAGGATTGGCAGCAGCACATGTGGGAAGCATCCAGGGGTGCTTACCCCCTTTGACTTCTGGTGGCACCCCGTGGACAGCTCTGTTTTGAGTTTCAGCGACACCCCTGTAGGGAAATTACTGGTGGGTCTCTCAGGGAACCCAGAAGTCAGCTTCCCAATCTTGACCATCCAGCACCCCAATGGGGGGGGGGGTTCTGTTTGCCAGTCCCTTTCACACTTTTCTGCTCACCTGTAGGGATTATTTTGGCTTTCCAGTCGGTGGTTTCCAGTTGCCCAGGCTCTCCCCACTGACCCTGGTGAAGCATTGGTCCCAGCCGTGGTTTTCTGCCCACCGGTACCCTGGAGAGGTGTTTCCTGCTGGCCCGGTGACAGTGGGCAGGCTCTGGCATGGAGATCCAGCCATCGGGTGGGTCTGGTGAGCTGTAATCACACCACCTCTAATGAGCTAAGAATCCTAGTCTTGGGGCGGGAGCTCCTCTTCCACTGTTGTCTCCTTCTGGGTCTTCTCCTTTAGCCCTAGGTATTCTTGAGATTTTGCGTTACCATGTTATAGATAATCCTCCGTTATAGATTTATATTAAACTTTCCTGGTTCAAATTACGGCACAGCGCTCGTCTGTAGGTTGGGCCATGACTGAGGCAAACGTACAAAGCAGAAATTTGGGTTTGAGTACTTCCTACTCTTTTCTTCAGCCTTACAGAGTTTTAGTGCCTTTGAAAATCTATACATTTACGTGATTATTGCTGACTTTTCATCTTGGGTGTCCTCCACACTGCCGTGCATCCTTCCAGGCCCTATTTTCCTTCCTTCAGACCCTAGGTCACTTCCTGGCAGCTTTTGCAGAGTCTTCTTTGGCCTTTGCTGATCGCTCTCTCCTTTAAATCGCTGTAATTGTACGTGTTAATCAAATGAACCTTGTGTTTTAGTTTTGCTCTTGTTGCCTTCTTTTCTCTCAGTATATAAAATCGCTAACACAAAAATCCTGCCTGTTTTCCTGCTGCAACATTTTTATGAGATAGTTTTTTCATGTGTGTCTTTGACAGTGTCTTGTATCACGTCTACCCAAATAGAACGTGAGATTTCTTTTCCACTATTAAAATGATCTCTCAGAGAAGAGAGCGCTGCCGTATTGTGAAGCCGTTACCAAATTTCTTATAGACCATTTTCTCTTTACTTACACAAAAATGTGTTGATTGGAGAAGCCGTAAGTATTCTCATATAACCCAAATTCCTGTTTTTGGAGTCATCGAGAGATCATCTGACAGGATTGTTGTTGTTGTTGTTTTTAAAGAGACAAGGAAGTTTAAACCAGGTTAATATTTCTTGGAGAGGGCTTAATAACCTCACACCTGCACGTGTTAGAGATACTTAGAGAGTAGGTAAGTGCTTTTGTTGTGGAGATAAAAAGAGGTGTAGAACAGGTGGAAAAGCAACCGGCTTTACCTAGAGTCTTAGTGACGGCATCTCCCACGCATTCAAAGAAGTGTTGTATCTCAAATAACTGGAAGTGAGAATGATCTCTTCCAGCTCTACAGGTGGTAGTCATGATAAAGAAGTCATTGTAAAGAATTTAAATAAAATGGTTGCATGAAATATGTAAGTGGGGCAAAACCCTAGATACCTAAATTATGATATGTGTACTCGATAGGTAATTCAAAGTGTGTGTTCCTAACCAGATGATAAATACTATAAACAGGAATGGGCATCTCGTTGACATCCATGAAAATTAATTTGCTGTTTGAATATTTTATCTGCAACCTAAACATCTGTTTACTTTACTTGGCAGGAATATACATTTTGAATCTTTACTTGGACAAATAGGAGATCATTATTAATTTTTAAAAGACTTATTTATTATTTTAGAGAGAGAGAGAGCACGTGCACGAGAGCAGGGGGGAAGGGGAAAGGGAGAGAGAATCTGAAGCAGACTCCACGCTGAGTGCAGAGCCTGATGGCAGGGCCGGTTCTCATGATCCCGAGATCATCATTATAAATAGGATTGCTTTCTCTTTGGGTGTACAGGATATGTATTCTGTGTAATCCAAGGTGTAAGATCTCTGGGGTAGAGGTGGTGGCCGATTCTCCGCTACTTGTATAGAGGAACTAGTGTCGTGCTCCGAATGGAAGAACTCGTAAATGCTGATTCTTAGGAGTGTAAGCTTTCAAGATGTAACTCAGGTGTGATTCTTTGCTGAAGCCTTCCCTGATGTCTTCTCCTCCTTTGGAGGAACTGACCACTTACCTTGCCTCGCCATGCAGTCTCACCCTGCTCTGCACTTCCTAACCAGCTTGTCTGTGCTCGTCCTCTATACCGTGACGTCCTGAGGACAGGGATCATGTCTGATTTGTCTTAGACCTTCAGGTAGGCACCGTAATGGTGCCCTGGAATGAAGCACTCATGAGCTTGAATGACCGCAGAGGAGTATCGTCCCAGTTCTTGCTCAGATTTAGGTAAGATTAAATAGATTTAGGTAGATGTAGGTAAGATGGTTCAAGATATCCCTTGTTAGCTAAATTCTCATTACTTGCTCTCTGAATGTCAAGGAACAAAAATATTTGGATTTCATAGTGGTGTTCATTATTGGAACTCTAGGAGCTGAATATAAAAAGCACCTGTGAGAACAGGGACCTGGTTTTCACCATGGACTGAGCTGGTTTCTGGGGCGTCCCCGACGCGCTCGAGTGGAAGTGATTGTCCATGCTACCTGCTTTGACGCCACTCACCTGCCCTCCCGGCTCTTCTCAGCCTCTCTTTCATTTCTGATTGGCACTGCTCTGTCTCTTCTGGCTTTGGTGTGGCTACCAGATGTGGGAGCTCAAGAGAAGTGACTGCTGTTGTCACTAGGGTGCCAGACTAGGGTGGCATATAAATTAGGATTGCATAAAGCTAGGAAAACCCAGAAAACGCAGGTTTATGAGCTACTGCTAACAGAGAAATTATTATTTTAATGTAAACATAATATGGTTTATTCCCACAAAAAGTTAAGCAGTACTTGGGTAAAGTTAACACTTTCCATATGTAAAAGACCAGGGCGGTTTTATTTCTAAGTGTGGTGTGGGTCCTGTGGAACGTATAGCTAAGCTGCTGTTTTGACTCTGTACCATTGCAGTGGGGTTTTCATTCCAGAGGAGACATTAAGAAAAGAAGAATATATATATATGTATTTTTATCAAGTGCCTGTTCTGTGCCAGCCACAGGGCTCAGTGCTGCTGTGTGCATTGTTCCCTTGAATTCTTACAACAGTCATATTTACCACAATGTCTCCTTTGGTTTTAATTGTATTTTGAGATAATTGTGGTTTCACGTGTTGTAAGAAATAATACAGATCCCGTGTACTCTTGACCCGGCTTCCTTCAATGGTAGCATCTTGCATAACTATAGTAATTGCGAGGGGCACCTTGTCACTGAGGCAGCCCATTAACCTGTCTCACATTTCACCTGTGTCACATGCACTTACTTGTGTATACGTACATGTTTGTGTTTTTTTTTTTTTTCTGTTCCATTTTATTACATGTGCAGATTACCATTTCTTTTTCAGCATATGAGGGAAACAAGGCTGAGGTTAAGTTAAGCAAAATAACCGAAGTATAGACCTGGTTTGAGTCTTAGGTCTGTTTGACTCAGACTTTTGCTTTTTCAGTAGTAGTAGTGATGGGAGCGCCTGAATGGCTCGGTCGGTTGAGCATCCGACTCTTGGTTTCGGCTCAGGTCATGATCTCGGGGTCGTGAGATGGAGCCCTGTATCGGGTTCTGTGCTCAGCACGGAGTCTGCTTAAGACCCTCTCTCCCTCTGTGCCTACCTCCCCTTCTCTAAAATAAACAAATAAATATTTTTTAAAAATAATGATGAATAACAGTAATAATAACAAAAATGGCTGAAGCTCACTGAGTTACATATGAAACAGACACCATGTGCCAGGGGCTCTTCTAATACCCCCAATTCAAACCCCCCTCCCAACAATTATACCTCATAAATTATATTATAGTTAGTATCAGTAATTAAACTAATCATATTACCAAGGAATAAGGAATTATTTTTACTGCTCCTGGAATCAATAATAAAATAGTGAAGCGCTACCTTTTTTTTTTTTTTTTCACATAATTTTCAATTTGAACCTCTCACCTTAACCATTGATGTTGGGAATTGTCATTACTTTAAATGTGTGTGTATATGTGTACGTGTAAAGTGAGACCTGTATTATTAGACATTGAATTAGGTTGGGACACCTTAGAAATGTTTTTACAAAGTTATAAATAAGAAGTGACTTTAGGCAAGATGCCAGGTTTTTAAGGGAATAAATACAAACCATCAAGAATACTTAAGAATGTAGTAGGGAGAAATTTTCTTGTTTTTTTTTTTTTTTTTCCTAGAGAATTATAGATCTTTCTGGCCAAATGCAGTCCCAGGAATGTTTGAGTTTAATCTAACCTCTCGAGTTACAGATCCCACTTTCCAAGCAAACGCTAATACATTCGCTTGCGAATTATCACTGATTATCAGAATATTACAGTGCTTTCGGAAGATAATAGATCTACGAATCAGCAGGCTGGAATTTACGACTCTTTGCAAGTTAAGTATCTTGTAAAGCTGTCCCTCTGAGGAACAACAGCCCTTAACTCAGTGCAGAAATAACAACAGGCCCGGGTGTTGTAGACCCCAGGCGCTCTCGGTGTTTTTGTAGACAGCAGACAGAAAAAAAGGAATTTTGTCCTTTTCACCTCATGTAATCCCACCGGAGAGTGAAACATGTGCTAAGAGTTGGTCCTGACTGCTGCCAGGTCACCTCCCTGAAGAGTCCCGGGCAGGCACTGTCGCAACATTGCTTGGACAGGAGTCCGACGGCCGCTGAAGGAGATGGATGGTTTGTGCAGCAGGCTGCTGTGGGACACGGCGCTACTGTCTACCCCGAGGAAGCTTCTAGTGGGGAGGGCCTCGAGTAACCCGCATCTTTTACCTTAACTCTTTCAGAGGGTGTCACGGACGCCCAGATTAGGGTACAATTTAAACTCAACTCAGCGTAGCTGCTTGTTGTTTTAAAAACGGTCAGCTACAAGAAAGCCACACCGGGCATGGTTTAATCTGTCTTACTTTTTGGAACTTGATTTCGGATGTTAGATAATGCAAATGTTTTTGAAGCTATATATTATTAGGAACTATTTGGAAACCACAAAACCTTGTTTAATGGACCACTCTATCAATTTTCTGCTCTTCTAAGGAAGTTTTTCCTATTCATGACTCATTTCACTCTTTGGCGAACATCGAGGGAAATGTAATAACGATTAAGGAAAGGAATGTATGCGTTTTCTTCTTTTTCTGAAAGCTTGTACACATTTTCTGTCCCGGGTTATGTAAACTTGGACGCCTGTAGAAGGTTGACCACCACAAGGTAAAAGCTAGTCGGTTAATACATGCTTGTTTGGGATTTAAAAATCAAAAAGGCTCGTTGGCTTCTTGGGAGAAGTGTTTTGCTTGATGGCCCAGAATACAGATCCAGTAAAAACGACATGTTGCAGCCGTCGTTTACGCACACCTTAAGCGAAATTAATGAGATCACTCTAAGATTACGCTTTGTGTTTTATTTTCATTTTATAGGTCTGTATGAGCTGTTGGCTGCTTTGCCAGCCCAGCTGCAGCCACATGTGGATAGCCAGGAAGACCTGACCTTCCTCTGGGATATGTTTGGTGAAAAAAGCCTGCATTCACTGGTAAAGGTAAACCACGCTGATGTCAGATTCTCGTTGCGGGAAAACATATGGAAAAATATTTTGAGCGCCATCTAGTAAACCAGGAGATCAAATTGTTGCTGTCTGAAAACAAAACAGCCTTGTTCCATTTCCCTGACGGGCGTGGAAGTTGTTAAAGATTCTACCAAAAATACGTAGATGATTTCACTTAGTGGTGGTGACCTGGCTGTGAATACTAATGCGGCCAGCATGGGCCTGCCCGTGTGGGGAGGAAGAATATGAAATAGTAGCAGGAAGGTTTAGACTCCTTACGGTCAACATTCGCGAGCCCGAATCTAACTTAAATAAATAAATGTTCACAGCAAAAATTAGAAGGAGTATATTTTCTGAGGTTAAGGCTGGCAGTAGTTCCATAGGCCACATTAATTTAAAATAATTTCCTTTAACAAAGTCAACTGAAATTCGAGCAAGCTATTTCTTTTTTTGGCACAACGCCCTCGAAATGGTATTTTGTGTATAAATACGCTGAGGCTAAATACGAATCCAAACAGTTTCTGGAGACGGTTTCGGTAAAGCCTCATGCCATGGAAATGATCAGCCACCAGAAATGAGATCTTGCCACACAGCAATGCTGGGAGCGATCAGGACTCTTAAAATAGGAAAATGAGAACAAGGAGCTTCCTGGAAAATATGCCACTTTTGCTTCTGGAAATATGAATTGCATTTTCTTTCATTTCACTCAGGCTGAAAAAAATTGTGATCCGGAGATGGACGCCTCTGGTGCCTTCACTCTGTCTGGACCGATACTGAGTTCAGCTAAATTTGTTACGGTTGTCTGTCCGGAGAGAAGGCTATTACTGATGTATAGTATTTGAAAATGAGCCACTTCTGAGGTGCTGTTGCTTCACAGGATAGAAGAATTCTTGTTACTTTTTTTTTTTCCCTTGTCGAATTTGCTGAAATTTGCATGCCTCAAGCAGTGGCAACTCTCAAGAAATGAAAATGTTGAGATGTGGCATTTTCCTAGTAAAACCCGTAAAGACTAGAGTCCTTTAGTTAGTTTTTATGTAACTGACAAGGTATCTTTGTGTTCTGAAAAATTTTTGGTCGTTTAGTTGCTCTGTTGGGATGTGAAATGGCTTGAGAGGGACACCCGGGTGGTTCCGTCGGTTAAGCGTCTGCCTTCTGATCAGGTCATGATGCCAGGGTCCTGGGATTGAGTCCTGCATCGTGTCGAATGTGTGGAAGTTGGGTAGCCCTGGATTTGTTCCGACTGATTTGATCTAGGAGGAATAAAATGTATTTCAATGACATCATCACCCCTTAATCATTAAATAAACATGCCCCAAACGGTGCATGCACGTGTGTTTCTATTTATTTGTAATGTGGCTACTGTCTGTTTCCTTGGAAACATAGTATCTGTTGACAAGGTTGTTTGTGAGTTTCAAATAAAATAGTGAAGATCTCAGTATTTTGACAGTTAATGTAGGTTAGGTGAATATAAGCAGGCATTAAGTATTGAAAAAAATTAATTATCATAGCATGTGAAGGGCCAAAAAGTAGTGACAGAGATGGTTGTTATTTCTATAAAAAGAAGAACACTAATGTTTTAAAAACTACTGGCTCTTGAGTTTTAAGCATAGGTGGTTTTTCAACGTACATGGGAATAGTCAGTGGTTAGGAAGCATACAGTTATCGATGTCTGGTTTTAGAAAAACCGTGAATAAATAAGTTGATGTTGCCACTATTTAAATAGCACGGTAGCATGTGTCCTGTTGCAAGTATCTTTCAGTAATTGCCGTCAAATGTACTTTTAAAGTAAGGTTTACTGTGTCCCTTTAGTCCGTTCCCTGTTTCTTACTCGTCCCCCCCCCCCCCCCCACCGACTCCAAGCTTTGATCGCATGCAGACCTCCAGTGTGTCCTCTGACTGACCCATTCTATTCATTTTCAAGTATGTAAAGCCGAAAATGCCTCCAGGAGGCAGGCTCATGGGATCTCACTTTAAACAGTTGGAACAATCCGCTTAACTGTATTCCAAGTGCCTCTATTGAAGGTTGGAGGATAGAAGCCTCCAGCTTTTGTACATAAATCTTGGTAGAGCAAAAGGAATTGGAAAAGATGTGTTTCAGAGTGAATCAAAATGTGCTTTGATGTTAGGCTCTTACGCCCACGGTTGAAGCTGTTGGTGTGTGATTGAAAGACGGCGAAGGAAAAACTCGATTTTATTCTAGCACAAAATTTTTACAGTAGTCACCTTATGTTAGAAACGTGGTTGTTAAATTATCCCAGTCTTTTTTTTTTTTTTTAAGATTTATTCTTACGAGAGAGCAAGCATGAGCCAGGGGAGGGGGAGAGGGAGAGAGAGAATCTCAAGCTGACTCCCCACTGAGCGCAGAGCCTGATGCAGGGCTCGATCTCAGGACCCTGAGATCACGACCTGAGCTGAAACCAAGAGTCGGATGCTCAACCGACTAAGCCACCCAGGTGCCCCATCATGGTTTTAAGTACATGTAACTTTCTGGTCTGATGTAAAATATACTTAAGAAGAGGCAGTTAGGCATTGCGGTCTGTAGCAGGTACGGCTTGCTGCCTGAGGATCCTGAGTCACGCTCTGGCGGGAAGACGGCAGTTACGAGCTGGTCACTGGAAAGGAAATGCTATGAGCCTAGAGAGTGTTAGGTGTGGCTACTTTTTTAAAAGAAAAACTTCTGAATTGAAGAGTTGAATAATCAAAACCGTGAGCATGGGATTTTAGAAGCGTCCGCAGAAAGATGGTGCAGATAGAAGACACGAGAAATGTCCTCTCTAAGGTGTGGCAAGACGAGGCTATCCGTATTCACGTGAAGCAGTGAATGTGATCACCAATAAGAGAGACACATTTTAGACCCGTCCTTTGCAAATATACAGAACCGCGAAGCATATAGTTTGTGTCCCAGCCTCATTTCTAAATTCATTTTCTACGCTCGTGTTTTTTTCTGTTGCGATTCCTTGACTTTAAATTTCTTTATTTATTTATGTTGTATGTATTTTTGTAATCTGGTTTATTTTAGAAGAAGCTATGGCATAAAGACATCTTTTTTCTTTTTTTAATTTTAAATAAGGTTGGTACTTCGGTTTCCTCAAGAAATTTTTGTTCGTATTTCACAATTGTGTTGGATTACCAGGGTAAGAATATCAAGATTTTAGTACCTTTGTAATAGTTGCATATGTTTCCTTTACCCTTTGGAATAGTTACATATATGTGTACGGGCAGGAGAAAAAAGGTAGCAGCCTGAATTTTATCCTTGTTTTGGGGATTCTGAAGTATTTCAACAAAATACAAGTTGATTATTTTCAAGAAAGTTCTCTTGATGTGGTTTAATTACCGTGTTTCTATAATTTCAGTCTTAAAGGAGTTTTGGTGCTGCTCAACCAGACCCTTATCCCATGTAGTTACATAATTTTAACTTTTTTTTTAAAGTAGGCTCCAGGCTCACCATGAAGTCCAGCGTGGGGCTTGAACCCAGTACCCTGAGATTAAGACCTGAGCTGAGGTTAAGAGTTGGATGCTTAACTGACTGAGCCACCCAGGCTCCTCTTACCTAATTTTAACTGTCTTGGCGATTGTCTTAATCACGTTGTCTTTGTGGAGTCCTTCCTGTATGCTAGGCATTGTACAGGCCCCCACGGCCACGGTTTCTAGTTGAGCAGCCCCTGGCTTGCAGTCTGCAGCCTCCCAGAGGGGTTGTAGATGAGGGGATGGGCAGTTACAGTGCTCTATGAGAGGTCATGTGTAGAGCTTTCTGTAAGAGCACGAGGTGCCTAACTCAGCACTGACTGCCGGGGCTCATGGGGGATTTGATATTTTATGCTGAAATCTGAATATCGAGTTGGCATTGCTCAGATGAGAGTTTGTGGGGGGCATGGGGGGTAGGCAGAAGGAATAACCTGCACACGCACCTGGAGGCAAGAGGGGGGAGTGTGCCTTCAGGATGGAGCCTGACAGGTTCTCTTGGCTGGTACATGAAGTAAGGAAGGGCATGGGGAGCAGGTGCAAAGTGTGGCGAAAGAAGGTAAGCCGAGACCTAGGCCTTTTTTTCCTTTTCCTTTTTTTTTTGAGATTTATTTATTTTAGAGTGAGCAAGCAAGAGAGATCCGGCAAGAGCCTAAATGAGTGCGGGAGGGGCAGAGGGAGAGCGAAAGTTTAGCAGACTCCCCGCTGAGCGTGGGGCCCTTTGTAGGGCCCAGTCTCACGACCCTGAGGCCAGGACCTGAGCCGAAATCAAGAATTGGGCCCTTCACCGACTGAGCCATGAAGGGGCTCCAGGCCAAGACCTGTTCTTGAATGGCTTTGACTTTATTCGAACACAGTAGGAGCCACTGCATTAAAGCTGGGAATGAAGATGCCAGACTTTTTTTTTTTTTTTTTAAGAAGTTTAGTTGCTACGGAGATGGGATGGGATGTGAGATGTCCAGGTCAGAGATGATGGTGACCAAGTGTGGGGAGAGGGAGGGTGATTTTTGTTTTGAGAAACAAACCTGTCCTCACCACCAGGCGTGATGTTAACATATTGAAACTACTGATACATTAACATATTGAAACTCCTCCCCCTTGTTTGTTAAACCTCCGCTCCTGACACCCTACCCGCTAATCCAGCCACCAAACGGGTCGATGGCAGGCCATCAGGGGTTGGGGGAGGGCTCCAGGAGACCCATACAAGCCCCAAGGTGCCACTGCTTACGAATTTTGAATATCGCCTCAGAGGAAAGGTGATTTTAGTGTTATGTTCGTTTGCTATTTGGGAGACAACTGAGTAGAACTCCATACTGTGTAATTGGATACCTGGACCTTGAATTGAGGATAATTATGTTCTAGGTTGGAGATCAGAGATTTGGGAGTCAGGTTGCCAGATAAAATACAGGACATCCAGTTTAATTGGAATTTAAGACCAACAGTCTTTTTTTTTTTTCCTTTAGTGTAAGTATGAACCGTGCTGTATTCATATTTCTGTTTGTGAAATCTGGAAACTCCAATTGGGGTGTCATCAATATTTAGATAGTAATGATTTTTGTAGCAGCTTTATTGAGACCTTTGTCAGACAGTTTACCCATTTAAAGTATACACGCAGTGGTTTTAAGCGCATTCACAAAGTGGTGCAATCGTCACCACGGTCAATTCTAGAATAATTCCATCACCTCCCCAAAAACCCCTCTACCATGTAGCTGTCATTCCCTAATCCCTGCATCCTCCACTCTTCCTCACTCTGGTCCTAAGCAACCGTTAATCTACTTTTTGTCTCTCTGTATTTACCCATTCTGGACAATTCATGGAAATGGGATCATGTAATATGTGGATTTATTTGTGACTGGCTTCTGTCACTGAGCAAATCCACATGACGACTTTTATCAGTACTTCACACCTTTTTGTGGCCCAGGAGTATTTATGGATATACCCGTTTTGTGTATCTTTTTATCCAGTGTCGGACATTTGGGTTGTTTCCACCTATTGCCGATTATGAGTGATGCTGCTGAGAACATTCACATACACGTTTTTAGGTGGACATGTTCTCAGGTCTGGAGGGTACCTGCCTAGGAGCGGAATTGCTGGGCCAAATCGTAACTCTGTGTCTCACATTTCGAAGAACTGGCACAGTTTCCCAAGGTGGCTCCACTATTTTGTATTGCCACCAGCAGTGTGCGAGCCTTCTGATTTCTATATCCTTGCCAACACTTTTTTTTCCCCCTAAGATTTTATTTATTTATTTATTTATTTATTTATTTGAGAGAGACAGTGCATAAAAGCAGGGGACGGGTCATGGTGGGGAGGGAATCTTAAGCAGTCTCCTCATGAGCACAGAACCCAACGATCTCACGAGTCGAAATCAAGAGTTGGCTGCTTCACCAACTGAGCCACCGAGGTGCCCTGCCAACGCTTGTTTTTGTCTGAGTTTTTTATTCTTCCCTTTCTAGGAAGTGTGACATGATACCTCCTTGTTGCTGTGATTTGCATTTCCCTGATGATTGATGAAGTTAAACGTCTTTTTGTGTGTTTATTGGCTATTTGCATATCGTCTTTGCAGAAATGTCTGTTTGGATTCTTTGCCCATTTTTGCTCATTGGATTCCTTTGAAATAATAGTGCACTTTTTAGAACAGTCTTAGATTTACAGAAGTGTCTTTTCAGACTTTTTGCCATTTTTTACCTGAGTTGTGTTTTTCCCTTATTGAGTTTTAACAGTGTTTTGTCTTTTATGGATATGAGTGTTTTATCAGATACGTGTTCTGCAAATATTTTATTCCAGTCTGTGGCTTGTCTCTTCATTCTCTTAACGGTTTCTTTCACAGAGCAGAAGTTTTCGATTTTAATAATGTCCAACTTAACAATTTCTCTTTTGTACATTGGGCTTTTGGAGTCGCGTTGAAAAACTCATCGCCATGCTCAAGGTCATCTAGATTTTCTCCTCTGTTCTCTTCTAGGAGTTGTACACTTTTGTGTTTATATTTAGTTCTGTGTTCTACTTTGAGTTAATTTTTGTGAAAAAGGTTAAGTTCTGTGTCTGGATTCAGATTTTTGCATGGGACTATCCAGTTGTTCCAGCATCAGTGTTTGAAAAGACCAGCCTTTCTTCACTGAGCCGTCTTTGCTCAACTCTGTCAGAGACCAGTTGGTTGCAATTGTGTGGGTTCTATCCTGGGCTCCGTTATGTTCCATTGATCTGTTTATCTGTTCTTCCACCAATAGTACTGTGTCTTCATTCCTGTAGCTTTATAGGAAGTCTTGAAGTTTGTTGGTGTCAGTCGTTTGACTTTCTTTTTCTCAGTATTGTGTCTGCTGCTCTGGGTTTTTTACCTGTTCATATAAACTTGAGAATCTGTTTGTCACATATACGTGGTTCCACGCTAGGATTTTGATTGGGATTGTGTTGAATACATAAATCAAGTTGAGAGGAACTGACGGCTTAACTGTAGTATGTATTCTTCTTGTCCGTAAGCGTGGAATTTCTCTATTGAGATCATCTTTGATTTTTTTTCAGTTTTTTTAGTTATTTAGATTCTGTACACATTTTGTTAGATTGGTACAAAAGTTTTTATTTTTGGCACTAATGTAAATGGTACTTTGTTTTAAAATTCAAATTCCAGTTGTCCACTGGTGGCAGTGTGAACAGTGCTATCTTGGACAGACCCACCATGATGACAGCTCTCTATGACCTGAACAGAACTCCCTCCCACGTTCGTTCTTTTGGCCAAGTCACACTCTTAAGTACACCCTTGAATGTCCTTCATCTGCTCTGGAGATATGATTATGATTTTCAAACATTTCTTCCTGGTTGGCCCCCAGCACTTACTCTCCAGCTTCTTGGGCCATAAAAGCGGGTCTTATTGGAGGTGGGCTTGTGGAGATCTACTCATCTTTCAGCCTCCCAAGACATGCTTCTGTCTGTAAGTCCCCTTAATAAACCATTTCGCACCAGGCTGGACTTGTCAGCCTTTTTCTTCAGTCTTAAGCATCTTTGGCCTTTGGAGGTTGTTTCTCATATATCTCTCTTTCATAGAACACAGGCATATAGAAAAGTAATTGATTTTTGTACATTAAGTTTGCATCCTGAATCCTTGCTATGATCACTTAGTAGTTCCCAGAGGTTTTCTGGTTGATTCTTTGGGATTTTCTACATAGATGATCATGTCGGCTGTGAACAGAGGCGGCTTTACTTCTTCCTTCCCAATCTATATACCTTTGATTTCCTTTGCCTGTCTTAGGGCGCTAGCTAGCGCTTCTAGTTAAGTACTGAATATTAGTGGTGAGAGAGGACATCCTTGCCTTGTTACGTATCTTAGGGGGAAAGAATCTAGTTTTTTACCATTAAGTATGATGTCAGCTCTAGATATTTTATACATGTTCTTTATCAAATTGAAGAAGTCCCCTCTATTCCCAGTTTCCTGGAATTTTTATCATCAGTGGGTGTTGGCTTTAAAAAAAATTTTTTTTTGCATCTGTTGATTACATCATATATATATATATATCATATATATATATATATATATGATATATATATAATCTTTTTGGAGTGATGGACTACATTAATACTTCTGAATATTGAACCAGCCTTTGCATTCTTGGAAAAATATTCCCATTGGTTTTGGTATATAATTCATATTATATGTTGTTGGATTTGATTTGCTGATATTTTGTTGAAGATTTTTGCATCTCTATTCATAAGAGATACTGGGGCGCCTGGGTGGCACAGCGGTTAAGCGTCTGTCTTCGGCTCAGGGCGTGATCCCGGCGTTATGGGATCGAGCCCCACATCAGGCTCCTCCGCTATTAGCCTGCTTCTTCCTCTCCCACTCCCCCTGCTTGTGTTCCCTCTCTCGCTGGCTGTCTCTATCTCTGTCGAATAAATAAATAAAATCTTAAAAAAAAAAAAAAGAGATACTAGTCTGTAATTTTCCTTTCTTGTAATGTCTTTATCTGGTTTCGATAGTAGGGTAAGGCCAGCCTCATAGAATGAGTTAGGAAGTGTACCCTCCGTTTTATTTTTTCTGGAAGAGTTTGAGAATTGGTATAATTTTTTCCATTAAATTTGCCAGTGAAACCATCAGGGCTCAGTGCTTGCTGTGGAAGGTTGCTAATTGTTTATTTAATTTCTCTATTAGATGTAGGTCTGTTTAGATCACCTATTTCACCTTGTATGAGAGTTTTGTTACTTGTGTCTTTCAAGGAATTGGTGCATATCATGTAAGTTATCAAATTTGAGGGCATAGAATTGTTCATTATCTTTTATTTTTAATCTCCATAGGATCCATAGTGATATTAGTAATTTGTGTCTCATTTTTTCTTGGCTAGCCTGGCTTAGGTTTATCAATTGTATTAATCTTTTCAAAGAACCAACTTTTGATTTTGCTGTTTTTTCTTAGTTGTTTCCTCTTTCTTCCCTTCCCTTTCTTTCATCCCTCTCTCCCCCATTCCCTCCTTCCTTCCCTCCTTCCGAGAGTACAAGCAGAGGAGGGGGAGAAGGAAAGGAAGAGAGAGAAGATATCAAGCAGACTCTGCCCTCAGTGTGGAGTCTGAGATGGGGACTCAATCCCATGACTCTGAGATCATGACCTGAGCTGAAACCAAGGGTCAGATGCTTAACCAACTGAGCCATCCAGGCGCCCTGTTTTCCTGTTTCAATTCCATTGATTTCTATTTTATTCTTTATTTTCTTCTCCTGGCTCTTCTTGCTCTAGTTTCCTAAGGTGGAAGATTAAGTTACTGATTTTAGTTCTTTCTCTCTCTCTCCCTCTTTTTTTATTTTACATATGCCCTCAGTGCTGGGATTTTCCTCTAACCACTCCTTTGCAGCGTCCCACAAATTTTGATAAGCTGTGTTTTCATTTCGTTCAAAATATTAAAAAATTTCTCTTGATAACCTCATCTTTAACTCATTTGTTATTTATTTTCCAAATATATATTTTCCTAGTGTATTTCTGTTACTGACTTAACGCCATGTGGTCTAAGCTAATGGCATATGATTTCCCTTGTTTTAGATTGTTAAGATGTGTTTTATGGCCCAGGATGTGGTCTGTCTAGTTCTGTGTGAGTTTGGGAAGACTGCGGGCACTGCTGTTGTTAGATGAAGTGTTAGATCCAGTTGGTTGGTGCTGTTTTGTTCAACTATATCCTCACTGGTTTTCTGTCTGGTGAATCTGTCAGTTACTGTGTAGAAGGGTATGGAAGTTTCCAGGAATGATAGTGTGTTTATCCATTTCTCCTTGCAGTTTTATCAGTTTTGCCTCACGTATTTGGACGCTCTCTTGTTTGGTGTATATGTACATATTAAGGATTGTTACGTGTTCTCAGAGAATTGACGCCTTTTTCATTATGCAATGCCCTTTTTTATCCCTGCTAATTTTCCTTGTTCTGCCATCTGCTTTGTCTGAAATTGATATGGTTCTTCAGCTTTCTTTTGTTAATGTAAGCATGATTTTTCTCCCTTCCTTTACTTTTCATCTATCTGTGTTTATATTTAAAGTGGATTTCTTGTAGACAACATACAGTTGGATCTTCTTTTTATCTACTCTCACAGTCTCTTATTTTAATTGGCATATTTAGACCATCCACATTTAAAGTAATTGTTGATGTAGTTGGGTTAATAGCCACCATGTTTGCAGCTGATTTCCATTCATTACACTTGTTCTGTTTATGTTTTTATCACCCTTTCTTTTTCTTCCTTCTCTTTTAGTAGAACATTTTATATGATTCCATTTATTCTTTTTTAGCATATGCATATACTTTTTAAAAATGAATTTTATTTATTTATTTATTTGAGAGAGAAAGTGAGAGAATGAGCCGGGGGGGGGAGGGGCAGGAAGCCCAACGTGGGGCTTGATCCCAGGACTCTGGAACCATGACCTGAGCCAAAGGCAGATGGCTAACGAACTGAGCCACCCAGGCACCCATATCCATATACTTTTTTACAAAGGTTTTCCTGTGCTTGTCCTAGAGTTTGCTACATTCATTTACAACTAATGTAGGTCCACTTTCAAATAACATTACACCTTTTTACAAGTAGTACAGGTGTGTTATAAGAGAATATATCCATTTCCTTTCCCCCATCCTTTATAACATTGCTTTAATTTATTTCACTTACCCATATTCTTTAATAATATTATTATTATTTTGAACAGTTATCTGATCACTTAAGAAAAATAAGAGATTTAATTTTATATATTTTTTTCAAGATTTATTTATTTTTTTTTAGAGAGAAAGAGAGTGAGAGCATGGCGGCAAGGGGCCAAGGGAGAGAGAGAGAGTATCTTCAAGCAGACTCACAGCTGAGTGCAGAGGGCTGGATTCCGGGACCCTGAGATCATGACCTGAGCTGAAATCAAGAGTTGGACGCTTAACATACTGAGCCTCAATTTTGTTTTATGTTTATTTATTCCTTCCATGAGTGCCTGACCCTATATCATTTTCCTTCTCTCTGAAGAACTTCTTTTAATACTTATTACAAGACAGGTCTACTGGGCAGCAAATTCCTTGAATTTATGTTTGTTCTGTTTTTATTTCTTTTTCACTTTTGAAGTACAATTTCACCAGCTACAGAATTCTAGGGTGGTGGGTTTTTCTTTTAACGCTCCCCCCCACCCCCACCACTGTCTTCTTGCTTACATGATTTCTGATGAGGCATCTTCTTACCCTTGCCCTCTGTAGGTAAGGTGTCCCCCCACCCCCACCCCTGGCTCTTTTCAGTATCTTTATCTTTGGTTTTTGCTGTTTGACTATTAATGCAAGGTGTAGATCTTTTTGGCATTTATTCTGTTTGGTGTTCTCTGAGCTTCCTGGATCTGTGGTCTGGGGCTTTATCATTAATATTGGAGAATTCTCAGCCATTATTTCTTTGAATATATCTTTTCCTTTCTCTCTCTGTTCTTCTGGTGTTTCCATTATGTGTTTGTTACACCTTTATATTGTTCCACAGTTCTTGGATATTTTGTTCCTTTTTGTGTTTCAGTTTTGGGAATTTCCATGAACATATTTTCAGTCTTACTGATTTTTTCCTTGGCCATGTCCAATCCACTGATGAGTACATCAAAGGCATTTGTCATTCCTGTTACAGTTTTCTTGATTTCTAGCATTTCACTTTGAGTCTGAGTTTCCATCTCTCTGCTTCTGTTACCCACTGGTTCTCACATGCCCATTTTTTCCATTAGAACCATTAGCATATTAATCATACTTACTTTACTCTCCCTGTTTCCTGGTTCCATCAGTCTGTGTCCTGAGTCTGGTTCTGATGGTTGCTTTATCTTTTCAGAATGTGTTTCTCTCTTATGTCTTGTAATTTTGTTGTCGTTGTTGTTGTTGAAAGCTGGACGTAGGTATTGGGTAATAGGAACTGATGCAGTTAGGCTTTTAGTGTGAGTCTTTATGTTACTCTGGCTAGGAGCTGGGCTGTGTTGAATGTTTGTTGTAGCTGTCAGTGTCAGAGCTTCAGAAACCTTCATGTCTCTCCCCTCCCCTGCCGCCTCCTCTGGCTTTCCTTAGGAACTCTCTCGGAGTCTGTGACGTGCAGTCATGACCACTGTTATTTCACTGGAGCCCTGTTGGTGGTGAGTTGTTCTGTGATCTTGATGATTAAGTGTCCGTTTATAGTGGGCTTGAGTCCCTGGACTGCCATGACCTTCAGAAGCATTTCTTAGCCGCCTGTTTTTCCTTTCTCCCCTTATTTGGGACACGAAGGGTAACGGGGACTGGATTTCACCTGAGTACTCTTTCCCCAGGTCAAATAGGGCTCTATTTAAAGTACCCTCTCTTAGAGGGCAGGCCTCTGTTATGGAGAAAGCTCTTGGCTTATGTATCTCAAAATGGTTCTCTGTTCTCCTATTTGAAACACTAGGGGATTTTCCTCCTGTCTTCACCATTGAGAATTTGATGGGAGGAAAAGCACTGGCCTCCCCTAGGACTGGGGCTCAGGAGTTTTTCACTCTTGAACTAGGCCACATTCAGCCACCATCAGTTCATCAGAGTTACCGTTGAAGTTTTCCTACAGGTTTCTGGCTCTAGCAGCTTCTCCTTCTGCTAAATTGATCTTGGCCACGAATCCCTCTCTTCCCCGTTCTTTCTGATTTCCTAGTGGCAGTTTGCTCTGTGACTTTCGTTGTCCTTAATTATCTGAGCTGAAACCAAAAGTCTCCCTTTGTCCACTTTTTAATTTGGTGGTTATTTTATTACTGATTTGTAAAGAGTTCTTCAAGTATTTTGAGGACCAGCTCCAGACCAAATTATACTTGTAATTGGAAATGTTCAGTTTCTCTTTCTAAAGATGTCCTGAAATTTTGTTTTTAATGAAACACACGAAGTTGTGGACAGAGTAGTTGACCAGTGGAAGAAAGATATGGTGGATAAATTAGTGGGTGTTTATTTTAAATCTCCATATTAATGTGAATTTGTAAAGTTTTAAATATTTGTGATTTAGGTGGAATTTTAAAAGTGAAAGTCATCTTAGTCCGAGTCTAAAAATAAGTCTTGAGCAGATGCTTAGAAGGCAACCTGTGAACAAGAATATACTTAAAAAATTTTATATCTCCAACCTGGAAACTCTAGAAAATGAAAAACCAATTTGAAGGTAATGTGTGATCTTAATCTTTCAATAATTCCAATTTTCTTAATAAGTAGTACCCTGAGACTTGCTCGGAAAGGAGTTATTTCCAGGATAATTGATAGAGTCAAGCTATAAAAAGAGCGACCATGTTTTGAACAGTGGTTTTATAAACTTATTTTCTGTGCAGGCCCTTTCGGTGCCTCTTTTCTTTGAATCTAGAAGCAATGAAAAGCATCGTAGTGGGGGGGAAAGGTGATATTTACATAGTAGTAAATCAGATTCAAGGCTGAAAGACTATTTTATAAGATACCTGTGGGTATAGGGCTCGTTAGAAACAAATTGTGCTGTTTGAGAGGGGAGAGGTGGTGTTAGGTTCAGAGAGTGAACCCGCTGGGGGAGGTTATGTTACTTGCCTCTGCAGTACTGTTTGCCTTGGGTGGGAGGAAAAGGAAAAGACAGCCAGACGTTGCGAATGATCCATGGCCACCTGGTCCGACAGAGTAGAGACCTGGGTATCAGCAGCTGGTAGTGCTCCTTGGCCAATCAAAGGTAATTGTTTAGCCAGCTCTGTTGGAGAGACAGACAAAGTTATTTCTTACGTTATAGTTTACATTTTTTCAGGCACAGAAACGTGTAAAGTCTGCTGAAGATAGGAATTCCTGAGAGCCTGAGTAAATTGTTGCCTTTGTAATTCATACTCTCAAAACAGAGGCCATATGTAGCCCTATGTTAGAGATTTGCGTGGGACAGTGGGTGAGTGACTAGGGGCTAGGTTGTAATGGGAAATACTCAGTTTCTGTTCTGCAGGATGTCCTGAAATGATTGCTCGAAGGGGCCGTGTCCTACCGCTGTCGCCTGTGTTCAGCGTAATGGAGCAGTGCCTTCTGAAAGTTATAGCGCGATTTAAATGTTCATTCAAATATGCTTAGTTTCGGAACGGTCACCTTACATTTTTATTTATTCCTAATTTAATAGCAGGGAGGCTGTTTCCTTTACAGCAATGCATGGGGGGCATTTCCCACCTCGGAACACCTAGAACAGTTCGTTCATGGGGATGGGTAGAGTCAGGAAGGCAGTCACTTTCTCATTTCCCTTGTGGAGGTGATTCTCCTTATTCTCCAGTCCCAGAGACTAGGAATCCTAGCGGGGAGGTATCCAGCTTTAGCTCTTCTTCCTAGAGGTGGCTTTGCCGGGCCGCAGAGGTGTGCGTCTCTCAGTTCATGAGGTGCGGCCCCATCATCCTGCAGGTGATTGTACGTGTTCGGCAGTGACCGGCGTGTCGCGCTGTGTGTGTGTATTAGCGGTACCCGCTTCATCTCCCTTTATCACCTCGATCTCTGCGCCGTGCGGTGTTTGGAACCCTTGCTTTAATGCCCGCGCAGGTGGTACTTCGTGTCCTGTTGGCCGGAAGGTGTTTGGGCCGTGAGCGCGGTCCCGACGTTCTGAATTGGTTCTCAAAGTACGTTTACCACAATTTTCGTTGTGGACCCAGATGGAAAAAGGGAGCGGCCTATTCCTCAGGGACGTGATGGAACGGGATGCGGCAGGGTGTGGAGGCTAGGTCCACGCTTCTCTGAGTTGTGTAAGAAGGTGGATAGGTTTTTAAAAAAGATTTTGTTTATTTTAGAGAGAGGGTGTGTGTGGGAGCATAGGCAGGTGGGGGGAGGGGCAGAGGCAGAGGGAGAAGCAGACTCCCCGCTGAGTGGGGAGCCCAGTGCGATGCGGGGCTCGATCCCAGGACCCTGAGATCATGACCTGAGCCGAAGGCAGATGCTTAACTGACTGAGCCCCGCAGGCGCCCCTCACAGGATGGATTTAAACATGCTTTTATGGTCTGGTTTGGAGACGACCGTTTTAAACAGTATTTCAGGAATATGTGTCCCAAAATCTGGAATAGAATTATGAGTACGCTTTTGGCATCGATTCCATTTGATTTGGGTGGGGGGAGGGACTGGGTAAAATATTACCCAGTCATTAAGTGAACGAAAGAGTGAGTCCAGTATGTGGCTGAAGGAGCTAAAGGTAATTTCTAGAGGGAGGAATCCTGTCATCTCCAGGACACCTGTCATTCTTCATCCAGATCAAGTTGGGACATTTTGCTGCCTCTTTTCTTTTTTCTTTTGTCCCCTTTTCTTCCATCCTGTGGTCATTTCATTCTCATTGTGTCTGGTCACCTCTCTCGGAGTGCCTTACTGATGGACAGTGGGTATATTACGGAGCCTTCCGCGTGTCCGGACATGAAGGCTGTCTCTCCCCGTGAACACACGTCTGCGGTAGTAGTTCGGGGCTGGGACTGTGGAGCCGCATTGCTCGGACTCCAGGCTGTGCCAAGAATATCGTGCCAACAGTAAGATAATAATACCTCCTTACTTAGGGCACGTATCGCATGCTGCACTGGGTGTTATACGCAACTAATGAATCATCGAGCTTTACATCGGAAACCGGGGATGTACTGTATGGTGACTAACATAATATAATAAAAAAACATTAAAAAAAAATACCTCCTTACTTTATCTCACGGCAGCTCCTGTTCCTTACGTGTGAAATGGTGATCATAGTAATACCTACCTTGCATGCTTGTTACTAGGAGTAAACGAATTAATGTAAGAAACATGGTTGAAACCGTCTGGCACTTCGTTGGTATCACCAGCAGCAGCAGCATTCTCAATTTTCCTTTCTTTCTTTTGGTTAGCTGTGTGCAGGGCTCTGTCCCTGGATTGGCACTGTTCTTTTCCAGTATCCCTTTGGCTACTTTTTTTTTTTTTTTTTTAAGAGGAGGATATTTTTTTTGCCTTAATAAACTTCTGTTCTTGTCTTTTTTATTTCCTTGCTCTCACTCTGTAACATCGTAATGAAAACTTAACAGCCTGTGATTTGAAATTCTTGAAGAAAGGCTCGAGTTGGCTAAAAATGTCTTCTAACTTTTCCTTCACTTAAAAAATGTTACAGAATATTTGGGGCATTAAAAAGGCAGATAACATGTTGAATACCCGCATACTCATCATATAGCTTAAGAACGAGTAGCAGATTCGTTCGAAGCCTGAGTAGCCCTTCTTACTCCCATCCCTTTCCTTCACCGGCCACAGCTCATTTGGACTTTGTGCTCCTAAAATAAGTAGGTCGTACTATTTTGTATGTGTTAAAGCTGTTTATAATCTGATTCAGACTTAACATCTTTCTGCAACTCTTTACTTAACATTTTGTCGTATATCGTGAGATATATTTATGGTGATGCAAATAGTTTGGTCCATTCCTTCTCATTGTTACATGGTGTTCTAGAGCTAGGTCACAAATTGTTTGTTCTCTTGGTGATGGGTATTTACATTGAAGGGTGTCCTGCGGGTAGAAGATTCCTTCTTCTGGAAACCACCTGTATCTCCATGTCACTGTGACCAACACAGCAGTAAACAGCCTACGTGTAGGTTTCCCTCGTATGTGTATGGGACGGCTTCTGTAGGTATGACGCTGGAGAATGGGGTTGCTGGGCCACCGAGACGCGCATCTCACCCTTTTTTAGATGTTGCCCCATTGCTCCTCTAAGACTGTACCATAGTGTACTCCCACCAGGAGGATTGGAGTTCCGGTTGCTTCACACCCATGTCGACACTTGCAGCTGTTAGGTTTTAATTTTTGCCAACAGGGTCAATTTGAAATGCTCTCTCCTTTTAGTTTACTTGAATATTCGATGTTGAATGTATGTTTATGGGCTGCTCTGTTTTCTTTTTTATGCCTTTTTACATCCTTTGCCTGTTTTTTTATTGTCTGGTTATTTGTCTTTTTCTGGTTGATTTGTTGGAATTACTGTATGTATTCTGCTGTTGGATCTTTGTTTATATGTGTTGTAATTATCTTCTGGTCTGTTCTGTCTACTCTTACAATTCATTATGTTAAAGCATACATATACACAGATTCTCTTTGTCCTGAAGGCATAAGACAGAAACATCTTGATAGGCCCACTGTCCAATACAGAATCCTTAGCTCCGTGCATCTTAGGGAGAGCATGTATCAGGGTGTATGTAATCCCCAGCTAAGTCTGAGGTCTGCTTTACCTTTTCACATGCTGGCTCTAGAGAGGTCCTCTGGGAGTGTTTACATGGATCTAATATTCGCATTTGGTTGTAAGTATCTATATAACATATTTTTGGCACCTGTTGTAATGATGGGTGTAGTTACTCATTGGGTACCCTTCTTTTGGGCAGGATCTGTGTGCAGTTCATCCCCATATATTCCACATTGCCTAGAAGTGTTAAAGAAAGATTGCTGTCAAAGGAGGTTGAACGCTTTCCCTTTCAGGCTCGGTCTTGCCCATTTTGTTTTCCCTTCGTTTCACAAATACCTGAGTGCTCACTGTGGGCATAGGAATAGGTACTCAGACCTCATTGGATTTGTTTATTGTGATCTTACGGTTTTCATAAGCAATTGATAATGTCTTTTTTTTCCATCACTTTCAGTGAACTCTAGTGGTTGCATAAGTTGCATCGTCTTTATTACAGATAGAGGACAGTAAAAGAAGATCTTTTTATCCACCTGTTTAAAAATGAAAGTTATTGTTACTATTTCTACGTGTCAGTAAAGGTAGTAGAAATTAGGGGCGTTCTCTGGTGGCCGTGATTTGTAAATAATGTCCTATTAAAGGAAAACATTGAATTAGATTGATTTTATAATTCTACTTCACATAAAACATTTGGGAAGTCTTTAGCATTTTCAAATGAACTACTTTGAAAAGTTTCAAAATGTTTAAAAATGCTTTAGTGTAATTCTGGGAATCAAGATATTACTGCGATTTATTATAAAAAAATCTAGAAGTGAGATCATAGGCTTTTGCATGTGTAATATAAAATTACTTTCAAATGATTCACTTTGAATCAAAAAAATATTTTTTATGTTGTGTCCATCTGTCCATCCACTCTCTGATACTGCTGTTCACAGACATGTGTAAGGTTATGTTACTTATGGCTGTGTGACTTGTTAGTCAATAAAATGTGAGCAGAAGTGAAGTGTGTCACCGCAAGGCAGAGCCTTTAAGAGCCAGTGGGCTGTTTGCTTCACTTCTCTGCCGGTGCCCTCCGCATTGGTCACTGGTGATGTTCCAAGCGGTAGAAGCTCTCGCTCTGGGGTCTTGGAGTGCAGAGATGTGGGGCAGAGTTCCCAGAGGACGTGCGGTGGCCACAGAGTATGAGTGAGAAAATAAATCTTCACTGTCACATGCCACTGACATTTGCGGGTTGGTTATGACTGTAGTTTCCCTATTTAATCCTAATGAGTGCCTTCACTATGTTATATTTAATTCTGTTTTTCTGACAGTACAGCTTAGTGATGTAGAAGTTAAAAGCAATCATTAACATTCCATGTCGTTATTTTTCAAAAAAAAAAAAAAAGTTCGTATTTATTTTCTTGTCAAAACTATGTATCTTTTATTAGCTCTTTCTTGATAGGCACGCACTTCCCTCCTAATTGCTGTGGCGAGGCCCGAGAAAGGCTGGCATGTATTGAAAGGTCTCACTGATGTGATTTTTCCAGGGTAATATAATAGCAGGAGGGTGTGCTGTCTTGGGTCGGACCTTGTCCATTTCGTGTTCTCTCTCAGCACTAACAAAACGGAAGGCCAGTATATCTATCTTACTGTAGATTCCCTTGTTTTACTAAATTTCACGAGCTTATTTTGACTTAACAAGCAAGGGCTGTTAATATCAAAGTGTAACATACAGCCCTCTCCATATCTTCTGAAAAAGACCTTTCCTAATCAAAGAAAGTGGCCTTTAATGTATCAAACAGTGTATTTCATATGCAATTGGCATTTCAGTTTTAACTTCAGCTTCCTTTGCACGTTGGGAGTATTGCAGCTATTACGGCTTTTTTTCTCATTGTCATTTCTGTGTTCAGTTCAAAGCTACATTAAATGGTCTTCACTGACAACTTGAACAATAAATTTTATTTATAAATTTCATTTAAATTGGTATGTTATAAATTATACCGAAGATAAAAATTTGACTGCCATTAGTTGACAGAAGTGATATGCATCTTTGGTTTCTAAGTTGAGTAAATATTTGATGGGTTACCATTGTGTGCTTAGTCCGTTTAGAGAATTGCCTCAAGCTACTTTTGTAATCTGTGTCCTTCCACTAGATGGCGCTCATTCCTTTAGGAAATCTGAGACTTCCTTCACGGACCCTGTCAGTTACGCCACTGATGGATTAAAAATAAAAAGAAGCCAATTCAGGCCAAAGCAATATGAAAAACTTGTGAAATTTCCTTATGTCACGGAAAGAGCCACAGAACTTTGGGGCAGAGGTATTTATGAATGCTGATGTATTATATTTCCAAGGAAATCAGTGATTTTATTATATAGCCTATTTGTATAAAAAGTACTTAAATGCATATTGTGTTAAGTGAAGGGGGACACGATGGCGAAAAACAGGCATGGTGGTCCTCAGCCACAAGACTCTTGAAATCAATACTCAAATAATACTTAAATGAGTGTAAAATCATGACCGAGATAAAACCAGGTTTTTGGTTCTTCGAGCATATAATGGCGAGGGGTGGGGAGTGGGGTGGGGAATGTTCGCTCACATTCTGGGGTGGGCTCATTTAAGAAGTGACTACTCAGCTAGTTCAATGGGATATGAAGGTTGTTTAAGAAAATCGGGTAAGCATGGGTTGAGGCAGAAATTTCCCAGTAAGTGTCAGTGTTGGGGGTTGTCTATACACACCCTAGTCATTGTAGCGGTCATTGCGGTGGTTGGATCCAGTGGGCCTTTTCGGTTTGGACATTTGTGTTCTTCGGTTCTTATTTCCTCAATAATTTTCTTCCCTTCGCTCTTTCTGCAGAGTCTTTTAGGTGCATATTGGTCTTTCTGGTTTAGTAGGCAGTTTTTTTTCTTGCGATTTTGCTTTTTTGAGAAGAGTGCCTCAACTTTTACTTTGATCTGTTTAATTTTTAGAGAATTTGTCATAATTTTTTTTTAAAGATTTTATTTATTTATTTATTTGACAGAGATAGAGACAGCCAGCGAGAGAGGGAACACAAGCAGGGGGAGTGGGAGAGGAAGAAGCAGGCTCATAGTGGAGGAGCCTGATGTGGGGCTCGAACCCAGAACGCTGGGATCACGCCCTGAGCTGAAGGCAGACGCTTAACTGCTGTGCCACCCAGGCGCCCGTTTTTTTTTTTTTTTGTCATAATTTTAATTCAAAAAAAATTTTTTTTGTGGGGGGTGGTGGGGCTGGAGTGTGTCTGTTCCTTTTTCATAGCATCCTGGTCTTATTTCAGGGGTACAATAGCAAATATTTTTAAGAATAATTACGCCAAACGAAGAAATCCCTATGATGCCATCCATGTACTTTTCAAAGTTCTAAATACCTGGTTTAGTTCTTCTGGCAACCCTCAGAGATACATACTAATCTTCACCCCCATCGTATAGATGAGAAGAATAAGGTGTGGCTTTGCTGAAGTTACACAGCTAGTTAGGTGGTGGAAGCTGGCCTCGAACCCCCGTGGTCTGACTCAGGTTGTTTCTGTGCTTTTAACATGAAGTCGGTTCTGCTGGCTGATGAATTCTCAGTACTGTGGCTTTGCTGTTATTTTAAATTTTCTTTCATTCACAGTGCTTATTTACTCTAGGACTTTGCTTCTGTTTGCTTGGTGGTGATCCTGTTGAAGGCTTTTGTCAGACGTCTGTTAACTCTCGGTCATCTGCCTGGACGTAAGAGTGAGGTGTTAAAGGCTGATTGGAAGCTCTTTGTGACTGGGCAGGGCTTGGTGACTGGTGGCCTTCTCCTTAGAACAGTGGCTTTCAAATGGGGGGTGGGGCTGTTGGAGGGGGTTGAGGGGTGAAGGGGTGATTTTACAAGGCTTGGAGACATCAGGGACACCGTTAGACATCCTGTAATGCACAGGACAGCACCCCGTAATGACATCTTATTCAGCCTAAAATGGCAGTAGTGCCAGGATGGAGAAACCCAGCTTTTGAGTGAAGGGGTGAAGAAATAGTTACTATTGGTCGTGGGAGAAGAGGTTGCCAACGGTAGAGTACAGAGGCCTTCTTTCTTGTGGCTTCTTGAGATCTGCCACCTGGGGGCGAGAGGAGAAGAGCCCCTCTCAGTGTTTAGGTGTTTGGCACCCTCCCGCCCGGCATCTCTGGGCCCTGACCATCACAGTGTTCTCCTGGCCAAATCGGCTTTTTCCTACACAGTCTCCCAGATCGTTCTAAGTCTTTTTTTCTAGAAATTCATTCTGGAGATTACTCTTCTGACTATCTCATTTCCACGATTTTAATTAAAAAAAAAAATGATCTAAATGCATCTTAGGGTGGAGAAGAGCTTCCTATCTGTTATTGATCACTAAACTTCTGAAGCCTGTTTTTTAGTGGCATTATTGTAATTAACCAGCTGCTTATACTATCATTTATTTAATCATTTCTTATGGTTAGAATTTTTTCTTCTCGATTCTTTGAGGTTACTTTGAATAGAGCACAGTAGGATAAATGCTGGAGTCTTTCTTTTAACTTTCTAGTTACCAGAATACTCTTTTGGTACTCTAGCATTCTCCTAAGTTAGTAATCTTTTCTTTTTTTTAGTATCATCATGAACTCAGAGATTTTGATATGCTCGATGTGTCTGTCCATTGCAGTCATTCTTTTTGATGCAAATTACCTGGGCCTGTGGAGCCCCGTCAAGTCGTCAAGTCGCTTCCCGTGTTTGCTAAGACTCTGGGAGGCTTTGATCCTTTCCTTGTGTTTGGACCTACAATCCTTTCTATTGTTTTCCTAACAGTGAGCCTCAGAGACTCCTTTCTCCTGCTCTTTCCAACTTCTGGCCTAATGTACTATGTTTTTTACTTCTAGTTAGTACCAGGAAGGTAATCGATGAGCTCATTTTATTTTCCATATATTCTTTCCCCCTCCTCTTCCTAATTTTTGGTACTTGTATTCCAGCTACGTTTCCAGATCTATTTGTTACCTCAGCCCCACCCTGTGGCCTTAGTTTAAGCATATTGCTTGGCAGCCATCAGTCCTTGTCTAGAACAGTCCTTATCCATAAGCTTCTATACCTGTTTCAGAAATTCATCCTCTAGTAGCTTTCTCGTGGGTAAAGCTCATGAGAACAGTTTTCTCTGAGTTCGTGTGTGTGTGTGTGTGTGTGTGTGTGTGTGGTCTTTTTATTAATATCTGAGGGTCAGTTTGTCAGAAATGGAAATCCTGGGTTTCCACTTCCTTCTTGAATGTCTCAAGTATGATACTCCTCCAATTCCTGGCGTAAAGTGTTCCTGTCTTAAGTCCATTGCCAGTAAAACTTTCTCCCTTTATATATGTCTTTGTCTTGATGTTCATAGGATATTTTTCTTTTGATTTTCAGATCCGTAAAGAATGTTTTTCAGTGTCGGTTCTCCTGTTGGCTCTTCCGGATACTCAGTGTGCGCTTTTAATCATATGTGCTCACATACTGTTATTTCATGGTAGCGTTTAAATTCTACCCCCCTCCCCCCAATACCCTTTGATGCCCATCTCAGCTGTTCTCCCACCCCCAACTCTCCTTCTTAGGGGTAAACCATTATTCTGCCTTTAAACTTTATGGATAGCTTTTGCCTGTCTTGGAAGTTTAAATAGAACCATACAGCGTCTGTGTGTCCGTGTCTGTCTTCTTTAACTCAAGTTGTGTTTACATGATTCACTTACGTTGTGATTAGTTCGTTCAGTTTTGTTGCCCCAGGGTCCTTCATCCTGTAAGTATATCACAGTTCGTCTGTTCAACTGTCGATGCACATTTTGACTCTCTGATTTTTGACTGTTGTGGGTAATGCCGCTGCCCTATAGATTGCTTCACGGGTCTTTGGTTTATATGTGGATGTGTTCCTTTTGGGTGGCAACTAAGGAGTGGGACTGTTGGGACATAGGGTTTTCACTGAACTATTTGTGTACATATTTCTTTTTTTTTTTTTTTAAGATTTTTTGTTTATTTATTTGACAGAGAGAGAGAGCACTAGTGGGGGGAGTAGCAGGCAGAGGGGGCGGGAGAAGCCGACTCCCCGCTGAGCAAGGATCCCGATGCGGGACTCCATCCCTGGACTCATGACATGAGCTGAAGGCAGACGCTTAACCAACTGAGCCCCCCAGGCCCCCTGTATAATATTTCTATACAGTATATGTTGGTGTTCCATGCACGGGTATTGTTCCAAGCATTTGTTCAGTTTACATCCCCACCAGCAGCATCTTCTACGTCCTTACTAGCCCACGGCATAGTAGGAATTTTTGTTTTCTTTTTCCACTCACTTTGGTGGGTTGTGGTGCTATTTTCTTGTGTTTTAAATTTGGGTTCCCGGGTGAGTAATACGATTGAGCACTTTTTCTTATGTTTGTTGGCCATTTGGGTATCCTTTTAATGAAGTGTTTGTCCAAGTGTTCTCAATTTTCCTTTAGGTTGTCCCCTTCTTACTGATTTGTAGGAATTCCTTCTAGATATTTCATAGTGCTTGATTGTGGACTAAGCACTTGGTTATATGTATTATAAGTATCTTCTACCCCTCTGTGGCTTTTCTTCTAAATGAGGTCTTGATGAACAGAAGTTCCTGGTTGTAACATAGTACAGTTTATTCATCTTTTCCTTTATGATTAGTGCTTTTTGTGTCCTCATTTAGAAAAACTCTGTGTACTTCAAAATCCTGAAGATATTTTTCTGTATTAACTTCTGCAAGCCTTATTATTTCACACTTCACATATAGATATACAATCTACCTTTAATTGATTGGAATATGTGGTGTAAGGTAGGGATCCATTCAAGGAAAGGCCATCCTTCCCCCACAGCTCTGCAGTACTAACTTCCTCACTTGTCTTGGGTCCATATATGCTTGGCCTCTCTCCTCTCTTCTGTTAAGTCAGTACCACTCTGTCTTAATTACAGAAAAATCTGTTTCAGTTGGATTGTGACTGCATTAGATTCATAGTTCAATGTGGGTAGAATGGGTATTGGATATCTTTACTATATCGAGTCATAAAATTCACAAGTATGGTATATCTTTTATTTCAGTTATACATTTCTCATTGATATTTCATAATTTTCTTTAATATAGCCTACATATCTTTCATTGGAGTTTTTCCCTAGGAATTAAAAATTCTATTTTTTAGTTTGCTCTTGCTTCATAGAATTGCATTATATTGATGCAGTCTAGTGTCCTTGTACCCTGCAATTTGCTAAATTCTCTTAGAAATTTGATTTTGTCCATAGGTTTTCTTGTTCGTAAAAAATGGCAGTTTTATTTTTTCCATTGTAATCCTTATACTGTCATCTATGTATTTATTATTTATTTTTGCCCTTTTTTCAGTGTAGGACCTCAAGTGCATTGTTGAATGGGTATTATAATGAATAATGGGTCTCTTCCCATGAATT
Source organism: Ursus arctos (assembly GCF_023065955.2). Lineage (NCBI taxonomy): Eukaryota > Metazoa > Chordata > Mammalia > Carnivora > Ursidae > Ursus > Ursus arctos. The sequence goes on from NW_026622986.1 coordinate 10,133,045, forward strand.
TGCTTTCATTGCTACTTAATTTGAATTTCCCTTGCTGTAATTTTTCATGTCTTTGCCCTTCAGTGCTGCTTCTAGTTTGGCCTTCATTACTAAAAAAAAGTTTCTAGTATGTTCCAACTCTCTCCATATCATCCTGTTTTCTAATCATCTCATTTCTGAGCCTTTTCCAGTTCTGATCATGCTATTTTTGAATAGCTTCCAATATTTTCTTTATTTCCACTAACTCATTTAAAAATGTTAGGGTATAGTTTTCGTCTGCTTTCTGGGCATGTTTTTCTGGTGCATCTTTTTTGTGTTTCTGTATGATACTCATTCTTTTCGTCTTTCTACTATCTCTCCACCTTTAGGGGGACTAAGAGGAGGTCGCGCTAAGGGCTGGTAAAGTGTGAGGGTAACTTCTAGATTCGTGCCTCCTGTTGCTGCCTTATCTGTTACTGTGAAATTTTTTTTTTTTAAATCGCCCTCTTGGTATAGGTGTAATTTTATTATTTTATAAGATTTGCCCTTTCTGCTTCCCTCTGGTTTTGAATCCGAACGTTTCCTTCGTTCCTCCGGTGTTCCTGCCCTGCTCACGTCGGTTCTCCCTGCAGCAAGTTTCTCCTCCATCTAGTGTCACTCTCGTTTTGGAAGGGCGCTTCCACCACCTGCTTGTCTCCCCTTGGCTTATATTTATTTTAAAAAAATGCAAAAATGTTAGTTCCTCTCAACAAAGCCTAATGCTATTCAGACAATTCATCATGTGGGAAATCGTAATGCTTATAGGACTACTGAAAACACTAAAGGGGCGAATCCGCATGAAGTACCTGCAACGCTGTTTCGCTGTAGTAAGCACTCCGTGTTTGTTGGTGGTGTAATTAGTAGTAGTAATTAGAAAATGCCAAATCTTAAAAAAAAAAAAAAAAAAAGGCGGGGCGGGGGGGGGGGGCGGTGGCACCTGGGTGGCTCAGTTGGTTAAGGGTCTGCCTTGGGCTCAGGTCATGATCCCAGGGTTCTGGGATCCAGCCCTGCCTCAGGGCTCCCTGCTCAGCGGGGAGCCTGCTTCTCTCTCCCTCTGCCCCTCCCCCTACTCGTGCTCTCTCCCATGCACGCACTCTCTCTCTCTCTCTCTCAAACAAAATCTTTAAAAAAAAGAGAAAATGTCATATTCATGCATTCAACAAAATAAATAACGACTTGAATAAAGTATTAAATTTGGTAGTGATTAAGAGAAAGATGTAGGGGATGAGTCTACTTTATTGCTAGTTTCAGGTTTTGGCCAAACATGTATACTTAGATGAGGAACAGTCGGGAGTGTAATTGGTGTAATTTCTGTAATTCAGAAAGGCCTTTTTTGAAATGTTGTTAATATTTTATTAGATTTATTTTCCTCCATTGGAACTTGATGAAAAGCATTATTTCATCTTAGCCGGAAAAGCAACTTTCTGCCACGTCTCACTGGTAGATATTTGTTAGACCCACATAATCTGAGTTGGTATAATTGAATCTTGACACCCCAACAGTAGCTGCTTTGGCAGAAGTAGAAATAAGATACGTGTTCCGTCTAGGGCAGAGCAAGGCTCTAGAATGAAGTAAGATTAGTGCATATAGAGCTTTTTTAACCTTCCTATATAAATCAGAGTGGGAGAGGATTGAATCATGTCTAGGCTTTTTTTTTTTTTTTTAAGGTTTTTCCTGCAGTTCCAACATCTATTTCTAAATCACAGATTTTACCTGATGATATATTTATTTCTACTATATTAGAAAAATATCTGTGGTATGTTGAGGTTCTGACTTACATTTTGGTAAAGTATATTCTCGAAATTCACAGGACAGGTTGATTTGGTGGCTTGCAACTGCCTGAAACCGTGCTGCCAAAGTCCGTGACATCATCCTCTCCGCAGGCCAGTGAAAGTACATTGCGTCATCTTAGTTCTGCCAGTTGGTGCAATTTTCAGAGATGTTAGCATATGCCCTCTCGTGCTGCTGGGATGGCGATGACTGCTGCTTTGGCAGAATTATTGATTGCAACCAGGGAAGGACTCTAAGGATCAAGGGGGGTGGTGGAGCCACCTAGATGGAAAGTTGTTTAGTTCTGGAATAACTGCATGAGACAGAGAGGCCGGCCAGCCTCCCTTTATTCTCATTCCCACAAACCTCCTTCTGGAACACGACACGCGCCAAGAAATGAGACAAACCAGAGAGGAAAGACAACACAAAACTATAGAAAGCCAGCTGTATAGAATGATTATAGAGAGAACGAACTATAGTCATGCAAGTGTGTGATATCGGAATCCAGATTTACACAGATTATGTGCACCTATTGCCAATAATTTGTTTATCTGGGGATTCTGTAAAATACTTCAGCTGCCAGATTTAAAATGTGGCATGCTTAAAAAGTTTGGACCCAAGCATAATCTTTTAGTAACACGTCTATTAAAAAGCTTCAGTATATATGTAGAGAAGTCCCAACTAAATGATAGTTTCTGTGTCCAGTGAGGTGGCATACCTTTTTAAAATCTCTGGCCTTCTGGGGCGCCTGGGTAGCTCAGTTGTTTAAGCGGCTGCCTTCGGCTCAGGTCATGATCCCAGGATCCTGGGATGGAGCCCGGAGTCCAGCTCCCTGCTCAGTGGGGAGTCTGCTTCTCCCTCCCCCTCTGCTCCTCCCCCATCACTTGTGTGCTGGAGAGTGCTTTCTCCCTCGCTCTCTGATAAATAGATATCTTTTAAAAAATTAAGAAAAAAATCTCTGGCCTTCCTTGAAATGCCATTGACTTTACAATTCGGCCTCCCTCTCCTATTGCCACTAAGTCTAACCAACCATTTTTTCCTTCAGTTATTAAAATATAAACTATAAAATAGATTTCCGCAGCATAGGGTTCTGAGGGTAAAGGTAAAAAGGAAGAGAAGGTTGGGGCAGCTGTACAAAACTCTTCCCTACTTGACTGCTTTTGGATTTCACGAACTTCATTAGTTTCCCTTTTCCTTTGTTTGCATCTGTTTCTTTTTTTGGAGAGCACTGGCTAAAAAGCAACTTAAAACAACTCTAATTAATTGTAGTTAGGTGCTTAATATCAGCCTCTCCATCTAGTATATTATAAACTTCAAGGAAGTATTGTATTTGTCTTGTATCCCTTCTGTATCTTTGTTGATGGGGCACATTACTCGATGCTGGGTAAACTGTCATTAACTTAGATTTTTGTATATAATTTGACAGTCTCAGAACTTTTATAACTTAATTTATCTTTTGGCGTCATGGTGGAATGCTGAAGTTGCTTAAATCCACTCCGAGCGATCAGGTCTTTATTACATAACTATTCTATATAATGACGTTAGCGAACACCTTTCTAAACCTGTTATCTGAGTCAGAAATCGAAAAGGAGGAAATGAATAAAGATACTGTCAGCAAGATGAGCTGCGTTTAGAGATTACTAGAAATGAAGCAGATTTAGGTAGAAAATGGAACTTCTGAAAATGTCACTGTTGCAATAAAAACCTCGGTAGATTTAATGGCTTAAATTGCAAATTAGATACAGCTCAGGAGAATTAGTGAACTTTAAAATATATCTAGGGGCACCTGGGTGGCTCAGTCGGTTAAGTGTCCGACTCTTGCTTTCGGCTCAGGTCTTGCTCTCAGGGTCCTGGAATCCAGTCCCACGTTGGGCTCCATGCTCAGCCAGGAGTCTGCTTGAGGAAATTCTCATTCTCTGTCTCTCTCTCTCTCTTAAATAAATACATAAATCTTAAAAAATCCCCACTTGTTTAAAATACATCTGAAGAAAGTAGTAAGAAAGCAGAGAGATACATATCTATAATTATATATTTTACTATATATATTTTTTTCTTTTTTCTTTTTTTTTCTTTAAGATTTTATTTATTTATTCAACAGAGAGACAGCCAGCGAGAGAGGGAACACAAGCAGGGGGAGTGGGAGAGGAAGAAGCAGGCTCCCAGCGGAGGAGCCTGATGCGGGGCTCGATTCCAGAACGCTGGGATCATGCCCTGAGCCGAAGGCAGACGCTTAACGACTGAGCCACCCAGGCGCCCCTTATTATATATTTCTATAATAGTAAGGAGTGATAGAATTACAAAAGAATTACTAAGAGGTATGCAGGTTAGACTGAGAAAGGCCAATGTATGCTCAACTGGAGAACCAGAAATCAACGATGGAGGAAAAAGGAGAGGTGACATTTGAGAGACAATAGCTACAAGTTTTCTAGAACTGCAGGAAAACCATGACCTCACAGACTCAGGAAGTACAACATATCCAAAAATATATATCAGATAAATTTTAAATATTAAAAAATATGTTTATGTATAGTAAATGAAAAAAAATGTATCTATGTGCAGATGCATTGTCATGAGGCCACAGAACCCTAATGGGAAAGAGTAGATCTTAGAAAGGACAAAGAACGACAATTTGAATGTGTTCTCAAAAACAAAAATGTAAGTCCAAAGATAGTAAAATAAATCTTCAAAGAAGTGCTGTAGAAAAAGTACTGTCAATATCGGCATACCTAGGCAAAACTCTTTTTAAGAACCAAAGTGAAATAAAAAATAAATATAACTGAAACCAGAAGAGTTGACCAACAGGAGGCTTGCACTAAAGGAACTTCTAAAGGGTGAATTGAAGGGGAAAAATAAAATCCCAAATGGATGACCTGGGATCAGGAAAGGCCCGATGATCAAATAAAAATAATATCATGTATGAAGCTGATATTGTGTGTGTAAACTAGTTTTGAAAAAGTCAGGTTTAGTTATCTAAAGTAGAGGCAGGGCTGGGATATTGTGAGTGCCACGCTTGGACACAATATCCATTGAATTGGAGGTAAGTGATAGGATTCCAGGTTCTGAAGTCCATGTAGTATTTGTGAGGGGGTCCAAGATAGTGTTTAGCTTTCTTAAGTTACATATGCATGGAAAAATTCAAGGTGACCCTTTATATAATAGAGTTGGTAAGTTTCAAACCACTGGTAGAGGGGAGGAAAGAAAAAACCCACTAAAAATGAGGTGGTCAATATAAAAGTGAAGGCAAAAAAAAAAAAAAAAAGTCATACAAACAGAAGCAAAGTTGGATGTAAAAATAAAATCCCAATGTAGCAGTAGATACAAAAGTGACTAAACTTTTGAGTTTAAAAAAACCACAGATACTGTTCAAAAAAATAAAACAAAATTGTGACATATACTATTTATAAGAAACATACTTAACATATGAGGTCATGAAAAGGATTCAAGTAAGAAGATAGGAAATGATCGCTAGGGCAAAGATCAAACCAAAGTCAAGTGAAGAGGGCTATTATAATGTCACACAAAGTAGACTTGGAAAGAAAAAGCATTATTGGAGGTAGAGAAGGTCATTAATTTATTTAAACAGAGATCGTTCGACAAATTCATGATCACAGGGGATTTCAACATGGGAACATATGTAAAAACTGATCATCTATAAATCCATAAAGTGGGTCTCAACAAATGTCAAATGCTAGGTACCCCACAGACTGCATCCTCGAGCTCTTTATCAGAGTCATTTTATGAGAATAGAAACCATGGTGCGTAATTCAGAGGCAATCGGACAGAGAGATTTGCTTACATACACGTTGGAGGGCTGAAAGAAACCAAAGACGGGAACTTAGACTCGTTACTATGGAAATTGGCCCCCACTGGCAACTCTAACAGACCGCAGGCTAGGGAGTCCGGCTCCAGGACCCCCACCAAAGAGCTGAGAGAATAATCCACCCCGACCCCAGTGCACTTAAGGTAGAAGTTAGAAATAGCACAAACCATATATTTTAAATTTAAAAATGCCTACGCAGTTCTATAACTCATGGGCCAAACAAGAAATCCTAACGAGAGTTAAAAACTACTTAGAACTGAATGCTGATATTTCTATCAAAACTTGCAGAATGAAGTAAAACGTGAACTGTTTTTAAGGAGACACATAAAATGCCTTAACTGCTTATTTTAGGGAAGAAGAAAGGATAAAAATAATGAGCTTAGCAGTCATATGTTTTAAAAGAACAACAGAATAGTCACTCCCCTAAAGTCAAAGGAAGGATATGCGAAGAGAAGATCAAGTATCTGGAAAATAGAGGACTAATGAGGCCGGAAGTTGTTGTTTTTAAAAGGACTAATGAAATGGACAGTCTTATGGCTAGATTGAGGGGAGAAAGACAAAAAAGTGCAAGGTAACTACTTTTGCAGTGCAAAGAGGACATAGCTACAGATTTAGCAGAGATGAAAAAGAGAATGCTCTGAATAACTTGAGGGCACTTAATTTGACAACTTAGGTGAAATATAAGAGTTTCTGGAACACCACGATTGACAGAACTGTCGGGAAGAGATAGGAAGTCCAAATTAGATAAAGAAGCCAGGCTCAGAAGGCTTTTAATGTTGCCTTCTACCAGACCCTCAAGGAACAGGTCATTCCAGTCTTCTACAGATTCTTCCAGAAAATTAAGTGAAAGAGACTATGCCTTGGAGAAGTCAAAGCAAGAGCGCCACTAACCAATAGTGTATCCAAATAAAAAAGTGCGTTTGGATTTCCACCTCACTTCATAATGAAAATCAGTTTTCAGTGGGTGATTAAACATGCAAAGGCAAACTTCAAAATTTTTGGAAGATGAGATGGGAGACTATTCTATCCAAATTAAAAATTTGGTTATATCAAACCAAGAACTTCAGTTCATCCAGGTACCCCATAAATGAGTGAAAAGATGAGCAATAAACTGAAAGAAGATCGTCATGATACCTATAACTGACAAAGATTTAATTTCCTGAAAGTAGAGTATCTACAAAAGTTTAAAAAAAAAATCAACAAAATGGGTGAAAGCAACAAACTTGTAGGGCTGGTAGACATAAAATCCAATATAATCCAATAAGCACGAGATGCCGATTCATACCAGGCTGAGCTAGGCATTCTTTCAGATCCACTAGATTGGCGACAATTAAGGAATCTGTTAATAGCACGGACGGGGCACGTGTGGGTCAGCGACTACACTCTGGTGGGGGTGTGAATAGATACCAGCATCCTAGAAAACAATCTGACACGACCTAACGGAGTTAAAAATAATTAGACTCCGTGACCCAGTGTTTTTCTTCTAGGAATACACCTTGAGGAGCCCCTTGCGTACGTGTAGTGGGGAATGTTTACAAGAATGTTTATAGCAGCAGAGTTCTTAATAGAAAAACTGGAGGGGCGCCTGGGTGGCACAGCGGTTAGGCGTCTGCCTTCGGCTCAGGGCGTGATTCCAGCGTTGTGGGATCGAGCCCCACATCAGGCTCCTCCGCTGGGAGCCTGCTTCTTCCTCTCCCACTCCCCTTGCTTGTGTTCCCTCTCTCACTGGCTGTCTCTGTCTCTGTCGAATAAATAAATAAAATCTTTAAAAAAAAAAAAAAAGAAAAACTGGAACGAACGCAGATGCCCATTGATGGGAAAATTGACGTATAATTTGTGCTTTTCTTTTGCACAATGAAGTATTTATGCAGCAGTGAAAAAAAACCATGTGAGACATGCAACAACACGGGTAATCTTTAAAACATAATGTTGAGGGGGGATAAAAAGCAAGTCCCAGGAAACTACTTATAGTTCAGTCGTGAAGCTCGGAAACCAGCGACACTAAATGGGAACCTGATGTTACCGAACAGTCACATAGATGGTCTCAGGTCAACTTTTTAATGAGAAGATTTCGTTCTTTTGCCTGGAAGATAAGCACCTTCGGGACCGTGCGGGAAACTAAATTCCAAGGTATACTTTTATTTTGATCCATCTGACCGGAGTCTGTGCTTATCGGAATGAGTTTTGGAGAACGCCGTGCCCGTGTTCCTGTGTGTTTGCTGTGATGAACTGATAATGGCCACCTTTGAAAGTTTTGAGGCCAAAGTCATCCGGCCCATTTAGTGTAGACTGGGGCTCATTGTTAATGTAATCCACTGGGGACCATTTCTTCCAAAAATTTTTCTCCCTCCCCTCCCCCCCACCAGATACTTTTCTTTCTTTACCTTTCTTTGATTTTCCTCATTTATTTGGTAGAAACGTCATTTTTATATATGGGGGTCTAGTTTGACAAGTGTGCATGGGATGGTAGGTGGGGGCTTCCTAGGATGAGTGTGCCTGAAGGGGGTCCTCATACCTCTGGATTCCTTCAGTTGAGGTGCGTGGTGGGGACAGGGATTTTTCTAAAACCTAGGATGCGTTGTTATCTTTGCCAAGTAAATATTTGGGACAAATGCTCTAGTCTTGCTCCACTGATATGGTTCCTAAATTTCTTAAGTCTGTGTTCCGTGTTACCTTTCTACTGCTGTTATACCAAGTTACAACAATCCTGTTGGCTTAAAAGAACACAAATTTAGGGGTGCCTGGGTGGGTCAGTCAGTTAAGCGTCTGACTCTTGATTTTGGCTCAGGTCGTGATCTCAGGGTTGTGAGATCGAGCCCCGCATTGGGCTCCATGCTCAGTGGGGAGTCTGCCTGAGATTCTCTCTCCCTCTCTCTCTCCCCCTGCTTGTGCCCATGCATGCTCTGTCTCTAAAATAAGTAAATCTTTTTTAAAGAAAGAAAAAAGAACACAAATTCATTCTTTGACATTCTGGAGGTGAGAAGTCTCACTGAGCTAATATTAAGATATCCACAGGGCTGGTTCCTTCTGGACTCTCTGCAGGAGAATCTGTTGTGTCTTCTGTCCTTCTAGAGGCTGTCCTCATTGCTTGGTTCGTGGCCCACATCCCATCGTTTTTATTCTCCCTGTGCTTCTGTCCTCCCATAGCAGTCCTCTAATTTTCCTGCATCTCTGTTACCTGGACCCCTGTGATTACATTGAGACCACCTGAATTATCCAGGACAACGTTCCCATATCTCAGTACCCTTAACTTACTCACATCTGCAAAGTCCCTGTACCGTGCAAGGGGCAGCAGAGTCCCAGGTCCTGGGATTTGGGTGCCGGTGCCTTTGGGCAGGTGGGCATTCCTTAGCTGTCACACTCACCGTTTCCTGGCACATCTTCTGTGGCCTCTGCAGCCGGGGACTATGACCTAAGTTCATTGGGAGCCGTAGGTAGTGGGAAGTTAAAGGATCCATGGGTAAGCCAAGGGGTTGGGGTTGTGCTCTTCCTTACTCTGCCCTCCCTAACCTTGCCGGTTTTGTAATGGAAGCCTGTCATTGTGGGGGGACTGCTTGCCTTCTCTGTCCTCCTGTGTTAGGAACCTCTTGTTGCAATACTCCATTTAATTACCAAGCAGTCCCACCAAGTAGAGTGTAAGGGGGAATAGTTACCAAACCACGTGGAGAGGTATTAGTCCATTCTGGAATTCCTTCATTTTGTCTCTTGATAAATGTCCTTAAATTACTCTTCCCTAGGACTCTGAGACACCAGAGTATTCCAGGTTTCCTGAACCCCTCTGCCTACTCTCTCATAGGTTCCTTTCTACCCGTCCTTTTTTTTAAGTTATTTGATTTTGTTTTGTTTTTTCTTTTTTAAGTTATCGCTACACCCCTCGTGGGGCTTGAACTCACAACCTCAAGATCAAGAGTCACATGCTCTCCCGACTGAGCCAGTCAGGCGCCCTCTACCTATCCATTAATGTTGGAGGTCCCCTGGCAGCCGCTTCTCTTCTCCAGCTGTGCACAGTACTTTCTCCTGGGGTGATTTCATTCACTTCCATTCCCAGTAGCTGCCGTGTATTCCCTGACTCTTCAAATCTTTGTTCAGTTTTAACAACATTCCTATCATTCTAAAGACTTACTAGAGTGAAAAGTTGGGACAACAATCTTAGAAAATGGAGTTTCATTTTTTTTTTTATTAGAAATAAATTGCAACTATTTGAACTTATACTTTAGAAGCCTAGGATATTTAACTTTGAGATGGTAGGAAAATCTGGGGACAAGATTAAAATAGTTCATTTTGGTCTGAGTTTTCTCTGCGCACCTAGGGACCCTCTTCCTATAAGCAAAATCATTATGTTTTTGTTTCTTACTGACCAAGAGATTATTCATTATTGTCTGATTATTCCTGTCTGCAGAACGCCCTGTATAACAGCAGTACTGTTTTTCTATTAAAAAAAGGAATTCACAGTGAAAAATGTTTTTCATAGAAAGACAAACATTTTCGGTAACTGTGCCAGGAATAGGAGGGGAAAGGTTAGCTGTGTTTTATATAAAACTTAGGGAAGTAAAGAATACCATTTTTGAGATATGCTACAATTACAATCAGATTTGCAACAATTGCAAATACGATTAACGCGCGTTAAAATGTCCCAGCTGTGACGTAGGAGTAGAAGCAGGTAAGTGTTCATGTTATTATACAAAGCAGAAAGGTAGAATAGCATTTTAAAGCATAAAAATATGGGAAAGTAAAAACTGTATAATTGAGAAACTTCTATATGTGAAGGAAAGAACAGTTTTGAAATGGTGCAGTAAATACAAGATGATAATAGCAGTCCTGGGCCGATGCCAAAGGCACTTGGTCTGAGACACTTATAAATTGCTTTAGGTTTAAATGTACCAACCTTTGTTGCAGTCAAGCCACGTGAAAGGCATGGAAGGCAGAACTTTGAAAAAAAAATATGACCAGTGAAACACGAAGGCATTGAGCAAACTTGAGTTTCTTGAAATGCTAAAAGCTGTTATGTGTCTCTGGTGAACTTAACTCTTTGGAAGTATACTCGTCTTTTTCTTACAGCTTCTTGTCATCACCTTTTTTTTTTTTTTAAGAAGATGTTATTTATTTATTTGAGAGAGAGAGACCGAGATGGTGAAAGAGCGCCCAGGCAGGGAGAAGAGGGAGAGGCAGGGAGCCTGACCCAGGGCTCGATCCCAGGACCCTGGCATCATGGAGTCACGGAATTCACCGTGACGGGTGCAGCCACAAAGAAGTGTCAGATTTCCTTTCATGACTACATGCACTCAGAGTCTACAGAGTGGTGGTTCTCAGAGTGTGTCTGTGGACCCCTTGGGATCCTGAGACTATTTGAGGTGTCTGCAAGGCCGGAACTACTTTCATAATAATATTATGATATTTGCTTTTTTCCCCGTTGGTTTGGCGTGTGCACTGATGGAGGAAAGCCACGGTGGGTCACGTGGGTCGTCGTGTTCTTCCCCCGCAGGCACTTCCGTAATAAACAAACAGATGCCGGTAGTAATTACGAATGTACTTGACGAAACAGTGAAAATAATTACTTGCATTGAAACTCTAACCATTGAGTACACTGTCTTTTTACTCTCAAATCTTTTTAATGTAGAAGAAATGAGACGTATTCCAAAAGCACTTTGCTGCGCATCGCAGTTCCTGCCCCGAGGAAAAAGCAGTTACAGGATTGCATGACTGGGGAAGTAAACTAGCTACCTTTTTTCATAGGTGACCTTTTTGACTGACATAGAAACTCTGTTTATCTGGGTGGGACGACCTTTCCTCAAATGAGCAGGGTGAGCCGTCCCGTCAAAGACAACCACCAAGCTTACTTCACCAATGATAAAACTCAAGCTCTGAAGCAATTATTAGAATTTTGGAAAACTTTTACCTGCCCCTATGCGATCGCCAGCTTCCCCATACTTAGTCTTGTCTGGATGAGATCGATGGTGGTATTAACAAGTGTGACTTGGTTATTGTTGTTGTGCCAGGGAGTGTGTAAATTCATTCAAGAACTATTTTCCGATGACCAGTGCATGATTTTGCAAAATCCTACACAGGTTAAAGGGCCATGTACAGTGCAAGGGAGACCAGTGATTGTAATACAACAGAGGGTGAAAGGCTCCTTGATAAAGCTTCAGAGTCCACGTTGCAGCTTGCCTCTAAAAAAAAAACACACAAAAAAATCTACCACCTGTAGGGTTCTGATGTAGTGTCAACAAATATTCACAATTAGCCAAAAAGAAAAATATTACTCCCTCTTCCAACCACAAGTCTGTGTGAGGCCTGATTCTCTTCATTTACTTTGACCAAAGCAACATATCCCAGCAGAAGCACTTAGTGCAGAAGCACATGGGAAAATTCAGCTGTTTTCCTCTCGGCCAGAATCGAAAGATATTTACAAATTTGTAAAGCAATACAACTCTTCTTTCTAAAATTCTTATTCTGGAAAATGTATTTTTTATAAGACATGTTATTTTAGCACAACATTTCATTCATTGATTAGGGAGAGTGGGGGGAGGGGCAGAGGGAGAGAGAGAATCTCAAGCTAGTCTGCTGAGCGTAGAGCCCGAGGCGGGGCTTGATCCCAGGACCCTGAGATCGTGACCTGAGCTGAAATCGAGAGTCCACTGCTTAACCGACTGAGCCACCCAGGTGCCCCTTTACATAATATTTTAAATGAATTGACAAATTTTGAAAAAAAATTCTTGGTTTTAATTTCAGTGCTACAAACAAATATCAGTAAGTATAACCCCCCATTAAGAACTCCTTGAGATCCTCAGTGAATTTTAGGGGGATGAAGATTCAAGTTTCAGGCTCCTTTGTCATCTCTAATTGAAATCTCATCTTTTACCTTCCTGAGCGCTCACGAGGAGTAGTGGAGTTGGGAGTCATAGGGCAGAGTGCGTTCTTTTGCCCCCTCATTCTCCCCCAGCCCCAGCGCTCACACCTTGGGAGATGGCCTGGTTTACTGGGAGATGCAGCTCTTCCAGTGTGTTGGGGCCGAGAGAAGCAGAAGGGAAGAGGGGCAATAGTAGTTACTTAATTCTCCACATCGTTACCTCTTCTCAGGTCAACACTTACTGGCATAACACTTAACCTCTTTGTGTTAAACGCACAGATGTTGCCTCTGTCCTGGGTGCACGGTTGGTGTGACCCCACACCTTTTACAGTGCTGTTGGCTGTTGGCTGGCTTATAATCAAGGCAGCCTAAGCCCAGCTACCTTCAGTGGGGTTCCCTGGACCCCAGGACACTCAGGCATTATTTGTAGGCCAAGCAAGAGTCTGTCCCCTACTGCTCCCTTTCTTTATTCTGTCATTCTGCTCATTGCCCTTTCTCCCCCTGATTAGATAGACATGAAGGGTAAATCGCTAGTCTGGGGCCTGAGCTGGAGAATATCTTTTCAGTTGTCTGACCTGCACTCCCATTCTCATTATTCCACTCTTCACTAGGCTTTAGACGCCCTACTCCCAATTTCTCTTTTTCTGTCTTGGTAAGGCAGTTTTTCTTCCTTTTCACACATACACACACGCGTATATTACATACATATACACAGGGAAGTGGCGGATGGGATGATAGGGATGGTTGGTGGTTACATTTCAGTCATCTCTGAAGCTCTCGACAGGTATATTTCCAGTTCTGGGGAGTTTTCTGTAGAATGTGGGACTTCACACTTTTTTTTCAGTTTGGGTATAGTCATCAGTTTAGGCAGGAAGAAGGAAACAGTAACCCTCACTTGTCCTCTTAAACTGTGATTCCAAAATGTTGCTGGCTGGAATTGCAAGATTCATGTATCCACTTGCCAGTGATTAATTATAACTTTTGGGCTTCTATTTTATGTGAAGTATTGGGCAATGAGCAAGGGATATAGTGATCAACTCTAGGAACGTTGTCCCTAGTGTGTGAATTTCATTCCCTAGCGGGGACAGTTAAAACCAGATAAAGACGATAAATCTACAAATACGAAGCCCGATAAGAGTGACAAACAAAAGAACAGGGAGCTATCAGAGTTAACAACGGGGGATTACTGATTTTGATTGGATAGGACTGTTAGGGAATACTTATTTGTATAAGTGACATTTGCGTTGAGACCCAAAGATGAAGGTACACACCCCCAAAACTCAGGCACATTGCAGGCAGGGAGAATGCCGTAATATCAGAGGGACCCGGTAGGCTTGACGAACTTACATTAGGTCCCTGTGGTTGAAACTTGGGGAAGAGTAGCTTGAGAGGGAACCCTGTAAGAGCTAGGTCATGTCGGACCCTAGAGCTATCTTGAATTTCAAAGTGCATTCACAAGCATATCCTTAGTCTTGAACACAATGCCAAGCCATTGAAGGATTTGAATAAAGAATTGACAGCCATTTATGATTGCTGGGTTATTTCCACCATGAGTGAAATATGGTTCCTGGCCAACACCCATGTTCCATATGGTCACATTGAAATGCACTCCGCATTCCCTAACCAGATCCCAGCTCATCTCAAAATTATGTTTCCTCATGAACTTCAACAGAGTTTGGGGTTGTGGGCAAAAGTCCTTAAATTCCTAGAGAGAAGTGAAAGCTGACAAGATTTGAAGTAATTCTAATCATTATTCTTTTTTCGAAGAATCCTTCTGTCTGGCTGTTACGTATTTTTTCTTCTGTGAGGAGTTCGTTCTTCCCGCTTCTGGAGAGAGAACTTTCTCCTTTGGAAGAGGGCAACCAGAGTGTCTGGTTGCTTTAAGGCAGGTCCTTTTTGCACATATCCATAAGTGTGTGGACCTAGAATTTTCATCACAAACCACATTCTGCCTTGACATTTCATTGTGATGTTCTTAGCTTGATCTTGCACTCTCCACAGTATTTGCCACTTGCTGTTGTCAAAATTAATTTCTGCCTTTTCTGTGTCCATCTGGGCTGTCTTAATCCCTCAGCCACTGGCTGCCTTCGTTCAGGTCCTTTTCAGGTCTTTCTTTTACTTTGTTTTTGAAGAAATATCAAGGGGGGGGGAATGTCATTTTGTTCACTGTCCCTCAGAAATGCGTATTCTCTACTTGAACATAGATAGTACCAATTCTGTTTTGATTTTATCTCTAGGCATCGATTGTGTCCTATCTATGAAATATGATATAGTTAAGGGGGAACTAATACCTCCTCTTCCTAGGAAGGGGCTTAGGGAGAGTCAAGACATATACCGCCATTCATTGGGTATTCTCTAGAGAGAGTGTGAAGCTCTTTTCATGTGACTTTATGGAGTTCTCACAATAATGCCGTGTGGTAGGTACTATTATTATCCTATTCTAAATATGAGAAAAGTAAAGTTTATGAAACCTTCTTAATCCTTTTGGTTTGCTATAACAAAACACTATCGACTAGGTAGCTATCAGTAATAGAAATGTGTTTCCCACAGTTCTGGAGGCTGGGAAGTCCAAGATCAAGGCGCCCCCACATTTGGTGTCTGGTGACAGCCTGCTTCCTTGTTCATAGATGTTTTGCTGTGTCTTTATGTGGTGGAAGGGAGGAGGGGGCCCTTTGGGGTCTCTTTTATAAGGGCACTAATCTCATTCATGAGGGCTCTACTCTCATGACCTAATCACCTCCCAGGGGACCCACCTTCTAATACCGTCACATTGGGGTGATGGGTTTCAACATATGAATTTTGGGGGGAATATAAACATTTAGTCCATTGTGGAAGTTAGGTAAAGAGTATAGGGTTTTTTTCCCCAAGGCAAATCTGTATAATAGCATACCTGGTATTTAAACGCAAATGTACTTAAGTTAAAGGCTCTTAATTACGATGATGCTTCATTTTTAGAAGCTGCGAGAATGTTATAAACTATTCATGCTTATTTTTCTTTGTCCATGTCTTTTCCCCATGTGGGTAGCCGTAAAATCCCTAAAACATAATGGACCTGTTTGCATTTGGGGGTGGGGGCAGGGCAGCAAGGAAAACAGCAGTAGGAAAGAGTGTATCCTATTTCACAGTAGCTTGGGAATGGAGGCGGTAGTGGTGGCTGCTGGGAGTTGGAGTCCAATGGACCTGCTACAAAAATGAAGGGAAAGCCTAAGGAATGTCGCAAGTAACCTGCACTGAGCAGTGCGAAGTCCTTCGGAATTTCTTACCACTAGAGCAACATCCTCTGTACTTGTTTTCTCTTTCTAGACTCCTACCCCACACCACTCCCCCCAGTCTCTGCAAGGAAAACCGAGTGAAGCACAAAGTCAGCCTTGTGTTTTATCCTTAGACTTGTCTTTGAAGGGGGGAGGGAGAAATTTCTGAGCTTCTTGGCATGAATCATCCGTCTGTATTTGGAGACCTAAAATAATAGTTTTAATCTTTCTGTGGATCATAGACCCTTTTGAGTATTTTAGTGAATGTTTTGGATTATTATCCTAGAAATATACATGCAAACAATTTATATACAGTTGCCAGGAGGGCGTGATGTGCTGAGAGCCATCCACGATTCCTAGGCGTAGACCCAAGATATGCCACTTTCTGCTTTTTAAGACTGCTCATTTCATCTTTTGTTACAAAAAGACTTTCCTGTACAACTCTAATTGCAGTGCTTGTTTCTTAAAATGTGAACTACAGACAATTGATTGCTACTTGTATATTGAAACCTGTCCGAGTTACATGATATCAAAGCAACCTCTTTGCCATTTGTGGTAACATCCAGCATCACTCTGATAAAACTTTAACAGCTCCCAGTTCTTCAGTGATGATTGAATACAGGCTTCCCCCCCCCCCAGGGCAAATCTGATCCTTATACAATGAAGGGAGTGAAAGATGTATGTACAGATATTTCAAAGTGGGACAGTTGTATGTATGTACAGACAGATGTATGTACAGATATTTCAAAGTGGGACAGTTTAGGTACTTCTGGGTTGGATCATTCCGGTTTAGTTTTTCTTGACTTGCAAAAATGTTGCAAAGAAAGGCTTAATGCACTGGCTACTTTCAGAATATTATTCTAGGAATTAAAGTAATATGACCTGTGGAAAAGGTTCTGGGACAAGATTTCAAATAGAATCCCTGCATATTCAACCAAAATCAAAAGGTTGATGGTTTGTTGGTTTTGATCATTTAACTTAAGCCTAAAAAGTGTTACTGGTGCTTATAACCACCTTATAGCCATGTCCTTTAAGAATTAATTCATCTTTGTAGAGATGTTGCGAACACCGTGGCCTGAATTGCAGGCAGAGTACCAGTTTTCTATGTAAAGCCCCCCCCCCCCCCCACTTTTGGCTGTGTCTCTTGGCAAAGTTACAGCCTCAAAGTTTTGTTTTTAACTGTGTTTGTGAGCACAAGTACGCTCATAAGTTCTACATCATGCAGAAGACGCTCTCAAGACAAAAGCATTATAAGGATCTCTGCTTTAACCTTGGAAAAGTTATTCCGAACTAGAGGAACTATTATTTTCACCTTTAAAAAGATGTATTAAGATCAGGTAGAAACACAGAGCACAATGGATCTCACAAGCCAAATGCACATAACTCGTGGAAACTCAAATACCAAGGTACCTAGAATCTCCTCCTGCAAGTAAAAAGCATCCCACCTTTACAACAGGAGACTAGATGCTGCCTTTTTAGAAGCCAGAATTAATTTACATTAAATAATCAACGCAGCCTTCTACTTCCTACAATAAGTACTGAGAAATTCTAGGTACGTAATTGCAAACATTCTTTTAAATGCGTAACTAAGCTTGTGAGAGAGTAAGGGAAATCCACTTGTTTGAGAAACAAAGAGTGAATAGTTTACTGGCATCTGCTTAAGCTTATGATGCCACAGTGATGGAGAGGATGCCCAGAGATTGGGGGGGGGGGGGCGCTCTCCTGACATTGAGGCTAGGTGAAGGTGCGGGATTGCTACCGAGACACACACGTAGAATGGCTCCTTTTCTAGGGTTACTCTGTTAGTGAATGGGAAGTCGAGAAAGATACCAACTGCGTTTCTAGAGAGAGATGGCCAGGAGTTTGGGTTCTCTTTTCTTGGAATTAGGTAGAAACTGAAGAAGTCTAGTTTCAGAATTTGTAACCATGAACTGGTGGGTCCGTGGTGTGGCATTTGAGGGGTTTTTTTTTTTTTTTAAACAATTCTTTATTTTTAAGTGAAATGTAGTTGACATGCATATGTTAGTTTCAGGCACCATCACAGCGATTTGACTATTACGTACGTTACGCAGTGCTCACCGCAGTAGGCGTAGTTCTACGCAGTAGGCGATGTTCCATACAAGTGTTACTGACTGTATTCTGTATACTGTACTTTCCATCCCCGAACTTACTCATTTCATAACTGGAAGTTTGTACCTCAAATACCCTTCACCTCTTTTCCACCCCCCCCCCCGCCCGCCCCCGCAGCCACCGGTTTGTGTTTTTGAGTCTGTTTGTTGACTTGTTTTGCTCTTCAGAGTCCAGATGTAAGTGAAATCCTACGGTGTTTGTCTTCTTCTGACTGACTTCACTTAGCATAATATCCTCTAGGTCCATTGATGTTGTCACGAATTTTCTTTTTTTAATGGCTAGGTAATATTACAATGTGTGTGTGTGTGTGTGTGTGTGCGTGTGTGCACGCGCGCGTGAACACACCACTTTTTCTTTATCCGTGCATCAATCAGTGGACCCGTAGGTTGCTTTCATATTTTGGCTACTGTAAATAATGGTGCAGTAAAATCAGGGGTACATATATCTTTTCCAGATTAGTGTTTTCATTTTCCTCAGATAAAACCCAGAAATAGAATTACCGGATCACGTAGTAGTTCTCTTTAAAAATGTTTAAGAAACTTCTCCACTGTTTTCCATAGCGGCTGCACCAATGTACATTCCTACCAACAGTGCACAGGGGTCCCCTTTTCTCTGCATCCTTGCCAACACTTGTTACTACAGGTGTGGGGCGATACCTCATTGGGGCTTTGATTTGCGTCTCCCTGGTGATGAGTGATGTTGAGCATCTTTTCATGTGTCCGTTGGCCATCTGGATGTCTTCTTCAAAAAAATGCCTATAGAAGTCCCCTGCCCATTTTTAAATCAGATTGGTTTTTGTGGCGTTGAATTGTATGTGTTCTTTAAATATTTTGGATATTAACCCCTTATTCGATGTATCATTTGCAAGTACTTTCTCCCATGTAGGAACTTGCCTTTTCATTTAGTTGGTGGTTTCCTTTGCTGTGTACAAAGTTTTTAGTTTGATATAGTTCCACTTGTTTATTTTTGCATTTGTTTTCTTTGCTTAAGGAGACACACCAGAAAAATGGTGCTAAGGCTGATGTCCAAGAATTTATGGCCTGTATTTTCTTTAGGAGTGTTTTGGTTTCATTTGTTACATTTAGGTCTTTAATCCACTTTGAGTTAATTTTTGTGTATGGTGTAGGGAAGTGGTCGAATTTTATTCCAGTTTATTTTATTCCAGTTTATTTATTACAAATAAATAAATAGCCAGTGCTTTTTATTTATTTAAAAATATAATTAATGTATTAGTCTCTTTTCCCCATTGTATATTCTTGCCTCCTTTGCTATTGATTCGTTGACCATATATGCATAGGTTTTTTTTCTGGGCTCTCTGTTACATTGATCTTTGTGTCCATTTTTGTGCCAGTACCATATTGTTTTGATTACTATAGTTTTGTAGTGTAGTATGAAATCCGGGATTGTGATACCTCCAGCTTAGTTCTTTCTCAAGATGGCTTTGGATGTTCTGGATATTTCATGGTTCCATACAAACTTTAGGATTATTCTAGTTCTATGAAGAATATGATAGGTATTTTGATAGGGATTGCATGGAATCTGTAGATTGATTTGGGTAATATGGACATTTTGACAATATTCTTTCAATCCATGAACATGAGCTATGTTTCCATTTACTTGTATCTTCTTCAATTTCTTTCATCAGTGTCTTATAGTTTTCAGAATATAGGTCTTTCACCTCCTTGGTTAAATTTATTCCTAGGGTTTTTTGTTTGTTTGTTTTTGTTTTTGTTTTTGCTGTACTTGTAAATGGGATTGTTTTCTAAATTTCTCTTTCTGACAGTTTTTTATTAATGTATAAAAACACAACAGATTTCTGAATATATAATTTTGTGCCCTGCAACTTCATTGAATTCATTTATTCTAGTAGTTTTTTCCAGTTTATTTATTTAAGTAATTTCTATACCCAGTGTGAGATTTGAACTTATGACCCTGAGATCAAGAGTCGCACCCTTCTACTGAGCCAGCCAGGTGCCCCTGTTCTAATGTATGTGTGTGTGTGTGTGTGTGTGTGTGTGTGTGTGTGTGTATGGAGCCTTCAGAGTTTTCTATATATAGCATCGTGTCATCCACAAATAGTGAGAGTTTTACTTCTTCCTTACCAACTTGGGTACCTTTTATTTTTCTTTCTTGTCTGATTGCTGTGTCTAGGACTTCCAGCGCTGTGTTGAATAAAAGTGGCAAGAGTGTGGGCATCCATATCTTGTTCCTGATATTAGAGGAAAAGCTTTTATTTTTTACCCTTGAGTGTGATGCTAGCTGTGGGTTTGTCATACGTGGCCTCTATTATTTTGAGTTGAGTTCTCTCTGTATCCACTTTGTTGAGAGTTTTTATGACGCATGTGTGTTGAGTTTTGTCAAATGCCTTTTTCACATCTGTTGAGATCATCATATGATTTTTACCCTTCGTCTTCAATGCGGTATGTCGTGTTGAATTGAGGATATTGAGCCACCCTTTGATCCCTGGAATAAGTCCCACTTGGTCATGATGAATGATCCATTAATATATTGTTGCATTTGGTTTGCTGATATTTTGTTGAACATTTTTGCATCTATATTCATCAGGAGTATTGGTATGTAATTTTCCTTTCTTTAGTGTCTTTGTCTGGTTTTGGTATCAGTATAATGTCCTTGTAGAATGAATTTGGAAGCATTCCTTCCTCTTCAGTTTTTGGGAACATTTTGAGAAGGATAAGTATTAACTCTTAAGTGTTTAGTAGAAACCCACAATTATATGGTCAACTAGTATTGGACACAGCAGGAAAGAATATCCAATGGAAAAAAGACAATCTCTTCAACAAATGGTGTTGGGAAAACTGGACAGCCATATGCAAAAGAATGAAACTGGACCACTTTCTTTCACCATACACAAAAATAAATTCAAAACGGGTGAAAGACCTAAATGTGAGACAGGAAACCATCAAAATCCTAGACGAGAACACAGGCAAGCAACCTCTTTGACGCTGGCTGTAGCAACTTACTAGACATGTCTTCGGAGGCAGGGGAAACAAAGGCAAAAATGAACTATTGAGACTTCATTAAGATAAAGAGTTTGTAAAAGAAACAACAAAACTAAAAGGCAACCTATGGGATGGGAGAGGGTATTTGCAAATGACATATATGATAAAAGGCTAATATCTAAAATCTGTAAAGAACTTATCAAACTCAACACCCAAAAAACAATCCTGCTAAGAAATGGGCAGAAGACATGAATAGACATTTTTCCAGAGAAGACATCCAGATGGCTAACAGACCTATGAAAAGATGCTCAACATCACTTATCAGGGAAATACAAATCAAAACTATGAGGAGATACCACCTCACGCCTGTCAGAATGGCTAAAATTAACACAGGAAACAACAGATGTTGACGAGGATGCAGAGAAAGGGGAACCCTCTTGCACTGTTGGTGGGAATTGCAAACTGGTGCAGCCACTCTGGAAAACAGTATGGAAGTTCCTCAAAAGTTGAAAATAGAGCTACCGTATGAATCAGAAATTGCACTACTAGGTATTTACTCAAAGGATATGAACATATTTATTTGAAGGGGCACATGTACCCTGATGTTTATGCAGCATTATCGACAATAGTCAAATTGTGGAAAGAGCCCAAATGTCCCAATGAGTGATGAGTGCATAAAGGTGTGTGTGTGTGTGTATACACTGTACACACGCATATGTATATCAGTGGAATATCATCCATCAAAAAGAATGAAATCTTGCCATTTGCAACAACGTGGATGGAACTAGGGTGTATTATGCTAAGGGAAATAAGTCAGAAAAAGACAAATACCATATGATTTCACTCATGTAGAATTTAAGAAACAAAACAGATGAACATAGGGAAGAAAAAAAAGGGAGGCAAACCATAGGAGACTCTTAACTATAGAGAACAAACTGAGGGTTTCTGGAAGGGAGGTGGGTGGGGGGATGGGTATTAAGGAGGGCACTGATTGTGATGAGCACTGGTGTTGTAAGTGATGAATCACTGAATTCTACTTCTGAAACCAGTATTACACTATATGTTCACTAACTAGAATTTAAATAAAAACTTGAAACTAAACAATTGGTAGAATTCCCCTGCGAAGTCATTTGGTCCTGGATTTTGGTTCTTGTTTTATTATTATTATTATTATTATTATTATTATTATTATTATTATTGATTCAATTTCATTAGTCTCTTCAGATCTTCTGTTTCTTCCTAATTCAGTCTTGGAAGGTTCTATGTTTCTAGTAATTTATCCATTTTTTTCAAGGTTGTCCAATTTGTTGGTGCATAATTTTTCATAATAGGTGTCAGTTGTAGCTCCTCTTTCATTTCTTATTTTATTCGAGTCCTTTCTCTTTTTTCCTTGATGAGTCTGTCTAAAAGTTTATCAAATTTTAGCTTTTCCAAAGAACATGTTTAGTTTCATCAATCTTTTCGTGTTCTTTTAACTCTATTTCATTTATTTCTACTCTGATCTTTATTATTTCCTTCCTTCTACTGGCATTGGGCTTTATTTGTTCTTTTTCTAGTCCTTTTAGATGTAAGATTAGATTGTTTATTTGAGCTTTTTCTTGTTTCTTGAGGTAGGCTGTAAACTTCCTTCTTAGAACTACTTTTGCCAAAGATTTTGATCCGTTGCATTTCCATTTCCATGTGTCTCCAGGTATTTTTCTGATTACCTCCTTAGCTTCTTTGTTGACCCATTGGTTGCTTATCCTCCACATGTTTGTGGGGTTTTTTCCCAGTTTTTTCTTGTAATGGATTTCTAGTTTCATAGCATTATGGTCAGAAAAGACGTGTGATATGATTTCAGTCTTCTCAAACTTCTTGAGACTTGTTTTGTGGCTTAACATATGATCAGTTTGGAAGAATGTTTCATGTGCACTTGAAAAGAACGTGTATTTTACTGCTTTTGGATGGAATGTTCTGTATATATCTGTTAAATCCATGTGGTCTAATGTGTCATTCAGAGCTACTGTTTCTTTATGAGTTTTCTGTCTGAGTGATTTATCCATTGATATAATGGGGGTATTAAAGTCCTCTAGTATAATGGTATTACTGTCAATTTCTCCCTTTATGTCTCAATATTTGCTTTATATATTTATGTGCTCCTGTCTTAGGTACATAAATATCTAAATTATTATATCCTCTTGCTGGATTGATCCCTTTATCGTTATACATGTTTTTGTCTCTTGTTACAGTCTTTGTCTTAAAGTCTATTTTGTCTGATATAAATATTGCTACCCCAGCTTTTTTTTCCTTCCATTTCCACAGAATTTTCTCTGCCTTCCCTTTCAGTCTGTCTGTGTCTGTAGGTGTGAAATGAGTCTCTTGTAGGCAGCTTATAGATGGGTGTGTGTGTGTGTGTGTGCTTAATCCAGTCACCGTATGTGTTTTGATTGGAACATTTAGACCATTTATATTTCAAGTAATTATTGATAGGTATGTACTTATTGCCATTTTGTTCATTGTTTTCTGGTTGGTTTTGTATTCTTTGTTCCTTCTTGTCTTGCCCTCTCTACCTGCGTGATCTGATGGCTTTCTCTACTGTTATGCTCGGATCCCATTCTCTTTTATTTTTGTGTGTATCTGTAGTAGGTTTTTGGTTTGTGGCTACCCTGAGGTTCAGCTGTCACATGCTGTGTACGTAGCAGTCTCTGTTAAGTTGATGATCACTTAAGTCTGAACACATTCTAGCCCTCCCTTCATCTTTTATGTATTTGACGTCATAGTTTACTTTAAATTTTTTATTATTTTTATATGTTTATTTTGTTATTTTTATTTTATATCTATTAACTAATATTTGTAGATACAGTTGATCTTATTGCTTTTATCTTTTTACCTTCATAATAGCTTTATTTTTTAAATGTTATTCGTATTAGTATTATTTTTTATACAGTTTTTTATTATATTATGTTAGTCACCATACAGTACATCCCTAGATTTTGATGTAAAGTACCATGATGCATTACTTGCATATAACTCCCAGTGCACCTTGCAATACGTGCCCTCCTTAATACCCATCAGCGGCCTATCCCACCCCCCTCCCCTCTGAAGCCCTCAGTTTGTTTCCCAGAGTCCATAGTCTCTCATGGTTCATTCCCCCTTCTGTTTACCCCCCCTTTCTTCTCCTATCGATCTTCCTACTTCTTATGTTCCATAAATGAGTGAAACCATATGATAATTGTCTTTCTCTGCTTGACTCCTTCATAATAGCTTTATAAGTGATTTTCTGCTTTTAGTATGTTTGCCTTTCCCAGTGAAATTTTTTCCTTTCATAATTTTCTTCTCATTATGATCATTTCATTTCCATTTTAATTTTTCTTGTAAGGCTTGTTTAGTGGTGATGGACTCCTCTAACTTTTATTTGGGAAACTGTCTCTTCAGTTTTGAGTGAAAAGCTTGCTGGGTAGGGTATTCTTGGTTGTAGGGCTTTTTCCTTTTAGCACTTTGAACATATCCTGAAATTGTCTTCTGGCTTGCAGGATTTCTGCTGGAGATCAGCTGATGGCCTAATGGCATTTCCCTTGTATATAATGATTTTCTTTTCTCTAGCTGCTTTTCAGAACCTGTCTTCATGTTTAATTTTTGACCCTTTAATCATTAGATGTTTTGGTGTGAACATCCCTTGGTTCATCTCGCTTAGGCTTCTGTGCTTCGTGGACCTGGATGTCTGTTTCCTTCCCTGGCTTAGGGATGTTTTTAGCTACTATTTCTTCAGATAAGTTTTCTGGCCCTTTCTTTGTCTTCTCCTTCTTTGACCCCTAGAATGTGAGTGTTATGCTGGAGTTTGTCACAGAGGTCCCTTAACCTGTCTTCAGTTTTGAAATTCTCTTTTCTGTTTTACTCTTTGGCGTGGGTGCTTTCTGTTTCCCCATCTTCCAGATCACTGATCTGTGCTTCTGCATTTTCTCATCTGCTCTCGATTCCCTGTAGTGTATTTTTCATTTCGGTTATTGTATTCCTCAGTTTTTTTCAATATTTTCTGTCTTTTGTTGACCTTCTCACTGAGTTCATCACCTTTCTCTCAAGTCCGGTGAGTATCTTAATGGTCGTTTCTTTGAACTGTTTATTAGGTAGATTCCTTTTCTCTGTTTGTTGTGGTTCTCTTTCTCAAGTTTTATCTTGTTCTTTTGTTCGGAGCATGTTCCTTTGTCCCCTTATTTTGTCGGAATCTCTGTCTCTATGTATGCGGTAGGTCAGCTATGTCTCCTGGTCTTGAAGGTAATGGCCTTATGTAGAAGGCATCCTGTGGGTCCAGAGGCGCAGTTCCCTTTGTCACCAGTAGCAGGCCCTCGTGGGGTGTCCCTGTGTGGGCAGCATGTGCCCCCTGTGGTGACTGGGCGGTGGCCGCCACAGTCGGCCGGGTGGGCAGGGTTAGCTTCCAGCGCAGCCGGCTGCGCGTCTTGGCTGCGGTTGCTTTGGGCGCGCTGGTACGCATGGCTGGCCCCCGTTTCTCTGGGACAGGAGTTGCTGCAGAGGGTGCTGGTCCCCAGGGAGGCTGCGCACCTGGTATGTCAGATCGGGAGCTGCTTTGGAGGGGCGCGTGTTAGGGTGGGCAGATGGCGTGGGTGGGTTCACAGGGAACATCACGGCAGGGCACGCGGTGCTGGCGAGGTAGCTGGAGACGGTCAGAACTGGCTCGCTCAGCGTCTGGCCCGCCGGCTGGAGGAAGGCAAGAGAAAGGGCTCCCGCCAGCACTGCTGTTTTGGAGAAAACGCTACTCCTCCAGCACACGCCACAAAATAAGTCAATAAATGTCCTTCGTGTGTAACCCAGGTGCTTTTCAAACCGCCGCCTCTGGGCGGCTCTCAGACGAAGCAGTATAGTGCGCTGGCCCTGGACGAGCGGGGTCCTGGTTTCCCACAGCCCTCTGGCTCCCCTGGAGTTCAGTCCGATTCTCGGTGCTCCCACAGTTAAGCACTGCTGGTTTTCAAACCAGATGTCACAGGGGCTCGTATTCCCTGTGCAGGCCCCCCACCACAGGGGTGCTTGATAAGGGGCTATTTCCCTCTTTTCTCCGAGAGGGTCTTCGCATTTGTAATATCCCTCCCGCTGGTGGGTCATGGGCCTGGGGGTTTGGTTCCCAACCACGTCTCTTCCCTTTACCCTTCTTGATGTGGCTTCTTCCCCTTTAATCGTTGAGCTGCGGCAGATCTGTTGGCCAGTCTTTAGATGGTCATCAGAGTGAGCGGTGTCTTAGGTAGTCGTAGCATTGATGTGTCTGTGAGAGGCGAGTGCAGGAACCTCTTCCTGCACCGTTTTCCCAAGATGTCTCCTACAGTTGGAGTTGTTATCCACAAAGCCCAGGAATCCTGAACTGTGAAATTAGCATAGTGGCTGATGATATGGCAAACTTACCCAAAAGAAGCAAATAAAAAGTATTTCTGAAAAGATATGCCATCAACCTAGGACTCTTTCATGTAACACCTTACTGAAGATTTACTAACAACTCCAGATTACAAGACATTTGAGAATATGGTCTACCCTCAGGCACTGCAAATAGCAAGATTAAAAGCCAAGCACTCTATGTGATACAACAGTTTTATAGGTTATAAAATAAGGATGCTTAAATGATATGAGCCATAAAAGAAGGCTTTAATTATAAGTTGAAAAACACTGGGTGCTAGGAAAAAACAGACTTGTAAAAAGAGCCATATTTAAATTATAGAAGTAAGATGTATAGTCATTAAAAAACACACACACACTCAAAAAAACCCTGTGAATAGTTCTTTAGAGATTAGATACGGTTTAAAGAGAGCAAACTGAATTGGAAGATAGATTTCAGGAAAATTCCCAGAATGCAGAGAAATAATGTTATTAAGATGTCCCAGTTTGGTTTTTCATGGAATACAGGTAGCTGGCAAACAAAATCCCAAAAGCCTTGTAGGATGATAAAGGGCTAAAAAGTTCTTCCTTACTCTAAATGTCAAGAGTGTAGATAAAAATATAGTAATGGTATTAGGCTCAGAGAGACAAATTGAGGAATAGAATAGAGAGCCCAGGTATAGATACTCATGTGTGGAAGTTTGATAAGTAATATTACACATCAGTGTGAAAAGATTAAATGGTGCTGTCCTTCTGGAAAAAGATTGTTAGAGCTTTTGTAAGCGTGAGGTAATACTTCAGTACACAAAGTAAAACTATACAACTTCAAAGAAGTCGCACCAGAGTCTCTACGGATAGGGAATGTTTTCTTAAGAAACAAAATGCATAACCATATAGAGAAAGCTAGATATTTTTGGCTATTTTAAAATAACTTCTGTTTGCCCAGGGCCACTGTGTTATTTAAGGTAGGATGGACAATTGACGGGTTGGCCAAAAATAATGTAATGGCTTGGGTCCAATAGAAGCTTATTTCCTGCTCCGTGTTCATGTACAGGGAAATGTCAGATTGATGCACCGCTCTCCTCCACAGGTGTTTTGGGGACCCAGGTCCTTCCATCTGGTGGCTTTTCTCTCTCTCTCTTTTTTTTTTTAAGATTTTATTTATTTATTTGACAGAGAGACAGCCAGCAAGAGAGGGAACACAAGCAGGGGGAGTGGGAGAGGAAGAAGCAGGCTCCCAGCGGAGGACCCTGATGTGGGGCTCGATCCCAGGACTCTGGGATCACACCCTGAGCTGAAGGCAGATGCTTAACGACTGAGCCACCCAGGCGCCCCGGCTTTTCTGTCTCTTAAGGCCTTGTCGTAGTCTGCATGCAGCTGGGGGAGGGGGGAGAGAATGGAGGAAGCCTCAGCCTGGAGGTGGCACTTAGAACTTACATACCGTGTTTGACACCTCCTCTCCTGTGTTAACCGAGCTGCAGGGAGAGCAAAGGAGGGTCGACATGAGAGGAAATGTAGCTCTTCACTAGGAAGCTGCTTTGTAGCGATGGTGCAGTTGCTGTGGGTGAGGAGAGTTGATGCTGGGAGCAGCTGGCTCCGTCCCTGAAACTGTTGGGAAAACAGAAGTCAGAGATTGGAGAAGATCTGAATGAAAATCGTGGGGAGGTCCTATTTCCTATCCGTCTGATTAGCAAGATGTCTGATGACAGCAAATGTTGGCAAGGGTCTGGGGACTCAGGAAACACCCGAACATGGTTAGGAATCTACCACAGGGCAGGGAGGAGTGGTGTGGAAGGATATTCGATAGCAAAGAGCAGAAACAGCCATTGCACTTCTCCGTTAAAAAAAAAAAAAAAAGATATGTCAACTACTGTTAATTAGTTTGAATATTATTCACCTGTTAAAATGAATGAACTATATCTACATGTATCGAGCTATATATTTCAATATGGTATTGAATGAAAAATCCAGGTGTTGAGGGAACAGTGCCATTTATGTACATTCAGAAATAGCTTGTGGTGTTTATCAATGTATATATGTTTAAAAAGATGAAAATGCATATGGAAATCTATTTGGCAGTTTCAACATAATGGTTTTTTCTTGGCAGAGAGGAAGGAGGATGGATCTTTAGCCTTATCTCTTATGAATCATTTTATAAGATATTTGAAGCAAATATACCAGGCTAATATCTCCATAATTTTGGTGCTGGGTATGTAGTTTATCATATTTTCTTTATTTAAAAAAGTGTTTGAAGTCTTTAAAATGGGACATTAATAATTAAAATGTTTCAAAATTTTTAGAAGTTAAAGAATGGGAAGATACAGTGTATATACAATGGAGTATTACTCAACCATGAAAAAAGAATGAAATCTTGCCATTTGCAGTGACCTGGATGGAGCTAGAGAGCATTATGCTATGTGAAAGAAGTCAGTCAGAAAGACAAATACCAAATGATCTTACTCATCTGTGGAATTTAAGAAACAAAACAAAGGAGCAAAGGAAAAAAGAGAGAGAGGGTGGCAAACCAAGAAACAGACCTTTAACTACAGAGAATAGTCTGATCAGAGGGGAGGTGGGTAGGGGGATGCGTGAAATAGGTGACGGGGATTAAGGAGGGCACCTGTTCTGATGGGCACCACGTGTTGGATGGAGGTGTTGAATCACTATATCGTACACCTCAAACTAGTATTATACTTTCGGTTAACTGGAGTTTGAATCAAAACTTTAAAACACACATGAAAACAACTTTTGGCATTTCTCATCATTAGAAGTATCACATGAATGGAAAGCAAAGACGAAAAGAGAGAGAGAGAAGTCCATTATTTCTTTTCTGATTTTATGGTTGACTAGATGGCTAGTCCTTGGTGCCAGTAGCACAGGGGGTCTGTGTGTCCTTGTCCTGTACTGAGTACCCTTAAGTGAGTGCTAAAGTACTGGCAGAAGTTAAATTGACAAAAACCTCTTCTCAGCTGCCCAGCTGATGAGCCGTGAGTGAAAGGGGGACAAACACTCTTTTAACTTGCTTGATTGAATAGGTTGACTGAAGTTTTCCCTTTCTATGATGTGTGTCCTCATCCCTTTCCCAGGCTGTTGACCTTTCTAAAATGGTTCGAATGGCTTATACTTTTGCCATATTTTGTTTCCATACTGAGGATCTTTCTCCTGGAATGGGTGCTTACTTTAGTCAATATCTGATGAATGAATAAAAGTCTAGTTAGGATAGTTTGCCCTTTCTTTTGTTTTCCAGTAATTTGCATGAATCACATGATTGAAGTGTTCTGTGGGGCTGGATGAAGAGGGAGTGAACTAAGATGAAAACAGAAAAAATATTAGAAAACAAAAATAGTAAAACTAATCTAGAAGGTGGTTCTTTGAAAATACAGTAAAATCAATGTTTGTTGAGGAATGAAGGGGTGAAGGGTAGAAATAGAGAAAGCGCAGACGCACCAAATAAGAAATGGTGGTGAAGACACGTGTAGTAGAGGAAATTCAAAGACTTGTAAGAGACTATTCTGCATAAGTAGATTCAGATAATTTTTTTGTAAATTTTGTTTTTATTTATCTGACAGAGGGAGACAGCAGAAACAGGCAGAGCAGCAGGCAAGAGGGAGAGGGAGAAGCAGGCTCCCCTCACAGCAGGGAACCTGACACGGGGCTCGATCTCAGGACCCCGGATCATGACCTGAGCTGAAGGCAGATGCTTAACCGACTGAGGCATCTAGGCACCCCGTTTCAGATAATTTTTTCAGTCCAGAAAAAACTGAATAATTTTCTAGGAGATGGTGTTTGCCGCAACTGACAATTTGGAAGAGATAGAAAAACCTAAATGGAGAAATTGCTATAAACCACCCAGAAGAAATAAAGTTGGGGGGTAAAGCTACCCTCCAAAATGTATCAGATCCAGCTAGTTTCTTATGGGAATGCCAAAAAATATTTAAAGAAGAAATGACTCCAGTGGTATTGAGATATTTTCAGAACATACAAAAAGATAGAAAGCTTCCATAGTTTAAAAAATAATGAAGTGAGTGTAACACTAATATCAAGACCCAATAAAGACAGGACCCCCTCCCCCCCCCCAAAAAAAAAGCCAGCCTCAGTCAAGAGTAGTGATAAGGAAAGTCTATATAAAATATTACCAGTGGATTCCACAGCAGCATTAAGAGACCAAAAGATCCTAGCCAAGTGAGGGTCATTATGGGAATGCCACAATAGGGTGGATAGTATTTGGAATCTATAAATAAATTCTATAAATGAAATTACCATATTACCTGGTCAGACAGGAGAAACGAGATGGTTATAGATGATGGAAAACATTTTGTGAGATTGAACATTCTTTTTTTTTTTTTTTTTTCTTTTTTTAATGCTCTTCATACGGGGCACCTGGGTGGCTCAGTCAGTTAAGTGTTGGAGTCTTGATTTTAGCTCAGGTCATGATCTTGGTCACGGGATCGAGCCCTCCTTGGGGCTCTGTGCTTAAAAGGGGTCTGCGTGAGATTCTCTCTCCCTCTCCCTCTGCCCCTCCCCCGCTCTGGCTCCTGTGAGTGGGCTGTCTCTCTCTCTCTCTCTCTCAAATCTTAAAAAACAAAACAAAACAAAAAACCTCATCATACATTTAGAATGCACCGGTACTAATTTCAGATGATAATATGTATCTATGGCAACATAGAGCCAGAATTTATCTTATTAAAGAGAGGGAACAAAACAAGAACTTCAGCTCTCATCAGTTTTATTAAATTTTATTTTTTCAGAGCTATTAGCCAAGAAAATTAGCCCAGAGAGATTAGTGGTATAAAATTGGAGAGGGCGTACAGTTAGCACTGTTGCCTCTGCTCTGTTGTTGTTTTGTTGTTTTTCTAGTTCTACATTTCCTCTTTCCTAATAAATAGGGTTGTTTTTTTTGGGAAAGACTTTTATTTTTAAAAGAGGACCCCAGCCATTAGAATACTTCTACTATTTTTTTTTTCTATCCCTGCACAACATAGTATGTTATTCCCGGCTCTTCTTGGCTGCCATTGTGTCCCATGGATTTTTAGAACTCAGAACTGTCTCCTCTCCATGTTCTAAATAAATGAGGTAGATTGGGGGCGGGGATGCGGGCGTGCGTGCGTACACGTGTGCGTGTGTGCACAATGCCGATTCTGGTTTGACTACTATTAACATAGAGACTCAAACTATTGAGCAGTTATTTTCACTGCTTTTTAATATTCATAATAGAAGGCAGGAAAAGGATTTTTACAGCTTTGGTTTCTTTAACATCATCATTGGGTTCTTCCCTTTACCTCTGCACATCAGTGAGAAGTTTCAAATAATTGCATTGAGATTAGTCAAGCTTTATTTATACTTTCGTTGTTTCATTTCAAACAGTTTCTGTGATATGTGTACAAAAAATTATTGGCACCAGATTCTCTTACAGAAATTAAACACTTATTTTCAAAATGTTTGTAAATGAAGGTAATTATAACTTTCCTATAGGAATTGGTTGTATATAGGGACATGTGGGTGGTACAGTCCGTTGAGCATCCAACCTTTGGCTTTGGCTCAGGTCGTGATCTAAGGGTCCTGAGATTGAGCCTGGCTCTGCGCTCAGCTCAGAACCTGCATGTGTTTCTCGTGCCTTCTCCCTTGCCCGCCTCCCCCCCCCCCCCCCGCACACACACACTCTCTCTCTCTCAAATAAATAAAATAAATCTTTAAAAAAAACTTAAAAAGAATTAAAGAATTGGTTTACATATACAAATGATTTTTATTTTAACTGACTTTTTCTGATATAATTATAGAAAACAAACCCGTGTGGACACATTATTTAGTGGAGTGTAAATATCTCTGTTTTGAAATGTCCTTTTTTCTTAATAGTGTATTTTAAATATCTTAGCATGCCATTTTTTTAGGAGCTTCCTTTTGAATAATTGCCTATTTTGCTATCGTATGAAACTAGTTTGACCAGACTCTCCCCCTCTCTCCAGTCTTCTTTGCTTCTGTCTCCTTTCTTTCCGCAACTCCTTCCACTTTGCTCTCCTCTGGTCGTTCAGGGGAGAAATACGAAGTGTGCTTTTATTACGGGGTTGAGTCTGCAGAGGGAAGTGTTAAATGAGGTTTTGCAGGTTTGGCAATTCATAATAGGTAGTAATTAGATGCTGTGTCTTTGCTTATGTATTTGTCTGTTGGGTCTAAAAGGTGACCACCCAGGAAAATTGGCCAAGCTCTGTAAGAGTGAATTATTCTGGTGTGTGAAGGCGATTTACAGAGTGTTTGATATAAAGCCTTGTCGTGTTATTCCGTATGAAAGCCATTAGCCTCATGTGGACATTTAAATTTGAGTTAATAAAAATTAAATACAATTAAAAGTTCGTTCTTTAAGTAAACTAGCCACAGTTCAGGTACTCGGGAGGCACACGCGGCTGGCGACTAACCATGTTGGACAAGCAGGTACAGAACATTTTCAACATCACGAAGGGTCCTGTTGGATAACCTAGGGGTGAAGTTTATACGTGTTACCTGTTTATTATATTAGAATTTACAAATCATTTTTGTTTTTAATTTTCTTTCTGGATATTATAAGTGCCAATAAAAGTCAATGATTTTGGAAACTGTGAACAGCTTAAAATTACTTAATTTTTACTTTCCTACCAACTTAATATTTAAAATTATGTCCTGCAGTAAAACATGTATCAACATAGGATTACCAGCATTTAGAAATTCTAGAACATTTAAAAATCCTTTTTTTTTTTTAAGATTTTACTTTTTACTTATTATTTGAGAGAGAGAGAGAGGGAGGAGGGAGAGGGAGAGGAAGAAGCTGACTCCCTGTTGAGCAGAGAGCCTGATGCAGGGCTCGATCCCAGGACCCTGAGATCATGACCTGAGCCCAAGGCAAATGCTTAACCGACTGAGCCACCCAGGCACCCCTCAAGATTCTTGAAATAATACAAAGTGCTAAGGTGGGCAGGCTAAAGGTACCATCTCAAATCACTTGGGTGAAGAGCTAAAGAAGATAGTGTGGAAAGAGGGGCTTATTATTCTAAAAGATACTCAGAAGAAGCAAATTAAGTGGAGAAATAATGTATTTATTTGGGGCATATAATTTTAAGTTGTAATTACAATACGGTCTCAATATAAATTAATCGAAAAATTAGGAAACGTCGGAAAGAAAAAATACAGGGAGGGGTGGAGGGGAGCCATCCCTAATCCTGTAGTCATTGGAAACAGCCAGTAATACTTGTCATGCTTCCCCCCAGCCTACTCTGTGTCCTCTTTATCCAGCAATGAATGGGGTCAGTGAGGCAGGCCGGGGAGATGTTAGTCTGAGAGGAAGGCATAGGGAGAGAGGAAGAGTTCGGACCCTGAGCCGGGTGGCTGGAGTTTCAAGTCCCAGCTCGGCTGCTTCTGTCTGTGGGACCATAGCAAGTTATTTATGTAACTCCTGTGTATCTTCTTATCTGTAAAATGGGATGATGGTGCCGTCTGCCCCTTGATATTCTTGTAAAGGTTCAGGGATTAAAATATTAAACTCCACTGAAGACTGTATTACTGATAGTGCCGATCACTATTTTTTTTTTTCTGGTCACTATTATGTAGGGAATACAGACCCATGGTAAGTACCTACTACGTATGAGCCTCTCTATTTACTGTTGCAGGGAAGCAGACGTTGCAGTAAGAAAGCTGGATGAGTTGTATGAGAGGCTAAGCTCAGTATTCTAGATTGTATTTGTTGAGGTGACCTAATTTTTGATAATGACTCAAGCAAAATTAATTTAGCTCTTAGGTTGGATGGTTTTGTTCTGAATTACACTTTTAATCGTTTCGGACATCAAATCTTGCTCCGTTTATAGCTTGTATTCTTAAAAATTTGTTTATTACCCTACTGTGATTAATGTTTGAAGATTCCAAGATTTGCAGTAAGAATGTGGCCCTGATAATTCTGGTAATATCATAGTGTCAAAATTCTTTCCCTGATACTTTGCACGGTGGGCCAGGTTGCCAGAAGGGTAATAGAATCCTCTCTTAGCAATAGCATCTGGCTAATCAAAATAAAATCTATCTTCCAGACTTTTTACAAGAGAGTTTGGTCAGCTTTGAGTCTAATTAAAGAGTCGATTACTTCATACCTATGAGTGTATTTCTTGATACCTATTAAAAATGGGAAATTCTGAAGTGCAACTGTTTTTTATATATAGTAGGGGGTAACTTCTTCAACTGTAAATAAGTTCAAGTCAGTTTTCAAGTATAACATTTTAAGGGCACCTATGTCAGAGCTGAAATGAATACAATGTAAGAGCCAACAGTTTTGCATTTGTCAAAGCATCTTGCGTTTCTTAATGATAATAGATTTTTTAAGGAGCTCAGTTTGTCTTACAATGCACTAAAATATATTCTTGCCTTTGTGTTTCTTGGGGGAATGATGGGAAAGGAAGGACCAAATTATTATTTGATAATAAAATTTTACTTGTTTTACGGTACAGAAGATTATTTCAGCAAAACAGGTCTGAGAAATGTCTCTAGCTATGAGCAATCCCTTCGTTTCTTAGTAGTTTGAATTTGGGGGAAAAGGTTGACAATTTAGGAAAAAAACCCCCAAAAAACCTAAAAGGAACAGCGTGCTGGGAAAGGCGTTCCTGGAGCATGCGAGCTCCCTCGTTCTTGGTGGTGTCAGTTACCACCTGTCAGGACGGGGCTGCCGGCTTATCACTTTGCTTTAATCATAATTTCTGTGTTCAGCAGGAATATAAACTACAACTGATAACTTAAATATTGAAGCAATATGTTTTAGAAATGACACATGATTTTATAAAACTCACATAATTATTCGGGGGGGGGAGAAGCAAAGGGTTAGCTCTGACGTGGGCTCTATTTGATAACGATCCCCCCCGTTGACATCACATTACAAACGCTGGACCATAAATGAATTCCGCACACACATTTGTCATCTGTAGGTTTAGAGAAACAGAGACTCTTGTTTGAGGGTCTAGTTTCTATTTGCAGTGATAAAAATCTTCAAGTATCTCACTGTTTGCTAGCAGGTGAACTGACGTTCACTCGCGTTTCTTCCAGATTCACGAAAAGCTCCACTACTATGAGCAGCAGAACCCCGTGCCCGTCCTCCACGGCGCAGCAGTCTTGGCCGATGACGTAAGTGTGCCTTTCGGAGCTCCCTGGGACCCGGCTCCCCCCGGCCTGGCCGGGGCAGAGCTCGTCCTGGCGCAGACAGATGCGTGCGATCCTAGGAGTGAAAACAGGAGAAGCTGCAAAAGTTTCCAAAAGTCCTGTCGTCACGGAGCTTATGCGGATACTATGCTGATTTTCATTCACTTTGCTGCTCTAAAAATTTTGCCTGGAGAGAACCCTCTCATTCTACCTTGGTAACTACGTTCCAGCAATTTTCGTTCTCCGGGGAGAGAGAGAAGCTGTCAGCTAGTAGTGTTCTGAGAAAGTCACAGGCAGGAGAAAGGTTTTGGAGAAATAAAGACAAATGAGATAGGGTCTATTGCTGACAGTGCTACGAAATGACAGATACTAGGATAGGAACGAGGCCTTGTGAAATGCATAAGAAGACAGGAGTGTATTTAAAATGGATTATAAAGCATAGTAATGATTTATGGATATTAGACCTTTCCAAATTACCTTCATAACCAAAAAATAAATTTTAGCAGCAGTTGGCATTGATGGAGTAGTTAATTTCCTGTAGCTATAATTTTATTTTCAATCCGGGGGAGGGAACGACCTTGCTGTTTCTTACTGTTCACTTTCAAACTCGGATGAATTGAAAACACACCTGGGTAAACTATAAAGGACACTAAACCAGACGAGAAATAGGTCTCGTGCGAAGGCGGGTTTTAGCGATAGCCTGTAGCTTATCTGTTTGAATTTTTTGCTCGGTTATGATAAAACAAGCCATAGTTCAGTTTAGTAGAATATCGGGGCCATAGAATTAAAAACAAAACAAAACTGACCATATTCAGAAGTTGATTTTCTTATATATGTTTTCTGTTTTAATTTACATAATAAAGCACGTGTAATACATCTCTAAGTGGTTTGCTATTTGTTTAGTCCCCAGTCTCCCTTCCAGTTCTATCCACAGAGATTACAAATTATAGGGATGTTTCGGTTTATGCGTTTTATGAGGAAGCTTACTCCTCTGCCTTAGAGAACCAACATTTTTGAAGTAAAGGCGAGTAAAGGTATAGAGAGAATTCTAGTAAGCTGTGGTTGGCACTTGAGAAAATCACTGTAAAAACTTTTACTGTTGAGGGTTTGGGGAAATACTTGTTACTCTCCAATGTGATTGAGACCCAATCGTATTATGACAATCTTGCTTTTTTAAAAAATTAGAGACTGTTATATAAGTAGGGTAAAATGTAGCATTTTCTAATTCATCAGAGCGATATATTTAAATTTTGAAAAATATTGTGCCAAAGTAACTGAAGAATGCAAAGAGCCTTTTGTGACTTTTTGTGAGTTAGCAATTATTTACAATGATTATTTTACCTTGAAAAACAAAAATGTTGCCTTGAAAAAGTAAAATCACTTTTTGAAATGTAACCAACGAATATATCAGTTTTATCAGGTTTTCTTTTTGTGTATAATTTATATGATGTCCTTCTTTTAGAGCAAAGTCCTTTTCCAGAGATAAGAACAATTATTTTTAGCTTGGTAGAAACAATAGGAGCAAAGAGAAATTTCATGCAGTGTGCAAGAAGGGTTTTTAAATGAAAATATATGTACGTATTTTGAATTCTGTACCGCATATTTCACAATTGTAATTTCTTTTTCTATTTGGTCTTGCTTTTCTTCTTAGGAAATTATGTGATCCTTACGATAGCCTGAAATGGAATAGAGTGTTGATAGGAAGATCTCTTTCGAAGAACACCAGGCGTGTTCAGAGTTCCAGCTCTTACTTTAGCAAATGGGAACCAGGGAATTCTTGATCATTGTATTAGAATATAGTCAGCATTTCTGTTCCCAGAGCATTTGTCAACCTATTGCAAGTCGTTCTATGATTAACCTGGCTTATATTTAATGGATTTTTTAGTCTGTGTAGGTAAACATAATAAAAGTTTCAGACCATTTGCTCTATTAGAGACATTCTAGTTCTTTTTACTCCAGCTCTAAACAGCAAGCTACTGTGGGTTTTTGGAAACCCTGTGGATTTCACCACCTCATTCAGAAACTTTTTTTTTTCATTTTTACTTTTTCTTTCTCTCTGTCTTTTTTAAAAATAGTGTCAAAGCCTGATCCAATCCTTTTTACAAGTGGTCCTTTGTTTGGATGCAAAAGACCGTTCCTTAAGATGAAGTGCTGGGATTTGCCCTCATTGCAATAAATCAGAGAAGGTGATGTGGCTGATAGGATTTTTTGAGTTATACTCAGCCAAGATCCTAGGCTGGGATCTGGGCTACCAAGGGCCTGAAAAGAGGAGCAGTGATTGATAGTCTGTTTTCTTTCATGCCGACTTCTCCTTAATCACTGGAAGTGGCTGGATAGATTCTCAGTTGTCACACATGGAACTACACAGTGCTCTTACTAAATGTTCTCTGTGTCGATGTGATCTCCCTTGCAGCTGGCCGAAGAGCTTCAGAACAAGCCATTAAACAGTGAGATCAGAGAGCTGTTGAAACTACTGTCAAAACCCAATGTGAAGGTGAGGACGTGTAATAAATATCTTCCAGAAGGGCCACTTTCTGAGACTTCAGATGAATTTTATTTCGAGCATCAGTTTTTAAGTGAATGTATTTTCAAATAGTGTGCAGTATTGTAATAACCTAAATTCCATTAAGGAAAAAAAGTTGAGCTTTTGATAATAATATGACCAACTACAAAATAATTGGGAAGCTCAGGATTGAAGTTGGTGAATGTAATGTCACTTCAAAAGGTCAATTTCTTTTTAGATGAAGGCAAGAGCACAGAATGCAGAACCTATTAGTGATTTTGTTGAGGTTCATTTTACTTGGTTAGTGATGGTATTCGAATGTATTTGACAACTATACCTATTTTTCTGGAGGATCGTTTCAGCTTTCCTCTTTCCCCTCCCTCTTTGTCTTCCCCATTTCCTCTCCCTCTACTGATTCAAGTATTAATCTATGAATCAGAATTGCATGTGGATTATGTAATTAAAACAATCAGTTATCTTTTTAAAGATTTATTTATTTGAGAGAGCGCAAGTGGGGGGAGGGGCAGTGGGAGAGGGAGAATCTCAGGCTCCCTGCTGAGTGTGGAGCCCACCATGGGGTGGCTTGATCTCACAACCCTGAGATCACGACCTGAACTGAAACCAAGAGTTGGGTGCTCAACTGACTGAGCCACCCAGGTGCCCCCCAAATGTTCAGTTATCTTATGACGACTTCTGTTAAGCATATGTAAGCTGTCGGATGAATATTTCCACCTAGATGGAAAAACTGATTTCTATCTTCCTTGAAAAACCTCCTTTGGAACCTCCTTTGCTATAATCTGTCTTAAACTGATGATCAGAAAAGATAGTATTAAATAAAAGATGAAGTGAAAACAAGCCCAAGCTATAATTCCTAATCCTCAGAAGCAAAATAAGTGCTGTCAAGAATAAGTGAACTATAATTAGTAATTTGGAGTAATTGACTTTACTGGTACAGAGATTGGTTGAATTTTGGTTCTAAAAGAATAAGGATCAGATTAGAGCAGAATAATGGCTTGAAATTAAAGACAAAGTATGTAGGACGTTTAAGAGCTCAGAGTAAGAGATTTATGGATAGAGAAAGTTCTGAAATGTCTTCAGTTGGTCTCAGAGTACCCGTGAGAAGTTAATATGAACCCAAGAATGGTGAGGTTAGCTGTGAGCCACGTGTTAAAACTCCTTCTTGAGAGTGCCATCTTGGTTTGAGGATTAGAAATTGAGGAAGAATGTTTCCGACCAAAAAAAAAGATAAAATATGAGTTTGGTATTCTTTTCAAGAGTGTTTGGAATGGAATAACTAATAAAGAAGTGATTATACGGGATGGAAACTGGTATTTGGCTGGAGAGGGAGGTATGATTTCGGATGGTATTTAGCACCATTGGTCATGACCTTATAATTATATCCTGAAACTTTGTCATGGTGACAATATTTTAGATGAATACTTTATAAATTTTTTATGTTTATATAGCCATGTGATAAGAGAATGGGTGAGAAATCACCGTGAAAGATGTATTTTCAGGAAGCGATGTGTGGGAAGTGAGTAAGATTGCAGACGCGTGATGTCGCAGTTGGCCATGGCAGCTTCCAGTTAGCCAGTCTTGGGGGGAAAACAATCTTTCTTCCCTTTATGACCAAACATTTAGCTTTGCTTTCCTTGAAATCAGTTATATTAACTACCATCAATTTGAATTTTCACTTTTTTTAGGTAGTTAAGTCATTTAGTAAACTAAAATATTTTCTTTTCTTTTCTTTTTTTTTTTTTTAAAGCAGAAGCAAGATACAGTAGAATATGACAGGTATACATGAATTATAAGTTGAACCGACAGTTTAAATATGAAAAGTGTAACTCGGTGTTAACTTAAATACTGGTTTTTAATTTTTAGTGGACAAGGGAAGTAATTATTTACTTGTTAAAGATGGCTGTTCCATTTAAAATATTTAGTTCACAATAGTAAAAAGAAACCTGAAGTGTACCTCCAAAGTAATAATGATTTTTGTAAACACACACATATATATATGTAGCCAAATATATCGCCACTATGAGAAGGATAATACGTGTATCCCACAGATCTGCCAGTTCCTTTTTGAAAAGTTTTAAAACTTTCTCTGGTTATTCGTGTCACTAGAGTCAGATCTTCATTCATTCTCAAATGTCCGATGTCTACTGTGTGCCAGGCCCTGAAGATACAACTTGCAGAAGATACACGAAGATTAATGAAGCTGTCAGAAATATTGGGTACAAGAACACAGAAATACTGTGGAGACAGTGCCTGGGTGGCTCAGTTGGTTAAATGTCCGACTGTTGGTTTCAGCTCAGGTCATGGTCTTGGGGTTGTGGACATGGAGCCTGCTGGGGATTCTCTCTCTCTCCTGCCCCTCCCCCAGTTCACGCCTCTCTCTAAAATAATAGATAAAATCTTTAAAAAATGCTGTGGAAATCAGAGGATGGGTGCTAAATCTAAATTTGGGAAGGGAGGAAGGAGTTGGGGGGAGGGTTGAAGAAAGCTTTCCAGAGGAAGTGGCATATAAGTTGAGTCCTGAAGATTGAGTTTGAGGTCACCAAAAGGAGGAAGAGGAGAGATGAGTTGGGGTGGAATATGAAAATGGATTTTTTTTTAAGATTTATTTTAAAGAGTTAGAGGTAGGGGAGGGGAGGGAGAGAATCTCAAGCATCCTCCCACTGAGCAGTGAGCCCAACTAGGGGCTTGATATCATGACGCTGAGATCATGACCTGAGCCAAAATCAAGAGTCAGATGCTTAACTGACTGAGCCACCCAGACGCCTCTGAAAATAGATGTTTTAAATAAGGTGAATAGTATGTGAAGTCCCGTAAAGAAAATAACTTGTCAAGTTTGAAGATGAAAATAAGTTCAGTGTGGTTGAACAGTAGCTTGTGGAAGAGGAAGGGGCAGGTGTTCAGAGCTAGACAGGGGATCCTTTGAGTAGGGGGCCACATACGTCCTGGTTTGCCCAGGAACAGTCTGGTTTGTGCCTGCAGTCCCAGCATGATTATTAATAGCCTCCTTTCCATTTCAGTTGTTTCCTTCTTTAGATGATAAATTATAGGGCCACCCTTATTGTGAGCATGTTAAAAAGTTAGGATTTCATCCTAAGAGCAGTGGAAAGTCATCGAAAGGATTTAAGTAGGCAAGTGACACAGTTGCTGTAGGATGCAGCTTCTTGGAGTGGAGGGGTGGTGGTGGGGCGGGAGGAGTGGGCTGCTGAATGGAGGAAGCCGGCTGGAAGCCCGCGGAAAGTGATTCAGGTGAAACATGATTATGGCCTTAGTGAGGGATGTGAGGGATGGATAGAAGTGGGGGATGGGTGGAACTGGGCATAGCTTCAATGCATGGTATTGGCACAAGTGGTTAATTATTGGGAAAACATAATATAACCAAATATAATGCATATTATGTGTAATATACAATGAATTCCAAATACATTAAAGATTTAAGTGTAAAAAATTGAACCGCAATCATGGGATAGAGAAGAAACATTCCCAACCTCAGGAACAGATGGACGGACAGACACACACACACACACACACACGCACGCACGAAAAGTAAAAAAAAAAAATCCGTGTGTGTGGTTAGAGGGAATAATTTATTTATATAAACGATCTACATTTGTCTTTAATAAGGTGATAATGTATTACTTTGCCTTTAATTTTACATTTTACAAAGGGACTTGATAAAGTCTTAAAAGTAAACAGGAAATTTTTTTCATAATGTGTGATTGTATTTTTAATTCAAACTATGGAGAAAGTAGAAGTCCTGTGTTCATTGCCCTGTTTGTGAAGATGAACATCACTCCATGTGTTTAAGGACTTTCTACTTTGTGAAGTGTGTGTCCATATACCTTTCAGGGATAATTACTGTTCATTGGCTGCATTACTTTTCCTTTTTGCATACAGAAATATTACCTATGCATTTTTTTCGTTTAAGATTTATTTATTTAGGGGCACCTGGGTGGCTCAGTCAGTTAGGCATCTGCCTTCAGCTCGGGTCATGGTCCCAAGGTCCTCAGATCAAGCCCCACGTTGGGCTTCCTGTTTGGCAGGGAACCTGCCTCTGCCTCTCCCCACCCGCCCCCTGCTCCTGCTCTCTCTCTCTTTAAAAAAAAAAAAAAAAAAAAAAGATTTATTTTTTAAGGTGGGGAATCGGGGTAGGAGGGGGGATAGAATCTCAAGCAGACTCCCCAGTGAGCATAGAGCCCAACTTGGGGCTTGATCCCACAACCCTGAGATCATGACCTGAGCTGAAATGAAGACTCGAACACTTAACTGACTTAG
Organism: Ursus arctos; assembly: GCF_023065955.2. Taxonomy (NCBI): domain Eukaryota; kingdom Metazoa; phylum Chordata; class Mammalia; order Carnivora; family Ursidae; genus Ursus; species Ursus arctos. The sequence continues at coordinate 10,175,109 of NW_026622986.1, forward strand.
CCACCCAGGTGCTCCTACTTTTTCCTTTATAAATAGAATGTACTACTTTTTGTTTTGTTTTGTGGACTTTTAACATTTTGATATTTTGTGGACTTCTCTTTAGAGCAATGTAATTGTCCACCTCTAAGAGATTAAGTTAGATAACTCTGCTTTTTTTGCTATTTAAATAGCACTATAATGCACATCTCTTGTGTATTTTAGAATTTTATTGGGTCAATAAATTGCTGAGTTAAAATACCTGTACATTTAAAATTTTGATAGTGATTGCCAGCTTGTCCTTTGCAGTAATCTGGACAGGTCCTCTCAGTGTGCAGTGCCAACAAGCGTGCATGAGAAAGTCCTTTCCCCCATGTCCTCGCAAGCCCTGTTTAATTAATTGTCTTTTTCAGTTTTGTTAATTGATCACCAGTGGAATATATGTCAACACTTTCCCTGTACAGCCTGCCACCCTTGAGTCTCCAACAGTTAGGAAATGCTTGTCATTTTGTAACAGTTGTCTTACCTGAGGGTTGTCAAAGAGTTAAAGATTCCATCCAGTTGTTAAATGTCTGAATTGAGGGGCGCCTGGGTGGCTCAGTTGGTTTAAGCATCCGACTCTTGGTTTTGGCTCAGGTTATGATTTCAGGGTTGTGAGATTGAGCCCTGCTTTGGGCTCTAGGCTCCAGGCAGAGTCTGCTTGAGATTCTTTCTCTCTCCCTCCACACTCACTTGCTCTCTCTCTCTGCCCCCCAAATTAATTAATTAATTAATTAATTTTTAAAAATCTGTGAATGGATCAGCAGTCGCCATATACAAACAATAAATAATACTCTTATTACTCAATGTTTATAAAATCCAGTCTCATTGTCCAAATTGTAAAGTCCAGGAAAAGTAATGAAGCATCAAAGAAACAACGGATGGTGAGAAAAAGGAAGTGGGGGTAGTGAGTAGCAGAAGGCCTGTAGATGTGATAGGGTGTGGGAGCTTCCTGCTGTCATAGAGTGGAGAAGAGCAATGGTGTTGGTGGCCTTTGGGAGAGCTGATGAAAGGTTATGGATCTCTGCAGAGACTTTGTTTCTAGAGGAAGCAAAGAGAGTCATTAATACTAAGAACCACTTCTAGGCGTCCCATGGCCACATTAAAGGCAAATCAGCCTCCACAAATCATCATTCAGAGGCTTGTTTTTGATAAAACAATGAAGTGATATCATCTCCAGAACATGGTATTGTAATTTAGGAAGTCAGGGAAAATCTGGTTGATTTTTTAAAAAGACAATAAAATAAGAAGATTTGTTGTAATTGTTCAGCTTTCCAAAACATGCACTTACCAGAAATTACTCATTGCCTGAGCATGTAGAATGGATGAGACTTCATTTAAGCATGCAAAAGGGAACAGCTTCCTTCTGGAGGAATAAATCAGTGTTACTCATTCTTATGAGTTAGACACTTAATTCTGTGGATCTGACAGATACTTAGAACATAGAATCGACTCCAGGGGGTCCAAAGCAGTGAAAGCCTGTGTGCCTGATGAGTTACAAGGCCTAGTGTTCAATTTCCTGCATAGTTTTCTGAGCAACAGGTAAACCCATCAGTTGTGACTGGGGTGGTTATGGCATATGGAAATACAATTTTCTTATTTAGGTGTGTTGCCTTTGAAAAGGACAATCTGTATATTGAAGAATAGAGTAGTCACAGTTAAAACAGGCAAATAGAATACAAAGTTACTTTTAGTTGCCCAGAATAAAAATGTTGTTAACCACAAAAATGTGCAAAACAAAACTATTAAGAATTAGGAACTCGGTATCTATCAATCTTAAAAATATATTTTGGAATCCAGACATGGCGGTGGATACAAAGCTAAGGAGGAAAAATACATAGCTGCTGTTGTTAATATTGCCCATCCACTATAATAATCATTTTATTTTAAAAGATGTTTACTAGCGATCTCTATTGGTCTTAACTATGTGCAAGGTAATTGTCATGGATACCCAGACAGCGGACATTTCTGATGTTCTTCATTCAACTCTTTCAGGATCCCTATTCCCATCCACTGTCATTCCTATCTTCCTGTCCAAGACTTCACGTGCCGTTTTTTGTAGTGCAAGTCTCCTGGTGATGAATTCCTTCAGATTTTGTAGGTCTTTAAAAAGTCGCCATTATCCTTTTGTTACTAAAAGACACTTTTGCTGGGTATAGAATTTTAGGTTGCCAGTTTTCTTTGAGTATTTAAAAAGTGTTGCTCTGTTATCTTGTAGCTCACATTGTTTCTGATGTGTGTTGTCGTTTTTATCTTTTTTTTGTTGGCTGATTTTAAGATTTTTTTCTTTCTCATTGGTTTTAAGCAATTTGGTGTTACTTGGTTTTATGTTTTTTTGTGCTTGGATATGTTGAACTTCTTGGACCTAGGGGCTCTTTCCCCGCATCAGATTTGGAATATTTTCTGCCATTATTTCTTCAAATACTTTTTAGCATCTCTCCTTTCTTTGGAGATGCCAAGTAGGTATATATAAGTTGTCCCATAGCTCAGTAATGTTCCATTCATAATTTTTCACCATATTTTCTCTATGTGTTGTTTCATTTTAAATAGTTTATAAATTGCTTTAATTATAAGCATTACTCTCATTCAGTGTACTTTTTAAAAAAGTTTCGTACATTGTATCTTTTATCTCTAGAAGTTTGATTTGAATCTTTCTTACATATGATAAGTTTCATTTTCAGTCTTTCCTCTGGCTTTTTAAACATTTGGAGTACAGTTACAGTAATTGTTTTAATGTCCTTGTCTGCAATCTCTCTGTAATTTCAGGATTTGGTTCTGTGTAATTCTGTCATCTGTGTAATTTTCAGGGTTCTATGGTGTTATGTTTTTCTTCATTATGAATAGTATGTTCTTCTGTCTTCATATGCCTAGTAATTTTTGTCAGTAATTGACCCTCAGTCATTAGGAGTTTCACTTTGTTTGATGCTTGATATTTTCATATTTTTATTGGTAATATTCTTGAGGTTTTTTTCCTGTTATTAAGTTACTTGGAAACATTTTGATCCTTCAGAGGCTTCCTTTTAAGCTTTGTTAGGTGAGATCTTCGCTGTGTTTAATCTTGGATTAAGTATTTCCTACTATTAAGACAATATTCCTCTGTTAATTGTCCGCAATGCCCTGTGAATGCCAGACTTTTCCCCTGTGACTGAAGGAAACGGGAGCTGTTCCTGCCCTGTGTGAGCTTTGGGGATAACCTTGGAACTATTGACATTTTGGAGCTGGAAGATTTGGGGGGGAGGGGGTTGGAGGGCAGGGAACTGCCCTGTATGCGGTCAGGTGTTCAGGAGCTTCCCTGGCCTCGATGCGCTAGACGGCAGTCGCATCCTCCACGCTTCGATGACTCGGCATGTCTCCAGACATTGCCAAGTGGTTATTGGGAGTAAAATTATCCTCAGCTAACAGCAAACATCGCCCTGATCCTTTCTGGTAGTTTTTTTGTACGTGTATGCCTTGGCTTAAGGACTCAAGGGGGACCTCCTGCAGACCTCCAGAGCCCTGTGCCTGTCCCACCATCTTGTCTTTCATACTGTCCCCTGAGAACTTTAGTTCCTTGACCTCCCAGCATTCCCCACTCTGCTGTTGCAACTTCGGGAGACCAGTGGGTTCTGCGTGGGTACCTTCTCCCCCTACACGGCCAGGAAACTCCGGGCTCACGAGGCTCACATTTATTTCCTCTCGGTGATCACCGTCCTTCATCATCTGATCTCCAGTGTCTTCCAAAACCATTATTACATCTTTTGGGTTTTTTTGTTTGTTTGTTTTTTAAAGTTTTCTGTTTTTTAGTTTTTTCCATTAGGGTCCCTGTTAACTTCATCTTGGCTCTCATCCTCATTTCTGAAAACTTAACTACGAATAGCCAGCTGTTGACTGGAAGCCTTACTAATAGCAAGTAGTTGATAACATGTATTTTATATGTTATATGTATTATATACTGTGCTCTTCCAATAAAGTAAATTAGATAAAAGAAAACACTAAGAAGATTATAAGGAAAAGGAAATACATTTATAAGACTGTATTGTATTTATCAAAAAAATACCTGGATGTAAATGGACCCATACTATTCAAACCCGTTTTGTTCAGGGGCCACCTGTACTTAACCCAAATTGTGTGTGTGTGTGTGTGTGTGTGTGTGTATGCATTAAAAGATAGGAAATATTTAGCAGCACTATTTGTAATAGCCAAGAATTGAAAACATGCTAAATGTTCCTCAGAGGCATAGTGGGTAAAGAACTGTGAGATACTCCTATCTTGGGCAAAAAGGACCACAGGTGAATGCAGCTGGACCACTGAGAGGCTATTACAATTCTCCAGGTAAAATTTGATGACATCGATGTCTCGGAACTTTCCTGTAAAAATGGTCTGTTGGTTCTACTCCGTTTTGCTCTTTTTGCACGACGGCAGTGATAGACAACACATGTATGAACGAAGACTGGTTTGCCAGCCCCTGGTCTAGAGCTGAGAGAAGACAACACATTTAGGATATGTTTTGCAAGTAGATTTAACAGGGTATGGAGTAGGTGTTGGGGGGTGGAGGGTGGAGGAGGGATTTGTTTCAAGGATGAGTTCTAGGCTTCTGGCTAGAGTAATTTACAGACTGTGGTGGTGGTGGTGATGCACAAACAAGGTAGTCAAAAGTCTAAAACCCACTCTCCTAAAATAGGTGCTTTTTTGGTTATTGGTCTATAATGACAATGTGACAGTGTTTTGTGGAGTTTTACCACCATGACAGTCATGACTGGAAAAACTTTTATTCTTTTATACACAAATTAGTTAGCTTATGATGCAAAAAAGTGAAAAGGTGAGAAAACAAGAAAAGAGTGCAAGTTAGTCAAATTGGTCAGTTTTTTGTGTGCTTTCTACTAACAGTAGGAAGGGAAAAATACAGTTCTCAGACTCCTACTGGCTCATCAACAGTGTACCTATAGCCTCATTTTCTAGCAAAAACAATAACCCCCCACCCATCTCCCCAGCTGCCACCCTTGTAAGGATGAACCAGAGACTATACGGGTGAGAGGACTTTTATGCTGATTCTTGTCCTACGTTAGTGGCACTGGGGATGCGGGTGGCCGCTAAACAGAGCTGCCTTCTTCCATCCTACATACTCCCATTTCTAAGATCCTCCTTTTCAAGTAGTTTGCCTAGTACCATTGTTACATCGAAATTATAACACCAATTTGATTTTCTTTATAGTCAGATGTGCCTGGGATTTTGTATTTGATTAATTTTTTTTCCAAATTTTCACTTTGACAGGCTTTGCTCTCTGTACATGATACTGTGGCTCAGAAGAATTACGATCCTGTGTTACCTCCGATGCCTGATGATATTGACGATGAAGAAGACTCAGTAAAAATCATTCGTCTGGTCAAAAACAGAGAACCACTGGTGAGTTTTGGTCTACATTTTGTGCTCAGATACAAGTAGATATCATGATAAAGCCAAATGTGATGAGGACATACCATTTTTTCCTCTCTTTGAAACATAACTTTTCTGTGTTGTCAAACTTTAAAATAGAATATTCATGTCTAAAAAACATTATTTAGAAAAATGAAAAAAAGGCAAATAAAATGACAGGCATTATCTTGGTTATAAATAGCCATAATTTGTAAGATGTGGTATTGACATTTATAAAAGAAAGCATAACGTGTGCCAGCCACAGCTGATTTAAGATTAAATGATGCAACTAGAAATAATTGATTATGACATTTCTAGAAAGCTGATTTATTTTAGAGTAATGAGGAGAAATTTATCAAATGTCTCTTATTTCAAAATGTAAATGTACCCATTAATTTTAGCACCAGAATTTATACAATGTCAGATTACATCAGGGGGTTTATGGTGGGCAGAATGATGCCCAGTGTGGTCATGTCCTAATCTTCAGAACCTGTGAAATACTACTTTAAATAGCAAAGGGACTTGTCATGATTTGGTAAGAATCTTGGGAAGATTATCCTGGGTTAGATGGTGGGCCTAGTGTCATCACAAGGGTTTTTACTGAAGTGGAAAAGGGGGGGCAAGGAGTCAGAGTTGCAAAAGGACACAAGATGATTAAAGCAAAGGTTGATGTTACCATGAACCAAGAAATGCCAGAAATTTCTGGAAGCTGGAAAATTCTCTACTAGATCCTCCAGAAGGAATGCAGCCCTGCTGACACCTTGATTTTAGCCCCAGAACACTCATTTCGACCCTCCGACTTCCAGACCTGTAAGATAATAAATTTGGGTTGTTTTAAGTCAGTACCTTCGTGTGGCACATTTGTCACAGCAATAGGGTATGAGTACAGAGTGTATCCATGTTTTGATGAAACTACGTTCAGCAGAAAAATAAATTTTATCGTCTAGCAGGTGATTTTAAATGTGTTGTGGCTCATTTTGTCTACTTAAGACATTTTTGTGTTCTTAAAGCAAGTAACAGTGGATAATGCAATACGTGAGCTACTTTACCTACGTTATATTTAGTCTTCATAGTACGCGTCTTCTTTTCCATTTTTGTAGGCTAGGAAACGGATATGCAAAAAAGCACAGCAACTTAGCTAAGTATCACAGCTAATGATGGTAAAAGTAAGGAGGTGAGACCTCCTTTCTACCTTCAAATACTAACTCTTTCTTTACACTGTATTGTGTCTTTATTTTTACCTTTTAGGTGGCTTTCATATTTTGCTTTATTTAAGGACAACTTTGGTACCTTGATAAACGCATTGGACACTCTTACCCAGAAAAATACCCAGATGAATTTGCATGTAATATAAGGGAGTGTTGGAGCCCCTGACGTTCATGCATGGATATCCTGGGACTCCTTGTATTCCTGGCTAAGATTGTTTAACATAGATTATAAGTTTATGCTTTTCATCTGTGGTTATAACTCTGCACTGGTAACCTAAATATCTCTTGGTATTTATTATGAAGGTGACATACTTATTAAGGCTAGGTGGTATGCAGTTGGGATCTCAGCGCCTGTCACCATAAAGTGACTAATTCTTGGTGGCTTCTGTGTATCCCTCAGTAAGAAATACGTGTTTTGTTTTGACAGATTCAGGCTCTTAGATGATCGAAAGGCTGACCATGTTGAGGAGTTCAGTAATTCCTTAGTAATCATTTCTGTGATCGGTTACAGTTTTCCCAGGGGCAGCAAGGTTTGGGCTGCGTTGGTTTGGTGAGCTAACATTTAAACTGCCATCGGCGACATGTAAGTCCCGAGAAGATCTTCCAAATGTTTGTCAGAGGAATTAGGCATGCACTGCATTGAGATGTTCCAAAGGTTTTAACTGGGCCAGCTGCAAATCAGTTTCAATTTAAAAAGCAATTGAATGAAATATACAGAATAACCTGAAGTTGTGTTATACTTTGTTCCTGAATATATCATGTGCTTTAGCTAGTAAGCATGTAACCACTGAAATAATTAGCCCTACTTTGACATTGTCATCCTTTGTTAGCTCTCTTTTCTTAAAGTTTATATCATATAGTATATTTAAAATGAGACTCTGAACTAGGATAATGGCGAGAGGTCTGTATGTTAGATTTTATCAGACCAGGTGGATCTTTAGATACAGAGTGCAAGAGAAGAGGGTAAGTAAAAAATACCCCCGGATGTTATTTAAGTGGCCAGAAGTGTGTATGTTCAGTTAGCAAGAGTAGAAGGAAATGCATGGGAATAAAAATTTCGAGTTTCCCTACAGTTGAACGGAGCCTTTGGGGCTTAGGTAAATTTAAAAATGGGTTGAATTGTTAAACTGTTTAAAAATAAATTATTTCTCTGGGAACCTAGGCGGCTAGGTTAGTTGAGTATCTGACTCTTGATTTTGGCTCAGGTCGTGATCTCAGGGTCCTGAGATGGAGCCCTGTGTCAGGCTCTGCACTGAGCAGAGAGCCTGCTTGGGATTCTCTTTCCCCCTCTCTTCCTCTGCCCCCCCAACTAAAAAAAAAAATAATGATAAATAAATATATATAAATATAAAAATCTAAAAAATACTTCTTTTAAGCATGAGAATATTTTCCAGATTTGTAACATTTGTATATTCTGGGGATATCTTAAACATTTCTGGAAATTGTTCAGTTTCTTATTCCTGTACCATGGTATAATTTGGCAATTTTGAATATACTTAATAGCATTTTTCTTTCTACTGCCTCTTAAATGTGGGGTGTTTAAAAATTTTAATTCCGTTTCATTTTTCTCCATTATTTTTATTCCACTTTTTGTCTGTTTTTTACATGAATTAAAAGATTTTTTCTCTCTGTTTCTCCATTATGTAAAAGTAAATTAATAGTAAAAGTTTTTTTCCCCAAACTTATGAAGTTAACTTCTTTAAACTCTAGGTTTATTTTTTTATATTAATATTCCATATATAAGGCAATTTCAAGCAATTCCAAGTACTTTTAAGTTATTTTACTTTAAAAAATTATTTTAGTTACTGATCCTTTGTCTTCCTAGTGAGCCCCAATTTGCTTGTTTTTTGTTCAAAGAGCTATATATTAAAAAGATAAAAATAAACTTCATATAGAAAACGCATCTACGTGGGATGAAGAAATCCCTCAGATTATTTGTTAGGATTCCTGAGAAAAGTATTAAGATTTCAGAAGTCATTGCAACCTTGGAATATGAGATCAAGGAAGGGGAATTACTTGTCTTGAACTTTTTTTCATCCAAATGTATAATTAGTGTATTATTTTTAATTTGACAGTTATTGTAAAATAGGATTATTGGATGAATAAACTTAAAGTCTAAAAAATGAACTAGTTAGAAAAGTAGAAAATAGTCGTTTTCAACAAGCTTGTCATTTTACATTTGTCAAATGTCATTTGTCATTTTGGGGAGGTTATTGGAAAAGCCACAACCACCAAAAGGGTAGGGAGTGGGGGGAGAAGCAGAAACTGAGAGAAGATTGAGTCTAAGGCATCCTTAGGAGAATGAATCCAGGCGGTTAAGAATCAAATAGTTAAGATGAGGGAAGCCAAGCCGAAATAAAATTCTAGAGATTGGATGGTCAGTAAGTTTTTAGCAAATGATTCAGGAGGAAAGGCCGTAAGATTTAGCAGCCAAGGGCTTTGTTTATCAGTGTTATTTAAGAATGTAATTTTGGGGGCCCCTGGGTGGCTCAGTTGGTTACGCATCCGATTCTTGATTTCAGCTCAGGTGATGGTCTCAGGGTCCTGGGATTGTGCCCTGCGTCAGGCTCTGTGCTCAGGAGGGAGTCTGCTTGAGGCTTCCGTCCTTCTCCCTCTGCCCCTCCCCCTCTCGCTCACTCCTGTCACGCACATTCTCTCTCCCAAATAAATAAATAAACTTAACGAAAAAAGTAACCGTGTTTGTTAGACTGAGTTATAATGCAGTGAAATAACTACCAAGCTTGCATTAGATGACCTAAGTGGGAGGCACTATGCTGTCGCTTACTTGCTGTGTGTCCTCACAGGAACAAGTCACTTAGCCTCCCAGCCTGAGGTGCCTTATTAGGTCATCGTGAGATACGCCTCTTCAAGAGTGTTGTGAATATCAACTAGCATAATGTATTTGACATGCTCTGTACGTTTTTATGCATGACGCCCACATTATGTAAACGTTACACAGAATGATGGTACGCTAGGAGTTCTAGATGATAGTTGTTGAAGGAGAGGACCATTTCCAGGGAAAAGGGTCAGTGAGCACAGATTATGTAGGTATTTGCCAGGGAAAGGTGAGAGGGAGATAATTTGAGGGGAGGGATGGATGAATGAATGGAGAAAAGGAGAGAAAAACACTGGCCAAGATGCAGAGAGCAGAGCTATCCTCCCTCCCTGTGAATATGGAATCATTTGTATCTGTTGTATCCAGAAATAATAATAATAAATACTAATTTTTAGGCGAGCTTAAGAAAATGACATTGTTGGTGAGTGAGTGGGTTATGATCCGGATTTTCAGTTTCTGGCCTGGGTTGTCCTTGCTGCTTTTAGAATCATGGTGCTCGAACTTTGGTGTTCTAAGAATTACCTGAGGTGCTTACTTAAAATGCAGACCTCACAGCCTCTGTCCCCCAGAGAGTCTGCATCAGTAGCTTTCAAGTGGGGCCTGGGAATCTACATTTTTTTAAAATGTCTCTGATATTCTTGATGCAAATGTTTGGTAGATGATACTTGAAACCACTTTGATTTCAAGGGTTCAGCCTGAAATCACCTGTTACACCAGCTGAAGGAGGAGGTCTTAGAATATGGGCAGTATTGTAGGAGATGCAGTTTTCACGTAGGACATCATATAGCCCGGTCTCAGCAGTCGTCTTTTGTAAACCATTTTACAGCAGTAACAAGACAAATTTAAGCAGAATTTTAACTTCTCAGTCTAACCTGCAGTTCTCTCTACTCTATGTTGTGTCAAAATCACATAGAATAATGGGGTGCCTGGGTGGCTCAGTTGGTTTAGTGTCCAGCTCTTGATTTCGGCTCAGGTCATGATCGCAGGGTCATGAGACTGAGCCCTGCACTGGGCTGCATGCTGAGCGTGGAGCCTGCTGGAGAGTCTCTCTCTCCCTCTGCCCCTCCCCTGCTCGTGTGCATGTTCTCTCTCTCTCTCTCTCAAAAATCACATAGAATGAACTCAAAATAACGATATAAGAAAATGTGTAAGTACTAAAACATCAGATACAGTGTTAATTCTTTTGCCTTTGCCATCTGTGCCATAGGACTGTAGCTTTTATGTAATAATGACATGTAATGTGCTCTATTTTAGTGAGTTTTTATCTTATTTTCATGCAGGTATGTTCCTCTAGGAATACCTCAAAGAATTGGGATAATAGGGGTTTGGAAAGCAGTATGGAAGTAGAAATCTTTAAGAACAAAGGGATCAAAACGAGGATTGAGTCAAGTGCTGGTATTATGTAGAAAGTGAGAGATTATTTCTCGGGTCCGTAGTTCACCTTCCAGGGACAGGTAGAAGCAAGCACTTCTGTTTCAAGATTCCCGTCTGTAACAGAGAACCCTTCAGCGTCGGAGTGCTCTTCTTTACACATTCTAGAAATGATTTCATCCAGCCCCTGGCTTTAAAAATCATCTGTGTGTCAGTGACTCCCGGGTCTATTTTTCTTCCAGATCTTTTTTCTGAGTTTTAAATTTGTATGTCCGTCCGTGTACTTGATAGCTCCATTGGAATGTCTAACGGACATCTCTGTCTTGACATGTCCAAAAGTAAACTGATCTTGTCCCCAAATCCATTCCCCTTCTAGGATTCCTCCTCTTAGTTGATTACAATCCCATCTTCCTAATTGCTCAGCCAAAAACCAGAGTCAATCTTTGATACCTTTCTTCTTTCATGTCCCATTTCCAGTCCATTGGGACTTCTTTTGGCTCTACCCATAATATATCCGGACTATTCATCACTCTCCTCCTGCCAGTCAGATCCAAGCCTCCTTCATCTCTCCCCTGGAGTATTTCAACCACGTCCAGTTTGTTTCCTTGCTTTAGCTCTTACATTCCTTCACCCTTAACAGTAGGTAGAGTGAGTCTGTTAGATTACAGCACTTCTGCTGTTCAGCTTCTCCCTGTTTCTTTCAAAATAAAATCCAGAGCCCTGGGGACGCCTGGGTGGCGCAGTCATTGGGCGTCTGCCTTCGGCTCAGGGCATGATCCCGGCGTTCAGGGATCGAGTCCCACATCAGGCTCCTCCGCTGGGAGCCTGCTTCTTCCTCTCTCACTCCCCCTGCTTGTGTTCCCTCTCTCGCTGGCTATCTCTGTCAAATAAATAAATAAATAAATAAATAAATAAATAATCTAAAAAAATAAATAAAATCCAGAGCCCTCACAAGGATCTACGTGATCTGTTAACCATCTGTGCTCAGCTCCTACTGCTTCTCCCTGTTTACTTTACTCCAGCCACACTGCCTTTTTGCTTTTCCTTGATCATTCTATTCATAGTCCCATCTCAGCACCTTTGTGCTGTTTTCATCTATTCTTTCCCTTTGGCTAACTCCTTCATCTCCTTTTTTTTTTCTTTAAAGAGAGGGAGAGGGGAGTGGTAGAGAGAGAGGGAGAGAGAATCTTAAGCTCCACGATCAGCACAAAGCCTCTTGCAGGGCTCCGTCTCACAACGCTGAGATCACGACCTGAGTGGTGGACCCGGACACCTTCTCCTTCATCTCCTTTTTCTCTTTCTTTACTCAATGCCATCTTCTCATTGAGGTGTGTCTTTACACTGTCTTTACGTTGTCTTTCTTCTACCTGCCCTGGCGCTTCCGATCTTTCTCACCCTGCCCTCTCTCATACCTAGAGTGTTTACCACTTTCTAACTAACACACTGTATATCTCATGATTTCATCTATTGTTTATCGTCCTTCTCCCTTGTTAGATGTAAGCTCCACGAGGGGGCAGGAATGCTTAGTTTGTTTGTTTCACCGCTGTATTACAAGCTCTTAGAACCTGGCACAGAGTAGGTTCTCAATAATATTTGTCAACTTTATTGAGTCATAGAGTAAGTCAAAAGGACTAGCAGTAAGGGGCGCCTCGGTGGCTCAGTTAGTAAAGTGTCTGCCTTTGGCTCAGGTCATGCTCCTGGGGTCCTGGGATCGAGCCCTGCATCGGGCTCCCTCTCAGTAGGGAGGCTGCTTCTCCCTCTCCCTCTGACCCTCCCCCTGCTTGTGTGTGCTCTCTTTTCTCTCTCAAGTAAATAAATAAAATCTTTAAAAAAAAAAAAAAGGACTAGCAGTAAGCACAACAAACTGAACGGTCCTACATTGAAAAATAGTATGATTCGTAGAGAAGAAAGAGATTTATTCCAGTTACCTAATTCTATGTTACAAACCACCCCAGATTTTGTGGCTGAAACAGTAACATATTATTATATTTCATAGTTTTAGAGGTTGGATAGGCTCAGTGGGTGGTTCTTACTTAGAGTCCCTCACATGTACAGTTAGATGGTGGCCGAGACCGGAGTCATCTGTGAACTTCATTCCTATGACTGATGTCTGGCCTGGGATGGCTGGAAAGTTGGGGGCTGATCGGGCATCTTTTTCTAGGTGGTACCTCCATATGGCTGGTGTGGGCTTCCTCACAGCATGGCAGGAATCACGATTTCTTATGGTGTCTGACTTCCCAGAGAGGAAGTATTTCAAGAGGCCCAGGAGGCAGCTGCAAGTCTTCTCATAGCCTTCGATGCCTTAAAGCCATTTTTACCATTTGATGTGGGAATATGGCGTGCACATATATTAAAGGAAGGAATTGTTGATCTCTGTCATAGATAAACTACTGCAAGGGTAATGAATTTATAAATTTATGAGTAAAAGGTTATAGAAAGATGCAGGGTGAGCAGTATTGAATAATAGTTAAGATTAAAAATAAGCAATTCTGATGAGTTTGCCTTAGGTAAGTCCTGACTTTACTGCACACTAATTTTCTGATCTTAGACAAATTGTAACCATTTGTGATTACTTTCTCGTCTATAAAATATGGATAAATAGAGACTGGGGTTCACGATGGCAGTGTAGGAAGATCCTGGACTCCCTCCCTTCCATGTATAAAACAAATATACAACTGCATATAGAATAATTTGAAAAAGACCAGAAAACTGGATGAACAGAGCCTCCACAACAAAGGGCAAAAAGGACAGCATTGAGATGGGTAGGGGAGGAAGAGAGACCATCTTGCCAAAAATAACACACTGTACATTCAACGATCCACAGTCAAGGAGCCTCTCAAAAATATGGAAGTTTTCCCTGAGTGAGGGCTTTGTGTATTGGGCACCCAAAACCCTTAGATCCTGAATGAGAGAGAGGAGTCCCCTAAGTGCCAGACTTTTGAAAACCAACAGGGATTATATTCAGGAAAACCATGGAACTATAGGGAATGGAGAACTTGCTCTTAAGGGCTCATGTGCAGACTCACTCACCCAGGGCCCCAGCACAAAACTCCAATTTGCAAAGCACCTAGACCAGATGTGAAGAAGACCCACTTACTAATCTTAAAGTGCTTGCCAGAGAGGCAGGAAACTTTTGAACTTTTCCCAGGGATGGAGACACTGGCAGGTGGCATACTTGTGACCTTATCTAGCTTGTTAAAGTTAGTGAGGGTGGGAGTCATTTGGGAACTATTCCTCTAATCTGCTAGAGTTGGGGGGTGTGCCCAGCTGAGAATCCTGCCAATCCCCACACTGCAATTGTGCATCCCAGCAGGGTCAGGCAACAGCCCTGCCCCCCACCCCTTTGCCACAGTGCAGCTTTGTGCCGCTCAGAGCAGCCACGCATTACAACCAGGCTGGGCACTAGCCCTGCACACCGCTGCATCACTCACATACCCCTGCCACAGCAAACAGATTCATGCATCCCATACAGGGGATGCTTCCTGAGCACCTAGCTCTGGTCAGAGGGGATTGAGTTCTGCGCCATATGACATCTCCTTTGAAAGGTCGTCACTCCTTCAATACTAGGAGAGGTGATTGGTTTACCTAGTACATAGAAACAAACACAGTCGGGCAAAAATGAGACAATAGGAAAATGTTGCAAATGAAACAGGACAAAAATTAGAAAATGACATTGATGAAATGGAGATCAGCAGTGTATCTGATTACGAATTCAAAGTAGTGGTCGTAAAGGTGCTCACTGAACTCAGAAGAAGATTGGATGAACACTGTGAGATCCTCCACGAAGAGAAAGTATAACAAAATTGCAGACAGAAGGTACAGAGCTGAACAATGCAGTAATTGAACTGAAAAATACACTAGAGCAGTTCAACAGACTGGATGAAGCCAAAGATCAGATCAGCACGCTGGAAGAAAAAGCAATAGAAGTCATCCAGACAGAGCAGCAAAAAAGAAAAAAAGAATGAAAAAAAATGAAGATAATTTAAAGAGCCTTTGAATCAACACCAAGTGGAATGACATTCAAATTATAAGGTTCCAAATACAAGATAGACAGGGCCAGAAAACTTATTGGAAGAAATAATGACTGAAGACTTTTCTAATCTAGAGAAGAAAATAGACCTACAGGTCCACAAAGCCCAGAGAGTTCCAGACAAGAAGAACCCAGAGAGATCCATACCAGGACACATTATAATTAAAATGGTAAAAGAGAGAATCTTAAAAACTGCAAGAGAAAAACAACTTACTGTATCAAGGAAACCCCATAAAACTATCAGCAGATTTTTCAGCAGAAACCTTGCAGGCCAGAAGAGAGTGGCATGACTTATTTGAAGCTCCGAAAGAAGAAAACCTCTAACCTAGAAGTCTCTACTGGTAAGTTTAGTACTCAGATTTGAAGGAGAGATTAAAAAGTTTTACAGATAAGCAAAAGCAGAAGTGGTTCATCATCATTAAACTGGCTCTATCAGACATGTTAAGGGGACTTCTCTAAACTGAAAAAGAAATGGCACTAATTAATAATAAGAAAGCATATGAAAGTAAAAATGTCACTGAAAAAGGCAAATATATGGTAAAGATACTGTATCAACCACTAATAAAGCAAGTGTGAAAGTCAAAATTCAAAAATAGTAAAATAAACTACAGTAATTAGTTAATGGAGGCACAAAATAAAGTGTAAAGTGTTACATAAGAAATATAAAACATGGGAGGCAGGAAGAAAAAATGTGAAGTTGTGGAATATATTCAACTTAAGTTGCTATCAACTCAAAACAGACCATTTTATACATAGGAAGTTATAGGTGAACTTCACAATAATCACAAAGCAAAATTTATACTAAATGCACAAAAGAAAATGAGAACAAACAATATATGAGAATAAGAGAACAAGAAATGAGAATAAACAATATAAGAAGAAGGCATTGAACCAGAAGGGAAGAGAGAGAAAAGAAGAACAGGTAGGAACTATGAAAACAGCCAGAAAACAATGAACAAAATGGCAGTAAATGTGTACCTATCAATGATTACTTTAAATGAACTAAATATTCCAGTCAAAAGACACAAGGTGGTTAAATGGATAAAATATAAGAAGACACATCTATATGCTCCCTATAAGAGACTCACTTCAGAAGTAAAGACATACATAAACCGAAAGTGAAAGAATGGAGAAAGATATTCCATGCAAATGGAAACAAAAAGCTGGCGTAGCTACACTTATAAAAGACAAAATAGACTTTAAAACAAAAACTGTAGTGATAAACAAGAAAGGGCATTACATAATGAAAAAGGTCAACCCAACAAGAAGACCTAACATTTGTAAATATATATGCACCAAATACAGAGACACCAAGATATATAAAGCAAATATTACAGACCTAAAGGGAGAAATTGACAGTTATACAGTAACAGTAGGGGACTATAACACCCCACTTACATCAATGGATATGTCATCCAAACAGAAGGTCCATGAGGAAACAGTGGCTTTGAACAATGCATTAGACCGGGTGGACTTGATAGATAGGTACATCCAAAAAGAACAGAATACGCATTCTTCTCAAGTGCACATGGAACATTCTCCAGGATAGATCACGTTAGGCCACAAAACTAGTCTTAATAAATTCAAGAAGATGAAATATCAAGCATCTTCTCCACCCACAATGGTATAAAACCAGAAATCAATTAAAAGAAGAAAATTGGGAAAACCCCCAAAATACAGAGATCAAACAACATGCTACTGGACAATCAGTGGGTCATTGAAGAAATCAAAGAAGAAATTAAGTACCTAGGGACAGAAATGAAAATAGGAACACCACAAACCAAAATTTTTGAAATCAGCAGAAGTGGTAGTAAAAGAGAAATTCATAGCAATACAAGCCTACCTCAAGTAAATCTCAAATAATCTAATCATACACAAAAAGAAAGCCCAAAATTAGTAAAAGGAAAGAAATAGTAAAGATCAGGGCAGAAATAAATGAAAGAGACAAAACAATAGAAAAGGTCAATGAAACTAAGAGCTGGTTCTTTGAAAAGATAAAGCAAGTTGACAAACCTTTAGCCAGACTCATCAAGAAAAAGAGACAGGATTCAAGTAAAATCAGAAACGAAAGAGAAGTTAAAACTGAAACCAAAGAAATACAAAGAATCATGAGACTAAACAGTTATACACCAACATATTGGACAGCCTAGAAGAAATGGATAAATTCCTAGAAACATAATTTTCCAAGACCAAGTCATAAAGAAATAGAAAATCTGAATAGACCAATTGCTAGCAAGGATATTGAATTAATAATCAGAATTTCCCAGCAAACAAAAGTCCAGGACCAGATGGCTTCACAGATGAATTTTATCAAACATTCAAAGATTTAATACATATCCTTTTAAAACTCTTAAAAAATTAATGGGGAGGGAGCACTTTGTTAGTTTTGAAACACTACCCTGACACCAAAACCAGACAAGAATACCACATATACAACAGAAAGTCACAGGCCAATATCATTGATGTCACTGATGAAAAAATTCTTGGCAAAATATTAGCAAACTGAATTCAATAATACATTAAATGGGACATGAGCTCTGGATCAAGTCCAGAGATCCAAGGATGGATCAGTGCCCACAGATCAATCAGCATGACATACCACATTAACAAAATGAAGGATATAAAAATCATGTGATCTTAATAGATGCAGAAAAATCATTTGACAAAATTCAACATCCATTCATATCCAAACTCAACCAAGTGAGTAAAGATAATAAAGGCTGTATATGACACACCCACAGCTAACATCATACTCAGTGGTAAAAAGTGGACAGTTTTTCCTCTAAGATTAGAAGCAAGAAGAGGATTGCACAGTCTTGCCATTTATTATTCAACACAGTACTGGAGGTCCTAGCAACAGCAATTAAGCAAGAAAAAGAAATAGAAGGCATCCAAGGAAGGAAGAACTATAAAATTATCACTGTTTGCAGTTGACACAGTACTATATAAAGAAAATCCAAAAGACTCCACCAAAAGTGTTAGAACTAATAAATGGATTTAGGAAAGTAGGAGGATACAAAATTAACATAACAGAAATCTGTGGTGTTTCTGTACGTGAATAATGAAATATCAGAAAGAGGAATTTAGAAAACAGTCTCATTTAGAACTGCACCAAAAAGAATAAAATACCTAGGAATAAATTTAACCAAGGAGGTGAAAGATCTGTACACTGAAAACTAGGACATTGATGAAAGAAATTGAAGAAGACAGAAATAAATGGGAAGATAGTCCATGCTCATGGATTGGAAGAATTAATTTTGTTAAAATGTCCATACTACCCAAAGCAATCTACAGATTCAGTTCAGTCCCTCTCAAAATTCCAACAGCATTTTTCATGGAGCAAGAACAAATAATTCTAAAATTTGTATGGAACCACAGAAGATCCCAAATAGCCAAAGTAATCTTGAGAAAGAAGAACAAAGTTTGAGGCATCATGTTCCTTGATTTGAAATTATACTACAAAGATATAGTAGTCAGAACAGTTTGGTATGGGCATAAAAACAGACACACTGATCGGTGGAATAGAGTGAGAGCCCAAAATTATGGACAATTAATTTATAACAAAAGAGCCAATAACACACAATGGGGAAAGAATTTTCAATAAATGTTGTTGGGAAAAACTGGACAGCCACAGGCAGAAGAATGAAACTTGACCACTGTCTTGCACTATATGCAAAAATTAACTCATAATGCTTTAAAGACTTGAATGTAAGACCTGAAACTGTAAAATTCCTAGAAAAAGAAAACATAGGTGGTAAGCTCCTCAACGTGTGTCTTAGAAATATTTTTGTAGATCTGACTCCAAAGGCAAGGGAAACAAAAATAAACAGATTAGACTACATCAAACTTCTGCTCAGCAAAAGAAATCATTGAAATGAAAAGATAATCTACTGAAAAGATTTTCGCAAATCATATATCTGATAAGGGATTAATTTTCAAAATATATCAAGAACTTCTACAACTCAAAAAACAAAAAACAAAAACAACTCAATTAAAAAATGGGCAGAGGATCTGAATAGACACTATTCCAAAGAAGACATCCAGATGGCCAATAGGCACACGAAAGGATGCTCAGCATCACTAATTATTAGGGAAATGCAAATCAAAACTGCATTTGACACATCACCTCTCGTCAGTTAGGATCGGTATTACCAAAAAGACAAGCTATAACAAGTTTGATGAGGATGAAGAGAAAAGGGAACCCTTGTACACTGTTTATGGGAATATAAATTAGTGCAGCCACTATGAAAAACAGTATGGACACTTCTCCATACTGTTAAAATATTAAGACTAGAACTACGATGTGATCCATCCATTCCACTCCTGGCTGTTTATCTAAAGAATATAAAAATACTGACTTGAAAAGATATATGCCCTGGGCTCCTGCGTGGCTGATTTGGTTAAGCGTCTGCCTTCAGCTCAGGTCATGATTTCGGGGTCCTGGGATTGAGTCCTGTGTCGGGCCCCCTGCTCAGAGGAGTCTGCTTCTCCCTCTACCCCTCCCCGCTGCTCGTGATCTCTCTCTTCTCTCTGTCTGTCTCTCTCTCTCTCTAATAAATGAAGTCTTAAAAAAAAAAAAGAAAAGAAAAGAAAAAGAAAAGCTATATGCCCCCCTGTATTCATTGTAGCATTATATACAATGGTCGAGACCTGGAAAGAACCCAAATGTCCACTGGTAGATGAGTAGGTGAAGAAGATGTGGTGTGTATATATATACACTATGGAATATTACTCTGCCATTAAAAATGAATGAAATCTTACCATTTGTGACAACATGGATAGACCTTGAAGGTGTTATACTAAGTGAAAGAAGTTAGAGGGTGACAAATACCATATAATTTTATTCAAATGTGAAATCTAGAAAAAAGCAAATGAACAAACAAAATGAACTCATAGATACAGACAACCAGAAGGTTGGTGGGGGGACAAAATGAGTGAATGGGATCAATCATATGTGATGGGTAACTCGACTCGTACTGGTGATCTCTGTACTGCATACAGATGTCGAATTGTGATGGTGTATACCTGAAAGTCATATAATGTTACATAGCAAGTTTACCTCAATTAGAAAAAGAAAAAATATTGGGGGGGGGG
This sequence comes from Ursus arctos, assembly GCF_023065955.2. Taxonomy (NCBI): domain Eukaryota; kingdom Metazoa; phylum Chordata; class Mammalia; order Carnivora; family Ursidae; genus Ursus; species Ursus arctos. The sequence goes on from NW_026622986.1 coordinate 10,195,054, forward strand.
AAGAACACTCTAAAAAATGGGTAATTAATCTTAAATTGGGTCCCCAGACCCTGCTGCCATTAGGCATACTTTAATGGGAAGGTTTGAAATACTGTTAAGGCAAATGAAAGTTTATGTAACCACACTACTTATTACAAATGTATTCCTAATTTTGTTATCTATTTTTTAATGATACACACGTGTTTATTGACGTATGAGAAAAATTCCACTTTAGTTTTTGGGGTGAATTCTGCCACCACCTAACGTGCATCTTTTTAGCTGTGTGATGCTGTTCTAGAATGCTTTCCTGCACCAATGCCAGTTTCTCAGAAGGAAAGTCATAAAAAGGTGTCCAAAGTAACCATTTGTGCCTGATGTTCTTATAAAGTGGCATTCAGTTAATTTGCTTCTGAACATCCAGAAATGAAGAATTTCTGGACTCTTTTTGAAATTGTTTCCTAATCTTATGCCAGAGCGTTAGTTCTCTTTGTACTAAGTACAGGCCCAGTACATAAAGACCTTGGAGTAACAGATCTTTCTTCCATTAGTTTATCTTAGCATTAGGTAAGGAATATGACTGATTTTGGAGTTTAAGTCTTTTTCTTTCTTTCTTTGTCATTATGGCTGAGTTCCTTTACCGTAATGGTGTAATAAAGGATCACTAAAGTAAAAGCCAGATAACCTGGGTTTTAGTTTTCTAATTTATGTAAGATTTTTGTGTTCACTTAATCTCAGTCTAGCCCACCTTCTTCATGGGGTATTATAAAGACAAAGTGAGATGAGCAAATGCTGTCAGGGGGCAAAACCAAATCCTATTCAGGTACAAGGTATTTACAATGGAAAGAAGATATTTGTATTTTTCATCGTGTCGAAGAGGTTAAGGATTTGAAAAAGCCTTAAATGGTGCTGAAAAGCGTAGATGACGTGTCTGATAGAAAATCTGTCCCAAGTCAGGGGTGTTTGTAAGACAAGAGGCGTGATGTCTGTGCCTCCTGCCTCCTACCTTTAATCTTTTATAATTGTTGTCACTTTTTCCAGATAAATGTCCCTATTTCTGCTCCCTTTCCTACCACCCAATGCACACACCTTTACCCACAAGTACTTTTTTTGTTTTCCTTCAAAGGGAGCTACGATTAAGAAAGATGAGCAGACTGGAGCCATCGTTGTGGCCAGAATCATGAGAGGCGGAGCTGCGGATAGAAGTGGTAAGGATTAAAAAAAAAAAAAAATGGTAAGGGTTTCAACCCTAGGCGCGTGGACAAGTCATGGTGCATTTCATGGGCAACATTTCCAGCATGTAATTAAGAGGGTAACAATCTTTTGATGTAATACATCAAACAATAAGATACTTTTCTCTGGGTTGAACTGTGGGAACCTATTGAAATAAATGATACATCTGCCTCTACTTTACAGTCTCAGTTTCCATGGGCTTCCAAAGTTATATTAGAATCTGTTTCAAGTGTTTCTGATTTGAAAAGTACTACTGCAAGTGTGCAGCCTTTGAAACAAGATAAAAATTCATTTATTAGGTGAAAATAATATACATTTCTAGACAAAGACCGGGATGCTGATGTCATTTCCTTGCCAGTATTATAACCTGGCGGTCTTTGATTCATTGCTGTTTAGAGGCACAGAATCTGAAACCTGAGAAGCCTAAAGATCTCCTCGAAGTATTAAGGGAACCAAATGATGCTATGAGTATGGACACAATTGCAAATTGCAGTAACTCTGCTAATTTACCAAATTTGCTACTTCTCAGGTCTTATTCATGTTGGTGATGAACTTAGGGAAGTGAATGGGATTCCAGTGGAGGATAAAAGGCCTGAGGAAATAATTCAGATTTTGGTAAGTTGAAAATGTATTTTAAAATTGCAGTAAAAAATGAAATTGCATCAGTATGTTTCAGACTTGGTTACAAATACAGGATTTGGATTTAGCTGTCCAGAGTTGTAATCCTAGCTTCATTACTTAATCCCTCTGTGTCCTTGGAAAATACCTTAATCTTTGCATTGCCTCAGTGTTTTCATTTACAAAATGAAAATAAGAAGAGGTAAATACCTCACTGCAGTGTTTTGAGGATTAAATGAGCTAACGTATACGAAGTGTTTATTACAGGACCTGTCCCAAATAGGTCCTTAAGAGATGGCTTCTACTCTGTTATTCGTGATGCATTTTTCTTTTCCCTTCTCCCATCGACATGGCCAGACTGTAGGCTGTGCTTTCGTATCTGAAACAGTGAAACTAATTTAGATGTCTTGTGAGATCTAAAACGAACAAAATTATTTTAGGCCTTGACAGTATTCATTCTCCAGTTCATTTGTAAGGATAAAATGAGGGAGACTGTCTCTGTTAACATATGAAAACATAAACATACAGAAATAGAGTTTGGTATCTTCAGAAAGACCCTTGTATATATGAAAATTTAGTATATGATTAAGATGGCATTTTAAATCCATGGGAAAACAGTGAAGTCATTTTATAAATGGTACTGGATATAAATTGATGATTCAGTTATAAAAAATAACGTCAGTCCCTGTTTTACACTACACCCAAAACAAATCCCAACGAATTACATATTTTTTAAAAATCAGAAAGATAAAGGGAGACTTTTTAAACTTGATGTGAAGTTCAAATAGAAAAATAACTGATATGATTGCAAGAATTAAAAAACTTTCTATATAGAAAAAGATGCTATATGTAACTTGAAAGACATGTGACACTTAGGAAAAATATTGTCCATATATATGATAGAAGGTACTTTAATGTGTAGAGTTCATAAAAATCAATAAAAGATGGGGCACCTGGGTGGCGCAGTCGTTAAGCGTCTGCCTTCGGCTCAGGACGTGATCCCGGGTTCCTGGGATCGAGCCCCACATCAGGCTGCTCCGCTATGAGCCTGCTTCTTCCTCTCCCACTCCCCCTGCTTGTGTTCCCTCTCTCGCTGGCTGTCTCTCTGTCACATAAATAAATAAAATCTTAAAAAATGTACAAAAGAAAACATGTCTGAAAACTGTTGGATCGGAGGGATTTGAAAGCTCGATAATGGCTACATCAGCAGATTCTAGGCACATAGTTCTGCCCATGTGCTCCCGGTGGCGGGGTGAATTTAGTAGATCCTTGGAGATGGCTGTCTGAAACCATCAAAACTTTAAGTTTGCCTACCCTTTAATGAAGAAATCAGTTGCTGGGAATTAACCCCATAGGAAATAATTTGTCAAAGGTATTACATAAGCAGGATTGTAACAACTATTCAGAAATAGCAAGAAGGTTGCGTTGACGAATCATTCACCCACGTGATGGCAATCCCAATGACTGATAGACCCGTACGACTTAGTAATATTAGTAATTTTTACAGTTTTTGAGCCCTTAATGACACTGTTCTAAGGGCTTTGCATACATTCACACACACACACACACACACACACACACGTCCAGTGGGAAGAGATCAGAGAGAACTTGCTTTCTCTCTACCTATGCAGTTCAGTATTATATGAATTCTTAATAAGATTTGTCAGTTGTTTTACGATAAGTAATAACAGTGACATTACCGGTTTGAAATCACTCCTGCTATAAAATTTTCCGATATTTATCCTGTGAAAGCCCCGTTTCACTTGAGTCTCTGTCTGTATTGGAGCTGCTTCCTTAACATTTCCAAGAGCTGATTCTATGCAGGTTTTCCCAGCTGGGCTTTCAGGGACTTCACACTGGTAAATGGAAGTTGGCTGCGGTCCATGGACTTTGGCAAACAGTACAAATCAGGGCCTCCCCCCTTCCCCAGAACAGAGCCCTGGTTTATGATGATGTGCCTCAGAGATACCTACCCATTCTCCTTTCTCTCTCCCTCTCTCTCTCTCTCTCTCTCTTTCCTTCCTCCTTCCTTTCCTATCTGCCTCATCCCGTCTTCCTCTTTTCTTTCCTCCCTCCTCCCTCTCAAATATGTGCCAGGTACTTAGTGTTTTCATGGAGCTTAGAATTTAGCAGGGGAAACAGATATTGAGAAATAATTGTATAAATGATTACTTTGTATGGTTATGAGAAATGCTAGAAAGACAGAAACAGCGAAAGACATGAGAGTAGATGAAAGGGAGATCTGCTCTGGTCTGAAATGGTCAGAATAGAACCACATATATTGTTGTCGCTTGCTTTAATTAAATTAATAGGTACTTAGTCTTTCATGTTTTAATTAATCTATTACATTTGGTGTTTTACTCATTAACCAGAATATAATAGCAGTGAATGTACTTCGTTACTTTCTCTGCTGAGCATTGCAGCTAGTGTGTGTGTGTGTATAGTGAATTATATATTTTGTTCCTAAAAACGGGGATGTCGATGCTTAAATGTATCGTCTGAATCTTGCACATCATCTCTAATACTGTGTAAGGCACTCTGCATATGCTGTGTTTCTATTTTGAAGCAGCTCAGCATGGATGGTAATACAGCCATCGGCATTTTAAAAGTGCACAGGAGTTGGGGACGCCTGGGTGGCTCAGTCGTTATGTGTCTGCCTTCGGCTCAGGGCGTGATCCCGGCGTTCTGGGATCGAGCCCCACATCAGGCTCCTCCGCTGGGAAGCCTGCTTCTTCCTCTCCCACTCCCCCTGCTTGTGTCCCCTCTCTCGCTGGCTGTCTCTATCTCTGTCAAATGAATAAATAAAATCTTAAAAAATAAATAAAAAAACAAAAGTACACAGGAGGTTAAAGTGGATTTAGTGTTTAGTGTTTTTTAACTTATTTGACAAACTTGAGTGCTTTCTCATATTGCAGGAATTTCTACAAAAATAGTTTTCTCAGTTTGGTTTATCGAAGAGGAGAAACGCCAAGCTTATACATTTTCAGAATCATTCCATTTTCTACCTATTTTGCCTGCCTTCTCCTTGGCTCTAGAAGTTCTCTGATAAGTCTTTCCTCTGTTATCAGGCTCAGTCCCAGGGAGCAATTACATTTAAGATTATACCCAGCATCAAAGAGGAGACGCCATCCAAAGAAGGCAAGGTAATCATTCCTTAAAAACCTTTTTTGTTGGTGTTGGCGGTGGGGGCACTAATGTTTCGGCATCTAATACATACCCTCTTTGTCACAATAAGTTCATTTTCATAATCCTTTTTAAAAAATCATTCTTTTTTGGGGGGGGATGCCTGGCTGGCTCCGTCTGTTAAGCGTCTGCCTTGGGCTCTGGTTGTGATCCCAGGGTCCTGGGATCAAGTCCTGCATCGGGCTCCTTGCTCAGTGGGGAGCCTGCTTCTCCCTCTGCCTGCCGCTCCCCCTGCTTGTGCGCTCTCTCTCTCTCTGACAAATAAATAAAATCTTTAAAAAAAAATTAAAAAAATAAAAATTATTCTTTTTTTAAAAAGTTACCCTCAAATCGGAGAAGAATATGGGCCCTTTCACAGTTATTTTTTATCTTTATTCCTTTTAAATGAAACTCTCTTCCAGATGTTTATCAAAGCCCTCTTTGACTATGACCCTCATGAGGATAAAGCAATTCCATGTAAGGAAGCTGGGCTTTCTTTCAAGAAGGGAGATATTCTTCAGATTATGAGCCAAGATGATTCAACATGGTGGCAAGCAAAGCACGCGGGTGATGCCAACCCCAGGGCAGGCCTGATTCCCTCAAAGCATTTCCAGGAAAGGTGAGCTCCTGGCATGCAAGAATGGTCTCTCTTCAAATGACCTTTTGTTCTCTGCAAAATATCACTGGAGGAGAGTCGTGATAAAGTGAGCACTAAAACCTTGCTTTAGAATCCTTTATCCCTCAGGTTTGGATTTCTGTTGTGTCTAACTAAGGATGAATAATGACCAAAAATAATAGAACAAGACCAGGTCATATTCGGTTTTTGTTATGAAGCAAATGGAAAAATAGCACATTAATATCTCAAACTGTATTGATGTGAAAGATGGGGGAAAAAAGAAGAGTGATTTTGGAGTGTGGATGATTTATAAAAATTTGAAAGTAGAGGATTTATTTTTTAATTTGAATAGATTGCATTGTGTTCATTTTTTCCCCTGGCTTCCCTTTTTTTTTTTCCTTGGGACTTTTAATATTTTGGTGTTATATTAATCTTGGATCGGTACTGAAAATTGATAGGCATTGACCTTCTTTTTCCCCCAGGAGATTGGCTCTGAGACGACCAGAAATATTAGTTCAGCCCTTGAAAGTTTCCAACAGGAAATCATGTAAGTTTGTTAGTAAAAATGCAGAGTAACCAAATCTTGCTGTTTATTTTTGACTATTAAAGCGGGTGTTTGTGGGAGAACGAGAGCTCGTAGTGCCTTGCGATAGCTTTGGGATCATCATTTCATGGCAACCAAACAAATAAGAAGCTCACAGTAGAATACTGAAGTGAATCTTTTGAAGAAAGGGGTGTTTGCGGTTGTCTATAATAAACCCATGACTCACACTTTAAGAAACTAACTAGCAACACTACTTTCCTTGACTTCTGAACATAGGTGTTTTTATAAATGTAACCTCAAATGCAACTCTTTTATTTCTCCAAAGCTAGAAGATTTGGGTAAGACACTTCTTGGTAAAATTAGGGGGAGAAAACCTACCACTTTGTTGGGCGCAAAGGCCATTGAGCCTAAGAACAGTTCTTGTTTTTCTTAACTCCTTGCTTATCCAGAAATCATAGTAACTCTGACCTTTAACTTGCCTGTTTGGAGTGGTTACAAGACTAGATTAAAACAAAATAAGAGCAGGAAAAGGATGAGGTAGGATTACTGAAAAAAAGATAGTGTGGATTGGGGTGCATTCTTTTTCTCCCTTCATACTCCCCTCCTCTCGGCTGCTCTTGTACTCCCCACCCCTCACCCCTGTCAAGTCCCCGTCCCATAAATTTCCTACTTCATCTCCTCTAAATGTTTCATGGTTCTAGGTATTTTAAGAGTAAAAAAAGCCTTTTGTTTTCAGCATAGAGACTGTACGTTAAAAGGCGAAATGCACAAATAAATGGTCCTGGAATTTTACACCAACATCTGGTTTTAGTATTGTTGCATTTTTCACATCTCCTGTTATTTCTGTCAGTTTGTAGACGCGTATAGCCCAGGAATTACATTCTAGGAGAGCCAAACTACAGTCGAGTATAAATCTCACAAGCAAGCAAATACTTCAAGTGGAGCCCTGATTCAAAAGCCTGCTTGTTCTTGCTCCGTTAAGTCTGGGCAGAAGGAAAACACACTTGTCATAGAATGCCACATGGATTGTGACATCAGAAAGCGTACAGTTGAACCAGAAGGTTGCATCGCTTTTAAGTGCGATGAATTTTCACCGGCAGGGGCTCCGAGGCAGCCACCTGACTTGCTCTCGGAGGGATTTCTAAACGGGGGGGCCTGCACACTTCTGATACATTTGGTGCTTGTGGGATAAAATGTGCGTAACTTGAAAAGGAAATCAACGTGATACTACTCGAATCTGAATCCATACTCCCAATTTCTTTGAGTCTTAGGCAACTTAGAAATGTCCAGTTTGATAGAATTGCGAATTTTCATTTATTTGTTTTTACAAATGTGATTCTTTAAAGAACTACACGAAATGAGTATATTGTCTTTCTAATAGCTCTCCTTAAACTGGCTTCAGTATAAATGTGTGTGTTTCAGAGGGAGTATGTGTGTGTGTGTGTGTGTGTGTGTGTGTGTGTGTGCACGCGCACATGTGGGTAGAGCTCTTCATTGTAATGGGTGATTTTTGTTAATATGCAGAGTTATTTATGTGATAAGCTTTAATATTTGAGTCTGAGGAATATTTATTCCAAAATTACTCAAATGTCATCATCTGGATGTTTTAGGGTTTTTTGTTTTTGTTCTTGTTTTTTTGCTTTCTGTGCCTCTTGAAGACCAGTTAGGAATGTTTACTGATTCCCATTCACACTTCCTTCCTTTTCGTCTTTTCTATTTTTTTAAAACTAGACTTGATTCACAGAGAGATGTATTGGTGGTTCTCATATATGGATGCTCTCTATTTTTGAATAAAAACAAATCTGGTCAACGTTATCCACATCAGTAGCGTATAGTAAATATGGCCTTATTCAGAGAGACAGTCTATGTCTATGAAGCTTAAATAGAAAGCTAGTACCTTTATTGTCAAAGAATTAAAATTCCATTTGAAGTTGGTTTTTGTTTCTGTTTTTTTTTAACGTTGTCTCCTAAACCCCTGAACTCCAGAGTTATGCGAAAATTATTTATACTGGTTCTGAACATTTTTTTAAGTCATTTAAAAGCACTTTGTTCTGTAATCAGTGTATCTGATAGTGATTCTTTACATAACTACCCTTGTAAATTGTAAAGGCTATCTGACCCAACACTTCTGGACTTCACCAGTTTTGGTACCTAGATTTTTAGGATGGGACGTCCCTCATGCTCTTTGCTAAAATTACAGAATAACGCTATGAAGAAAGACAGAAAGTTAACATAAAATCTTTTATTTATATGACTTTGACTAATAATTCATAGACTAGGTTTTAAGAAATGCTTCTAATTTAATGTAAACATTTTAAAAGGAGAATAATTCTGTCATGTTGGTGTTTTATAAATTTATTAAAAAATAGTCATGTTGATAATTTTCTGCACTAAATTTTACAAGTGCACTTAACACCTAGGAGATTGTGTTAAACAGTGAATTTAGAATAATAACTTCAGTCAGGTAATAATATGTATCAAATTAGCCAGTTAGCTATTTTCACAGAATAATTGCTTGCATTGCTGTGGCTTTACTCTTTATTTGACTCACAATCATCATAACTAAAGTTTGCATGGAGGAAAAGCTCTGGAACTCTTAGGGGTTCAGTCAATGTCAAAATTAAAGTCAAAAGGATTGGAGAAGGCCTTTCTGTGTGTACTAGCGCTGTGGGTCCTGGCTCCATGGAGGGTAAAGCCAGGAGCCCTAATACTGACATCCTCAGGCTTTAAAACTGGCATCCTTATGCAAAACTCTGTGGTATTCATCCTTGGTGCTTGGTTATTTCCTCCCCTTAAGAATCTTGGCAGATCTGATGCAGATTGAGAAAATAGGCTTCTCAAACAAAATAATTTGCCTCTTGAAGTTAAACATTCCTAAAAACTATGACCTCTTAAAACTAAAGCATAAGCGACTCTTAGAAGCTTGATGGAGAGACTCACCCCGCTTCCTCCTGTTGTTTCAAAGAAGAGCTAACCCAACAAAGAAATTGGTAATAGAATTGTGTTCCCTCCCTTTCTCCTTCATCTGATGAGAGGCTCTTACATAATGGATTTACATTAGTAATAGAGACAGAAGAGCAGCTAGGAGTCGGATAGGTTCTCTTTGCCATGACCAACTTTTAGATTATTACATGAAAGACACAGGTTAAGTGTTTTGGAAATGAGTTAAAAGCGTTATCTTATGTCTCAAGTAACATAAAAGAGTACTTTTCATGACAGACACTTGGCAGCTTGGAATTCTTGTGTCGATATAATTTAAACTACTCTGATTTTTCTGCCAAAAGCTTATTTTTTATAGTACAGTTGCATATATATAAAGCAGTATGATATCACCTAACCTTTAAAAAGCAATGTGATCTTCTTTGATTAATTAAAATAGTTTGTTCCCTTTCTATTGAAATTAAACTTTATATATCTTTCTGATAATACAAACATTAATAACTTTGACTTCAATAGTATATAATATATTTAAATCTAGTTTACAGGGTATTTAGAAAAGCTGCTTCTTATTCAAGTAGTGTCTTTTACAGAAGACTATTCCAGTATGGTTTTTATTTACGGTGCTTAGTTTCTTTTTTTAGTTAGCAAAGTATAAATACCTGAAAATATCATACTGCTGATTGAATACAATTAATTTAAATTTTTTTCTTTTATAAAACAGCTCTTATAGAATTCTTATAAAAAAAATCCAGACGGTATGATTTATTTTTTTTTTAAAGATTAGAAGGTCAAAACACAAAATATTGTACTTTAGAATCTGTTTTAACCAATTGTGGTTGCTGTCACGTGAGTACAAAAGAAAATATTTAACTGGAGCCGGAGGTGTCCGTTCAAACAGCATATAACTGAGTTCATTCAAAGACAAGCATTTTGTGGGTGAAGGTCACGGTCTACCAACAGTACAGTTTAAACCCCGAGTAAAGAAATGAATTCACTCTGTGGTAGCAAATTTTGGAAGGCCAAACATTTGAGAATAATACGTAGAACATTCTAGGTTGTTAAAATACACCTTTTCAAATTGAGTAAGCTCCTTTCTCCTGGCATCTTAAACAGCGTTTATTTAATGTGTTCATATATAAAGTTAATTCAGAAATTAACAAGTAGATTGCTCATGTTCTTACATTAAATTTGTATGCCAAAAACTCTGTCAAATATTTAATATTGGTGGGATTTTGTGTTAACAGAAACACATGAGGTTTTAAAAAAACACTCAAAGTGGTTCCCTGCCCCCCTAATATTTATTGATATTCTTTGGGGAATGCCGGACAGAGGTGCAGATGAACTGGGCTGTAAATTTTATGTCTGCTTACGTGAAGGAATGGTTGAGGTGATGGCCTAATTGTTATTGCTTACTTTTCATCTCAGTAGACTGTTCTTACGTAAATTGAAGATGTTCCTTCTAAGACACTATCAGGGTATGTGCTTTTAGCTTTTACGTATGCAGGGTTCTCAGCCATACTGCCTCTGGCCTTTTGTCTTGGGGACCCAATGCTGTGCAGGTAAGAAAGGGTTGATGAACGATTAAGGGTGTGGTCTGTGGTTTCGGATTCCTGCAGGCTTTTAAGAAAGATCGCCTGGGGCCCCAGGGAGGCATAAGAAAGCAGTTTCGGGGCGGGGATTTAACTGCCCGCGTAAATACGATCACACCTATATAGACACAATTTCTCCACCTGCCGAGAGAGTAGCCGCCTTGGGGTAGCTAGCGTGGCAGCGTGGTGAAGTTCCTCCTGCCCTGTTACGTGGGCTCGTCAAATACTCTTCGAGAGAGCTCTTCTACTCCATTCTCTGAGAACAGCCAAAATTATTCTTTGTGTCCTTGTTGGCCTCTCCTCTGGGTTTGTGTAGTTTTCCCATCCTGCTCTTCAGTGCTTGAAGATGTGGAGACTGGACTCCTGAGAGGCCAGGGCGAGTCTCCCCCAGACCCTGCGGTCAGGAGAAACACACTCGGGAGGTTCAGGCTTCGGGGGAGGGGACAGAGGCTGGTGTGCTGGGAGGTGGTGGAGAGTAGACAAGAAACTTGAGAGAAACTTTTACTTCATTTGACCTCTCCACGGACTTGTATTTCCTCGGGTAAAGTTAGAGTAATTAAAAAAGTGATTTTGGTGTGACAGTAGAGCCCAGTAGGTAATAATGCAGACTCTAGAGCCGGATCGTGTGGGTCCACGTCCCCTCTGATTCCCATCCGTCACATGGACATAACAGGACTGGCTTCGTAGAATTGTGGGAGAATTCAATAAGTTTATGCATTTACTGTACACAGAACAGTGCCTTAGTTAAGAATATAGTTAAGAATCGTGCGGTTATCCCAAGGCTCTTCTGAGATCAGCCTTTTATGTTTTCCTGTTTGTTCAGACTTGCTAAGTGTAAGGAAAAGAGTTCTTTGCTTTTCCTACCAGCTGTCCATCAAGCATGTTGCTGGCTTGGATATATACGCATGTGGGTTATGACGCGAAAACTCCCATTCTCTTCCTACTTAAAGCATGGAGGAAATGCTCTTCCGAGAATGGGCGCAGCGTGTTCATAACCTTTTACGAGACTATGAAACATACCGTACGCCATGTGACATGGAGGTGTTTAGTTTTATTGTGGGTTGGCTTGGGTGTTTTCATTTTTGTTCTTATGCCTGTGCACGCGCGTGTCTGTGTGCGCGCGTGTGAGAGAGAGAGACATGGCTTTTATCATCTGATGTATGTGACACGGGTTCTTTAATCAGGGTGCAACACTATTGTCCCTTCAGAAACTATGCGTTCTGTTTAACAATCCACCTAATGGTGGCGCGTCTGAGATTTGCAGACCGAGCCGTTTGAAACACTGCTTGTATTATTTCCACTAAGCCTAGTGGCTTGGCTTGGCTGATCCATATCCCATAGTTTGTTTTCTGATAATTTGTCTTGGATGTACGTGACATTTCAGAGCTACCAAGGAATGAGCGTGAATAAATTCACAACTCGGGCGACTCCCAATACGAGCCCGAATAATGATTTGCTCGTCATTTTTGCGAATTCTGTTCAAATAGAACCGATACAGTTGGAGGACCCATAGGTATTTGCAAAATAAAAATACAGCGGTTCGCACTCTCTCCCAAGTGTTTCCTTTGACTGCCACTCCGTAGTTGGGAAAGAGAAGTGAGCCAAAAGCTCTCTGGATCAGTCCTGTTCATTCTGCAAAGTCTCCTAGTGAAATACGTTCTACCTTGGCTGGTGGTTCGATTTTGCACCTATTAAATTGCCAGTTCTTTTTCCACCTTTAACTGAAGGTGAGTCTCCTAAGTCACACGGAACTCTTAAATTTCTTTCCTCTTCGTAACAATTAGCATTTTTTAGAATTATTTTTTAAAATACGTTTTCTCAAATACTATAGCCAGAATGAAGTAAAGGGTTCTGCCTGACTTATTTCATCTGTGTAATAAGTTGATAATGCTGTTAAATTTACAGGGTATTGAGGCATTTTAAGGGCATTTTAAGGGTTGTTTCTAAGTATGTATCCTAAGTGTTAGACAGATTAGTTTACAAACAGAGGTGTCCTATGAAAATAATCCCCCGTTGAAGGTGTTATTTTGAAAAAATAGTTTTTTTCCTTATTATTTTTCCCATTTGGGCATTTAATAAGCTGAACGAAGGCTGTGTGCTTTTACTGCTTTAGTATACGCATTCTTTTCAGACCAGGACTACAGTGCAGTCTAAAATGTAGTTTTTCATGAGTTCTGTTTGTTGACTAATAATTTTGAAATATTGAAAATACATTTTTTCCCCCTTTGGCTTTTCTAAGATGAGGAAACAGAGTGTGGTAGGTGGATTTTTTTTTTTTCCTCCCTCAGCTGCATCTTCTTCCTACTTTAATTGTATTTTCTGCACATTTAATCATCTCCTTTCTCATTTTCTTTGTGCTTCTCAGAGGAAATTAAAGGTACATGTATAAAAGCTTCCCTGCCATAGTCTACTAATTTTATTTAGTACACCTATGTGTGGATTAAATTGAATATAGCAAGTAGTTCGTAGAAGATGATTATCTCTCCAAGCTTTCGTCTTGATTTACAGTACCAAAAATTACGGTTGGCCTGTGTTTGAGAACTGTCCTATTTTTGCTTCGTATAGCAGAAATAAAGAAAGTAATCTGACATGGTACATGATGTTTTTGTCTCTGTCGGTGGTCTCAGTGTTACTCAGATATACTGACATCCTTATTTTAACATAAGGCTGTCAGGGGAATCTTCCCAAGTCTTTGATATCAGCACATGCTGTGCTCTGAGTTCCAGAAGCGTATTTATGTGAAGATAAGAGACCTAAAGTAATAAGTACCCACTACTTCGATTAAATTTTTAAGATATGCATAACCCAGTTTTCACTTAACTCCAAGAAATAATTAATAACACATCGTTTAAAATGTTTTCGTCCGTTCATTTTTCAAAAACCAAATTAAAAATAGAAATAGTACGCCTTTATTCCTTCCCAACACAGAATTTTTTCCTATCAAAAGAAAGGACACATCTTAATCTTAACCTTTCTGTCTAATTCAGTGAACCAAAGTAAGTGCTGTATTTTACATATTATCAAAGAGCCCGATTTACAAAAATAAATATACTTTGGGGGATCAAGTGTGGTAATTTTCTCAACTGTGGGAAGTATAAACAGTGTAGGCAGATCTTTTATAATTTTCTTGGAACTGCATCAGGGAACCTCTGAAGGAGGCTGAAACACGAATTGCATGATGTTTTAAAACATTACTTGAAGCTTAAATATAAAACAAAACGTTTTATGTTTAAGAGTGGCATTGTGAGGGCTGTCCTATGCTGTGCTTTACATAATTGTTTTAAGTAATTTATTTTTTGCATCTGTGGCTGGGCTTCTAACTGTTCTGCTTTATTTCTTGGCTTTTGTTCTGTATGCTCTTACACTCCATCCAGAAGATGCTGAGTACGCTGGTAACCACAGTGGAACCTATATAGGTGAGCACCTGGTCACGGAAGAGGATTTCTTTCTTTCTGTTGCTTTCTCCAAAACCATTGTGTTGTTTTCTCTTAAATTAGCATATTGGCACGAGCATGCTCTGATGTTCGGTGGGGGGTAGCATGACCCTTTATATTAAACAGGCTCAGTGGGTTGGACAGAAAGGAATTCATACTGTGCTTTCGTGTTGTTATTCAGGAAGCTTTCCAGATGCTCTGTTTTTGAGATCATTATATATTATTGAGTAGAAGATGAAAAGCGTTTGTGGCTAAGTCATTTTACTCGGTTAACGGTGTCTGGCTTTTCTGCATTATCTGATTAGCTGTTAATTAGTCCAAGCTTCTAAATAACTTCTTCCAAAATAACTTTCTGGTCTTGTTTTCCGATGATTGATGATTCACGTTGCGCCCTCTACGGAACCGTTGACTGAACAGCCCCAAATATCATTAAGCCTATGACGCGCTTCTCTGTATGGGAAGGAAACATTCCCCATGTGGCCGTGCCGAGGGATGTTATAAACAAAAGCCAAGGTGTCTAGAAGTTGTTCAAGGCATCAGAATTCTCTTCAGCTGCCTCTCACTTCAGACCTTTCCCACCCTTGCCGTGGTCATACTGTAGAAACACAGTTCTAGAGAGAACTGCTTCAGCCTCCTTATTTTTAGATTAATATTTATGTCTATGATAATATCTCTTGGTTATTGAAGAATTTCGCCAGATGTGATATTTGGTATTTAATATATATTATCTCTACTGTGAGATTGGTGGGATTTTTTTTTTTTTTTCCACTTTATAGAAAGGAAACTGAGCTTCAGAAAGTTGACAGGAATTCTCTTCGAACCTACGGAGAGTGAATGGTGCCTCCCGGTTTCCCATTCACATCTGTGCATTTATAATGTGTATACTTTATCTTTGACAGTATGCTGCCCTTTCGTTTTACATTGTACAAAGTAAATTCCATGCAGAAATCTAGAGTATTCCAGTTTTTAGGCAGAAAAAACTATAATTGGATGATCAACGAGAGGTTAAAATTTCATTAATTCTTAACTCATTTCAGAATAGTACGGTGTGCCAGATACTCTGTATATCGATTCACACCTCTCCTTACACCCTCAGAAACTTTAATGGCTTCCAGGAGCAAGTATTTCTTCTCCTGAGTCTGTGGTCAGCTGAGTGGTTCTTCTGGTCTGTGTCAGCTTGGTGAATTTTTGTGCTCTGATGATTGGGATGGGCTCTGGTTGGTGTGAGGGGTGGGTTGCTCACTTGGGTGAAAATTGTTTCTGTTTCCTGTAGTTTTTCATCCTCCAGTAAGCTGGCCCATAAAGCATCTCAGGGTTCCAGAGAGCAACAGAAAAAACAATCTCCAGTATGTTAGTGCTGGTGAGGCCTCTGATCTCATCTCATGTCGCATTGGCCAAAACCAGTCTCTTGGCCAAGCCAGCGTCCATGTGCAAGCCCAAGAGCTTGGATTCAGGGAGATGTGAAGAGGTGGACAGACTTTACTACAAGCTTCTACCTCTCTCCAAAACAGAGAGCTGTCTACTGTCCCTGACTTTCAGGGCGTATACTCAGTCCATTAGATGGCAAGCGTATATCCACCGAGTGAGTAACTGTGGCATAAAGCAGGAACTCATGAGAGTCACATAAAATGCTATAATTCAGGGGCTGAGGAGATGGCCTCCCAGCCTGAGGCAGTGAAGGGCCCAGTCCCACAAAGAATGACATTAGAACCGTGGCATCAAATGTTAGGTGGAATTACAGTTTAGCGCTGGGGATGGAGGTAGAAGCAATAACATGGGGAGGGGTGACTACTGCAGAGCACAGGGCGTATTTGAGTTTGGGGGAGGGGATGTGTGTGTTCTTTGTTACTTTCTCTGTTGTGCTCTGGACCCTGAGACCACAGTATGCGCTGGCTTCTTGGAGGGTGAAATGTTACAGGAAAATGAGTTCGGGATGAAATGCCTTTGGATCTGGCAAGAACTCGTTTATCTGGAGTTACCGATAACTCTGAGAAACAACTTTATTGGAAGCCAAATTGCAAGGTGTTAAAGAGTAAGAGTGAACAGTTCCCCATCTAGGTAAAATGGGAATATCATGAATCCTAATGATTCATGTCCAACCTAGTGGCACACAGTCTTCAGGCCATTTCTGGACAAAAGGTATGTTTTTGTTAGTCCCACAAATTTGAGAGAGTTTATGTAAAAATTTCTGACTCCTTTGACAAAACAAAAGACTTGGCTAAACTAGGCCTTCGTTTCCTGATGTTAATAACTAGCTGGAGTTGAGTTACAACCGACTCTGTCAATGGAACCCAAGTGTCTGGTTCCACAGAGTCTCCACCCCTCCTGGTCTTGCCAGGGCTGAGGCAGGATGTCGGAGGACATTCTCCTAACAGCTGTGTTGGTGTTTGTATTTTAACAGGGGAGTATTTCTTGGTCTCCATGTTCTCCAACATGGGGAAATAAACGTGGCCAAAGAGTGTTTCAGGCAAATGGGACAACCTATTTCTTTGAGGATTGACTCTTGTAAAAATGTATTTGTGCAAGGCAATTGATAGGATTTTTCTACCTGTCTGGCTTCCATAGGCTTTTAAATTTGCAAGCCCTGAGTACAGATTATAGCTGTCCACTTTATTCAACTTCTGCTCCTTGAGAAAAATGTCCTTTCCTGTGGCAAAGGGGAAACACACGGTCACTGTGTTTTAAGGGATGTGTGTCATGACATTATTTCATTCTGGCCTAAATGTTTATTCTGACACATGTAGCAAGAAACTGCCGTAGGTTCACACAGCTCGAAGCTCATTTAGCTAGGGGTTAAGAGAGTTAAGGGAGTCTAGCACGGTGCCTGAGAAGAGAAACGTATAACAAAAAGACTTTTTATTAAAAAAGAATATGAAAGAATAGGATTCATAAACTAAGTGTGTTTCTGGTAACTTTCTTCTTTTAAAGAAACACTTCAAACTAATGACTACAGAAATGAAACTTTGTCTTTTACAGGATAAACCGGTTTGATCATACTCTCTTGTTATTTTATGTATAATTTGAATTATATGATTATTTTTATACTATTATTACTTTGTTACAAATACTTTGAACAAATCGGATGTTATGTGGAATTCTCTTTTTCCTCAAAAAGCCAAATCCTCAGGGGCGCCTGGGTGGCTCAGTCGTTAAGCGTCTGTCTTCGGCTCAGGGCGTGATCCCGGCGTTATGGGATCGAGCCCCACATCAGGCTCCTCCGCTATGAGCCTGCTTCTTCCTCTCCCACTCCCCCTGCTTGTGTTCCCTCTCTCGCTGGCTCTCTCTCTCTTTCTCTCACATAAACAAATAAAATCTTAAAAAAAAAAAAAAAAGCCAAATCCTCAAAATGCTTCTGGATCTTGTGGATTTTTTTTTTTTTAATGTTCAGTTAGCCAACATAGCCATCATTAATTTTTGATGTAGCGTTCAATGATTCATTAGTTGCATATAACACCCAGTGGATTTTTATTTTTTCTTTCTTTTTAGTTTTTATTTACATTCCAGCTAGTTAACATACAATGTAATAGGAGTTTCAGGTGTACAATATAGAGATTCAGCACTTCCATACATCACCTGGTGCTTGTCACAGCAAGTGCCCTCCTTAATCTGCATCACCTGTTTCACCCGTTTCCACCCTCCCCCACCTCCCCTCTGGTAACTATCAGCTTGTTCCCTATAGTTAAGAGTGGATTTTTAAAAGAGGTCCCATAAGTAATATGCTAACATAGATGACAAACTGTTGTATGGTGGAAGTGTTATTTGGTAAACACCTTAAAATATACTGTGAGTGTAATGCTGTGGCTTTTTCTTGGTTTTTCCCTCCTCCCCCCCCCCCCCAAGTAGTTATATCTTTGCCTTTTTTTCTATCAAGTTCTTTGTCTGTCTCTTGTAGTTTGATGAGCTCTTTCTGTGCCACGAATATTAGCCCTCTCTCTGTTGGGCACGTTTTTTCTGATTTTTGGCAGGACTTTATGTTTTTCTGTTCCAGGATTCACAGCATATAGATATTTCCGTATTTACATTGCCAAGTCTGTGAATTGTTTCCTTTGTCTTCTGAGTTTTCTTTTGTATTCCCCACACTAAAATTTTTAAAAATAATTTTAATTTTTTTAAAGATTTTATTTATTTATTTGAGAGAGAGCAAAAGTGAGATCACAGACGGAAAGGGAGAAGCAGGCTCCCCACTGAGCAGGGAGCCCGATGTGGGGCTCAATCCCAGCACCCTGGGATCATGAGCTGAGCTGAAGGCAGATGCCTAACCACTCACTGAGCCACCCAGGCACCCCTAATATTTTTGTTCTTGTTGTTAAAATAACATATGCATTAGGTTAAGCCTACGAAATTATTTCTTAGTCCTGTTTTGTAGGTCAGAAAACAACAGAATGTCAGCAGTTTCTTATGGCTTTATTTAATAAATTGTTTGAAAAGTCAAATGGTATTTGCAAGTCTTACAACCCCAAACAGGAGTACCTTTCTCTTTTCCTTTCTAGTCCCGCCTTTTTCCTCAAGAGACAACTACTTTAGCTCTGGTTAGCTGTTTCTTCTGGTATGTACGGGATATAACTGTCTTATAATAATATTTATGCATTTTTTTCTAATATTTACTGAATGCCTAGTATGTTCTGGACTGCTCTATACACTGGAATTTCAACAAAGATCAAAACAAGTACCCTTTCGTAGAGCTTCCGTATTGGGGGTAGGCTTGGGACCAATAGCAAAATAAATTATGTAAGATCTTAGGTGGTAATAAGTGCTATGAAGTAAAGTAAAACAGGAATGGGGTGATGGAGGAGCTGGGGAAATGCGACATCAATTTTCTATAAGGTGTTTAAGGAAGGCCTCTTTGAAATGCTTGTGTTTGAGCAAAAACCTGAAAAGGAGCCTCATGGGGAATGAGAATTCCAAGGAATGGGACAAGCATGTGCAAAGACCCTGAGACAGGACCCTGATGCCTCCAAGGATCAGTAAGGAGACCAGGGTGAACAAGGGAGGAATAGATAGGACTCGAGATCGGCGGCATAACAGAATGGTTGTGGAGAGGAAGGGGATGGAGGGGGCTTCTTCAGCTCTTATATGTGTGAGATTTGAAATCATTGAAGGGTTCTGAGCAGAGCAACGACATGACCTGACATAGTTTTAAGGAGCACTCAGCTGGTCTGTTGAGAAAGGACTGTAAGGGAGCAAGGGCAGAAGCAAGGAGCTATGTGGGAAGCCAGGCAAGAAATGATTGTGGCTTGATACAAAATATTCTCAGTGGAGGTACTAATAAGACGTGAGATTCCGAACACATTGTAAAGGTAAGACTGACAAGATTTTGAGACAAGTAGGAGAAGCAAGGATGAGAGCACCATTTTTGGACTTAGTAACTACAAGGATGGAATCCCCATTTCCTGAGATGGGAGAGCCCATGGAGTAGAAGTTTGGGGTGGGGAAAGATCAGGGATGTACTGAGTTTATGAAATGCATATAGAGGTGTTAAATGGGCAACTGGGTAGGCAGCTTTGAGTTCAGGCTATTGATTTAGAAGTTGTCAAAGTTAGATCAAATTTAAAGTTACGAAGCTGGATGAGATCACCAGGGAGTGGGTGTGGATTTGGGCAAGAAAAGAACCCAGAGTGAAGTAGAAGGAAATCCAGGGGTGTGATTCTTCTAGGAGCCAATAAAAGTAAAGTTTTAGGAAGGGAAAGAGTGATCAAATAAGATGAGGAAAGAGAGCTGACCTTTGATTTAGCAGGGTGGAAGTTACCAGCAACTTGATGAACAGTTGGTAGCTTGGTTGGGTTGAAAAGCATTTGACAAAATGCAACAGCCTTTGGTGATAAAAACTTAAGAATAGAAAGGAATTTCCTCAACCTGGTAAAGGGCATCTACTAAAACCCAGCAGCTAACAGTGTACTTAATAGTGAAAGACTGAGAACTTTCTCCTTAAAATGAGAAACCAACGAGCATGTGCATTCTTGTCACTTAGTTTACCATAGTAGTGGAGGCGCAAGCCAGAGCAATCGGTGAGGGAAAGAAATAGAAGTCTCCAGATTGGAAAGGAAGTAGCGAAACCATCTCTATTTGAAGATTACTTTATCTTGTATACAGATCCTTTTTCTCCATCAGTTGAGATGACCATGTGGCTTTTTTCCTTACTCTGCTAATGTGGCATGTGGCATTGATCTTTCTATGTTGACCCAACCTTGTGATTCCTAAGGTAACCTTAATCCCACTTGCTCATGGTGTATAATCCTTTATATTATGTTGCTGAATTTGGGTTGCTAGTATTTGGAGGAATAGGGATATTGGTCTTTAGATTTTCTTTTCCTAGTGATATCTTTGCCTGATTTTGGCATCGGAATAAGACTGGCCTCATATGATGGGGTGGGAAGTGTTCCCTACTCTTTTTTGAAAGCTTTTGTAAACTTCGTTTGATTGTGTTAATTGTTCTCTAAACATTTGCTAGAATTCACCAGTGAAGCCATCTTGTCCTAGGCTTTTCTTTGTAGGAAGTTTTTTGACTAACTCAGTCTCTCGGTTTATTAAAAGTTTGTCCAGATTGTCAGTTTCAGTAGTAAATCTCTAGTAATTTGTCTGTTTCATTTAGATTATCCAATTTGCTGGCATCTAGCTGTTCATAGTAGTCTCTTAAAATCTTTTTATTTCTTCTTGGTAACTGTGTCCCCTCTTTCATTCCTAAATTTAATAATTTGGGTCTTCTCTTTATTATTGGTCCATGTATGCTAAAGGGTTGTCAGTTTTGTTGATCTTTTCAGAGAATAAAAAATTGGTTTTTATTGATTTTCTCTATTCTAAGAGATGTTAAAATGTTAGTTTATTTCTACACTAACTAGGAAATGCTAATTTATTCTAAGATTTTAACATTTCCCTCTAATCCTCTGCATTACTCAGGCAGCTGTGTGTACACACACACACACACACACACACACACACACACACACCATGGAGTGTTAGTAGTTGGTTCACATGATTGTGGAGCCTTGGTAAGTCAAAATGTGCCAGAGAGCCCAGCAGGCTGGAGACCCAGGGGAGTTGTAGTTTAGAGTTCAAAAGCCATCACCTGGCAGAATCTCTTCTTTTTCAGGGGAGATTAATTTTTTTTCCCCAACAGATTAGATAAGGCCCACCCACATTCTAGAGGGTAATCTGCTTTATTCAATGTTCACTGATGTAAAGGTTAATCTCATCCAAAAAAACACCTTCACAGAAACATCCAGAATAACGTTTTTTTTTTTTTTTTTTGAGTTTATTTTATTTGACAGAGATAGAGACAGCCAGCGAGAGAGGGAACACAAGCAGGGGGAGTGGGAGAGGAAGAAGCAGGCTCACAGCGGAGGAGCCTGATGTGGGGCTTGATCCCAGAACGCCGGGATCACGCCCTGAGCCGAAGGCAGACGCCTAACGACTGCGCCACCCAGGCGCCCCCAGAATAACGTTTGACCAAATATCTGAGCAGTATGGCCCAGTCAAGCTGACACATAAAATTAACAGTCACATTCTCCTACTCTAAGTATGTCTGTGGTAATCATCGCACTGAAGAAATAGTTACTCTTGGGCGATTTGATACTGTCTTTCACATCAATTACTTCTTTTATTAAAAGAAGTCATTTAAACAGTGCACATCAACAAAAATGGCTTTGCAGTATTTTAGTCCTTTAACTGCATATCATACAAATGACCATAGTGTCCTAGTGTACGTCAAATCCCAATAGATACCGCTGTTGTCACCCATGCATTGTAGTGCCACTGACTTTAAAGAATATCCACGTACACAGGATGGGTCTCTATCCATCCTCGGCACACTGCACCTTTATCCAGTTCTAGGAAAGCTCTGGAAAATAGTCAAGGGAGTTTCCAGAAATTTAGCCTTCTCATGAAGACTTCTCCAAGGACTGTTAAGAAGAATTTCTGAGACTCTGGCTGATTTAGAACCTTACTCTTGCCCTCATTGACCTTCATATTCTCTATCCCCTGAGCCCACAGAAGGAGAGGAAAAACGGAAGTGATCTGCCCTGCAGGCACAGTACCCTTGAACCAAAAAATGGGGCTGCCCAGGGTCCACTAGTAGATTCACGACCGCTGTTGATCTAAATCAGATCAGTAGCTCAGTAAATATATTTGGTGATTTTCACTTTCTCTGATGTGCGTAAAATCAAGCACGAAACAGGATATACAAGTAGCCCTTAACCTTATGACCCTTAGATTGTTGACAACCCATGTCAAAATGATTTGACTCTTTCAAAAGAAGTAACATTATAATACTCCAAGAATTGATTATCTATTTGTGTAAGAATTTTATCATAAAATCATATTTAATCAACCATCACTGATACAAATGTACACTGTGTGGTATGATTTTTATTTTTAAAGATTTTTTATGTATTTATTTGAGTGGCAGACAGAGGGAGAGGGAGAAGCAGGCTCCCCTCAGAGCAGGGGGAGCCCGATGTGGGACTCCATCTGAACCGTGCCACCCAAGGGCCCTGTGTGGTATGATTCTTACTGACGTGTAGCAGGCTGCGTGTCTTAGGGGTCTGTTCATCAATAAAAGAAATTGGGCTATTATTACTGGAAGGAAGGAAAAAGCTCACTGAGTAGGCAATGTAAGTTGTGTTACTTACATACAATTTTATGACAATGATATGAAGATAAATTGATAGTATGCTGTAAATATGAAGTGCAAAAACTGGACCTTTTAAAGTTGAATCCCTGTTAAATCAAGGGCTGCCTATACATAAAGATTGTCAAACCATTTATATTTATATAAATATATAAATTAGTAGGAGGAATTCGTTTCCTCCTAGGAGCTCTTGAAAATCTCATTTAGCGTTGGTGGCTTGCGTGGGAGTTGGTGGCTTGCGTGCGCGTGCGTATGTGCGTGCGTGTGTGCGTGCGTGTGTGCGCGTGTGTGCGCGCGCCGGTGTGGCTTCCGTATAGCAGTTGTTTCTCAATAGTGCAATAGCCGGCTTTGAAGATTTTCTCCTTTTTCCTCATGCAGTACAAAATAGTTTTTATGAAGAATTCGTTTTCTTTTTACATTGGTAAGAATTAGAAAATGTTTTTCCTCTGGCTAACTCATTATCGAAGTCTTGTTATAATCAATTAACAAAGCGCTGCTTATCAGGCATCTGTCTTCAAGCCTAATGTCTTGCAAATTGCTTCCTGAAAACTCATCAATTTCTCTACTTCTGCCCTTGCTGGAGGACTTCGTGCATTCTTTTAAAACAAGATCAGTTTTGGGACTTATGTAAGTTAAGACTGTTCTTTCTATTTAACTGAAGTGTTTACCGTAAAATTCAATATAAACAAAACTGTCCGTTTGCTGTTCTTTCGAATGTTATTATTTCCCAGTCTCTACTTCTGTGTGTGTTTTTTCCTAATCCTTTTTCTTCTTTCTGTGGGTAAGCCCCAGTGATTCACAACAAGTTACACTGCCTATTTATAAATCTAGTAAAAATTCCCATTTGCTCTGTTATTGAGTCATTTTATTAAAGAGTGTTCTGTAGGCAAGTACAGCTATGTCAAAATATACTGCCTTAATATTCTTCCAAAAAGTAAAATTTATATGAAGAGAACATTTAGAAGCATTCTTTTAAAAATGGTACAGGTTCTTTCTTGAACAAGAACTCTGCATAATCTCAACATGTCTGGAATACTACTTGGAAATATTTTCTCTGACAGAAAGAAACCATTCCTGCTTGGAGAATTTTTGGTTGCATAGACTCAACTTAAAAAAATATATTAAAATTTTAAAATCCAATTTTCCCCTCTTTTCAGAACTATATTTTTATATTTAATTTTATGTGTGCATACTGTATTTTCTCATAATTTTGAAAGTGTAAGTAAAAACTCATTTCTTTCTTAGCTGACTGGCAGAAAATTAAATTCTCATATGGTTTCTCCTTTTTTATGGTAATCCTGTGGTGTGCTTTAAAAAGAAATTGTCAGTGGTATCAGGAAAACTTTTTAAGACCTAAGTAGTTTTTTTCTTGGAAATTGCAAATTGATATCTTATATTAGCTGCCATGATTTCACTAGGCACTTTTGAGTTTCTATTTTTATTCTTAGCTTGAGATGAGCTGAATGATTAAAGGGTATTTATGGCATTTGAACATTTCTTTAAGGGTTTTTTTGAGAGCAACTTGAAAGCTGTAACATTCCAGAGATTAATTTTGTATTTGTTTGTTCAAAAGCCTTGTTCCACTTTATACACAAAATTAGCCTATGTAAAGTTGGTTAATGTAATCCACGGTACTGTTCCTGTGTCTGTGATGATTTTTTTTCCCGTGACAGTGTTTTATAAGATGAATACAAGAAGCTGCCTGACCCAGCTTCTTCAGATCTCCGTAACTTTTATAGTTTTAGTGTTGGCATTTCTTTTCAATGTAAACCTTCTCCCAAGATTTTTATCTGCTTACTTGTTTGGTCGTAATTATCCTCAGTTGTCTTTGGGACAGCTTTATGATTGGTGTACCATGGAAGCATCATTTCAATACATAATTTTGTCTTAGGACCATGTTTACATAGTTTTGACATGGCAGTTGTGACCTACCTAGATCATTACAGCAACTTTGGCATTCTATTAAAAATGTTTATTTTAATGGAAATTTTCAATGTTTTGTTGGCAGGAGTCTAACACTGTATAATAATTTCCAGCTGCTTAGTTTTTATTAATGTCTACATGAGTTTCTTAATCTTCTCAAAAAGTTCGTTTACATTAAAATGTTTTCTTCCTTGTAACTAAGGTACCTGTTGGACCATTAATACTAGCTTCGTCAAATTAATCCAGCGTTTTAAGATGCAAAAAATGATTTTCGCACAATGTGTGGTAGTTCTCCCGAGTTAAAAAAAAAAAAAAGGAAAATAGAAAAAAGAAAGAAAGAAAATCCACATTTTCATGTATTTGGGAGAACAGAGGATTGAAATGTTTATTTTTATCTCCTTTTAAGAAAGTAAACGGTTTTCTTGATTGTGTTGGTATCAAATAAATGTATTTTTTTAAAATTAGGAACTTTAGAGTGGACCCTTTCATAAATCTCTAATTTTTGAGGTGCCTACAATCAATATTGCTATTTTATGATTCAAACAATTTCACTGAGATGCTTCTTTTCCCATTCTACAAACATCTGTCAAATTAAACATTAAAAGCTCATTATTATTAAAAGCATTGAGAATACATAGTATCTGATGTTTTTAGACCAAATTGGTTACATAAAAGAAACGTAACCGAAGATTGAAACTTTCCCACTTGAAAATCGTGGGTGGTAACATAGTCGTATTTATGTTCCTTGAATTAACAGGCAGATGTCCCTTCACTTGTTCACATGTGTGATTTCTGGGGCTGTGTTAGTGCTCGTGATGAGTAGCCTTGACTTTGTTGGAGGGCCTTTTGTGTTAATGGACATGTTTGGTCATAAAATGATCATGTATTTTTTTTATAAAATGCCATCTTAAATGTCTTCAAGTTTTATGAAAAAGACTACTAAAATGATAAATATTTACATTGTTAATTCACACTAACATTACTTATTTATGGGAGCCGATGAATCTAATAACAATTTATGATTTTTAAAAAAGATTCTAATATTTTATTGGCTGTTTCTAACTCTTGTGAATATAAAAATGTGGTCTGTTACCATAATCATTTCAAAATCTAGAAGATTAGACCCTGCCTCTAAGACACAGTCAGATGTATTTTGTATTATATGTTGGTATGACACACAAATACATCTGTCAGTAGTGGATTTCATTTGTTTGGTGGTTCATATATTATGAACTCTGTTTTCTGGGCCTTTTTTTTTTTTTCCAAATTTTAAAATTATGTAACATTACGGAAAGTTTGAAAAATAGAACAATAACAATGGTCCACATACATCCCTCTCTCCCTAACACAGCCATTGTCCGTTCTCATGCATTTTCTTCCACAGTTTTGTATCCAGACCAACTTTTAGATTTGTAAAAAAGTAAAACTCATAAGTATGACCATTGTATTCTGTCCAGTTTTTTCCCATTTATTATTATATCAAATGTATTTTATGGTGCGGTGCAGTGTTAGAATTATAATTTTAACCGCTTCAACCTCATTTCTTTGAGAAAGTGTTGCATTATTAATCATTCCAATACTTATGTATATGTTGGATACTTCAGGTTTTTTTTTTTTTACTGTTAAAAATACCAGTAACATTTGGAATTATAGGATTGATAGGTATAATACTTATCTACAGTATGAAGCTTATTTTAATAACAAATGACTCTTAATTTTATACTCTTTGGATGAATGGTGTTATATAAATAAAATGTAGTCAGGTAGCTTTGTAAATGACCAAGTCACAGCTTCCTGAGTTTAATTTTTTTTTTTAACTTAATAGACATGTCAGTGTCAAATTAGAGAACTTGCTAAAAATCTTAGTTTCTAGTCACGAGCCTGTGTTGTGAAACCCCTTAAATTATAAGTATTTGGGAATATTTCTGTGTCCCCTAGTTGATTGGGAGCTTTTGGAGGGCAGAGACACCATTGTATATATTTTTATATTTTACACACCATCTGGAATACAAAGGAGTATCAAAAATGTATTTAATTACATCTGAAAAAAATGTCTCCAACAGAAAAGAGCTTATAATTTTTAAACCCTAAAATAAACTGCTGGTCCTTCATTTTTTCCCCATTTACTTATTGCATAAAGTAACAGAAGGCTTATCCCATTTTCTGTTGTACATGTATGTATGTGGAGTCACATTTCAAACTTGCTTCTTTCTTTCATCGTGTAATATTTGAACCACAGCCGTGGTAATCCTTTTTGTTTTGTTTTGTTTCAGGTTTTTATTTAAATTCCAGTTAACATATAGTGCAATATTAGTTCCAGGAGTAGAATTTAGTGATTCGTCACTTACATGTAACACCTGGTGCTCATCACAAGTGCCCTCCTTAATAACTAACCCCCATCTAGCCCATCCCCCACCCACTTCCTCCGTCAACCCTCAGTTTGTTCTCTATGGTTAAGAGTCTGTTTTATGGTTTGCCTCTCCCCCCCCCCGCCATGTTCATCTGTTTTGTTTCTTAAATTCCACATATGAGTGAAATCATATGGTATTTGTCTTTCTCTGACTGACTGATTTCACTTAAAGAAGAGCCACTTAAACCCATGGAGTATTCTGCCTACCTCATTGGATTGCTGTGAGAAGTAAATGAATTAATCCACATAAAGGCTTTAAGGGGTGTCTTATCTAGTAAGTTCTCAATACATATCAACTACCACCATCATGGCTTCTGTTGTTTTGGTATTGATATCATCAATAAGAGAATTCTATAAACTCAGGCCAAGAATCACCTTTTTGAGTTTTGTTTTTCTTTTTTTTTTCTTTTTTTTGGTCATGACATAATAATAAGCCATCTGGTACTTTAGTACAAAGTATGTATCAACATAAAGGAGTGAAAGGATTGTTCAGTAAGTATTTTTGGGACCATTGGTTAATTAGAAAAATATAAAGTTACAGCCTCACCTTACAAGGTTGATCTCATGATTACAGCTGAGTAATTCCAGATGGGATAAAAAAAAAAATTAAGTGTAAAGCCATGCAACCCATTTTTTTTTAACTTAAGAAACTGTAGGTGAATATTTATCAGACCCAAGGATAGGAAAGTCCTAAAAACAGTGGAAGAAATCACAAAAGAAATAAATTCAGAGACTCAACTACATAAATATTTTAAATTCCTTCAGAATGGAAAATTGAAAATCTTTAAAAGTGTTTGCAGTAAGTTAGGGCCAAGGGCTGTAACCTTAAAAGATACATGTATGTGTATATATTTATGAAGACCCTAATCAGAAAGTGATCAAGATGTATTAACCAACAATTTACAACGGAAATAAACGCAAATGGGTAATAAACTTGAAAAAAAAGGTCAACTCCTCTAACAGTGAAGATGAAATGACATACAGTTTTTTTCACTTGTCAAATCACTGCAGATTTCAAAGCAATTGGAAGTCTCTTTATGAGAGACTGGTGTAGTATATGGGTGACCGTACTTTCTGCTGGTGGAAATGTGTGCTGGCATTCGCTGATCTGAGAAGCATTTGGACAAGATCTGTCCAGCTTCTGGCAATTTTTCCTAATGAAAGAATCCATGAGATGGAATAAAGGGAATGTTCAGGGATGTTTATTGCAATCTTCTTGAAATAAGGAGCAAAAACCAAGCAACTTAAGTGTTTCCTTTTATAGTAAAAAATACTTTAAACAAAGCTATGTGATTATATGCTAAGTTAATAAGTGATCATAACTGATTTCTACTGGAAAATATAAGAAGTGTCTTCTTGTGATCAGTGGGCCGACCTGCAGCTGCAGTCTTACTGTAGATTCACTTTCCTGTTGTAAGAAAGTAAACGTGTCGTTCCTTTAAAACACACAAATCTCTAACAGCTGTGGGTAAGCTCGCTGGAAAAAGCCTGTCCATAAAAATGTTGAGCCAATTATAAATTACAAAAATGTGAAATATAAGGAAAAATATATTTTGTGTAAAACTGTTCCCTTACTCCAAATTCCTCGTTACCGTTCCTTTTCCCTTCCTTTTTTAAAGCCAGCTCTTGCTGAGACTTGTGCATGGAAAATGAACGGGGACTCAGTAGGTTCTAGGTTATTTATTCCCATTTACCTGAACGATCCCTTTGCTGACTCTCAGTGTAGGTATGCATTTTTAAATCTTCCTTTTAGTAAGAGAACCACATAAAAACTGAAGGGAAGAAGTTGCCTCTTCCAGACAGAGTTAAGTCTCCTTTAAGCTTAGACTTACTGAAGTGTGTGCTGGCACATAGCTCATTATGTGTTTGAAAATGAGAGCCTTGAATGGCGCGCTAAACGAGCTATCACCCTTGACTTCTCTGCGAAGGGTAGATTCTAGGAAAACAGCCTTTATTTTATTTTATTTATTTATTTTTTCCTGGTTTGAGAAACCATCACAAGCAAGTACTCTGAATTTTGTGCCTTTTGTCATATCCTCTGTTCTGGCTGTTTCATTGGTTCCTCTGGGTTGGGAATTTTTGTTTTGTTTTGTTTTATCCTGTGTGTTCATGTGTATGGAGTGCTACAAATATGGAAAGTAAACAGGTATCTGTGGATTAGGAGAGTACATGATCCTGATAGGAAGACAAGAGGGAAGGAGGCTCTTTAAATTTAAATATTGTACCACAAGTAGCATATATCCTTAGAAAGAGTATCTAGGGGAAAAAAGTGAAAGGATAATGCATACTAAATTTTTCTATTGTGTTTTGTTAAAATGCTTTACTGCTTTAATAGGTACTTTTAATATTTAACATATTTAAATCTGGCTGTGATTTTAATATTCTTTATATTTAAATATTGTTCTTTTATAACGGCCATTTAAACACTTATTAATAAGCCCCTTATGTTTCCCATTCTTGCTAGACTGTGTGCTGTGGGAGTACAGGGAGGTATCTATTCCTGCCTTCCAAGTCCTTTCAGTTACTTGGAGACATAATCAAGTACTAATCTATAGCTAATATATGTAGGTATTTACCTTATGCCCCGTACTGGGCCAAATGCTTTGTGTGAATTCTTTGTTTAATCCTTAACAACCCCATAAGGTAGATACTCTTATCCTCATTGTAAAGTTGAGAAATGAGCTTTGGAGAAGTTTTTAAAAAGTTGGCGGATCATTCAGCTGGTAAGTGTCAGAATCTAGGTGCTGACCCAGACCTGGCCACCTCTGGTCCTCAAATTTTTTTTTTTTTTTAAGATTTTATTCATTTAATTTAGAGAGCATATGAGCGGGAGGAAGAGCAGAGGGAGGGGGAAAGAATCTCAAGCAGACTCCGTGCTGAGCGCAGAGCCCGATGCAGGGCCAGATCCCTGAGATCAGACCTGAGCCACAGCCCAGAGTCAGATGCTTAACCAGCTGAGCCACCCAGGCGCCCCTGGGCCTCGATGTTTAACACTCAGTACTCCTGCTCTAAGAGACGTGGTGTGGTGACCTGCCATTTTCCCTTCGCTCTGTGAGCATGTTGGGTCAGGACACTTAAGCTTCACGTGTGGGAATTCCAGTTGCTCAGTCATTGCCACCTGGAAATCTGATGTGAATGAGATCAGGACTGGATC
Source organism: Ursus arctos (assembly GCF_023065955.2). Classification (NCBI taxonomy): domain Eukaryota; kingdom Metazoa; phylum Chordata; class Mammalia; order Carnivora; family Ursidae; genus Ursus; species Ursus arctos. Next base: position 10,225,276 of record NW_026622986.1, read on the forward strand.
ACGGTGCGGTACCATCTGTGTGGCGGGGGGGCGAGGATGTCGCGGGCCAGGATGATCTCCAGAGTTCCTTCAGCTCCGTGCCTTTGTGGATGTCGTGTTCTGTCATTAGGCCTTAGAATTTCTTACAATTTTCTCTTGTGAAAATACCAAATGTGCCCTGCTTTCTTTGTTGAAATTTACAGTAAGAAAATGCAACAGGGGTGAAGTAGGGTTTTGTTACTGCCTTTTTAAATTACTTGAATTTATAAAACTTTTATCAAGCACCTATTTTGTACCAAGCACTGGACAACAAATAACACCAAACCGTCCTGTGGACCATGGGCCCCGTCTTTGATGTCCAGACAGCCTCACATTAGAAATCTGATTACCTTCACTCTTTTCCCTACTATCTCTTTATTGTTTGTTAATGAAAGCAAAAACTTCAATTAATCATAAAAACTCTCAATTAGGTACACTTGCACTGAAATTCAGGATTTAGCTGGGATTCATGGCTCAGAAACTTTTCAAGCTTTTACTTTTGGACGTCATTTGCTGTGGATGAAACATTTCTGTCCTAGTTAGATTCATTCCTGGGCCATACGTTTGTAGTGACATGAGGAAGACCCTCCCTTTGTGCGAGGAATAACCGTGAAGAAATTTCCATTTCTACCTGCTTAGCCTATAATTGCCTTCCATGAGACAGGGCCATGGGAACCCGAAATTTGAACACTCTGAAATACCAGCACTGAAGAGTTAGAATAGCTGATGGGTATTTTTTGGGCTCAACCGGAAGCCATCTTATGCTGAATTCCAGAACGAGCCAGCCATCACAGGTGACAGAGCTGGGGTGGGGTCGGGATGGCATCCCTAATTTCTGCAGATTGGTGAGAGAGAGTTGTCTGAGAAGCACGGCGCCCAAGCACTGGGAGTGGTTGTAAGGATCCCCCCGCTTCTGGTGTGGCGTTGCGAGGACTCCCATGTAAGGGAACCCTTTTCCTGCGTTCTCATGAGTCTTTCCCTATATCCTAAAAAGTACAAGAGAAATAATAATAAACAGCTTCCCTGTGACCTATTATAAAGAAATTTGAACTCTGCTTGCCTGGTTTTAGAATTGATACTACTTCTTCATCCTAAGGCCAGGCTGGCACATTCCCCGTTTGCTTCCTTTGAATCTCGTCCTTTGAGAGATACCGTGTTTTATTTCTTGCCCTGTTTACCTTTTCCTCTTTGCCTTCTGCCTTCGATAAGAGAGTTTAGAGTGATGAACTGTCGTCTCAAATCCTTTGTAAATCTTTTCCCTCAAATAATCTGAGTACCTGCTCAAAAGCAGACTGACTAGCGGTGGGCCACGGAGCTCTATTATCAGATGGACCTTTTATCACCCCCTTCTTCGTATCTTGTCTGATTTTTATTAAACTGTGAATCCATAAGGTAAGTGCTGTAACTCCATGGTTACTGCTAATTGTTTTTAATATTGGCCTTTGTTTTGAATTCTGTTAATTTCTTAAAGGCAGTAGTAGTAGTCTTTTTCATTATGGCCCCTAAAATTCACACAGATCAGTTTTAATATTCTTGTATCTTATTATAAAATAGCCCTATTTACATTTTTTTTTACCATTACCACAGTTGATAAACGTTGTTTTCCAAAAGAAAAAAAAATATTCTTTTCCAAGAGAATACATTTTTTATATACGTAAAAATGTACTTGCGTTTTGCTTTGTACTGGAGCTGATACGAATATATATGTTTCAATAAGCAGAACTGTTTTCCTCAAAGTCTGGATTTTGAGGGTTGGTTAGGTCGAGAACTGATTGCACATCTTACCGAATTCGTACCATGTGTATGGATGAAATCATACTGTGTGTGATGAACATCACTATTCTGGAAAGGAAATAAATCCCAAATGAGGCAACAACATTAAGAGCAAGCAGAATGAAATGGGGGTTGACTAGGAACAAGAACTTTGCCTCACCTTTTTATTTATTTATTTTTTTAAAGAGTTTATTTATTTATTCGACAGAGACAGCCAGCAAGAGAGGGAACACAAGCAGGGGAGTGGGAGAGGAAGAAGCAGGCTCCCAGCGGAGGAGCCTGATGCGGGGCTCGATCCCATAACGCCGGGATCAGGCCCTGAGCCGAAGGCAGACGCTCAACGACTGCGCCACCCAGGCGCCCCTGTGTCAGCTTCTCACACCCATGTGTTAAATGGTAGCCGTGAGCTGAAGAGGGCTCTTTAAGCATTCAAATTTATTGAAGTACTTTTACAGTTATTTTAGGAAAAGATCATGTGATCTTGTGATAAGAGTACACAATTGAGACTATGGGCCTTGTTTCCAAATTTCAGTAGGCTTCAAATTAGAATACCATGGACTTTTCCATAGGAGAAAAAGCACCAGGACTCGATAATTTACCCCCAGTGCTGGAGTCTCCTGTAAGTCAAAGAACTTGCTCTTCATGGCAGGCGGGTCTGGTGGCCTGATCCGTGTTTGGCGTGTTTGACACTGAGCTCTCCCTAACTTAGTTTCCTTTTTATTTAACAATAGATGCTTGTCTGTGCCACAGGTATGTTGTTAGGTTGTGCTTGTAATACAATATAAAATATTCTAGTGTTTATGAATGAGGAAATTCAGCATTTGTATTTTAAATGTTTTTATAGCGCTTCTGACTTTTTCTTATCAACTGTGTTCAGTCAGTCCATGATAAATTATGATTTCCAACTTATTTTGCCTTATTACGCAGTTATTTTACTTGTTGATTTCTGAGAATTCTTCATGGTTTGGAACCAAATAGAATGTTATAACTACAAAAATAAATGTTTGAGGATTTTCTTACAAATGGTTGTTTTAATGAAATTGTGTAGTATCTATGTGTTTTCTCTTGCTATATGTACTTGTGAGAATTTTCTAGTTCATAAAATCCGATCCAACTTTGAAGTTTTTTTGTTTTTTTTGGGGGGTCTCTTTCTTTAGTTCTTATTACTAAAAAATATATATTTTTTGCAGCTGGTTTTAGGAGGAGTTTCCGTCTTAGTAGAAAAGATAAGAAAACAAATAAGTCCATGTATGAATGCAAGAAGAGTGACCAGTACGACACAGCTGATGTGCCCACATATGAGGAAGTGACACCGTATCGGCGGCAAACGAACGAAAAATACAGACTTGTCGTCCTGGTTGGTAAGTGTGTCTTTTGTGTTAATTCTGACAAAACAAGTGAGGTAGGAAGAATTTAACTCCAAAGAGCATGGTGCTTGAAGATTTCAAGCCAAAGAAAGTCTCATTTTTGAATACCTTTGGTGTGGTCTCCACGATGACGTTTTCAGTCTTTTGTATTCATATGACATTCATGAGACTTAAGAGAGATGTGAAGAATGGTATTGACGTTTGAGTGGGACCTCTGAGAGAGGGGGGTAGCAAATACATCGCAATACATTAAGTAAATCAGGGTAACTAAATAATAGAAACAAATATCTTTTAATATAACACCAGTCTCTTTTAACCAGAAAAAAAAAAAATCATTTTGAGGCAGTGGCCATGGTAGAAATTTCTTCTGGCATTTCGGCCTTCAGTGAAAGAAAGTATTTCAGCAGAGTTCTAAGCTATTTACAGCTGGAGAGTCAGTTAATGAAACTGCTTAAAGTAGTTAATAAACACATGTGGTGGTTTCCACAGGCATTGGCTGGTTTGACTCATATTCACGTTCTAGGATTTGTCTTGTCCAGCCTTCACAGACATGCGCAGTCATGACCTCGGTGTTACTCCACCCACCTCATCCTCCTCTCATTTTTTTAAAAGATTTTACTTATTTGAGGGGGGGGGCAGAGGGAGAGGGAGAAGCAGGCTCAGAGCCCAATGCAGGGCTCGATCCTAGGACCCAGGCAACATTACTTGAGCGGAAGGCAGATGCTTAACCCACTGAGCCACCCAGGTGCTCCTTAGCATTTCTTTAAAGATTTGGTGACAAGGAATTAAGTTCCAAGGATTTGGGAGGGAAAAAGGAATAAAGGAGCTTGGTGTGTCTTGTTGATTATTCCTTTATAAACTGAAGGTGACCATTATGGGGATGAGAATAAGTGGAAAAGCTAAAGAATCACCCTTTCTATTGACATGGCGTCCTTTGAAAGGTTACAGCACGTGGATGGTGGTGATGCGTGGGAAATGATGCGGTTTCTCACACCCGATGACACCAGAAGTGGTCCCTAGCATCCAGATGTTCCCATCATTGGCATTATTTAGAAAAACATATACTTCAGAGTTTCCCTTATTAACAGTGTCCCCTTCTTCTAATCTATGCGTATAAAAGCCTTCCCCCACCCCACCTGGAGGAATATTCTCCATCGAAATCTATATTTACTGTAGAGCTTGCAGTGCCCCAGCTTCCAGTCCCTGTAGAATTGGGCTAATGAGAGTATAAGCTTCCCCTGTTCTAAATCCTTTTTTGCCTCATGGGGGCTACTTGGACCTCCTGCTCCTCTTCTCTACCCCATTGTCCCTCCCAGCACCCATCTTAGCAGCATCTCTTCCATCCTATTGCATCTTCTCTTCAGCCAAGGTCTGCTTCGCACCTGAAGAGAGAGACGCACCTTGTGATAAAAAGGCAAAGATAGCATGATTTCCTGTTTCCCTTAAATCTAGATGACTCTCTGTAGCCAGGGAGTTACTGTTTTGACTGTGCTACTTTTGGTTTTCCTGGGGGGATCTAATTGAAAGAGGAAAGTAGAATAAACTTCGCTCTTTTTTTCTTTCCTATAGTTGCTAATCTCGGGGGTGAGGAAGGGAAGATGGATGAAGATAAACTGAGTAGTAATGCAGGGAAGAATAAAAGTAAATCATAGTCACAATTATGAAAAAGAAATATTCACTCTAATCTTCCACAGGAAAAGGCGGTAGGGGAATGCTGACCTCATACAGGTTAGAAATAGCCATGCAGTTCTGTTAAATGATACTATATACAGATGTCCTCATCCCTCCCTACAGTTCTTTAAGGAAATTCCTAGCATCTTTTTTGTGGATGCCTTGAATTTTTTTATGCAGATAATCTTGTTATGTGACCAGAGACAATTTTATTTTTTTGTAGGCACTTTATATTCATATTGTGTTCTCTCCTCACTGTAAGCTCTCCAGTGTGATGATGAACGGGAGTGGTGAGAACATCTTTGCTTTGTTCTCAGTCTTAGGGAGAAAGTACTCAGTCTTTCACCACGAAGTATGATATTAGCTATAGGGTTTTTTTTTATCAGTGCTCTTTACCAGATTAAAATACCCTTTATTATTAGTTTGCTGAGAGTGTTTATCATGAATTGATGTTGAATTTTGTCACATGGATTTTTTTTCTGTATCTTTTGAGATGATTATATGGTTTTTCTTATTTGATCTGTTGAAAGGGTGAATTGCATTGATTAACTTTTTTTTAAAGATTGTACTTATTTATTTGAGATAGGGCTAGAGAGAGAGAGTATGAACTGGGGAGGCAGAGGGAGAGGAAGAAGCAGACTCCCCACTGAGCAGAGAGCCTAGTGCAAGGCTCGATCCCAGGACCCCAGGATCATGACCTGAGCTGAAGGCAGATGCTTAACTGACTGAGCCATCCATGCCGCCCCTGCATCAATTGATTTTTGTGTGTTGAATGAGCTTTGCATATTGTATTAGCCTTTTACACAGTACTAGATTCAATTTGCTGGTCTGTAGTTTTCTTATAATGTTTTTGTCTGCTCTTTGTGTCTAATTATGCCATATTCATAAATGTGTTGGGGAGTGTTTTCTCCTCTTCACTTTTCTGGGAGAGCTTGTGTAGAATTGGTATTATTTTCCTTTAAAATGTTTGGTAGAATTACACAGCAAAACCATGCTGTGGTATCTCTTTGGGGAGGTTTTTAACTACAAACTTAATTTCTTTAAAAAAAGGAAGAAGAGGAGGAGGAGGAGGAAGGGGGTGAGGGAGAGAACATGTGAGAGAGTGCGTCTTTGTATATTTACACACACACACACACACACACACACACGACTGTTCAACTTGTCTTCTTCTTCTTTTTTTTTTAAGATTTTATTTATTTAACAGAGAGAGACAGCCAGTGAGAGAGGGAACACAAGCAGGGGGAGTGGGAGAGGAAGAAGCAGGCTCCCAGCAGAGGAGCCTGATGTGGGGCTCGATCCCATAACGCCGGGATCACGCCCTGAGCCGAAGGCAGACGCTTAACGACTGCGCCACTCAGGTGCCCCTCGACTTGTCTTCTTAAATGAGCTTTGGCAGTTTGTGTCTTTGAAAGAATTTGTCCGTTTCACCTAAGTTGCCAATTGTATAAGCATAAAGTTGTTCATAATATTCCCTTATTATCCTTTAACTCTATGTAAGGTCTGTAGTAATGTCTCCACTTTCATTCTCCTTATTGGTAGTTTGTGTCTTCACTCTTACGTCAGGTACGTATTACTGCATAACAGGTTCTTGGAGTTAGTTCTTGTGTGGAATTATATAAGAGTCAAAGTTTAGGTCTTCATAATCTGTATATTCATAGCTTCAGTTACCACAAACTTCGTGACTTTAAAATAGCACATGTTATTATCTGGAAGTTTCCCAGGTCAGAATTTGGAGAGTTCGGGCATGACTTAGCTGGGTCTTCTGCTTCGGAATCGCTCATCAGGCTGCACTCAAGTCTTAGCCAGAGGTAGGTGTATCAGTTTGAATGCTAGACTGATAAAGGATCTACTTCTGAAACCATGTGATGGCCGACAGAGTTCATAATCCACCCTCAATCCCTTGCAAAGTGGGCTTTTGCAGCATGGTAGCTTGCTTCTTCAGAGCGTATGACCTGAGAAGGCAAAAGAACAGAACATCCCATATTCTGTTGGTTAGAAGCAAATCACAGGTTTTGCTCACAGTCAAGGAGAGGGAATTGCATGCACAAAGGTGTGAAAAACAGGAGGGTAGGGAACATTGCTGGCCTTCGTAGAATCTACCTGCCTGAGTCTTTTTCTAATTTATTGATCTTTTATAATACCACTTGTATATTTAAATTTTTTTTCTATTTTTCTTTTCTCATTTTTATTGATATGTGTTCTTTATTATTTCCTTCCTCTGCTTACTTTGGACTTATTTTCCTTTTTTTCTAGTTTTATAGAGTTAAATCTTAGACTATTGACTAGAAACACTTATTTTAAAATTTTAAGTTTTGTTAGGCATAAATTTAAATTTCCCTCAAAGCACTGCAACCTACAAATTTTTATCTGTTGTATCTTTATACCATGTCTTTCAGATCACAATGTTTTAATTTCCTTAGGGATTTTTTTGATCCACAAGTTGTTCAGGATGTGTTATCCAGATATCTTTCTGTTATTGATTTCTTGTTTAATTTCATTGTGGTCAGACAATATGCTTTGTACAATTTCAATTCTTTTAAATTTATCAGGTTTTTTGGGGGGGCAGAATATGGTCCATGTCATCAGGTGTTCTGTGTGCACTTAAAAAGAATGTGTAGTCCACTGTTGTTGGATGGAGTGTTTGGTGTATGTTATTTAAGTCCAGTTGGTTGATAATGTTATTTAGGTCTTCCATAGTCTTACTAATTTTTTGTCTACGTATTCTGTTAATTGTTGGGAGAGGAGTGTTAAATTCTCTGTATTTGTAGATTTGTCTATTTCTCTTTTCACATCAGTCAGCTTTTATTTAAGATATTTAGAAGCTCTGTTGTTAAATATATATACATTTTAGGAGTATTATGTTTTCTTAATGAATTGACCTTCTAATTATGTAATGTCCTCTTTTATTCCTGGTAATATTCATTGTTCTGAAGTGTGCTTTCTGTGATATATAACATAGCCACTTATGTTTTCTTTTGCTTATTGTTTGCATGGTATATCTTTTCCTGTCCTTTTATTTTAACCCATCTATGTGTTTATTATTACAGTGAGTTTGTTTGTTTGTTTTTTACAGATAGCATAGTCTTGGGTCTTGTAGTTATCCAGTCTGATAATCTACATCTTTAATTGATATGTTTGGACCATTTATATTCAATATAAACTACTGATATGGTTGAATTTAGGTCTGCTGTTTTTATTTTAGGTCTACTATTTGTCTTCTGTTTGTCCCTTTGTATTTTGTTTGTTTCTCTGTTCTTTCCTGCCTTCTTTTTGGTTATCTCTTATTTGATTTTAATATATCTAATGACTTTTTTGTTTTACCTCTGGATGCAATTATTCTCTACCAGTTGGATTATGATGTATCTATTTGTGCTTTGAGTTTAATGTGCCTGGGTTTACTGAACATCTGAAACCTATAAATTTATGACTTTCACTAAATTTTGGAAAATTTTGGCTATTATTTTTTCAAAGATTCCCCCCCCCCCAATTTCTTTCCCCTCTACTTCTGGGACTGCAATAGCACATGTGTTAGACCTTTTAGTATTGTCTCACAGGTTCCTGAGGTTCTGATTATTTTTTTTCTAGTCTTTTTGTTTTTCAAATTTGACAGTTTCTTTTGTTCTGTCTTCAAGATCTCTGACTCTTTCCTTGATCATCACTGTGTTACTATGTTGCCTACTGACCAAATATTATCTTTCAGATATTGTATTTTTTTAATTGGGAAATTACCAATTTTTTTCATAGTTTTTATTTATCAAGTTCAAGTAAGAACCTGATTTTTACATTCATTTCAAGTGTATTTAGTTTTGCCTCATGAAGCTTAGTTAAGATTACTTCTTTATTGTTTTGGATAATTCCAATGTTAGGCTCATCTTGTGATTGGCGTCTGTCGATTGTATTTTTTTTTTTTTTTTTTGAGAATCCATCATCTTTGTGCATTGAATAATTTTGTTCTGGATCCTAGACATTTTGAACATTCTTTTGTATGGCTTTGGATCTTATTATAGTCCCCTGGAAAATGTTAAATTTTTTAGCAGGCTGTCAACCTGATTAGGCTTATTCTGTTTGCCTCAGTTGAGTTTTCAAGTCTTTGCTGCTTTGGGTGTATTTCTTGCATGTGACATTTGTGTTAGCCAGACACTTACACAATGATTTAAACCTTAGTTATGCTGCTTTGGGTTCATCTCACTTATGCACAGCTTAGGGGTGAGCCCACAACTTTTGTGGGATCTTAGCACAGTCCACGGCCAGCTCTGAATGGAGATTCGTCCTCTGGGCAAAGCCTAAGGACAAAGAAAAATAAACAGGGAAACTTCATCCCTTTGGCGGTTACTCTTCCGATCTGACATCCTTCTATACGCTGCCTGCCTTGTTTGCTTTTCACAGTCTTCAGGTTGTCGCTTTCTGTGTGCCGTCCAGAGGTTTTAATTGTGATCAGTGCGGGAGACAGGCTATTGCGTGCTTACCCCACCAGAGTGGAGCTAGAACTCCCCAAAGCTTTAAACTCCTGTCACAGATATGATTTGCCACTCCTCACGGGCGTATCTTAATCAGCCTCCTCAAAATTGAGTGATGCTACCCTCTTCTGTCTCCTACTCAAAGTTTTAAAGGGTTATGAGGACAGAACACCACAGCTCCATCTAGACTACCTTCTGGTAAAATCACGCTCCTAGAAATGAGTCTCACAACACTCCATTGTCAGCCCCGAGTCACGGGTGGTATCAGGTATTTTGGCTGTTGCTTTCTGTAAATGCCAGTTGTTTGGGTCCCCAGTCACTGAACTAAAATCCATCCGGCTGAAACCTTCAGTAAAGAGGTTAATTTAATTGTGTGCGTTTCAGTTGCCCTACATCCCTTTGGCCCGTTGATCTTTGGATTCCTGGCACCTGATTCTGAATTGAATATGGACTCTGTCCCGTGGGCCTTCTGCCTTACTTTCTGACAGACAGACTGCTGCTTGCTCTTCTCACTGTAGTTTTACATTGCCAGCGGGATCCTATAGCCTTTTTTTTTTTTTTTAAAGCCCTGTGGTGTCACTCATACTGCAGTGACTGTTCTTCCTCTGTCTCCTGCTTGGAATTCCTTAAGTTTCTGAGAAGATTTCTCCTCTATCTCCCAACAGGAGGGTTGCCCCCAAGATATGCCTAAACTGGATATGCTAAGTGTTGACCCTACCAGGTGCTACGGCCAGTGAACTTTCCCAGTTCCTTCGCTGTGTGTTTCTCCCCGACTCGTGTTTCCTTACTCTTCGGAGTTTTCCAACCTTAACTAATAATTACTTCAATGACAACCAAATATCCCTTTCTACTACTTAGATTTCTCTACCAGTAAAATCTAACTATAGTGTTTCATTACCCTCTGCTGTTGCTAATTGCTTTCAAACAGCCCCAGCTGAGTTTTTAAATTTTATCTTTTCTCAAGTGAGCCTTATCCTTCCTCGTCCTGTGTAGTAACAGTAACCAAAATGGATTGAGTGCCGGGCTCTGAGTTAAGGGCTGTGCCTGTATTATTTCAGCCAGTCCTCACCATGAGTATGAGGTAAATATTGTTTTATTCCCTCAGAAGAAACTGAAGCACAAGGAGGAGAAGTGAGTTACTTTGCCCAAGCTCGTGCATCTACTGAGTTGTGGAGCTGATTCATACCTAAATACTTCAAGACCAGAACCTTCTGTAACGGAAGCCCACGGGTGCAAGAGCACCTGGCTCCGTGAGTCCCACACAGACCAGATTTGGCCACTTACCACTGACAAAGTCCAGAGGCAGAGAGAGGGTGGTGGGGAAACAAGGAACTTATTTCAGTAAGGCCAACACTGGAAGACAGTGAACTAACATCTCAAAGACTGTCTCCAAAGTGCTGAAAATACTTCTAGGTTTGTATAAGAAAAATTTGGGACACAGCTCAGTTGGTACATGCAGGTGCATGGTACAGGTCAATCATTGTCTTGGGTCAGTCACACGGGGCTTGGCTGGTATCAGGGCAGTCATTATTGCTCGAGGGGTAGTTGGGGTTCCCATCATGGGATGCTTTATCTGAGGGTCTTTTGCCTGAGTTAAAAGATGAGTTTAGAGGCGCCTGGGTGGCTCAGTCAGTTGAGCATCCAACTCTTGATTTTGGCTCAGGTCATAATCTCAGGGTCATGGGATCAAGCCCCACATTGGGCTCCAGGCTCAGCAGGGAATCTGCTTGAGATTCTGTCTCTCTCTGTCTCTCTCTCTTCCCCTTCCCCGACTTGTACATGGGCGTGCTCTATCTCTGTCAAATAAATAAATAGGGCATCTGGGTGGCTCAGTCGGTTGAATGTCTGCCTTTGGCTCAGGTCATGATGCCAGGGTTCTGGGATCGAGTTCCGCATCAGACTCCCTGCTCAGCAGGGAGCCTGCTTCTCCCTCTGCCTCTGCCACTTCCCCTGGCTCATGCTCTCTCTCTCTATCTCAAGTAAGTAAGTAAGTAAATAAAATCTTTAAAAATAAATAAATCAATCTTTTTAAAAATAGGATAGTTTAAAAGATAGGTCAAAAGGGGGACACGGGTTGGTGGTTACATGCAGGTGGGTGGCAGTGAAGGTCAGGTCATCGTCTTGGGCCAGTGCTGTGGGGTCTTGCTGGCTCAGGCGTCCTTATTGCTCGAGGGGGTAGTTTGGGTTCCCCTCACAGGACGCTTTGCCCACGGGGTCCTTTGCCTGAGTTAAGAGAGAAGCTGGAAAGAAGAACTTCATTAGTTAGAAAGTACAGACTGAGGTCGAAGTGCAGGTAGTTGAAATCCTCCTTTACTTCTTTCTTATCTCCCTGTGGATTATTGCTTCCAGTCTGTAAAATCAGGGCTGTGCTGCCACCATTGGCTGGATCTAAATATCCTTCTTTTGTTTTTTTTTCTCTTTGATTTGGGGCCCATCCATTTGGTTTCCTAACAGATACTTCCATATTTTGTGAAAATTTAGATCTGAGCCTGCCAAAAGCATCCGCTGTTCATGTAAGTCCTGCCCACCTTTAGGGCCTCGAGCTGGATCTTTCGTCTGTGGGCCTCCCTGGGTCTTCAGGTCAGGCGGCTGTGCAGGCAGGGCCCCTCATAGTGCATGGCATTACCGTTTCACCTTCCCTCTCCTTAAAATTTGCCAACTATTCCTAAAGTGTCTTGGGTTGATTTTCCTCGCCTTTCCCCCTCAAATCCATTAGCCCACCTGGGGTAACTCTCCCAGCCACCAGGGAAAGGCTCTGGGCTTGATCTCATTTCAGAGATTGCCTCTCAGGAGTTTTTTTGTTTTGGGATTTTTAAAAAAGATTTATTTATTTATTTTAGAGAGAGAAAGAGCAAGAGGGAACGTGCCGGGGGGGCAAGGAGGGGTGCAGAGGGAGAGATGGGAGAGAGAATCTCAAGCAGACTCCCCACTGAGCATGAAACTCCACGAGGGGCTCGATCCCACAACCCTGAGATCAGGACCTGGGCCAAAAATCAAGAGTCGGACGCTTAACCAGCCAGACGCCCCAGCCTCTCAGGAGTTTTCTGATGGTGTAGACAGAGGCAGTCTCAGAATATTCAGACGGAGGAGCCCTTCCTTTCCCCTTGGCCTCCAGCCCTTTCTCTAAGGCTTCTCAAACCTTAACACCATTCCAGTCATCTGGGGATTTTGTTCCTGCGCAGTTTCTGATCGGTAGCCTGAGGCACGGCCAGAGAGTCTACATTTCTAGCAAGTTCCCAGACGCTGCTGCTGCTGCAGCCCCAGCTCGATTAGAGACCTGTAGCCGCTGGTTATAGTGTCCACGTCGTGAGGTGTGCCTGCCTGCGCTCCGGGGGAAGGCCTTGCTGCTGTACTTGAATGGGTTCCGTCGCCGTCACCTTACTTTGTTAGTGGTGGTGAACTGGGTGCAACTTATTTTGATTTTCCACTTATCACATATCAGTTTTGCGCTTTGTCATGCATGTGCAATAACGATGGTTTTAAAATGTTTGGTTTTCATCTTAATCGGCTGTTCAGGACTTGCACAGTGATATTTTAGGCTTGGTTTGTCTGTTGTGATCAACTAATTTGTTATTTTTAGACTATTCTGGAATTCCTATAGGAAAAAATAATTCTGTTTGAAACTCTTTAGCTCCTAACACTTTATTTCCCCATTTTGGAGCAATTGCTCTTATAATGTAATTTTAATTATTTACTCCTACCCTTACCTGTGCTGTGGCCTTTTCCAATGACAGCCAAGGTCATTGTATGTAACCGTCCTCCTTCAAACCTGTTTCCTATCATTCACCTTTTTCTGTGTGACCGTTGCTCAGAAAATCTGCTTGTATATATGGCACGGCTGAAGTATCAGGAGTTTAGTGTTTATTGTCTGGAAAAATCTCCATCTATTATGTCCTGTGAAGTGGGATAGTGTAAATGGTAACAAACGGGACTCTGGGGAAGGACAGGCTACGTTCTAGTTCTGTTCTGCTCTTTGGTAGCCATGTGATACCTACACATTTCAGATTTTCTCTGGCCTTCAGTTTCTTCATCTGAAAAATGAGAATGATAAGAGCACCTGCTTTCTGGGTTTGTTCGAGGACTAAAGGAAATGATATTTGCAAATACTTAGACCAATTCCTGGCACCTAGCAAGGTTTTAATAAAGAGTCGCTCTTCCATCTTGTTAAAAAACAAAATCGAGCTGAGTTTTAAAGATTTTATTGGCTTTATTCAGTGATTCGTGGATTGGGCAGCATCCCGTCTAGCAGATAGAAAGGAGCTCCAAAGAGCTGTACAAAATGAAAGACTTTTATAGGCAGAGGGGGTGGGAAAAGGAAGTTACTGGTAAAGAGTAGATTGTTTGTGGCAAGGTCACCTCCTTTTAGGGGACCTCTGGGATCTATCAGGCAGATGGTGCTGACCAGGTAATTCCAGATCGACTGGGTTAAGAGTCCACTCCCAGAGACGGGCGCCTGGGTGGCTCTGTTGGTTAAGCATCTGACTCTTGGTTTCACCTCAGGTCATGATCTTGGGGTCATGGGATCGAGCCCTGTGTGGGGCTCTGTGCTCAGCATGGAGTCTGCTTGAGATTCTTTCCCTCTCCTCCCTCCCCCTCTGCCCTCCCCCCATTTGCACCCACGCATGTGCTCTCTCTGTCTCAAATAAATAAATAAAATAAATAAAATCTTTAAAAAAAGAGCCCACTCCTGGGAATGGTGGAAACCAAGTCAGGTGTTATGATTTGGTTTGGTGACGTGGGCTTAGCACAAGTGATTGCATTTGGGGCCTCTTGTCTCTTTTTTAACATTTACCCTCATTTGATCAGACTCTCAGCTTACCTGAAGGATGTGACCAAAATTTAAGGCACTAGCGCCACTCGGAGCTGACGTGCTCAATGTTCTCAGGTTTTGCTCGATCCTCTGTGTGGTAATCACAGGCCGTGATGTTTTTTGCTGAATCTCTGTGGTATTGACAGGTCATGACTTCAGGTTCACTCTTTTTTTTTTTTTTTAAAGCTGGTCATTGTTCTTGTTCCTTTTCTGACGTTCCAGTCTGAGGGAGATCATTTCCTTGTTGGTTAGCGGCTGTGAACACGTGCTTAAAGCCTTCGAGAAAAGATGGCGCACAGGAAGACTGCTGTGATCAGTCTAAGCAGGCTAACTCCCAGTGTCTGGAGTGCGCTTCCGAGCCAGGTTCCCTCAGACACAAACCAGGCAAAATCAAATAAGCCAAAATGACCCTGTCGAAGGGGTCCCTTCCTCAAGCCAAGCGGCTTGTTTGCTGATCTTGTGTGGCTGAGTTTCACCTTCCCCGGAAGTGTCATCCGGGTGCAGCAAGTGGCGTCGGCCCCAGCACAGACACCTCCTTGTTCAGCTAAAAGACCATCAGGCTGTCCTCTTACCGAGAGCGACCTTGGCCGCGGAGTCTGGGGAGCTCTGTTGGGCGGCTGTCCCTTCTGCAGCCGGTGCCGCCGTACTTCCAGGAGTGAAGGCGAGAGTCCTGTTCGGAGCCTCCTTGCGCACTCTCCTGCCCGGGGAAGTAGGGAGCTGCCAGAGGAAGCGAACCCGAAATCATGAGAGCCTCCTGGTAGGTCCTTCCTGACTTGACAGTGTCCACTCGGGGGTCTTGACCAGTGAGGTGTCTCCGTTTATTCGTGAACAGTCAAGGGCACAGTTCGATAATCTGAAAGGCTTTGCGCAGTTCTGTGCCAACCGTCTAAGGATTCATAAGCCCGGGGATGGCGATAACCACAGATAAGGATAAACCTTAAGAACATTGCAACATTGAAGACGCAGATTGGATGGCAAAAGCAGAAGGATCTCACAGGAAGTGAGTCTGCTTGCGGAGAAATACTGAGTCAATTCAGAATTAAGACTTTGGACAGTTTGTGGAGTTTGTAAATAAATGTCATTTGCTAGGGTTAAATCTGTGGAAGCTTCTATGAACCGTGCAGCTGTAGCTTCAGGCGGTTGGCATGGCCACAGGTCACTGAACCAGGTCGGATGCTCTGCGAGGCGGTAGGTCTGTGTTCACTGCCGTGATCTTGAGTGATTCTCTCTTCCGTGCACAAATAAGGCAAAAGGGTTTGAAGAGTTAGGTAGCCCTGGGACACACAGTTCTTGCTGTGCTTGGTTTAGTCTTATAAAGGTCTGCTTGTGTTACCTGCCCAAGGAAGGCCGCAGGGACTGAAATTTTAGTAAATTCGTAGATTGGGGAAGTCAGTCGAGGAAAATTAGGAGCCCAGAATCTGCAGGAGCCAGCTAGGCCTGGGAACCCATGAAGGCGTTGCTTAGTTGTGGGCCTAGGACACTGTCGGATTGGGTTACTTCTGTTTTGGAGACAGCTGGATTCCGTTAGCACTTAGATTATGGCCTAGGTAATGACAGTATCTAGAGATGGTTATAATGGTTCTTAGAGATTCTTACGTCCTTTTTCAGCTGTTGTAGCAAATAAATGGAATCTTTGATGGATCCATGTTTGGTCACTGGCCATAGCAAGAGGTCATCTACATACTCTAGAAGGCTCAATTTCCCAGGGACTTACAGGGGGTTTAACCTTGGTGGAACACTTGGGGTAAATACGAAGCGGCCCCAATGAGCCCGAGAGAGAGGACTGTCCAGGTGTAGTGTTAATTGTTCCAAATCAAAGCAGATAGCTGTTGGCTGCTGGGACACTCAAGAGAGCCGAACATGGCAGCGAACCAGCTTGACTCCGGTGGAGCTTGTGACAAAAAGTTGTTGGGTTTGGAGCAACTGGGAAGTGGGGAATAACTATCTTATTAATAGCTCTCAAGTCCTGGACAAATTGCTAACCCCGCCCATCAGGCTTCCAGTCCGCAGTTACAGGGGCCGGTCCAGGGAATGGTTAGCCCCTAGGTGATGAAGGTCTGTTGGTATGAAGTCTTGCATGGCCTCAGGCTTTAGTGGATATTGAGGCAATTTAGGACGAGGTTTAGTTACGTCTATCTGAATTTTTATAGGCTCTGCACTCTATTCTCCCCATGTCAGTAGTAGAAGTAGCCCACAGATTTTCGGGCACCTCAGATAAATCAGGGGTCTTTTGCTGGAATTGTTTCTCTTCTGTATCAGGGACAAATTATAAGGGACATGAAAGATCAGGTTCGGGTTGGTCACGAAATTCTAAGGTGAGGTTTCCATTGGAGGCAAAATGTACTAGCCGTTTCAGTTTTAGAAAGGAGGTCTCTACCTAATAGGTTGACTGGTACTGTATTACAACGGACACACACACACACACACACACTTTTTCAGTAAAAGGTCCCAGAGTCATCTGTACTACAGGTTGAGATAGAAACTCCCTCAATTTTATTAGCTACCCCCACTATAGAAGGTTCTTTTTCACTCTAAGGGATTTGTTGTCCTATGAGAGAGCTGGTTTAAAATAGAGAATGTTGCTCCCGTGTCTACCAGAATCTGGCAAGGTTTCCATTGGTTTTACTTTTAGTCTTCCTCTTGGCTGTTTGAGGGAATTACTGGTAGCAGTTTACCAAGGGATCCCTCAGAGTCAACACTGAGAGGGGCCATTTGGGGGCAGATAGGGAGGCATTTGAGTTGATGATGAAGGATTTGCATAAAACCTCTGATGATGGTTTTTTCCCCCCAGTGTCCTAGTTGAATAAAAATGAGACATGGAGCCCTGGTCCAGTGTTTTGATGACAGACCCTAAGAGGGTGCAATGGGGGAGGCCCAGGTATTATTTTAGGTGCCTAGCTTGTAGCTTTTATAGCTGTAAGGCTAATAACTTGGTAGCTTTTTCTTTTTAAGATTTTATTTATTTCCTTGTCAGAGAGAGAGGACACACAAGCAGGGCGAGCAGCAGGCAGAGGGAGAAGCAGGCTCCCCGCTGAGCAGGGAGACCAATTCGGGACTCGATCCCAGGACCCTCGGATCATGACCTGAGCCAAAGGCAGACGATTAACCGACTGAGCCACCCAGGTGTCCCAACTTGGTGGACTTTTGATTTTGGTCTTGTTTCAAAGTCATCATGAGTTCAGTCAAATCAGTGGCCATCCTGTTTATACTTTTTTATCAATCCACTAATCACAGAAGATAATCCATTTACAAATAGGGCCTCATTTATTGTATGCAACCTGGAATGCCATAGGAGGAGAGCTTGCAAATGGGCTTTAGAGTCTGTCAGATTCATCTCGTGTGCACGTGTGAATCATAGACCAGTCAACATGGGCAGCAAAGACTCTAGGAATGGCTTTAAAATTATTTGTTGCTATTTTGCAATATTTTCTGGTCCATAATGGGACCGTGATGAAGATCTCAAGTATTATCCTTAGGGTTGTGCCATTTTGTTTTTCACGTCCATTTCTGGGCTTCATCTGGTCCCACCAGAATGTGCACAAGCTGATAAAGATGTGGCAGCCCGGGGTTATAGGCCGTGATGAGGACTCAATTCTTCAAACAACTTTTGGGGTTCCTCCTTGAGTTTAGGAAATTCTTTAACTGTGGGCCTTCGTTTGGTTTGGTTTTTGACCAAGGAGTGAAAGATGCCTGAAGAGGATCTCCTGTAGCCTTGAGGCGGGTGGGGGGGTTATTTTTAAATATAATTGTATAATAATCTCTTCAGAATGGAAAGGCAATACAGATAGAGTTAGTAGAACGTGAGTATTGAGGTAAAGGAGGGTAGAGGGGAGCAGTAGGAGTTACATCTGTCTGACTGTCTTTTGTTGTAGGGACCTCTGTGTCTTTAATTCTTCATTAGCCTTTTGCTATGAATTTTTCAGTGAAGCTATTTTGGCATCTTAAAGCCCTTTTGGAAGCTTCTCCTTACCAATTAAAATAGGTGTACTCATTCTGTTTGTTTGATTTGGGAACCTTTGCTTTCAAGCGCACTTCCTAAATGAGCCGTCTTGTCCAACTGGAATGTTCCCCCATAATGGCCATTGCAATCCTAGGTTGTCTTTAGTAAGAGTTGCCATTTTTGTAGCTGTCTGTTGCTTCTGGGACTGCAGTTCTTTATACGTAGAATAAGCAGGTGCGCGGGGACATGGCACACTCCGCTCTTTGTAATTTAAGAATCTCATTTCTTTAGCTAAGCCGTTGGGTCTCCTTGAGCCAAGCTAATACCTCAGAGGGATGTGTCACTGGGTTGAGGATTGTTTTACAGTGTACCTTCCTGCGCAAGAAATTTTCTTGAGGTTCACAGGTGACCTCGTGTCAGTCTAACCCATTCCGTGACCAACCTATCCTCACCCGGGAGTCTTAGCATTCGGTGTTGAGCATGCTAACCAGCTGTGAAGTACCAATCCATGTCCACCAAGTTCGTGGCGTTTTGGCTTCTGAGATTCCCATTGGCAAGAGCCTTTACCCACACAAGAGCAGCCAAACAAGCACCAGCAGTAACCAAAGAGGTGTGATGGAAGAGTGGTCATAAAAAAAAGAGGCATTAGTTGAACCCACCAGCCATTCCCAACAACGGAAGACTGGATCAAATAAGGGCTAGGACTAGAGTTCACCGTAGACCCATCTGCCGGATCAAGCGAACCCGCTAAGTCCTGGATTGGAAAACCAGTTCGATCAGGTGTTTGATGCAAAGAGAGCTGAGCCCAGAACCCGGGGGAGCCTCACCCCTCGAAGGGTTCATAGATATCACACCTGTGTTTCTCATCAGCCCCAGAGGTGTCAGAAGTTTTCTTCAGATCCTAGCACTGCCACAAAATCTGTTAAAAGCTAAAATTCAACAAGTAAATCTTTAAGATCTTACTGTATTGAGTGATTCATGAATTGGGCAGCATCCCGTCTAGCAGATTGAACTCCAAAGAGCTGTACAAAATGGAAGACTTTTATAGACAGAAGGGGCAGGACAAAGAAGTTACTAGAAAAGTGTGGCTTGTTTCAGGCATGGTCACCTTTCTTTGGGGGACAGCAGGGGTCTCTCAGGCAAATTACCTCACTGGTGCCGAGCAGGTAATTCTAGGTTGACTGGTTTAAGAGTCCAGTCCTGGGAGAGGTTGCAATTAATTAGGTTAGGTATTAAGTCTTGATTTGGTGATGTGGGCTTAGCATAAGTGACTCCATCTTGGGCCTGTTGCCTCTCTTTTTTACATTGTTAACTGAAAATACAAGAGAAACATGAAATGTGCACATATGAGTAGGCTTCTGCTAATTTTTCAACCTCTATTTGAAACACTGAGAAGCTAAAAAAGGTAACCAAGCAGTGGATTCAAATTTTAGAAATTTTGGATTGTTCCTGGATTAACTGTTCATGATGGTAGAAATCCTATACTAAGGAAGCAGTGTCTTGGCTCCCACAACGTGTGTAGGGAGATGGAAAGAGAAGAGTATAAGCAGCCTGGTCCTCCTCAAGCCTCATTTGTTTTTCCCACTGTTTTCAAAGCCATTGGGAATAATGGTATTTGCCTTGAAGCAGTAAGGTAAATATCGCTAAAGAGGTCGGCAGTATTATTTGCTCTACATTCTTACTGTAATAGTGCACGCTTTTTATCCTTGGACTTAACATTCAAGAAATTAAAATAGACCAAGTTGTTAACTTAGCAAAACTATGGCAATTGAGAACTTTGAGCCTTGCTCACAAGTATTTAATTTTTTCTCTTCATTTTGTAAAGGTGCTCTTCCGGAGCCGCATTTTAGCCACTAAAATAGCGTAGTGACATTTTCTGTTCTACTCCTTTCTGCATTTGAAAGCATTTTCCAAAAAGTATGTTAAAACTAAATGTCAGGCATTTCGTACATTTTTCTGCATAAATTTTATCTTCAGTGAGACCTGACTTTTTAAAAAGGAAAGTAATAAAGCCAAATAATGTGTCTGTGTGTTTGTAGGGAGAGAGTGGAGAGAAAGCTTTGGTGTTTAAAAAGCTACTAAAACACTTCACAGCTTAAGCCAACAGAAGAGCAAAATTCATCATGCGGCTATTCAGACACTTTGTGACTTGTTCTGTCTGGTTATGAGGCATAAGAGGAAACTAATAATAAATCTTTCTATATATTTCACATTTCCCGCTTGAGCTTTAAGTGCCATTCTGCCCTCCTTTGTGCTGAGTGTCACATGCTGTCTAAAGACGGCTTTGTACAGGCAGTTGGAATAAGTAGACCTTTATGAGACTGTCATCATTTTTCCATAAAACTATGGCAAAACAAAAAGTCTTGCACGTAAAGCAGAGAGAAAAGCAAGCACTCGAAACAGAATATAAATGTTACTATGTTTATTAAAATTCTCATCACTTTGGGTGAACTTTGATTGAAGGCTTGTAGGAATTAGAGTCTGCTCCAGAGGATTTTATATAGACAACTGTAAACCCAAGAGTCATAGTTGAATTTATGAGCGTGGGCTGGATTTAAAGTTATAATCCTTGTGTATAGGAGGTAAATAAGATCTTTATTAGAATCACAGTTGGCTTTCTTTTATGCCACTGGCGTATCTTAAATGTTTACACTCTGGCTTCATTTCTGGGCATAAATCACAATTAAGTTCATTCGGCTGATTTTTATGGAGTACCATCCGTGCCAGGCACTGTTCTGGGCACGTGGGGCCCTTCGCGCACAACACCAATGTTTTTGCCCTCGTGGTGTTTACATTCTAATGGGAGGACATAGACAGAAAAACAGATTCAATATACTTTAGGCATATAAAGTCAGTTATACAGCTCCAGAGGGTGGTAAATGCGGGGAAAGACAGTAACAGCAGGGCCGATTCAGGGGCATCAGGATTTCGAATCAGACTGTGGTAGCCTTGTCGAAAAGGTCACATTTTTGAACGGACTCTGAAGCAAGCTACCGGTGTCCTCTTCTGCTTAGCTTAGGAAGACTCAGGAGTGGGTTTATTTTGACCTTTTAATTTTATTGACTCGTCATCCCCCCGAGATAGAAGGAAGATGAGAACTTGAGTCAGTCTGTGGAAGTCTGGTCTCAATAGCTACTTTGGAAAAAATGATGCTCTTCCAGCAAGCTTCCCACTTTTCTTCTTCTTTTTTTCTTTTTTTGACGTTCGCGTACAAGCTGATGCTTCATTAATAGGCTTTTTCTTCCATTATGAAAGCAAGAGAAGAAAAAAGCCCTGAACCTCTGGCAGGGCTTGTTATGAACTGCTAAGTTGCTGTATTTTCTATGTGGTTTGATTCCAAGGGAACTTTAAATTTAGTTTTATAAACAAATTTGTCACTCTCCCACACAAAGTCCAGCCACCCACTATTGTGATCATTGTAAGATTGTGAGTCAAATATAAGAGCATGGTGCCTTTCCTTTTATGCCTAGAGCGACAAAAGTCCGAGCGCTACAATAGGATAAGTAGGCTTTTTATAACATGTCTGAGCTGAAGGATACCTAGAGATTTCGTTTGATTTGTCTTGTAATAAATCAGATGAGTAAGTGTGTTTTTTCAGGTAACAAAAGCCGTTTGGATATTGAGTGGAGAGTCCAGCAATTTTGATATTTTTCTCTGGGTAGTGAGAGGAACAAGTCTGGCCAATACTATAAAAGTGTCTGGGGGAAAACGTGGAAGAATTTTCGTGTTAAGCAGGGCAGGTCCGCTGGAGGTAAGCACGTAGTAAAAACCGCATCCCTGCGAGGGGCTTTCACACAATACGCCATTTTCGTGTCTGTGTCAAGATGGACAAAGATCATGAGCAAAAGTGAATAGTACTTGATCAGAGCAACAGATTTCTCTCCCGTCTATGATTTAACACCGCACAGACACCCAAACAAGAATGGATTTTATCAATCGCGTCCTGTTACCTGAATACATCGCGTGTGAAGACAAATTTGGCCAGTCCCCTCTACCCGTATCTCTTTCTGAGAAGTTTCTTTCCTAACAGATGATTAACACTGCCATCTTCGGCGCGATTGTCCTTCCGTCTGTAAGGTACCGCTCGTCTATATTTACATTATTAAATTCATTTTGATGCTCATTAGTCTTAACAAAAACTGCAACGAAATGCTACGCTGGACATTTACAAATAGAACTTAGGTTATTGTCATCTTTTTTTTTTTTTTTGTAGACTGCGTGAGTGTCTTTAAAAATATATCTATATATCACATTTCAGGGGCGCCTGGGTGGCTTGGTCAGTTAAGTGTCTAACTCTTGATTTCAGCTCAGGTCATACATCTCAGGGTTCTGAGATTGAGCCCTGCGTTGGGTTCTGTGCTGGGCATGGAGCCTGCTTACAATTCTCTCCTTCTCCCTCTGCCCCTCTGCCCCGCTCATGTGTTTTCTCTCTCTCAAAAAAATTAAATAAATAAATAAACAAATAAAATATATTCACATTTCATTGATTTCAATGAAGTCATTTTCACAGTAGTAACACCTTATTGTTCTGGTAGGTATTCATTCACTCAGGGTCTGCACTAACATATAAATAAGTAAATGGTTGAAGCTTCAAGGACAATACCACAGAGTATATCCATAATTTTTCTTTTTCTTTTTCTTTTTTAGTGTATGAGAACACCATACCCATAGTTGAGGTTAGTCTTTGAGTGCTCCTAGAGTTTCAGAGTGCTACTGTGGGCACTGGTTTTATTTCTCAAAACTTTCTCCACTCATTTAGCTTTTTTTGATTTTTAATTGTATGTGTCTGTTTCAGATTCAGAAAGTAGATCTTTGCGGGGGGCATGTCTACAGAATGAAAAACTTCTGTGCATCAACTATGAATTAATTTTAAGAGTATATGATGCTAGCATTCTCGTAAAAACATATTTATTGTTTTCCATCCATAAAGATTTATTACAAATCATAAACCCTTATACATATCCATGGAATAAAAAGAAGAAACTCTGAAAATAGAACAGTGAAAACATTCAGCGTCTTAGGATTACATGGATAATGGGTCAATAATGTCAGCAGAAGTGGAGGTCATTTGGGGCAAAGGCATCGTGTATGCCTAAACTCTCCCTGTATATAAACAAAGGCTGGGAATTTGCATATAGATTTTTTTTAAAATCTTCTTTTTAAGATAAAGGCAGTTTTGCATTTAGTTTAATGTGAATATTTTCTTTCTTTTTTTTTTTTTTTAAAGATTTTATTTATTTATTTGACAGGGATAGAGACAGCCAGCGAGAGAGGGAACACAAGCAGGGGAAGTGGGAGAGGAAGAAGCAGGCTAATAGCGGAGGAGCCTGATGTGGGGCTCGATCCCACAACGCCGGGATCACGCCCTGAGCCGAAGGCAGACGCTTAACCGCTGTGCCACCCAGGCGCCCCTAATGTGAATATTTTCTTAAATGTAAAATTTTAAACAGAAACTTTAATAGCATCATTATTGACACCCTAAGTGGGCTGTATTTCTTTGGCTAAAATGAATGAACCTTTATATAAAATCACACACATTGCCTACTTTCAGGAAGGAGTTACTAATTAAATGTACAAAAGTAATAAAAGACAGTATGCCTTCATCAGATTATCTTAATTATCTAATTGATAACAGTTTTTATAAGAATATCAACTCATGGGAAGTCATAGCTTTAGTCTTTCTTGCATTTGCACACAAAGCTGATTTTGTAAATTCTTATAGAATTAAAGAAAAATGAAATGGATACATATTTACATGTTTTGGTTTGAATAGAAACATTCTGTTATTTTCAAGCTAGAGAAACATCAGTTTTAGTTCACTGCCTGGATTCCAAATTAATGAGTTCCAAAATGATGTTTAAGTTTTTTTTTTTTTTTTGACTTTTACTTCCCTATCATCGTTGTATTTTATTTCCTTCGTCCTAAATGTAAATGCTGACACACATGCCCTGTGTATGTCAGCCAGGCCTACCATATTTTGTCCTCCGTAAGTTTCCTATGGACTTTCCCGAGGTTCTGCACAGAACGAGTTTTGAGATCCCCAGACCTGACTTCCACTTTTTGTGGCCGGGGTCTCTGTGTAATCCGCAAGCACAGATAGTCATCCCTGGCCGTGGTGTGGGGCAAGCTACGGGTCACAGGCATAATCAGCGGATAACTGGCTACCTGAGTTTGCATTTTGTTGACGTTCTTTTGATAAGGAGATAGGCAGGGCGGAAGGAGTGCAGACCTTCTGAGTCAGACAGGCTTTTGAATACCAGTTGAGGCACACTCCAGATGTGTGTGACCTTAGGAAAATTCCTTCACCTCTCATTGTTCATTTTCTTGTCTGTAAGATTAGGATGGTAATACCTTTCTCGCAGGGATCTTCTGAGGATTAGTAATGGTGTATGTTAACCGTGTAATACATGCCTGCCATCATCGTCATCATTTTTTCCAAAGCCTGTTGTCTGTGATTTAAATAATGCGCTATTTAGATTATCTTCTTTCTCTTCATTTTTTTTAAGTGGATTTCTTTTCTTTTTTTTTTTTTTCCGAGTTGGGACTCGATCCCAGGACCTTGGGATCATGACCTGTGCTGAAGGCAGACGCTTAACCGACTGAGCCACCCAGGTGCCCCTCTTCTTTCTCTTTACGCATTCACAAGCACAACTGAAAACAAACTGTAGGGTAGCCAATTTATATGCAGATGTGTACGTGTATTTCACCAGTTGTGGTTACAGTTGCCATATCAAAGGGGAAATGAATCCGTCCTGCTGCAGAATGAGCATGACTCTCTGCGTCCCTCAAGTGGCCCGCAGTGTAAATAGATACTGTATCCGAAATACAAAGCGGCCACGCGAAAGTGCTGTGACTTACGCGTAGCCAGGGGAGAACGGGGCTGTGGAGCTAGGTGGTGATCTTAAGGTGAAGATCTGAAAAGAAAAATTCTAGAACTTCACGATCCAAGAGCTTGTCAGGGAAAATGCTGTTTGGAGGCCCTCGGGACAATTCTGTAGTAAGAATAATGGAAACTGTGGGACGCCTGGGTGGCTCTGTCCTTAAGCATCTGCCTTCGGCTCAGGTCATGATCCCAGGGTCCTGGGATTGGGTCCCGCATCGGGCTCCTTGCTTAGCGGGGATCCTGCTTCTCCCTCTGCCTGCACCTCCCCCTGCTTGTGCTCTCTCCCCCACCCCCCGACAAATAAATAAATATGATCTTTAAAAAAAGAAGAATGGAAACTGTATCCCTATTTTAACTTTTTTTTATAAGGAAACTCCCACTTTTGAAGATGATGGCCTCATATCTAGGGAAAATTTTTCTTATAAAATCATGTGCCACTGACCATTCTTGGCATGCTCCCATGAGTGTGCCGTGAAGCAAGCTCACTACAAAGAGATTCTGTAAAGGCGTAGGATCGAGTACAGTCAGAATGTCAGGTGTCCTATTAGAGAAGCATACTTCTCCCCTCCCCCCACCCCGCCCTGCAATTCAAACACACCTAGTTTTTTTCTTCCAGAGTTAAAATAAATCATTGTGGTTTTTGGCATGGGTAGGAGAAGAAAGAAAAAAAGAAAACAAAAAAAAAAAGCTAGACTCTCACTCAACAAAGTATCTCACACTCTGGGAAGCACTCCAGAGGGGAGACCTGCTGAAGAAACAGTCAATTCATGTCACCCTTTCAGTCCTGGGTGCTGGGGCTGGGGGTGGGCATGGCAGCCCTGGACGCGCTCATTAAGTTTTAGTGTTTTATTCGCTTCTTTTTCTTCGAGCATATATACCTGAGTTTGCATCATTTGCACAGAGAACACAGCTGCATTTGTAACCCCCCTTGTTTTTCTTTGTCATTTTCTATTAAAGAGTAAGTTTTAGCTCATTAAATATTTTTGGTACTCTCAGAGTGGGTCAGGTGCGTACGTCCCAAGTGGCGCTTGGCATTTCGCAGCCAGTGCTACGTCACTTTCCTCCTTTCTCTCGGGATCTCGTTTCTTCTCCTGGTCCCGAGTTCTGCCTTGCCGGGCCTGCACTCACAAGGGCACCCTTGCCTCGTCCTCTCTGTTCCACTGCAGTCCTGAGAGGTGGTAGATCGAGTCCCCTCCCTGAAACTTGCTGGTCCACAGCCGAATCATCACCTTCCCCTCTGCTTCTCTGTTTTTCAAGAGCCAGAGAGCCAAGTTCAGATGTAAGCCCACCCCCTCCTCTCGGGGACCGTGAGCACGTTCCCTCGCCGTCCTATCCAGGCATGCTGGATGCCGATGCTGCTACGCTTAGCTCCCATTCCTTTGCTTCACTCGGCAAATAGTTTTACCTCCAGAACAGCCTAATTACTGACTATAATTGAAATGAACGAAACAAACTAACAAGTGCCTACAGTTTGCCAGCTGCTGAACCAGTAGATGACGCCGCTGTTTTCACAGAGCTCACAGGCCGTTGGAGGAGAAAGACCGCTAAACAGACAATTAGAGTATAGTGTGATTAGTCCTTTGAATTGGGAGCAAAGGGAACGCATGAACTTGGTACCAAACCCAAATTTAAAGTGTTGGGACAGATTACCTAAAGCGTATCTAAGCTGAAACAACAAACACGAGTTAGCACCTGTCGAGGCGTCTGGGTGGCGCAGTTGGTTAAACGTCCCGATTCCTGGTTTCAGCTCAGGTCATGATCTCAGGGTCTTGAGATCGAGCCCCCTGTCAGGCTCTGTGCTCAGCATGGAGTTTGCTTGAAGACTCTCCCTCTGTCTCCCTCTGCCCTTGCCCCCACCCCCACCCCATCCTCCCTCTCTTTCTGTCTCTCAAAAAAACCCAAAAACAAAAAAACACGTGAAGAGGACAGGAGTGTCCTTACAAAAGCAGGCAGCATGTGATGAGTCCCCGCAACATGAGGGAGAACCTGCCACATCTCCGGAAGCAGGGTAGCCCCACGTAGCTGGAGCTGCAGGGCATGGGACGGAGTGGCAAGAATGCAAATTAGGGACACCAGGGTAGCTCCCAACGTGCAATCTGTATAAACCTGTCAGAGAATTTC
Organism: Ursus arctos; assembly: GCF_023065955.2. Taxonomy (NCBI): domain Eukaryota; kingdom Metazoa; phylum Chordata; class Mammalia; order Carnivora; family Ursidae; genus Ursus; species Ursus arctos. The sequence goes on from NW_026622986.1 coordinate 10,252,316, forward strand.
TGTTTGATTCTGTGTGCAGTGGAGGCAGAAAGCGAGATGCTGGTGAGGAGTGGCAGAAGCCAGAACCGGGGTGGCAGAGACAGGAGGGAGCAGTGGCTGAGGGACATCGTAAGGTGAAGGGGAGTTTGTTGTTGTTTGAAGGTAGGAGAGAATTTATTTGCTTAAGTGCTGACAGAAGGGAGCTAGCTGGAAGAGATGAAGATTCAGGAAAAGGGATCTCTGAGAGAAGGTGTAAATGAGTGTATGACCGCAGAGAAGCACCTAGATGATGGTGTAGATGGGTTTAGATATAGAAGTTTCTAGAAAGGACTTCGAAGACCTTTCCACTTGTTGGCTTCTGCGATCTCTGGAGTAGATGAGGTCTTCTGAGCTTGAGGAGGCGATGGCGACACTAGAAGCTGCATTGTGTCTGCAGATTTTTATCGAGGGCTTGCTTTATGGGGATGGTAAGTGACAATAGGATTCCTGCCCTCACAGCACCTCTGTCTAGTGGGAAAGAGACCACGAAGTGATGTGTTACCCAGTTGTTGAATTGCGACTTTTAGGTATTGGGAAGACAGGACGCTCTGAAAACCTAAAAATGAGAAACACAATCGGCAGGGTCAGGACAGTCTTGCAGACTTGCTTGAGGAAGATCTGTTTGAGCCAAACTCTGACCTATCAGGACTCCCTGGGCTCCAGACGCAGGAAGGAACTTGGGCAAATGCTTTGAGGCAAGAGGACGAGGCAGGGACCAGGTCCCGCGGAGCCTTGTAAACCATGTGAAGATTTTCATTTTCATTTTTTTTTTTTTTTGGAAGAGCCGCTAGAAACTGCATTTCCAAGAATGTTAAGCAAGGGAATGACAGGATCAGAATAGCTCCTTAGAAGGACTCTGTCTGCTGGCGACGGGGGCGGGGGGGGGGGTTAAAGTGGCTGGTGAGCAGGTGTGGGACGGCTAAGGAGGCTGGTCCAGGGGTTCACCCTCCACCCAGGTGAGCACGGCAGCACCTCGGACGAGTGCGGCAGCAGCGGCAATCAAGAGGGTAGACCTGCAGCATATTTAGGAGGTAAAATTGACAGGCTTTGGCAATTGTTTGGTGGTAGGGGGTATGTAAGCCAGTTGGAGACTCCTACATGACTGCAGAGAACGGGAGCATTGCAGCTACCATCGTAGGAATGTGAGAAATACAGTCGGTAGGAGAACATAGAATAATTGCTGGAGAATGTGTAAGTCCAGTTTGTTCGTGGAGAGCAGGAACGTATGGCAGGACTGCTCCAGGGCTGTTGTCTAGGGGTGGGTGTGGGGAGGGGCCACCGGATTGATCTTAGACTGGAGGTTTCCTTAGGAAGTGTGATAGGAGGACAGTGTGTAAGAGATTTGAGAACATTAGCAAAGTAGAAGACACGGTGGCCCATGGAAGTGAAGGGCTGCTAGATAAGCAGGAAAGAAATGAGAAAGCGCTGGAGGTCCTTGCGACAGTAGGTATGGGAAGAACAACAAGGGATTAGAGATGGAAGTCCTACTGGAAAGTTTGAATTTAGTATTTCAGGAGTGAAATCGCTGCTGGTGATGGCTGAGTCTCGAGGTCTGCCCCATGAGTGGTGGAAGTGAAGTAGAGGGGAAGTTCGTTCGAGACTCAGAGTCAGGGAGGTTAGAGGCTGGCGTTTTGAAGGGTGTTCACGACGTTGCTGAGCTCACCCAAGGCGATGGCAGGAATTGAGGTGCAGAGAATGACAAGAGCCAGGGGCTAACGTCCCAGAACAGTGGCTCTTGACAGGGGCAGCACTGCCCACCAGGAAGCATATGGGCATTCAGTCTTTTTTGAAGTCAGAATGGCTAAGGGGGCCAGGAAGGTAGACGTGCCACTTCTGCGGAGCACAGTTCCGACCTGCATCCCACACTCTCTCTCGGATGTTTGTAACAGACATTCAGGGACTGAACAGATCAACACAGGGTGTGGTGTCAAGATAAAAGGTCTGCCTTCCCGGACAACGCAGCACTGTCCCATCCCATTTATTTTTATACTTATATATAAAGTGAGGGTCATTTGCAAAAGTATCGTTTTCTTCACTGTGATAGTCTTGACCTGTTATCTCTATTTCAACTAAGGCTGTTTCCCCCCTTCCCTTTTACCATTTTCCAAAAAGTCTCCCCTGTCCTTCCTTTCTGGTTGCTGGTCTTTATTCACCTATTTCCCTGTGCCTTTCCTGCTTCCGTTTTCCCGTACTTTCTCGTACGGAGTGGTTCCTGATCTTATTACTCTTAAATCCAACCTTATTGTAGGTGACTGCAAACATCGGACATCATTAGGTTTCCTCGTTATGTCCGAGCATCTACATATTGATACACATATTGTTTCATTATAAGTACTTTATCTTTCACATATTACAGTGAGGGCATTTTATTTATTTGAAGGGCTGGTAGTTACATTAGCTCTGAATTCCATTTCCGGGCATAGATGGGATATTATATTTACTATAAAAAGGGAGAGCTGAGCACCAGGGAATTGGTACTTGACAGCAGTTCTCGGAAAGATGGAAGGTGTTAGTGAGTGACCAGCAGGGGAGACAGGGGAGGGCCCTAAAAGTGTCGGTAACGCAAGGAGGGCACAGCCCCCCAACTCCAACTTCACCTTCACTCAACTTTTCCCTCCACCCAAGATGGCCTCCATTCTCTTCTCTGTCCACCTGTCTGTTCTTCACTGTCCAGCATAAAACCTTATTCTTCTCAAAGCCCATAAGAGGAAGTAGCCAAGGGAATAATACAAATGCCTGGATTCCCGGGATCCTTCCAAGAGAGGGAGTGTGATTACTTTCCGAATTAGCATGAGTCTAATCAAGGCTCAAAGACAATAACTTTCTTAGAGACCCAGCTCCCCCCCTCCCCCCGGGCTGCTGTTATGAGATACCACAGGCGGGGTGGCCTGTCCACAACGGAAATTGACTACTCACGGTCCTGGAGGCTGGCAGTTGGTGGACAGGTGCCCTCACAGCCGGGCGAGGGCCCTCTTCCAGGTCACACACGTCTGCTGTGTCCTCACATGCTGGACGTGGAGGGAGCTCTGTGGAATCTCTTCTTCAAGCGCACCCATCCCTTTCTGAGAGCTCCACCATGACCTAAGCACCTCCTAAAAGCCCCCCCTTCTAATGCCTTGGGCGCTGGGATTCCAACACGTGAATTGGGGGCAGGGGGCACACACATGCAGACCCCGGCATCCAGCATCACCAGGGGAAGGAGTAGTGAAGAGGGGACTCTAACCCAGGACAGTCCGGGCGTGCAGCTTGCGTTGTGCCCGCCGCCCTGACGGCCGAGTTGCGAGACGTTAGCCATTCGGGGCTTGTGACCTTCTAACTTGTGTTTGGACTCCTCCTTGAAACCTCGCGCCCAGTCTCATCATCCTTTTGTGTGACTCTCTCAACCCGGTTACTTTCTTTGAAGGCGGTGTTCACTTCTGTTCCGCACGGCATCTGCACTATGCCTTGTCCATGGGGGTGTTTACTCGGTATACACGGACTGCTTTCTGCACCTCTGGCCTGTGCCGGTTGTCAAACGCTTAAGGACCCACTGAAAGCGGTGTCAGGAGAGTTACCTTGACCGGGGTACATGTGGCGGACGGTTTTGCAAATGTAAAACACATCATTAGATTTGGCTCTAAAATAAAATTAACGTTCAAGGATGTTCTTTTATTAAGCTCTACAAACATCTGAAATTGAAACAGCAGGTGCCCAACTCTGCACTTCGGCCGTCTCAGGCGTATATACTTTTTTAGGCTCTTCCGGATACCGTCACTCGGTGATAGACTCAGATACTCTGGTGTGTGTTTCACTGAAAACCTAAGTATTTCTCATCTTTGAAAGGCAGGGATTTACATTCTCATAGTAAAAAAGCAACAAACGAACTAGCTTTTCCTTCGGTACCCCTGACCTCGAGATACTCTACTCGGGATGCCAGGTGGGACCCACGTGCTCCTTCTGTGAATTATAGACGTGTTTAAATGGTGTTTGGTTTCATGCCGCGTTTGTATTCTGCTGTCTTTCAGGCCCTGTAGGAGTCGGTTTGAATGAACTGAAACGAAAGCTGCTCGTCAGTGACACCCAACACTACGGCGTGACAGTGCCCCGTAAGTTCCCTGCTCCCCCAGTAGCGATCGGTCAGCACTGACCTAGCGTGGGTGGCATCTGGCCCCGTTGCAGGCATTCAGCCTCTGGACCCACAACAGCCCTAGCAAGTATGCAGGAAACTGAGGCACGGGAGTGAAGGGATTGCCCCAGACTGCAGAGACCGTTGGCAGGACGTTTGTTAATCACGGCTTCTCTATTCTCAGTTTTTATGGTGAATTTTAATATACATATGACACTAAATTAGTATTTACAGATTTTCTCCTAAATAAAAGCCTGACTCTTCTACTTCCTAAAATAAGTGCTAATGTTTTCCAGAGGTTTTCACCAGGTTTAAGATCAGAAGGACCAACCCACAGAGAGCCGAAGGAGGCCTCTTCTAATAGAAGCCTTTCTTAATTACTTTTTATATGTAGTAATTGGCAGATGGTGTTAAATGGGCCTTTCATGGCCATATAATCCAAATATGGTGGGCTTCTTTTCAGTATACAGAATTAGATCTATTTTTATAAAAGAGGTTTTCATAGGCTTTCTTACAAGTGAAATGCGATGCTGGAAGCATTTTGACCTCCAGAATAAATGCCGTTTGACTACTTAATGTGTTGATGTTAGAAAGCCGTCTAAAAGGCTAAAATTGAAATGTTGGCTTTTTCAAGTGGTTTTGGTACTGTTAAAAACAAAACAAAACAAAAAACACAACTGTTTGTATATGGCCCTGAGCAGTGTTCTCTAGTTTTGGAAGAGTTCAACTTTATTTTAAAATTATAGTTCTCTATTACCTCAAGTTACTCCTTGTTACTGCATTTTTCCAAATTATTGTTTATAATCATTTTCAGCCATACGTTACAGGGCCATTGGTTTCCACCAACAGAGATGAAAGGAAAGGAAAATGTGGAAATGTGGAATTAAACAGTGTTTTTTTCCTTTTTTTTTTTTTTTAACTTTAATTATTCACTTCTCTTGCAAAAGCTGATTCGCAATATATGGGTAATTCAAGAATTTTACAAAACAATTGTCAGTCTTAGCAATTACAAAGTACCTGAAGGGTGGAAAAACAGATGACAAAGGGGGAAAAATGCATGTGTTAATTTCCTACCATGTATTCATCTCCTTTATTTGTCTTCATTTCATCGTCCCAGCCACTGAGCAACATCTGCCTGCCACAGAGGAGGAAGCAGGGAGACAGGAGATGGGCTTGCCCAGAGTTGTACACGTCATAGTTGCACCCACCAAGACTCCACTTTCCATGTCCCTCCTCCCCCCATACAACACTACACAGTCTTTTCCAACTACGGATGCTCTTTATTGTCTCACAGTTAGTAATAAACATCGATTTATTTGGAAGATGATAAATACCAATAAGGCTGTCTCCCAAACATAACCTGTTATGACAGTTTTGGTGTTACTCAAGGACCTAGGGCAACGTACTTGGCCTCAATCTATCCAACACTTCAGATAACATCTGTCTCTGAGGTTGTTAAAGAAATTGACAACATCCAGAAAGGTTCTGCGGCTGGGACTCTCCAAAGAAATCCCCGAAGTAGTAATTTTCCACTCAGAATCACTTTTAAACAGGTGTTAATGTCAGAGAATCCCCACAGAGCAGTGTTTTCCAGACTTGCCTGATGATAAAAATCTCTTGGGCTTCTTAGGAAAAGATTCCAAGGCCTTTCCAAAGAGATTCTCCTTCGGGAAACCTGACAGAATGCCTGAAAGTCTATTTTATATATCCCAAGTGACTCATAACACTGCACATCTTTGGAAAATAACAGCCATAGCATGAACTCCGGGTGATTTAATTAATTACAGAAGAATATATTTTAAGAACAGTGTTGGAATTTGAGATTGTTTTGCTTTGTAAAATACTCCAGGTAGAGTCTTGATTATCTAGAGAAAAAATATTGCTTTGATTATTCGACCAGTATTCTGTTCTATGTTTAACTCTAAATCTTTCCCCAAAATGTACTACTAAATCTCCACCAGAATGGGTAAGTGGAAAACAATGGGGAGCAATGGAACTCTCACACATTGCTGGTGGGAGTGTAAATTAATTTCACCCACTTTGGAAAACTAAGTGGCAGTGTCTGTTAAGGCTGAGCCAACATCGACCCCACGACCCCGCGGTTCCACTCCTAGTACGCAGCCACCAGAGACGCACACAGCATGCCCTCGGGTAGTCTTAGAAACATGATGCGCAAGAGCTTCAAACTGGAAACGACCCAAATGCCCAGCAGGAGGAGACTGGAGAGGTACCGTGATGCTATGTTCACACAGCGGAAGACGGCAATGCACGGTTTGCCACTGCAACACAGCCACACAAATGAATCCCCCAAACATGTTCAGCGAGCAGAGGCAGACACAAAAGAGAATATGCGGTAGGAGTCATTTTTACAAATACAGTAAAAGCAGTGCTAGCGTGCGCTCTTAGAAATCTTGAGGAGGTGGGTTGGAAGGGTGTTCTGGAGTGCTGGAAATGTCCCGTTCCGTGGCCGAGCGCTGCTCTCACGGGCGTTTTCCGAACTGTGAAAACTCATTAAGCTTATGTGTGAACTTCTCTGTACGTTAAAAAGAAATACTTGGTACTTTAGCTCACTGTGGTTCGCAGATGTCGTTTTGCCAGGCTCGACAGCACTGCAGTTACGGAAGTTGAACGCCTTCCTTTATTGGAGAAAGCGGGGTGATCGTTACAGGGGATCTTCTCTAGGCTGTTTTTGCAACTTACTGCGAATCTATAATTATTGCAATTTAAAAACAATTTAAAGGGATGCTAAGTGAGGTAAATACTGCCGCCCTCGGGCTACAATGGCAGAACAGATTAGACGATCTTTACAAAATACCGACGTCACCACATTAAACATTCCGAGTTGCTTTTAAAGAAGGTGGTGGCCGAGGCCTGTTTTCTGCTCGTTTGCTTCTTTGTGGCAAATCCCAGCCTCAGTGAGCAGCATCGACACTGCGGTGAGGCTCCAGGTGGCCATCAGCACATTGAAATGACTAGTAATATAACCAGCCTTTCGAAAGGCTGTCTCAGGAAATTAAAATAAAGTAGTTAACAAACTGTATTGCAGTCGATGTCAAAGACTTGATGGATTCCAAAGTCTAGTCTGGAATTCGGGCACTCATCGTCAACCACACCTGTTAATCACTTTGTGGTTTCTCGTGAAGGCATATATCATAGTTCTATGTTTTCATAGGTTTCAGGGAACTCATGTTCTGTAACACTTCTTTGTCCATAGAAAACCTCAGTTGAGATTTCTAAAATATATATGTAAGAACTAGGGTACCAATTTAAAAAAAAATTTTTTTTTTTCTTGTCTCACCATGGCAGTTATTTGGGAATTTTGTTGAAGCAGGGGAAGAGGGTCGAGTTTGGAGTTGGTCTCGTATTTGTTCGGTGTTTGTCTTACACTGTCAACAAAGGGGGTACTCAGACAGTGAACTGTAGTGAGTGGTGGCCTACATTGTGGTTAATATGTCCATCTTTCCCTTTGAATTCCCTTTTCAAGAATTTCCGGATCCCTTATTCAGGATTCCTCACCGTGAATGAGTTTGTGTGATTCCTGTGGTCCCTCACTGTGATTAACACTAAAATTCTTCAGTGGTAAAGTTATATCAGGCCTGGATAATTTGGGGTGCTCCCGATAAGCAGACACTCTGAGTGTAGATATGTTCACTTTTAAATGTGTTTGGCAGCGCCACAAATGTCTTGTTGGCTTGTGTGGTTCTACTTTTAACCTTCCCGGGGACTCCACACGTCAGGGCGGTGATCCTTACAACTGTGCTGCATTTTCAGAGTGAATAAAAATAACTTTTTCTCAGTTCGTCAGAGACAAATTAATGCACATAAAATTCTCAATTTTGATTTTTCAACAATACATTTTTATGAAGCTTACTATTTGGTAAAGGAACAGCAGTTAACAAAAATGAAACTGTTGAATATTAACCCTAAATTCCAAAGCAGGGCATCATACCAATTTTACTATCTTTCTAACTCTCAGATGTGTATTACGTTATATACACTTAACAGATTCTATTTCTGTTGTGAAATTCATTCTTAGCTTTTATGATAGAATTAAATTTATTAGTATTTCATGGTATTCCTGCAAAAGGTGTGACACCTCATAAAAAATAGCATACCTTCTTGGTGCTTTACCAGTTGAAATACAAAAAACAGTTCCAGGAGATCTGACTATCGTATTAAAATATGCTTGGTAACTAAATAGAAGTCCAACTAAAATTGTTCATATAATTTAAATTAATCGGGTTTTATAAATCTGTTACTTCTTGTATTGGGTTACTTTTTTCTCACTTCCCACAGTTTTCCTTTTATTGAGATATAATTGAAGTAAATAAGCCGCACATACTTCACATGTACAATTAGATCAATGTTAACGTATGTAGACCCACATGAAATCATCACCACAGTCAACATACCGAACATTTCCGTCTCCAGAAAATCTCCGCATGCCTTTTGTAATCCATCCTTCTCCCCCTGGCCTTGGGCAGCCATGGATCTACCTTCTGAAACTATAGATTAGTTTGAATCATCTAGCACTTTATATAGATAAAATTATACAGTATGTTCCCAAATTCTTTTTGCCTGGCTTACTTCACCCAGCATGAGTTTAAGATTCACCGAGGTTGTTTCACGAGCAACAATTCATCCCTTTTCAGTGCTCAGTGGTATTCCACTGTACGGAAATACTATAATTTATTTAGCCATCCATTTCCCTGCTGATGGATACTTGGGGGCTCCCCCCCCCATGTTTCGTTTTTACAGATAAACCTATAAGCTAAATAGTCTGATGAACATATGTTTTTGTTTCTGTTGGGTAAATAAGTCATAATGGAATGGCCGATCGTATTTAAGAACCTACCAAACCATTTTCCAAAATGGTCATACCATCTTCCAACCCACCAGCCGTGTATGCAAGATCTAGGTGCTGCACAGCTTTGCCGACCATTGATGTAGTGAGCCCTTTAAGTTTATCTCCGTGTCATACAGACCTGTCTCAGGGATATTACGGTTCAGTTCCAGGCCACCACAATAAAGCGAATACGGCAGTGAAGCAGCTCAAATGAATTTCTGGGTTTCCCAGTACATATAAAAATTATTCCTAAAAGAAATAGTATTTATGCTTATGCTGTAGTCTCATGTGTGCAATAGTATTATGTCTGAAACAACAATGTGCTTACCTTAATTTTAAAATACTTCATTGTTAAACAGTGCTGACCATCATCTCAGCTTTCAGTGAGTCGTCATATTTTTGCTGGGGGAGGGTCTTGTCTTGAGGTGGTTGGCCACTGACTGCCCAGGGTGCTGGTTGCTGAAGGCGGGGTGACTATGGGAACTTCTTAAAGTAAGACAGTAATGAGGTTCGGTGCATCAGTGGACTCTCCGTTCATGAACTATTTCTCTGTAGCATGCAGTGCTGTTTGATAGCATTTTACCCATAGAGCTTCTCCCAAAATTGGACGCAGTCCTCTCAAACATTGTGCTTCTTTATCAGCTCAGTTAATGTAATACTCTAAATCTCTTTGGTCATCTCAACAATCTTCAGAGATTCTTCACCACCTCAAGAAGCCACTTTCTTTGCTCATCCGTAAGATGCATCTCTTTATCCGTTAAAATTTTATCACAAGATGGCAGTAATTCCCATCTCCAGGCTCCGCTTCTAATTCTAATTTTTGTGCTGTTTCCACCACATCTGCGGTGACTTCCTCCACTTGGGGCTTGAACCCCTCACAGTCATCCATGAGGACTGGAGTCAACTTCTTCCAAACTGTTAATGTTGATATTTTGATGTCTTCCCATGAATCATAAATGTTCTTAAGGACATCTAGAATGGTGAATCCTTTCCAAAGTAAAGTTTTCTTTCCATAAGTCAGTTTTCAATTTTCTTTGCCCAGATCCAGGAATCACTATCTGTGGCAACCATAGCCTTACAGAAATGTATTTCTTAAATAATAAGAATTGAAAGCCACAATTATTCCTTGATCCATGGGCTGCAGAATGGATGTTGTTAGCAGGCATGAAAATAACAATCTTGTTGTACCATACTCTCCATCAGAGCTCTTGGGTGACAAGGCGCATTGTCAATGAGCAGTCGTATTTTAAAAGGAATCTTTCAGAGCACTAGGTTTGAACAGTGGGCTTAAACTATCCAGTAAACCATGTTGTAAATAGATGTGCTGTCATCGTGGCTTTGTCGTTCCATGTACACGGCATAGACAGAGTAGATTTAGTATAATTCTTAAGGGCACTGGGATTTTCGGAACAGTCAGTGAGCACTGGCTTCAACCTAAAGTCATCAGCTGCATTCGCCCCTAACAAGCCAGACTGTCCTTTGAAGCTTGAAGCAAGGCGTTGACTTCTAGCTATAAGTCCTGGATGGCGTTGTCTTCCAACATAAGGCTATTTCATTTAAGTGGAAATCTGCTTAGTGTAGCCACCTGCATTAATGGTCTTGGCTGGATCTTCTGGAGAGCTTGCTCTAGCTTCTACTCCAGCACTTGCTGCTTCACCTTGTGCTATTCTGTTATGGACACGGCCTCTTTCCTTAAACCTCATGGACCCACCTCTGCTAGCTTCCAGCTTTTCTTCTGCAGCTTCCTCACCTCTCTCAGCCTTCATAGAACTGAAGAGAGTCGGGGCCTTGCTCTGCATCAGGCTTTGGCTTAGGAGAACGTCACGGCTGGTGCAATCTTCTCTCCAGACCACTCAGACTTTCTCCATATCAACAATAAGACTGTTTCACTTTCTTATCATCCGTGCATTCACTGAAGTAGCGCTTTGAATTTCCTTCGAGAATTTTTCTTTGCATTCACAAGTCGACTGGTGCAAGAGCTTTCAGCCAGTTTCAGGTTTGCACATGCCTTCCTCACTAAGCTTAATCACGTCTAGCTTTTGACTTAAAGTGAGAAGGTGGGACTCTTCCTTTCACTTGAACACTTAGAAGCCGTTGTAAGGTTTTGAATTGGCCTAATTTCAATATTGTTGTGTCTCAGGGAATGGGGAGGCCTGAGGAAAGGGGGAGAGATTGGGGAAATGGCCAGTCACTGGAGCAGTCCGAGCACACACATTTGTTGATTAAGTTCACTATCTTATGTGAGGAAAGTTCATGGCACCCCAAACAGCTACAATAGTAACATCAAAGATCACTGATCACAGATACCATAACAGATACAATAATAAAAAAGTTGGAGACACCACGAGAATTACCAAATGTGACACAGAGACATAAAGTGAGCAAATACTGTTGGAAAAATGGCACTGATAGACTTGCCACAAATCTTCAATTTGTTTTAAAAACAAAACAACCAAAAGCAGTGTCTGTGAAGCCCAATAAAGCAAAGCACAATAAAGCTAGGTATGCCTCTATGTGTGTAGTGGTATCTCATTGTACTTCAATTTGCATTTAACTAATGACTAATAAGGTTGAACAGCATTTCGTGGACACACTCATTTATGCATCATCTCTTTTGGTAAAGTGTCTATTCAGATATTTTGCCCATTTTTAAAAATTCTGTTGTCTGAGTTTTGAGAATTCTTTATATATTCTGGATCTGTCTTTTATATGATAAGTGTGTTATTCATATATTCTTCCCAGTCTGTGGATTGCCTTTTTTTTTTTTGAGAGTGAGCACAAGGTGGGGGAGGGGCAGAGGGAGAGAAAGAATCTTAAGCAGGCTCCGCACCTGGCATAGAGCCCAATGCAGGACCCAGTCTCAGGACCCTGAGATCATGACCTGAGCTGATATCAAGAATGAGATGCTTAACCAACTGAGCCACCCAGGCATCCTGTCTTTTCATTTTCTTAATGTTGTTTTTCAAAAACCAAAAGTTTTTAATTTTGACAAAGTCTAATTTATTATTTTATGTTTTGTGCTTTTGGTGCTCTGTCTAAAAATCCTCTGCTTTTTCCAGAAGTTTTATAGTTTTACATTTAACATTTAGGTCTTGATCCATTTCAAGTTCTTTTTTCATGTTATTTAGCAGACTTGCCTTGTTTCTGATCTCAAGGGAATATAACTCCCATCTTTTACCATTAAGTATGATGTTGACTCATCGATGCCCCATTATTTGTTTGAAAGCATTATTCTCTGTGATACCTAGTTTGCTGAGACTTTTTGTCATGAATGGGTGTTGAAATTTTTTCTAATGCTCTTTCTAGATACATTGAAATGATCATGTATTATCCTTGATTCTATTAATGTGAATTCCATTGATTTTCAAATGTTTGGCCAACCTCTCATTCATGAGATAAAGTCTACTTGGTCATGATCTGGTATCTTTTTTGAAAGTGTATTGTTGAATTTAACTTGCTAATATTTTTGTTAAGAACTTTTGCATCTAAATTTACGAGGGATATTGGTCTGTAATATTTTTAATGTCTTTGTTTGATTTTACTATTAGGGTTATACTATCATAAAGTGAATTAAGTAGTGATTCCTGTTTATGCAAAAAATATGTTGATGTAGGATTTGTGTGATTTCATTCTGAATGATGGACAGACTTCATCAGCCATCTAGGCCTGTACTCTTTTGGGGAAGGTTTTAAAAACCAGATATATTTAGGGGCACCTGGGTTGCTCAGTCGGTTAAGCATCTGCCTGTGGCTCAGGTCCTGATCCTGGGGTCCTGGAATCGAGCCCCATGTCGGGCTCCCTGCTCAGCAGGTAGTCTGCTTCCCCCTCTGGCCCGCCCCCTGCTTGTTTGTGCTCTCTCTCTCTCTCTCAAATAAGTAAATAAAATCTTTAAAAAATAGATTCATGCAGTAGATACAGGGGTGCTCAAGTATTGTTTCCTTTTGTTTCAATTTTGGTTCTTTATACTTTGAAGAAATTTTTCCGTGTCGTCTAAATTGTCAAAGATGTTGGCATAAAGTGGTGCGTAATATTCTCTAATCCTTTTTAATGTCCATAGGATCTCTGATAATAACTCCTTTTTCATTATTTATATTGGCGATTTTTGTTCTCTTAATCACTGTAATTAGATTTTAAATTTTGGTTTTTTTTTTCCTTTTTTTCTATTTTGTTAATTTCTGTTTATTATTTTCTTCTCCTTGGCTTGGGTTTACTTTGATCTTTTCTTTCTAGCAGTGTTTAAAATGAACTTTCAGTCACTGATTTTAGATCTTCTTTTCTAACAGAAGTACGTAAAGATATGTTTCCTGCTGTGCCCTGTGTTCTATCCCCTAGCTTTGGTAGGTTGTATTTTCCTTGTCATGTGCTTCACAGTCTTTGCTCACTTCTGGTGTTTCATTTTTGAATCATAATATTTGCAAGTGTGTTATTTAATTTTCAGATATTTGAGGTTTTCCTAGATATCTTATTTTTGGTTTTTCATTATATGGTTTATAGAGAATTGACTCTTTATGATTTGGCTTCTTTTAAATTTATTGGGACTTTTTATGGGCCAGCATATGATCTCCCTTTGACAAACACATCATGTGTATTTTGCAGTTACTGGATGTCGCATTACACAGGTATTAATTAGACCCCTGACGGTGGTGGTGGCGTGTAGATCCCGTGTCTTACTGGCATTTTGTCCAGCTCTATCAGTTGTTGAGAGGTGGTAAAACCTATTCTGATTGTGAATTTGTCCATTTCTCTATTTCAACTCAGCCAATTTTTGCTTCATGTATTTTAAAGTTTTGTTATTATGTGCGTACAAATTTATAATTGTTATAAGTTTCTCTTTTATCATTATGAAACATTCTTCTTTATCTCTGGTCATACTCTTTTTCTTAAAGTGTCTTTTGTCTGATACTAAAGTAGACACTTTAGCTGCCTTATGCTTACTGATTACATGGTACACATAGTCTTCCATCTGTTCACTTTCAACTTATCTGTGTCTTTATATTTAATGTGTCTTTCTTATAAACTTACAGACAGCCTGTACCAGGGCCTTGCTTCTTCACCCATTCTCTCTCTGCCTTTTATTGGAGTATATAAATCAATTAACATTTATTGAATTGTGGAAATGATTAAATTTAAGATACTTTTATGTTTTTCTGTGTATCCCGATTTTTTTTTGCTTTTTATTTCTTTTATTATTACTATTTGAATATTTATTAGTGTTCCATTTCAATTTATCTATTGGCTCTCTGCTTATATGTCTTTGCCTTACTTGTTACTGGTTGCTCTAGGGGTTACGACATGCTTCATGTCTAACCATTCACAGTCTACTTAGAGTTAGCTTCATGCCATTTCACGTAATATATAGAAACCTTGCAGTCATTTAAATCCCTTTTTGTCCTAGTCCTTTTTGTGCTAGATGACAAATGCGTGTGTCTGCGTACATTGAAAACTCTACCAGATATTATAACTTTTAAATCAGTTATTTATATATGTGTGTGTATGTTTAAGGAATGTAAGAGAAGAAAACAGACTTCTGTTTCTATTCAGCTGTTCTTTCTGTTGCTCTTTCTTCGTTCCTTGAAGATATAAATTTCCTTCTTAACATTTCCTTTTAGCTTAAAAACTTCCTTGAATATTCTTTTAGAACAGATATGCTGATGAATTCTCTTAGTCTCTCTTCTACTGAGAAGGTGTTCGGTTTGCCTTTTTCTCTTGAAGGATATTTTAGGTGAAGTTCTTTTCTTTCAGTACTTCAAGTCTAGATAATTAATTTCATTGAGTTCTTGTTTTTACGATTTATAATAAATCTGTAGTCATTGAAATCATTATTCCTCATGTGTACTGTATTGGTTTTAACTAGATGCTTTTAAGGTTTTTTTCTTTATCTTTGGCTGTTAGTACTCTGGTTCTGACGTGTCTAGGCATGATTTTTCTCTCAATTTATCCTATTTGAGATTTGTTGAGCTTCTGAAATTTGTAAAATGTTTGTCTTTCACCAAATTTTAGCAGCTTAGGGCCATTATTTCTTCAAATACATTTTTTTTTTTTTGTGCTTCAATATCTTTTCATCTCCTCTAGCATCCAAATTACATATATATTACACAGGTCCCTCAGGCTCCATTTATATCTTTTCAATCTTTTTTTTTTCTTTGTTGCTCCGATTTTATGATTTCCATTGGTCTACCTTCTAGTTCATTGGCTTTTTTCTCTGTCTTCTCCATTCTGCTGCCTAGCCCATCTAGCAACTTGTTTCTGTTAGATATAGTATATTTCCGTTCTAAAATTTCCATTTGGTTCTTCTTTATAGTTTCCATTTCTCTGAGAATTCATATTTTCATTCATTTCAGATGTGTTTTCCTTTACTTTCTAAAACACAGTTATAAATAGTTGCCTTAAATTCTTTGTCTGGTAGTTCTAACTTCTGGGTCATTCAGAGTTGCCATCTACCATTTTCCTCTTGAGAATTGGTCATAATTTCTTAGTTCTTGTATTCTGAATAATTTTAAATTGCATTGTGGATATTACGAATGCACTGTTGTATAAACTCTAGGTCCTGCTTACACTGGATTAGAAAATACAGGATTAACTTTAAAAACAAACAAAAACCATGAGGAGTTGCAGTGCCAATGCGGCAAGTGAAACCTGGTTATAGCCCATCCTTACTGCTGATTACAACTAGAAACTGTGGGCCCCAGACAGCTATCTGAGCACTTTGAAAATGAGTAAAGCAGGAAGATTGTGGAGGGGTGTGAACAGTCTGGAGAATGTTTTCACTTTAGGAAGTAATCACCCTTTTATGTTTACACCTTAACTTCTGTCTCATTTTCTGAGTTGTTTCAATCTCAGTTCAGTTCTCTTAAGTTTTTGCTACACTGGTTTGGGTCTTCCCTGTCACGTGGTTCAGGGGAGAGTCTGATACTGGTGTGCCGAGTTCACAGCTCAGTTCTCTAAGCCTTTTCTACGTTGGTTTGGGGGTGTTCTGTGCTGCTGTTATTCACAGGCTAGGCTGAGACTTGTGTGTTCTAATCTCAGTCCACGTCTGAAAACAGTGTTAGCTTGAGTCTGAACCGCAAGTGGGGTTGTTATTTAGCTGGTCTTGGTTCCTACACAGCATTAGAATATTTTCTTCACCAGTGTTCTTGGATTACCTCCACACTCTTCAATTTGTAAGGGCTTTTTTGTTTTTTCTTGGTTCTTTTCACCAAAAAGGGCTCCTACTGGAATCGAGTCACCCAGAACACATGCTGCTCTGTAAATGTTCTCACCCTCAGGGCAAAGCTAAGAAGAAACAAAAGTTAAAACTCTGCCCCATGCAGGTTGATTCCTCTCCACAGTCTACCTGCTTTATTTATTTTCAGAGTGCTGAGATAGTTGTCTGGGCCCAGAGTGTTTTAGCTGTAAGCTGCAGGAAGGATGAACTATGGTCAGTTTTTCACTTGCCCTGTTGGCATGCAACTCCTTAGGTTTGGTTATGTTTTTATAGTTAATCCTGTATTTTCTGCTCCATTGTAACTTAGTAGCAGACCGGCAACGTAGTATTCTAAGAAGGTGTTTATAATTTTGCAAAGGAGGAATGAATAGCACACAGAGGTCTTCGAATTCAGTCAGTTAGTAAAACAAAACATTGATGGCATACTCTGCGCTGTGTGTGGAAGACAGTAAAATAATTTCAGAGCTTACCTTACAACCTAGCAGGCGTTAGACTTGTTTCAGCAATCAGTAAATATGATGATAAGCATTATCTGCAAAAGCCAGGAGTTTTTCCTCAAGGGTTAAAATACCATTTTTATCTAACATATTAGAGCACCTTGAAAATAATGAATAGCACAGACCCAATGCAATTTAATTTTGAGTCTATATTCAAATCAGTAGAAAATCTGAATGACACTTTATTAGCTAATTTGCTTTTTCCTAAGTTTTTAAATCTGGCTTATGAAAAATACATTTTTATTTATTTATTTATTTATTTATTTATTTAATTTATTTTTTAAAGATTTTCTTTATTTCTTTATCTGAGAGAGCAAGAGAGAGAACGCCAAGCAGGGTGAGGGACGGAGGGAGAAGCAGGCTCTCTGCTGAGCAGGGAGCCCAATGAGGGACTAGATCCGGGGACTCCGGGATCATGACCTGAGCTGAAAGCAGATGCTTAACCGACTGAGCCACCCAGGCGCCCCGAAAAATACTTTAATACATGATGATTTCTTTTTTAAGTATCTTCCTCTGGGTGGCTGATGTAAACGTTTGTAAACTCTTTTTAATTAAATTGCAGACACAACCAGAGCAAGAAGAAGCCAGGAGAGCGATGGTGTGGAATATATTTTCATTTCCAAGCATTTGTTCGAGACAGATGTACAAAATAACAAGTATGTGGGAGTTTTTGTTGGTTATTTTTAAGCCTGTGCCTCTGTATCCAGTTTTAGGCAACTGAGGGTTACCTTCCATTTGAAATATATTTTAAGTTTTATAATATTTGAAATGGATAAAAAGGTGATAATTCAATTAGTAGGTGTTACCAGTCTTCACCTGTAATTTTTTAATAACCTAGAGCTGCTATGTTTCTGGTAAGTATTTAAATGGGTAGGAATCATTTTGAAGGATGAGGGAATGTTGCTCGTATATTATTGTGACCTCTTTCTACGCCACTCATTGAATCTCAACATAGAATTTGAATAGAATTTTCTTTAAAAAACTAACACCGATGTAATAGATTCCTAGTTCCACGATCTCTTCCACGCACACCTCTCCCCCTCACTGGCTCTTCAGACAATTAAAAATACTGTTCATCACCTTGTTTGTACCATGTCCTCTGGCCAGCTCTAACTCCCCCACCTCCCCAGGTCCTCCATTTGCTTCAGCGGGAATATTTTAGGGTATCAGGGAGCAATGTGTGTTTTAATGCAGGATTTGGGGATTTTATTGAAACATCAAAATGCTTTTTTCCACGTTTGGCACAGCGATTGTGTTTTTATAGCACGTAATCGGCTGCCCTGCTTCCATTAGCCACCAAGCAGTTCCTCCTGTCGTTCTGAAGCTGAGCGTGGTTACTCTGTAGCGTGCAGTGAAATTTCAGTAGTTTCTATTGTTTGGCTTATTCACTGTTTTATTGCATTGCATTAGTTCTGAAAAAGAGGTGATGGAAAACAGAGTACTGCTGGACTGAAGTACTTTTTTTCTGCTTAAGTGTAATACAAGCAAGTGTTACTGATTCGAAAATGTAAAATACAAGATTTTTTAAAATTGACATTCTGGAGGACTTGGCCCTACTTATTTTACTGAACACAGTAAAAAAAAAACCATGTTCAGCAAAAATCTTTTATATATTTGAGTTATGTCTTTCCACTTGTATCTGTAATTAATTCACAAATGGCGCTGATGCAGATCTGATTTCCTGCAGGTTTCTTGAGTACGGTGAATATAAAAACAACTACTACGGCACAAGCATAGACTCCGTGCGGTCGGTCCTGGCTAAAAACAAAGTTTGTTTGTTGGATGTTCAGCCTCACGTACGTGAACAAGGCACCATTCAGCGAGCTACCACGCTTCATGTGAACCTTCAGGATGGGGGACAGATCTGAAGGCTACTCACTTTGGGGCATATCTGTGGCTTTCCTAATGACAAAAGCATTTAAGTGTAATTTGAGAAGTCTCTGGTGAGAGGGAGAAGAAAAAAAGGCCCATAGTGTTAGAAAAGAGGAGTAGGGGAAGCCACAAGGTCTGTGTGTAACTCTTGCTTGTATTCCGTGTTTGCCAAGTACAAGGGCTCTTAGACATTTCTTCTGTGTCGTTTTCTTTAAAAAAAAAAAAAATGGTTGCTACATGTATAACATATTCTTAAGTGTTAAGTATAAGCGTCTGTAATTTTTACAATGGACACTTTGGGTCTTGGCCCTTTCTCTTGATTCTCTGCACATCCTAGAAGCGTACAGCGCCCCCTACCCAGAGCTGTGGGGCATCTCCCAGGAGTGGGGCTGAATGAGGTCTTCTTGCAGCTGTCGGGCGAATCCCTGCTGCCGGCTGGGCCGCTTGTGAACACTGTGGACCGAGGAGGCCAGTGGCTGAAGCCATTCAGTTCTTTTTGAACCCCATCTCCTCCAGCAGGGACCCAACCCCTCGCGTTTTCCTTGTTACCCAGAGGCCGCAGAGTCTCGCTCCACTGATGGGTGCACAACCTCCAGGAGCCGGAACGGCCTGGAGAAGCCCTTCGTTCCTCTTCAGGGGGATGGACCTGGAGTAAAAGCATCCCAAGAATCAGCAGGGCCGCTGCCCCCTTCACTTAGGCCCCGGCGACGGGTAGGATACTCCTGCTCGTGCAGCATCTCCCTGCCAGTGCGCTGGGGCTAGTCGTGTCCCGCTCCCTCAGTGTGGGTCCAGCTCTCAGTCCCCAGAGCCTCGCTAGCCCTGCGGACAGAGAGAGCCTCCGGCCCCGCCCCCACCCCCGCCGTAACCTTGCGGGGGAGTTCATGGTTTATACTCCCATTCTGGGGAGGCGCTGACGCACAGGCAAGAGGTGATACACCCCCACCCTTTTACCATTCCCCGTCAACTGCAGCTGAGTCCTCAGAAGCACAGCGTAAATTATGTAAGATGTTTTGGTGGGAGAGTGTTGACAAGCTTCATGGAAAGCAGACGCTTGCCCTTTTAGGACACTCCAAAGGACAGAATGGCCAACGAGACAGACAGAATGACAGAGTCCTACCTGAGATCAGGAAGAGGCTTAGATGGGATGTTTGGAAGACTTTCATGTGCAGAGTTAGTTAACTCATAGCATCTTTTGAGTATTTGATTTAAAAATCAGTTTTATGATATTTTTAGCTGCTTCTGTTCATTATGACATATTTCAAAACATTTTAAAAGGCAACTTACATTCTCCACCATTTTTTCAGGGGTATAGAATTAGGACATTTAATGGTCAACAACTGATTGAATAATATATTGAAAGAACTGGCCTTAATTAGATAATTTTAAGGAATTTTCTCCTTTGAAAGAAACTTTGGTTTTATTGTAAAATTCACTCATGACGTTATAAAGAAATAAAAATGTATCTTCTTCCTTGCAGACAGTGAAGCATTTAAGGACCCTCGAATTTAAGCCCTACGTGATATTTATAAAGCCTCCATCAATAGAGCGCTTGAGGGAGACAAGAAAAAATGCCAAGATTATTTCAAGCAGAGATGACCAAGGTGCTGCAAAGCCTTTTACAGTAAGTACAGTGATGCTCCGTGAGACGACGTAAGTGGTACCTGGGATCACCCGTGCGGGCGGGAGCCTTCGGGGGACACGGTGTAGGAGATGCTGTGGTCCAGAACGCGATACAGACAGGATTGTACTCGGGTGCATACAGTTTGGGTGATGGCACTGTAACGGCTTTCTGTGCCTCTGTGAGTAGATCCTCCTATTATATTGACTGACCTATCCCGGTAATGACTGAGTGAGGGGTAATCCTGCAGTTCACGGAAGGTGGGAGCTCCGTCCGAGCGGCTGAGTTACAAGCAGATCTGAGAGAGCATTGGCCCTTACGACGTCTGAAGAACCTGCAGGGCCAGAGGGCCATTTTCATTTGTGGCTGAAAGAGGAAACACAGAAGAGCATCTGATAAGCCAGTTGTGGAAATGTCTGCGTCCATGTAAAGTGATAAAATTGCCTGGTTAACCAAAGTTTTTTTAATACTTCCTTTTGCAGGAGGAAGACTTTCAGGAAATGATTAAATCTGCACAGATAATGGAAAATCAGTATGGTCACCTTTTTGACAAAATTATAGTAAATGATGACCTCACCGTGGCATTCAATGAGCTAAAAACAACTTTCGACAAATTAGAGACGGAAGCCCACTGGGTTCCCGTGAGCTGGTTACATTCATAACTAAGGGAAGTTCCCACGGTCGTCTTTTTTGTAGAGCGCGTGAGGAAATCAGGTACCGTCCTGGTGGTCGGGTTTTTCATCTGTATCACTGTTGCGGATGTGCAGTCTTGCTTAAGACTCAATGTTGGTTTTGTGTCTTTATCCAGCCTTACTTCAAACCCAATATTTGCGTAGAAGAGCCAAACTCAGAAGGTGCACAGTCCTGTATTTTGAGCAGAGCTTTGAACCTTCTGGTTGTCTTTAGTATACAGCTGTATCTCCAAGATGAGGTTGGACTTTTTAGAGAGAAACAGCTAGAGAATTGATACGGAGTTCAGTGCTTCGGCGGGTCTCAGACGTGGTGCCTCCATCAAGTTTGTACATTAACATTTGAAGGTATTAGCCGCCTCGAGCAGCTCCGGGCAAACAGGACAGCGTGGCTCTTCTTCGGACGGGTCACTAGGGGTTCACTAGGCTGACAGGAAGGCGCCCTCTTACTGTTCTAAAAGCGCCACCTTCTTCTTACATATATACAATATAGTTAGAGTGTATTTAAAAATCTTTCTTAAAGGAATTACGACACATTTGCCTTAGTGAGTGGCCTGCATGTTGTAGCTTGAGAAGGCCTCGTAGGACTACATCATATCAGTGACTTGAATATTTAATGAGGGACGATAAGACTTTTAAAAATGATTATATATGTAACCAAACGCCTTTCCTTATGGTATTTTGTAAGGCTGGTGATATCTTGGGGTGAGTAACGATTACAAGGGACGTTTTTATTTGTACATCTTCAGACAGGGTCATCATCCAATGAATTGTAAGAGTGTGATTCCTGTTCTAAAAGTAGATGTTTTACGTGTTATCGATACAGTTAAAATGTGATCATTTTTCACATGTGCAATTGATCATGTATTTAAATTGCACTAAGATGTATTTTGGAAACGTTCTGTGTCACGTGAACTTACTCCTCATCATCAAACTTAACTCTTACCGCTGGTCAGGTACCGTCCTAATCTTAACCATTTTTAAAGAATTTTAAGAAAGACTCTTGTATTGTAAATATTTAGATGGGCTCTCATTTTTCTTTGTTACTACTGAACTTCAGCAAATAAATCACATAGCTCGAGATACTAGAAAGGTCTGCAAGTTGTAAAAGAGAACACGTCTTGCCATTCTTGCATGCAGTAAGACCCTGCCGATCAAAAATCATTGCATCTGTGACTTTCAAACAGAAAATATTTTTTGTTGATTTGTAAAGAGAGTTTAGATGTCATGTTTAAAGAAAAATAGAATGTAGGGAAATTTTATATATTTATGAAATCTTTGAAAGGCATATTTTTTTAATTATCAAATGGAGCTATTCATAAAATAAATTGTATGTAAAGATGTCATAATTTAAAAGAGTAGTTTTATAAGTCAGGGTCAACATTCCATGTAAATATTGACCTTTGTTCGTACAGACAGCCCCCAAGTGTTCTAAGCGCCCGTGCATTTGGTAGCGTTATCCACTGGATTTCCTTCAGACCTGTCAAATTTCATATTAGAAACAGACAAAAACTACTGCAGTGGCCTTGATACACACTCAACACTAAAACAGACTAAATGTTACTTAACGTAATCCAGACAGTGAGTTCCACATTTATAAACTCAACAGCAAGCCATTTAGTTTTTTAAAAGAGTGGGGAAGAGGGCTGCCATACTTTAAAGTTGTATGGCTGCTCTAAGATAATACAAGTCTTACACGGAGAGTTTGGGTAGAATAGACTCCTCTTTGAACCCTGGCTAACATCTCCTCTAAATCAAAACTTCCTGTACAAAGAGTAATGGAAAACATATAATTATCTAGGCAATTGTCTGAATAATTTAGGCAGTCCAACTGAATTCTTTACCGTGGGGGTAGAGGGTGTTGTAATGTGGTGGAAAGAGAGTCCTTTTGGCTGTTGGTGGTGATGGGGTGTTATGTAAAAATATAACTGCCCAGATCTTTCTCCCTTTTCACACTAGAACTGAACAATGTTTTGGTTTTTTTGTTTTCTTTTTTTGTTTTTTGGGGTTTTTTTCTTTAATGAAAAGGGGCATCCTAACAATTTGAGAAATCTTTTATTAGGTACATGGCTTTGCAAGTGATATTTACGCAGCCATTTTGATGTTTAGAGATTAGGTTCAAACTGAGTTAGGCAGTGCCAGGGGCTCGTTGGTAACTTGCAGAAGGCCCTGGACTCTCGTGTCTGCACCCAGACCTCCTCCAGCAAGGAGACGGGCACGGTCTCCTCACTGTGCTAGTTCGGCCAGCTCCCAAGACAGTGTCAGCCACTATTTGAGAGAGGAGCAATGTTTATATTTTTCAGTCCATATATTTAAAATCTGAGATCAGAAAATTCTGTGTTCCTATGATTACCAAATTAGAGTCAGTTAAAAAGGTGAAATGGAGATATTTTTTCCTGTTGCTTTAATTACTCCTATAGATGTTCTTAGTATCTTTAAGGCTGACATTCCTGGTGTTGTGTAATGATTGAATGTATCTAAATCATTTCAAATTGACAAACCTGTAATCTTCATAGATTACAAAACTGTTGTTATTAAAATCTTCTTGAAGATCTAGATTTCTATTTATTTTCTTTTTGACTAGTAAGGATTTCTAAATAAATGTAATGGAAAACCTTTGATCTTAATAAAGTATCTTCAAATTACGTGTGTACTTCTGCACAGTAGTTCTTGCGCTGGGGTATTTATGGTATCGTTCCCCATGGTAAAACAAATTCTGTTATACCAAGTGGTTCAGTTTGAACTTGCCATGTCTAAAATTAAACTTCATGTTTGTTTCCGTCAAATAATTTATTGGAGAGATGGAATTCCCTCGTCCTGCTCCTATCCATACAGTGCAGCCATTCAAAGATATGGAGAAATGAGGGGGGGGGTGGACGATCTGGGCCCATCCGTGATGGGATTGTCCCTTCGCCCATTCCTCCCCATCAGGAATTAGAGCATTATCCACGTCCTGTTCCTGAATTCCAGTTAGGCAAAACTAAACTTTTTTATTTAGCTGTGTACGAGGACAAACTGCCACCGGCTTAGATACACGAGCTCATCCGCGTTGGCCTTGCTTCAGCAGTTGGCCAGTGAGCCCCAGCCCTGCTTCCGCTGAAACACCGTACAGGGTAACAGTCGGGAGCAGGGGAGCTGGGGCCCACTTCCTGAGTTCAGATTCTGGCTTTGCCACCTTGAGACGGTCATTTAACCCCTCTGATCAGGAGAATCATCATTCTGCTTACCTCACGGGATCGTTGTGAGTATGGAAGAGCTGATCCATGAGCAGTACTTGGAACAAAACCTGGGACAGAAATATTCAATAACTGTGAACTCCTGTGTTATAGTGATTATTCTCACATCACACAATTTTAAAATAGCTCTATAAATACCCCATATAAACGGTTCTCCATTAGGAAATTCACTGGAAGTTTCCTAATAATTTCTGTGACGGTTTTATTATGTAAAAAACATCCATTACTTCCAAGTGATACATCAGGACCCAATTAAGTAATCCTCAGTAGGGAAGTGAACAAATTTTTATTTTTAGCCACTGGTATGCAATATAACTTATATCGATTTGCAAGAAATGTCCCTTAATTGTATTAATGCCCTTTCTTCTGCTACCATACTTCCTTTCCAAATGCTTTCTCCCTTAGCCACAAGCTCCCGGAGGGCAGGGAGTATTTTTTGAAACAGCTGTCTTACACACACACTCCGATGCATGACCAACCACTGCCGACCAAACTGTACTTACTAGTCATCAGACATCTGTATGATTTCCATTCAGTATCTCATTTAAGTCTCACAGCTCCTTTACATGAAAGATAATATCTTCATATTTTACAACTGAGAAGAGTGAGGGGCGGGGCTTCAGTACCTTGCCCAAAGTGACCGACGTTGATGAGTACTGGAATCAGGGTCCGCCTCCCTGCAACCACACTGTCTTCACTGCATTGTGCTTCCTGGTGTTGCTATAACTTGACCCAGAGCTGGAAACACGAGATTTGGTACTTTGGAAAGGGTTTACCCTTTTTGTGCATGCACAGTTTATAATTTTCTCAAAACACTGTTGCTTTAAGTCAAATACAACTTGGTGTACCTAGGCCTGTACGAACTGGGTAATCCACAAACAGTGGCTCTTACCAGAAGCATCCTCGTATAGCATAACATGCAATTCTGTTTAGTCTGCCTGAGTCCCCGTCCTTCGTGATGAATCAAGACCGTATGCGCTTTGCAGGGATTAACCTGAGTTGGTTGCTGCCCAGTTCCAGGTAATATCTGTTGGAGAGCTACGAGTAAGAGTTGTTCCCCTGATTTACTTTGTCAAAGATTAAACAACTGCATGAGGTAAAAGATCTTTTATGCCCCTGTCCCCATCCTTTCTGTTTGAGGTACTCCAGTTATTTTGTGAGGTTTGCCAATATGACAGCCATAATCTCAACCTTAAACCAGAGGATAATAAAAGCCAATTTGTAGAATGACTGAGTAGAAAAAAGGAAAGATCCTAAATCCATAATAGCATTGAACTGTTGAACCAGTCCTGGGACCTCCTTCCACTAATTTCTGAATACACAAGAAAGGTTCTCATGGCCTGTTGGTGGGAATATAAATTGGTGCAGCCACTATGGGAAACTATGGAGGTTCCTCAAAAAATTAAAAACAGAACAGCATTATAATCCAGCAATTCCACTTATAGGTATATATCTGAAAGATATGAAATCACCACCTCAAAGAGATATCTATACTCCCAAGTTCATTGCATTACTCGTAATAGGCAGGACAAGGAAACAAGTGTCTATCAACAGATGAACGGATCAAGAATGGAAATACACACACCCCCCCAATATTATTCAGCTATGAAAAAGAAGGAAATTCTGCCTTTTGCAACAACATGGATGCACTTTGAGGGTCATATGCCCAAAAGGAATAAGTCTGAGAAAGGCAATAACTATGTTCTCATTTATATATGGATTCTGAAAAAGGCAAACTCAGAATGTAAAATGGTAGTTGCCCAGGCTAGAGCGTAGGGGAAATGGGGAGATCCTGGTCAAGGGTAAAACTTCCAGTTATAAGATAAATTCTGTGGATCGAATGTACAACATACTGACTATAGTTAACAACTTTCAAGTACATGATACAATATTGTTAAGAGTAGATTTTGTCACCACACGCACATACACACACAAAGGTAATTACATGAGGTGTTGGAAGTGCTAACCTGACCGTGGTAATCCTCGCACCATACATATATGTATTAATTCATCACATTTTATACCCTAAACTTACACAATATTAAATGTCAATTATATCTTAATAAAACTGAGAAAATTATAAATGTTCTGATGGTGTATGTCACTGTTAGGCTGTTTACTTGGAAAGCAGCAGCTGTGAGTAACTCGGGCCACTCCCACTCTTCCCTTTCACTTACCAAAGGTGGTCTTTCCACTCAGCTGTCTCATGCCCTGGAGTGACCTAGTGATCGAACTGGAAAACACTCTGGAACCATAAAAATCATATGATCATCTCAATAGATGCAGAAAAGCATTTGATACAATTCAACATCCAATCATGTTAAAAACTCTCAAGAAGTGGGTCTAGAGGGAACATACCTCAAAATGATAAAAGCCCACCTATGAAAAACCCACAGCTAACATCATAGTCAATGGTGAAAAACTAAGCACTTTTCCCCTAAGGTCAGGAGCAAAACAAGCATGTCCTCTCTCACCACTTACTCAACTTAGTACTGGAAGTCCTAGCCACAGCAAGAAGAAACAGGGCATCCAGACTGGTAAGGAAGAAGTAAAACTATCTGCAGATGACGTGATACTCTACATAGAAAACCCTGAACACTCTACTAAAAAAATATTAGAAGTAATAAGTGAGTTGGATAAAGATGCAGGACACAAAATTAATACACAGAAATCACTTGTGTTTCTAAACACTAGTAACAAACTAGCAGAGATTTTAAGACAATTCCATTTACAATTGCACCAAAAAGAATAAAATACCTAGGTAAAAACCTAACCAAGGAGTGAAAGACCGGTACTCAGAAAACTATAAAAATACACTGATGAAAAAAATTGAAGATGACACAAATGGAAAGAACTAATATTGTTAAAATGTCCACACTACCCAAAGCAATCTACAGATTCAGTGCAATCCCTATCAAAATACCAATAGCATTTTTTACAGAACTAGAAAAAATGATTTTATAGAACAAACTAGAGAGCCCAGAAATATACTCACACTTACACAGTACATTAATCTACAACAAAAGAGGCATGAATATACAATGGGGAAAAAGTCTCCTCAATATATGGTGTTGGGAAAACAGGACAGCTACATGCAAAAGAATGAAACTGAACCACTTTCTTACAAACACAAAAATGAACTCAAAATGAATTAGAGACCTAAATGTGAGATATGAAACCATAAAACTAAAGGAAAACATAGGCAGTAATTTCTTTGACCTCAGTGTTAACATTTTTCTAGATAGGTCTCCTCAGGCAAGGGAAACAAAAGCAAAAATAAATTACTGGGACTACATCAAAATAAAAAGCTTTTGCACTGCAAAGGAAACCATCAACAAAACAAAAAGGCAACCTACCAAATGGGAGAAGATATTTGCAAATGATATATCTGATAAGGGGTTAATATTCAAAATATATAAATAACTTATACAACCAAACACAAAAAACCCCACAAGTAATCCAATTAAAAATGGGCAGAGGACCTACATATACATTTTTCCAAAGAGACATACAGATGGCCAAGAGACACATGAAAAGATGCTCAAAATCACTAATCATTAGAGAAATACCAATCAAATGAGATATCATCTTATATCCATAAGAATGGCCAGAATCAAAAAGACAAGAAATAACAAATGTTGGCGAGGATATGGGGGAAAAGGAGCCCTCGTGCACTGTTGGTGGGAATGTAAATTAGCGCAGCTGTGGTGGAAAACAGTGTGGAGGCTCCTTAAAATATTAAAAATAGAACTGCCATATGGTTCAGTAATTCCACAGTTTGAAAAAATATATGCACCCCTTATGTTATCTGCAGCATTATTTACAACAGCCAAGATAGGGAAGCAACCAAAGTGTCCATCAATACATGAATGGATAACAGTGATGTGTACACACACACACTCTGGAATATTATTCAACCATAAAAAAGAAGATCTTGTCACTTGTGACAACATGGATGGACCGAAAAGGTATAATGCTAAGTGAAATAAGTCAAACAAAGACAAATACCATATGATGTTAGTTTTACAGAATCTAAAAAAATACCACACCAAACAAATCACAAGCTGTAAGAGACCCATAAATACATAGGACAAACTGATGGTCGTCAGAGGCGAGGGTGGGGGTGCGGGCAAAATGAAGGAAGGGGAGGGAGACACAGGCTTCCAGTCATGGAGTGAACAGGTCATGGAGATGAAAGGCACAGCACAGGAAATGTAGTCAACGGTATTATAATAGTGTGTATGGTAACGGATGGTAGCCACACTTGTGAGCACAGCATTACAAACAAAGTCGTCAAGTCACCGCTAAACACTTAAAACTAACGTAACAGTGTATGTCCACTATACTGGAATTTTTTTAAAAATCTTTTTTAAAAGAAATTTCTGGAACCTATAGGGGTGGGCCAAAGCAAGAGACTACATTTAAATTATACTCTTCTTGTGTTCCATTTTTTTCCTCCACAATATGGATGAGATTTTAACCTTAAAGTTTGGAGAAAGTTGTTTTTATGTTTTTCGATTTACAAATTTATCATGCTTGTGGGTCTACCATTTTGAACAAAGTTAATAACTTGATGTGGACAATAGTAGTATCAAATACTCCATCTGTCGATCCTTTACTCTGCCCCAGGCACTCTTTTCTTTTTTTAAAGATTTTATTTATTTGAGAGAGAGAGAGAGAATGCCATGAATGGGAGGAGCAGAGGGAGAGGGAGAGAGAATCTCCAACAGACTGCATGCTGAGTGCAGAGCCTGACGCAGGGCTTTGATCCCAGGATCCTGAGATCATGACCTGAGCAGAAACCAAGAGTTGGACCTTAACCAACAGCCACCCAAGCACCCTTGCCCCAGGCACTCAATTAATTAGTACGCGAACATAGAAGAGATCTAAATAGGAATACATTTAAATAACCATGGCTACAGAACAATATAATTACTGTAAACGTTAAAGAGAAGCTATATAGCATAAGTAAAAGGACTGGCAACAATAAGCCAGGCAGATGCAAACAAAGAGAAAGCAAAGGAGGCAATAATATCAAAATTGAATTTAATGTTTATTTATGGGGTCAAAACGTCCTCCCGTAATAATCAATGGTACAAGCCACAAAAGGAAGAGCACAGACAGAAGACATAAAAGCAAAACCTTGAAAAACGTAATCAACAAAACCACATTACTTGGTTATTTCTAAAACTCTTACACTGTGAAGAAAATGGCCACAGAAGGTCCACATGTCTTAATTTCTCTGGCGGATCTCACAGCCACGGAAAGAATGCTTTATGCTGCAAACTGACGTTACACCTGATACTGACGAGCCCCACTGAGCACTGATGAAACACAATCCTCAGGCCGCAAGCAAAACCTCATTAAATCCCCAAATCTCCAAACACTTCAATCACATTGTATCACCACAGTCCCACAGAACTGAAAATAAATGACAAACAGAAACCGAAGGGGGGAAAAACACCTAGAAAATTTTGTGAAAAATTCATAAGTACCCTGATCACTGAGGAAATGAAAAGGAAACTGCAGATTGTTCAGAAAACAATGAAGCTCTCTCGATCTATGAAGTAGGACTAAAACTGAACTTGGGAACATTTGTCGCCTTAAAAGCTTTTCTGAGGGAAAAAATAAAAATAAACATTGGCTCAAGCAACTTGGGAAATGAGGACATGAGTGCTATTTTGGCTAGGTTATAATATACACTGAATTTTCCAGGAATGCACTACCATGTAAATCCAAAGAAGATTGTGTTTCGTTCTTTTCACAACGTAGTATGAGTTCTTCATCATTCTGGAACCTCGTGTCACTAACGGCAAGAGCGCTCGTGGCCCCTGTGCCTCACGTCAGTGCGTAGGCCTTGCCGTGGCACATGCAGTGACTGTGTGCATTTGACTACTGCTATCTTTTTTTAAAAAAATTCATTTACTTATTTGAAAGAGAGAGAGAAAGAGAGTCTGGGGGCAGGGGTGGGGGTAAGGGTGGTAGGGGCAGGGGGAGAGGGAGAGAAAGTCTTTAAGCAGACTCCGCGTGGAGCCCAATGGACGCAGGGCTCCATCTCACGATCCTGAGATCACGACCACAGATCCCGACCTGAGCCAAAACCAAGAGCTGGACCCTCAACCGACCGTACCACCCAGACACCGCTGGCTACCGCTATCTCTAGAGAAGAGCTGCTTGAGTCTGTACGTGTCAAAATGCATGTTCTGTGCTCAATTGTTTCCCTTTGATTTCTCCTTTACATTAGAATGGGGTTTCTTCTTGATTCCGCAGATTACACGATCCATGGATTTCATGTCAGGATAGCAAAAGAGCCGACACCAAATTTCTCTTATAGAGAGGAACCACCGAGTGTGATAGGGCTGATCCCTGGACGCAATGGCCATTCAAATCCCACCTATTTTACACTCTTTAGTTTTGCTGCTCATCCTGATTTAATATTATATTTTGATATGACTGGTACATAAATGAACATAAACTAGTGTCCCTGCAGATACGACTGCTATAAATAGGCCACTGAAGAAGGAAAGATCTTTAAGGTCAGAAGTATTTTCAAAAAATATCTAATAGGGCTAAATAAAATGACAGACATTACTGCAGACCTAAATGTTAAATTAAAAAATCAAGCTAATAGATTTCCCTAGAACATAACTTTAAAAGGATAGGGATGCAAATTGAGAAAAAATACTGAGGTGTGGAAAACAGATCCAAGAGAGCCAGTATCTATCTACCTAGTAGGATCTCCCATCTTCCCTAAATGAAAGATAGGCCTTCAGATGCAAAGATTCAGATATTTCTTTTGAAAATTTATAAACCTCAGCAATAGAGAGAGAATCCCATAATGAGAGAGAAAGAAAGAAGGAGGAGGAGGAGGAGAGGGAGTGGGGGAGGAAAAAGGAATCTACCAGGCATCAAACATCTCATGTGCAACAGGGTATCAGATGACAAAGGACACATTATGTCCTGTGGGAAAAATGGGTAGGAACCTAGACGTCTATAACCAGCCACTGCTCACACCAGACTATCACTCAAGAGTGACAATAAAATGAACTCATTTAGACATACAGGAACTTAGACCTATTTACCATCCCCATATTTTTCCTGGAAGACAGATTCAAAGATGCACTCTAGCAGTGAAAATGAACGGATGAAAGAGGAAGGCGTAGATAAAACCAATAGTGACAAGTAAAAGAATCAGCACAGCTTACAGACAGTACTAAAGACCTGGGTTCACATCACTGCTCCATGACTTCTCACCCATGTTACCTCATTCAATTCACTCCTCCTTCCCAGGCCTTCATTTCTTTATCTACCAAATGAAAGTCCTAATGATAGGACAGACCCAACAGAGCTTGTTGAGATGCTGTACATAAAGCCCTTAGTATAGTGTTTGCGTCTGGTGAATATTCAATAAATTTTAACTATTATGGCTTCGAATTGCTAAAACATTTTTGGAAGGCAATTTTGCAGTTCCATCACAATTTAAAATACACATGCCCTTAGACCAGTTTCATTTGCATGCTCCTGTTTACACTGGAGCGTTAATTGCAATTGAATTTACCGTAGAAAAAATTATAATCAACCTATCATCAGTAAGAGAATGATAAACATTATAATCTAGTTTTGATTATTACCACACTATTTAAAAATATGAGGGTTTTTGTACTGTTGTAGTATACTGTACCTATTAACCTGAAGGTGCCACATTCTTGTGTACGAAGGCATACATCAAATGATCTAGAAAGGTCCAAACCAACTAGTACTGGTGGTGCCCCTGGGGGCGTGCAGGAACTGAAGATTCTGTTTTATTCAAATTGTTTTTTGTTGAGCACATGCTACTTTTACAGTTCAAGCTTTAAAAAGTGACTGAATGCCTCACAAATATCACATCTCAGCGTTGGTTACAATATATCCTAAGAGTGCTGTATTTTGTGAAACATGGACCTTGTTCTAGCGTAGGAGCTAGGACGTTTCACCCGTGCGCCCTTGCTGGAAATGCGTGACGTTCACCCGTGCCCTGTTTTGGAATCCTGATCTGTAGTGAGTGTCACTGTTCTCACGGGCTCTTCCAGCCCCTTTCCTTTATTCCTCGTATGCTGTCACCGAGGGAGCTCTGCTTCGGTTTACATCTTTTTTCTGTCCTCGCTTTCTCCAGGCTTTCCCTGACCATCTCACTCACCCCTATGGCTACATCTATTGGAAAGCAGGACGAGCGCTAACATTCGCTGGGCATGTAATTTGTTCTAGAAACTTTTAACACGCTTCCTCATTTACTGCTCACACAGACCTAAACAAAAGTGGTATCCTTGTTTTACAAATAAGAAAAGAGAGAGGCACAGAGTCTAAGAAACTTGCCCAAGGTCATGCAACCAGTCTATGGTACATACAGCATCTGAGCTCCGTGGGGCCTGGTTCCAGAACCATGTTTTACTATCCTTTAATCCATATTGTCTTCCATACATTTATTCACACTGACTGTGATTGTTTTGTTTGTATGTTACAGGCATGACACCTTTTCACTCTCTGCCTCAGTTTCCTCCTCTGAAAAGTATGGATAATAATAATGCCCACCTCATTAGGACTGTTATGAGGATCAATCCTGAGTCAGTATTTTTGATAATGCTCAGAACTGTTCTTGGCCCATGGTGAGCGCTACACAGGAATTTGGTGGTGGTTGTTTTCCGCTTGAATGCTAAACCCTCATTTTCAGATGAATGAGATTTCCTTGATTAACCCTCATATGTAAAAGTGGTCACCGGCACGTATCAGTTCTATCTCAGAGACATCTCTTCTTAACCCCCTGGGAAGTACTGTAGCATCCTTTGCTGGACCTATTCCAATCCCCCCCCCACCCCCAGTTGGCCCTTCTTCAGTCTGGCCCTGCTGTGATTCATCCTCAATATTCCCTGCTTGAGTGATTTTTCTAAAACATAAATTTGATTAGAATACTCTCTTGCTTAAATTGTTGTGATGTCTTACAACTCAAAAGTTTTAAAAATGGGCCAAAAAATGTGAACACTTCACAAAAGAAAATACATAAATGGCCAATAAGCACATAAAAGATGCTCAACGTAACTCGTCATCAGGGGAATGCAAATTGAAACCACAGTTTCTACACAGCCATTAGGTTGGCTAAAATTAAAAATACTGACCATGTCACATTACGGCAAGGATGTGGAGGAACCGGAACTCCCATACATTGCTGAAGGGAAGGAGAAATGGTAAGCCGCTTTGGAAAACGATTTTGCAGTTTCTTAATTTAAACATACTTTTATCATATATTGTAGTCATTCTACTTCTAGATATTCATCAAAGGGAAACAAAAGCATACATTCATGCAAAGACATCTACACAAACGTTCACCTCAGTATCATTTGTTATAGCCCCAAACTGGAAACTGAAATGTCCACCAGCAGGAAAAAGGATAAATAAATTCTAACATATCCATAGAAGGGTATAGAACTCCAGAAAAGAGTAAACAATGAAACATGTAACAATATGGAAGAATCTTAAAACCATTATGTTGAATGGACAAAGCTAAACAGGAAAAGAGAACATCATGTACGGGTCCATTTATAGAAAGTTCCAAGTAATTTGTAATGACAGCATTCAGAGTATGGAGATGGAAAGGAAGAGAGGTATTATAAAAGGTGTGAGGAAACTCTTGGGGTTAAAGGATGTGTTCATTATTTTTAATTTTGGTAACAATTTCACAGGGATTTAATTTGCCAAAGCTGATCAAATTACACTTTAAATATTAATGTTTACCTCAATAAAGTTGTATAAAAAATGAGACAAATTTTGAAAGAATAAAACCACACATACTCATAGAGACCTAGCCACCAGGCATCTATAACACAACACAACACAATCCAATCCTGGTATAAAATGTCTTCTATGATCCATCCACTGGCTGGATTTTGACCTTCCTTTCCATCCATGGAGCTCTCTAGCACTTCACACGTATCTCTAAAATATTGGTTAGATTCATTGTATTTACCTGCCCTTAAGTTTGTCTGCCCCTGCGTCCCAATCTCGGTAGGATGAATGCAGAAAAGGGTTGGTTATACTGGGCTCCTCTCTCCTGCCTGCAATGCTTGGCATCTCAATAATTTGTGGGAAGGTGGGAGAAACAACAACAATTTATTTAGCTGGACAATGGAAGGCCACTTGGTAGTCTCTGGAAGTGCTATTCCGCACAGCTGATATTTTAGTCTTACGGATAGGTTCTTGAAGAAAAAGGAAAATTAGCCTTCTCACTCTCCACACTGAGAGCTTCAGGTGGCAGAAATATGCAAAGCGGTTCTCCAGAAGACTGCCATTTCCTGCCACGAGGTAGAAATACCAACTGTAATGAAAACTTGAGGCCAGGTTCTCTTGAAAAATTAGAGAATAAAAATCTGGTACCTCATTTTCAGGCACATTTTATAACCCATCAGGAGTTAGAGAATATTCTTTAGAACTTTCAGATAGCTGAGATGAACAAAATATTTTTATAAAGTATTCTGCTTTCATCCCCATAGTCCCTAAGCTCAGTTCCTTTTCATAACTTACTTCTTTTTCATCAATAGATGAAAATTCCTGAATAAGAACATACTATGGGGGCTCAAGCCCCTATAAGTCTGGCAGGAGACATACTTACATACAAAATATTACTTAGTTGAGATTTTTTTTCTCTTAAACTCTTTACCTCACGTACCTAAATTTGAACTCACTTTCCCACCAAAACTCCTCTACCTTCTGTATTCTCAGCCATGGTTAATGGCTCCACAGTCCCTCAAATGTGCCCAGCTAGACTCTCCCTGTCTACCCTCCCCTCTCCCTATTCTTCACGGTGGTAGGCGGAATTCTGAGATGACCCTCGGAATACCCACCCTGTGGTGTACATACTCCTCCCAGTTTTCAAACACCAATGTTAGTGCTGCTGTAAAAGGATCTGGTAGATCTACTAAGGTTCCAAGTCAGTTCCCTTGAAGAAAAGGAGGTTGTCCTGGTCGAATTGCACATGCCCTTAAAAGGGACTAATCTTTTCCCGAAAAAGAAAAAAGAAAAGAAAAGAACCAAGAAGAAGAGGAAAGAAAAGAAAAGGAAAAAGAAAAGATTTGAAGTGTGAGAAGGATCTGACACTAAGGAGTCTCTGTTCCTGGCTTTGAAGATGGAGGGGACCACATGTCAATGAATGTGAGTGGCTTCTGGGAACCAGAAGTAGCCCCTGGCTGACAGCAGGACAGCTGGGACTGCAACTGCAGTCCTACAACTGCAAGGAATTGAATGTTGCCAACAACCACATGAACCTGGAAATGGATCCTGAGCTCCAGAAGAGATGGGCCAGCAAGTGCTCCTGATACCCTCAGAGAACTCAGCCATACCATGCCTGCGCTTCTGACCTACAGACCTGGGAGCTAAAAATGATCATTCTTTTAAACTGCTGAAGTCAGCGGTGCCACCATTCCTGTGGTAGAGGGTTACACGGGAATAGAAAATAGGATGTTCACCCCCTACATACATTCTGCCACTGGATGCTACCAAATCTCTTAGCCTCATCCTAACATCTCTCTCCCTTTTTATTTTATTGTGGTAACAACACTTAATATAAGATCTATCTTCTTGGCAAATTTTTAAAGTGTACAATATAGTATCATTCTCTATAGGCACCATGTTGTCCAACACATCTCTAAACTTGTTTCTTATAAAACTGGAATTTAAAAAATTTTAATTCCAATAAACAGTGTTATACTAGTTTCAGGCGTACAATAGTGATTCAACACTTCCATACATTACTCAGGGCTCATCACAGTAAGTGTCCTCTTTAATTCCCATCACTTCTTTCTCCCATCCCCCACCCACCCCACCTCCCCTCTGGTAACAATCAGTTTGTTCTCTATAGTTAGGAGTCTGTTTTCATCTTTTTGTTCTTTGTTTCTTAAATTCCACATATGAGTGAAATCATATGGTTTTTGTCTTTCTCTGGCTGACTTATTTCACTTAGATTATACTTTCTAGCACCATCCATGTTTTTGCAAATGGCAAGATTTCATTCCGTTTTATAACTGAGTAATACTCCATTGTATATACATCTTCCTTATCCATTCATCTATCAATGGACACTTGGGCTGCTTCCATAATTTGGCTATTGTAAATAATGCTGCAATAAACATAGGGATTCATATATCTTTTCAAATTACCATTTTCCTATTCTTGGGTAAATACCCAGTAGTAGAATTACTAGTAATTCTATTTATTTCTATTCTTATTGTTTTGAGGAACCTCTATCCTGTTTTGCACAGTGGCTACCCACCAGTTTGCATTCCCACAAACAGTACAGGAGGGTTCATTTTCCTCTACATCCTCGCCAACACTTGTTTCTTCTGTTTTTGATTTTAGCCATTCTGACAGGTGTGAGGTGATAACTCACTGCAGTTTTGATTTGCATTTCTCTGATGATGAGTGATGCTAAGCATCTTCTCATGTGTCTGTTGACCATCTGGATGTCTTCTTGGAGAAATGTTTATTCATGTCTTCTGCCCAATTTTTAAATTGGATTATTTGGTTTTTAAGTTGTAGGAGTGTATACACACACACACACACACACACACTAACCCTTTATTGAATACATCATTTGCAAATATCTTCTCCCATTCAGTAGGTTGTCTTTTAGTTTTACTGATTGTTTCCTTCACTGTGCAGAAGGTTTTATTTTTATGTAGTCCCTATTGTTTATTCTTGCCTTTGTATTCCTTGCCTCAGGAGACATCTAGAAAAATGTTGCTACAGCTGATGTCAGAAATTCCTGCCTGTGCTGAGTCTAGGATATTTATTGTTTCAGGTCAGACATTTAGGTCTTTAATGCATTTTGAATTTAATCATGTGTATGGTGAAAGAAAGTTTCATTCTTTTGCATGTGGCTGTCCCAGTTTTCCCAACACAATTTGTTGAAGAGCATTTTTGCCATTCAAATTCTTTCCTGCTTTGTCGAAGATTAACTGACCATATAGTCGTGGGCTTATTTCTGGGATTGCTACTCTGTTCTATTGATCTACATGTCTATTTTTGTGCCAGTACCATACTGGTTTTTTGGGGGGAGGGGGTTCTTTTAATAATTGAAGTCATGCTCTATGTACTGTATTTTGATGTGCTTGTTGGAGATGTTCCCAGCCTACCACACTCCTTTTATTCATTACATGTTTCACGGAATTAGTGTCACCATTTGGGTTGCTTCATTCTGCCATTATAATTATGCCCACTGTTGTGTACAAATTTGAGTATAGGGGCTGTAATTTGAAGGGGAGCGTCTCGATTTGAGTCCCTGCTGATCTGAACGGAAGGTGTGTTGACTTGGCACTGAGCAGACACCAGGCAGTGCACTGACTTGGGCAGGAGGGCGGCAGGACTGTGGCTTTGGGATAGGCTGATGGTACTGTGTGTGATGGGGAAGTGGCTGGTTTTACTCCTGGATTAGTGGTCATGAATTCCTTTAACTTTTGTTTGTCTGAGAAACTCTCTCTCCCCTTCCTTTCTGAATAATAGCTTTGTTTGATAGAATATTCTTGACTGCAGATTTTTTTCCTTTCAGCACTTTGAATATATCCTGCCCCACTCCCTTCTGGCCTGTAAAGTTTCTGCTGAAAAACCCACTTAGCCTTATGGGGTTTCCTTTGTATGTAACTGCTTTCCTTTTCTCTTGTTGCTTTTAAAATTCTCTCTTTATCACTACTTTTTGCCATATTCTTTTCTGTGTGTCTTGGTGTAGACCTCTTTGGGTTGATTTTCTTGGGGGTTTTCTGTGCCTCCTGGATCTAGATTTCTGTTTTTTTCCCCAGATTCAGGAAGTTTTCAGTATTTTTTCTTCAAATAAATTTTCTGCCCCCTTTTCTCTCTCTTCTCCTTCTGGGACTCCTATAATGCAACTGATATTATGCTTGATGGTGCCAAGAGTTCTCTAGGTCTATTCTCATTTTGCATTATTTTTTTTTCTCTCTCACCTGCTCAGCTTGATTACTCTCTATTACGCCATCCTCCAGGTCACTGATCATCATTCTGCTTCCTCTTGTTTACTATTTATTCCAGGTAGTCTATTTTTAATTTCATTTATTGAGTTCATCATCTCTGATTGGTTCTTTTTTATGTTTTCTATCACTTTGGTGAGGGTCTCACTGAGGTCCTCCATTCTTTTCTCAAGTCTAGTGAGTATCTTTATGACCATTACTTTAAATTCTATCAGGCATATTACTTATCTCTATTTGCTTAGGACTCTTACTATGATTTTGTTCTATTCTGTCCTTTAGGACATATTCCTCTGTCTCCTTATTTTGTGTATTGCTATGTCTGTTTCTATGTGTTAGGAAAGTCAGCTATGTCTCCTGCTCGTGAATGTAGTGGCTTTATAAAGAATAGGTCCTGTAGTACCCTGTGGTGCAATGTCTCCTTTTCACCAGAAAATGGTGCTTTGGGGGTGTCCTACTGCTGTGGCTGAGCTGTGTTTCCCTTCAGTCCAGTCATCTGACATTGCTCTCTTTGTCTGTTGTGGGTAGGGTCTGGTCCCTGTGTTAGTGGGCCAGTCTGGGGCTGCCTTGGGCTTGAGTTGAGTAAGACCAGGCATTTTCTAGAGATGAAATAGCACCAAATTGCAGGGCACTTTCCCTACACTGTCCCCTGAGAAGCTTTTATTGGTGGGCAGGGCCTGCAGTCAGATCAGCTGTCTGCCACCAGCCTGTTGCTGGGGCCACAGTCAGACTGGTGTGTGTAGTTTTCTTCCCCTCTCCCCAGGACAAGACTCACTTTGGAGCAGTACTGGCCCCCTGTCTAGGCTGCCTGTACTCTGCCAGGCTTGTGGTACTGCCTTGAAGGGATCTGACCAAGAGCATTTGTTGGAGGGAAGGTCTACAACATGCGCAGGGACTGGAGGGGTAGGGTTAGCAAGGTCTGTGGGCCGGTGATCCCCTTTGGGAAGGGCCCTGCAGCACCAGAACTGAAGCAAGCCTGTCTGGAGGGGTGGATTCATAGAAGCACAGCTTGGGGGGGGGCAGGCAGTTGTGCAAGCAAGTTAGGTGGCAAGTCTTGGCACTGGTTACCACAAGTAGCCAGGTATCTAGGCCAGCGAGCAAGGGAGGGAAGTGGCACCTGCCTGCTCCTTTGCTCCTAGAGTCTGTCCCTCCTGGACATACTCTGAGATGAGTAAACAACGCTCTCTCCCCTATGCTCCAGGCATTTTTCAAACTGCTAGTTCTACCCTGTATCTCGGCAGGCTGTTTGTTCTGCTGTCTCTTTAAGGGCAAGGACTCGGCTTCCTCTCATCCTCCCAGCTTTCTTGAGAGCCAAGCTGCTGATTTTTAAAATTCCAGGTTTTAAGTCCTGCTGGTTTTAAGAACTCATGAAATTCAAAATTCTGCCCCTTTGGTTTTCAAAGCCAAATGTTATAGGGATTTGTCTTCCCTGCTTGGGATCCCCTCATGTGAGGGTCTGTTTGTCTCTCCTCTCCAGGTCCTGGTTGGCTCCCTCCTTCCCGAGGAAGGCCCTATGAGTCCATTTAGCACCGAACAGTGTCTCTACCCTTCCTACCTTCTTTTATGTGCCTCTTGTCTACATTTAGCTGGAGGGTCTCTTTTGCCAGTCTTCAGACCGTCTTCTGGGTTATTTATGCTGATGTGAGTATTATCTAGGTGTACCCAGGAGATATGGTGAGCCCAGGGTCCTCCTACTCCACCAACTTCCCAGCAGTCTCTGTGCTAGTACCATACTATTTTGATTACTGCGGCTTTGTAGTATATTTTGAAATCTGGGATTGTGATACCTTCAGTTTGGTTCTTCTTCAAGATTGCTTTGGTTATTTGGGGGGCCAAAAAATTTTAGGATTATTTGTTCTAGTTCTGTGAAAAATGCTGTTGGTATTTTGATAGAGATTGAATTAAATCCATAATAGTTTTGGGTAGTATGGACATTTTAGCAATATTTGTTCTTCCCATGAACATGGAATATCTTTCATTTGTTTGTGTCATCTTCAATTTCTTTCATCAATGTCATACAGTTTTCAGAGTACAGTTTGCACAGAGTACAATATGGTTTTCACCTTCTTGTTCAAATTTATTCCTAGATATTTTTATTGTTTTTGGTATAATTGTAAATGGGATTGTTTTCTTAATTTGTCTTTCTGCTACTTATTAGTGTATAGAAATACAATGGATTTCTATACATTGATTTTGTATCTTGTGACCTTACTGAATTCATTTATCAGTTCTAGTAGTTTA
Source organism: Ursus arctos (assembly GCF_023065955.2). Lineage (NCBI taxonomy): Eukaryota > Metazoa > Chordata > Mammalia > Carnivora > Ursidae > Ursus > Ursus arctos. The sequence continues at coordinate 10,292,642 of NW_026622986.1, forward strand.
CTGATTGACTGTTTAGGGTTTTCTGTATATAGTATGATGTCATCTGCAAATAGTGAGAGTCTTCCTTCTTCCTTACCAATTTGGATGCCTTTTCTTTCTTTTTCCTTGTCTGATTTGTGTGGTTAGGACTTATTTGATTGCTGTGGCTAAAGTGGTGACAGTGGATATTCTTGTCTTGTTCCTGATCCTAAGGGGAAAGCTCTCAACTCTTCACCATTGAGTATGATGTTAGTTGTGAGTTTTTCATTGATGGCCTTTATCATGTTGAGGTATCTTGCCTCTAAGCCTACTTCGTTGAGGGCTTTTATCATAAATGGATGTTGCATTTTGTCAAATGCTTTTTCTGCATCTCTTGAAATGATCAAATGGTTTTTATCCTTTCTCTTGTTGATGTAATGTATCACACTGATTGATTTGCAAATATTGAACCACCTGGCATCCCAGGAATAAATCCCACTTGATTGTGGTGAATGACTTTTTTTACTATATTGTTTGATTCCATTTGCTAGTATTTTGTTGAGGATTCTTGTATCTACGTTCATCAGAGATATTGGTCTGTAGTTTTCTTTTTTTGTAGTGTCTTTATCTAGTTTTGGTATCAGGGTGATGCTAGCCTCATGGAATGAATTTGGAAGTTTTCCTTCCTCTTCTACTTTTTGGAATAAAAGCTGAAATTTCATACCCACCAGTTAGCAACTCCCTATTTTCACCTCTCTCAGCCCCTGGAAACCACCATTCTATTCTTTGCCCCAATGAATTTGACTATTTTACATGCCTCATAGAAGTAGAATTGTGCAGTATTTGTCCTTCTGTGACTGGCTTATTTCACTTAGCATAATGTCTCCAAGGTTCATCCATGTTGTCACTTATTCTAGGATTTCCATTTTTTAAGGCTGAATAATATTCCATTGTGTGTATGTACCACATTTTCAAAAATTCATTATTCCATTAATGGACATTTAGGTTGTGTCCACATCTTGGCTACTGTGAGTAATGCTTCAATGAGCATGAGTGTGCAGCTATCTCTTCAAGACTCTGATTTCAATTCCTTTGGATAAATATCCAGAAGTAGAATTGCTAAGTCCAAGGGTAGTTCTATTTTTAATTTTATGAGGAACTTCCACATTCCTTTCCATAACAACTGTACCATTTTTCATCCTCACCAACAATGTAAAGGGTTCCAATTTCTCCATATTCTACACATCCACAACACTTGTCTCTTTTGGGGTTTTTTTGATAATAGCCATCCTAACATGTGTGAGATAGTTATCACATTGTGGTTTTGATTTGCATTTCCCTTATGGCAAACGACATTAAGAGGATATGTTGAATGTAAGAAGACTATAGAATCAGTGGGTAGTTGGATGTATGAGTCTGAAGCCTAGAGAAAGATCTGGGACGGATATCCAGATTCTTGAATCCATGGAACATAGGTGCTAGGTGAAACATGAGAATGGATGACATCAACCATGGAGAGGATATAAGAGGAGAGGAATAATGTACTAAGGACAGAATCCCAGGTTACACCAACTTTTACTAGATACACGGAAACAGCAGATGTGTGAAGAGAATTAGAAGAAAGTGGTATCATAGAAACCAAGAAAGTAGAAAATATCAAGAAGGAAAGAATGACAATGATGTCAAATACAGCAGAGAACTCAAGAAAGGTCAGGACAATGTCCATTGGATTCAGCATGGGGTGGCCATTGGTAATCTTAATGAAAACATTTTCAGGTAAGCGGTAAAGGGAGAAGTCAAACTGAAGTGCACTGGGAGGTGAGACAATGAAAATAGTAAATCTATATTGCTTACTTGCAAGGTCTGAATGAGAATTATAGTCAGTGGCTGGACCATACCACAAGAAAGCTCAGTGTCAAGAGAGGAATTTTTTAGGATGAGAGACGTGGGCATATTTATAGACTGATGGCAGTTAAGATGTAGAGAGGCTATAGAAAGAAAAAAGAGTGACCGAAGGAGCAAAGTCCTGGGAGAGTTGGGAAGGTAAAGGACCAAGGACACAGCAAGTGAGGTAGTCTTCCAGAGAAGTTACCTCCTCATCTCAAAGTGAAGAGAAAGGCCATGTTGCTAAGAATGTCCAAATGACCTTACTTTTTTTCATAATTCAGGAGACAAGGTTCTCTACAAAGAGTGAGTTCTCATCAGTTTAGTGGCTCTTAAAAAGTGCTTATCTTTGCTGACTGGCACAGAATATCATTTACATATTGTATCCTTTAGGATTCCTTCAGTCTTAAGTGTCAAGATACCTGGGCCAAACTGGCTTCAGTAAAAAGGTAATCCACTTTTGTATCTGGATAGCTCATGGTAGAACTGGCTTGAAGTCATACTTGATGTCTGGACTCCAGCAGCATTATCAGGGCCTGGTTCTCTCTGCCTTGAGGCACAGGGCTTGGCCAAGCTCACTGGGCTTTCCTCCATGTGTTGGCTTCATTCTCAGACAGGTTCTCCATTTGGGATTATAAGCCAGCTGTGCAGGAAACTGACTCCAAGACAGCTGGAAGAACAGGAGTCTTCTGGGAGCTTCTGGTAAATTCCTGACATTTACTCTAATTGGACAAGCATAGGTCCTGTTTTCTGCCCCCAATCTGGGGTGCGTGAGATTAGTGAAGGGAGTGGTTCCCCATGGTAGCAGCATCAGAATTACCTGGAAAGCCTGTCAGAACGGATTTCTGGGCTCTGTGTCAGAAAGTCTGATTCCGTAGGTCTGGGGGAGTGTCTGGGAATTTTCATTTCTAACATGTGCCCAGGTGAGGTTGATGCTGCCAGTCCTGGGACTGCACTTTGATGTACACAGAGGCATTTGGGGTACAGTTACCCAAGAGGAAATTCTTGCTACACCCATTCTCTGCTCTCCAGAGCCTGTCTCTGATTATATATTTGGCTTGTCCCGTAAAATGAAGCTGGGGAAACATCGCTTCTTCCACATAGAATGAAAGACCTGCTTAGGCAGTTAGAAATAAGATGGTGAGAAATGCCAAAGCACAAAGCAGAGTGGCAAGGACTCAAATGACATGACAGTACCTTTCTTCACAGTTGGGAGTTTTTAAAAGAATTTCTCCAGGCTGCTTGCCTGCAGCACAATGAAAGAAAGATTTTTTTGTTATACCCCTGATGTGTGGGTTTCTGTTAAGTCAAGTGAGTCTGTGTAGACAGTGAATTTTGACACTCCTACAAATGATATCCTCTATTCTTGTCATCTGATATTTCACCCAGTCTTATATTTTCATCAAGTTAATTTAACAGTCTAAAATAAAATATACTGGTTGGGAGAATCACTTCCAAAAGCTGGTTTCTTGTCAACGTGTACTTTCAAGCCTCCTCAAACACACACACACACACACACACACACCCTACAGGTAAATTAGTACAAATTAATTCCAGATTTCTTACTCGATTTGAATAGATTTTCTGTCATCCTAATAATAATCTCTAATATCTGATCTCCAAGTCAAGTGAAGCTAAGGTCATCTCTAAGTGGAGTCATCTTTAGTGGGTAGTGTATGGTCTAGAAGCCAGCCATCTAGTACGATGGTGGCCAGAGTCCCTTCTGCAGGGACAAAGTCATTTTCTGACTAAGGTGTGGTTCTTCAGTCAGGCATGCATTACAAGCAGCAAGAGGCAGAGACAGCTGGGCACTCAGTGATAACCATTCCATGCACAAGACCTATTAGACCTAATTTGACTATGAGATCTAGAAATAAGGACAAATCGGGGCACAGAATCTGTGGTTTGATTTTTATTATTGTGATTTGTGGAGATCCAGCTCCTTGGGCACACCTGGAAGATACACTTGCCCCAGATTTTTAAATCAAAAGCTAAGTGCCTGGGACTGTGTAGCTCCCAATTAGTTCTCTGATTTGCTCCTTTTGTCCTTGACCGGGGGTCCTGGTCCCTTCACTAGTCTTGCTAATTTGTTACTCTCACTCTGGCCAAATATCTGAGGTCTCTTTTCCATGCTCTGCTAGTGGACCTTAGTCACTGCCACCCCAGTCCACCTGAATAGATGTTGGTAACATTTTATTTTAAAGAGCAGCGTCTGGATTCTTCGGGGCTTTTTATAAAGTAGCCCCAGTGTGTTTTCAGTTCCATATATTCATCACTTCTCTCTTTTGTCCCTTGCCCAATTAGAGTCGGCTTAATAAGAGTCCTGTATAATACTATGGCACATAATACAAGCATGTAATCTAGATGTGAGGAGTTGGGGAAGGTTTCTCAGAAGAAGGTAAGTTAAGTCAAGACCTGAAAACAACCAGAAGAGTTAGCCAGAGGCGAGGGACCTCTGCTCTACAGTTCAGGAATGAGAAGAGTGAAGAAGTACAGCATGACTAGATCACAGATTTTGAGGGCTGAGGCTCAGGATGAAAGTAAAGAGATATAAGCAAGAGTCGTATCATGCTGGGCTTCATAAACTCTGCTAATGATTTTAATATCTTAAAAGCAATGAGGAAAAATAATGCTAATGAGGGATGATAGTGGCCTAAACTAGGGTGGTCACCATTCTGGAGTTAGAATCAACAGATGGTGGTGGTGTTGGGTATAGGTGGTAAAGGAGAGAGCAGCGACTAGTGAAGGTGCTTGGGGGACACGAATTCAAGTTTTTTTTTTTTTTTTTAAAGATTTTTATTTATTTATTTGACAGAGAGAGAGACAGCCAGCGAGAGAGGGAACACAAGCAGGGGGAGTGGGAGAGGAAGAAGCAGGCTCATAGCAGAGGAGCCTGATGTGGGGCTCGATCCCAGGACTCCGGGATCACGCCCTGAGCCAGAGGCAGACGCTTAACGACTGAGCCACCCAGGCGCCCCGTATTCAAGTTTTAATATGTTAAGTGTGAGGCATCTATATAGAGACCAGGTGACAGCTGCATATATGGGTCTGAAGCTCTGGGGAAAGAACCAGGCTGGAGTTGTAGATCTGGGAGGTGTCACCGTGCAAGTGGGAATCCAAGGATGGAGGGTCACCCAGGGAGTATGTAGAATGACAAGAAAGGTAAGCCTGGGATGGAATTTTGAGAGTTACATTTAAGGGACAGACAGAAGAGAAGGAATTGCAAAGGAGACCCAGCGAGATAGCGGCAATGAAAGGAGGACCAGGAGAGTACAATGTCACTCACGCCTCTGAAGTGAATACTTAAAGGAGGGAGTGGCCAGTTGGACCAAATGCTGGCAAAAGGTCAAGTCACATTAGGTTGTAAAACCATCCACGGCATGTGGCAGCAAGAAGCTTGTTGGTGACCTCGAGTAATCTGAACAGGCGCTGGGCACAAATGTCTGGCTGTAGAGGATTAAGAAGTGAGTGCAAGGTGAGAGAGTGGAAGGTGGAAGCATACAGTATCTTAAAAAGTATAAACACCTCCAAAAGTTAAGCTATGAAGTAGAGGAGAAAGACAGAAGGGTAACTAGCAGGGAAAATGTGGACAAAGGAAAGGTTTATCTTAAGAAAAGAAAGTAGCATTTAAAATCTGTAGTTGAAGGTACAGGAAAGAAAGAGGAAATATCCAATAAAGAGAGACCTTGATAAGATGAAAGATGATGGAATCATTCGTTCTTGGAGAAGATTTCTCTGATAATTTGAACAAATCTATGAAGGAAGTAAGGAAGTGAACCATGTGGACACTGAGGGCAAAGTGTGCAAAACAAAGAAAACAGCAAGTACAAAGGCCCTGAGGTAGGAGCATTCTTCACTGCTAAAGGGATAGCAAGAAGACGAGTGAGCTGGAGCAGTGTGAGCAAGGGGAGGGTGGCTGAAGATCGAAGAGGGAGTGGTAAGTATATTTTAGAACTCTTCTTAGACCATGGAAAGGGGTTTGGATTTGCTGAGTAAGATGGGAAGCCCCTGGAAAATTTAGCAGAGCAGTGCTGGGTTTGATTTGGGAGTAAGGACATCTCTTCTATGATGACAGGAAGAAGATGGAGAGTTCCTAAGTTAGAGCACCGAGGTTGCAGTTAATTCCCACTTAATTTCTTGTGAGCTAGAGAAGGAGATCAACTCCTGAGTCTTGTGAAGTGTGAGAGATGGAATAGAGTGAATAGTGTCAAAGTAACACTGGAGTGAAGCGATAGAGGTAAGGACCTCTGAAAATCCACAATGAGACAATGGCAAGAATGCTCTGAATCAACTTCATTAGAACATTTCATATTAACCAAAGCACTGCAATCGTTGGAGTGTTTATTAAAGGAAAACAGCTGAATGTAGGTAAAAATAGCAAGCTTTGGGACTTACCCCATTCCTATCACCCTCGCCCCAGCTCCACAGTAACTCAAAATCAACAGCTGCACCATCAGTGAAAACCAGCAGCCTAGCAGCCCCAGGAGAGGGCACGGGATGGGAGTGGAGCTCTCCTAAATCCTAATTCACAGACAATTGTCACTCTTTGACCTGCCTGATAGCTCCTGCGTAAGCTCTATTCTTGGATCTTGTCTGTGTTTAACTTGATTCAGGGCTTACTCAGTGTGCACAGCCCTACCACCAGGGCATTAGCAAAATACAAGTAGTGGCAGTTATTGAACATCACAGCTGCCTAAGGCAACAATACCACTTGGGGCTAATAAGAGGTTACCCAAAAATTCAAACGGAAAAACTGGAAAATGAGATGTTCACAGGGGACTTTGAAAAGCTCTGACACTGCTGGAATTCTAGAAGGACCTATTTATGTGTAGGGCTGTGCACATGCTCAGGGAAGACCCGAGGTGACCTTCCCCCCCCCCCGGCTGACCTTGAGACTCTGCAAGCGGGAAGTGACAAGTACAGCATAGTTAAGACCTGCATGCTACAGCATGGATAACATACCCCCCCACAGACCCCCTCAGGAAAGGACAGAGACTTAACGGCTCAAGGTATTTAAGGAAACCTCTGTCCAATCATTTGCTGCACATTAGCATAACTGAACAGAGACTTCATTTGCCATGTGCAAGAAAAAAATACAGATGTTTATAGAATTAGTCAAGGGAAGTCACTAAATAAATAAGCAGCAACAATAATAATAAACAGCAACAACAAACCCTGTGGAGGGCTGTGGGGAATCTGATTTCCAGAGTTTCTACATTTTGTTATTTTAAATGTCCAGTTTTCAACAATAAAAAATTACAATATACACATATGCCCCCCTCTCCCACACACATGCAAAAGGCAATCAGTAGAAACTGTCTCCGACAAAGCCCAGAAATTGAATTTAACAGGCAACAACTTTAAATAAACTATCATAGATATGTTCAGAGAACTAAAGAAAACTACATCTAAAGAACTACAGAACAGTATCTCACCAAATAGAGAAGACCACTAAAGAGACAGAAACCATAAAATCATATAAAAAAAGAACAAAATGGAAATTTACAGAGTACAAAAAGTACAACAGCTGAGGTGAAAAATTTACAAGAAGATGTCAACAGCAGACTTGAGCTGACAGCAGAAGGAACCAGCAAACGGGAAGGTCAGCTGAGATTATCCAGTCTGGGGAACAGACAGAAAAAAGAGAAAATAAACAGAGCTTCCGAGCCGTGTGAAATATAATCAAGCGTCCCCCTGTGTACAAAAGGGGACTCAGAAGGATTGCAGCAAGAGAGAGGGGCAGAGAGAATATTCCAACGTTCCAAACCCGATGAAAAAAGTCCAAGAAGCTCAGTAAGTTCTAAGTAAGATTAACTCAGAGATCCTCCTCTGGACATATCATGGTCAGACTGTAAAAAGGCAAAGCGAAGATCCTGATCAGAGAGTGAAGCAGGAAGACCTTGAGTTCACCTCCTCCCACACGCACCAAGGCTGCAACTCCATACAGAGGAGCTATCTCTAAGAACAACATGAAGGGAGCAGAACACTTTTTCCACAGTTAAAGATACAAAGAAAAAGACCCATTGAGACAGGTAGGAAGGGCAGAGACAGGGTTTGGTTGGGACCCACATCCCCAGCACGACAATCCACAAGTGGGATGTTTCAAGCCCTGGGGACCTTCGCTGAGAAGACCAGCCCCACAGAACATTTGGCTTTGAAAATCAGTGAGGCTTAACTCTGGGAGAGCTGGAGGACTAAAGAAAACTGAGACTCCGCTCTTACAGGGCCCATGCACAAACTCACTTGCTTTGAGACTCAGTATGAAGACAGCGGTTTGCAAAGTGCTTGAGCTGAAGGGAATCTATTGACTAATTTTACAGCATGTGCCAAAGGGGCAGAAATCTGTAGAAACTTTGTCCAGGATTAGAAACACCGGCAGGTGCCATTTTTCTTGACTGCATTCTGCCTAGCTGACCCAGTGCTGGCAGGTACTAGTTCTGATCCTCTCCATCTACCCTGCTAGCACCACCGCTCACCCTGCCCTGGAATTCCTCTGCAGATCTGCCAAGCCCAACCCGCCCACTCCTGTACATGCCCTCCCAAAGTGACTCTGAACCTGCCACACTCAGTGGGAGTGTGGGACCAGCACCCTCTGAAGTCGGCTCTCATCCTGCCACACACAGCAGATAGCCTCAACTGGACACACGCCACTCCAAAACGGGTCTTGCCCTGGAGAAGGGTGGGGGAGCAAGTTGTGCACACCACTGTGCCCGTAACAGTCATGGGTGAGCATCACAGCCAGGCAGGCTGGGGCCAGCCCCACACACCAGCACACCTGCAGCAGTAGAGGCCCTTCCACAACAGGAGGGCACATACAGCCTGCACACAGAGGCAGAGGATGTCCCTGGAGGGCCTTGTTCTAGTGACCAGAGGAGACTATGCTTCTCGGCCCCACAGGGTAATTTCCACATATGGCCACTCACTCAAGACCAGGAGATATAGCTGGCCTACTTAACACATAGAAGCAAACACATGGAATCAGCCAAATGAGGAGACAGAGGAATGTGTTCCAAATAAAAGAACAGACAAAACCTCAGAAAAAGAATGAAATGAAACAGAGATAAGCAATAAACCTGAAAAGGAGTTCAAAGTAATAAAGATGCTCTCTAAACTCAGGAGGAGAATATAAAAATGGATTCCACAAAGAGATAAAAAATGTAAAAAGAACCAATCAGAGCTGGAGAATACAATAACTGAAATAAAAATATACTACAGGGACTCAAAAACGGATTAGACAATACAGAAGAATGGATCTGCAATCTGGAAGACAGGGTAATGGAAATCAGCCAAGCTGAAAGATGAAAGAAAAAAGAATTTTAAAAATGAGGATAGCTGGGGCGTCTGGGTGGCTCAGTTGGTTAAGCAACTGGCTCTTGATTTCAGCTCAGGTGGTGATCTCAGGTTCATGGGGTTGAGCCCCACAGCTGGCTCTGTACTCAGCAGGGAATCTGCTTCTCTACTTCTCCCTCTGCCCCTCCCCCCGCTCACACACTCTCTCTCTCTCTCAAAAATAAATAAATAAATCTTTCTAAAAAATAAGGATAGTTAAGGGACCTCTAGAACAACATCAAGCTGACTATTGTTCCCATTATGGGAGTCCCAGAAGAAGAAGAAAGAGGCAGAAAACGTATTTGAAGAAATAATAGCTGAAAACCTCCGTAACCTAAGAAAGGAAACAGATATCCAAGTCCAGGAAGAACAGAGAGTCCCAAACAAGATGAAAACAAAGAAGTCCACACCAAGACACAAATAACTAAAATGTCAAAGATTAAAGAGAATCTCAGAAACAGCCATATAATGCAACGTCTATAAGGCTATCAGCTGATTTTCAGCAGACAGTTTATAGGGCTGAAGGGACTGGCGCGATATACTCAAAATGCTGAAAGGAAAAAAACCTACAACCAAGAGTACTGTTCTTGGCAAGATTATCATTCAGCATTCAAAGAGAGATATAGAGTTCTCCCAACAAAATAAGAGGTAAAGGAGTTCATCACCACTACACGGAACTTTCTAGAAATGTTAAAGGGACTTCTCTAAGTGGGGAAAAAAAAGGCCATAAGTAGAAATAAGAAAATTTTGAAAGAAAAAGATCTCACTGGTAAAAGCAAATCTACAGTAAAGGTAAATGAATCAACCACTTATGAAGCTACTCTGAGGATGAAAAGACAAAAGGAGTAAAATGAACTACGTATACAATAATGAGGTAAGGGATACACTAAATCAAAAGTATGTAAAATATGACATCAAAACAAAATGGGGTGGGGAATAAAAAAAACAATGCTTTTAGAATGTGTTCAATGAAGTGACCATCAACTTAATATAAACTGCTATATATATAAGATGTTACATATGAACCCCATGGTAACCACAAACAAAAACCTATACTAGATACACAAAAAATAAACAGAAAAGAATGAAGCATAACAATAAAGAAAGTCATCAAATTACAAAGGAGGACAGCGAGAGAAGAGGAACTACAAAACAACCAGAAAACAATTAACAAAATGGCAATAAGTACATACCTATCAGTAATTACTTCACATATACATGAGCTAAATGCTCCAAACATCGATGCAGCGTGTCCGAACGATACAGAAAACACACACCCATCTATATCCTGCCTGTAAGAGACTAATTTCAGACCGAAAGATAAAAACAGACTGAAAAGTGAAGGATGGAAAAAGATACTACACGCAATTGGAAACAAAAAGAAAGCTGGGGTAGCAATACTGATTTAGACAAAATACACTGTAAAACAAAGACCGTGACAAGACAAAGATGGAGGTTTCATCGTGATAAAGATATCAAACAAGGAACATAAAAATTGTAAATATCTATGCACCCATCATTGGGCACCTAAATATATAAAACAAACATTAAGAGATATAAAAGGAGAAATCGACAGTAATACAACCAGAGTAGGAAACTTTAACACTCCACTTACAAAATAAAAATGTCTCAATGTCTCGATAAATTCAAGAAAGTTGAATCATCTTTTCTGACCACAATGATATGAAACTAAAAATCAATTACGAGAAAAAAAACTGGAAAAAATACAAACACATAAAGGCTAAACAATATGCTACTAAACAACCAGTGGGTCAACAAAGACATCAAAGAGGAAATAAAAATAATACCTTGAGACAAATGAAAATGGAAAGACAATGTTAAAATCTAAGAGATTCGGCAAAAGCAGTTCTAAGAGGAACGTTTATAGCAATACAGGCCTATATCAAGAAATAAGGATGTATGATATTCTTGGTCCTCATCACTTAATGCCAATGATGTCCCCTTCCTATCATTTTGATAATGAAATGTCTTTCATAATACTGCTTATTATGAGTACTGCCTCACTGAGAACCACTGAGCTAGATGTTCTGTTACTGGATATCAAGATTTAATACAGTACAAACCCCAAAATCTCCAAGTCATTTCTGTAGAGTCTTGGTACTTCTGAGCTTTAGTCATAATGATGGAGGGGGGAAAGCTCATTCTATTCTATACTTAACTTTATTCTAATATTCTGGAAGGAAGGCTTTAATGATCCCTTTAATGAGAGAACAAACAAGTAATAGATTATCAGGGAGAAAAGCCTTGAACGTTCACAATCAATTAATGTCAGAACTTGCTTTCTAACTTGAGTCTTATTCAATGTTGTAGATAATGTTATCTTTTTAAAAGAAAGTCAGAATAACAGAGTACAGTTTAATAGCATGGTTCTAAATGATGTGCAGCCCAGCTCAGAAGAATGCTCACTCTGCCTCTGGCTCCAGCTACTAGAAAAAAACAGCACTACACGTGCACCATTAACTCAGTGTATAAACCATGTGTTGGAGGATGGAGACCTGACCCCACAAGGTGCTGTGCCATACGGCACCTTACCTGGAATGTCAACAGGTCATTCCACTGTCCTATCAGGATGGCTGATCGGTGATGCAGTTCATGATCCAATATCTATAAAGCAATCAATGTGATAAATGTAAACAAACAGAGAACGCAAACCATGATCATCTCAATAGATCAGAAAGAGCGTTTGACAAAATTCAACATCCATTCATGATAAAAACTCTCAACAAACTGGGTATGGCGGGAAACATACCTCAACATAATAACAGCCATAAATGACAAGCGAAGAGCTAACATCATACTCAATTATGAAATGGTGAAAGTTGTTCCTCTAAGATCAGGAACAAGACAAGGATGCCCACTCTCACCACTTTTATTCACCATAGTACTGGAAGTCCTAGCCACCGCACTAGATGAGAAAAAGAAATAAAAAGCATTCAAATTTATGTGACACAGTGGTGAGAGCCTTGGTTTTCCTTTTTGCCTCATATATCCCTGACTTGGAGCTGAAGAATCTAGCAACCCAGAAACATCAACAGGAAAGCCTCAAGATAAGCCTGCTCTCGCCGGCCAAAATAACAGGATAGGAGAAGCCTAGCAAGACAGAAACTTCTTAGATAATAACCACTCTATTCCAGCTACATACCATAGAAAAAACTATGGCTCCACTCCCACCCATACCAACATAGTTCAAATGAGGAACTTTTCTTGTCAGAAAAGGCCAAGTAGTGATCAGGACTTTCATTCCCACTAGCCAGTAATGAAGGCCAGGTGGTATCAGTGGGGATCATGTGTGAAGCCTGAACTCATACCCCCAGTGGGAAGTAACAAGACACTCCTTCTCCTCTCTGCTGGGCTAGTGTCAGAGGAGGCTAGTGGAGAGCTAGGACTTTCACCGTTTCTTAGTGTTAACAAGGCCACCCCACAGTTGTGTCTGTGGACAACATGTGGGAACTAGAACTCCCACCACAGCATTATCCAGGAATACCTCACTGGGGACAATGGAGACTGCATGGGGAATCTGGATTTCTACCTACACCCGACAATAATGAGGCAGGGCCACCCCATTCCCTGCCAGGTGGTGTCAGAGAAAACCAATTAAAACAGAAGTTTTAAAGAAGATCCAGAATGTCATATCATATTAAATGTCCAAGTTTTAATTAAATAATCATAATACTAAGAACCAAAAAGGTCTCAAACTTAATGGAAAAACACAATCAACAGGTGACAACACCAAAATGAAAGAGACGTTAGAATTATTGTCAGGTATTTCAAAGTAGCCATGACAAAAATGCTTTGACGGCAAATACAAACAATCTGGAAACAAAAAAATACAAACCTAATGAAGAAAATAAAAAGTCACAGAAATGTGACAGGATATACATAGAAGAATCAAATGGAAATAAGAGAAATAAAAAATATAATAACCAAAATATAAAGTTCAGTTGATAAACTCAACAATCAAGTGGAGGGACAGACCGAAAAATCAGAAAATGGGATGATAAAACAATAAAAATTAACCAATCTGAACAACAGAGAAAGTAGAATAGAAAAAAAAGAAAAATCCTTCAGGGATCTGTGGAATGTTATCTAACAACAGATCTAATACATAAGTAATCAGAATCCCAAAGAAGAAAAATGAGATGGAATTGATAAAGTACTCAAAGAAATAAGGGTCCAAGCTTCCCAACGTTGGTAAGAGATGTAGTTCAAAAGCTAAGCAAACCATAAATAGGAAAAAGCCACGGAAATCCATGCCATGCCACATTAATCTTAAATTTCTGAAAACTAAAGACAAAAAAATACTGAAAGCAATCAGAGGAAAACAAAACCTTACTTACAGGGGGGTATCCAATTCTGGCAACATTACATTTCTCATCAGAAACCATGAGGCCAGAAGGAAACGACAAATGTTTTCCAAGTGTTAAAAGTACTGTCCATCCAAATCTTATACCCAGCAAAAATACACTTCAGGAATTAAGGGGGAAACCAAGGTATTCTCAAATTAAGGAAAACTAAGAGAATTTGTCACAGGAAACCTCATCTAAAAAATGTGGCTGAAGAAATTTCTCTAAACAGAAGAAAACACTTAAAGAAAGAACTTTGGATCATCGGGAAGAAAGAAAAAACACAGTTAGTGAAAGTGTGGGTATGTAAATAGGCTTTTCTTATTGAGTTCTCTAAATTATGTTTGGTGTTTGAAAAAAAATGTAACACTCTCTGATGTGTTTCTGAATGTATGTAGAAAAAAAAGAAAAAGAAAAATGTTTATAGAAAAATAGTTAAGAAAATTAAATTATCTTAACGGTAAAAAGATGTAAGGGAGGTGAAGAATTTTATATTTCACTTGAACTGGTATATTGTTGGAGCCAGTAGACTGTGGTAAGTTATGTATATACAAAATATTACCCAGGACAACAACTAAAAAGCCGTACAGATACACTCAAAGACCCTATAAATAAATTTAAATGAAATTATAAAACGTGTTCAAATAACTTACAGAAAGGCAAGAGAAAGAAAATGGTAAAACGAAAAACATAAGACAAAAATTAAATTGAAGACATAAACCCTAACATACCAATAATTACATTAAGTGGAAATTATCTAAATGTACCAATTAAATAAGACAGAAATTAGCAGAGAGGACTGAAAAAAATATGACCTAACTATATTCTGTCAACAAAAATTCACTTCAGTATATGTAATGATATAAGTAGAACGAAAATGAAAGAATGGAAAAAGGTATAGCATACAAATATTAATTAAAAGACAGCAGAGTGGCTTAATTAATATCAGATAAAGCAGACTTCAGGGCAAAGAAATTTAGCAGGGACAGAGAAGGGTATTACATAATGATTAAAAGATCAATCTACCAAGAAGACCTAGCAATCCATGTCTGACCCCAAAAACAGGAATTTGATGATGTCAAACTAAAACAGCTGGAAGAAGTAGACAATCCACAATTATAGCTGGAGACTTCAAAGTCCCTCTCTCAATAACTGATAGAATAACTAAACACAGAAATTATAGAACTGAAAACACTATCAAACACCAGGATATAATCCATATTTTTAGAGCATTCCCACCCAACAATATCAGAATGCACATTCTTTTTAAACACCCATGGAACATATGCCAAGACAGATCACATCCTGAGCTATCAAATAAACTTCAACAAATTTTAAAAAATTAAAATCATAAAAATATAGTCTCTAATCACAATGGAATCAAACTAGAAATCAGTAAAAAAAGACAACTGGAAAATCTCCAAAAACTTAAGACTAAACAATACATTTCTAAATAAACCAAAGAAAATACGTTGAACTGAATGAAAACAAAACACGCCGTAACAAACTGTGTGAATGCAACTGAAGCAGTGCAAGAGGGAAATATATATCACTTAATGCGTACACTAGAAAAAAGGGAAAGTCTCAAATTAATAATTTAAGATTTTGCTTTAAGGACTAAATAAAGAACAAAGTAAACCCAAAGCAAATACAAGGAGGTAAATAATAAAGTTTAAAGAGGCATCAATGAAATTGGAAACAAAAGATATATAAAGAAAACCAATTAAACAAAGGTAAGATCAATATTGATCTTTGAAAAGATCAAAACTGACAAGCCTCTAACAAGACTGACAAAGATAAAGAGTGAAGACATGAGTTACCAACGTGAGGAATGAAATAGGGAGGTATCACTATGGGCCCTGCAGACGTCAAAAGGATAGTAAAGGAATACTATGAATAACTTTACATACATAAATTTGACAACTTAGGTAAACCAATTCTTCAAAAAACAAAAATGCAATTCATCAATTATAAAATAGACAACTGAGAGGCAATTGGGTGGCTCAGTCAGTTAAGCATCCAACTCTTGATTTCGGCTCAGGTCATGATCTCAGGGCTGTGAGATTGAGTCCTGCCTCAGGCTCTGTGCTGGGCATGGAGTCTGCTTGAGATTTTCTCTCCACCTCTCCCTCTGACCCTCCCCCATCCCTCTCTAAAAAAAAAATAGACAATTGAGTATCCCTTATCAACTATTAAGAGAATGGAATTCAAAATTTTAAACTGTCAAGAAAGAAATCTCCAGACCCAGATCATTTCATTAAAAAATGCTGTAATACTCTGTATAAATCTCTTCCAAAAACAGAAGAGCAGGGAACACTTGCCAATTCATTGTATTAATCTATCGTTAGACCTTGATATCAAAACCAGATAAAGTCTATTTAAAAAAAATGCTGCAGAGCAGTATCTCTCATGAATATAGGCACAAAAATCTTTAATATATAAAAATACATGTACACATGACCAAGTGGCATTTATTTCAAGGATGCAAGGCTGGTTCAATCTTCACAAATTAATCAATGTGCCACCACATTAATAAAGTAGAAAAATCACATGACCATATCAACTAATGTAGAAAAAGTATTTGATAAAATTCCACACCCATTTATGATAAAATCTCTCAGAAAAATGAGAGGGGGACATCCTTCATTTGATAAAGAATGTTAAAAAAACTTCATTTAACATCACAGTTAATGATAAAAGACTGAATGTTTTTCCTCTAAGATCTGGAACCAGGCATGGATGTCTGCTCTGGTGACTCATTCAACATAGTGCTGGCGGTTCTGTTCAGCACAGCAAGGCAAGAAAAGGAAATAAAAGACATACAAATATAAAAGGAAAAAATAAAGCCATCTCTATTTACAGATGACATGACTGTCTGCATAGAATATCCCAAGGAGACTATAAAAGAACTAGAACTAAAGGAGTTCATAAATATCACAGGTTACAAGAGAAAGATGAAATATTATGATCATTTCTATATATTAGCAATGAACATGTAAACACAAAAATTAAAAATCCAATGCCATCTAGTCACTTAATATATTAGATACTTAGGTGTAAATCTTTCAAAACATGCACAGTACTGTTATGACAAAAACTACACAACATTGATGAAAGAAATTTTAAAAATCCAGAAGTGGAGAAACATACTAGTTTCATGGATTGCAAGACTCAACATAATTTAATATCCTTAAATTGATATACAGGTTTAATGCAAATCTTTCCAAAATTCCAGAAAGACTTTTTGTAGCTATAGACAAAATTATTGCAAAATTTATACGGAAAGTCAAGGAACTTAAATAACTAATTTCTTTTTGGAAAAAGAAGAATAAAGTATGAGGAATTACTCTACCCGGTTTAAAACTTATTTTAGAGTTATGGTAATTAAAGACTGTGTGGTAGTGTTGGAACAGACATACAGACTCATGGTACAAGATAAAGAATTCAAAAATAGACCCATAAAAAACATGCTTGACTGATTTTAGAGAAAATTGAAAAAGCAATTCAATTAAGTAGCCTTTTCAACAAATCGGTGCTGGAACAACTGGACATTATGGGGAAAAAAAAGAAAACAAAAAGAAAAAAGAAAAGACCTTGACCTAAATCTTATACCTTACACTGATCAAAATGGATCAGTCTTTAATGTAAAACATGAAACTACATACACATTTGGGGGGGAAAAAGGATAATCTTCAGGTTCTCTGATGAGTTCTTAGATTTGACACCAAACCCATGACCTCTAAAATGAAACTGGGCAAAGTAGACGTCATTAAAATTAGAAAAATTTGCTCTATATAAGACCCTGTTAAGAGAATAAAAAAAGTTACAAGAGTGGGAGATGATTTTTGCAAGTCACATATCTGACAAATGACTGGTGTCTGCAATACATAAAGAATTCTCAAAATTCAACAGTAAAAAAAAAAAAAAAAGCCAAAGGCATCATCTAGAAAATCATTCATAAGCTGAACTTTATCAAAAACTTCTGCTCTGCAAAAGACACTGACAAAAGAATGAGAAGATAAGCCACAAGCTGGGAGAAAATATTTTAAAAGATGTATCTGGTAATGGGGCTGTTATTCAAAATGTGTAAGAAACTCTTAAAACTTAAAAATAAAACATTGAACCACCTGATTCAAAAAATGGGCTAAAGACCTGAATAGACACCTCACCAAAGAAGATATAAAGATGGCAAATAAGCATACGAAATGATGCTCCATATCCCAAGTCATTAGGGAACTGCGAATTAGAATAACAACGATACCACCAAATACCTCTTAGAACGACGAACATTCGAAACAGTGACACCACCAGGTGCTGGCAAGGATATGGAGCAACAAGAACATTCATTCACTGCTGATGGGAAGGCAAAATGACAGAGGCCCTTTGAAAGACAGTTGGGTAGTTTCTTACAAAACTAAACTCCTACCCTATGATCCAGCAAACGTACTCCTTGGTATTAACCCAAGTGAGTTGAAAACTCATGTTCAAACAGAAACCTTCACACAGGAATTTATAGCAGCTTTGTTCATAATTGCCAAGACTTGGAAGCAACCAAGACATCCTTCGGCAGGCAAATGAACAAACTGTGGCACACCCACCGGAGTGTTGTTCAGCGCTAAGAAGACTTGAGCTATCAACCCATAAAAAGACACGGAGGAAACTGAAATGCCTATTACTAAATGAAAGATGCAAACCTGAAAAGGCTACATACTGCATGATCCCAACTACATGACCTTCTGGAAAAGGCAAAACTACGGAGACGGTTAAAAAAAAAATCTGTGCGGAGCAGGGAGGGAAGATTGAACTCTGTACTTTCTGCTTGATTTCACTTTGAACCTAAAACTCCTCTGAAAAATAAAGTCTATTAAAAAAAATTAAAATTTAAAAATTTAAACCCCAAACAATTCAAATATTAAATGGGCAATTGATAAGAAGTAATATTTCACCAGAGGACATACAAAGGACAAATTAACAAATGAAAAGATCGACATCATTTCCATCATGGAAATACAAATGAAAACCACAATGAGATATCCCTACATACTATCAGAATGACTAAAGTAAAAAACAGTGACAATATCAAACACTGGGGAGGATACAGATAATGGATTATCCATATATTGCTGATGGGAATGTGAAATGGTAAAATCGCTCTGGAAGACAGTTTGGCAGTTTACACAGTAAACGTGCAATACCATACAAACAAGCAATTGCATTCCCGGACATTGATTTCTGCAAAATGCAGACTATAGTTTCGAAGGTGTTATCATTGAGGAAAATTGTATAAAGGGTACCTAAAATTTCCCTATTTCTTATAAGCGCATGTGAATCTACAGTTACGTCAAAAATTTAAAGACTGCTTAAAGCAATAAAACTGTTGGTGGTTTATAATATATAAAAACATAATGGTGGGTTTATAATACATAAAAATGTAATTTGTATGACAACAATAGCAGGAAGGAGGGAAGAGACAGAAGTATATTAGCTGGTATTAACCTGAGCTAGATTGTTTTAAATTGAGATGTTAATTGTAATTTCTAGGACAACCAAAAAGAAAATAAGTGGAAAAAACTACTAAAAGAAATAGAAGGAAATTACCATGGTATACTAGAAAATATTTATTTAAAATGAAAGAGGGCACTACTGGAGAAATAGAGAAATAGAAGAGACATAAGATATTTGAAAGAAAAATAGCAAAATGGCAGATATAAATCCTACCTTAGCCAACATGCTAAATCTCCCTGCCACAGTGATTGGTTTAGTGATGGATACAAGACCAGGGTTGAAAAAATATGGAAGTTAACATATTCAGTGATTGAGGAGTTCACTCTCCCACTGGCAATGGCAAAGGATGACTTGGCTGATGCTGACCTTCCTCTGGTGAGCACAAGTAGAGCCAACCTAGGGATGTGGCTTGCTGACATGAGAAAATGGATAACAGAGAAAAATAAACTGATTCTTGGCTGACATTGTTGAGCTGCCAAAGCTCCCAGTATATTAGAATGTAAGTTACCTCTGGGTAGATAAACAAGACAAATTTGGCCTGCAGGAGCGTGGCTTTGCTATTACAGGCTCCTTCATGTAAATAAAATGGCACCCCTCTCTCCAAATAGATCCAGCTCCACGCCTGAGTGGGTAAGCTGAATTTGGGTCCCACTTGTCTCCTTGCCTAGGTTCCTTTGAGCAGCACACAATCTACTCAACTATATACTGGATCTCTAAGCCTTCCCTCAAATGTGCTCATTCTCTGGAGATTTGTTTTGTTTTGTTTTTAAACGTAGTTGACATACAATGCTACAAGTTTCATCCTCAATGGAGCATTAAAACATCTCTGGAAATGTCACTATCTGCGGGGAAAAAAACTAAGAAACAAAACAAAACAAAACAACTTGCATTTCTCAAAATTCCTCTAAAGAAGAAATGTACTTTATCTGGTTGAACTTTTTAATCCACTTTTAGACACTGCCTCTCCCCATTTCCTGGGTCAAAAGGCTGCTCTTTGTATTTGTTTGGAAACAAACAGAAAATCAAATCCAAACTGTAAAGGAAATCTGTTGGCTTATATAATTAAAAAAGAAAAAGGTAATGAGGATGATTCTGTCTATCCCAAACAGGGAAGCTGGCAACTTCTGTACGTTGCAACTGGTTAAAATATTTCCTATTGTACTTTGGGACTCTGAGCACATTTCTACCAAGGCTATAGCATTAAGACATCTGGTTAAAAAAGGAAAAAAATTTTGGAGATTTTGAAAAATATAAAATAGTAATTGCTGTCTTACACAACCTCTAAACTGATTGTTTGGTCAATTAATATGCTCCATTCTTCTGTTAAACGTCCTGACTGAAGCCCATAGTCCTCAGAATGTTTGTGGCTATGGGTGCTACCCTTAACCCATCAACCATACCTGTTCCCACCAATTGAGTTTTACAGCTTCCTAGTTTATTTTTCTCTTTTCCTAAACTTATTTATGCCAGTTACATTTGTTGTAATTACATACTTCAATTAAGTATTATAGAATTACAGAAACCAATGAACTATAAATATGACAATAGAAGAGGGTTTCCCCCCCCATGGAAACTAAATTAAAGGCTTTGGAATGACTTGATAAAAGTCAATTGCTTAAAAATTGCTCTCAAGCTATAAAAATTGGGGGAAATTGTAAAATTCAAAAGGATTTTTCTCTCGTATACTTTACTAGGTTCTTGTGGAATTCTCGCTCTACTTAAAAAAGAAAGTGTAAATCTTAGATGCCTCAATGCATTTTGAATTAAGGTTTATATGAGAAAAACCCACACTTGAAGAAAAGACCTTGGCTCACACCAAAGAATTAGTGAATGGATGAGTGAAAATAAAGTGTTTATAATATTTATTATCCTTTTATATTTCCTTTCGAATTTAAATTGACCAACAAGCAGTCCTACCAGGATGGTTAAGAGATTTCTTCTGTCTGGCTTGGCTAAGAGATACTATTCTACGGAACTGCCTATCCATAGTGTTTGGCAGCCTGATAATCTGAAGCTTTTCAAGGTTAGAAAAGGTTAATTGTCCTTCACAAGCTGAAGTTGGTGCCAGAGAAAACAGGAAGATGGGAATTTCCTATAAAAGCAAATAAGCTTAGGCCTGAACACCCTCATCCTCTATATACATTTCAAACACCTTAGGTTATGTATCAGATGAATGGAGAAAAAACACAACATTTTTAAGGATATCGTATTTCCAAAGAAGTCCAAGCCTGGCCAATAAATGATGACCTTGAGATCTAGTATTGAGGAAAGAGACCTCTCTTTCCTTGTGGGCATGCTGCTGGTGGTCAGACGGCAGCCATGAGGCCAACAATGAGGAAGGCAGGGTCCTGGGGGACATCACTGGGCTGTAGATCAAGCCTTGCCTGAAGTTCACCCCGATCCTTCTTTTTTAATTATATAAGACAACAGAATTCCTTTACAGTTTGGATTTGATTTTCTGTTTGTTTCGAAACAGATACAAAAAGCAGCCTTTAGACCCAGGAAATGGGGAGAGGCAGTGTCTAAAAGTGGATTAAAAAGTTCAACCAGATAAAGTACATTTCTTCTTTAGAGGAATTTTGAGAAATGCAAGTCGGTTTCTTTGTGTGTTTTTTGTTTGTTTGTTTGTTTCTTAATCCCCCCCCCCCATAGTGACATTTCCAGAGATGTTTTAATGCTCCATTGATCTCTTAGTACTCCTCAAAGTTTGGTGCCATGGACAGCTGCCCAGCCGGACTTCCACTTAACCCGCCTCTGATGTTGTTATCAAGTGTGCTCTACCCAAAGGCCAGTGGATGATTACAGCAGGACACCCAGACTACAAGCCAAATGGGCCCTTTAAAAAATGTGTATGGCCAAACTGAAACATTACTTTAAGTAATGCAGCAGAGCAACACTGTCAAGACACAAGGAGCAGTCAGGGGTGACCCTACTTGTTCTGAGCAAAGGCAGTGTGCAGCAGGAGAGTTTCAGTAGTGTGATGCAGGTCCCTCCCAGTGGAAGTTCTCACCTGAACATAAGGAAGGAATAGTGTGCTTCTGCTAATGTACACAATGTCTGAGCTGGTCCCAAGCCCATTCGTCCTGGGATCCATTCCTGATTCCTCCTCTGCTCTGCTCTGCTCTGCACTGCAGGAAGGGTGAACCCTGCAGGCTAGTCCCCAGGCTGGGAATGGCCAGTGAGGACCCAGCAGGAGATAAGGGGAGGGAAGAAGGAGAAGCCAGGTTATTTCTACTGCTCCCTATCTGTCCCTGGCAACGTCTGCGGCAGTAGCTGAGTCACTTCCAGCTCCCCTCTGACGACCCTCACCCTTTGCCTCCTCACTCTGGTCCAGGGGTAATCCTCTTGGGAGTGTTGTGTCCCCGTCTGCAACTGGACATTTCAGCCCTGCCTTCCCCTGCATAACTGGTCTCCTGAATCAGGCTCTCTCTTTTAAATACTCAAGTGATTTCCTTCCCTGAGAAGCCTGAGATAATGTAGTATATAACGCAAAGCCTTAGGACAAAGCTTCAGAAGGATGGGTCCAAAACATACTGTCCTGTTGCTCTTCCATACCTAAAGGATTTTAGTCTATTTGTTTCACATTTAATAAGTGTTCATGTTATTTCTTCCCTTTCCATTCTCAGCATTTCTTCTATTTATGACTTAAAGTTACACTTGAACTTATAAATGGACTTTCTTGTTTTCTAGTTATTACATCTTGGCATAATACTTTCCAAACACCATTTTATTATGTTCCACACTTAAAAAGCCACCTGGATATTCTCCCTTTCTAGTCTTTTTGTTAAACTATCTTTAAGCCCCCTTGCGTGTTTTTGTAATGTGTAACGCAGACTCTGTTACGATAGAAAAGTTTCAAAAGACTTGTGCAGCTGGGAACTTTTTGATGATTTCATTTTATAAGTCCTTTGGAATGAACGCGGGCATTAAGAGGCACAATGAATACAATATCAGTTTAACAAGATTTGAGTGGCCTTATTTTTACAGAGAAGTTAACATTTCTAGACATTGCGATTCCACCAGTGGCTTTCTCCATAATGTTTTAAAAATGGAATTTAGCAGACATATAAAACAGAAAAAAATAGAAGAGCTGTCATAAATCTTTTTTACTAAAGTGTTTTGCGATTGCTTCAGAAAGAAACAAGATGAGAAAGTCCAGGTGCTATTTGTTAAAGTGTAGGGTTGATGTTTCAGCATCTCAAAGGGACATAATGAAAGAAACTAAAGAACACAGGTCATATGTTTGACGGTAACTCACCAGAGAAATCAGGTCCATCTGGCTTCTCCACAAGACACAGGAATGTATGAAGCCAAAGCAATGAAAAGTGCACAGCATGGCAGAATTCACCAGACCCTCCCTCTGTGGCAGGTCCCAGTCTGCCCCCATCCTGGCCACGGTACTGCCCCGTGTGGGTCACAACAGGGGAACCAGAGGGTAGGCTGTGGAGGTGGAGCTGCTGACTTTTATGACAACCTGCTGTGGCAATCACATCAGCCACTTGTACGACTCACGGCACCTCTTGAAAGGAGACCACTTGACCACCTCACTTGGGCTGGGAAGGTTAAGAAGACCTCTCAAGCCCTGCTTCCCTCTCTGCATTCTGTAAGCTGATACTCACCCAGAGACTTCATTGCTGAGCTGTGTCTTTGGACCAACTCTACTTCTCCATAGACATATTTTCCTTTTAGGGTCTTTGGTTTAGTAGACAGCTTGCCCTTCACCCTCTGAAAACTACTTAAAGATTGTTTAATATCCTGACTTTTTAAAAGACAATATACTTT
Organism: Ursus arctos; assembly: GCF_023065955.2. NCBI lineage: Eukaryota > Metazoa > Chordata > Mammalia > Carnivora > Ursidae > Ursus > Ursus arctos. The sequence goes on from NW_026622986.1 coordinate 10,316,464, forward strand.
TAGAGCTGTTATATATCAGTCTATATGATCCTTCTCACTCTTTTTAAAAGATGTGTAATAGTCTTTCACATGGATACGCTGTATTTGTTTAAACCAGTGTCATATTGAAAAAGAAAGACTACAACACTTTCTCCCCAAGGTGTTGTTTTCCCAAAATGTAACTTTATTTATTGAATTTCATGCCTTATTGAACTTTCTGTGTAATGACTTAACTACAGAGCTAAATTAATTAAATACTTTTTCAAAGGAAAATAAAAATTGACTAGATTGCAAAGAATGTGGAATTGACTAGACTGCCAAGTAATACATGAATCATGTTAAATATCTGAATTGTTAGTACTAGAAGTTGCCTCTAATAAATATTTAGCATAGATGATGAAGAGCCTTTTTAAGAAGAAAACTATGATTGCCTTCATGATATATAAGTAACTATGTGTTCCATACACAAAACTCAATGTGACTAACACATTTGTTATAAAATTCAGGGTCAGTTATAGCAGTTAATTTTCCAGTTTTACTAAGAATAGGCCCCATTTTAAAACAAGACTCCTCTGGGAAGCTAGAGGTTTTACTCAGTGGTAGACTACAAGGTAAGGCCCTCTTGTACTCTTCTTTCAATGCTAGTATATTTCTGGTGCTCTAGGATGCTGGGAGAAAAGTATACCCATGGGGTTCCCTCTAACCTTGGTATGCTGGTATAATTCCAGGGGCCCAAGTTCCTACTTTTGATTTAACTTGACTCCTACACAAGTACTCCTGAATTCTACTTCTGTTTGCTGTGTTGGCTTCCATTTTGACCTTGCTCTCTTCTGGCCCTGGCTCATGATACCCTGCATCCCAGATTCAGAGAATTCCAGAGTTTGATAATTTAGGTAGGTAACCTTGACTGGGCTCAGATTCCAAATAATCTGATTACAGCAATTTAGTAGGAAGAAGTAGCATCACTTATAACATACCGGCTTAACATGGTTTTACTTTACTGAGGAAGTTCCAGGTTTATAATTCTTACCAATCAGTACCTTGAGAAAGCCAATTATGTGTAGTCATTTATTCCTGTAGGCCATTTACATAAAGGCTTGTGAATGACAATTCATTATCACCTCCTCCCGCCCCGTCTTATTTAATTCATTTCAAATGATTGAATGAATATGAGTTTTAAAAAATATAAACTTTGGTCACCTTAAGTTATATGTTGGGGAAATAATTAGAAAGAATACTCAATATTATTTAAATGTCAAAGAATGCTTAACCTGATTTAATCAGATATTCAGCAAAATACAAAATTGCTAAGACTTTGTTGTCATCCCTTTAACTTTTGGATCAATCCTGAATCAGATGAGTTTATGTTTGTTTGGCCTGTTTATCAGCAAGTTCTTTGGGAAAATTCTAAGAAATGTAATTTCTAAACATGCTGATTTTTTAACTCTAAGGCTTAATCAATTTACTTCTCAAAGTATAGGTTTGATTTTTAAGACAATTTACACATTCCTCTTCTAAATGCTTATGTAACTTGAGCTTGTGAAGTCCTGAATGTTCCTGGTTTAAAAGCAATATGCAATAAAATGCAGTATCAATGCTGTGAAATCAAAGCAGTTTAAAAAAAATCTTTGATGCTAAATCATTTTGTATGATATGTATTCTACCACTAAGGAAAGCATTCTTATGGGATAATAAAAAATGTTTATAATTTTTCAGTTTATGCCAATTTATGCAGTCAACCAATGCCTCTCACATTATAAAGGAAGGCCTATAAAAAAAATCACCAATAGCTACAGTCAATGTTTTATAATTATCACAAAATGGCTTTCTCAATAACTTTACAAAAAACTCACAGCCCAAAAGAATTGATTGAGGAAGTCAAGCGTGAAGTTTATAAGAAGCAGAGATTACAGTAGTCATTTGAAATAATAGACATTTTCTGAAATAGTAAAATATAGATTAGTGAAACTTTCAGATTCCAACAATGCTAAAATAAAATCTCCCTCCAACAATAACTGTTAAATGTAAATATAACTGCTCTAGATAAATGATGGAGATGGAACTATGTGGTGAAAACTGATTACCTGTTAAACACTTGAAATTAAAAAAAATTAGAGTCTCTGAAAATAAGTATTGCTTTAGTAAAGCATTAGAAATCTGACTAGAAATAGTTCCCTAATTATGACAGTTAGTACATGAATCTCTGACACTTTTTAAAAAAAGATTGAGGAAGCAGGGGCACCTGGGTGGCACAGCGGTTAAGCGTCTGCCTTCGGCTCAGGGCGTGATCCTGGCGTTGCAGGATCGAGCCCCACGTCAGGCTCCTCCACTATGAGCCTGCTTCTTCCTCTCCCACTCCCCCTGCTTGTGTTCCCTCTCTCGCTGGCTGTCTCTATCTCTGTCAAATAAATAAATAAAAAATCTTAAAAAAAAAAAAAAGATTGAGGAAGCAATTATATTTAAATTTCTCAACAATAAAATATGCAATTACTACTCACTGGTAGGCTCTTTTGCTTCAATGTGAATAGCCACAAATTGCAAGTAAAGCACTCAATTCAAGTAATGACTAGAAACAGGAAATGAAAAAGTATCAATTCTAAAAGCAGTCATAAAGAGCACTATCATACTCATGGGATAAAACCTGAGAAGAATAGCAAAGAACTGACAGAGGGAACTATCACAATGTTCACTATTTAGAACAACATACAATGTATATCTTTGCCCAAGAACAATATCTATTATGAAAACATTTTGATTCTAATTTATATTAGCTCATATTTATATTTTAAAAGTTATTCCTGGATCAAATGTTTAAAAGAAAGACATTAAAATTCATAACATTCAAAAAATACCTACAAATTAATAGGAAAATGAGCCAGGAAAAATTATGAAAATGGGTAAATTAGACAAACAGCAATCATACAGAAAAGCAAATGGTTAAGAGAAGTGAGCAAATACGTCCAGCCTCATTAATCGTAAGATATCAGCAGATTAAATAATATTCTCTTATGAGCAAAATAAAGATCGATAATAACCAATGTTGTCAAGGACATGGGTATATATTGGTAGAGAGTCACGTGTAGTATGTCTAAAAATTTTTTTAAGCGCACATTCTCTTTGTAATAGCAGTCCCACTTCCCAGTGTGTATATATGTGTGTGTGTATGTATATATACACACTTCTCCCACAAGTAATATATATATATTCACCTCCTCCCACAAGCAGACAAACAAAGCAACAACTACATGCAATGCAACTCACTCTGAAAACAACCTGAACACCGACAGATCTTTCACAGCTAACGATGTTAAGAGAAGGCCACATCAAGAAAAGTAGGAGGGGCTGAGATGTGGTTGGAGCCAAACCTCAAGGAGGGCACCCACCACTGGAGGGATATCACAGGTGTGGAGGAGCAAGGGGATCAAGCCCCACTGGGTAGCTCCAGCCCTGGAACATGCCCCATAACAGCTGACTAAAAATCAGCAGGGATTCACTGTGGGAGATGGTAGAGCTAGAGGAAACTGAGTCTTCACTCTTAAAGGGCCAATGTGCTCTATTACTCCCTCCCAGACCCAGCACAGAGGCAGCAATTTGAAAAGCACCTGTGTTATACATAAAAGAAATTTATTGAATAATTTTAGGACATGTGCCAGAGGGGCAGGGATCTGCGGTTTTCTTTGGGAACAGAAGAGTGAGCAGATGCTGTTTTTCTTGTGCTCCTTCAGCCTAGCTGGCAGCAAGCTGGTGAGAGCCAGCTCTGATACTCTCTATCTACCTTGCCTGCCCCACTCTGGTGTTCCCCTGTGGAACCCGCAAGCCCTGTCCACCAGTATACCTACAGTAGTCATGGCTGGTCATAGCTGACAGTGAGGCTGAGGGCCAGCCCTGCCCACTAGCATATCTGCAGCAATTGTGGCACAGCCACGGCAGGAGGGCACATGCAGATCACAGAGAGAACACCTGTGGAGTACCTGGTTTTGGTGACCAGGGAGATTGCTCTACTGGACACCACAGGATGCCTTCTACATAAGGCCATTATTGGAGGAGATATAGCTGACCTACCTAATACACAGAAATAAATACAGAGAGTTAGACAAAATGAGGAGACAAAGGAATATATTCCAAATGAAAGAACAAGGGAAAAAAACCTTAGAAAAAGAGCTAAACGAAATGGAGATAAGTAATCTACTGGATAAAGAGTTCAAAGTAATGGTCATAAAGATACCAGATTGCCAGAAGAGTGGATGAACTCAGTAAGAACTTCAACAAAGAGATATAATCTACAAAAAACCCCTCAAAACAAAAAACTCAAAAAATCCAGCACAGCTGAAGGATATAATAACTGAAATAAAAATACACTACAGGGAATCAACGTCAGATTAAAGGATGCAAAAGAGTGGATCAGCAATCTGGAAGATAGGTAGTGGAAATTATCCAAGCTGAACAGATAAAAAGAAAAAAAATTAAAAAATGGGATCTCAAGGACAATATCAAGCATAATTACATTTGCATTATAAGGATCCCAGAGGAGTAGAGAGGAAAAGGGGCAGAAAACTTATTTGAAGAAATAATAGCCAAAAATTTGTCTAATCTGGGGAAGGATATAGACATCCAGGTCCGGGGCGCACAGAGAATCCTAAACAAGATGAACCCAAGGAGGTCCACACCAAGACACATAATTAAAATGGCAATAATTAAAGAAGGAATCATAAAAGCAGCAGAAGAAAAGCAAACAGTTATGTACAAGGGAAATTCCATAATGCTATCAGCTAATTTTCAGCAGAAAGTCTGCAGGGCAGAGGGAGTTAAAGGAAAAAACCTACAATCAAGAATACTCTACCTGGTAAGATTGTCATTCAGAATTGAATGAAAGATAAAGGTTCCCAGGCAAACAAGTTAAACATGACCACTAGACCAGCCTTACGAGAAATGTTTATAGGGACTTCTCTAAGTAGGAAAGAAGAGGCCATAATTAGAAGAAAACTATGAAAGGAAAAAAATTATACTGGTAAAGCAAACAGAGAGTCAGGTCACATTTAAAGCTAGTATGAAGGTTAAAAGACAGAAGTAGCACAATCAATTATAAATAAAGAAACTCATCAAGGGATACACAAAACAAAAACAAGTAAGTTATGACATCATATACACAAAACATGGAAGGTGGAGTAAAATTTGGTGCTTTTAGACTGTGTTCAAACTTAAGGGACCTTCGACTTAACACAGACTGCTATAAATACAGGATGTTATAGATAAACTTTTTTTTTTCAATCCAAAAACATATGATACACAAAAAATAAAAAGAAATACACACATAAGAATAAATAAAGTCATTAAATCACAACAGAAGAGAGCAAGAGGAGAAGAATTATAAAAACAACCAGAAAACAACGAACAAATAATACATAATAGGTACATACTTATCAGTGATTACTCTAAATATTCATGGACTAAATGCTCCAATTAAGACAAAGGGTGACTAAATGGATAAAAAAAAAAATGAGACCCATCTATATTCTGCCTACAAGAGACTTACTTCAGACCTAAAGACAAATACAGACTGAAAGTGAAGGGATGGAAAATGATATTCCATACAAATGGGAGTGAAAAAAGAAAGCTGGGGTAGCAGTACTTATATCAGATAAAATGGCCTTTAAAGCGAAAACTGTAACAGGAGACAAAGAAGGGCATTACATAATGATGAAGGGATCAATCCTACAAGAGAATATGACAGATGCACCCAAAATAGGATCACCTAAATAAATAAAGCAAATATTAACAGACATAGCAGGAGAAATCAACAGTAACGCAATAATTGTAGGGAGCTTTAACACTCCACTTACATCAAAGGATATTCCATACAGACAGAAAATTCATAAAGAAAAAGTGGCTCTGAATGACACATTAGGCCAGATGAACTTAACAGATACACACAGAACATTCCAAACAAGAACAGTAAGTAGATTACACATTCTTCTCAAGTGCACATGGAACATTCTCCAGAACAGAGTCACATTAGGCCACAAAACAAGTCTGCAATTTAAGAAGGCTGAAATCATAGCAGGCATCTTTTCCAACTACAATGGTATGAAATTAGAAATCAATTATAAGAAAAAACTAGAAAAAACACAAACACGTGGAACAATAAACAACAGGCCACAAAACAACCAATAGGTCAATGAAAAAATCGAAGAAAAAGTAAAAAAATACATGGAGAGGAATGAATATAGAAACACAGTGGTTCAATCTTTGGGATACAGCAAAACCAGTTCTAAGAGGGAGGTTTATAATAATAATACAGGCCTACATCAGGAAAAATCTCAAATAAACAAACAAACCTTACACCTAAAGGAACTAGAAAAAGGAAATCAAAAAAGCCCAAAGTTAGTAGAAGGGAGGAAAAAATAAAGATCGAGTAGGAACAAATGAAATAGAGACTAAGAAAATACAAAAGAAAAGATCAATGACGCTAAGAGCTGGATCTTAGAAAAGATAAACAAAATTGATAAACCTTAAGCCAGATTCAACAAGAAAAAAGAGAAAGAACTCAAATAATAAAATCAGAAATAAAAGGGGAGAAGTTACAACTGACACAACAGAAACACAGAGACAACTACAAAAATTTTATGCCAAATATTGGGCAATCTAGAATAAAATCCTAAATTCCCAGAAACATGTGGTCTTCCAAGTCTGAATTAGGAAAAAATGGAAAATCTGATGGACTGATTACTAGTAACAAAATTGAACTGGTAATCAAAAAACTCTCAGCAAACAAGTCCAGGACCAAATGGCTTCACAGGTGCATTCTACCATACATTTAAACAAGAGTTAATACCTATCTGTCTCAAACCATTGCAAAAAATTGAAGAGGAAAGAATGCTTCCAAATTCATTCTACAAGGCCAGCATTACCAAAACCAGATGAAGACACTACCACACATGAAAAACCACAGTCCAATATCCCTGATGAACACAGACAGAAAAATCCTCAACAAAATATTAGTAAACTGAATTAAAAGATACATTAAAAGGATCATTCACCACAATCAAGTGGGATTTGTTCAGGGATGCCAAGATGGTTCAATATCCACAAATCAATCATTGTGATACACCACATTAACAAAATGAAGAATAAAAATCATATGATCATCTCAATAGATGCAGAAAAAGCATCTAGCAAAATTGAACATCCACTCATCATAAAAATTCTCAACAAAGTAGGTAAAGAAGAAACATACCTCAATGTAGTAAAGGCCATATATGACAAACCCACAGATAACATTATACTCAATGGTGAAAAACCGAGAGCTTTTCCCCTAAGATCAGGAACAAGACAAGGATGTCCACTTTCACCACTTTTATTCAATGTAGTACTGGAAGTCCTAGCCAGAGTAGTCAGGCGAGAAAAAGAAAGAAAAGGCATCCAAACAAGTAAGGAAAAAGTAAAAGCATCACTATTTGCAGATGACATGATAATATATATAGAAAACCCTAAAGACTCCTTTAAAAAACTATTAGAATACATGAATTCAGTAAAGTTCAGGATAAAAATTTACTATTCAGAAATCTTCTGCTTTTCTATATACTAATAATAAGCCATCAGAAAGAGAAATTAGGAAAATAATCCCATTTACAATTACATCCAAAGAGAATAAAATACCTAGAAATATATTTAAACATGGAGGCGAAAGACACGTACTCTGAAAACTGTAAGACACTGATGAAAGAAATTAAAGATGACAAAAATAAATGAAAAGATACATCATGCTCATGGATGGAAAGAATCAATACTGTTAAAATGTCCATACTACCTGGGTGCTTGGGTGGCTCAGTTGGTTAAGAGTCCAACTCGATCTCAGCTTAGGTGTTGATCTCACTGTTGTGAGTTCAAGCCCTGTATTGGGCTCCACACTGGGCGTGGAATCTGCTTAAAAAAAAAAAAAGTCCATATTATCCAAAGCAATCTGCAGACTCAATACAATCCCTATCATAATAACAGTAGCATTTTTCACACAACTAAAACAAATATTCCTAAAATTTGTATGTAACCACAAAGACCTCAAACAGCCAAAGGAATCTTAAAGAAGAGGAACAAAGATGGTTGTATCACAATCTCAGATTTGAAATTATATTACAAAGCTATAGTATTCAAGACATTATGGTACTGGCACATAAAGAGACACATAGTTCCATGGAACAAAATAGCCCAGAAATAAATCCACGATTACATGGTCAATGAAGGAGGGAAAATATACAATGGGGAAAGACAGTCTCTTCAATAATTGGTGCTGGGAAAACTGAAGAGTTAACATGCAGAAAAATGAAACTAACCCACTTTGTTATACCACACACAAAAATAAACTTAAAATGGACTACAGACCTAAATGAAAGACCTAAAACAATAAAGCTCCTAAAAGAAAACATAGGCAGTAAACTCTTGGACATCAGCCTTAGCAATATTGCTAAGGAAGGATACAGAAACAAAAATAAACTATTGGGACTGCATCAAAATAAAAAGGTTTGGCATAGTGAAGGAAACCATCAACAAAACAAAAAGGCAATCTACTGAATGGGAGAAGATATTTGCAAATGAACGGCACCTGGGTGGCTCAGTCCGTTAAGCATGTGCCTTCAGCTCAGGTCATGATCCGGGGATCCTGGGATTGAGCCCTAGTTGGGCTCCTTGCTCAGTGGGGAGCCTGCTTCTCCCTCTCCCTTTGCCTACCTCTCCCCTGCGTGTGTGCATGCTCTCTCTCTCTCTCTTTCTCTCACTCTCTCTCTCCCTGTCAAAACAATAAAAAATCTTAAAAAAAAAGATATTTGCAAATGACATATACAATAAGGGATTAATACCCAAAATGTTTAAAGAACTCCTACAACTCAAAAGCAAAAAATAGATAATCTGATTAAAAAGTGGACAGAGGACCAGAAAAGACGTTTTCCAACAAATATGTATACACGGCCAATAAGCACATGAAAAGATGCTTAGCATCACTAATCATCAGGGAAATACAAATCAAAACCACAATGAGATATCACCCTACACCCATCAGAATGACTAGAATAAAAAAGACAAGAAATAACAAGTGTTGGCAAAGATGTAGAGAAAAGGGAAACTTTGTACACTGTTGGGGGGGAATGCAAATTAGTGCATCCCCTATGAAAAACAGTACGGAGATGTATCAAAACATTAAAAATAGAAATACCATATGATCCAGTAATTCCACTTCTGGGTATTTATCCAAAGAAAATGAAAATACTAATTACTGAAAAGCTATAAGCACTGCTATGCTCATTGCAGCATTATTTACAATAGCCAACATATGGAAGCAACCTACATATCTGTTGATAAATGAATGGATAAAGAAGATATGGTATATACACACAATGGAATATTACTAAGCCTTTAAAAAGGAATGAAATCTTGCCATTTATGACACGGATGGACCTACAGGGTAACATTAAGTGAAATAAGTCAGACAGTGAAAGATAAATCCTATACGATTTCACTTACATGTGGAATCAACAGAACAAACAGACAAAATCAAAACAAAAGTAGAAGCAGACTCATAAATATGGAAAACTGGTGGTTGCCAGAGGGTGAAGGAGGTAGGATGATATGCAAAATTGGTGGGACTAAGAAGTACAAATCTCCAGTTATAAAAGAAATAAGTCAAAGGGATTAAAAAGTACAGTATGGGGGGGCGCCTGGGTGGCGCAGTTGTTAAGCGTCTGCCTTCAGCTCAGGGCGTGATCCCAGCGTTCTGGGATCGAGCCCCACGTCAGGCTCTTCCACTGGGAGCCTGCTTCTTATTCTCCCACCCCTCCTGCTTGTGTTCCCTCTCTCGCTGGCTGTCTCTCTCTCTGTCAAATAAATAAATAAAATCTTAAAAAAAAAAACTTTAAAAAAAAGTACAGTATAGGGAATATAGTCACTAATATTGTAATAACTTTAAGTGGTGACAAAGGGTAACTACACTTATCTATCATGGTAAGTATTTTGCAATATATTTAAGATCTTTATTTTTTAAGAGGGAGAGAGGCAAGGTCAGGAGGGGCAGAGGGAGAAGGAGAGAGAATTCAAGCAGGTTCCACGCCCAGCATGGAGCCCAATGCAGAGGGCTGAGATCACAACCCTGAGATCATGACTTGAGGTGAAATCAAGAGTCAGATGCTTAATTGACTGAGGCACGCAGGTGCCCCAAGAGAAGATCTTTATTTATTTATTTATTTATTTATTTATTTTTATTTTATATTTTTTAAGATTTTATTTATTTATTTGACAGAGAGAGAGAGACAGGCAGTGAGAGAGGGAACACAAGCAGGGGGAGTGGGAGAATAAGAAGCAGGCTCCCAGCGGAGGAGCCTGATGTGGGGCTCGATCCCAGAACACCGGGATCACGCCCTGAGCCGAAGGCAGACGCTTAATGACTGAGCCACCCAGGCGCCCCAAAAGAAGATCTTTAAAGGAGACATATTACCTTCAAAGGGGTAACAAAATGACAGCTGATTTCCTGATGGCAACAAAGGAAGCCAGGAGACCATGGAATGATACATTCAGTGTGCAAAGGGACAACTAGTTTGAACCTAGAACTCTATTTTTAGAATAAAAATCTTTTCTGCATGAAACCAAAATGGTGATATTCTCAGGCCATCAAAAACTGAGAGCTATGCCTTAGCAGACCTTCATTAAAGGAAAATCTAAAGTACTGGACATGGAAGGACAGTGATTTTATACTCAAAGTCTGGATGCAAACAGAAATGGAGAGAGAGGTCCTCCGATGGGATCAGTGGTTTGGATCTGGATTTCTGCTCCTGCCTGACACACTACAACCACCAGTAAAATGAAGTGGCAGGAGTGAAGGACTAAAAGGGGCATGAGGAATCTTTTGGAGATGATATGTTCATTCTCTTGATTGTAGTGATTGTTCCCCATATGTTGAAACTTATCAAATTGTACACTTATCATATGTGCAGTTTATTGTATGTCAGTCATACCTCAGGAATTCTATTTTAAAAAGAAATGGAGAATAAAAAAAGGTAAACATACGGATAAATACAAAAAATATAAAACAGAAAATGATGACTTTATAAAACAGCAATATTAATGTTTCAAAGAGTTAAAGAATTTAAGCACATGACCACAACAGCGTATTATCCAGAGGGGAATACAGTTGTGACAGGGATAAGGGTAATGCTCAGGAGGTGGGTAAAGGTATTAACTTGACACTTCGGTAATTATGAAGGTTTTTTGGGGGGGAGAGGGTAGACACTAAAAGAGTAGTATCAGAGTACATGACTTCAACTAGTAGGGGGTAAAATCGAGTCAGAAAAAAATAATCCAAATAGAAGGCAATGCAGGAAAGAAAAAGAATCATAGAAGAGACAGGACAAATAAAGGTACACAATAAGATGACGCATAATGTAAATAAATGCCTTCATTTGGCAAAAGATTAGACTGTTTTTTTAAAAATTAGCTATATTCTTTTACAATAAACATATCTAAAATATAAGCTTCCGGAAAAGTCAAAAGTAAAAGGCTGAAAAAGATATGCCAGAAAAACATTAAATAGCAAGCTGGTATATCTCCGTTGAAGTCAGACAAAATTCGCTTTCAGGTAAAAATCATTACTAGAGAAAAATAGGGTCATTTCATAATGATAAGAGTCAAATCTTAGGAAAATGTAACAAATTTATGATGTACGGTATGGTGACTAACATAATAAAAAATTTAAAAAAAAAGAAAATAAATTGAAATTTCTATGAACCTATTAAGATAGCTTCAAAATGTAAAAGGCAAAAATGTTCCATATGATTAATTTTGGCCAATGAGCTATAAGTAGAAATGCAAGGTGGCAATTTCCTTAAGAGCAAGCCAGTCTGTGCCCTTTGACCCTTCTCCTCCTGCTTTCCTCCTGCCTGGTGGCTGGACTGCAGTCGTGACGGCCGGAGCTGGAGTAGATCTTGGACACGTGGGCCCCGCACCATGAAGAAGGAGCCCGGCCCCCAGGATTCTGCAAAGGAGAGCTACTGCTGAGGCATTAGCCGCTTGCTCCAAGCTTACTGTAATAAATTTGCCTTCTGTAGCCAGTGTTTTTTAGAGTCTTTGTTTCTCGCCACCAGCACCTAATCTTAACTAAGAATAAGTTTACAGAAGCTAAGGCAGTAGGCACTTCTGCGAAGGAGGGGGACAAGCATCATGGCTTTCCTAATCCCAAAGTGCTCCTGTGATGTTATTATAACACTTAGGTAATCAATATGACAGAGGAAAAAAACAGTTCCTTCAAATGACAACTGGCAATATATTGCATATGGTTTATTAATCTATGCTTCTGCCTCCTACTTTCAACTGATTTGCTAGTTAGGAAGGAAGTAGAAGATTAATTTGGTTCATTTGGACTTCCTTTTTTTTTTTTACCTCCAGCACTTAATGTCCATGGAAATTGTGAAATCGTCCATTTGCGCTTAATATCCTCTATAGGAAATGTAATTAAGTGCAATATTCGTCAGAGAGAATGCACACGTTCTAATTTCTTCTTTATAATCTCTGATTACAATCTGTTTGTGTTCCCTAGACATCAGTTTCTTTTTCCTGTTGCTGTTGCTGTTTCTGTTGTCTTCAATTCAGTGACGGGACGCAGAGAAAAACTGCTCAAACACAGACACTTGCCAGGTAATATTACGGGGATGAGAAAATTAAACGCAGAGAAAGTCGGAAGATTTCAGTATGAAAAACCAAAGCCTGTGACCCTACCAAGTGCTCTTCATGACCCCAACTCTGAAAACTAATACGCTCTGGTACATTTTGACTGATGCGAATCCATGCTGGAGTGTATCAGAGTAAACGATGTAAGACCTCAAAGGACATAGGAATATGGGGGGCTCTATCGACAAACTAAGTGGTTTCCAAACTGGGAACGCATGAACTCTGTCCAAAGAGTATGTGGGAGTAGATGGTTTGTAAGAAATCAATTTCCAGGTTCCAGAGTCTTTCTGACTTATGTGTCTGAAAACGTGCCTATGTGCAAAGCATCATCCTGGTTTTCTTATCCTTTCTCTTTTCGATCATCCTCTCCCATTTCACAAGACTTTGAGATATAGTCCAGTCAGTTGAGACAGACAAATCGCCTCACCAAAAAACCCTGATTTATTCATTTTCTTAACAAACAAATCACACTGAATGATAAAACTGATTTTTATTGTAAATAATTTATCCATCACTTCATTATTTGAAAAGGATAATGCTCTTGGCTTCTATCTCTTTCATAATATTACGAGGTTGAAGTGCAAAATGCTACTAGTTCCCCCAAAGAATGCACATCTTTTCAAAATAAGTAATATCCTCCCTTAGCCATGTTCTCATTTGTTAGGGACACATGATTTACTAGGCATCTGGAAGCCATTCTTTTAAGACGTCTTCACTGTTTCCTTTGGTGTTTTTGGGAGACATCACCCGGATATTATTAATCCTCAGTTTGTTTTTCCAAAATATCAAGTCGCACATTAAATCCTTTATTCTCCATGAGGATTTCTGGAGTAATCACTTCTTGGCTAGACTACACGTTTTCTATATCAAATAACCTACCCTACATTCCAGTGTACTTTGCTCTGAGTTTCTGCTTTTTAAAAATCCAGAAAAGGGACCAAGGGCTACATGACAAAAAACGGGATTGAACAACTTTTACAGTCTCCTGTATTCTTATTTAGATAAAGGAGAGAGCTTAGATTATAAAGGAAAGATCAGGAATAAAATAATAAAAACATAAAAAAGATTTAGAATAACTGCACGAAAATAAAGGAGCACATCAGAACATTTAACTATTAATTCTGGCTATGCCTCCTAGATGTTCTTGCTAGAAGAATGAGAATAGGATAAGGTGACTGAACCACCTTGATAATGTAATGGGAATGAAGACTAAAATTAGAGCACACTAGATACATGATGAATGATAAGTGAAGAACAGTGTTTTGACAGATTGGATGATTAGTTCCAATGATGTCTTCACTCTGCTGTCACGGTGTCATATACCCAGCCCTTGCTATGGTTTTATACTGGGCAAATAACAGCTCCAAATAACATATGACTCGTTTTGGTCAACAGGCTATCAGTTTGATACGATGCAGTCAGAGACTTGGAAAGTCCGTGGAACTGATTCACCGTTGACAAGAACATGCAACAGGGAGCCGCTGCCCCTCAGCCTGGGTTCCAGAACTAGACCTATGGGGCAGGTTCACAGCCTGACATCAAGCCCAGAAACACAGAGCCTGAAGCAGAGCCACTGAGGCCCAGCCCAGAGCAGCCAAACGCCACTGAAACTACAATTGGCCTACAGATCTTGAGTGTGAGTATAAACCGGTACACCACTGAGCTCTGGGGTGATCTGTTATGCAGCATTGTCATGGCAATAGTTAACTGTCATCGAAGCTTCCCCTCCCCTGATGGCCTGTGTTCATCAGTGCTGGATCTCTCTACGTCTGTGGGATCATTAGCCCGGCCTGGATGATGGAGGATCAGCTTTCTACAAAGCAGTTGGCCTTGGTTCTCCTTGAGAAGATGACTGGCTCCTGGTTGTGTTTTGCTAAAAACACAGTGATAGGCAACCACTTTTACTTGTCTTGGTATTGCTCAGCACTTTCAGATTTCTAAATAACATGCTTAAACTGCTATTTCTTGATTTTTCTTTTTTAGAAACTATTAGTGACTCTTTACTCTGAAAGAGGGTAGAATTCTTTTCCTATCACTCCTGTCCCCTGCCACCTACATACTTCAACACCTGTGTGTTTGCTTGAAAGGACACTTGAGTGTCAGCACCTGTAGATTTTTGTCATCAGGTCGCTCAGTCTCAGCTCTTTTGCATGATCGGGTTGCCATTGTGAGGAAGGTGGCCGGGAAAGGGAGCTAAGGAGAGTCTCAGCACTCAGCATACCCATATGTTCTTAGTTCTCGGCTGTTTCTGGTGCCCCAACTTATGAATCCTTCTATTGGGGAAAAGGATGCTGGGGTCTAGCTCCCCACCAAGGCTTTCAAGCTGCCTCTCTGTTTTCAGTCCACTCTGCAACGTCAGAGATGTTACCTAGCTCTGAGTCTTTCCATTTGCAAATGTTTTATTTTTATTGGCTTTGACTCCTTCAAACTACTCGTTTTTGCTTTCTCCTCTTTCCTAAGCCAATCTAACTCCTCCAGTTTCCATTTTTTTTGCCATGTTTCGCCTGTTTCATCTTCCCTCCCTTCCTCCATCCCCCACTGGATCTTAGCGGGCTTTGGGGAGGTGCATAACGACACACTTGACTGGGAGGCTAGCGATGCGGCATGTAGGCGTGAATTCTCTAGACCACTTGCATCATTTCTAGAGGCGTTGATCGAACTGAGAAGAGAATGTGCCTCTCTAGGTATGTTCTTTTTCTTTTCGATAGTACTGAAGCTTATAACATGCTTCTCCCTTATCCCCCAAATTTGATTTGAGATTCCAGTCATTTTAATTATTTTTTTACTCAAATTTTCTATTCAAAAGGTCAATCAACTGCATCACAAGTAAATACAAGATAAAAATCAGTGAAAACGTCTTTTCTCCATGCAGCTGCCTCAAAGTTCTCCATGAAGTTGCCCCTGATGTTTAAGGCACTCCTGTCATTTTACTTAGAGTTATTTTGTTTGATACATATGAAATAATTATTACACTTTGTTATTTGACATATGGCAAATAATGGCTAATAGTAATTCATATGTATATGTAATCTGAATTTACTTATATGTCCTTTGTTTATTATTTCTTATACTATTCTAGTTCTTTACTACAGGAACACAGGTTCATCGTAACATATCAAAAGATAAAGAGGTATATAAATAAAAAACGATGAATTCTTCCTCACTTTTTAAGGTAATGTATATTATTGATTTGCTCTGTAACCATCCACAATTTGTACAAATACCTGAGAAATAATATGTTAAAACTGTTTCACTAATTTAAGACATTGGGATTCAAGATACAACAGACAATTTATTTCAGAGTGAGGAACCAGGCCAAGATGTAAAACGGTAAAAGCTCTCACTGGAAAGCCAATTACCTGACTCACCACGCTGAAGTTGTAGAAGGGAAATGAGTTGTAGAAGGGAAATTCCAGGGAGGAGCTTTTCGGAGAGACCTGTGCTAGCCATCTCTTCTCTACTCACTAGACCCCAACCTCAAGTCAGAGAGGAAGAAAAGGACGTCCAGGGGACCACTTAGAGACCTAACTATGTATCCTTTGCCCTATGCGGTACGGAGTGGGGAGGATGCAGTGGGCAAGCCTGGGGGTGAGAGACAGGCTGGGTATAGAGGCTCTGGCAGCAGAACGGAAGGAAGCTTCTCTCGTGATGGGACTGACCTGCACTTCCCGAGTTTGTCGGGCAAATAATGTGAGCGCGGTGAGGGAAACACTCTGGTGGAGGTGGGACCCCAGCTGTGAGACCCCAGCAGACAGACGTATGAACTGCTAGATTCCCGAAGCTACGGCCAGAATGGAGATGCTTGCTCTGGGTTGGGGCTACACCCTAGGGGAAGGACACCAACAGTGTAAGGTCTTTGAAGTGCCAAGAAAAACTCTCACTGGAGAAAGAGCCAGTGGAAAGAGAGGTGGAAGTAGGAGTGGCCATGCTTACCCGTCACCTGGGGGAATTTGTGCTTCCTGTCACTGCATGTCTGGGCTCCACACATTCAGAAGTCCTGGTTTCTAGGGAGGAAATGTTCCACCACTGGACATTAAACTAACTTTTGGGGGGCACCTGGGTGGCCCAGTCAGTTAAGCATCTGAGTCTTGATTTCATGGGATCGAGCCCCATGCTGGGCTCCGTGCTCACCACGTAGTCTGCTTGAGATTCTCTCTCCCCTTCCTCCCCCTCTCTCTCTAAACTAAATAAATAAATCTTAAACTTTAACTTGTGGTAACTTTGTGACTTTGGGCTCTTTGTGCAAGAAACCAACAGGCAAGTCAAGGAGTCATGACCCTGGTCAGAGCAATTGACCCTGATCATGAGGATGAGGTAGGGTTGCTATGGGGTAAGGGGAGGATGTGTTTGGAGCTCGGGTGGTTCATCTGTGGACTGCTTGGTATTTCCTTGCCCAATTTCGATGGTAAAGGCACAAATAAAATAGGCACCACGTGACAAGGGCTGGTGATGCCATTGGTTCAGATCCCTCAGCAGAGATGGCCGGGGATCACCCCACCAGGTAAGCCATCTAGATCAGCAAAGGGTGAGGGGAGTCTGGAATAGGCAGAAGAGAGGGGAGATGATGAGTATCCGTTGTGGCCGTGAGACCAGCTGCACAGCCAGGGGCTGTGTGTGGCTTTATCTCATATCTTTCTCTTCCTAAGTTCCCCTAGGAAAAGCAGCCCACCAGAATCCTGGAGAAGCCGCTCCCAGCCATACTGCATGATGCTAGGGCATCTCACCTGTGAAGGGGTGGACTGTAGTGGCTGCTGTGGACTCTCCAGACCCCCACCTCCATCCCACTCCTCCAGGGCCGAGGCACGCTTGTCCTCACCTGCTGGGGAGTATTTGTAGCAGACAGCTCTCCACTTAAGGGCTGAGAGCCGGCACAGCACCCCTCCCCCCGCCCCAGGACAGCCTGTATCCAGTGACTGCCCAGTAATGATGAGCTGCTGTGGGAATGCCGAGGTCCAGCCCCCTCACCCCACTATGGAAAAACTCTGCAGGGCCACCCCAGCTCCAGAGCTCCCCGCTGCAATTCAGCCGCTCTCGTCCCATCCCATTGCTTTCATCTCCTTGCGCATTTTCCTCAATAAATGGCTCACGAGCATTTCTTCATCTTGGAGTCTGTTTCCTGGGGAACTTGACCCAACAGGGCTGATTAAGAGTCTCTTGGCTTCAACTCTGGTACTTTAATAGCCTACTTTGACAACAGAGCCCAATGGCCGACACCACAAATCAGATCACGTCGCACCTGCTTAAAATCCTCCAGTAACTTTCACTGCTCTTGGAATAAAATCTGACTCTATCATGGCTTCGACCCCTGCTTTATGTAACCCTGCCCACGTACTCATCCTCTCCCTGCTCCCTCCTCCCCCTGCTCACTGTGCTCCCTGCTACTGGCCTGCCTTCTATTCCAGAAATTCTGAATGTACTTTAATGGAGTCCTTTTTTTTTTTTTTTTTTTTTTTGCCAGCACCCAAATTTAGATAACCTAGTTCTGCTAACAGAGCACCTGGCACGTGATGGTAGCCAAAAGAAAGCATTAATGGAATAAACGAAGGTCTAGAAGGTTAGAATCTAGAAGGAGCCATTTCATGTCCAGACCACGGGCCTTGGTCAGAAGTGAACCCCTGAGAGATGGCTGTGTGTACAGGAAGGCAACTGAAACTGATTGCCAGTCTCCATCTACAATGGAAGGTGGGATCTGGCAAATTGGGTGCTTAGAACTTCCTCGGACTTCACACAATTTTCTATCATCGGAATTTCTGTTGAAATCCCCTGAAAAATTCCGTTGAGAGGCAATCTCTCCCCTTAATAAGACTTAACCCCATCACTGTACAATGTAAATGATGGTACTTCCCAGCAAGCCTTATGAAGTTGCACCTGTCTTGGCACTCAAACAGACCTTGCCTATCACCTTCTCATGGTTATCGCCTATAAATGCTTCCTTGGCTGCTTCACACCAGCTGGCCCCACTCTAACACAGATGAATGGGCCCCTGGGACCTGCTGACTTTTTCTGTTTACATAATATTATGTGTTGAACTGTGTCCTCCCTAAAATTCATAGGTTGAGGTCCCAGTATCTCCTTACAGAAGTTAGGCTCTTTACAGAGTGAATTAAGTAAGAATGAGTTAATTAGAGTGGACTCTAATCCAATATGGCTGGTATCCTTAGAAAAAAAGAAAATTTGCACACAGAGACAGGTGTACAGGGAGAATGTCACACGGACATGAAGATGGCCATCTACAAGCCAAAGAGAGAGGCCTGGAATAAATCCTTCCCTTACAGCCCCCAGAAGGCATGAACCCTGCTCACAACTTGTTTTTGGACTTCTAGCCTCCAAAACTGTAAGACAATAAACTTCCGTGGCTTCAGCCACCCAGTGTGTGGTGCCTTGTTACAACAGCCCTATCAGACTGTAACACAGAATGTGTGCCTGAATTCTACAGAGGAGCTGAGCTGGTCTGAGCCAGGGTGGGTGGTTTCACAGGGAGCATATTCAGCTGACATGAAGTTACCGGGAAAGGCCAACAACCTCCAGCCTTTCCCAGAAGTCCTTGGCAGACTTTCTGTAAAGCTCCATTGGACAGAACTGGGTCCCGCGTCCATTCTTTATGAAGGCAGTGCCGGGAAGGTCCTCTGCTACAGCAGACTCCTGGGTGTGCTCTCAGCGTGAAAGGCTCTTTTCCTGAACACAGCCACTTAGAATCATCCAGTTGGTTCTATCAACTGTGTCCGAGGAAATGTGAGCTTCACCCTTCCGTGCCCGGCTCAACAAAGAATGCCAGATAGCAAGGCATCTTTGACTAGGTGATTCACCAATTTTACTCTTTCCACGTGTCGGTCACTCTTCTAGATCTTAGGGATAGGGACTTGAAAGGGACAGGAAGGTCTCTTTCACGGAGCTTACTGTGGAGGTGGCAAGCAGGAAGTAAGACAGACTAGTCAAGACAAATCCCACCGGGGGCTTCATTAGTTTGGGTGCTCAGCGGTCTCTGAGAAGCAGTCATTTAAGCCAAAAGCGTGGAGGAGTGGGATGGTGGCGCCTCCAGGACCGAGGCACTCCAACATGCCAAGGAAAAACTGGAAGAAGCCAGCTGGGAATCCTATAGATATTATTACATGATTTTTTTTCCTTGGACAATCTCAGGGTTAATAAATTCAAAGTTGGCCATCAGATTAAGCAATGGTAGATTGTGATACTTCGCATGAATTTGGCAAAGGAGGACACAGCTACTCAGATCTTGGTGGGCACGGGCTTTCTAACCAGCTTTGCAAACCAAGGTCAAGTGTCCTGAATTTGTACATCTCTGCCCAGTTTCTATGTTGGGCTCAGTGATGCTTTCTCACTTTACACAGCTGGTTAAAATGTGCAAGTGACAGAAAGCACCCAAAGAAATTTCCCTGCTCCGGGACTGTTTCAACCTCCCTCTGAAGGGTAGATTCTGACCCTCACCAGTGTGACCTGCCTCACTCTACGGGTATGATGCCGTGATTGTCTCAGAATGTAATCTGCTCATTTGTGAAAGGGCTCCGTTCAGATTATATACCTATTAGCATATAATCTTCCCTTCTGGTTCACTGCAAGTCTAGGCTTCTCTGGAGGTAGAGGCTACTTTAGGCAAAATGATTCCACTTCCAACAACTTTAAAAAAGAAAGAAGGAAAAAAGAAAAGAATCCCAACAAAGGCCTAATCTCTCTAATTTCCCTGTGTGTCTGCCAAAGGGCTCTGCTTTTAAGACGGGACAATATAATATCCTGAAATGTAATACCCTAACATCATCCATATTCGCGTCTTCGACTTTAGGAAAAGAATCCAGTTCTAGTTCCTAAACATTCCACCACCCTAAAGTATCCAGTACCCATCCCTAAACACCCTACCCTCAAAGGTAGTATACTGTTCTTGCTCGCTTTTATTATTTTTTCCCAAACATTTTCTTTTTCCCACTCCTTCGGCCCCATCTGGTTTTTCAGAGCTGCGACTCTTGTTAGCAGAAGTGTCTACAGGTGGGGTTAAGGCCATCTTGGTAAAAGGTATTTAAAAATACGGGGAAATGTTCTCATTTCACTCCAATTCTCTGAATTAGACTACTGAAAAGCAGATTCTGCTTTTGCAGGGAGTATTCGTGTATTCCAGCACATTTGCTTTTCGGAGAAGCCCATGGAGGCCTCAAATATCCGGTGAGAGGCCCTATGCTATTTTGAGAACTCAGTGAAGACTTAAGGTACATAGAACACCGAATGGAACACGGCAGAACACCTGTCCAGAAACCTGTGCAGACACATAAAGCGGCGTTTCTAACGAACATCTGCTCTTTCCTTTCTGTCACACGAATCGCCGCCCAACGCCCGCACAGCGCGTGGCCTTAACGAAGGTAAACGCTTCCCACCTGGTGGAGCGAGTCAGGACGCGTCCTCAAAGAGGGAGGTCGCACGACACCGTCTCCAGGGAGGGGACGAGCGGGGAGCTGCGGTTGCGGGCGGCGGTGGAACCCCGCGCGGCAGGGCGTCCCCGGGCGGACGGCGGCGCGGCGGGCGTGCGTGCGGGAGCGCGGGGCGGCGGGGGCACGCAGCTGCGGGCTGGGCGGGCTCTGCGCGCGACGGCGCGGCGGCCGCGGCGCGGGGGGCGGGCTCGGAGCTTTCCTCCGCGGGGCGGCGGCGCGCTGCGCGGCTGCCGGGCGCTGGCTGTTTACCTGGCGTCCTAGCAACAGGCGGGCGCTCTGCGAGCCGCGCGGGGCGCAGTGCGGGCGCGGAGCTGGGCGCTGCAGGTGAGTGCGGCCGGTGGGCGCAGCGCGGCCGCCGGGGGGACTCGCCGCTGCTCCTGCGGCCACGGACCCCGCAGCTCGCGCCCGCCCCGCGCTGGGGTCCTTGCAGCCTAACGCGTGGTTCGAGAAATGGGGGCCTTTTCGGGCCCCCGCTTCTTTCCCTTTCTCTCGTCGGGCCCGAGCTCCGTCCTCTCCCCTTTTCTCACCCGCCCCCATGGAGCCCCTGCCTCCCCGCCGACACCTTGCCCCTGCCCGGGCACCTCCTGCTCCTTCGCCCCCGAGCCCCCCTCTCCACCGTGCCGCGACCCCATCTCCTCCGTCTTCCGTTCTCTCCGCTTCTCAGGCCGACTCCCTGCCTCTCTTCCCCTCTTCGCCTTTCCCCTCCGCCCTTGCAGCTGTGCCACCTTCTAGCTATCCTGTCTCCCCTACCCCCTCTCCCTAGAAACGGAGCCTCCCACTCGAACGCTTGTCACCGGCCTGGTTGGTGCCGCCATCGCGTGTTTTCACCAGGGTTTGAGTGAACTTTGACTCAGGGCGCTGTTCATGTCAGTTCTGAAATTTTAATTTTTCTGTATTTCTCGGAAATATGCCAGTGCGTGCACTGACTCCTATCAATGTTACCAGCCACAGTTCTAATCTCAGAGTGGAGGCTTGCATTCCCAGAGCTTCGTAAAGAATTCGGTTTGCTTCTGCTCGAGTGTTACAGAAATTATTCACGGACGGGTTTCATTTTATTAATGATACAGGAAGCTTGCAACAAACCCTTAAGAAAAATTCTATCAGCGATTTGATTAGTAGAGAAAATGAGTAGAATTAGTAGAGAAAATGAATATAAGTGATTCTCAGTTTGTGCAAGCACATGCACAAAAACTTTTTTTCCTTTTAAGCATTACACTTTCTAACAATCTTAAGTTAATTTAAAGATATGTACTGTATTCACATGTATTGGTTGTAACCATGGTTCTTAGGCCAAAAGGACACCTGGATTGGCAGTGGGTAGAAACTGAGGAACAGCCTATTTTGATAAAAAGTGTTGGTTTTGTATTTTTACCTGAGTTATACTGACCATTTTTTAATGCCTCTAGAATTAGTGGAATAAATGCTTTTAGTTCTGGTTCTTTTGTGAAATGAAGCCATTAGAAATCTCCTAGACTTAACATGAGAAACATTAGATTACACTGTTTTCTTTTTAAAATTTATTCAGTTAAGCCTGCAAAGTACTTCTCTCTCTCTCTTTAAACCTTTTTATACCTGTCTTGTCTTGTTTGGGATTTGTTCCACTTCTTTTCCCCCCTGATGATATTTTATATGTGGTCTGGATTGTCCTAGGCCCCCCTGAAATTTTCTTAACCAGCCTTCTCAAATCAAGCCTGTTCATTATTGCAGCTCCTGTTTTACCAGATTCAGAAAACCAATTTGAAGAGATTCAAATGTGTTACAGTTACTTTTGTATAAAAATTTATCATGATGAAAAGAAGACCTTTTTTGCATTTCTTAGCTCTTTTTAAGGTGTCTTCCAGGAAGTTGCTATACGGGGTGTTGACTGGTACAGTCTTATGTAATCTAGGTACGTCCACATTTTCCTTGAAAAAGGTACAAGAAGGAAATGATACACAAGCCATACTTTTCTAAGACCATCGAAACAAATGGTTTAATTAAGATTAAAAACAGAACTGTGTACTGTATGGTGACTAACATAATAAAAAAATATTATTATAAAAAAAGCAGAACCGTGCACCTAAGACTTTCTGTATACGATAAAGTTATTTGAACTTCGCTCGTACTTACTCTCATAATATTGGGAAAATCAGGTGTTACGTGTGAGCATCAGTACATGCTTTTGTTCAGAATCAAGCAATAGAAATAAACCACTGAAATAGTGAAATAAGTGCACAGAACAAATTGTACCCTAATTGTATACATTTTATTTCACTAGCAATGATTATACAGATATAAAAATAGACACATATTTACATACACATATATCAGCCGTTCTCAGCCCTGAGAACTATTGTTTTTTTATAACAAATATTTTCTAATACCTGCTTTGCTACTCCAAAGTCATAGTTCTAAATAATTCTACATACGTGCATAGTTTTAAATGTTCTTAGTGCTCTAACTGTAAAATAAAGGAAACTGAAAAGGTAAGACATCGTAATACAATATCAGCATGGAAATGCTCGGGTACCGCTCCGCTGGAATATGCAGTGAAGTAGTCAGATGCTCCAGCCTTACAGACAATTACCTCCTGTAAATGCAGTTGCTCCAAATGCAGGCTGACACAAACACGTCATTGACACTCAGATTGTGTGACCGGTGTGGTCATCAATGGCACGAGTTTCCAAAATGCTGAGCTCTTGATAGACTTCCATATAAAACAAAGTATGTACAACTTTCCTTCGATTTACACGATGGTTGCAATCCTGGAAAATTCAGTGTATATCAAAACTGTGAAAAAAAAATTTGTGATTATTTGTAAAGTGGAGATAGGTTTTAAGCGCAGATATTACTTATCTGAAGTTTTTCACCTACTAGATGCCTGGAGATTGTAGCATAATTCTTTCTTCTGGGGACTATCATGCACATTGCAGGACATCGGGCATTCTTGGTCCTCATCACTGAATGTCAATGATGTCCCCTTCCTATCATTTTGATAATGAAATGTCTTTTATAATACTTCTGTATTATGAGTACTGCCTCACTGAGAACCACTGAGCTAGATGTCCTGTTACTGGATATCAAGATTTAATACAGTACAAACCCCAAAATCTCCATGTCATTTCTGTAGAGTCTTGGTACTTCTGAGCTTTAGTCATAATGATGGGGGGAAAGCTCATTCTATTCTATATATAACTTTATAACCATTCTAATATTCTAAGGAAGGCTTTAATGATCCCCTTTAGGAAAAAACAGACTAGTATAGACTATCAGGGAAAAAAGCCTTGAATGTTCACATGAGAACTTGCTTTCTAATTTGGCTCTTATTTAATGTTACAAGCCAGTCAGAGTAACAGAGTTCAGTTTCACAGCATGGTTTTAAACAATGCGCAGCCCAGCTCAGAAGAGCCTTGCCCACCCGCCTCCAGCTCCAACAGACCTATGGACCGAAGGCCTTGATGCCACCTCCTCCAGTTCTCCCTTGCACTGTTGGAGTTTTCTCTTTCTGTTTTCTGCCCAGTTACTTGAACTTTCTTGGGCCCAGGGAAATGAGCAAGTTATTTACTTCAGGGGAGACAGATATTGGAAAATTCAAGTGCTCATCACTTTTACTTAGAGCTGGCTCAGTAAAAATGCACTATTTTATTGCATTAAAGAGCAACTCGATGATTAAAAAATCAACCACTACGACTAATAAGCAGAATGAGGGTTGGGTGGCTTAAAGGCTTGAAAGTGAAAACCGTTCTGGGGGAAAGGTGGTTGCTATCCTCCGTTTCTCTTTCCATTCTGATGCAGCGTGCGTGCGAAGCTCAGATCTGAGCATCGAGGATCCCATGGGCGTGGCTCTGACGAGATCGGCGCAGTGGACTGCTGCCGGGTATGGGACCCGAGCCTTGGAAACTACTCCTCTCAATGAGGCGATACTGAAAGAAATTATGATGTTTGTGGAGAGTTTTATCTACAAACATCCTCAAGAGGCAAAATATGTTTTTGTAGAACCACTTGAATGGAAAACAAACTTGGACCCCTCAGCATTTGAATCGGGTTATATTGTCAGGTAAGCCCGTAAATTGCTTCTAGAATGTAGTATCTTCATTGTACATATTTCTGTGAATTGGTTTGTAGGTTTCGGGCAAATTCTTTAACATCTATGAACCTCAGAAGTGTTCTGACCCGGGGATTGCAAACAGGAGGCGCTCAGGTGAAATCTGAGGATGTTTTGTTCGGCCACCACGTTATTCATCTGATTTTTAAATCTGATTTGCATTTCTTTTGATAGCGGAATGCCTTCTCCAGGTGACCACACTCCAACATTTGCTTTTGCTTTATGTTTCGGCTTTCCACTCATCCATACGACCCTCCAGGGCCAAGTAGGCATTGGTTTTGTGACCTCTGATACAGACAAAATCCCTTCTGGTGTTTAAATCAACAATTCCGGGGGCGCCTGGGTGGCACAGCGGTTAAGCGTCTGCCTTCGTCTCAGGGCGAGATCCTGGCGTTACAGGATCGAGCCCCACATCAGGCTCCTCCGCTATGAGCCTGCTTCTTTCTCTCCCACTCCCCCTGCTTGTGTTCCCTCTCTCGCTGGCTGTCTCTATCTCTGTCGAATAAATAAATAAAATCTTTAAAAAAAAAAATCAACAATTCCTGGGGCGGCAGGGGGAGAGTGGTAATTTTTGCTCACTATATGGGAGAGGCTTTTTGACAATCGGCATTGTCCTCAAATGAGAACCTTCCAAATCTGAGAGTTAAAAAAAAAAAATCCTACCTCCACATCATACAGGGGGCTGTCAGCTTAGCTCTTGTGAACATAGGTGAATATGAATTTATGGAAATGTAACTGTATTATAATTATACAGGGTTAATTTGCATATACATATATAAATCTTTTCTGCTGTTTTGGTCAGCTTCAGTTTATTTTCCACTTTCAGGCATTCGGATCCTCTTTTGTGCCACCATGTTCCTCCTCGACTTTGCATGTGAACTTTTTAAAGTCTGACCTTATCCAAGACAGGCCACTAACCAGCCACAGCTCCCTAGAGATGCCTTTTCCAATTTTTTTTCCCTTTGGGATTGTTTGTGAAAAAGAAACTCTGAATTTCAGTTTTAGAATTGAAAAACCGTTCTTGAACTGCATTTCAGGAGCCCTTTGGTTCTGCCATCAAGCTTTACCTTCTCTCTGAATTTCCTCTTTTTTTTTTTAATGGTATTTTATATCTAATTGTGCCTATGGTCACTTCCTCCCTAAGTGCTTGTCATGATTCATTGCTCCCACTTAAGTTCAGTGTCGTGTCACACGTTGTTTTTCCTAACCTTTGAAAGATGAACTAACCTGCAAAACCATATGGTTCCAGAACATTCGAACTACTTAGCACAAAGGTGGATTTACAGCAGACGTCAGAAGAATATCCAGAGTGTCATTGTGTCTTGCCTCCGTACTTATTTTGTGTCCCAGGTACAGACATGACCACATCTGTGGTCACCTGCGTAGGTGGGCTGTTACTCACACCTCAATTATATCACTGTTTCTCTTTCTTTATCCTTGTCCGATTTCTTTTTTGCACTATTTCCATTCTTCTGTGTCCAGTCTTTATGTGCAGTGGTCCCTCCTAAGCAGGATGTCTCGACGTTTCGGCACCATGTGTGTTTTGAACCAACTGCCCCTTGATTACCTTCCTTCTGTCAAATTGAAACAAGGCAGCTTTTCCTTGGGCCAATTTTTCTATCCATTGTTCTTGTTTCTGACCTTTATAGCTTTCTCTCCTTTCAGACAGGATTCAGGTCTGCAAGTCTGCGTAGATACAGATTGCTAAGTCATCATAACGGCTTTGGCCGTGGAGTACCTGGCTGTGATTCTACCAAACCGGAATATTCTTGGGTATTTTAGGATATTTAGGCTGATTCTTCTTTGGGGGAATATACATTCTCTCAGCCTCTTGTTCCAAAATAAGTCGGTTTTATCTGCATGGAAAGTCTGCTGAAAGAGGTAAGCTACCCCCTTTTGTTGACCTCTTTCGTATGTACGCTCGTGGCCTCATTTCTCGTTTGATGCTGTGCATCTCCAAATGCGCTCTCCGTAGCGATCAGTAACGGTAAAAGTGCGATCAGCCTTCTTCTGAATTAGGTTCACAGGCGTCTGACGTTGAAACTGCTCCGCTCATCACGCACTGAAAAGGTTTTATATTCATCGCCCATCTTCTTTTGTGAGGATCGTTGTTGAGTAGATAGGCACACCACTTTCCACGTGTTAGATGACTCATCCTTTTCCTTTAGAATCATTTCTAATGTACAGCTCTTCGTCCTGGAATAACACTTGTCATCGTCTCTCCATGTTCAATGTTTGGGGAAAATAGCTCCACTTTCATTTTAATGGAAATCAGAGGCCTCCTTGTATCACCATTTCCAATTGCTTTTGTTCTTATCAGACAGGATGAGGTTACTAATCTTCATAAGATACCTCAGAATGAAGCCAAGTCCATTCTAAGCTAGGGACAAATGACACCCTGCAATGATTAACACCATCTGTTGGTGGTACACGGAGCTGAGTTGCTTTGACTTATTAGAATGGAGCTTGGAAAATTTAGAAACTGGATAAGCATTCAAAATCACGTAGTGAAAATGTTATTACCTGTTCTTTTCTCTCCTTCTTTGGTAGAACTATGATTTTTGAATCATGTTGGCTTTAATATTGTGGTATTTCCGCTGTGAATGTCTCTCTGCTGGCTCAGTGATATGTCTGAGTTGGGACAAAATTCTCTTCTGGTAGGAGTTCTGGGTGGGTGAGAAGTCAGGCCCTGTGCAGTGGCCCTCATCCCCCTGTCCACTTTCCTCACAATTCATACCTTCCTGGTTCCTAGTTTTCTTTTTTCTTTTGTGAATCTCCAGAGGCATCTTTGTTATTGCTTATCTCCCAGTACTCCTTGGTTTTGGGCATGGTTTGATCCTTTTGCCTTTTTGTTCTAATTTTCTAATCAGTGTCATGAAGGCTCAGTCGCACGATCTCTGATCTCAAAATTGTATTGTTTTATGAGACAATAATTATGTTTTGGTAAAACTTTTTTTTTTTAAGATTTTATTTATTTATTTGAGAGAGAGAGCGAGCGAGCAGGGGGAAGGAGCAGAGGGAGAGGGACAGGCAGACTGCGTGCTGAGCGTGGAGCCTGACACGGGGCTCGGTCTCATGACCCTGAGATCATGATCTCAGCCGAAAGCAGGAGTCAGACACTTAACCAAGTGAGCCACTGGTACCCCATATTTTGGTAAAACTTCTGTGTCATGGTATTAAGATCAGTGGCCATAACTTTTGTTACTGAGCTCTTTGTTTTTCATTCCTGAGAATTACTAACTAGTTTCTCAACTATAGCCTCATTTCCCTTGCTACTATTTAGACTCATTTATTGAGTAATTACTATGTTCTGGACACTGAACTAGGCACTGGGGATGAAATAAATGAGACATTCTCCTGCTCTCTCGCTTTATAGTATAAGCTATAGTAGTTTCAGCCGTCTTCCCCAATTCCAGTTTAAAAGTCTTTTGATCAGGTCCGCAGAGTTCATTTATAGCACATTCATCTTGACCTCACGAGGTGAGTGCGGTATTTTTCTTTCCAGAAGCTCTTTCTTCAGGCCTTAGAAACTGTGAACCCAGAAACAAAACCGCCCTTCCACATCCTCCCTATCGCTGGCGTTTACTTCCTCCTTCTCTGCCGAGTTACAGGTTTCAGCCGGTGGGAGCAATGAAATATGGGTCCTGTGCCCTTGACTTTTCCCATTTCTCACCAGGAGTTTCACCTTCTCGAGTTCAGTGGCTTGATATTGTTGGCATCCAGTCGGCTTGTAACTTAGTCTTGTCGTCATCCACTTAGCACGCGCGGCCAGCCCGGTACAAACCTTGAAGAAATCACCTCAATCCTAAAGACATGATTCCCAAAGCTTTATTTTAGACAAAACATGCATGTTGTATATGACACACAGCACTGGTCCGTCTAGAAATCTTCTACCCATTTATCCCTCTTCTATTTATTGAGCACCTTCTGTGTGCAGACTGGCCGAAATCCCTGTATCAGCCTCCTTTTGCTGCTGTAACAAGTTATCACGCACTTAGTGGCTTAAAACAGCGCAGATTTAATTTCTTATTGTTCTGGAGGTGAAAGGACTACACTGAGTCTGTTGGGTGAAAATCAAGGTGTTCGCAGGGCTGCGTTTCTTCTGGGGACTGAAGGAAAATCCGTTCTTGCCTTTTTGAGCTTCTGGAGGCTCCTGGCTCTGTGTTGCTCTGACCTGTTTCCATGTCACATCAGCTCCTCTGACTTTGCCCTCCTGCATATTTCAGAATAGTCTTCCCCTCTCAAGGTCCCCAGCTTAATGCACCTGCATGGTCCCTTTTGCCATGCGAGGCAGCACATTCATGGGCTTCGGGGATTAGGACGTGGCTATCTGTGGGGAGCCACGATTAACTGCCCCCAAGTCTCTATCCTCTTGTTCCTTTTGTAGTGAAATAGTGCTGCTACTAGCCTGAGCCTGAGTCTGTCAGGTTTACTTTTTCTGATGAACGGGCAACATTGCCCATTAGTTTATCTGCATTATGATTTAAAATATGTTAGACCAGGTCTTAAGATGAGAACAGTTTTGCCCGGGATATCCGTACATAATAAAAACCTAGGCAGTTTAGTTCATGTTGCAAGTGGTAGAAACATATAGAAATATCACTCCCATAAAAACATCTTGATATTTTTTAAATGTCGATCTAAACAAATAATTAAAATGGACAGACACACAAATGCAGGAGACTCAGTAATTTCTGATCAGGAAAAGTCCATTTAGAAATACTGTTTATTATCCTAAAGTAAACCAAATTAGGGGTTTGGAGTGGGAAAGCAATCCACAGAGGGAATCTAGTTTGTCTCTCTCTCTCTCTCTTTTTTTTTTTTTTATGGCTTTTTGTTCATAAACACAGAGTAGCCAAGAAAATTTCTAACCACTAATTACTGTGGTGTAAATTTTATAAATAATATAACATTAGAAATTCCCAAAACATGAATGGTCCTGTAGAACCAGTGATTTTTTTTTTAAAGATGTCCAACACATTTTAAGAAAAACAAAAACAGAAACTGATTGAGTTCATGTAAATATTGAAGGAACTGCTTAAAATTTTCTTCCTGGATATATTGTGTTGCTCTCTATGCTTGCTGTTAAGGCTGAGAGCTTAAGGGTCTGAGTGTGGCTCAAGTAGGGAAAGAGATGAGCTTCTAACAAGAAATATTTATATTTTGTGTTTTATAATGAGACACAGGAATAATTTGGGTTTTTTTTATTATGTTCAGTTAGCCACTGTATAGTACATCATTAGTTTTTGATGTAGTGTTCAATGATCTATTAGTTGCGTATAACACCCAGTGCTCATCACAGCACATGCCCTCCTCAATACCCATCACCCGGCTACCCCATCCCCTATCCCCGTCCCCTCTGAAACCCTCAGTTTGGTTCCCAGAGTCCATAGTCTCTCATGGTTCATCTCCCTCTCTAATTTCTCCCCCCTCAGATTTCCCTCCCTTCCTCTATGTCCTCCATGCTATTCCTTATGTTCCACATATGAGTGAAACCATATGATAATTGTAGGAATAATTTGTTGAAATGTCTTATGTTTAACTTCACTCGCATCCAGGTAACCTTAAGCTTTTGATTTTTTTTTTTTAATTTTCTAGTGAAACAACAGTCAAATCAGAAGAAGTTGATAAAGATGGGCAGCCCTTGCTGTTTCTCTCTGTGCCACACATTAAGATCAGGAGCTTTGGGCAGTTGTCACGCTTCCTGCTTACTGCCAAAGACACAAAGCTGAAGGAAGCACAGGCCTGTATCGAAGGTGATAGCTTTGCTCCAGTCTGTAATTTGAACTTCGAGAATCATAATCTTGGGGGGAATCAATTGTTACAGTCTCTTAGAAAAAGTTCTGTAGCCTAAAAGGTAAAAAGTCCTATGTTCAACTTCATAAAAATGTCATTCATTTTTCTTGGCTGAATATCATGCTTATATCCAATTTCTACTTTAAAATGAAAAGCCTAATGCTTTACCCCTAGCAAGCTTCTAGATTTCTAATTTTAGCATGTGGTTTAAAGAGAGGCTTCCTAGCTTCTGGAAAGACCAGAGGCCTGTAGCCTTTGAGGTCCACATGGGAAAGAAGACAGATTAGCAGGGCCGGCGCCAGAATCCTCCCTCTACTCTGTCTCCTCTAAAATGAATGGAGAAGAGAGTGCAGAATAATCTCACTTTGCATTGGTCTCAGCCCCGTTCCACTGTGGGCTGCACAGCCTTCTGTGAATAGTTACACTCATTCGAGGGAAAGTGTTTTTCTTCTTCATTAAGGATGTAGATTTTTATTGTCTAAGCATCTAACATACAAAAAAGAATGTGATCAGTTGCTTGCTGTAATGGTACTCTCACTTTTTCTTATGAGTAGAAAGACCTAACAGTAGATAACGATGTCGTATACATGTTTTGCTTCTTTGGAATCCTGTGACTAGAAGGTCCCATGGATGAGGTGCCTGGGTCCTGCCTCTCACCATTCTTGTGTCTACTGCTGTGACATGGGAAGATGATCCTTTAAAAAAAGAATTCTTTAAGATGTAAACCTTAGGACAGCAGCTTCTTCTTATCTCTTGCCAACTCTTCCTTATTAGGCTACTGTACATCACAGCTATTTTGCTGAGAAGGAATGAAATCTTCAGAGTAAAACTGAATTCAAGGAGATTGTTAATAGCATCAAATTCAATTTAGCATATGAACTTAATACATAGACTGGCTGCTATATATCTAGTTTGGCTAAATGTGTACCCTTTGCTGCTTTCTGTAAGAGTTCTGGGTACAACTCCCAGTTTTGGGTCCAAATTCCATGGTGCATGGCAATTCGGGGGTCAGGTTTCTGTCTTTCCCCCAAATTCATCTAGTACCTTCTTTACATGAGTCTTTATGAGATGACTGCCATAAGGGTGATTAACTTGAGATGCTCAGTAAATGGATGATTCCTACATCTCCTTTCCCTGCCCCTCCCCTGATGTCTTTTCTAGGAGGCCCTACGCCTTTTGTGCTATTTCCTGACGCCGTAGTCTGCTCCCTGTTGCAGCGTTACTGCCATCCCCGTGCTTCTCTTCATTTCATTCAGGTCGAGTTTTCTGAACTAGTCCTGTAGGCCTTCTCTCCCTCCTTGTCCAAATGCATATATATTTCATCTTACTTGAATTCCTCCTTCCCAAATAAGGCTTTGCCCCCTTCTTCCTCACTTGCAACTTCATGGTTCTTTGGCTTTTACCAAATTCTGTTTTAAGCATCTCCAGGGTCGACTTTCACACCTATGTCAGCCTTGATCATGAGTTAGTATTGAAGTTTTTCAGTGTAATTTTGGTATGTGTGTAAGTACTGGGCAGATTTGTTTTTCCAACCCGAACATCAAAAGGCATTGAAAATATTAGCAGTTTGAACAGGTGGAAAAGATTGGCAGTGGCTCTGTAGACTGAGAGAAACAGGCTACTTTGGAAAGAAAGCATTTGTGAACACTGAGCACTGGTGCATACACACACACACACACACACACACACACACACACGCAGAGTTCTAGTGATGATTCTTCTAAGGAGACCAGTATTTCTCTATCTTCAAATCAATTCTGAATATATTGATTGGATGCCCATGCTGGACAATACCCCACAGTCAGCTAAAGAAAAAAGAAGGTCTTGTTCTTTGTCTCATTAGAGATTTGCTGTAGAGAGATGATGCTTCAGTACAAGGGAGAGCATCTCAAGGAGTACAAGAAAGCTCCGAAACACAATAGAACCTGAGAAGCAGAGATTCATTCAAATGGGGCCCATCCGAGCAAGCTTAATGAAAAGATGCACATTTGGGTGGGTTTCAGAGGATTTGTTAGTCTTTATGTTTCTTGCCACAGAAGACAAAGAGGATCATTTTTATTCATTTATTTGTTTGATCAGCTAACAAAGATCCCGTAACAAAAATCCTGGGTTTGGATTATAACACAATGAAAGAAGACACCTCCGTCGTAAATATTCTGGACAAAATCACCAAGGACGAAGATCCTGAAAGTGAGATTAAGATGAAGCTCGGCAAGCTCCTTAAGCAGCTGGATCTGCACCTACTGAATCGTTCCCTCAAACATATTTCATTGTGAGTCCTTTAGAAAACAGAAACCTCTAAAAATTAGTTACAAAAAGTGCTTTCCGAGTTTTTTTTAACACACACACACAAATAAAGTATGGAAGTTATAGCTATTGATTTAACATTAATTTCTTATAGGATTTATTTATTTGAGAGACAGCACATGCGTGCTAGGGTGGGGGTTGGGGGAAGGGGCAGAGGGAGAGGAAGATAGAGAATTCACACCAGCTCCCCGCTAAGCACGGAGCCTGACGCAGGGCCAGATCCCAGGACCCTGAGATCATGACTTGAACCAAAATCAAGAGTCAAACTCAACCCACTGAGCCACCCAGGCACCCCTTAACATTAGATTTTATTGGAATAAGATTTTAGTTTATTG
This sequence comes from Ursus arctos, assembly GCF_023065955.2. Taxonomy (NCBI): domain Eukaryota; kingdom Metazoa; phylum Chordata; class Mammalia; order Carnivora; family Ursidae; genus Ursus; species Ursus arctos. The sequence continues at coordinate 10,350,099 of NW_026622986.1, forward strand.
CATGGATATTTCTAATTCTAAAACTTAAAAGTTCGCAGTTAGCATTACTAAGGCTTTCTGCAGGGTTTCACCTGATTCTGAGGACACGAAGTGGCCTTGTTATTTTTAGGCTCCTCAGGCTACGAGATAAATGACTAAATAGTAATGCAAATACCGTGTAGAGTTTGTAAGGTTTAGAACTTGCTCGTTTTTCTAGTTTTTTTCTAGTATTAATAGTATTACCACTAAGAAATGAAGTGAATATTTAAATGAGTATATTTAATGTTGCATTAAATAGGAGTCACTGATTCTTGGTGTTTTGACAGTATTGTCAGATTATAACATGACTAAAGCTAACTGCAATATTTTAGTTGTGGTATAATTTAATGACAATTTTAATTATAAAAAACAATCCCCCCCCCGAAATGGAATATTTTCATGTGTTTACTGGAGATTCTCTTTTAGAGTGTTAAAATGAGTTTCTTACCATTCATTTCAGAGAAATATGTTTAAACCCAACAATTGTTAAGAACGATATAGAACTGCTGAAACATTTCTCAGGAAAAGGAGAACAAACCGTCCTGGAATCTATCGACTATACCTCAGGTTTATATTATTCTCAGATACGTTTTGTGTTGTGTATAGTAATTATCATCTCCAAATGCTTCGATAGCTACATTAGGATGGAATATTTGAAAAAATGAACACTTAAAACGGGAATATTTTTTTTTTTAAAAAAACCAACATATTTATTTTTTTTAAACCAACATATTTTACTTTTCAGAGCGCCTTTTAATTGATCAATAATTGGTTTCAGATTATGAATTTTCAAATGGATGTCGAGCCCCACCTTGGAGACAAATTCATGGGGAGATTTGTTACGTGCTGGTGAAGCCACATGATGTTGAAACGCTGTGCATTACTTGTAGTGCAGAAGGAGTATTTTTAAATGGTGTAAGTAATTTTTTAAGAACCATGTTGACTTTGGTGCTAACTCCGTCTCTGTAAACGCAGGCCCGTCTCCAGGACTGAATCCTGACAACCACAGAAAATGCGATACTGTTCTGTGGGATTGAAGCAGATCCCTTTGCTATGGTGTTTGCTGAGCAAATCCAAAATTGTTTCAGAATTAGCCCCAGTGTTCCCCATTGCAGGTCATTAAGTGAGTCTTCTAAGAAATGACCTTCAAATGGACCCACGCCACCTTATAAAATGAAAACCTCCTTAACAGTCAGTTCACTGATTAGTTGTATGAGTATTAGGGGAAAGAAGAGGCAGAAAAGGAGACCTGAGGTAACACAGAAGCAATAATTACAGCTTTTACCCTAAGACTGGAGAGGACAAAGGGAAGGGGGGGCATTAAAACATGGGAGCTTGGAGGAAGTGCCCCATGAAGCTGGGACTAAAATGCCTAGTGAGGGGGCATCGCTGGGCTGGGCTGGTGCCTTTAAGATCTCAGAAGGTGGACCTTGCAGAGCTGGGACTCAGACCTCAGAGGCGTAGATCCTACTTACTTTGGTGATGGTCCCTTAGGAGTTCAGAAGGGGACCCCCCTACAGAACTGGGACCCACGTCTCTGAGGAGTGGTCACTTCCAGGCTGTGCTGGTCCCCTCGGAGCTCAGCGGGTCTCCATGAAGCCAGCACCCAGACCTCTGAAGAGTGCACTGCCCAATTAATGCTGGTACCTCAGGAGCTCACAGGAGGATCTTTGCAGAACTGAGACCCAGATCTTTGAAAATGGAGCGCTGGTCGGTTTATAGTGGTATTTCTGAGGGGGGCATCATGAGCCAGGTTCTGGGAGTGTAGGGGAAAAAACCCTGGGAATTTGAACCAACTGTTACTACTGGAAGCAGCGGCCACTGCCAGGGGCAAAGGCCACTGCTGGGTTGACTCTAACAGGAACGGTGCGCAAGGAGAAGCAGCATGTCCCTTTCTGCCTCCTCCAGCTTTTCAGTCTCCCTTTTACTTCCTGCTGACTGAAGCTGACCTAAGCTGGCAAAGGAGAAACACAGTGTGACAATTCCCAGCCCTGAGGATCACTGAGCATAGTGATGGCCTTCTAAACCTTCTACGTTAAAACTTTGTATGTTTAGTCTCATGCCTGTTCGCTGAACTTAACTAAGAGCTCGGCTTTCTCCTTGGCAATACCCTGCCCTTGGTGTCTTCAATGTAATTTGGGGCCTCAGAGGCAATATCTGTAGGGAGAACCCAAATCCTTAATGGGGACCCCTTATCACAGGGGACTGTTTGGAAAATGGCTGCCTCTTTGTTTGAATTGGTATCAAAATGCTGGTGCCGTTTTCTTGATGACCAGCAGGCATCACCTGTAACATGCCTGGGGGGCTTGTCTTCTCAGCATGACACTGTGCTTATGTCTGCACAGACGAGGAAGACGACCTCAATATGATTTTTCTTTTGGTTTGTTTCGATACTCGAAGAAAGTGAAATTTCCCATTAGAAAATCAGAGACTTTGACTTTCTAGAATGGGGCAAGGAGACTTTGTTTCTATCAAAGGCTATTGACCTACGTATAACTTTATTTGCTATGGAAATCTCTAAGTGTTCCTCTCAATTTCAAAAATGAAAAGGACATGAAATAACTCGGTAATTACAGCAAAATGCATACCATGCTAGAGTTACATGGGTGTGTGTGAGGTTTTGTATGTATATACGGTTATGTGTATATATAACACCCTCCAGTTTTTATATGCATTTGGTTAGGGCAAAACCAAATCTTTCCTAGCAGGGTAGGCAAGCAAAGGAAAATGAGGAAGGGAAAGAGACAAAAAGAAAGAGGTACAGACACAAAGGGTGGAGGGACAGATGGTTACGTGGAGGCTGTAATTCTAGGAAATAAGCCTACAGCAATTGCACTACATACAGAACAAGAGCAGAGTGTGACACATAGTAGCTTTTCTGTGGTGCCATTCTGATCTTGGGGCCTTCTATGACTTCATCAGGGGCTCTTGAAGTCATAATGCTTTTTTGCATTAGAAGGGTACAGAGGGAAGGAAGCTCTCGATTCTTTGCCGACTAGCAGAGTACCCTACATGCATACAGGAGGTACTCAATAAAGGCATGATGAATGTATGGTTGGATGGATGGATGGATGGATGGACAGACGGACAGATGGATAACTTAAAGAGGGAAGGGTTTTGCCTATATTTTTGATATATAAAGACCACCACATGGAGTATTGATAGAAGAAAACAATATGTGGGCTTGGATAGTGATGTATTGATCAGATTCAATTAATAATTAATAATAGCACCAAAATTTTTTTCCCAAAGGGCAAAACAGATGATGAAGGGGAAATTAATTATGAGAGAAAAAGTGAAATTTATAAAGACCTTGTCACATTTTTAAAAGAAAAATCAGCAAAATTTTCAGAAAATATGTCTAAACAGGTAAGTTTATAGACTCTTGAAATTTCATAGCATAGTGTTACTTGACTAAACTTTCTGTTGAGAGTAATTCTGCCTATTTTTGGCCTCTGCTTCTAATTTTTAGAATTGTTTTTCTCAGTATATTATAAAATAAATATTGTAAGTGGAATACTTTCAGAAAGTTTCTGATTCTCTTTAGGTAATAGGTGTAAAATATTTCAGATTGCTTTCTAAATAGCACTTTTCATCTTCCCTTTTGAATTAATAACACTAAGAACAAAGTAGTCGGCCCTATTAACAAAGCCTAGATGTTTTGATTATTTTTATCCTTTCTGGGCATCCCATGATTCTAACCTAATTGGATTGTCTCAATAAGTGTGTCAACTGCATATGCATAAGAGCTGTGCTTCCTTTGTGTCTTTCATGGTTTTTGAAATAGTGTTGGACGAAGAAATTAGTGAATATAGTTATGAAATAAAGTCTTGATTGAAGCTGATGTGGGTAAGAAACAATATGCAAGAAATACTAATGTGAAACACTTAAGCTCCAGGCTGATTGTCAAGATGATGTCAATTCCGCAAACCCCACATCAGATAATTTATCAGGTCCATTATTTTTCTTCTGACCCTGCCACTTCCAGATCACTCTATTTTCTTACTATACTGATGCTACTCTTACCCTGAAACTTCTCTTTGTCGTTGCGTCCTGCAAGGTTTTTTTTATTTCTTGGTGTTTGATCACCTATTTCCTGGACTCCAGTTTCCTTTGTTGTTGTCATCAAATACCTATATAAAACAAAATTTGCCATTTTGACCACTTCGTGTACCATTGAGTGGCATTAATTACATTCATAAAGTGCAACCATTACCACTGTCTACTCAAACTAAAACTCTGTTCCTATTAAGCAGTAACTCCCCATTCCTCCTCCTCCAGCTCCTAGGGACCTCTAAGCTATTTTCTATCTCTGTAAGTTTGTCTTTTCTAGATATTTCAGAGAAGTGGAATCATATAATATTTATCCTTTGGTGTTTTCCTTATTTCATTTGCATAATGTTTTCATGGTCCATCCATGTTGTAGCACGTGTCAGAACTTCATTCCTTTTTATGGCTGGATAATATTCCATTTGTGTTTATAACCACATTTTGTTTATCCATCATCTGTTGACGGACACTTGCATTGTTTCACTTTTTGATTATAGTGAAAAATGCTATAAATACTGGTGTACAAGTATCTGAGTCCATTTCAGTTTTGGAGGGTATATACCTAGAAGTGGAATTTCTGGGTCATATGGTAATTCTGTGTTTAACTTTTAGAGGAACCGCCAAACTGTTTCTGCCTAAATTGAACCATTTTATATTCCTGTACAAGGATTCCAGTTTCTCCACATTCTCACCAATACTTGTTATTTTCTGTGTGTGTGTTTGTATGTGTGTTTTTTATTATAGACATCTCAGTAAGTATGAAGTATGGTATCCCATTGTAGTTTTGATTTGCATTTTCCTAATGATTAGTGATGTTGAGCATATTTTCATGTGCTTACTTGGCCTTTGTATATATTTTTTAAAGAAATGTCTATTCAAGTCCTTTGCCCATTTTAAAAAATGCGTTGTCTTTTTGTTGTTGAGTTGTGGGAATTCTTTATATATTGTGGATATTCATCCCTTATCAGATAGAATATTTGCAAATATTTTCTCCCATTCTGTGGGTTGTCTTTTCACTCATCTTGATAGTGTCCTTTGATGCACAAACATTTTTAATTTTGATAAAGTCCAATGAAAACATTTTTGTTGCCTGAATTTCTGGTATTGTACTTAGGAAACCATTGCCAAATCCAATGTCATGAAGACTGCCCCTGATTTTTCTAAGAATTTCATGACTTTTGCTCTTAAATTTAGGGACAAAGAGTCTTTAAATTTAGGTCTTTGATTCATTTTGAGTTAAGTTTTGTATATGGTGTGAGTAAGGTAAGGGTACAATTTCATTCTTTTGCATATGGATATCCAGTTTTCCTAGCACCATTTGTTAAAGAGATTGTTCTTTCCCCATTGAATGGTCTTGGTATCCTTGTTGAAAATCAACTTACCATAGATGTAGGGGTTTATATGTTGACTCTCAATTCTATTCTATCTTGTCTATCCTCGTACAAGTCCCATACTGTTTTGACTACTATATCTTTGTAGTAGTTTTGAAATTGAGAAGTATGAGTCCTCAAACTTTGTTCCTGTTTTTCAAGACTGTTTTAGCTATTTGAGCTCCCTTTACTTCCAAATGAATTTTAGGTTTGGTTTTACCATTTCTGCACAAAACAGCATAGGGATTTTGACAGGGATTAAATTAATTTATAGACAGCTTTGTACAGCATTGTCATCTTAATATTAATTTTTCTAACCCATGAACATGGGGTGTCTTTCCATTTCTTTGTGTTTCCTTTAATTTTTTTCAGCAGTATTTTATAGTTTTCAGTGTCAAATCTTTTGCCTCCTCGGTTAAATTTATTTCTAAGCATTTTATTCTTTTTGATGCTATTGTAAATAGAATTGTTTCCTAAATTTCCTTTCTAATTTTTCACTGCTAGTGTAGAGAAATAGAAATGATTTTTGAGTGTTGAAATCAGATCTGGCTCTTTTGAATGTGAAATTCAAAATCAAATCCTGCAACTTTACTGAATTCATTTATTAACTCTTTTTTTTTTTTTAATATTTGGGTCTTTCTTTTTTTAAAATATTTTTCTTTTGGGGGGCACCTGGGTGGTTCAGTCAGTTAAGCATCTGCCTTCAGCTCAGGTCATGAATCCAGGGTCCTGGGATCGAGTCCTGCATCGGGCTCCCTGCTCAAGGGGGAGTCTGCTTCTCCCTCTCCCCCACTTGTGCACTCTCTTTCTCACTCTCTCTCTCAAATAAATACAATCTTTAAAAATATATATTTTGCTTTTTTGTTTTTTTTAAGTGGACTCCACGTGGAGCCCAACCCAGAGCTTGATCTTATAACCCTGAGATCAAGGGTCAGACACTTAACTGCCTGAGCCACCCAGGCACCCCAGTCTTTAGTTCTTTCTACATATAAGATCATGTCATCTGCAAACAGAGATAGTTTTACTTCTTCCTTTTCAATTTGGATGTTTTTAAATTTCTTTTTCTTGCCTAATTACTATGGCTAGACCTTTTAGGCCTGTGTTGACCAGAAACAGTGAAAGCTAGCTCCTTGTCTTATTCCTGATATTAGGGGAAAACCTTTCAGACTTTTGCCACTGAATGTGATGTTATCTGTGGCTTTTCATATATGGCCTTTATTATGTTGAGGAAGTTCCCTTCCATTTAGTTTTCCTTTCTTTGGTGTACCCCATAATTTTGGTGGAGCTTCCTGAGTAAAAGAGGCACATAACAAGGAAAAATAGAGGGTTAGCATGTGAAATATCTTTTTTCTCTCTCTCTGTTATTGTTTCTATAATGATAGTTCAAAAATAATTTTTGCTTGGAATTTTAAAGACTTTTTTTCTATGTGGCCTGTTTTGACTTTTCCCATCTAACAAAGCCTTTAGGATCCCTCTTATACATGATATTCTGTAATTTTCATGATGATATGGTTGGTGCTGGTTTTGTTTTTCATTAATGATGACATATGTCCTTCAGAACTAGAAAAATACTTTTTTTTTTATTACATCTTTAGTCATTCCTTCCTTTCTGTTCTCTTTGCTCTCTTTTTGAAACTTGCTAGTTGAATGTTGGGCCTCTGAGATTGATCCTCTGATTTTCTTTTCTATCGCCCACCTTTTACTTTATCTTCACAACATTGTACATATTTTTAAGTAAAGCTCTCATATTTTCAACGTTTTGTTTTTCGGTGTTTATCTCTACAGATCATACGCTTTCATTTCTCTTGGGTAAAATCTAGGAATAAAACAGCAAGGTCATACAGTAGTTGTATGTTTAACTTTTTAAGCAATCAGTAAACAGTTTTCCAAAGTGGTTGTAGTATTTTACATACATACTGGCAGTGTGTGAGAATTGCAGTTCTTCTGCATATTTGTCAATGATTGGTGTGGTTAGTCCTCTGATTTTAGACATTCTGACAGATGTGTGTACTGGTATTTCACTGGGTTTTAATTTACATTTCTTGAGTGCATTCTTTCATATCCTTTTTTTGCCATTCATATATTGTATGCCATAAAGTGTCTATTCCAATCTTTGCCCAGTTTTTTATTAGGTTGTTTGATTTGTTACTGAATTGTGAAAGCGCTTTGTATATATTCTTGGCTTACGTATTCTGTCCAATATATGACTTGTAAGTATTTTCTCCCAGTCTGTGGCTTGTCATTTCATTCACCAACCAGTGTCTTCGAAAAAGCAAATGTCCTCAGTTTTGATGAAGTCCAATTTGTTCATTTTTTTCTTTATAGCATTGTATCTGATAAAGCTTTGCCAAACTCAGTGTCACAAAGATTTTCTCTAATTTTTTTCTAGAAGTTTTCAAATATTAGGTTTTACATTTAAAGTTCTTTTCCTCTGCATATTAATATCTAGTTGTTCCGGCACTATTTGTTGAAAAAAAGCATCCTTTCTCCATTGAATTACCTTTATGCCTTTCTCAAAAATCAGTTGTCTATTTGTGTGAGTATATTTCTGTTCCAGTGATATGTTTGTCTATTTTTGTACCTGTACCACACTGTCTTGATTACTGTAACTTTGTAATAAGTCTTGAAGTCAGGTAGTGTAAATCCTCCAATGGTGTTATTTTTCAAACTTGTTTGGCTATTTTACGTCTTTTGCAGGTCCATTAGAATGTTAGGGTCAGCTTGTCAATTTCTTCATGAAAAGCCTGAAAGAATTATGGTTAAGACTATAATGAATCTATAGGTCAATTTAGAAGGAGCTAATGTCTTAACAGTACTGAGGTTTCCCATCCATGAACAGAGTGTGTTTCTCCATTTATTTAGGTGTTTAATTTTCTCAACAATATTTTGTAACTTTCAGTGCACGGGTCTTGTACATCTCTTGTGAAACCTACCTGTAAGTATTTCATATTTTAGAGGTGTTAAAAAGAAAACCACAGGCCCCAAATGGCATCACTTAGGCCAAATCAACACCAAGAATTATATTATTGTATATTATATAATATATATTATTATTATATTATTTACACCTAAGTAAATGCAGTTTCAACCACCCAGGAATACAACCTATAACCAGTCAACTGGAATTTCCTGGTCACTACCTGGAAATTTACTGATGTACCCCTTCTGCTCCTTTTAGGAAGGCAACCTTGCCTAAACAATACATTCCCTGCTAATAAATTCCTTCTTTTAATGCTCTCTCTGCCTTTAAAAACCTTTCTTCTGTCTAGCTCTGTGGAGCATCTCTCTACTTGCTAGACGGGATGCTGCTAGAATCATGAATCAATTCATAAAGCCAGTTAAATCTTCAAACTTACTCAGTTGAATTTTTATTTAACAAGGACTACAGTTAATGGTAGTTTTAAAATTTCAAGTTGTGATGATCTGTTGCTACTATATAAAAATACACTTGATTAGTATATATTGATGTTTATATTCTGAAACACTTATTAATTCTAGTGTCTGCTTTGTAGATCCCAGTGGGTTTCCTATGTAGATGATCATATTGTCTGTGTATAAAGATCATTTTGCCTCACCTCTTCCTTTCCAAACTCAGTCCCTTTTTTTTCTTTCCTTAATGTACTAGGTGGAACCTCCAGTACAGAATTATATAGAAGTAGTCTCTTGTTCCCAGTGGTAAAGGGAAAACTTTCAGTTTCTTACTACTGAGTATGATGTGAACCATGGCTTTTTCACAGATGAAATTTAAAAGGTTAAAGAAGTTCCCCTCTGTTCCATATTGTTGAGAACTTTTATTAGGAATGGATATTGGATACAAACAGAGAGGGAGACAAACCATAAGAGACTCTTAACTCTAGGAAACAAACTGAGGGTTGCTGGAGGGGCCACGGTGGGGGGATGGGGTAACTGGGTGATGCACATGAAGGAGGGCACTTGATGTGATGAGCACTGGGTGTTACATGCAACTGATGAATCCCTAAATTCTACCCCAGAATCAGTAATACACTATATATATTTTTCAAGTTAACTAACTTGAATTTAAATAAATTTAAATAAAACCCCCAAAAAGGCATGGATATTGGGTTTTATCAAATGATTACCTATTGAGCTAATCCTGTGTTTTTTCTTTTTTAGTTCATTTATGTAGTAAATTACATTGATGAGTTTTCAAAAATAAGCTAACCTTACATTTCTGGAACAAGCCTCATTTGTTCAGATGTAGTATCCTTTTTATATCTTATTGGAGCTCACTTGCTAAGATTTTAAGTTTCACATCAATATGAGGTTATTAGTGTGTAGTTTTCTTTAATATCTTCAGTTTCGGTTATCAGAGCGATACCGGCCTTCTAGAATGAGTTGTGAAGTTTTTTCTCCTCTGCAATTTCTGGAAGAGTTTGTGTAGAATTGGTATTGTTTCTTTCTTACATGTTTGGTAGTGAAGCCATCAGGGACTGGAGTGCCCTTTGTAGATAAGTTTTTAAACAACAGATTTCAATTCCTTTAATAGTTAGGGCCATGCAGGTTATCTGTTTCTTCTTGAGGGAGTTTTGGTAGATTGTCTTTTAATTAATTTATTTATTTATTTATTTATTGTATTGGGGTAAAGTACACATAACCTTTGCCACTTTAACCATTTTATTTTTTAATGTAACTAATCTTTACCCCCAATGTGGGGCTCAGACTTACAGCCCCAAGATCAAGAGCCACGTGCTCCACCAACTGAGCCAGCCAGGCGCCCCCGTAGATTGTCTTTAAAGGAAATTGTCCATTTCATTTACGTTGTCAAATTTATTGTCATATACTTGTTTGTAGTTATTCTTTCGTCTCTAATGTCTGTAGAATATGTAGCTATTGTTGCCTCTCTTGTTTCTGATATTGGTCATTGGTGTTTTTATTTTTTCTTGATACATCTGGATAGAGGTCTCTTGATTTTCTCAATTTCCTCAGAAACTTAGCTTTTAGTTTCATTGATTTTTCTCTGTGTTTTTTTTCTACTTCACTTTGGTATTTATTATTTCTTCTCTTATTTTTACTTTGTGGATTTAATCATGTGGTTTTTGATGTTAAGTTCTCCCACATTCTTGCTGATTTTCTATCAGTTGTTGACAGAGAGGGTTTGAAGTGTTTCAACTATAATTGTGGATTTGTCTAATTTTTCTTTTAGCTCTGTTTTTATATTTGCAGCTCTGTATATGCATTTAAGATCGATATATCTTCTTGATAGATTGATCATTTTATCATTATGTGATGTCCCTCTCTCTTCTTGGTAATTTTCCTTTATCTGAAGTCTACTTAACTGGATATTTTTATAGCCACTCCAGCTTTCTTTTAACTACTGTTTGCATGTTGTATCTTTCCCCTCTTATTACTTTCAAGCTACCTGTATTGTTATATTTGAAGTGAGTTTCTAGATAGCATTTAGTTGAGTCATTTTTAAAATTAGTGAAACTCGATTAATGTGTCTATTGACGCCTTTAGATCATTTACAGTTAATCATTGATATGTTAGGGCTTACGTTTGCCAGTTTGGTTTCTGTTCCGTCTAGTGTTCATTTCTGTTTTCTTTTTTCCTGCATTTCTATGGATTACTTGAACATTTTTTAGAATTCTACTTTGATTTATCCGTAGCGTCTTGAGCGTACGTCTTTGATTTTGTGTACGTATAGATTTTGTGTGTGTTTGTGTTTACTGTGGGTGTTGTACCATATTATGCATACATAATTAATTATAATCTGTTTGAAATTATACCAGTTTGAGTGAAGCGTAGAAACCATGTCTCCTTCAAACAATAATTGCCTTTGACTCAATTCCTTGCAACTCCTGATGTGTCACAAAAAGAAAAACTGTCAAAGTATTCTTCCTTTACGAATATACTGTGTGAGAATTTATGTCATTTCTCGTTTAACATAAACTTCTTACAAAAGCTGTAATACTATTACACTGATGAGACGAAAAATTAATACAATTTTAGTAACAAAAAAAGAAACCATATCTCCTTTTACGTCCCTTTACCCTCTCTCTTATTTGTAATTTTCTTTATTTCTTCTATGTACATTGATAACTGTATGAGACAATGTTATATTTTGCTTCAACCGTCAAACTTCATTTAGAAAACTCAAGAGCAGAATGAAAGTATTTACCCACACTTATTCTTTTCCATTGTTGTTCTTTTCTGCTGTTGCAAGTTTTCTTCTTTTATCATCATGTGTCTTGGCACGGATTTCTTTGAATTTGTTTGTTTAGGGTTTCCTCAGCTTCTTGAATCTTAGATTTATGTCTTTTTCCAAGTTTGAGAAAATTTCAAATCTTGTTAGAATACATTTTTAGTCTGACTCTCTCCCTCCTCTCTTTCTGTTACTCTGATGACATGAATTTTGGAATTTTTGTTATGGTCTCACAGATCTTGAGGCTCTGTTCATTTTTTTTTCAATGAATTTTCCCCTTTTTATTCATATTGGGTAATTTCATGGAAGTTCATGGATTCTTCCCTTCTGTCCTCTCCATCATATTGTTAGGCCTATCCAGTGAGTTTTATTTTGGCTTATAAAATTCAGTTTCAAAATTTCTTTTTGAGTCTTCTTCATATCTTCTATTTACTTGTTGAGACTTTCTAGTTTTTTATTTGTTTCAAGTCTTCTTAATTGCTCACTGAAACATTTTTTTGATGGCTGCTTACCAGATTTTTCCAACATCTATTTCATCTTGGTATAAGCATTATCCTGTGCATTATTGTTTCTCATTCGGTTTGTGATCTTCCTGGTTCTTGGTAGGGTGAGTGATCTTTTATTGTCTTGGACATTTGGGGCATTATGTTATGAAATTCTGGATTTTACTTAAATCTTTTGTTTTTAGCAAGCCTTCTCAGGCACTTCACTGGCAGAATCTGGAGGTCCTGCAAAATCTGATTTCTTCACTTAGTTTCCATTGACAACTCTGGTGGTATGGTGTGCTTCATTACCATTGGACAGGGGTGGAAGTTGAGTTCCCACGAAGCTTTTGCTGACGCTACCCTGGCTGGGATGGAGAGAGTGCCTTCCTACATTCTTCCCATGGGGCCTCCACTTAACCCATGGAAGATGAGCCCATTGCTGCTTGGAGGTGGTGACTTCATTGCATCTCTTAAGATAATCACATGATTATCCTTCTTTTGCCTGTTGATGACCATTTACATTGATTTTTGAGTATTGAACCAACATTCAACCCTGGGATAAATCCCACTTGATCATTATGTCTTACCTGTTTGATATTGCTGGATGAAATTTGGTAATATTTTACTGAGGATATTTGCATCTATAAACATAAAGGATATGGGGTAGTAGTTGTCTCTTAATGTCTCTGTCTGGTTTTGGTATCTGGGTAATGTGGCCACAGAAAATGAACTGGGAAATATTCATTTACTTTTCTTCTTTCTGGAATTCTTTGTGTAGATTGGATATTATTTTCCTTAAATGTTTGATAGAATTTGCCAGTGAAGCCATCTGTACCAGGGGCTTTCTTTGTTGGAATATTTTTATATTGAGAATTTGATTTCTTTAATAGAGAACTATTCAGATTTCTTTTTCATGTTGAGCTTTGGTAGTTTGTGTGTTTCAATGAATTCATACATTTTAGCCAACTTATCTAATTTATTGGCATCAAATACATCTTCTCATTATTATCCTTTAATGTCTGGAAGATCTTTTGTGATGACCCCTCTTTCATTTCTAATATGGGTCACTTGAGTCTTCCCTCTCTTTATTCTTGATGAGTCTGCAAAGAAGTGATTGATTTTATTAAAAGAACAGCTATTTGTTTCATTGATTGTCTTTATTGTTTGGCTGCTTTCCTTTTTATTTTATTTCTGCTCTATAATTTTTTCCTTCTGATTTTTTTTTGGTTTAATTTACTCTTATTTAATCTCTTAATTTGGAAGCTCTTTATTAGCCATTGATTTGAGACCTTTACTTTTTCTACTATAAAGTTTTATTCTGTAAATTTCTTTATAAACACTACATAAACTACATCCCGTAGATTTTGATATGTTTTCATGCAAATTAATATATCTGAAGATTTTCCAGGTACCTTTCTTTTACTGATTTCTAGTTTAATTACGTTCTATTAAGAGAAGATTATTTATATGATTTTAGTCCTTTTAGCTTTGAGGATGTTTGTGTTATGCCCAGAATGTGGTCAATTTTGGGGATTCTTTTTTCGTGTGCATTTGAGAAGAAGTATGTTCTGCTGCTGTTGGGTAGTACATTCTACAACTGTCAGTTTTGTCAGTTTGGTTGATAATGTTACTCAGCTCTTCTGTATTATCAATTTTTGCATGCTTATTTTGTTGATCACTGAGCAAGAAGTTTTGAAGTCTCATAATTGTGGGTTTACTTTTGCTTTATGGATTTTGAAGTTCTGTTGTTTGGTGAATACACAATTAGAGTTGTGTTGACTAGTTGTCATTATGTATCTCCCTCTTTAAGTCTGATAATACTTGTTTTGAAGTCCATTTTGTTTCATTTTTAATGTAGCCATTCCTGCATTTTTTGATTGTTCGTTGCATGGAAAGTGGGTTTTTTAATACCACAAAGAGTTGGTTTTCCTTTTTCATCCAGTTTGATGATTTCTTTTAACTGAAATTTTAAAATTAATTTTATTTAATGTAACTAGTGATAGAGTTTAATTTAAATGTACTGTCTTGCTACTTGTTTCTTATTTGTTCCATTTGTTCTTTGTTCTTTTTTCCTCTTTTTCTGCCATTTTTGTATTAATTGAGCTTTTAGAAATGGTTCTATTTTATTTATGCTGTTTGTCAGGTATACTTCTTAAAAGTTTCATGGTTGCTGCCCTGGGGTGTATAATGTATGTCCCTAATTTATCCTCTCACCTTTAAATATTATCTTACCATTTCACAAGTAGTTTTAAGAACCTTACCACAGTACACCTTCAGTGCCTCTCCTTACCCTTGGCACTATTGTCATGCATTTTTTTGCATGGTATTAACCTCTCAATACATTGATACTATTTTTTTATTATTATGTTCAATTAGCCAACATGTGGTACATCATTAGGTTTCGATGGTAGTGTTCAGCGATTCATTAGTTGTGTATAACACCTAGTGCTCATCATAACACGCACCCTCCTTACTACTTTTGCATTAGAGAGTCTATTAGATTCTAGAATGATCAAAATAATACAAAGAGTCTTTTATATTTTTACCATTTCTACAGATTTTCATTTCTTTGTGTAGATGTGGTATGATATTCCTTCTGAATGAAGAACTTCATAGACATTTCTCTAGCACAGGCCTTCTGGCAGTGAATCCTCTGCTTTTGTTCATCTGTGGAAGTCTTCATTTTGGGGCGCCTGGGTGGCTCGGTCAGTTAAGCATCTGCCTTCAGCTCAGATCATGATGCCAGGGTACTGGGATCAAGTCCCATGATGGGCTCCCTGCTCAGGGGGGAGCCTGCTTCTCCCTCTCCCTTTGCCCCTTCTCCTGTGCTCACCTGCTTTCTCTCTCTCTCGATTGATCTGCCTCTCAAATAAATAAATAAAATCTTTTAAAAAAATTCTTCATTTTGCCTTTATTTTTGAAAGCTTTTTTTTTTTTTTTAGTCTCTGTTTAAAATTTTGGGTTGACAGGTCTTTTATTTTACTACTTTAAAGATGTCATTCTGTTTTCTTTTGGCCTGCATTGTTTCTGGTAAGTCTCTTTTAATTGTTATGTTTCTCCCTCTGTCTGTCATGTGTCTTCTGCCTCTGGCTACCAGCAAGATATTCTCCTTATCCCTCATTTCAGCAATTTGCACATGATGTGTCCCAGTCAAAACGGCGTTTGAGTTTAGATTTTTCTGGTGGTGGTGAGGAGTGAATAGGTCCAACCCTGCTGTCGTATCTGTGTGTGCTGCAGCTGGGGGGCGGGGAGGGATTGCGGTGAGGTGGGAGCTTAGGAACTTCACAGTTCTGTCAGCCTAGCTCCAACAGAGACCTGAATCTTGAAGCGGCTCTTCTCCAGTGTGTGTCACTAAGCAACGCAAGTTAGTTATGTCAGAGACTTCCTTTTCTGAAGTTTTCACCAGTGTTAATTTTCAGACAGCACCAGATAATTCAGATGTGATATCACTGTAAAAATTATTCTTGTTTTTTGTATATAAAGGATGTTAGATTCAGTGAAGAATGGAAAAAAGAAAAGGAAGAGCCTAAGGAGGCACCTAAGAAGGAAGAAGCCGCCGCCCCTCATAAAGCACTTCCTGCTTCCGGCAAGAGTATGCTGGAGAAGAACCAAATTAATTTTGGGAGGAGTCAAATGACCAAAAGATTAGAGCCAAGTTTAAACTGGAAGGCCACTGTCGATTTCAAAGAGTATGTAGAAGCTTGCATGAGGGGTTTTCTGATACATCCGCAGTCACCATGTTTAGCTAACTTTTAAAATAGGTTTATGTCACAATAGAAAAGTACAGTAGATATTGACATCTCCCTCCAAAATGCAGGTTGCTCCCTCCCTGCTTCTCTTCATATTCCAAGTAGAAGGATTTGTCACGAGTAGCGTTTACATGTGGGCACCAGAAGGGAAGGGAAGAACACAATTCACTCGGTTGGTAAGTCAGGGCAAATATCACGTGAAAAAGATGATAAAAGACGTGGAGAAATCTCACGGGTAATGTAGACATAGCGGTAGGGACCTGATTAAGTAAGTGCTAGGAGAATTTAGAATGATTAAATAATGTGAATCAAGGAAATCTTGATACAGACAGTGTCTTGTTTCTTTAACAGAACTTTAAGTAAATACCATAGAAAGGCTAGAGCTTCCAAAAATGAACAGGCCTAAATGAAGTGGACGCTGGTTTGATGAACGTCTGACATATAGAAAACTAGGTCCATTTAGGGACCTCTGTAAATAGGTGCCAAAGCACAGATTAAGGCCCAGTGTTACATAAACGTCACAGCAGTCAGAAGTGCCTAGAGCACTTTTTAAATTGGCAAATTGTCTTATTTTTAATAGGCTATTTTTAATGTTCCATGCGGTCACCCGATTGGGTTAAGTAAGAACCAGCTTCCCGCTGGTCACAGGGGACCCTCACCTGCAAGGATTCTGAGAACGACAAGGTGATCACATTTTGCAAGCAAACCCAGAGAGAAGACTGAAGGAGTCCTGGGGAAAGGGGAGATGCTCTTGCTCTAATTCTCATCAATTCTGAAGTGCTTTCTCCTTGTGACTCTCTTTCAAAGAGTGTGAAAATGACAAATATATGGGCTGCTCTGTTACCTGGGAGGTGAATTTTTAAAATAACCCTTTTCCCACGTGCTCACATTTTTCATTTATGAATTTACCTAACAACTATGTGCCAAGGACCATGCTAAACCAGGGACTAGCTGGAAACCCAGATCCAGGCCCTGCTGCAGTGTTGGGTGGGGAAGGGAAGGAAACTGGCAGCTCTCACCCAGGGTGGTAAGCACCGAGAGTGGAAGGCATGGAGTGAAGGACCTGCACAGTGGCGGTAGCCTATGCCTAGTACCTGCTCCTCATAGAAGAAGTAGTGCGCAGAATGTTCCTCTGCTATCGAAAGGACATGGCTGTGCCTGGAAGACAGAAGGGGCCTCGCAGGTGTCAGATGAGGCTGGAACTCGTGTAGTTGTCTTCTGTATTAGGAAAACACATCACCTGGGTGCATGGAAAGGATGGGATCCTTGTATACATTTCTATGTTTAATTTCCTATTACTCCACATAAATTAATTTTAAAAAGTTAATGTATTTTTAGGCACAAAAGCTTACTGAGAGACACCCAAGAGGAAAAACACGGAGGAAGACTTGAAAGGTCAGGACCACCTGTTTCACCCGGAAGAGCACAGTTGGTTCGGTATGTGTCTGTCAACACGAGTCCTTCTTTAAAGCCTGGCCTAGTTCGCGTGCAAATGACTGGCGCTCTTACGATTAGATCGGGGTCCTCAGATACCTGTGTTGACCGCTACTACTTATAAAAATGATCATAGTGAATTTCTTTAAATGTATTTACAAGATATCCTTTTGGTGAAGAGTTCTTTGAAATACAGGGATCTACGGGTATTAGTTAACTCTCTGTAAACAAACGAATTTAATGCAAATTGCAGTGAGTTGAATGATAAGTAAACTGGGCTTTTCACCAATGTCTTACTTCTGAACAATCCTATCATAGCAAGGGTAAGTCACCTCCCTGGGCCTCATTCTATTCATCGCTGGTGGCACTGCCACTTCTAAAGTGCTATATTTTATTTCTCATTAAAACAGCCATTAATAGAAGGCTAATAAACTTCTGAACCCATTTCCCATTTGACAACAATAGTGGCATTCTTGGAGGAGGGTCAGCCACTATTGTCAGTGAGTCTGGGGTGGGGGAGGGAAGAAATGCAGAAAATTCACATTATAAAGTTTATGTACTCAGAAAAAGAACAAACTTTAAGACAGCCTACTACATTTATCCTATTTGTTCGGGTTCAACATAGTAAACTATTCAATTGTTTGACAATTTTTTAAACTTTTTACTTTGAAATAATTACAGATTCACAGAATGCTGCAGAGATAATGCAGAGGAGACTTATACCCTTCACTTAGCTTCCCCCAGTGGTTAGATCGTGCACAACTATCCTCCAGCACCAAAACCAGGAGACTGATGTTGGTATAATGTGCATGCCTAGTTCCACGTCCCTTTATTCCATGTAGATGTGTGTGATGACCACGTCAGGGTGCAGAAGGGTTCCATCACCACTGGGAAGTCCCTCCAGCCACCTCTTTATAGTTACGCCCACGCCTCTTCCCCATCATCCTAACTCCTGGCAACCATTAACCTGTTACCCATTTCTATAATTTTATCATTTTGAGAATGTCATCTAAATGGAATTATACATTTTTGATATTGGCTTTGTTTTCATCACCTTAATACCCTTGAGATCATCTGAGTTGTTTCTTGTGTTCATGGTGCGTCCCCTTTATTGCTGAGCAGCATTCCATAGTGCAGATGTGCTATCTTTGTTTAATTATTCACCTATTGGGGGACATTTTCATTGCAGTTTGTGGCTATTAAAAATAAAGCTGCTACGAACAATCATATACAGGTTTTTGTATGGATGAAGTTTTCATTTCTCTAGGACAAATGCCCAATCACTGACACATAGAATAATTGTGTAGCTTTTTAAGAAATTAACTTTTCCAGATTGGTAGGGGAAGAAAGGGATAAAGAAAGGGGGGGTAATCAGAAGGGGGAATGAAGCATGAGAGACTATGGACTCTGAGAAACAAACTGAGGGCTTCGGGGGGGAGGGGGGGTGGGGGAATTGGATAGGCCGGTGATGGGTAGTAAGGAGGGCACGTATTGCATGGTGCGCTGGGTGTTATACACAACTAATGAATCATAGAACTTTACATCAGAAACCAGGGATGTACTGTATGGTGACTAATATAATAAAAAAAACATTAAAAAAAAAGAAATTAACTTTTCCAGACTGGCTATACCATTTAGTTCCCACCAGAGATTGATGGGAAACTGAGTTTCTCTTCATCCTCACCAGGATTTGGTATTGCCTTTTGTTTTTTGTTTTTCGTTTTTGGTTTTGGTTTTTAGCTGATCTACAAGATGTGTTATGTATTACCTCACTGTGGTCTTAGCTTTTCCCTAATGGCTAGTGATGTTGAACATCTTTTCATGAGCTTGTTGCCATCGATGTATGCTCTCCAGTGAAATGTCTCTTTGTCTTTTGTTCTAATTATGTTCTAATCAGATCACTTTTTTAATGTTGAGTTCTAAGGGTTCTTTATTTTGGATATCCTTGGTTGAATATGTAGTATACAAATATTTCCCCCTTTCAGTAAGTTGTTTCTTCATCCTATTAGTAGGGTCTCTTGTAGAAAAAGGTTTTAATTTTGATGAGGTCCAATTTATCAATGTTTTCTTTTCTAGGTTCTGGTTTTTTTTTTTTTAAGATTTATTTGTTTATTTTAGAGAGAGAGTGTGTGGGGAAGGGAGAGCCAGAGGGAGAGGGAGAGAGTCCCAAGAAGACTCCACGCTGAGCACAGGGCCCGGCATGGGGCTCGATCTCACAACCCTGAGATCATGAGCTAAGCCAAAACCAAGAGTTGGACACTCAACTGCCTGAGCCACCCAGGTGCCTCTATGGATTGTGTTTTTGATGTCAAGTCTAAGAAATCTTCATGAAGCCCTTGGTCCTGAAGATCATCTATTTTTTTCTAAAAATGTTTATAGTTATACATTTTATATTAAAGCCTGTGGTCCATTTTTTTGCTAATTTTATATTAAGTGTGAGACTTTGGTCAAGGTTTGACTGTGGATGTCCAATTGCTTCAGCACCATTTGATGAAAAGGTTATCTTTCTACCGTTGAATTACTTTTGCACCTTTATTAAAAATCAGTTGGGTGTACGTGTGGGGGGCTATTCTGGGTATTTATTCTGTTCCACTGATTTTCTTTTCTTCTAGTCCTTCACCACTACTACACAGTAGTAGCTGTATAGTAAATCTTGAAGTCTGGAAAAGTGATTGCTCTCACTTTATTTTTTTTTTTTCAAATATTGCTTTTAGCTATCCTAGTTCCTTTCCTTTCCACATAAATTTTAGAATATCCTTGCTATATCTCTAACAAAAAAAGCACTGGAGATTTTCTTGGAAATTACATTAAACATTCAATAGCTATATTAATTTTGGAAGAACTGATATCTTTACTATGTAGAATCCTCTAATCCATGAACATTGTATATCTCTCTGTTTCTTTAGGTATTTGATTTCTTTCACCAATGTTTTGTGGTTTTCAGCATACAAGCCCTGTTCATGTTTGGTAGATTTACAACTAGAAGTGGAAGTTCCAGTACTGTGTTGATTAGCAGTGATCAAAGTGAACAAGAGCCTTGCTTGTTCTCAATCTTAGGTGGAAAGAATTTAATCTTTTACCATTAAGTACGATGAGGCTGTAGGATTTTGTACAAATATTCTTTATCAAGTTCATAAAGGTCCCCTCTGTCTTTGGTTTACTGAGCATTTTTACTCACATTTGGGTGCTGAATTGTATGATCATGTCATTTTTCTTCTATAGGTTGTTAGTGTGGTTGATTACATTGATTAATTTTTGAATACCAAATCAGCCTTGCATCTCTGCAATAACCCCACTTGGTCATACTGTGTTCATCTTTTTATATGTAGCTGAATTACATGTGCTTAATATTATGTTAAGCATCTATAATCTTGAAAGATATTGTATTAGTTTTTGTTTTTGTTTGCACTGTCTTTGTCTGGTTTGATATCAGGCTTTGTAAAGTGAGTTCCCTCCTATTCTGTTTTCTAGAATAGATCATATAAAATTTGGCGTTCTTCTGTGTTTGGCAGAATTCTATAGTGAAACCATCTGGGCCTAAAGACTTCTGTTCTGAGTTTTAAACTGTGAATTAAATTCCATTAATAGTTGTAGTGCTGTTCAAATTATGTGTTTCATATTGGACAAATTGTGATAGTTTGTTCTTTAAAAGAATTGTCCATTTTATCTAGATTGTCACGTTTACATTTGTGGAGTTGTTCATAGTTTTCTCTTATTATCCTTTTGTTGGCTGAAGGATCTGTAGTGATAGTCCATGTTTCATTCTTTTTTTAAAATTTCTAGTGAGGAAGGAGTGCAACTAACATTTATTTTTATTTTTATTTTTTTAAGATTTTATTTATTTATTTGACAGAGAGAGAGGCAGCGAGAGAGGGAACACAAGCCGGGGAGCAGCAGGCTTCCTGCTGAGCAGGGGGGGCTCAATCCCAGAACACTGGGATCATGGACCTGAGCGGAAGGCAGACACTTAATGACTGAGCCAGGCGCCCCTCCATGTTTCATTCTTGGTGCTGGTAATTTGTGTCTTCTCTTTTTCTTGTCAGTCATGCTAGAGATTTGTCAATTTTATTGATCTTTTTTAGAAGCAGCTTTTTGCTACTGACTTTTCAAATTGTTTTTTGTTTTTAATTTTATTGATTTCTGCTCTTCAGTATTGCCTTTCTTGTTTGTGTTGGGTTTATTTTATTCTTTTTCTAATTCCTTTAGATGCAAGTTTAGATTACTGAATTGAGAATTCTCTTTTCTAATGTAAGCATTTAGTGCTATGTAGTTCCCTTTCTGTACTGTGTTAGCTATTATCTGTGTACAAAAGTTTTTGATATGTTGTATTTTCATTTTCTTTTCAATTCAGTGTGTTTTTTTGTTCTTCATGTGTTTTTTTTTTTTATTTCCCTTGAGGCTCTCTTCTTTGACCCAAGTGCATTTTTATCCCCAGGCACTTGGATTTCTGTTACTGATTTTTTAGTTTGATTCTATTATGGGCATTGAGAGTACACTATATAATTTCAACTCTTTTAAATTAGTTGAGGTTTCACATGGTCAAGTTATCTTGGTATAGATTCTTTGTGTGCTTGAAAGAATGTACAGCCTGCTGCTGTTGGGAGTGTTCTATAAATGTGGATTAAATCATGTTGTTTGGTGTTGTTGACTTCTTCTATATCCTAGCTTATTTTCAGTCCAGTTGTTCCATAAATTGATGAGAGAGAAGTATTGAAGTCTCCAACTATAATTGTAATTTTTCTGTTTCTCCTTTTAGTTCTATTTTTGCTTTATGTATTTTGCAGCTCTGTTTTTTGATATATACGTATTTGGGATCGATATGTTTCCATCATTATGTAATATTCCTCTATATCCTTTGTCATTTTCTTTTTATTGATGTCTATTTAATCTGATATTATATAGTCACGTCTGCTTTCTTTTGATTGTTTGCATGGTG
This sequence comes from Ursus arctos, assembly GCF_023065955.2. NCBI lineage: Eukaryota > Metazoa > Chordata > Mammalia > Carnivora > Ursidae > Ursus > Ursus arctos. Next base: position 10,372,304 of record NW_026622986.1, read on the forward strand.
GTTTTTTTTCCTCCTTTTCTTTCAAACTAATAATATTATATCATTATATTTGAATTGAGTTCCTTGTAGATAGTGTTTGGTTGGTTCTCTTTTTCTTTTTAGTCCATGAAGTTAAACTCTGTCTACTAATTGGTGTATTTAGATCATTTACCTTTAATGTCATTATTATGTTAGGACGTAATTTGCCATTATATATATATATTTTCTGTTTGCTCTTTCTGTTTTTCATTTTTTGGTTTTCTTTCTCTCCCTCCATTCTCTCTACCCCCTCTACCATGAAAGTCTTTTTTAATCTATTCCATTTTGGAGCATTTGGAAAGTCTTTTTTAATATATTCCATTTTGGAGTAAGAGAATGGGTAATTTTTAACAATTTTTGAGATTCTGTGATTTCTTAATTCTTCTGGATCTTATTTAAATCTTATTATTTTTTTTTTTAGATTTTATTTATTTATTTGACAGAGAGAGAGACAGCCAGCAAGAGAGAGAACACAAGCAGGGAGAGTGGGAAAGGAAAAAGCAGGTTCCCAGCGGAGCAGGGAGCCCAATGCGGGGCTCGATGTGGGGGTCACGCCCTGAGCCAAAGGCAGACGCTTAATGACTGAGCCACCCAGGCACCCCTAAATCTTATGTTTTAGCAGGCCTCCAAGGTGTGTGCTGCTTCCTCAGGTTAGAGAAGGAATTACAAGTTTTCAAGCAGGCCTTTATTGACACCTGGGGAGGTGGGTGAGGGGTTCCTCATTATTTCTGAGTGGTAATGGAAGTTCAAGCTCTGGCTAGGTCTCTATGGGTACCAGCCTGTCTGTGAGAGGGAGGGACCCTTTGTTAATTTGTCAGTGGGGGCTGGGGTTGGTGAAAGTCTTGACTCTCCATCAGGCCTCCTCTGACACCACCAAGCATGGGGATTAGGGAGCTTTGCTGTAGTCTGGTAAAGTTAGAACACCAAACTCTCCACTTGGCATTGTTAGCAGAAGTGAGGGTAGGCCATAGTGTTGTCTGTGGTGTTGACTAGAGTAGATCATTTGTTGCCTAAAAGTTTTGTCTTATTTGTCCTTTTCTGGTTCCCTGAGAAGAAAGAGCAAGCTTTTCTTAGGTGCTTTTTTTCTGTGCCCACTGGTATTTGCACATCACTGTCTTCTCTGGTACCCAATTTGGGACATAGGAAACAAAAAGAAAATCCAAGTAACTCACCATTGTGTTGTTCCTCAAGTTCGTAGATCCCTATATAGTCTTTCTTCTCGTTTCGACCTGTTAGAGCCCTCTCATATTTGTTTTATATATAATATCCAGGATTTTTGTGTACTTAATGGGAGGATTAAGGAAAAGTATATCTACTTCATCTTTCCTGAAATAAATGTTTGGCCTAAAGTGTTTAAATTTTAAATCAAATTTTAGTGAGTCTGAGAACTCTAGAATAATAGATAAGGGTAAAGGAGTAGTGTATTCAAGCAACAGCCATTACTCTGACAAAAATTAGAATTTCTCTATGTCTCTTCTTGCTTAAGTGAATTTAATGAGGTGGTAGAGAAGTATTTTTTAAGGTGGAGTTCATAGCTCAATGAAACATTGAGGTTTGCTTCTTTTTACCTCCTGAATGTGTGGCTGCTGTGGGGCAGGACAGGAAGGGAACCTCATAAAATAGGGAAAGCCATTTAAAATTATATGTCAACGGATTATCAGTGGAAAAAGAGAACAGCTTTCCTTTGGGGTACTGATTTTTTTAACATGATTTGACAGTGATTTGGGTAAACCCAGGGCACCCTGCTCTTAACTCCAGGAGCTTGTTAACTCCTGGCTAAGGGAAAGTACATTTAGAGATCCTCCAGAAAATATAGGTTTATTTACTATATGTTTCAATCTGGGACCTTTGAGTTAAATTTACATTGATTCTTAAGTAAGCCTTATCTACCAGATTTTGCTCTGTACCCAACCTAGTTTTCCTGACATTTGTTGGACAAGAGAATACATTAAACTGAAACTCATCACATCAGGCACTCCGTTAAGGATTTCAGTCTCACTCCACTGCAGCCCAGACAGCACCACAGCACCATTCTGCATGACCCTCTGTGCCAGAGCACCTTTGAGAAATTTCAAAAAACCAGAGAACCTTAAAAATTAATAACTCACGGGGTGCCTGGGTGGCACAGCGGTTAGGCATCTGCCTTTGGCTCAGGGCGTGATCCCGGCGTTATGGGATCGAGCCCCACATCAGGCTCCTCCGCTATGAGCCTGCTTCTTCCTCTCCCATTCCCCCTGCTTGTGTTCCCTCTCTCACTGGCTGTCTCTATCTCTGTCGAATAAATAAATTTAAAAAATCTAAAAAAAAAAAATTAATAACTCAGGGGTGCCTGGGTGGCTCAGTCGGTTAAGCATCTGCCTTCGGCTCAAGTCATGATCTCAGGGTCCTGGGATCGAGCCCCCCCCAGCTCCAGCTCCCTGCTCAGTGGAGAGTCTGCTGCTTTCTCTCCCTCTGCCCCTCCCCCTGCTTGTGCTCTCTCTCTCTCTCACTCTCTCTCAAATACATAAAATCTTTTAAAAATTAATAAAACTTGAAAGTTACTACTGTGCAATTAGTAGTAGTATGCTTTCTCCTACTATGCTTCAAAACAGAATGAGGAAAGACACAGAAGAGAGCACACAGGGGGGTTGGAGGGAAGAGAGGATGGAGAGAAAGGGAAAATGAGAATGAATTAGATATGGTCATGAAAGCTTGAGTGAACTCGTCGGTGTCCATGACCTTGATGTTGAGTTGGAAGCTTCTAGAACAGTAAGGAAGAAAGTGTACTCCCTTTCATAAAGGAGACACACTTCCTGTGGGCATTTGTGGCACTGCCTAACTGAACCTTCCCTGAAAATAGAAATGGTTTCAATCTGAGCCGTCTGGTATAGTAGCCACCAGCCACAAGTGAGTATTGAGTGCTCGAAATGTGGCTAGTATGACTGAAAAACTGAATTTTTAATTGTATTGTATTTCAATTCAATGAATAAACAAATAAATACAAACACAATTCAATAAATAAGTTTAAGTAAATATAAACATAAATAACCCCCAAGTTATTTAACCACTATGACTGGTAGCTACCATTTTGTACAGCACACCCATAGGACATATACTTAATGCCCTTGCTCATTTCTTACTGTTTTCTTTATTATTATTGCACACAAAGCAATAATAATGAACTGTACCTGGTATAGAGACAGGGGTTTATCATCTCCTTACTTAGATCTTAACAAAGATCTTCTAGAACTCAGAAAGTGTTAGTATCTTATTCATTGCTTATTTTCATATGGATAAACTATTAATGATTATAACCACATGTGTGTTGTAGAATAAATACATTTATTATATGTGATGGTTGTTATTGTTCTTAGTAAGAGTGCTGAGAAGATTGAGGAAATGATTAGCGAAAGCTCCTCAGAGAGTGAGGAAGATGAAGAACCACCTGATCATCGTCAGGAAGCAAATGCAGATTTGCCATCGGAATATTGGCAAATTCAGAAGCTGGTGAAATATTTAAAGGTAAGACAGACCTCTTGCATTGTGTTTATAATAATTATTTTAATTCCTCTCCCAAAAATGTATATTATGCTTCCAAGTTTATTATATGTTTCTTTCAAATAAGGGTAGTAAAAAGCCCTATTATTATTTAAGTGTGCATGGGGGAAGGTCTTATTACCCTGAGGATAGCAAGGTTAGTCCTCATGGAGCAGCCAGGCTGCCTGGTACCAGCCCTCTCACCTGGGCCACAGTACCCAGTGGATGTTATGACTTGTCACCATTTTACAACTTGCAGTGTAGTGGGGGCAAGAGTTTGGATTTTTTTGAAGTTGGACTATAACTAAATTCCAGGCTGTGTCACTTACTAGCAGTATGGTTGTTGGTTATGGTTTTGAGCCTTCTTTTTCTTTTTTTTCTAAAGATTTTATTTATTTATTTGACAGAGATAGAGACAGCCAGTGAGAGAGGGAACACAAGCAGGGTGAGTGGGAGAGGAAGAAGCAGGCTCATAGCGGAGGAGCCTGATGTGGGGCTCGATCCCATAATGCCAGGATCACGCCCTGAGCTGAAGGCAGACGCTTAACCGCTGTGCCACCCAGGCGCCCCTGAGCCTTATTTTTCTTAACCTATGGAATAAAGTTAATGTCTGTCCTATAGGATTACTTTAGGGCTGGAAAAACATACTTGAAAGATGTAGCATAGTGTTTGGTACATTGTAGGTGCTTAAAATATGTATCAATCCTATTTCATTACTCTTAACATGATGTGTCAAAACATGTTATATCATAATGGCCTATATAATATATTTAAGATTTGAATGGGGGCAGGGCAAGGAAAATGATTTGCCAAAACCCAGATTAATATTAATGGATAACGGGCGCCTGGGTGGCGCAGTCGTTAAGCATCTGCCTTCGGCTCAGGGCGTGATCCCGGAATCCCGCGATCGAGCCCCACGTCAGGCTCCTCTCCTGGGAGCCTGCTTCTTCCTCTCCCACTCCCCCTGCTTGTGTTCCCTCTCTCGCTGGCTGTCTCTCTCTGCCAAATAAATAAATAAAATCTTTAAAAAATATATTAATGGATAACTGAGATTGATAATGTCTAGGTAGGCCAGTTCTAAAGCTGTAGTTGAGAAGTACTTGTAAAAACAACATTTTAATTAAGCTCATAGTTTCCTCCAGCTTTTTTCATCTTTGATCAAATGAACCAAGGGCATTTGCTAGTGGCTTTGCATATGTAAAGATATTTATGTGACTCCTAAAATACTTAAGGATACTTTTCTGGTGCCTTTGTCCTTCAAAGTTGACAATAGTAATGGTAAAATAGTTTATATGCACGTTTTTGTGATTTCAGCAAACATCCTCTGCATGGACACAGCCTTGTAGCTGAAAAAGTTCCTTTTGCAAGAAAAATATGCCCCCCTTCTTAGCACGGCCCCAGCTACAATTCCCTGCATTTCTCAGAAAAAAATTCTATGTTTTCCTGAATCCTGACTCCCAAGAAAAATTAGTCAAGAAATTGGGAAATTGGGAAAAAGTATTTCAGTTCTCCATTGCGACATAGATTTCAATGGCCAAACCAGAATCTGGGCAAGCAAATAAAATATTTTCATCGTTAAAAAAGAATAGGAGCTTCTATGAAGCAAATTTTAATGCCCACCTTGGCAATGCTTTCGAAAGTCTCTTTAACAATTTGACCAATGTCAGTGCAAAATGAAAGAAATTTTTTTGTGTGTTCAGAATATTTGTCATGAAACAAAAATCAAGACCACTGAAACAGTTAATGCTTTGTTTTAAAATTTCATCTTAAAAATAATATCTTATAAATAGTAAATATTCATATATCATCTTTCAATTTTTAAAGTGGCTTCGACTTAGCATTTATTTTGTGGTAATGTTGCCCTCTTTTAGTGTTATCAGATATCAGGTGGAGATCATTTTTATACGTTATTGCAATAAATATGTTTGGGTTTTTTTTTTTTTAATAGAAGACCTCTGAAATTTTTAGCATCTCTATCACAAAAAATTATATACTGTTTATTATTATGGAAAATTTTCACTATTATGGTCATCACTATTACCTTAAAACATACAAATAAAATTTGGGGAAAAAACCTGGAACAACTTATTTTAAGAATTCCCCAGAATTGGGGGGAATTTTGATTTCTTATTCTGGGATCTTGAATATCATATTGTTCAGGAATTTGGAAACTCTAGCTGGAGCACAGGCTGGAATTCAGGCCACATGGTCAGGCACACCCCCTTGGCAGGCATCTTTGCATACAAACCATGCAATCAGCACAGTGCCCCCCACCCCCAGCACGCATAGCACCAATGTCCAGACTCAGGAGACCTTCCCGATGGTACCTCTGCTCCTTTACTGAACCATGGATCTTCCTTCCCATGATCTCTCCTCGTCTCATAAAGCACATGTCACTCTGGGGGAAAATGGCATCAGAGAACTTTGCCACCCAGCACGTGAACAGCTTGAGCTAGACGGCGGGTGCCGCAGCTCCGACGTAACCTTTTGGAAGAAGATTGTAAGAGCCTTGGCGTTTATCCGAGGAATTCTGGTCTCTTAACTTTATTTCATTAGTCAAAGGAAATAAAGAGTCATCGGGGAAGAAGCAGGGATGGGCCAGGAGGCAGACTAACAGAGCAGTTAGAGGCAAGATCTTCCATGTTGGAAAGACTGTGGTTGAGTCCGTGGTCTGGCCACTTACTGGCTCAGTAGCCTTGAGGTAGTTGGCTGACCTCTCAAAGCTTCAGTTTTCTCAATGGTCAAGATGGCAAAAATAAAGGTTCTCATGTTTTAGGATTATTACGAGTTTCGAATAAAATCCAACACATGTAAAGTGCTTTGCAGAAGGTACTCAGGACTGGTTAATGATGACTTCTCTTACATATTATCACTATAGACAACACATGGCGTGGAGTCTTCTTGACTTGCACAGCTGGCCCTCAATTTTTGCTTTAAATTTTCTAGCAACCAATAAAAGGAGGGAAATACAGTGAGTTAATACAGTGAGGGAAAGGCTCTTACCATCATAAGGTAAAAATAGCCCAGTTGCCAGTGTGTGTAACTGATCCTGGGACTAAGAGCAGAAAGAATTTTCTCCCTGAGGACTTAATGAAGCAGACAGTGAGTGTGGTAGTGAATGACATCCTTAATAATATCCTCCCAGTGAACATGGCAATGAGAATTTCTCATAATAGCCTAACTATTGAATAACTGTCTTGAGTTTTTCAACTATTTAGGATAAGTCCGTATACTATGAGGCCAAAAAGGGATGCACTATTTCTGTCCCAGAACAGCTAAGGAAAACATTTATTGATGAAGTGCTACTTAAGCTTGCACAAGTTATTCATCAATAAATCATGTGCAAATGTGATACTTTTGGCCAGACAGTAAATTGCTTGGAATTATTATAGTTCCCACAGGTAGATAGTCTTAACATAGCCAATAAAAGAAAAAGTATATCTACAAATGATTTCAAGCTTTTTGACACAGATAAATGTTTTATACGGGGACACAAAAGGATATTAAAAGTCTATGAAATGCAAAATTGAACGTCTCTAGGTAATCTCAAAATAAATACACCTGACATTTTAATTTGCAAACTTATGCCTTAAATGTAGGCTTACACTAGCAGAGAAATGTTAATGTTGACCTGACTTTCTACTTACCATTTTCCAAGTACAGCAATGTCTGTGATTGTTGAAAAAAATTTGATGAGCTCATTAATACCCAAACAGGTCAACGAACTATAGCTTGTTATTTATCCAGAGCTCTGAGCTCAGATCTTGGCACGTAAGTAAAGGGAATTTGTATTTAATTATTTGGCTTTGACATACATTCATTTCAACTTACTAGTTTTATATATGTATATATTCTTTTAATCTGGATTTTTAGAACACAATTTAACTTTTAAACTAATGAAGACTTTGCATTTTTACTCACACACCTTCCAACTTCGGTTCCCCCAAATAACTGATGATTCCGTGCCCTAATTCTAAATGAAGCAATGAGCCACCTTTTCAGCTTCCTTAGCGAGCAACGCTTATATTCAGCCTTCTGCTATCCTTACGGCTCAGCTTGTCTGTCTTCTCAGCTACGTGAGCGGAAGGGCCATATTAAACTCATTTCTGTGTCTTGCAGGGTGTCTAGCCAGTGAGCACAGGCCTGCCTCTCCACCCTCTGCTCAGAAGGTGTGACGGGGAGAGAGAATGGGTTCCCAAGGGGCTAGGCTGTGCTGTTCTTCGTGCTCAGCTCCTGGAGAACAATTTTTCCTTCCTCTGAGCCAGAGTCATTCCTTCTGCTGTTGACGCCTTCCCCACCTTCTCTGACTCTCCTCTCTCCTCCTTTTCCTGTTCCCTTTCTCCTTGTAGATATGCTGTTTTATTGCTGTATTTGCTAGCTTTCTATGGATATTATATTTTTCCCTGGCCAGGGCTGCTTTAAAATCTCGCAATTAAAAATATTTTGCTTTGAATCGATTCCAGCGATTAGTGAAGATAGTTTGTTAAGATGTATGCCCCACACTAATTTTGTGAGTTTTTGTAAAAATGCAGAAATTTTACTCCTTAATCAATTATGTGGAGAACCCTTTGTGAAATAGGAGAGTTGCAGAATTTTATTTTGTTTGAAAATGTGGATTAGTCACAGGTATTATAGTATAAATTAGTACAAATGGGTACCCTTCAGTAACGTGAGATAAAATGTTGAAAGGTAACTATAAGTAGATCCGCCTTTCATACACATCTGATACACAATGTATGTATCATTAAACTGAAGAATGAATTTCTGGACACAAGGTTGCCAGCCTATTGAAATCCATTTCTATGTGGATTGAAGGAGAATTGGGGATGGAATTTAATTCTATAGGATAAATAAATCCAAGAGAAAATTGAGGAGACTATAGAGTAATGCCAAGAATGCGGTTGGTCAGATTTTAGGTAGCTCGGAGGGATCGCAGAGACTGGGTCTAGAATCATGCTTTATCTCCCTTGTAGGCATCTTCTTGTCACTTGGGGATAAGATCTCAGTACTATGCTTGCATCAGCTCCAGGCTCAGATGGGAGATTATCAGCAAGCAGGCTTGTAGATGTCTGCCTCCAGTCTGAAGAGCTTCATTCACCTGGTCTTATTCCTGAGTTCTTGCTGCAATCATGGAAGAATCTAGGGTTAATCACCAGGGCCATGTTCCCAGGTGTGTCTCCTCCCTGCAGGAAGCCTATTTCTACACCTGGGATTTTGATCAGAGCCCAGCCAGGGGATCAGGATGACGAAAGCATGGATTTAGAAAGCTGAGTCCAGCAGCAGGTGTTTTGCAGAATGAATCAGAGTGGAAAGAGACAAGGCCAGTGACGAGGGGGTTGCATTGATAGTTAGAGTGTGTCGGGGGCCTGGAATAGGATAATGTCCTTGGAAGCAGCAAAGAAATGGCTGGGAAAGAAAAAAGTCCAGTTTACAAGGAGGCTTTGGTTTGGGGTAGATTAAGTTCGAAGAGAGTAAAATACCCAAAGAGAAATGCCCATGCCATAGTTGGAAATAAAGGATGGAAACTCACATTCTTCATTAGAAATCTAACTACTGCTTCAGGAGCCAGGAGAATGAATGAGCGTGTGGAGCATGTGGGCTTGTTTTAGTCTTTTTATTCGTGATCGAATATGACCTCTTTATAGCTAATCAGAAAGTAGCTGCGTCCCATTTGAGTTAGTACAATGAAGGCAATAGTTTTAGATCAAATTTCCAATGTTATCCCAATGGCAGTCTTTCCTTAAGTATTAGTTTGCCATCTTACAGATTGCTTCATCGGCCTTTTTGTAAAAAAATAGTCTTGCAGAAAGTAACATTTCAATTGGTAATTTTATGTGACTAGTCAGTAGATAAAAAAAGATTAATTTAAAAAGATAAATAGGAAAGTTTGAAGCAAAAAGAGAAAAATGTTAATTTTTCATGTTTCCTTTCAGTTGAACGCTCCTGCACACTAAAACCATGAGGATCTAGCCGTGAAGTCAGGAAATGACGGGCTTTTTTAATGTAAATTCACAAATGTGTTATCATTCTTGAATCTGAGATCCGTGCGATCCTTGTCCCTGAGTCCCAGGGGGATGGTGATGTTGTCTGGACACATGTGGCTGCTGAGTGGTAGCGTATGATCTCCGCGGGGCATCACCACACATCTACCCTCTTCCCCTCCCACCATGTGTTGGTGAGGGGTAGTGCCAATTTTTTTATTGCATTTGATCAAATTCGTGAAACACTGGTGTTGATTTCACCTTGTATGTGAGCCAAGGGTCTTGCTAGTTATTTTTCTGTTATGTATCCACAATTCAGATTCCTCAGGCCATGAAAAGTGAAGGTTCTTGGTGGCTCCCTGCCAGCTTAGCCATGACATCTACTTCACCGCGACATCTCAAAGAATCACATCAGAAATTCCACAAGGCTTCCCAAGAGACACTGCGGGCTCTGTCCTTGGCATGTTTTGGATTCCCCCTCTAGAAGGGGATTCACTGCAGAGACATTTTGAAACTTTAAAACGTTTGTTAAACACTATTTTTGTGGTGTTCAGTTCCTTAATGATCTTTCAGGAACTGATTAAACACACACACACACACACACACACACACACACACACCTTAATTGGTTAAAGAGTTCTTCTAAGTGGTAATTGGGAGTTATAGGATTTTTCATTGCAGGAATTTGATGTACTTTGCAATCAATTACAGTTAATTAAATTCCTTTCCCATTACTCGGGTTTTGGGTATGGACGGGCAGGTAGTGTGATCCTTGTTTCATTGGTGGAAAAGCTGAGAAATAGTTCACTCTGGGCCACACAGAAGGCGAGGCGGCCGTGGGCCAGGCTGGCGTCCAGGCTTCTATCTTTACTGCCTGTCGCCTGGTTATTCTGTCCCTCTGTCAAGAAACTCAGGGCCCAGAGGGCCTGCAGGCCTTGCTGTTGTACGCTCCTATTTTCACTCTCGTTTGGTTTTCTTCATCTGAGTAAGAGACTGATTAAACAGCGAGCATTTCTTAACAAAGGAATTCAGTGTTCATTTTTGGAAGGCAGTATGAGAGTGTGCTCTTTTGCTAAGTTAAAGAGATGGAGAAGATTGTGATAGGCCAGTGTTATTCGTGTTCGGCAGACTCTTTCAAAAATGGAAAACAACGGTCCCTGTTTATGTGTTCAAATAAACGCCAGTAGTTAGAAAGGAAAATCACTCCCACCTTCCTGAGAAACAATCTTTAAGTTAATACATATGGTGTTGCATTGATGTGGGTTAATTTTATTTTTATTTTTTTTTTAAGATTTATTTATTTATTTATTTAACAGAGATAGAGACAGCCAGCAAGAGAGGGAACACAAGCAGGGGGAGTGGGAGAGGAAGAAGCAGGCTCATAGCGGAGGAGCCTGATGTGGGGCTCGATCTCATAATGTCGGATTCACGCCCTGAGCCGAAGGCAGACGCTTAACCGCTGTGCCACCCAGGCGCCCCGATGTGGGTTAATTTTAAAAGAAAATGTCTCCATGACAAAAGGAAAGAGTAGGAGGAGTTTTGTACTAAAAAAACAAAACAACAAAAAACAAACAAAAAAGAAATCATAAGATACTTTAAATTGCATCATCTAAAAAATTTCTTAGTAGAGTTTGCATTTATGCAAACTTACTCTTAAATAATGCAGTGTAAGTCATGAACATATTTTTATTTGGATTACTTGAAATGTGTGTAACTTGTATGTTTATATATTGCCCACAAAAAGAATTACCCCTTTTTTTAATTACAAAGGAGGTAATGGAAGTGATGGAGAGGCTCCTCATCTCCACAGAGGAATCTATATTCCACAGATAAACTAATAAGCTTTTTAGTTTTTGAGCTAGAACTTCTTTTTGCCCCTTGGCTCTCATAAACAAACAAGAGTGGAGAAAGGCAAAGATAACTGGCTAAGTATGATAAAGTAACAGTACTGAATTATAACAGTTTATACCACCATTAGCTAGCATTATACAACCACATCAACTTACCTACTAAAAAATGACATTAAAAATCTCAAGGGAGGTTTCTTAAGCTTTAACTCATTCATTCATTCATTCATTCATTTCTTTCATTCATTCATTCATTCATTCATTCATTCATTCATGAATGCATACTGTGAGCTCCTCTAGCTAGAGTATAATGATACAATATTACACATTGCCCCATCTAGCTAGTCAGAAGATTTTTGATTGGAAAGAATTTTGCTATCTAAGTTTTATGTGCCATTTTGTTCAGTTTTATGTAATCTGAAAATGTAATCAATCTTTTGGGGGAACTTTTTGCCTGATGTATTTGCAGCAACACTGTTGTTTGTTCTTTAAAGTATGTTTTCCCCCAAATTTATTTGAGAGGAAAAAAATTGTAGAAAAGTAGCGTTGCTCAGTTCCCAGTTTACATAATGCTCTAGGCTGCTTTACTTTTTATTTTAAAAACACATATTCATTTTCTATTATAGAATTTTGAACACACTGAAGAATTTATAACTTTAAGGGTTCAGGAGTAAAAAGTACCAGATTTGGTATAAGTGATCTTTTCATTTTACGTATATATACTTCCGTTGTACCCATTATTAGAAATTGCATATTTGTAGGAAAAGTATTAAGCCCCAGGTCCCTTTTGGTCCACTAGCCTATGCTATCCCCACTGACAAGGGCTGCGGCTGCTTTCCCAGCTCCTTGGGGTGGGCGTGGCTGGCTGTGACCTCCTCATATTTCTGTGACATGCAGGGCTTAGCAGAAGCACACGTTCCTCTTCGAGTCCTTCCTTATCTCCCTTCCATATTAAATTATTAAAATCTTATAAAAATAACATATTAACATATGCCCTTGGTAAAATTCAAGCCATGCAGAAGAATAACAGGGACAGCCCCCTTCCAGATGTTTTGGTGTATATACATACACGTATATAATTTTTATACACAAAATGAGGCCATACTATTTGTTATGCTACATTTTGCTTTTTATATTGAATGACTCCTTGGTGATCTTCCGTATCCCCCTCAGTCCTTTTAATGTTACTATATGTATCTATCAGTAACTTACGTAACAGTTCCCTTACTGATAACATTTTGCCTTGTCCCCCAAATCAATTTTTATTATTACAACACTGCTGCAGCAAATATTTCCACATATTCTTTGGATATGTAGCCTATTTCTGCAGGATAGATTCTTTGAAGTGGAATTGCTTGGGTCAAAGAGTATGGACATTTAAAATTTTGATAGTTCTAATGGAGAGGTGTTGTTTAATGGGTACAAAGTTTCAGTTTCACAAGCTCCAGAGAGCTGCGCAACATAGCTAACGATATTGAATGTAAGATGGTATTGATCTCAGGGTGGTGTAAATACCACCAAAAGGGAGGGGGGGGGGCGTAAGAAAACTTTTGGAGGTGATGGATGTGTCTGATACCTTGACTGCAGGGATGGTTTCACTGATGTACGCATATGTCCCAGCTCATTAAATGGGCTATGTTAAATATGTGCAGTGTTTCACGTATCAAGTCTACCTCACTAAAGCTATTTTCAATAAGAAAATATACGCACAGTGAAGTTTGAGAAGTACTCCACCAAAATTTTTTAAATTTAAAGGGAAATAGTGAAAAGTAACCAACCAAGCTTGGGTCGTATAAAAAAAAAAACGTTTTTGATAGCTCCTTACACAAAGCAAATGTCAATTTACACTTAATAATATACCAGTGATTTTCAACTTTGAATGCAGAGTGAAATCAGCCAGGCTCCTAAAAACAAAACAAAACCAAGCAAAGACCCCGATACCCAGGTAACATTCATGGAAGTTTTAAAGGAATTGTTTGGAAGTGGGTTCTAGGCATTGATTGTCTTTAAAATCTTTCCAGGGCATTACAATTGCTCATCTAGAAATAAGATTCATTGTTACAAATTTTCATTAATCTACAGTCTTTTTTTATTTCTTATTTTGGCCAATTCCAATTGGGGAGGGAATGTGTCATGTGAATTTGCATATTCCTGATTACTAGTGAGGTTGATAAATATTTTCATGGGTCTGATAGCCATTGTATTGTATACATTGCCTATTTTCTGTGGTTGTCTTTTGATTCTTAATGTAAATTAATCCTTTCTTATATTATTTGCAAATATTTTCTCTCAGTTTGTCATGTCTTTTTATCTACTCTTCTGTTTGAAAACTTTGAAATTGTACATTAATAACTATATTGACTTTCCTTTATGGCTTATAAAGTTTTGTGTCTTAGGGGCTAGTAAGATTTTTCTGAAGTCATTCCAAGAGAACAAAAATTTTTCTCTTTCCTTCTGATAGGTTTATAGCTTAAAAAAAAAAAGTTCAGATCCTGAATCCATCTTGATGTCATTTTATGTATAGTGTGAGGTTGGGATCTAATTTTACCTTTTTTTCTTTGATGGAGAGTCTGTTGCCTCAACACAGAATATTGGCTCCTCCACTCTTTCAGTGATCTGAGATATTACCTTTATCAAGTATTGTCATCTCATATGTGAGAGTTTGTTTCTAGATCTTTCTCTATTACACTGAATTATTTGGATCCTCTCATGCCAGTTCCATGCTGTTTTAATTACTGTAACTTTGGTATATTTTAATATTTGATTGGCCAGACAGTTTTTAGTAAAATTTTTTAAAACTACTTTTTGCATATTTTCCATTCCAGATCATTTTTAGAAATGTTGAAAATCAAATTAAAAAAAAAAACCCTCAAAAATGCTGTTGGGGATTTTGGTCGGTCTACATGAATTTATAAATTACTTGTGGATAAATTGCAATTTTTTTCAAGTTTTTATTTAAATTCCAGTTAGTTAGCTACAGTGTAATATTAGTTTCAGGTCTACAACTTAGTGATTCAACACTTACATACAACACCAGGAGTTCATCACAACAAATGCCCTCCTTAATCCCCATCCCCAACTTAACCCTTCCCTCCCTCCTACCTCCCTTTGGGTAACCATAAGTTTGTTCTCTCTAGCTAAGAGTCTGTTTCTTAGTTTTCCTTTCTTCCCCCACCCCCATGTTCATTTGTTTTGTTTCTTAAATTCCACATAGAATGAAGTCATATGGTATTTGTCTTTCTCTGACTGAGTTATCTCACTTAGCATTGTACTGTCTAGCTCCATCCATGTTGTTGCAAATGGCAAGATTTCACTCTGATGGCTGAATAACATTCCATTGTGTGTATATGCACCACATCTTCTTTACCTATTCATTAGTCAGTGGACGTTCGGGGTCTTTCTATAATTTGGCTATTGTTGATAATGCTGCTATAAACACTGGAGTGCATGTACCCTTTTGGATCTGTATTTTTGTATCCTTTGGGTAAATACCTAGTAGTGCAATTGCTGGATCATAGAGTAGTTCTATTTTTTTTTTTTTTAAGATTTTATTTTATTTATGTGACAGAGACAGCCAGCGAGAGAGGGAACACAGCAGGGGGAGTGGGAGAGGAAGAAGCAGGCTCCCAGCGGAGGAGCCCGATGTGGGGCTCGATCCCAGAACGCCGGAATCACGCCCTGAGCCGAAGGCAGACACTTAACGACTGCGCCACCCAGGTGCCCCAGAGTAGTTCTATTTTTAACTTTCTGTGGAACTTCCATACTGTTTTCCAGAGTAGCTGAACCAGTTTGCATTCCCACCAACAGTGCAAGAAGGTTCCCCTTTCTTCATATCCTCACCACCATCTGTTGTTTCCTGTGTTGTTAATTTTATCCATTCTGACTGGTGTGAAGTGATATCTCATTGTAGTTTGATTTGTATTTCCCTAATGATGAGTGACGTTGAGCATCTTGTCATGTGTCTGTTGGCCATCTGGATGTCTTCTTTGGAGAAATGTCTGTCTATATCTTCTGCCCATTTTTTAATTGGGTTATTTGTTTTGTGGGTGTTGAGTTTTATAAGTTCTTTATAGATTTTGGATACTAACTCTTTATCAGATATGTCATTTGTAAAAATCTTCTTCCATTCCATAAGTTGCCTTTTAGGTTTTTGGGGGGTTTTTTTGTTTGGTTGTTTTTTGTTTTTTTTTTTTTTTTGCCAATCAGAAATCTCTTTTATTATTTTTTTTATTATGATATGTTAGTCACCATACAGTACATCCTTAGTTTTTATGTAGTGTTCCATGATTTGTTGTTTGTGTATAACACCCAGTGCCCCATGCAACACGTGCCCTCCTTAATACCCATCACCGGCCTATCCCAATCCCCCATTCCCCTCCGCTCTGAAGCTCTCAGTTTGTTTCCCAGAGTCCATAGTCTGTCGTGGTTCATTCCCCCTTCTGTTTACCCCCCTTCATTCTTCCCTTCCTTCTCCTACCGATCTCCCTGCTATTCCTTATGTTCCACAAATGAATGAAACCATATGATAATTGCCTTTTAGTTTTATTGATTGTTTCCTTCGCTGTGCAGAAACTTTTTATTTTGATGAAATTCCAATAGTTTATTTTTGCTTTTCTTTTCCTTTCCTCGGGAGACATATCTAGTAAGAAGTCACTACAGTCGGTGTCAAAGAGGTTGCTGTGTGTTCTCCTGTAGGATTTTAATGGTTTCCTGCCTCACATTTAGGTCTTTAATCCATTTTGAATTTATTTATGTGGATGGTGTAAAAAAGGGGCTACTTTCAATCTTTTGCATGTTGCTGTCCAGTTTTCCCAACACTATTTGTTGAAGAGATTGTCTTTTTTCCATTCAGAATATCCATCATAGGATATTCTTTCCTGTGTTGTCGAAGATTAATTGACCATATAGTTGTGGGTTTGCAAATTTTAATAACATTCAGTTATCCTGTTCAGCAACATGGTAGGACCATTCATTTGTTTTTAAATTTGTATGTATTTTAGTAAAACTTAATAGCTTCTTTTCCAACACAGTTCTCGTGAGATTTACTCCTTGATATTTTTGTTATTATTATTTTACTAATACCGGCATGGGAACATTCTTCAAATTATACCTTTTGATTTGTTATTCTTAGTGTATGGGGGGACTTACTCATTTTTGAATGTTGCCCTTAAATCCAGTCACTTTATTGAGCTATTTTTTTTAATTAATTATCATAGTTAGTGTATTCTTCTGAACTTTTTTAGGAAGGCAGTTGTATTTGCTACAGATTTTTCCTTATTGCAGTGACTAGGACATTCCAGCAGATTATCTACTTCTGTAAATGTTCCATGTCTATTTAAAAGGAATGTGTAGGGAATGCTTGCATTGTTCCGTACCCATTCCCAATAAAAATTCTCAGCAAGCTTGTAATGCAACAGTCTGAGTCTAATTTCTTTTTTCTTCTGGCAGAGTATTTTCTCATTTTCTTTCCTGGAGTTCTCTTGAGTCTCATCTCTTGAGTCTGAGGTTTATGAGTGCTGAATCATCAGTAGAAAATCAGTTTGCAAATAAACAGAAGGCAAAGCAATGTATTTCACTACCTTGACTTACGTGGTCATATGCCGCTCCCTTTGAGCATTGACTTTTTACCATTTCTGATCCTGGGAGATGAAGAGTATCTGTAAGCCAACCTCTGTGCCAGGTGCCAGGCCCTCTGTCATCACTAATAAACAGTCACTGGCAGGGCTTTACTTTTCTTGCTCTCTGAGTGGCATGTTTGGAGGAAAAAGAGCTGAGAACTTTAAAAGCCAGCTGGATGGCTGTGTGATGGCTGTGTCACCTCACCTCACTGCGCCTTGATTGCAGACAGTGGGGAACAGAAGAGGGGCCTCCACTCTCCACTCTGATTGTGACTCTGCCTGCCTTCTGACCTCACTGTCACCCTGTGGGTCTCTGACAGGAAGCTCCGAATGATGGCCTTGTGAGCATGTAACCCACCAGAGTTTCATTTACTAGCTTTATAGTATCTTTTTCTGTTACTTGAAGTCTTTATGACACATAATGAGTCACCTTGACCTCTTAATCCCAGTTACCTCTTCTCTAGATAGCTGCAGTAACCTGCATGGTCTCCACATGTCCCATTTGCCCCCTCCATGCAGGGACCTCTTCAGCCAGAATGATCTTTTAAAAATGTACTCAAATCATGTGAGTTGTCCCCCTCTCCCCCAAAACAAGACCCTTGAATATTTCCTATAAATCTTGAATAAAGATTAAAATCTTCTCCCTGGCCTGTGGGCCCAGCAGATTCCTTTGCCCACCTAGTTTTTCAGCTCATTTTGGACCATTTGCCACTCACGCTGTTAGCGAGCCACACTGGCCTTCGTGAGGTCTTAAACAGGCCATGTTCCACTCCTCCGTAGGGCTTTACAAATATTGTTTCCTCTGACTGGCGTGCCTTTCATCACGTCCCTCCTCTTCCACCAGGGAAGTCTCCCACTCTGTCCACACCTCAGTCCAGACATGCTTTCTTCTGGGAAACCTTTCCTGAGGTCCCAGCCCAGTCAATGTCCCCTACTGCAAGCTTCCATAGAGCCCCATGCCGCCCTCCGTATGGCAGTCCTTAAAGTTTTTCATTTATTTGGATGGGCTTAAAAAATTAAAATCTTTCTTCCACAAAACTTGATGAGTTCCACGAGGCAAAGACCAGGTCTGTTTTTGTCTCCCAGGAGGTCTCTAGTCCCTGGCATCAGATTTGGTGAATAATAAGTGTGCGGTTTGTTGAATGAAAGAATAAAACAGTGGTGGGAGGCAGCTTGATCCCTGATTTGGTCTTGAATACATTCTTCATCTCAACTTCATAGATGTTTATTTCTCTGTTTTCAGCAGTAGGGGGGTTGGAGGTAGGTATTAGTCTATATACCAGATACGGTAATACATTTTTATTTCAAAGATTTTATTTCGAACAATGAGAAACATTATTTAGAAAAGTGTCCTCTACAGTGTGGAGGTCCCTTAAAAAGTTAAAAATAGAGCTACCCTATGATCCAGCAATTGCACTACTGGGTATTTACCCCAAAGATACAGACGTAGTGAAAAGAAGGGCCATATGCACCCCAATGTTCATAGCAGCATTGTCCACAATAGCTAAATTGTAGAAGGAGTCAAGATGCCCTTCAACAGATGAATGGATTAAGAAGATGTGGTCCATATATACAATGGAATATTACTCAGCCATCAGAAAGAACGATTACACAACATTTGCAGCAACATGGACGGGACTGGAGGAGATTATGCTAAGTGAAATAAGTCAAGCAGAGAAAGACAATTATCATATGGTTTCACTCATTTATGGAACATAAGAAATAGCCGGAAGATCGGTAGGAGAAGGAAGGGAAGAATGAACAAACTGACGGCTTCAGAAGGGAGGGGGGTGGGGGATAGGGATAGGCCAGTGATGGGTATTAAGGAGGGCACATATTGCATGGAGCACTGGGTGTTATACGCAGATAATAAATCGTGGAACACTACATCAAAAATTAAGGATGTACTGTATGGTGACTAACATAACATAATAAAAAATTATTATTAAAAAAAAAAGAAAGAAACGTGTCCTCTACCGATCGTCTCTTTCCAAAAGAAATTTTGAGGAAAACGAAGGAAGGCAACATTCATTCAACTTTTGCATGTTGGAAATGTGATTTTGACAATGAACAAAAGCCTGCTGGTCATAGAAAGGAATACGAACTGCAAAGTATCCGAAGGCTGACAAAGCCTGGAGATGTCTGAGAAGAAGCAGGGACGGGAAGACAACAAGCAAAAGACTTGTATTAATTTGAGAAGTGGAAAAGCTTATTGGAAGCATTCTTCAAAACCCTTCAGAAGCTAGTAAAATAATATTTTACTATGTTTTCTCCGGCTCTTAAAACTTCACAAATGCAAATACGTGATAAAATGTGAAAATAAGTATTGGCAACTAATTATATTCTCAGGGGAGATTTAATTGAAAAATAAGCATATTTGCACTGCTTCTCCTTAGTAAGATGTTTATGGCATCTGGTCAAAGTAGAACAAACATTTGAAAATCCTTTGACATAGCTGGTATTTAAAGAATAGCAATTGGCTAACATTTGTGGCTCTGTATGTTGAATATTTTGGCTCCCATCCTCTGGTATTCATTCTGAAAGATTTATAATCCTTTGGGGAGTGTGGTCAGTGACAAGAGTAGAACTAAATCCTGAAATGTGGAAAAACTAACTTTCCCTAATATAAAACTGTTCTAAAAAAATCTCTCAAGCCTATGAATATGTTTCCAGATTTTCAGAAAAAGCTGATGATTTACAGAATTTTTTTTTCTATAAGGATCTAACTTCTTAATGATAAATGTAAATTTTCCATCCTTTGGCTTCAAAATTGGCTTAGAGATAACTCAGAAAAATATCACCTCTTACCTTTTGGACGTCTATCAAAATCACATGACTCTTTAAGAATGTTATGTCATTGATTATGATGCATTTGATGAAATAAAGCACAAAAGATAGAAACAATCTAGAAGAGAAAAATTTAAGAGACCACGAAATGAAATAAGAAACAATGACTGTGCCGAATGTGTAAGTACAAAAATGTTACCAAAGAAAATACAATGCAAGAATAGCAGTCAAGAAGGTCCTCGATCATGCTCAACTGAGAATGTCGGGACAGCACATTCTCCAGAGTTTGACGTGCGTGGGTGGACTTTCTTGGCTTGACTGAGGCATGACATGCTTTTTGACGTCTTCTCGCTTTCAAGTCACGCTTGAGTCTGAAGCCACTGCCTAAAGAACTCTCTATCTGAAGCTCCTGGTTTGCATTTTTAAACTTTGAATGTGGGAGCCCAGCTCTGCTCCTTTGGGTACCCCAGGGGGACTTTCTGGCTCCTTTTAACCCATTTAAATTCAGCAAAAGAGCCTTGTTAAATAATTGTTTCTCTCTCTCTATATTTTATTTTATTTTTTTTTTGCTTATTTCTATGTTATTTTCTTGAATTATGATTAGCATTTAGATTCTTCTTCATGGTTTATGAAATATCTGCCTTCTGTTTTTGTAAAAGTAAAGCACCAGAAGTGCTAATGTGTGTGTTTGTGTGTGTGTGGGGGGGGTCCTGTACCCCCAAACAAGGGAGATTATAAAATTGAAAGTAATAAGTGAATATTTACTATTTTATATTTCAAAACCAACTGTAGGACAATTGGTGGTGTTAAAAATTTCTCTTGATATTGAGAAAAAGTCATTAAAAGCTATAAGAACAAAATTCATTATTTTCGATGTAAATAATAAAAAGAAGGCTTAATGTCATTCTCAACTTAATCTTGAATACAGAGGACAGCCTGGATTCCCCAGAAGGAAAATTAGTATGGAAAGCAGACATTGACTGTGATATCAGCACAAGATAGAGGTCTGTAACATTTTTAGAGATGTAGAGGGACTTTTCTGGAAGGGTTAAGAGGAAAGGCTGAAGTCTAAACCTTTCCATCTTTTTGATACTTGCCCTCTTACAATCCCACTGCAGTTTCTTATTGTAAAAGTAACACATTGTGTTGAATTCACAAGAGGATTTGTGTGTGTGCGTGTGTGATAAGAAGGAGGGGGTTGGGCCGCTTGATTACCATTTCCATTTTTTGTGCTAAGTGTGTATGTTATATCTATGAACATGTATATATAATAGATACAGCAATATAAAGTAATAATTAGCAAATGAGAATAAACGTAATTTGTAGATGTCTTTTCCTCCAAAAGGAGAGAGAGATTATTTGAGGCCATTCATACTACATTTTGGGGTCGAGATCCAAGGCCGTCTTTCATGAGCACCTTTTACAAAAACAGTTTATTCTTAGCTCCATTAGAAATACTGCTCTTGGGGCGCCTGGGTGCCACAGCGGTTAAGCGTCTGCCTTCGGCTCAGGGCGTGATCCCGACGTTGTGGGATCGAGCCCCACATCAGGCTCCTCCGCTATGAGCCTGCTTCTTCCTTTCCCACTCCCCCTGCTTTTGTTCCCTCTCTCACTGGCTGTCTCTATCTCTGTCAAATAAATAAATAAAATCTTTAGAAAAAAAAGAAAAAGAAAAGAAATACTGCTCTTGTGTCTTATGAATTATTTCAGTGCTTATACTGGAACTCTTATTTACCATCCAGTCTCAATAGCAGGAGAAGTAATATGTACCATGCTGTGTCCTTCAGAAGATTTTTCAAAGCATTAATGATGGGTGGACACTGCTTAAGAATTCCTGCAATGGGGCGCCTGGATGGCTCACTTGGTTGGGCCACTGCCTTTGGCTCAGGTCATGATCTTGGAATCCTAGGATCGAGTCCCGCATCGGACTCTCTGCTCGGCAGGGAGTCTGCTTCTCCCTCTGACCCTTCCCCCTTCATGCTCTCTCTCTCTCTCTCAAATAAATAAAATCTTAAAAAAAATTAATTCCTGCAATGAATTCTGATTATAATTTCCTGGCAGGTCTGACTCACTGATCAATCATTAATTTTTTTTAAATCTCCCAGATTGTTTTACCTTAAAGGAGCCGTTCCTCACTACCCTTGACATCTAGTGATTAGCTAAGCAGACGTCAATTGCATGATTCTCTACGTTGGGCCAGCATTGTGCTCACCATACTGAAGGCTTCTTTTTTTTTGTCCTTCATCCACACACTGAGTCAACTGCAGTTTTTAATGGAGTTGCCTCCTCCTTCCCAACCCTGTGGCCCTTCTCCCACTTACTCCCTGGTCCCAGCAGGGATCTTCGGACTGCTTCCCACATGGTTTCCCTTTCTCCAGGTTTTCCCTGTTCCAGACTGTTCTACATACATCTGTGAGAATAATTTCCAGACATGGTTTGGGTTGTACAGTACTCTGTTCAAGAACTACAGGGACCGCCTATTACCTCGACATAAAACTTATATTCCTCAGTGGATCTCTCAAGGCTTGCCCCTCGACTCTCTTTAATGTACTAATACCGCCTAATGCCCTAGCTGTTTAAAGCAGACAGACCACCTTTAAATGTTGATTCTTAATTGGAATAATGTTTTATGATACTCTGTAAAGCTTTTTCATGCTTCAACTCTACATGATTCATTTAACAAATTATAACCCACTCAGAGAACTTAAAAAAATTTAACGTTCCATTATGGGGAGACACATTTCCCAGTTCATGGATTCATAACCATTAAGTAAATTTCTATGGAAGCGTGATCTTATTTAACCTTTCTGTGGCCTTGGGTACCTTTGTAGGGAGGAAATCAGACAGCTACAGTGATTGCATTGTGCTCAATGAAGGATTTCAACTTAGCGCAGGAGACCTGCCAGTTGGCAATCAGGGATGTCGGCGGCCTTGAAGTTTTGATAAATTTACTTGATACAGACGAAGTCAAATGTAAGGTGAGTGGCTTACCTTACACTGGTGACGAAGCTTGTTCATACCTCCTTTTGCTTCTCTTTTTACTGATACATGTTTGCCACTTCTGCTTAGTTCTTGTCTTTGCCTGCTAGTCTCACTGATAACTTGCTCCTTCTGCTGTTCATGGCTCTTCTCTTTGCGGCTGTTCCTGTTTATCTCGTGGTTCTTTTCCATTAGTATGTGCTTCTTAAATGATAAATGTTTGTCTGCATAACTGAAGGAAAATAAGGAGGCTATGGGTAACACCTGGGAAAGAAAGTATTTCCTTAAAAAACTTCACTAGGGAAGGATTTGAGGCAGACTTGGAATTTTTAAAACTCTAGTATCGGTTATGCATTAAGCACTTATTTTCACCTCTAACTTCTATTTTCTCATTTAGATTGGTTCATTAAAAATCCTGAAGGAAATCAGTCATAATCCTCAAATCAGACGTAATATTGTTGACCTTGGGGGCTTACCAATTTTGGTTAATATACTTGATTCTCCACATAAGAGTCTGAAATGCCTGGCAGCTGAGACAATCGCAAATGTTGCCAAGTTTAGAAGAGCCCGACGGGCAGTGAGACACCATGGGGGCATCACCAAACTGGTGAGTACCGCTGACATTGTCATCACAGCCCCTGCCACCGAAGTGTCAATCCTTGCTGTCCTTCTGGCCACTCCCAGACATTAAATAACCATCCGTGTGTTCTGGGAACCTTCTTTTTGTATAACGTCCTTGAAAATTATTGTTGTATATTTACATTAGCAACTGGCCAGAAAACATGTGTGACCTTATTTTTCAAAGAAACGTACATTTAAAAAAGAGATGTAATTTGCACCTACCGCACTGGTGGGAATATATTCGTGTGTGTGCGTGCAGTGTTGGTGAGGGGGTGGAGAGCCTGCTGGAAAGCGCACTGGTAGTCCATGCTCTCCGCCATGGTGACCTCACCATGAGGACTGCCCCCCAAGGAGACTATTAGAGCTGCGGACACTTATTCATCTCCTTGTTAGTTATAAGAGTGACAAGTGAAAACAGCGTGTTTACAATATGAGAGCAGTAAAATTATATGAAGTATGTCTCTAGGAAACATGTATAGTCAGCTATCAGTATCGTGTTTTAGAAGTCTAGTAGCAAGGAATAAACGTATATATAATATTATATAAAACTCTGACAGGATCAAAAACCTATTGACACCTATGATCCCAATTTTCAGAGACCTACCTAACAAGTATAGATTAGCTTGCCTGCCTTAAACATGCTCAGAATACTTTTTTTTTTTGAAAGATTTTATTTATTTATTTGACACAGAGAGAGAGAACACAAGCAGGGGGAGCAGCAGACAGAGGAAGAGGGAGGAGGAGGCTCTCCACTGAGTGGTGAACCCGATGCGGGGCTCAGTCCCAGGACCCTGGGATCATGACCTGAGCCCAAGGCAGATGCTTCACTGACTGAGCCACCCAGGCGCCCCAATTAGAACACCTCTATTAGCCTATAGTTGGGCAAAATCATCTAACACAAAGCCCATTTTATAAGAAAGTATTGGTATCTCCTGTAATTTTTTAAAATTTTATTTTAATTTTTTAAAATTATATTGTGTAAGTCACCATACAGTACATCCCTGGTTTCTGATGTAAAGTTCGATGTAATTTATCAAAACCTGTACTGAAAGTGAAAACAGAATGACTATATGGGTACAGAATGGTTTTAAGTGTATCAATTGTTTACCCTTGTGATGGTGTGGTTGACAGAGCTGAGGCTTGCTGCTGCCGCTGCCCAGCATCACAAAAGCGTAACATACATACCACTAGCTCGGTAGATCAAAATTCCAAGTAGGATTTCTACTGAATGCTTACCGCTTTCACACCATGGTAAAGTTGAAAACTCGTAAGTTGAACCATCGTAAATTGGGAACCATATGAATTCACTTGTAATCTACAGAGCACTATAGAATGTAATTATTTGCTTCGAAAATAAGACAGACTGATGGCTGGGTAGATGGATAAGTAGATGGTTAGTTATGTGATAAAACAAATATGACATTGTTAATTGTAGAATCTAGGGGGTATATACGTGATTTGCTGTATAATTACCACATAATTCTTTCAGCCTTTGTATATGTTTGAAAATTTTTCATAATAAAATGTTGGG
This sequence comes from Ursus arctos, assembly GCF_023065955.2. Lineage (NCBI taxonomy): Eukaryota > Metazoa > Chordata > Mammalia > Carnivora > Ursidae > Ursus > Ursus arctos. The sequence continues at coordinate 10,397,202 of NW_026622986.1, forward strand.
GGAGGGGTGCCTGGGTGGCTCAGTCATTAAGCGTCCGCCTTTGGCTCAGGGTGTGATCCCAGGGGATCGAGCCCTGCATCAGGCTCCCTGCTCCGCTGGGAGCCTGCTTCTTCCTCTCCCACTCCCCCTGCTTGTGTTCCCTCTCTCGCTGGCTGTCTCTCTCTCTGTCATATAACTAAATAAAATCTTTTTTAAAAATGTTGGGGGAAAGATAATTATTACTATGATTATCAGTATTCTGCTTAAATAATGAAGTCATATAGTAGGCTGATGTGGCTGTCCAGTAAAATATCTCACATTAAATTATAAGAATGAATAATGTAACTTAAAACTAAAATTTATTTTTATGGGAGTCTTACATATCACATTCGGGGAATTAAAATTTAGACAATTGCACTTATTTAGTCACTTAGATAATGTCACATATTTTAATATAATCTTAAAAGATAGCTAAATTAGGAACAGGAAGGAGCAGTAATGGATCAGGCATTAATAGGCTTGTAATTGCTAGGTTGAGAACACATCTGGGAAAGATAAGGATTGGGGAATCCATTTTAGGTTTGCTAACTATGTGAGGGTAGATGACATCCAGATATGAGTCCCCAGCCAAAATTGGAGGTCAGAATCAGAGCAGGCAGGAAGGCACAGGCCACAGTAAGGTTTGGGTGATTAGATGGAGGTCAGTCTCTGAAGAGGCACACCTAATAGAAACCTGGGCAGAAGATAGGAAGCCTGATCAAGCAGAGAGGATGCATCCAGGCAGGGAAAGACTGTAAGATCCAGTGCTATTATTCCTGTAGCCAGTTTCCACATTCCTCTGGATGTACAGTATACTTGACCCTTTCACTGAAAACCATTTCAAACATTTCTTGAAATGTCAGGTACAGAAACATAGGTGCGGGAATATCAATATAAGTAAACATATGTCCCTGACTACGATGTGTGTCCACCTGACTCAAACCAGTCCCACCAGATTTCTCTCCCAGGAGTTTGGAGTTAGGAATCAGAGGCTCTACTTTGTCTGGACTACTCTTTTCTAAACTCAGGATTGGTGGTCATGATTATGTGGACATATCCATGGGATCCGGCCTGCAGAGAGAGAAGAATGGAGTAGACATGCATAGGATAAAGACAGCCCTGGGAGCCCTGGCTTCACTTCCTCTATGGAGCACCCCAACACACTGCTGTTTCTTTTTCTTTTCTTTTTTTTTTTTTTTTTAGATTTTATTTATTTATTCGACAGAGATAGAGACAGCCAGCGAGAGAGGGAACACAAGCAGGGGGAGTGGGAGAGGAAGAAGCAGGCTCATAGCGGAGGAGCCTGATGTGGGGCTCGATCCCATAACGCCAGGATCTCGCCCTGAGCCGAAGGCAGACGCTTAACCCACACTGCTGTTTCTATATAAATTGCCTTTCCCTTAAGGACTCCAGTGGCTTTGGTTATTGCAAAAAAGAGAAAGGATCCTGGCAGCTGTCCCAAGTGGATTGGTTGGTTTCAATAGTACAGGTAAAGGGCCATATCCTCCAAAGAGGTCTCATGGTTTTAAGAATATACAGGCCATTCAGTTCTCATTAGAAAGTTCTAATGGCTTTAGGGAGCCTAGTTTTCTGAGATACCAAGGCTGAGGATGTAGTATACCAATCTTCCTAATGTAAATGTTATAGCCATATTAATACAATCTTGGTGAGATTAAATTTCTTGTAGGAAGGAAATGTAAAGACTCCCAAATCTGGAGGAAGGTATTTTGGAAGGTTTTGTTTCTTTGCTTTCACGGACTACTGTGTAGTATGAAAATTAATTCATAGAAGTATTATTTTTGATGGAGATTAGCTTGGTAGCAGCCCTGTAGCTATTGCAGGGTATGTTGTTTCATTTTAAAGATTCCCATGTACATCGTATTTATCTATTCTTGTAGGTCGCTCTACTCGACTGTGCACAGAATTCAGAACCGGCTCAATCAAGTCTGTATGATGCCAGAGACGTGGAAGTAGCTCGCTGTGGGGCGCTGGCATTATGGAGCTGCAGTAAGAGTTACGCGAATAAAGAAGCCATTCGTAAAGCTGGCGGCATTCCTTTGTTGGCTGGCTTACTGAAGACTTCTCATGAAAACATGCTAATTCCAGTGGTGGGGACATTGCAAGAATGTGCATCAGAGGTACTGAAGCCAGCTCTGCTCCCCTTGCTTTCATTTACCTTAACTTTCTTTAGTTGAAAAATAATTTTCAAGGTTATCGTGACTGCTAAGGATTTTTTTTTAGAAGTCAGCAGTCTTTTAGAAAGAAAAGATGAAACTAATAGAACATTACTTAAATTGGTCCCTGTGTTATGTATTTTTGAAAATGTTGACTAAATTCTCTTCTTCTATAGTTGTGTTAATCTTGGACTTTAGTGTTTCTTAAGAAAGTTTGTTTGGCATAATTATTGGTAAATGTAGATAGATACTTATATTCATGCACTATGCACGTAAATATTTAAATTTGTATTCGTAGGAGAACTACCGAGCTGCAATCAAAGCAGAAAGGATAATTGAAAATCTAGTGAAAAACCTAAATAGTGAGAATGAACAACTGCAGGAACACTGTGCCATGGCCATCTACCAGGTATGGTGGACTCACCAGACAGTCGTGGTGTTCTTTAGATAGTTTAGGTGGTATGTAGGTCTCATTCTCTAGGGCTAGGACTCAGGAATCTGCGTTTTTAACAAGAACCCCCAGGGATTTTTTTGCACACAGAGGTCTGAGAACCAATGTCCTGTGCTAATGACCGGTACTTGTATATGTGAGAGCGAAACCTGCTCTGACATGTCTTGATTACTTACATTTCTGGAAGCCACTTATATATCTTTGTCTCAAAAAACAAGTTACTTAGTGTCAAATAGCTAAATATATACATGGTGCCTTTACATTGCTTTTCAGGTACCTATTCAAACATGGTGGTCTTGGGAATATTTATCTTCTGCTAAGATAAGATGGATGGATGAATGAGTGTGTGCTTGTGTGTGTATGTGTATTCCTCTTTTATTTTTTTGTTAATTTATTTTAATCTTCATTAACTTTTTGGGAGTTATCCATTTCATAGTATACCAGAAAACAGAAGAAAAGTTGGCCTTGACAAGTTAGTAGATGGCTGGTTACTTGGCCACGCCAACTTCTACCTATCAGAGAAATCAGAGTCGATTTCCTAGAGGAATGCATTTTAAAATGTGCACAGTGAGGGTATGCCAAAAAGAGTCAGAGAAAGGAGTTCGTGTCAGTAGAGGATTGTATTAGTTTGCTAGGGCTGCTGTAACAAAATACCACACACTGGGTGGCTTAAATAACAGAAATTATTTCCTTATAGTTCTGGAGGTTACAAGTTTGAGATCAAGGTGTTGACAGCATTGGTTCCTTCTGAGGACTCCTTGGCTTGTAGATGGCCATCTTCATGTTCACGTGTCATTCTCCCTCTGTCTCCACATGTTCCTCCCTCTGTGTCCTAATATTTTCTTCTTCTATGGACACCAATCATACTGGATTAGAGCCCACCTCAGTGACCTTGTTTAACATTAATTACTTCTTTAAAGACATTATCTTCGAATATGGTTACATTCTGAGGTATGGGGGTTAGGGCTTTGACATATATCAGTCTTAAGGGAACACAACTCAGTTCACAATGAGAATATACAGCCCGGACTTGCATATATGCCTCATATGAGTAACTGTGAAGGATTGGTTAGAAATAGTGGTTAATTTTTTTAAAAGTTGCAACTGACCAGAACTGAAAGTCATAAATAGAAGATAAACATGGCAGGAGCCTTGTGGTGCATTCCAGTGAGGATTTCTTCTGGTGGCCCTCATGGATGATGCATGATGTGCATCTGTATCATGTGGCCTTAGAGACCAACTGTATGCTTCAGATGATAACATATCTATCCTAAATTTATCATCTTTTTGCTCTGTAACCTGGGAAGGGTGATCAGCTGGGACCTTCTATGCAGTATTTATTTCAAAGGATGATACAAATATATAGATAAACATATGTGAATATAATTTGCTGTTGATACAACTCACTGCTCTGGGCATAGAAACTCTATTAGAGAAATGCTCATCTCTTAGCTTTTGGGGGTCACTGAAGTTTGGACTAAAGCTTGATCACTCATCTATCTTCTCCACTATATTTTCCCAAGACCGTGGGTTGCATGACTGCAGAAATCCTCCGTCCACGCACACGGCACTCTAGGTCTCTTACCAACCTCTCTTTCTGTCTTGGTGGAAGCCCACACTACCTCAGAATGGCTTGGCAGAATTTCCAAGTATGTAAAAACTTCTAGACATTGCCAAAATCATGAAGGGAAGAGAGACACTGTCAGATGGCTGCCAATATAGAGAAGAATTACACTTTACTTGGAGTCCCCTTCAGAAGATGATACTCTCTGAAACGAAGTTTCATAGTCACTAGCAATGACAGCCTCTTTAGCAATCACTGAAAGCTTGATATGGCTTCATCACTGACAGCCTCTGCTCTGACTTTTTGTGTAGTGTGCTGAAGATAAGGAAACCCGTGACCTGGTTAGACTGCACGGAGGACTTAAACCCCTGGCCAGTCTGCTCAATAACACTGACAATAAAGAACGGTTGGCAGCAGTCACAGGGGCAATATGGAAATGTTCCATCAGCAAAGAGAATGTGACCAAGTAAGAGAAGCCATTCAATATTCTGTGATAAAAATATGGCCTTTGAGGAATAACTGTATTCTTAGCTCATGGAAACTACGCTGTGTATATTGAGTCCTTCAATTAACATATTCTCTCATTAAGATATAAACATTTCTAAATAAAGTGTAGATGCATAAAAAAATATGGCCATTGAAACACATTCCTGTAATGTTATTTTCATAAAGAGTCGATCCTAATGCTACTCCTCTAGTTTTCATACACATCTGTTCTAGACTAATTTGGCAGGATAAAGGTATTTTTAGAAATTAAAGACTTCTACTTCCCATCCCACCACCTGGCAATGGTTTTCTGTACCTCCCTCAGTACAAAGTACTAAGGGACTTGCTGAGGTAATGTATCTGTGTGAATGGGCTCTTTTGCTTATGGGCAGCCGTATAAATGACAAGTTATCTCTAATTTCCTGTAAAGACCTATGAAGGTGAGGGGATGAATTTCCCACTGAATCTTTAGAGATGGAAGTGGTTCCATTCTTTTTTCCTTTTTTAAAGATAAGATAAATCAGCTAAATGCCAACTAATCAGTTAAAGAGCAGCCATTTTCAAATGATTTCATTGAATTTTAAAGTATTTGTAAACTTTATGACAATCTGATTTAATATTCAAATTTATCTCTTCATATACTTTTCGAGTTCTCATACTCTATGATGGACATTCTGAGGCAACTCTTCTTTGTCTCAGTGTGATGATTTTTTTAAAGATTTATTTATTTATTTATTTTAGAGAGAGAATATGCATGAGTGGGAGGAGGGGCAAAGGGAGAGAGAGAGAGAGAATCTCAAGCAGACTCCTGAGAGCAGAGCCCAACTCGGGGCTCAGTCTCATGACCCTGAGATCATGACCTGAGCTGAAATCAAGAGTCGAATGCTCAATTGACTGAGCCACCCAGGTGCCCCTCAGTGTGATGATTTTAACAAGAAATTCACACGTCTTATTTAACACAAAATAGGCTTATTTTGCTTTATTTTCATGTAAAATAGTCTCTGTGACATGGGAAAAAGACCTATAGCATAGTAGAATCACTGACACTGATTTGGAAGAAGTTGTAGTTGTCCTAGAGACTGTACAGTATTATGTGATTAAAGGTGCAGATGGCTGGATGTGGATGTCAGCTTCACTATTTACAAAGCTGCAAAGTAGCTTTCTGAAAATGGGGATTGTGGTAGTATCTGCATCACAGGATTTTTGTAAGGACTGAATGAGCATATAGTTGGCATTTAGCAATTTTGTGCTATTAATATTATTAGCTAATCTTATACCACAGATAATATTGTTCTCTTCTTTCTCTCCCTCCACCTCTTTTTCTTGTGATGAACTTAGGTTTCGGGAATACAAAGCCATTGAAACTTTGGTGGGACTTTTAACTGACCAGCCCGAAGAAGTACTTGTGAATGTGGTTGGTGCACTGGGAGAATGTTGTCAGGAATATGAAAACCGAGTCCTTGTCCGGAAATGTGGTGGCATTCAACCACTTGTGAACCTCCTCGTTGGAATAAACCAAACTCTTCTTGTCAATGTCACAAAAGCAGTTGGTGCTTGTGCAGTAGAACCTGAAAGCATGATGTAAGTAGCCTAGCAACTGAAAGATTTTATTTGAGAGTGTTAGGGGAAACACTCAGGTCGTCATAGAATAGTGTCATCACTTAGAATTGGCATGCGCAAATGGTGAAAAGTAAAGTGGATTTACACATAAATAACTACAAGGTTACCAGTCATGAGTTACAGAGCCAGATCGTTCCCTTGGATGAGCTAGAGGGCTGAGGCTGGGCATATTGGGAGGATTTAACATTCCCAGTAATTAATATTCCATCCAGAAACCGTCATACAATCAAAATCTTTCTCTGCTTCCTAAGGAAGAATTCGCTTTCTCTTCTGAGACCTTAGGTAGTTCTGGGTAGCATTCCCATAGTATCCTCCTTGTTTTTCAATTCAATTCAGCAAACGTATTTTGAGCACCTAACAAGAGCTGTGAAGTGATGAGGGAGAAAGACAAAGGATTTAAGCTGTGATCTTGGTCCTTAATCAATTTTTTGTCTAATTAGGAAGAAAAGACTTAAATGTTACACAACTGAAGAACAATAGCGAGATTATAGATACATACGTATATAAATATATATTTAAATATATAAACATATATTTGTGTGTAAATTAAATGTAAATATATTTATATGTAAATATGTGTGTGTGTGTGTGTGTGAAGTACATATATACTTCAAATATATATGAAGTCCAGAAAGAGAAGAACCTACATGGGCCAAAGTTATTGTATGAGGGCCCTCCAGAGAACCAGAACCAATAGGATGAGAAAGGTGGGAGGATGAGAAAGGAATTGGCTCATGTGATTGTGGAGGCTTGGCAAGTCCCCCCTTCTGATGGGGGAGGCTGGCAGGCTAGAGACTCAGGAAGGAGATGCAGTTTGAGGTCAAATACAGTCTGCTGGCAGAATTCCTTCTTGGTCAGAGGAAGTCAGCATTTTTGCTATTAAGGCCTTCCACTGATTGGATGAGGCCCACTAACATTATGGAAGATAATCTGCTATATTCAAAATCTACCAATTTAACTATCAATCTCTTCCAAAAAAACACCTTCACATAAATATGCAAAATAATGTTCAGCCACGGGTGCCTGGGTGGCTCAGACAGTTGAGCATCTGACTCTTGATCTTGGCTCAGGTCATGATCACAGTGTTGTGAGATCGAGCTCTGCTCTGGGCTTCATGTTGAGCGTGGAGCCTGCTTGGGATTCTCTCTTCCTGTCCCTCTGGCCCTCCCTGCCCCAATGGCATGTGCTTGCTGTCTCTCTCTCTCTCAAAAAAAAAAAAAAAAAAAGTTTGACCAAATATCTGGGCATCCCTTAACCCAGTCAAGTTGACACATAAACATTAACCATCACATGTCTACCCCTTGTCAACTTTGTACCCATTCATGCATCTCCTTAAATCATACCTAATCTCTATAGAAAGATAATAACAAGACCATATTGCTGCCTAACACTATATAACTATCCAGTGTACCACTGAAAATTCACTAAGCCTTTTTCCAGACAAGGAAGCAAAGTTCTTGGATGATGTTTAGTCTTCTCCTTGATACCCTGTTACTTAAATACTCTGATGTAAAGTTAACCATACTTAAAAACTATGATATAATGTTAATATATCTTGTGTTACGTGATAAGAGGATAAGAGAGGGAAGAAAAGATACACACAGACATATTCGTAACAAAATAAGGAAGGAATATTCATGCCAGTTACAATACTCACTCTGTAGCTGGCCATGTGGTCATAGCTGGTATTTACCTTCTTTCATTACCCATTCCTATTCCCTTTGCTCTCAGCAAGCACTTTAGCTGGTTGTGGTTCTTTACCTGGTGGGGTAACCCAAACCTTCATTCCTGAGGGTCTGGGCCATTAGTAGTCCTGCCTAGATTGGGTTGTTGTAGTTTTCCATCAATGTAATCACAGGGCATGGTAATACTTAAGAGATGCCCTAAGGGATCTCCTGTTTTCCAGATATAGTCTTCTTTACCTCTATTGTGGAATAGCAGTCCAATTTCCCCTTGGTAATTGGGATCAGTCACCCCAGCCAACACAGTAACTCCCTCTGTTGCTTGTTGATTTAGGGGCATGGGGAGGCCAAAGTGGCTGGGAGGCAGGTTTAACTTTCAGTTCACTGGAATCATTGTTGTGTCTCCTGGTGGAAGCATTCCCCTGTTTGCAACTAAGACCTCTAAACGAGCAAAGTGTAAGGTCACAGGAACAGGAAGCAAAAAATTTGTTAGTGGGTCACTAGGGGTAATAGTGAGTAGTAGGTACCACTGTCATTTCTATTCCCTGATTCCCGGACTCATGAATCCTGGCTATGTAAGAAATAACACCACATTTTTGGGCAGACGGATAGCTCTCCTGGCCTGTCCTATAGACTCCCAGAGGTCTGACAGCCTTCCTTCATTTCATCCTATTTCTGTCCTCTTCAGTCCAAGATAGCAGTGTTTCTTGAGATGGTTGATTGGATCCATGAGTCACACCTGTAATCTTTCTATCATATGATTCTCCTCTATCATTTCATTCCGATTTGCTCATTCATTCAACTCTTCAGTGTGTGTAATCAGGCACTCAGGGCTGCTGTGTATGGATATATCCTGCACAACTCTAGGGAGCACCATTCCCATAGACATATACCCAGCATCATACGTTGTGGGGCCATACATACAACCCTGCTGAAATGTATCATTTCCTATCCATTTCACCACACGATTGGTACAGGAAGCTTATACCCGATGCCAGTAGTCTCTGGGTGTGCCTTCTTCCGTCTGCCCACTCTCCTGGCATTTGTGACTCATTTGTATTCAGTCAGGTCCTCTTCCTCCACAGGAAGCCTGCAACTCTAAGACAGCCCTGGAACTCTGTTAATGTGAGTCTCATCTCATCACATGTCTGAAACACAAGACCAAAGCCTCTGTAATGCTCTTTGGGTTTGGTTACTGGAGCTTTAGGCTCAGGTGTTTCAGACACCAAGGAACACTAGTTGTACTCATGATAACTTCAAGAGAAGGACATCCGCTGGGCCTATAAAATAGTTCTCTAATGTATTCGTCTTTCTGGAAAAACACATGGTGTTCATTAGGACGTGATAAACACTTGTTAGAAATGGCTTTATGTATTTCTTTGATCTTTGGCCCTTGTTTACTCTTTGTCTACTCGAGTCTGCCAACTACACCAACTGCCTCTGAACTTTTTTGGAATGTATCCTCCTGCTCTGTCGCCTCTTACCTGGACTATTGAAGCAGGCCCTGTTTGGTCTCATCTCATACCTCTCCCCTTCCATACCTTCCTGCATGGCATTGAATTTTATTCTTCTAAACTGTAGATCTTATAGGGTTGTTTTCTTGACCTAAAGAACCATCAGTGGCCTCTTGAGCTTTAAAAACCAAACCTAAGTTCCTTAGCCTGGTATTCAGAGCATTTGCCTCCTGACCCCATTTTACTTCTCGAGCTTCATCTTTCCCCTGCAAATGTTAAATATCTAGAGTTACACCGTTATTTGTTTATTCCGTATTCATTGAACAAATAGTTATCAAGCATCCTTTGTCCTAGCCACTGAAAGTATAGTCTACCCAAAGCAAAGTTCCTGCTCTCTTGGAACTCACATTCTGTTGTGTATGTAGGACACAGGCTATAAACTCTTAAATAAAATGATTTCAGATAGTGTTAAATGCTATAAAGAAAAGAAGACAGCACAATTGAAAGATAGTGAATGAGTGGGAGGTGGTTACTTCAGCTACAGTGGAAGGAGGAAAGAGAAAGTGGGAGAGAGGACAGTAGTTCTGGGAGGATAATATTTGAATCAAGACCTGAGAAGACAGCCTGAGGGAAGAAAACACACTAGACGAGAAGTAGAGAACATGGGATGGGAGTGAGCTCTGCTTGAGAAGCTACCTTGAGGTTCGTTTGTTTTTTTATGTACATTTCATATATATTTTATCATTGTCTGCCTTGTTAATAGTATATGATTTCTGTATCACTGTGTGACTGTCATAAATCATCTTTTTATCTCTTGATGACTATTAATTTCTTTTTTATTAAATTTTTTATTTTACTTCCAATATAGTTAACATACAGTGTTCTATTAGTTGCAGGTGTACAATGTAGTGATTCAGCACTTCCATACGTCACCCTGTGTTCATCATGGCAAGTGCCCTCCTTAATCCCCATCACCTATTCACCCATCCCCCTGCCCATCTCCCCTCTGGTAACCACCAGTTTGTTCTCTATAGTTAGGAGTCTGTTTCTTGGTTTGTCTCTCTCTCTTTTTTCCTCTTTGTTATCTGTTTTGCTTCTTAAATTCTACATGAGTGAGGTCATATGGTATTTTTCTCTAATTTCACATATCATGATATGCTCTAGCTCCATCGATGTCATTGCAAACGTCAAGATTTTATTCTTTTTTATGGCTGAGTAATATTCATTGTGTGTGTCTTTGTGTGTGTGTGTCTTTATCCATTCATCTATTGGTGGGCACTTCCCTTCTTCCAGTACTTTGGCTATTGTAAATAATGCTGCAATAAACATGGAGGTGCAAGTATCACTTTGAAGTAATGTTTTTGTGTTTTGGGGGTAAATACCCAATAGTGCAATTCCTGGATCATAGGGTAGTTCTGTTTTTACCTTTTTGAGGAACCTCCATACTGTTTTTGCAAAGTGGCTACACCAGTTTACATTCCCACTAACAGTACAAGAGGTTCCTTTTTCTCTACATCCTCACCAACACCTGTTGTTTCTCATGTTTCTGATTTTAGCCATTCCGACAGGTATGGGGTGATATCTCACTGTGGTTTTGATCTGTATTTCCCTGATGCCGAGTGATGTTGAGCATCTTTTCATGTGTCTATTGGCCATATATACACCTTCTTTGGAGAAATATCTGTTCATGTCTTCTGCCTATTTTTAAATTGGGTTATTTTATTTATTTATTTATTTTGGGGCTGTTGAGTTGTATAAGTTCTTTATATATTTTAAATACTAACCGTTTATTGGATATATCATTTGTAAGTATCTTTTCCATTCAAGGTTGCCATCTAGTTTTGTTGATTGTTTCCTTTGTTCTGCAAAAGCTTTTTATTTTGATGGAGTCCCGATAGTTTATTTTTGCTTTTATTTCCCTAGCCTCAGGAGACATATTTAGAAACTGTTGCTATGGCCAATGTCAGAAATCACTGCCTGTACTGTCTTCAAGGATTTTTATGGTTTCAGGTCTCATATTTAGGTTTTTTCATCCATTTGAGTTTACTTCTGTGTATAGTTTAAGAAAGTGGTCCAGTTTCATTATTTTGCATGTAGCTGTCCAATTTTCCCAACACCATTTGTTGAAAAGACTGTATTTTTCCCATTGCATATTTTTTCCTCCTTTGTCAAAGACTAATTGACCACAAAATTGTGGGTTTATTTCTGGGTTTTCTGGTCTGTTCCAATAATAAATAATAAATGTATCGAATTTAATCTATATAGATTAGAATTCATCCTTGCAAAGCCCCTTCTTCTATTCTGTATCTCAGATTTAATGGTTTCCACATAAGTCATTACCAGGTTATCTAGTTGACACCTAAAAATTACTTCTTTTTTTTTTTTTAAAGATTTTATTTATTTATTCGACAGAGATAGAGACAGCCAGCGAGAGAGGGAACACAAGCAGGGGGAGTGAGAGAGGAAGAAGCAGGCTCCTAGCGGAGGAGCCTGATGTGGGGCTCGATCCCACAACGTCGGGATCACGCCCTGAGCCGAAGGCAGACGCTTAACCGCTGTGCCACCCAGGCGCCCCTCAAAAATTACTTCTAAATATCATCATTATGTTACTTTCACAACAGGCTTTCAAACTCTTTTTAACATAACTATACTAGACAAATGGTTATATTTATTGATTTTTCAGTTGAACCCATTCAAGAAAAAGCCAGAGAAAAAGCTATACGTTTTTCTTATTCTGAATCTTAACGTAGGTTTTGAAGCAACAAAAAGTAATGAGAGAACAACTCAGTAATAAACAACAGGTCTCAAGGACCTTTTGACTGAGCTGGGGAGACAGACAAGTAATTTTAGAATGTTAGAATAGATGATGAAATGGCAGTAAATAAACATTTATTTGTAAATACATGGAACTAGTTTGAATAATTTTACGAAACATTTGACTTCTGGTTAATAATAGGAAAACTACAAAAAAGAAGAAGAGTTGGAAAAAAGTATGTCCTCTCAAACAAGGAAATGTCCACAGTTCCAAATCTTAAATGTGAAACACACCCGCAGAATATAGGTAAATTACTGACCTGTGTGTAATATGCTGACAGCTAACACATGCCATTTCATATCTTGAGATTTCCCCCCAAATAAGTGTCATGGTCATGAAATGCATAGCCAACCTTTTTCTTTTTTCTTCATAGCAGAGACTAGGGGAGTGAATAGGCCTTGGAAGAAGTGAGGAATTTCCCATCAGAGACCTAGTTTTGCATTATAAAACACCAGAAGTGGAGCCTAAGGAAAAGTCATATGGACATGTCATTTTATATTGTCTACAACAGTCTTCTAGCCCAAGGAGACTGCTGGAGACCCTTTGGAGTGAAAAGGATACTAGAGACGATGATTGCTGGATTGCAACACAATGAAGCTATAAATTTTTAGAGATTTGGAGTAAGCCAGATTGTTTGCATGCTCAAAACTGAATGAAAGAGATGTGTTCAGAAGGCAAAGAGAATTGCAGATTTTCGTAGGATTGTTTTGAGGTAATTCCATCATAAAAGGAAACAGATAGATTCAGACAAATAATTTCCCCACAATCACAAGGCTATTAGGTGGTATACTCCCTCTTAATAAAAGAGCCAAAAGAAATCCCATCAAATTTTACAAAAAGACTTTATAACATAACTTAAATAGTTGTGACAAGCTAGTAGCTAGGGCTCAAAAGAGAAATAAAAAAACTATTGAACTTAAAGCCTGAATAGATGCAAAAGAAGTATAATAAACACAACTGAAAACAAAGTCAGGCTGGTGGTATATAGGAAATGTAAAATGAAATGAAGAATATATTAAAATTACAATAGGGGAGTTGGCAAATATGGAACCCAAGAAGACCCAACTTAACGGGTATTCCTTATGAAGAGGTTGGAACCAATGGAATATGATCTTGATTAAAGGTAACAACAGAAGAAAAATTTCTGTGTGAATCTGTAGGTCAAAAGAAACAAAAAGACCCTAGCAATATTGATACAGAATGGCCAACAGTAATGCATCCTGATAAATCTACTTGCATTTCAAAAGTAAAGGAAAGAGTAAGTATATCTAGGCAAAAGAACAAACCGTGAGGACAGAATGTCTTCGCACTTCTCCTCAACTTCTTTTAAGGTCAAAAGACATTGATTGGAGGATCAAATCCCTCAGATTAGCATTCTGAGGTAGAGAAAATATTACCCAACAATTTCACATCCAGCCAAGTTGTTCTTCAAGTATGAAGGTGGTAGTAGCACATTCTCAATCGCGCAAGGAATTAGTGAATACAGTACTAGCTCTTTTTGAAAAAACTGCCAATTACAGAAAGTCAATCAAGAAATTACTCAAAAGTACTTCAAAACAACAAAATATGGCTAAAAGGTATCAGTGGAGACCATTGCATTTATTTAAATATCAGACTAAGAAAATAATGGAGGAGTTATAATTAAGGGAACCATCTATATTTTATAGATGCTAATGATAATAATTTAATAATGCAACTGAGAAAAATAATTCCAAGGTGGGTGAGTCAGTGTGCAAATTTTATCATCTTTCATGTAAATGAATCCCTAGATACTGTATACAACATTCTTTTATCTATTTGTTTATTATCCATCCGTTTTTCTACCTCTCTTACCTATCCATCCATCCTGTTATCTAGCTTCGGGCACAGATATCCAGAATCATTTACATTAATTATCAATGATTATTATTCTAAATGGCAGGATTTGAGATCATTTCTTATTTTCTTCTTTCTATTTTTCTATATAGTCTATATGATGAAAATGTATCATCTTTACAAAATCAAAGTTCTGTTTTATACCTTGCACAACCCCCTTTTATTCTGTATAGTATAGTGATTAAGAGCATAGATTCCAGGGGCTCCTGGGTGGCTCAGTCAGTTAAGCATCCCACTCTTGGTTTGGGCTCAGGTCATGATCTCAGCGTCCTGAGATGGAACACTGTGTCAACCTCCCATGCCAATCATGGAGTCTGCTTGGGATTTTTTCTCTCCCTCTCCCTCTGTCCCTCCCCTCCTCAAATAGCTAAATACATCTTTAAAAAACAAAAAAGGCATCAATTCTGGAACCATTGCTTGGATGCCAGTCTTACCTCTTACTGACTGTTTCCTCTGGCAAATTATCAAACTACTTGGTGCCTTGCTTACCACATATATAAGATGGGAATGGTAAGGGTACCTATCTCATTGGGTTGTTGTAATGATTATGTGAATTATTATGTGTAAAGTACTTGATACGTGATAAGTGCTGAGTAAATGTTGGCCAGTATTGTTCATGTACCAGTAGCTTCGATTAGTAACAATTTAAAATGATAATAAGTAAATAGAAAAATTAAAGTCAGACTGTCTAGCTTCTGTACTCATCTATAGATGAGTTCCTTGTTTCTGTGTTTCTTCTGCATCCAATTAATCATTTAATTTGCTATAAATTTGAGAACAAGTGGCCCCTAAATGGTGAATAACTCACTTTAAATTCTCACCTGCAATTAGGAGCTTGGAGGGTGTGGCATTGACATATTTACATGTTTACATAGGCAATTATAATTCAGGCTTTTGCATCATGCTAATACATTTGTTTTTGTTTTAAAGTTGATCAAAGGTTACCGAAGGGTTTTAAGTATAACTTTAGACAGAGGAACATGTTAAGGGATCATTGTAGGTCAGAGGTGAAGGTGGCTTAAACTAAGCCAGTAGAATATATAATATTATAAAGAATAAAGAAATTGACAGATTAAAGAGAAACAAAGGGAAAGAATGAATAAAACCAGGGGAATGATTGAACACCAGTTATAAAGAAGAAGGAGTGCTGGATGATATTTAGTTTCTTTTTTAATTGAATAAATCTGACGTGTTACATTGTGTAAGTGTAAGATGTACAGTATGTTACTTTGAGATCATATGCATATTTAGGTTTCTGACTTTGACAACTAGATAGATAATGGTACCACCTACTGACATAGGGAATATAGGTGCAGGGCTAGTGAAGGAAGAATGAACTTCACTAGGGGAGAAATGAAGTCAATTTGTTCATCATTACAGTGCCTAATGCAGTCCTAGGCTCAGGGTAGGCACCCAAACAACGTTTATTACTTAATGAATGGATGGTGAATTCAGTTATGTTTGGGTGGACGTTGAGGTTCCCATGACACGTTCACATGGTGATGGCAACCAGTCAATTGGATAGTCATGTCTAAAGCTCAGGAGAGAGATGCAGGTTAAACAAAGTGTTATAATATTTGGTAACTGAAGTCTGGCTGTATGTGAGAGATTGTGAGGAAGGGAAAGCAAAGTGAACAGAAGCCTATTGAACCCAATCTTTCGGGGAGAAGGAATGTACCAAAGTACCTATAAAGAAACCGAGAAGGATCAGCCACAGTTGTGAGGGAAATTAAATGAGTTATTGAAAAAACAAAGGAAAGAGAGCGTTTTAAGAGCAAAAGTGTTTAAGATTGTCAAATTCTCTGAGAAGGCCTTATAAGATAAAGACAAAATTGTCCTTTCTTGTGCAACAAGGTCGTCGATGGATCCTTTTGTACTTGTAAATATGGTTTTCCCACAAATGTTTTTATAAACGCACTAAGGCAGTTTCAGAAAACAGTGTTTTGAGTTTGGTAAGAATCCAAACAGCATTGCTCTTGGCATCATATTTCAGACATGGCTGTTCTTGCTTGATTTGTAGGGTTTATTGCATCTTTGAGCTTTCCGTTAAATGGTAAGGAAATGACAAACAAATACCTCTCCCCCATGTAAGTCTTATATAATTCATAGGTTAGGAACTTATTTTAATGACTAGCGGTTTTATGTTTTAGTGATTTGTCTGTGGCTGCGGCTAAGACTTAGGTCACATAGCAGGATAAACATATACCCACAGCACAGTTTTATTAACTTTGTACAATAGTATGGATAAGCAGTTCTCCTGCCTTGTATTTATTTTTAATAAAAATCAGAAACACCTTAATAATAACAGTTTAGCTACTGAATCAAAAATAACTTTTGAGAAACCAATGATTTCATAAAGCTCTACTATTTTCAGATATACTTCAGATGACTGCTTCTAGAAACTCAACATAAACTATTTCATATTAATTATGCCCTTCCCTAGGATATAAATGGAACAGGTATTCTGACACACTGAGTTCATGAAAAAGTAGGTTTATTTGTGCTGAATTTTCTCTTCTTGTTGACTTTTAATATCTATATGAAATGTATAGAATTCATCTGGAGGTAATCTTGCCTTCGGGTATATGAAATCACACCAACATTACAAAAAACCCTTGTGTTTTGGGGAATGTAATTTTCAATTAAAATACTATTAAATTCCAAACTGAAAAATATGGTAACTAAAAATAAAGAATATCTATGATTTATTTTCTACGTGTCAGGATCTTCACTTTTTTAAAAAATTTCTTTTTAACTTCAATTTTGTGGTAGCACTAGACTTATGGAAAAGTTGCAAAAACAGAGAATGCAGAGTACAGAGATTTCCCATTTACCCTTCATCTAGCTTCCCTTAATGGCCTCCATATCCATAGTGAAATTAGAGGAACTCTTCATTTGTTGAAGTCTCGTTTTTTCACCTTGGAGAGTAAAGTTTGCTTCATGTGGATTTTGCGCATTTTTGTGCAGGTCCCTCCTAAGTATTTCGTCATCTTTGTTGATGGTAGACATATTTTTTGCTTTGCCATTATTTCCCTCAACTTATTGTCTCTATGAACACTATTAAAGTTTATGTATTAATTCTATATGCTGCTACCTTACAGAATTCTCTCATTTGAGTTCATGTTATTGTGAATTGTCTAAGCACAGTGGTTGACACAATATAGTCCATGGGCAAATCCTATCTTTATAAATAAAGTTTTATTGGAAAACAGTTACCCTCATTCATTTATTACTGTCTTTGGCTGCTTTTATGCTACAATGGCAGGGTTGAGTAGTTGTGACAGAGACTGAATGACCCACAAAAACTAAAATATTATTTAGCCCTTTACTGAAAAATCTGCTGACCTCTGCTCTAGGGTATTCCAGAGAAAATTTTACCTCTTCTTTATAAAGTCTATTCTTTAAGTTGATTTCTCTTGTTAACTAATTTTCTAGCATAATGTTGGATAGTAGTATAGTTACTGGTATTCTTTGCCCTATTTATTCCTGATTTTAGTGGAAATGCCTCCAGTATTTTTCTAATAAGTAAAATAATGTCTTGAGGACTAAAGTATATATATTTTATCATATTAAAATTTAAATTAATTAAATTAAAATCAATTTTTCTTTTAAAGTGGTTTTTTTTAATCAGAAAAGTATTGAATTTTGTCAAAGGCTATTTAAACACTTATGAAGATTATGCTCCATATGCTTCATTATGACTTTTCCCTTTTATCTTACTAATACAGTGAACGCTGTTAAATTGGTTTCCAAACACTGAATCAAACTTGCATTCCAGAAATAAGTTTCATTTGGTTATAATGTACTGTTTTCTTAGTGTGGTATATGCTTTTGTTTCCTAATATTTTATTTAGAATCTTTTTAATGACATGAATGATATTGGTCTTTGGCTTATTTCCTTTTTTCCTTTTTTTTTTTTTCTTTCTTTTTTTTTTTTTTTTTTTTTCTGTCAAGTCTAGGTATCAATGTTATACCTGCTTCACAAAAGGAATTAGGAAGTTTTCTTTCATTTCAAAACTCTGGAATAATTTATTGAGCAATGGGATCACCTAGGCTTTAA
This sequence comes from Ursus arctos, assembly GCF_023065955.2. Taxonomy (NCBI): domain Eukaryota; kingdom Metazoa; phylum Chordata; class Mammalia; order Carnivora; family Ursidae; genus Ursus; species Ursus arctos. The sequence goes on from NW_026622986.1 coordinate 10,415,401, forward strand.
AGGTTCAGTAGAAGTCTACTGTGCAATCATATGACCCTACTCTGTGTGTGTGTGTGTGTGTGTGTGTGTGCGCGCGTGTGTGTGTGCGCGCGCGCGCGTGTGTGTGTGCGCGCGCGCGCGTGTGTGTGTGTGTGTGTGTTATTAGTTCCTTATTAGCTTTCTCTAGTTCAGCTTCTACAGAATCTGTTCTATTTATGCTCCCTACTCTAATGGTCATTTATGACAATCTGTATTTTCTTATAAAATGATCTATTTCATTGTGCTATCAAATTTATTTGAGTTAGTGGTCTACAAAATAATACCTTATGATTTATAATTTTATCTTTTTTTAATAGTTATTTACCACTTTTTGTTTTGTTTTGTTTTTATATATGGGAGCTTCCTTCTCATAATTTCCTGATCTGGCTATCTAATATAGTTTTTCTATTTTTTTTCTGGAAAAATAATTTATTCATTAGATGTACTGTTCTTTTATACCTCATATATTTCTTTTATCTCTTTTCTTTATCGATTCCTTGTTGCTTTCTTTTGGTTTATTTTGTAACTTTTTTTCTAATGTTTTGAGCTGGGAAGTTATGTCATTTATTTTCATTCTTTGTTTAAATAATAAATGTAATTTGTGCATGAATTTTCCTTTGACATGCTTTAAATATCCCTTGTATAGTTGATATATAGTGATTTCATTATCAGAATTCTTTTTGGTTTGTATTTGCCTAATTTTAGCCCAGGAATTGTTTAATAGAATTTTTTTTGTAATTACACAAAGGAAGAATCTTTTTATTTTTTGTTTTTGTTAGCTATTTCTCATTATACAGGTATCACCCACTTTTTGAAAGGTAACATTATGCCACTTCATGTTTATGAAAGATCTACATTAGTACCTGTTTTCATTAACCAAGAGACATCTGAGAAGGTTTTGCTTTTATCGGAAAAGGCACAAAGCAAAAATAGCATTCAGCATTTGTTTCCTAGTGAGCCCTTACAGAGGCAGCGTGCACACGAAGCAGTGAGCGTGGCAGTGTCAAGTTCCTTCCCTAGGAGCTACACTCGGCATCTCACCATCAAGCCACCATAGCTTTGAACTGTGTCTTGCGAGCATCTGTTTTATCTCAATTAATTTTGTGCATCTGTTAGCAAGATGTGGTCCTAAGGTATCAGAAAAGCCTAAGAGAGGTTATTTTGGGGATCTGGAAATGCTCAAAAACTTTTTCATATAAATTAATGGTAATTATTTGCTCTATACCCTGTTGGCTAATGAAAGATTTCATAGGAACACTAATTTTAGATAGCAGGAAAAACTTGTACTACGTTTGTCAGACTGTGTTGATTTTTCAATTTCTACTTTTTATGGATGTTGCTTATTTTTTATGAGCTAATACAAAGTAAATTTATGCAAAGCACATAGAGGTATTTGGGATGAAAATATATTCCCTGTCAACAAAGTGTAGAGTTTGAATTATATTCTAAAAATCTACTTTATTATGTTACTTATCTCTTCTATGTCTACTTACCATTTTTTGTGCAGTTGATCTTATACTGAAAGTGGTGTCTTAAAACCTCATATCATTAGTGTGCTTCTATCTGTATCTTCTCACGTCTCATATAGTTTTTACTTCTTAAAGGCAGGTGCTATATTATTTGGTACATAAATGTTTTTAATAGTTGTGAATTTTGGCTTTTAATATTCCAAGATCTATTCTTTGTTAAGTTTAATGAGTTTGGGCTTGATTTCTACTTTGTCTGATACCAGAATCTTTACTCTTGCTTTCTTATTTTTTGCATTTTCATGGGATATCGTGGTCTACCTTTTATTTTTAGTCTTTCTTGAATCATTTTCTTTTAGGTATTCCTTTTTAAACAGTATACAGATGGGTCTTATTTTGCAAGACAAATTAAGAATACTTGTTCCTTGGGGCGCCTGGGTGGCACAGTGGTTGGGCGTCTGCCTTCGGCTCAGGGCGTGATCCCGGCATTGTGGGATCGAGCCCCACATCAGGCTCCTCTGCTATGAGCCTGCTTCTTCCTCTCCCACTCCCCCTGCTTGTGTTCCCTCTCTCGCTGGCTGTCTCTATCTCTGTCGAATAAATAAATAAAATCTTTAAAAAAAAAAAAAATACTTGTTCCTTTTTTTTTTTTTTTTTTTGTGAGAGAGAGCATGTGAGTGGGGTTTGGTACAGAGGGAGAGAGAGAGAATCTTAAGCAGACTCCATGCCCAGTGGGGAGCCTAACACAGGACTCGATCTCACAACCCTGAGATCATGACCTGAGCGAAAATCAAGTGTTGGACACTTAATGAACTGAGCCACCCAGGTGCCCCAGAATACTTATTCTTTTGATGAGTTAAATGCAGTCACACTTATTGATATGACTGATATGTTTGGTCTCAACAATGTAATAATATTCTATTATCATTCATATTTTGTTATATTTGCTGCTGCTTTTCTATAAGATTGTAGTCTTTGCTAATTTTTGTTGTTATTTAAGCTTTGCATTTTTGTTGTATTCTAGTCATTGTCTTGTACCTGTGCGTTTTCCTACTGCCCTCTTTTTCCTTTCTGTTATGTAGTTATTTGCTGTTGAGTTTCTCAGTTTTTACTGGTTATTTTTTAACTCCCACCTATTGTCTATACAGTAGTCAATGGGCATATTCTGTTTTTATCTTTCCCTCTCTCTTTTCCTCCCCATCGCCGCTTTTTTAAGTAGGCTCACAACCCTGAGATCAAGACCTGAGCTGAGATCAAGAGTTAAATGTTTAACTGACTAAGCCACCCAAGTGCCCCTTTTCCTCCCATTTTTAAGTGCATTATTTCTACTTTATCGTACCATATAACATTTGAACATTATTATTCTACCTTTGCCCCTGCCCCTCTTGTTTAATCATATATGTGTATGTATGTACACACACACACACACGTGTGCACACACACATACAGTCATCTGTTTTCTGCTGAAGCTGTAGTCATATTTTAATTGTTTGGAACTCACCCTGTAATAGAATCTTCAAAAAAGACTCATGGGTGCAGAATTCCCTAAGTTCTTAAATGTTTAAGGTATTTTTACTTTTTTCTAGTTTTTAGAGATATGACTGACAGTTTTTTAAATTGTGTATATTTAAGGTACAACATGGTGTTTCGATATAATATTCCTTGTGTAATGATTCTACAGTCAAGCTAATTAGTGTAGAATCTCACACAGTTAGTAGTTTTTTGGGCGTGTGGTGAGAACATTCAAGATATATTCTCTTAGCAAATTTCAAGTATACATTATTAGTAGTATAGTTACTGTGCTGTGCACTAGAGCTCTAGAACTTATCCATTTTATGACTGAAACATTGTACATTTGACCCATTTCCTCCACCCAGCCCCTGGCAAACCACCATTCTACTCTGTTTCTCTAAGTTCAACTTTTTTTTTAAAGTTTTTTATTTTAATTCCAGTGTAGTTGCCCTAGAGTGTTATATTAGTTTCATGTGTACAATATAGTGATTCCGCACTTCTATACATTATTCGGTGCTCATCACAATAAGTGTACTCTTTAATCCCCACCACCTATTTCACCCATCCCCCTTTCCACCTCCCCTCTGGTAACCATCTGTTTGTTCTCTATAGTTAAGAGTCTGTTTCTTGGTTTGTCTCTCCTCTCTCTCTCTTTTTTCCCCTCTGTTCATTTGTTCCTTAAAATTCCACATATAAGTGAAATCATATGGTATTTGTCTTTCTCTGTCTGACTTGTTTCGGTTAGCATTATACTGTCTAACTCCATCTATGTTGTTGCAGATGGCAAGGTTTCATTCTTTTCATGGCTGAATAATGCTCCATTGTACATATATACTACATCTCTTTAGCCATTCATCTATCAATGAACATCTAAGTTCAACTTTCTTAGATTCCATATATAAGTGATATCATGCAATATTTGGCCTTCTATGTCAGGCTTATTTCACTTAGCATAATGTCTTCCAAATTCATCCACATCACAAATACCAGTATTTCTTTCTGTTTCAAGGCCAAATAATATTCTATTCACAATTTCTTTTCATTCATCTGTCAAGAGACACTTAGGTTTTTTCCATATCCTGGCTATTGAGAAAAATGCTGCAATGAATATGACAGGGCAGGTATCTCTTTGAGATACTGAATTCATTTCCTTTGCATATATACCCAGAAGTGGGATTGCTGGATCATATGATAATTCTATTATTCATTTTTTGAGGAACCTTTATGCAGTTTTCCATAATTACTGTACCAATTTACATTTCCACCAACATTGTGCAAGTGTTCCCTTTTCTCCATATCCTCGCCAACAACTTTTTATCGCTTGTCTTTTGTGGAATACCCATTCTATAAGGAGTGAGGCAATAGTTCATTATGGCCTTGATTTGCATTTTCCTGATGACTAGTGATGTTGAGCATGTTTTCATATACCTGTTGTCCATTCGTAGGTCTTCTCTGAAGAAATGTCTGTTCAGTTCCTTTGCCCATTTTTTAATCAAGGTGTTTGTTTTATTGCTACTGACTTATATGAACTCCTTATATATTCTGAATTTTAACTCTTTATCAGATTTATGGTTTGCAAATATTTTCTCCCATTCCATAGATCACCTCTTCATTTAATTTTTTCCTTTGCTGTGCAGAAGCACATGTGGATATCCAGTGAAGCTATTTTCCTATAAATACTCAGAGGACAGCCTTGCTAGATATAAAATCTTTTATTCCCACTTTTTTCATTGAAGTAAAAAACAAAATGATGCTTCTTTTTTTTACTTGCTTCAAACCTTTTTTTTGGAAGTCTGATGCTAGTTTAATTTTTTGTCTTTGTAAGTTATTTGATCTTTTTTTCTGGAGGCCTCGAGATTTTTGTGTGGGGGGGGTCTTTATAAAATAATATTTTTATTAGGTTTATACCAGAGCTGATTGCTAACTATTTGGTTAAACTGAAATATAGTTAATACCGGAAAGGCAGCAGGATAAATGCCTTTTCTTCCTTTTGAAAAAAATCAAATTTCAGATATATGAATTGTTAGGAACACTAGCAAACTCCGGTAGTGACAATAAGGGCTGTTCTGGGGATTTATTATGAACTCATGGGTCTTCATGATTTACTTCAGTCTCTACTGTTCTTTTATATAAGATGCCTAGCATCTGTAATTCAAAACATGGTAAAATCCTAATGTCCTAAGTTTTTCATTACCACAATAACCTTAAAATCTAAAGGTCAGCTTTCAAGTATAAGTGCCTACCCACAAAAGAGTTAAATTTTATGTTCTTTAGAAGATAAGAAAAAAAGTGTTTCTATTAATATTTTGTAAATGCCCAGGATTTTCAGAAATTTTACATAACAATCTACCTAAATAATGTACTAATTTCCTACAGTTTATCCTATAAAATATTTTCCTTCCACACATTGTAAAATAAACATTTGCTGAACTGATTGTTACATGGTATAGTGTTATGTGATCATGTAATGAAAGACTCTTTTATAAAACATGTACACAAGGATAGAATTAAAACCTACCATGGAATCTGTAACTCTAAATTTCCTGTCTTCTGTGGTTTAAACATAATTATGTTGCATTTACATAGTTTTTTTTTTTTTTACATTGGGTTTATTTGTTCTTTTTAAAAGAGGGGAAAAAAGTAAAGCTACGCTTGTTTGTATACAAAAGAGATTTAATCTCTTTGTGGCTGCCCGAATATTTCTTTTACCACAGAACCAGTCTTTGTGACCTTTTAGGGTTTATGCAAGACATAAAATAGAATGTGTTTTATGTATTTGAATCACTAAGAACATTTTTCCTTCCTTTCACATTTTCTTCTTGGTTGTTTCTCATCTGCGTACTTTTAAAAGCACGTGGATTTACCTGAGATACCAAAATGAAAAATGCAAATTAACTACGTGAATAATGTCATCTTCTGAATCTTCATTTTCTCATTTTAAAACAAGCTCTAGGGACTTTCTATTTGACGATAATGTGGATTTTATTTATCCACATTATATATTTCATCTAGCCAGCTGTGATGTGTGCTTATTTTAATAGCTGAATTAAATGAGCTGTTCAGTACCATTTCCTGTGAGTGAGAGAATATATATGTGTATGGAAATTAAAACACATTTTTAAACATTTATTTTGTGAAATGTAATATGTATAAAGGAAAGTACATGATGCAAATGTACATATTTGTAAATTATTCAAAAGGGAAAACTCATATAACTGCAACCCAAGCCATGAAGTAGAATATTGTCATTAACCTAAAAACTCCCTGGCTCTTCCTCCTTACCGCAGTGTACCCATTGCGACCTCTCTTCACTCTGGAGAGCGCCCTTCTCTTGCCTTTTATGGCAATTCATATCTTGCTTTGTTTTCATAATTTTATTCTTGAGAATGCTCCCATATAGAGTATAGTTTTGTGCTGTCTCTATTTGGAAACAAATGGAAGCATATAGTATGTGTTTGTTTTGTCTGACATTTTTTGTTCAAAATTATAGGTTATTTTAACACTTAATAAGTATTGTTAGGAACCTATCTAGATCAATTTAGAAAGAATGGAAATCTTAACAATATTGAGACTGCCAATCCACTAACATGGCTACATCTCCATTTATGTAGGCCTTCTTTAATTTCAGCAATATTTTGTAGCTATCATTGTAGAAGTCTTAGATATTTTTCATTATATTTTTTTCTAGGTGTCTATTTATGCTACTGTGATTGGTAATTGTTTTTAATTCATTTTCCAGCTATTTGTTGTAGGCAATTGATATGTAAAGTGATTGTTTAATATACTTGTATGTATTCAAGTATGTCTTTGGGTATACTTACAACCTTGTTAACTTTATTCTTTCTGATAGTTTTTATAGGTTTTGTAGGGTTTTTGCATATAGAATTATGTTATCTGCAAATAGTGACAGTTTACTCCCCTCCCAATCTTTATGCCTTTTAGTTCTTTTTCTTTGTTGCACAGGCCAGGAACTCTGTTACAGTGAAGTGAGTGGACAGAAATCTGTGTGCTGTCCTGATCTTGGGGAGAAAACATTCAATTTCTTACTGTTATGTAAGCTATTAGTTGTAGGGTTTTTGTAGATGCCCTTTATCAGACTGAGGAAGTTCCATTTATGCCTAGTTTACTTTGAGGTTGTTTTTTTTTTAAATCATGAATGGGTTTTGAATTTTGTAAAATGCTTTTTCTGCAGCTTTTGAGAGTATCGGATAAATTTTCTTTGTTCTATTAACAGGTGAATTGCATCAGTTGATTTTCAAAGGTTGAGTCAACCTTCCATTTTTTGGATAAAATCATTCTGATCATTTTGTATTACCTTTTTCATCTATCCTTGGATTTTGCTAGTTGGTGTTTTATATTCTGTGTTTATGTTGATGAGATATATTGATTTATAATCTTCTTGCAATATTTTTGTCAAGTTTTAGTATATGGGTTATGCTGGCTTTATAAGACAAGTTGAAAGATCATCTTTCCTCTCTATCTTCAAATAGAGTTTGTGTAGGATTATTTCTTTCTTAAACGTTTGATAGAATTCACCAGCAAAACCATCTAGTCTTGGAGTTCTTTGTGGAGAGGATTTTGTTGATGGTGATTTACTTGTTTTGAGTGTTAAACGTAAATTATATGTCTTTAATAAATCTGGTATTATTTAGGTTTTCCATGTATCCTTGGGTCAATTTTGGTAATTTGTGTTTCTCAGTGAATATATTTGTCTTCACTTAAGTTTAGTTAATTGGCACAGTTATTTATAATGTCCTTGTATTATTATTTTTATAGTTTTATCACTTACAGTTTCTGTAATAATTTGTGTTCCCTGTGTGTGTGTGTTTTTCGATCAGTCTGTCTGAAGTTCACACCCATTTTTTTTATAAAATGTGAGCTAACAATGATTTTTACACTTTTAAATATTTACGAAAAGATATTCAACAGAGATAATATGTTGCCTACACAGCCTAAAATATTCACTATCTGTCTCTTTACATAAAAAGTAAAGAATAATTGCTCTGGTGGTTTTTCAGTATTATTCATCTTATTTTTATTTATTTTACTCATCTCGGGTTTAAGTTTTTGCTGCTTTTTCTACTCTCTTGAAGTAAAAGCTGTGATAGTTGATATTTTAACTCCATTCTTTTGCCAATATGAGTATTTAAAGCTATATATTTGCCTCTCAGCACTATTTTAGCACGTCGCACAGATATGTTTCTTTTTATTTGATTCAAAATATTTCCTGAATTTCTTTATGAATTCTCATTGGCCCAGAGGTTATTTACAAGTGTTGCTTAATTGCCAAAAATTAGAGTATTTTCCAGAGGCCATATCATTATTGATTTCTATTTTATTTATTTATTTATTTATTTATTTATTTATTTATTATTTATTTTTAAGTTTTTTTTTTTAGGATGTTATTTATTTATTTGGCAGAGAGAGAGACAACCAGCGAGAGAGGGAACACAGGCAGGAGGAGCGGGAAAGGAAGAAGCAGGCTCCCAGCGGAGGAGCCTGATATGGGGCTTGATCCCAGGACTCCGGGATCACGCCCTGAGCAGAAGGCAGACGCTTAACGACTAAGCCACCCAGGCGCCCCTGATTTCTATTTTAAAACGATGTCAGAGATTATATTCTCTGAGATTTTAACTTTTTCCTATTTAGCTTTATGGCCTGGCCACGTGGTCCATTTTTGTAAATATTCTGTTTGCATGGGAGAAAAAAATGTGTATTCTGCAGTTGTTGTGGGTAATGTTTTTAAAATGTTGATTAGGTCAGGTTGGTTAGGTGTGTTGTTCAGTCTTCTGTATCTCTATACATTTTTTTCCTATTCTGTCAACTCCTGAGAAAGGGTGTTAAAATTGTCCACCATGGTTATCAATTTATTCATTTCTGGTTTTCTTTATGTATTTGTAATTCCCTCCATGGACAATAAGAAACTGATTCCCATCTGTACTTCTTAGACCTAGCTCCCTGTATGTGACCAGTCCTCCATGTTCACCCCCATCTTGTCTCCTTTGCAGATGCTATCCTCTCCCTGCTTTGGCTCTGATTCAACATGCTGGACTGCCCAGACTCCTGCATGTTCTCTTTATCCTATTCAGGCTCTTGGAACCTCATGCTGGGTCACCTTCCCCTTGTATGTCTTCACTCCTCACTTTGCTCGATTTCTGATTCCCCATGCAGGCCGCTCCACTGTGTTGTTACCCTTCTCACCTGGTTCAGGCTCATCATTATGCAATTCTTCTCCTAGGGTTCTATCTATCCATATTGAGTTGTCCCCCTAGAGGCTGCTCTGATCACTTAGGATCGGATACCCCATGCCTGTTTTACCCTATCCTTAGAGATTCCCTCTTCATCTTCTTCGGCTCTAACAACCCCTGTGGGGCCACTAAAGCCTTTTTACCTTCTACCATTGTTTTCCCACACATAATGATTTTGGGGCTGAATTATTCAGGAGGCACAGGGAAGGGGCTTTACCATTATTTTTGAAAGATATTTTTACTCAGTTTAGAAGTCTGTTTTTCTTCTAGCACATTATAAATGCCATTCTCTTGTATTTTTGCTTTCATTGTTTCCTGTGAGAAGTCAGCTTTCATTTTATTTTAATTCCCTATACCTGATGTGCCTTTTTTCTTTAGCTGGTTTTAAGATCAGCTTCTTAGCTTTGGATTTCAGCAGTTTGATTATGATATGCTGAAGGTGTGGTTTTCTTTGTATTTTTTCTGTTTAGGGTTCACTGCGCTTCTTCTTCCATCAGTTTTAGACATCAGTCATTGTCTTCACAAATATTCTTTGGTCTCATTCTCTCTCTCTCTTCCTGAAACTCCAATTGCACACATATTATTTCATTTAATATTCCACAGACATTGGACTCTTCTTTTTTTTCATTTTTTTCTCCTTATTTTTCAGTTTGGATAACTTGCCTTAAAAGTTCACAGATTCCTTTCTCTGCTATTTCCAGTTTGTTCTTAAGTCCATCTAATAAATTCTTCATTTCTCATACCGCAGTTTTCAAGTCTAGCATTTCCAAAAGGTCTTTTTAAAAATAGTTTTTGTGTCTGGTTGCAGACTTTTCTTTCTTTTAAATTCAATTTTAAACATTTTCAAAAATTACATAACCTTAGTCAAATTATATAAGTGCCTCTTAATCAGGAAACAACAAATTATTTTATACAATTAAAGGGTATCCATTTGGTAGGTTATTGTTCAGTCATTAGAGCTCATACCCATACTATTAAAAACAAATGAGTAGGGGTGCCTGAGTGGCCCAGTTGGTTAAGCACCCAACTCTTGATTTAGACTCAGGTCATGATCTCAGGGTTGTCATATCAAGCCCCGAGTGGGGCTCCATGCTGGGCATGCAGCCTGCTTAAGATCCTTTCTCTCCTTCTCCCTCTGCCCCCTCCCCCCAAAAAGGAAAGAAAACAAGTAATTGTGCAGGTGTGGACAGATTAATGGAACACAATAGATACACTAAATATATATCTATATCTATATAGCTATATACCTATGTAACTACATATCAAAATTTAGGATATTATGGGGCGCCTGGGTGGCACAGCGGTTAAGGGTCTGCCTTCGGCTCAGGGCGTGATCCCGGCGTTATGGGATAGAGCCCCACATCAGGCTCTTCGGCTAGGAGCCTGCTTCTTCCTCTCCCACTCCCCCTGCTTGTGGCCCTCTCTCCCTGGCTGTCTCTCTCTCTGTCAAATAAATAAATAAAATCTTTTATAAAAAAATTTAGGATATTATGACTGGTATGAGGTTATATGTCACTGTGGTTTTGATTTGCGTCTCCCTGATGATGAGTGATGTTGAGCATCTTCTCATGTGTCTCTTGGCCATCTGGATGTCTCCTTTGGAAAATGCCTATTCGGGGACTGTGTGTATTTTTTAATCAGATTATTTTTGGGCTTTTGGTGTTGAGTTGTATTTCTTTAAATATTTTGGATATTAATCCCTTATCAGATATATTTTCTCCCATTTAGTAGGTTGCCTTTTTGTTTTGTTGAGTTTCCTTTGTTGTACAAAAGCTTTTTAATGTCCCAATATTCATTTTTGCTTTTGTTTACTCTGCCTGAGGAGACAGATGCACTTTACTTAAATTTTTAAAATTTTAGGATATTATCAGAGTGGCCATAAAAAAAAAAGCTGGATCTCTACTTCCTTCTTATAGAAAATTCAGGTAATTAACAGATTTAAGTATAAACAAAATATTTTATAAGAGAACAAAAGAAATATTCCAGTTTTATTATCTTGGGATGTGGATGGCTATTCTAAGCATAAGTAAAAGATCAAAATCATAAAGGAAATAATTGATAGATTCAATTATATAGGATTTTAAAGCCGAGGAAGAATGAAAGAAGAGATAAATCTCCTTTGCTTCCACTGGAAATGACCATTTTAGTACCTCCTTACTCAACAAATTAGTAACTAAAGGGAAAAGATTAAACATTTATTCTGCCTTTCTGTAGGGTAACTAACCCCCCAGTTGATGAGAGGAAGCTCTTCTTTATAAAAGAATGCCAGTTAATAAATAGAGTAGACAAAATTCAAAAGATAACTACAACTCCCAATAAAATAATTATTTTAGGCAAGGATAATTAGTAGATGCTAAAACTTTAGGGTAGGGAAAATGTTGTTGGGACAGGACCTTCTTAGAGTGACAAAGTGTCACCACACAGATTGTTATTCAATGAAAATGGAAACATACATCTTTATAATGAAGATATATAATGGTTATTGGCATAATTAAATGACCGAAGTTGGAATCACTAAGAGTGGAGAACTGATATTATGAGCCTCTGAATGTGTTGTGCAATGTGAGGTACATAGCATCTCCTTTGATGTATTTTGCCAAAAATATGTAATTTGATTCAAACTCAGATTTTAGTTCTAATTTCCTGTTCATAGAAAACACAGAGAGTAGTGGAAAAATTTAATGACACCTTGAGAAAGCAGTCAAACTCTGATCGTAGGACTTGATCTGTTTAAAAAGTCAGTGCCATAAAGGTATTCTATAATAAAAGAGACTTTAAAAAATATCAAAAATATAGGGCACGATCCTTGTTTGAAAACAGGTTTTGTTTGTTTATAAAGCTCTAAAGGAGGTTTTGGGAGCAACGGGAAATATTTGAATCTGAACTAGATACTTAATTATATTAGGGAATTGCTTTTAAGTTTCTCAAATGTAACAGTGGTACAATGATCGCATAAAAGGTCACACTTTCTTTTAAAGATGAAAATTTGAAAATTTTAGTTGTGAATTGTTGTATTTCTAATTTTATGTGCAAATGTCTAGAAAAAATGAACACACATATTGATAGATGATGCAGACAGGTTTTGAAAGTTGTGCCCATTGGTGTTTATTTTACCTTTAAAAACTCTTAAGTATATTTGGAATTTTCCATAATGACAAGGGGAAAAAAGAATTAAGATGAAAAATTAAAGTTTTTGCACTTAATGGCAAAATTAAGATAGTTGCTAATGCTGGTGACTGGTTTTCTTATTATCTTGGATGTGGAATCAAGTCAACATAACTTTTATGGAGAACAGTCTGTTACATATTAAAAAATTAAAACATACAGAATCTTTACTGAGCAATTGCATTTCTTAGTATTTGTCCTTAGAAGATAATCAGTGTTTTGCAAAAGGATGCAAGGATGGCCTTTTGCAGTGTTATTTTTACTCCATTATTATGCAAAACAGGAAATAACCCAATTTCAATTAATAAAGGATTAGTTAAATATATTATGGTGCATCAATGCAACAATACTATCTTGTCATTAAAAGTGATTCCAAAAATCCATATTCTTTGCATTCATTGACATAGAAGCTCTGTTACATGTATTGAATCTGTTACAGATTATAAAACAGAAGGGGTAGTGAGTGGAATGGGTGTCTTGTCATTGTCATGACCATAAATATTAACATTTGCATTGGTCCTTTTTGCTTTCTGTTTTGGGCAAACCATACCTCAGCTGCTTTTAATGTACTCATCTAAATCATGTAATAATTTTTGGGGGGAGAAGAAAGAAAAGATAAAGTATGTTTTATTTGCTTATACAACCAACACATCCTACAGAGTTGGTCAGGCACTCTACTTCTATTTTCTCACTGAATAATAAAAGTGTTGGAGTGGATGTTCTCTAGGATCTAATACTAAAATTGGATGAATGTAATGATGACTGAGTAACTTCCATTTAGTGTTTCCTGAAAATGATGGGTTCTCCATGCCAGGGACTGCATCAGGTAGCAGAATACCCTTCTCCGTAGCCCCACACTAGCTTCCCTCACCCCCACAGGCTCCTGCCACATGTCACTGTTGCCTGGACAGTCTCTTTGCACCCCCCACCTCCATCCCACCACACTTGCCTGGTTAATTTTTCTCTAGTCACTTTTCAACATTTCATATAATGTGCAGATTTCACTTTTATTCTATGTCTTTTCCCAAAAGAATATTCGCTACATGAGAGCAGGGATTTCTTTTTGCTTTTAAGGTGGAAAAATCCCCGGTACCTCAAAAGTTACCAGGCACCTGATAGGCACTCTCTTCATATTTACTGTAAGAATGACTTTTTTTTCTGAGAAAATGTTTCTGAGACTTTTCTAATCATATTGTTTACACAACTATAAGAGGATAGATTATCATTATATGCTTCCAGGGCCAAGAAATTCTGGGACATACCTTTCCAGAGGCTGTCACATTTACTTCCTTTCTTCAAATTTGGTCTCCCATAGAGTCTTTAATATAATATCTAGAGATATAATCATAAAAACTTAGAGAATCATTAGAAAAAAAATAAATTTTTTTTCTAATTATAGCTTTTTATGGGGATGATCATTTCATTCTGACATGCTTTTTTGTGTTTCCATTTTTACTGAGTTGCCAACTTCATTTCAAACCCTATAGATTTCAGTTGCATCCTTTAATGTGGTGTAAGAATATCATGTTCTCCCAGGCTAGCCACATTTAGTGCAAGCCATTGTCAGATAATAATATTTACCAGTGTACTTCTCAGTGAAAATTGTGAAATTTTTAGAAATCATGTAAAATTATGGTTTCAAAATAGTTGTATTGACATTGCCAGAAAGAAACTCTACAACCTGGGCCATGCCTATTGTGTGGGCACAGACTCTTCACAGGCAAGCCAGCCAGACTTCTTACCAATCTTGCAAATATTATTATAACAACAACAAACTGAGATAGATAACGAGCAGCTACATCATTTTTGGTTTGTTTGGGTTTGTTTAATAGCCAAGTATGAATATGTATTCATCTTTCCGGAACTATTATTCTGCCAGCCACACAGTTTGGTTTCTGTGATAAAGTTGAAGATTTTGAAAATACAATTCAGTTTTGTGTTTATAATGTCAAAGAATTAATGTAAAATTCAACTGATAATAAAAATGGGAAGAGCTTAGCTACTACTGGAAATGAATTCAGAGCAAGATGCCAATCAGATTAAAAAACTATACAAAAGGAGATAAACCCATTGCAATGGACAGGGGGTGTAAATTAATGCCACTTATAAGCCCATCACTGTATATGTAAAAATGAAAAATTAATGGTTAGATTTAGAACTTGAACAGGTACTTTGCAAGAATGAAGTTAGAAATGAATATATTTATGTTGGGAGAGATTTTTGAATCATGGAGCAAAGACTATCTTGCTTCAGGTTCATTTAACCAATATTCACTAGCTGTGGTAGCATGCTTGAAGCATAGTAGGTGGTACATGAGTCCTGCAGTCAAGGAAATTACACAATAATTATAATAATAATGGGGAGGTGACGGGCATTGAGGAGGGCACATGATGTGATGAGCCCTGGGTGTTACATGTAACTGATGAATTACTGAACTCTACATCTGAAACTAATGATGTTGGCTAATTGAATTTAAATTAAAAATTTTTTTAATTTAAAAATTAAATTTAAAAAAAATAATGGGAAGGTAAGCATACACACATGACTACAAGGCAAAGCACTGTGCCATGAATATCAGAAAGGGGGAAAGCAAAACGCAAAAGGCTTCAAGGCGGGAGAAGCCAGAGGATCTGTGGGAGAGGCTTCGTTATAGACCTTAAGAGATGGGCTATTACAGCAAAAGAGGGCAATGACATAGGGAAAGGCTTATAGTTGAGACAATTTCTGTAGCCTGTGCGTAAACTAGTGTCTCCCCTTTGTGTTTATACAGAGCCCCATACACCCATCTATTGTACCATTTATCATAATGGATTATAATTTTCTTTCTCCCTCACTAGACTGTCCTTTCCTGAAGTACAGTTAAAATCCTCTATATTTGCAGATTCTGTATTTGTGAATTCATATCCCTACCAAAATTTATTGGTAACCTCCAAATCAATACATACACCACTTTCGCTGTTATTCACAGACCTGTGCAGAGCAGGGGGAAATCTGAGACTCCTCGTGCACCTGTCTACCAGACGGTGAACAAGCTAGGCTCTGCCTTCTTGTTTCAGCTCTCCTACTGCAAACAAGTGTCTTTTTACAGCCTGTGTAGTGCCACATGCTTCACATGTTTGTGTTTTGAGTTGGTTATTTTGCTGCTTAAAACGGTCCCTAAGCAGAGTGCTGAAGAGCTATCCAGTCTAATGTTTCCAAGTGCAAGAAGGTTGTGATGTGCCTTACAGAGCAAATATGTGTTAGGGAAGCTTTGCTCAGGATGAACGGCAGTGCTGCTGGCCATGGGTTGGTTCAATGTTAATGAATCAACAATATATATTAAATAAGGTGCTTCAAACAGAAACACACATAAAAGATGGTTATAGATTGATAAGTTGACAAAAATATTCTGAACAGAGGCTCTCAGGAACAAAATTTTGTGTTTTCCCCAGGAGCAATTGTTCAGTATTTACTAATTACCTGTGCTGAGTGATGTTATAGAACATAACTACCCCGCACAATGAGAATTGACTGTATCCGGTATTTCTCTATGCTTAGCACTTAGTGTTTAGTAGATGGCTCAAGAGTTTTATGAGCAAATGCCTGAATATTGGGAATTGGGAGGGATAAACCAGCTCATTGGAAATGTTAAATACTGAGTTCAGGAATCAGGGTTTTAATACCACACAGGCAATGCGAAGCCATTGGAAAATTTCTCCTGGGAATGCAAGCATTGATTGAATGCACCAGGTGGTGTGATGGACAGAATGAATATCCCTGGGGACCTGCTCCCAAGGAGCTACCACAGAAACTCCAAAAGGTCCTTTAGGAAGATTAATTTCTCAGGGCTTTATAGGATGGATAGAAGTGAGAGAAATCGAAGACGCAAAACCAAGGGAGCAGCTACCATGACCATCGCGATATGTCGTGGTGAAGACCAGAATTAGGGTGCTGGCAAGAGGAAGGGGAAGCACAGGGCAAATACTTGGCTTCTTTCTTTTTTTTTTTTTTAAGATTTTAAGATTTTCTTTTCTTTTTTTTTAATTTATTTGAGAGCGAGTGCACGCTCATGAGCAGGGGGAGGGATAGAAGGAGAAAGAATCTCAAGTAGACTCGCTGTTGAGTATGGGCCTGCCACGGGGCTCTATCTCATCACCCTGAGGTCATGACCTGAGCTGAAATCAAGAGTTGGCCACTCAACTCACTGAGCCACCCAGGCGCCCTGATACTTGGCTTATTGTGAAATCAGCAGTAAATAACTTGATACAGAAAATGAGGGAGATGGAAAGGACAAAGTTAAATCCTGTAGTTTGCTACCCCCCCCCCAACTTTGTCAGTTCCTGTGTTTGCAAATGTGTTTCAATCATGTTTCCCTCATCTAAGGTTATTGCTCTGTGCTGTGCTGACTCTTAAAGCATCAGTGATGGGGCACAATCCTCCTCTGTTACAAGTAAGCAGCTGATGAGTTAGTTGCTTAGGGTTTGGGGTGATGACTGAGGACAAAAGATGTAGTTTTACAATTAATAGTGAATTTTTATGGTTAATTGTGAAATTTTGCCTGGGGGGAAAGCGGTCCACACCGAATTATCCCTTTAAAAAAAAAAACACCCTGAAAGGCATGCCATGCAAACGACTTCTGCTGTAATGTGAAGTTATGTCCAGCTCTGTACAGTTAAATATTACTAATGCAAATTTTACTGCTACGTTTGCAAGAGGGTAGGACAGAACTATTGTTCATTGAGAATCTGCATGTGAAAAAATACAGAGACCCAAGGATCAGCAGCCCTTAGGCTTTCAGTGGGATATGTAAAGCAGTAAGATGGTTTAACTTTGTAAAGTAAATCCTTCATTGTGAAGTGCTCGGTATCTTCACATTTTCCATCAGTTGAGAAATAAAACTTTTTCTCTCAGCATGATATTGACAGAAAACTTCAGGTTTGGAAAGCTATTTAGTTAAACTTCGTGTTAAAATACTTTCTCAATGTGCTTTTTTCTAATTAAAAGTCATTTTCTAAAGAGACAATTTGTATCTTACTACAAGCTATTTGCATTATCAACTATTTTATAAGGTTATGCAAAGCTGATATCATACTTGGACCCTTTGAAATAACACATATATTTCTTTCCTGGCAAACTCATCTCAGATAATCAAGAAACGTAGTTGTCTTTATTTCAATTTTCAAGAAAGAATTTGAATGGCATTCTAAGCTAGTAGTATTTATTCTATCTGCGGCTAAATACTACTTGTGTTTAACTCAACCTGAGATTAAAAATCAAAGCAGTTTTGATGTTCTTTATCTTTTTTCATTTGCTTTGAGTTTCACCTATCTTTCTGAACAAAGCCATGTTTGTAAAGGATATTAAGTTTTGTTTGGCCACCTTCTCAACTGCAAGTGTTCTCAGTGGACCTTAATGCAAGGTTATGCTCCCTGGACTGATTGATATATAAACAGAAGACAGATGGTGTAGAGATGACTCTGATGATAATTCATTTTTCAGCTACTCATGAAGGTATTTTGATTACAGTGTGTTTAAGTAATTATGACACAGTCTGCAATGTTAGTCTTGCTGAGAAGGGAGCACATGGAAAACAAGTTACGTGTTATCCGTGCCTAACAAAGGGTGCACTGTGGTGTAATGATTTTAATTCCTAATGCTAGATTAGGACTGGAGGAGTTTAAAATATGTCATACAGTAAGGTAAGTCAATTAAACGTAGACCAAATAAAAAAGGTAACTTCACAGTTTTGAGGCATAAATATTTGTTTTGGAAAGTATATAGATGTTACTATATGAAAGAAACCAGTATTTTGACATTTAGGTAACAGTCTGTGTACAGCTAATTAAAAAATTACATGGCTTGATTTTAAGTTTACATGAATTGTAATTATCATGGAGGTTGCTTTCTGTGTCATGAATTTAAAACTGAAATCAGAGAGCTGACAGTTCAGTAGCACATTCTATTCCTGCTGTTGTTAAAGTTTTTTTTAAGTAGGCTCCATACCCCGTATGGAGTCCAACCTGGGGCCTGAACTCAACAACCCTGAGATCAAAACCTGAACTGAAACCAAGTGTCAGCCGCTTAACCAACTGAACCACCCAGGCTCTCCTGCTGTTGTTGAAGTTTTGAAAGAAAATCTAAGGGGCGCCCAGGTAGCACTCAGATGGTTAAGCATCTGCCTTTGACTCAGATCATGATCTCCAGGTCCTGGGATGGAGCCCCATGTTGGGCTCCCGGCTCAGCAGGGAGTCTGCTTCTCCCTCTCCCTCTGGCTTTCTCCCTGCTCATGCTCTCTCTCTCTCTGTATCTTTCTGTCTCAAATGAATAAATAAAATCTTAAAAAAAAAAAGAAAATCTAAGCAAAATGTCAAAAGGAGAAAAAATAATTAGAATTGTGTGGATAGACAGGCCACTTCGGTTTTCATTTCTACATTCTAATTACAGTTTATACTTCTATTTTTGGTCTCACAATAGGATAATTGATCGCTTAGATGGAGTTCGTTTGTTGTGGTCCCTGCTGAAAAATCCTCACCCAGACGTGAAGGCCAGTGCAGCTTGGGCCCTCTGTCCCTGCATCCAAAATGCTAAGGTAAGAACAGACTACAAATCAATCCCTTCTAGAATTTCTAATACCATCCTGAATAATGTCATCACAGGTCACTAGTTGCTTTTGACTTACTTTTGGTCCGATTCATCTGGTAGAAAAGAATGCTGAGTGTTTGTGCCAAAATAATTTTTGAGCAATGCCTTTTCCTGGTTAGTTTTTAAATGCCAAGTTCTGCCTGGCTGGTGGAATTGAAACAGGTATGCCAGGTAAGTCAAGAGGAAGAAAAGGTGACCATTCTTATCTCTTGGGTGATAAGAAAATTGTCTGTATTTACCTCCTACTTGAAGAAGCATAAAATTGCTTCTGTCTTATTTATATAGCCTGAAATATGACAGTGAAAGATCACTAAGTTCTTTGTTACTCTGAAAAAGTAAAATAATTTCATGAATCCCACTTTTCTTTATCAATAAAGACTGGATATAAAAGCTGTAAATACAATTTTTACATGACAAAAAAAAAAGACTGAACTGGAAGTCTTTTAGCTCTTCATTTGTAAATTTTATTATTTTCTGTAAAGATCTCTTTTCAGCCTATTTCTATTTTCTTAAAAATTTTTTTCTTTGATTTAGAGATTGCCTTTTCAGGTCCTTGTTGCTAGAGATATTTTTCTCTGTTGAATATTTTTATCTAAAGGATTTTACTCCTATAATAAATTTAACATGACTCTAAATATCATCCTAAATATTTGTGACTGGAAATCATCTTTTGTAAAAAGTGAATTGTGATGTGTACTAATAATAGAGGAGACCTATTAGGAACTGGTTGATAGAACCATTTTTTTATAACAGCAAAATAAATATAATAAAACATAACATAATATTTTATAACATAAAAATAAAAACACCTCAAATGTCAACCTACAGGAAAATGGACAATAGGATGATACTATGGTCATATAATATATACAATGCAGCAGTAAAAAACATATTTCAGTAATGTACTCATCAATATCAATACACCTCATAAACATACTGAGCAAAAATACCAAGTTTCAGAAGTAGATATATAATGTAATTCCTGAGGTCCACAGAAATTTTTTAAATGTAAAATTTAAATGATATTACTTAGGGACCAAGAAAGATCACACTAAGGAAATACCACTACATATCCTTGAAGGATATCCTTGTTAGTTACCTGAACTATTCAGCCCAGTCCTTCACTCATAAATATGAACAACTAAGGATCACCAAATATTTAAGGAAGGCTAATGGTATTTGAGACAAGCCAGTATTACTAAGCAGAATTAACTTCAAAGGAAACAGATAATGTAAGGAACAGAATATAATATGAAATTTTAAAAATTTATATCTTCAGAATGACCCAAGGGGAATACTGTATCCAAAAAAGCTGTCATTTAAAAAAGGTCATTCACAGATTAACAAAGGCTTTTTGGAATTGAAAAATACATTCGGTGGAGTACGTGGGTGGTTCAGTTGGTTGGGCATCCAGCTGTTGATTTCAGCTTAGGTCATGATCTCAGGGCCCTGGGATTAAGCCCCACATCAGGTTCCATGCTTGGTGGGGAGTCTGCTTGAGGATTCTCTCTCTCTCCCTCTCCATCTGTCCCTCCCCCTGCTCACTCACTCTCTCTAATAAAAAATAAATCTTAAAAATATATGTATTTGTCAAAACAATAAATTTAATAGAAGAGACAAATAGTAGATATGACTGAGTAATTATCTGAAAGATAAAGTCTAGTAAATACGAAGGCAAAGTAAAAGTAAAGAGAAAATAGCAGGCAGCAGAAGGGGGAAAGTTTGAAAAAAATAGCACAAGAAAATACATGAAAGGAAAGAGAGCAATTAAATGGAAGAAAAATTGTTAGAAAAAAAAAAAAAAAAGAAAGGTGGGAAGGTTCTGTAAATTGAAGAGTTGAAAAAAGATTCTAGTCTTCAGATTGAACAGATCCACTTAGTGCCAAGCAGGAAAAACAAAGAAAGTTAGCTGTACCTTGATATAAATTCAAATTTGATGTGTCCAGAAAATTAAAGGAAAGGAAAAAGTTACATAAGAACAAGGATCACCCCAGTATTAGACTTAACATCATTCACAATA
The DNA here is from genome assembly GCF_023065955.2 of Ursus arctos. Lineage (NCBI taxonomy): Eukaryota > Metazoa > Chordata > Mammalia > Carnivora > Ursidae > Ursus > Ursus arctos. Next base: position 10,436,451 of record NW_026622986.1, read on the forward strand.
AATTGTAAAAGAAAATGGAACAAATCCTTTACTGTCTTCAGAGGAAAGTATTTTTATCCTGGAATTCTATATCCTATAAAAACTAGCATTCAAGTGAGTGTGGAGTAAGGATAGAATAAAGACATTTTTCTTTCAGAAATGTCAAGACTCAGGAAGCTTATTCCTCATAAACCTTTTCTGGAAAAAAAAAAAGTTTAGACTATTTTCCAGCAAAACAAAAGATTTTTAAAAAGAGAATAACATTAGTTATAAAAACAATAATAAGCAAATAACTCACTGGAATTTATAGTTAAATATAAATTTGTGTTGATAATACGGCTCTCAAATTTTATAAAATTTTTAAGAAAGATTTAAAAGTAATGGCATAAAATAAAAGAAAAGCAGATAGTATTATCACAGTAACAATCTGAATCTAAACTACCAGATGATTCCAAAAATGGATTAGATAGTATAAGGTAATAGGTAAACATATACTAAAGGTCTTTACTTTTAGAGAAGGATGTTATACATACTGGTTCATTCTCAATTATCATCAAAAATATAAATTTAAGTACAGAATTTAATTCTATTTCATCAAAGAGATACCATTCTGTGAATAGATAACATTTCTACATAGTGCTGTTGTTATTTGTAAATTGTGTCCTTTATTCTCATGGATTTTAAGTATGACTCTGCCTATTTATCTATTACTTGCTGTTTTAAGACATTCTGTAAGAGACATTCCAGTATTGTCATTTTCATTATTCCTGCCCAGGATTTCTGTCCTGAATATCTGACGATGCTAGCAACCTAAACTGAACCACACTCAAACACAACCCAACATGTTTGTTGTTCAGCCCTTGGTCCCAAGGCCTCCACTGGGTCCAAGCTTCCATGAAGGGCTCCGACTTGCTCCATTTCTGATCAACCTTACCTGCCCTCTGCACATTCTCTACTCCTACCACCTTAGTGTCTTTAAATTGTCCTCAAGAAAAGGAAACCTCAGTCCCCACCTTTTCACTCCTGAGGGAAAAGCAGATGCGTGATCTCTGCTTGTTCACTACTCTTACCAAGAACAGCACTCCTCTGTATGCATTATCATTTAGGTGACACAGATGTTTGAAGACTTTTAAACAAGGAAATGATGTGAGCAGATTGGTTAATTAGAAAATATGAATAGGTGGTTAATTAGGCTTATGCAGTGGTTCAGGTGAAAATAATTAAATCTGGGGCACCTGGGTAGCGCAGTCGTTAAGCGTCTGCCTTCGGCTCAGGGCGTGATCCTGGAGTTCCGGGATCGAGCCCCACATCGGGCTCCTCCACGGGGAGCCTGTTTCTTCCTCTCCCACTCCCCCTGCTTGTGTTCCCTCTCTCGCTGTCTGTCTGTCACATAAATAAATAAAATCTTAAAAAAAAAAAAGGATAATTAGAATCTGACCTAACACAGTGGCACTGTGGGCAAAGAGGAAGAGTCAGTACAAGAAGTCATTGCAGGGGTGCCTGGGTGGTTCAATTGGCTAAGCGTCCGACTCTTGATTTCAGCTCAGGTCATGATTGGGGTTGTAAGATCAACCTTGCCGGGCATGGAACCTGCTTAAGATTCTTTCCTTCTCCTTCTGCCCCACCTCCACTCTTTCTCTTAAAAAAAAAAAAAAAAAAAAGAAAGAATTGCAAAGTAGATTCAGATATCGGTGCATGATTGGATGTTGGCTGTGAGAAGGAGGTCATGAGAGAGTTTGGATTTTTGTTTTTTAGTATTTTAACTTTGGCAACTAAGAAATAGTAACTTTACAAAACAGGAGAAGAACATGATTTCAGGCAAAGATGGTGGATTTGCTTTCATCCAGGCAGAGATATCCAGTCATTTGAATATATGAACCTGAGTATCTGGAAAGAACTCAGGACTTGAGTTGGATATGTGAGAATTACCAGCATGTCAGAAGTAGCTGAAGTCTGGAGAACAAAGGAAAGGCAGAGGGTGGGAAGTGAGGAGAGAAGGGCAAAGAGAAGTCATAGAAGATTAAGGAGTGATAAGATAGATAGTAATCACGAGAGGGTGACAAGAAAGACAAGAAAGGAAACAAATTCAAGGAGGGGGGTATATTCAATAATATCATTTGCCCCTAGGAGGTCATTTACATTTGAAAACTGAGACGAGTACATTAAATATGAAAAATAGGTGGTCATAGTTCATAGACATTTCAATTGAGAAGAGAGAATTTAAGTCAGATGGCAGTGGGGTGAGAAATTAATTAAGGGAAAAAATAGATATAAAAGGGATTAGTTCTAGTTCTTACTAGAAGTTTTGCTGTTAAGAGGAGACAGTATGAAGTCCAGAAGATACCTCAGGTTTAAGGGAATGATTAATATGGGAAAGGTATGGGGGGGCATGTGTGTAGCAGATGTAAGAAGGGAGGGAGGGAGGGAGCTAAAGAAGGAAAAAAAAGGAAGGAAGGAAGGAAGGAAGGAAGGAAGGAAGGAAGGAAGGAAGGAAGGAAGGGAAGGAAGGAAGGAAAGGAAGGAAAGGAAGGAAGGAAGGAAGGAAGGAAGGAAGGAAGGAAGGAAGGAAGGAAGGAAGGGCTCTAACTATTCCTTAATTTTACAAGCACATTGCTCTAAGTAGTGTAAAAAACTTGTGGAGTGCCAACCAAAAGGACAGCTCTGAATGCATAATTCCTGAGAGTGAGTCCACTGAGAACAAGCCAAGAGAACTTCTGGTAAGAAATACTAAAAAGGGCAACTTGTTATTTCATCCAGGTGACATATTCATAGCCAATCTCCTGTCTGTCTATCTATCTATCATCGTTTAATTTAAAAGTCAGAAAATTATCAAAGGATCTGAATTAATATACCCTTATGTAAATTTAAAAAAAAATTGGGGGACGCCTGGGTGGCGCAGTCGTCAAGCATCTGTCTTCGGCTCAGGGCGTGATCCCGGGGTCCTGGGATCGAGTCCTACATCAGGCTCCTCCGCTGGGAGCCTGCTTCTTCCTCTCCCACTCCCCCTGCTTGTGTTCCCTCTCTTGCTGGCTGTCTCTCTCTCTGTCAAATAAATAAATAAAATCTTTAAAAAAATAAATTAAAAAAAAATTGAAGTCAGACTTTTCCTATTTGACAGTGAGTATAATTTGGCTGATTATTTCAAAAACAAGGACTGGTATTTCTGATTAGGTAATATAGAAGACATATCCATACATTGAATTAACTAAATATTCAGAGCAAAATTTTAATGAAATATATAATATCAGAAAATATATCTTCTATGACTGAATTTATGGTGAACATTTTCAGATGTCAATTTGTAATAGATGGATACATATCTTTTCAAAAATGTATGGGGATATGTAAGCAAAACTTTTGAAGACTGTTGGTCTCATATACCAGGTTTGGCCTGTGAAATGAGACAGAAGGAAATTTAGAACATCTTTCCTCAAGAAAATAGCCTAATTTGCAAGGCTCTTGTCTTTTTGAAAAAAACCTATTTTCTAGGATCAGACGGTAAATGAATGTTATATTGGTCTTTCTTCTTGCATCTTTATAGAACAAAACTCATCTTCCGAGGTAGAAGATACCTCAGAGGTAAAGTATGAAAGAGGTCATGTGCTCGGAAAGGCAAAAGGAAGAAAGCACATTTATAATATTGAAAAATAACATCTCATTAGGTATACAGATCCCAATCCATGGTTTAAGACAGCTCTATGTAATAGAACTTTCTGTGATGATGGAAATGTACTCTTCAAATATGGTAACCATTAGCCCCCTGTGGCTATTGAGCACTTGAAATGTGACTAGTATGACTAAGGAACTGAATTTTTAATTACATTAAGCTTTAACTTAATTAAATTATTTAAATTAACTTAAATAGCCACATGTAGCTAGTGGCTGTTGTTTTGGATAGCCCAAGTCTAAGATATGCAAATAATGGAGGGTTGTTTTTTTAAGGCAACCCCTGCAAAGAGCTGTAAACCTTAAGACCTACATGATTACATATGGTTACATGTTCACTATGTAAAATTTAGAAAGTAAATAAAAACAAGGAGTTTTATAAGTTTTTTCCCACAATTAAAAAATATTTTTTAATTAAAAATAAAAGCAAAGGAAAAAAATTACCTGTAATTTCAGTACTTGGTGCTAACCACCATTAAGAGTTAGAATGGGTTTTTTTTCCTTAATAACGAGTTGTGAATCTCTCTTATTCTCTATATATGTCTTTCCATACCCCTGTCTAGTTTTCTTGGCTGTATAGTATTTTGTTGTGTGGCCATATCATAATTTATTTATGCAATTAAATTTCCAGTGTTAAAGAAGAATGAGGTTAGTGAAACAAAAATTTCAATTTGAGCTTTTCTAAAATGTTCTTTTCACATAGAGAGAAAACTGAGCTACCTCTGATTCACTGGTAGAAACCTGAGCATAGTTTCCCAGGGCTTAATCCATGGTTTCCATTAAATAGTTAAGAAGTATGGCCCCACAAAAAAGACACCACAAAAAAGAGAACAACAGGCCAATATCTCTCATGATTATAGGTGCAAAAATACCAACAAATCGAATCCAACAATGTATTTAAAAATCATACACCATGATCAAGTGGGATTTATTCCTGGGATGCAAGGGTGATTTAATAGTCACAAATAATCAATGTGATATGTCACATTTAGAATAAATAAAAATTTTCTGCATAGTGAAGGAAACAATCAACAAAAACAAAAGGCAACCCTATTGGGGGCAGATATTTGCAAGTAATATATCTGATAAAAGTTTAGTATCCAAAATATATAAATTGATACAACTCAATACCCAAAGCAAGTAATCCAATTAAAAAATGGGCAAAAGACATGGACATTTCTCTAAGACATACAGACGGCAAATAGACACATGAAAAGATGTTCCATATCACTCATCATCAGGGACATGCAAATCAAAATTACAATGAGATATAACCTCATACCTGTCAGAATGGCTAAAATCAAAAGCACAAGAAACAACAGGTATTGGTGAGGATGTGGAGAAAAAGGAACCCTCTTGCACTGTTGGTGGGAATGCAAACTGGTGCAGCCACTGTGGATAACTGGAAAATTTTTTTCCTTAAAAAAAAAATAGAACTACCTTACAATCCAGTAATTGCACTACTGGGTATTTAGCCACAAAATACAAAAAACACTAATTCAAATATATATAAATATAGGGGTGCTATATTTATAGCAGAATTATTTACAATAGCCAAACTATTGGAAACAGCCCAAGTATCCATTGATAGATGAAGGGATAAAGAAGATGTGGTGCATATACACAATGGAATATTAGCCATAAAAAAGAATAAAACCTTACCATTTGCAATAACGTGGCTGGAGCTAGAAAGTATAATGCTAAGTGAAATAAGTCAGTCAGAGAAAGACAAATGCCATATGATTTCACTCATATGTAGAATTTAAGAACTAAATGAACAAAGGAGAAAAAGAGAAAGAGAGATGAAGAAACGGATTCTCAACCTCAGAGAACAAACTGATAATTACCAAAGGGAAATGGGTGGGGAAGATGGAGGAAATAGAGGATGGGGATTAAAGAGTATACTTATCATGATGAAAAAAATAAATAAAATGATATGATGGGGATTAAGGAGTACACTTGCTATGATGAATACCTGGTGTTGTATGGAGGTATTGAATCACTATATTTTGCACCTGAAACTAATGTTACACTGTATGGGAACTAACTGGAATTTAAATAAAAACTTAAAATGGTAAAAAAAAAATAAGTAGATGATTTAAAAAAAAGAATAAATATGGCCACATAGATTAATTTGGCCAGAGACTTTCTTTAGTTAACATGGTCATTCCTAGAGATGTGTCCCTCTGGGACTCTCAACTCTTCATCCAGATTTATGTTGTAAAGCAGTTTACATAGTACTTATCTCTTTTTAGACTAGACTGTCATTCTGTTTTCACCATAACCATAATTATTTATACGTATGCGACCTATAGCCTTTCACATACATCATCTCAATTAACTGCACAACCAATTATTTTTGCTTCTGAGGAAACTGAGTCATCAGAATATTTAATTACTTGCTCAAGTTCACATAACTAGAATGGGAACTAAGCTACGGTATGACCCAGTTCTAACCCCATACCCTGTGCTGTGGTTCCACCACAAAACAGCTGCCTCGTCAATGAAACAAGTCTCTACAGTTTTCATTTCCAAGGTTTTCCTCGGCGATTCCTTTGTGAAGAAAAGCCCTATTGCTCCGAAAACATGAGATTTCCTAAAAGTCTTAGGGCTGTTTTAAGCTTTGAGAACCTAAAAAATGTAAATGATGCAAGCCTAAAAAAATATTATTTAGTGTACCAATATGGGGGGGGTATTTAACAAATATCTTTGGTGTACCATACGTTGCGGGACCATTGTGTTGATAATAGGGGGCACTGTGCATGTGTGGGGACAGAGGCTATAGGAAACCTCAGTACCTTCTGCTCGGTTTTGCTATGAACCTAAAACTGCTCTAAATAATAGAGTATGTTTTTAAAAAGAAGCTTCAAAAATCATTTGAAATTTTCATTAACTCTCTGAAGAGACACTTGTTCAGTTTTGGAAACTTTGAAGTAAAATTTTACCTTTGGTGTTTTGTTTCCATCAGTAGTTGCCATCTTCCGTGAGAGAAACTAAAAAAAAATTTTTTTAAAGTGCTTTTCAAAATTCACAAAACTAAACCATTGAAAATGAAATGCATATAATTGAATTTACAAATTCTGAAGCATTTATGATTCTGAAATAATTACAGTGTAAACCACATTTGGGCCTTGCTGTATTGATTTTAGTAAGCTTTCAGCAATGTTTTTATATATTCTTGAGTAATCCTTCACGCTAAACCTAATTAATAATTCAAATCCATAAATTGTTGATCTCTTTGTTTTTTCAATGCTTATACCAAAAATTAATCACAAATCAAGAATAGAGGGGCGCCTGGGTGGCTCAGTCGTTAAGTGTCTGCCTTCGGCTCAGGGCGTGATCCCGGGGTCCTGGGGTCGAGCCCCGCATCGGGCTCCCTGCTCTGCTGGGAGCCTGCTTCTTCCTCTCCCAGTCCCCCTGCTTGTGTTCCCTCTCTTGCTGGCTTTCTCTCTCTCTGTCACATAAATAAATAAAATCTTAAAAAAAAAATAGCAAAGTTTTGTTTTGGTTTTGATTCCATTCTTTTTTCTTTTTTTTTAAGATTTTATTTATTTATGTGACAGAGAGACAGCCAGCGAGAGAGGGAACACAGCAGGGGGAGTGGGAGAGGAAGAAGCAGGCTCCCAGCAGAGCAGGGAGCCCGATGCGGGGCTCGACCCCAGGACCCCGGGATCATGCCCTGAGCGGAAGGCAGACGCTTAACGACTGCACTACCCAGGTGCCCCGGTTTTGATTCCATTCTTAACCTATGACATAGTAACCTGAGGGTTGAATAAGTTTTTATCCCTGTTTCATCCCTGTATTATACCTAAAGAGGTACAACATCTTCTGTTACTTCTGTTGGCTGCCTTTAAGTAAGTGTGAGAGATAGCCCCAGAATATATAATGATTTCTGAGTGGAACATGTTGTAATATTAATAATTAGTAAATGGGCCAAGTTTATACTTCTTAATCACTTACATTTTAAGTTTTGCCTTGAAGAGTTTTGTGACAATACATGATAAAATAAAATTAGAAGTTAAAATCAATCTAATTAATATAATGTTAAAAGTTAGTGATTTTATTTAATCTCTGGGCATATCAAATAATTAATTCAATATTATTATTTAGCACTGTTTGCCAAACCTTCTGTAGATACACATTACAATTTATATGCCTTTTTTTTATCATCTCAACATAAATGCATAACAATTATGCAATTAAGTTTCCAGTGTTAAAATACAGAATGAGGTTAAACAAAACAATCGAGCCTTTCTAGAATGTTCTTTCACATAGGGAGAGAAAGTAAAGTTACCTCTGACCTAATGGTAGAAATTCAAACATAAATTGTTTCATAATTGACATTGCGTCACAGGTTAAAGGCCAATGTTTTCCTTGGTGGTATGTAAAATAATCGTGCATTTTACAGTCAACTGCCTTTTGGATTAGCTGAAATAATATGGGTAAAGATACTTATAAATGTTTGTATGCATGGAGGGAGGTTATATGTACTTGGAACTCTTTTGGGCTCTCATGTGTCTTATTTTACACCATCATCCAAAATTTATCCCACTCAATTATATTCAATTTAGCATTTTCAAGTTTGGATATGCTGTTGTTTTTAGGTGAATTAAAATTATTTTCTAATGAGATTGTAAATTCCGAAGGAGAGTAGAGGCAGGAAACATTTTTTGAATATGCCGGGCATCCAGCTTGCAGTAAAATAATGGAACTAGAAGAGATCTTGCCAGATATTTTGGTCCATTCTTCCCTCCTCCTCCTCCCCACCCCATCTCCTTTCAGGTAACTTAATGACTCAACTTTCAAGGAAAGATTGCCTTTTATTTTATAAGAAAGGATTTCCACATTTTTTCACATAAGATGTTTTGCAAGTCATTTAGGCTGATTAACTTACGAATGATAGGATTTGGCACGATTCTGAAATAAAGAGCTCCTTTGTCTGGATTAACAGCACTGACAGAAATGCTACAGAAATCAGCCATTGTCAATTATAGCTAAAAGCAATACAAATGGGAAGAGAGCACAAACCAAGCCTTCAGACAAGTTATGGCTACTTCAGAGTCCCTGCCATGTCTGTCAGGCATCATGAAACCTAAGTGCACTATGTTTGAGTCCATGTGGAATGGATATGGTGAAATGTCAACTGTTCAAAACAGATGTTATCCATTTTTTATATTTTGAACAGTGTGTGTATTAGAACACATTTTCAGATCTATCTGTAAAGAAAAGAGACATGAAAATCAGTTCTAGTGAATGTATTGCATCTTTTCTTGCAAAGGAATATTTACAGCTACGTATCAGTGAATGAGCTGGGCAGCAACATACTTCGGTACTGAATTGTGTGATCATTGAGACAAAGATTCATAATGTAATTTTGCATTGCAGCTGCATTATAATTGTTGTTAAATACATAAAACAAATGGAATGTGAGATCTTCATGGTAAGGAGGATTGACACTTTGAGCAGTAGACCAGTGTCTTAATTAGAAAGCATAAAATTCTCCTTCATTTTTGAGAAAGTCAGTTAAAAATAGTTTTTGATTAGCTGCTTAGAAAACGTGCTTGTTGAAAAAGGTATATTTGGCAAGCTCAATAATTATTTGTCCGTTTTTTATATGACTGGAAAATCAGAATGTGAAATAAGAATCAGTTTTATGGTCATATAAAATTCGAAAGACTATCTAAGACAGAAAATAAGCATCTTCCATCCGAAAACTACCTAGTGTTCTTCAGTCTATCGAGAACTGAGGAACAGAACGCTGAATTAAAGTGAACTAACCACAAAAAATTCACTGCATATTTTTCTAAGTCATTTTATTTAACTGTACCGTTTTGAGGTGAGTTTTTGTGTTAGGCTTAAGGAAAGTTTGTTGTTGGGTTTTTTTTTCCAATTAAGCTTGCTACAAAGGATAGAGAGCCTAATAACCTCTATAGTGATGTTATTTAGTAAATTTCATGAGCCGCAAGTATGGTTGCAGACAATTAAGTATTTTCTGAAAAGTGTGAGAGATTTGTAAATGGAAGTGAAAAGCTGTTCCTTTCAAGCTGAATGATCAAACACATTTTTGGAGAAAAACAGTGGTTGAACAGGTGTTCAGTATTACGAACTTGTGATGTAAAGAATGCAACAGCTGAGTCTGGCAAAAATCCACACATTAAATTCTTTGTTCTTAAGAAGCAAAACTCTGCTGCGGAAAGTCAACTCAAATTTGTGCTCCATGAACAATAGGTATTGAAAAATACAGAACCTCATATAAAGAATATATAATTGGTATGTTACTTCTAATTACTTTTTTGTCTTTTATCAACATTTATAAGAATCATTTTCTTTCTTAAAATATCAGTGCATTTTTATTTCTTTTTTTGAATGTTGAAAGATAGTATTTGATTTTCTTAATTCTGCTTCTTTTTGGTAATGGTTAAATAGTTTTTAGTAAGAAAAAATGGAAGTTTAAACATGTTTGTTTGCCTTCTTATAAGGCAAATTTATATTAAAATTTTATATTATCACCACCACTTATGAATTAGATAGGAAACAGGTATTCTCATTTTGCAATAAATACTCTGCATGCATAATAAGCCAGTTGTAGAATTAGGAAGAAAACTCAATCTGTCTTCCAAATCAGTAATATATCCATGAGATCATTTGGCTTTGTAACTTTCCAAACAATTTTGCTACTTGTTTAGAAAATAAGGTCTGGTTGTGAATTTTGATCTTGGAGGAAAATAATCACTAGTAATTTCAAAACCAGTGGCCTAAGGATCTCCTCCAAGCAGAGCAGCTAATCAGAGACATTTGAGAATGATTCCCCAAAAGAGAAGAGAAAAAGTTACTTTCTGTGAGGTTGGAATACATGCTTAGGCAATTTTAGCCAGGAATGTTGAGCCCTGAGTGTGGATGAGGCCAGCTTCCTGACTCCAGGTGTGACAGAACACAGCTGATCAAACAGGACAGAAATCTGACATCATTCTCTGTTTAACTTCAGCCGTCCAATGACCCATGCCCAATCAGGAAGCCAAAGAGAAGCTGGAGAAGGCATGTGTAGGGGTATAGTTTCATACTAAGAATACTGCCATAAACATGGTTTATGAGCTTTGATTTGGTCATGTTTGGGCCCTAGAATATATAGTTGTCCAACAGTGTGCCAAACAGGCTACACGGTTTTTTAAAAAATTTAAAACCTCTTTAAAATGTGATCCGTGTTTGTGTTCCGCCTGCCTATTTGGGGTCTGCTATCGTTTTTAAGTCACCAAATAGTTCAAAGTATACTGTCCCCGAGTACTTAAAATCCTTGAAGATTAAAGTGAACTGAATTACAAATATTTTTTCCATATGCCAGATTTTCAACTAGGGACAGGACCAAAACACTAGTGAGGGTGTTAAACAGTTTATCTTCAGACTACAGCTGGAAGGACCACCATCTAAGGTCAAATCTGATGCTTTCACCTGGATCCTTCTCTTGCTCTGCTGTTGCTCTCCCATTCCATGTGCTTCTCAGACCCTACTCCAAAAAGGGCTGCAATGCAGGTTGCTAGTCTAGGAAGGGATGGAATTGACAGAGGTGTAATATACGGAATGGAAAGTTACAACCAAAGGTATAACTTTTTTATACGTAGCTGTAAATATTGGTTTCTGGAGTAGAATTCAGTGATTCATCACTACATACAACACCCAGCACTCATCACAAGTGCCCCCTTTAATTCCCACCACCTATCTAGCCCAGCCCCCACCCACTTCCAATTTGTTCTCTATCGTTAAGAGTCTCTTATGGCTTGGTTCCCCCTCTCCCTTTTTTCCCCCTTCCCATATGTTCATCTATTTTCTTAAATTCCACATATGAGTGAGATCATATACTATTTGTCTTTCTCTGACCGACTTATTTCACTTAGCATAATACATTCTAGATCTACTGACATCATTGCAAATGGCAAGTTTTCATTCTTTTTGATGTATATATATGTGCCACATCTTCTTTATCCATACATCAGTCAATGGACGTTTGGTCTCTCTCCATAGTTTGGCTATTGTTGATAATGCTGAGGGATAGCCTATCCTAAACAGTTATATACAAAGTCATGCCAATAATTAGCAGTTTATGAAACCATTTAACCATCTTATTTTGAAAGTATAGTTCTTAATTACCAGTTACTTTATTAAATTAATAATCTCATCCATTAAATTGATCATATCATTATGTCCACCTCAGCCATGAGATCCCAGGATCACATTGTACTTTGTTGCCATCAGAAACTGTAACATTTCAAAATTAACTGACTCGGACATTTAACTGAGACCCAAGTTTCAATTCATAAAGTTACATCCCTCCATTTCTCTAGACACACATCTTCATACAAGAAGTAGCCATAGACAGTAAGTAGTTAGTAGTAATGTTTTCCTGCCTCCTTTAATGAATGGGAAAACCCTTGTGTACCCCTACTTTTAAGAAGTGAAATAGATTTGGGTACTGTGCCTGAAATATTTTTATTCTCCTTCTAGACCTGAACTCAGCACGCTCATAACTTTAACTTCATTGTCCTTTGGATTCTTTTTTCCTAGGATTTTTATAGTTCAGGTCTTACATTTAGGTCCTTAACCCATTCTGAGTTAATTTTTTTAATATGGTAAAAGGTAAGGGTCCAACTTCATTCTTTTTGCATGTGGATATCCAATTTTCACGACATGATTTGTTGAAAAACTGTCTTTTCCCTCATTGAATGGTCTTGGCAGCCCTGTCAAAAACTATTCGACAAAATAAATACCCAAGGGTTTATATCTGGGTATCTCTCCTATTCCATTGGTCTACATGTCTGTTTATGTGTCAGTACCTCACTCTTTTAATTACCATGCTTTGTAGTAAGTTTTGAAATCAGGATGTCTGAGGAGTCCAACTTTGTTTTTATTTTTCAAGATCGTATTGGCAGTTCAGGATCCCTTGAGATTCTGTATGAATTTTAGAATGAATTTATTTCTGCAAAAAAACTATTGGGATTTTGATAGCAATTGCATTGAATCTATAGATCACTATGGATAGTATTGACATCCAAACAATATTAAATCTTCCAAACTATGAACACAGATATGTTTCCATTTATTTGTGTCTACTTTAATATCTTTAGCAATGTTTTACAGTTTTCAGTGTACAAATCTTTTACCTCTTTGGCTTAAAGTTCATTCCTAAGTATTTTATTCTTTTAGATGCTATTGTAATTGGCACTGTTTTCTTAATTTCCATTTCACATTGTTCATTATTAATGTATAAAAACACAACTGATTTTTGCATGTTGATTTTGTGACCTACAACATTGCAGAATTCAGTTATTCTACCAGTTTATTATAGGATTTAGGGCTTTCTACATAAAGGATCATGTCATTTGTGAACAGAGATAAATTTTTTTTCTTCCTTTCCAATTTGGATTTTAAAATTTCTTTTTCTTAAGGTGCCTCTGTGGTGAGTTGGTTAAATGTCTGACTCTTGGTTTCAGCTCAGGTCATGATCTCAGGATTGTGAGATCAAGTCCCTCCTGGGGCTCAGCGCAGAGTCTGCTAAAGATACTCTCCCTCTTCCTCTGCCCCCTCCCCCCATTTGCACACACACACTCTCTCTCTCTAAAATAAATAATCTTTAAAAAAAATAAAAATTCTTTTTCTTTTCTAATTGGACTTCTGAAATCCAATTGGCTAGGACTTCCAGTACTATGTCAGATAGGAATGGTGAAAGCAGGCATATTTGTGTTGCTCCTGAACTTGGAGGGAAAATTTTCAGTCTTTCATCATTGATTATGATATGAGCTGTGAGTTTTTCCTGTGTGGCTTTCATTATGTTGAAATAGTTTCCTTCTATTCTGAGTGTGTTGACTTTTTTAAAAAAAATCATGTATGAGTGGGATGCCTGGGTGGCTCAGTCGGTTAAGTGTCTGCCGTCAGCTCAGGTCATGATCCCAGGGTCCTGGGATTGAGTCCCACATTGGGCTCCCTGCTCAGCGGGGAGCCTGCTTCTCCTTCTGCCTGCTGCTCCCCCTGCTTGTGTTGTCTCACTCTCTCTGTCGACAAATTAAATTAATAAATCTTTTTTTAAAAATCATGAAAGGGTATTTGATTTTGTTAAATGCTTTTTTTTGCATCACTTGACATGCTTTTATGGATTTTTACCTTCATTCTCTTAATGTAGTACTTACTGATTTTCTTATGTTGAACCATTTATACATTCTAGGAATAAATCCCACTTTGTCATGGTATATAATCCTGTTGAATTTGGTTTGTTAGCACTTTGTTGAGAATTTTTGCATCAATATTCACAAGCAATACTGGTCTACATTTTTCTTTTTGTGTAGTGTCTGTCTAGCTTTGGTATCAGAATCATGTTGCCCTCCCTCATAGATTGAGTTAGAGAATGTTAGGTCTTCAATTCTTTGGAAGAATTTCAGGAGGATTATTGTTAATTCTTTAAATGTTTTGTGGAATTCACCAGTAATGCCATCTAGTCCTGGGCTTTTATTTGTTGGGAGCTTCTTGATTGCTGTTTCAATTCCCTGACTAGTTATAGGTCTGTTCAGATTTTCCATTTCTCCATGATCCAGTCTTATTAGGTTAAGTGTTTCTAGAAATTTACCCATGTCATCTAGGTTATCCAGTTTGTTAGCATACAACTGTGCATAATATTCTCTTACAATCCTTTTTATTTCTGTAGAATTGGTTGTTATGTTCCTTCTTTTATTTCTGATCTAAGTTACTCAGGTCTTATTTTTTTTCTTGGTCAATCCTGCTAAAGATTGGTCAATTTTATTGATCTTTGAATAGCCAACTCTTGATTTCATTTACTTTCTCTATTGTTTTTCTTTCTTTCTTTCTTTCTTTCTTTCTTTCTTTCTTTCTTTCTTTCTCTCTTTCTTTCTTTCTTTCTTTCTCTCTTTCTCTCTTTCTTTCTTTCTTTCTTTCTTTCTTTCTTTCTTTCTTTCTTTCTTTCTTTCTTTCTTTCTTTTTTCCTGTAGGAAATAGATGTGGTTTCTTCTTTAATTCATTGGTTATTTACAAGTATGTTGTTTAATTTCCACATATTTGTGAACTTTCCTATTTTCCTTCTGGTGTTGATTTCTATTTTCGTTCTATCATTGTGTTTGGAAAACATACTTTGTATGATTCCAATCTTTAAAAAAAATATTTAGACTGGTTTTGTGGTCTAAAATATAGTCTATCCTGGACAATGTTTCATGTGCACTTGAGAAAAATGTATATTCTGCTGTTGTTGGGTAGAATGTTTTGAGAGGACTTCTGTATATCCATGTATTTACTCAAACTTGAGATAATTTTAGGCATTATTTATTCAGATAATCTCTCTCCCCTTCTCTCTCTATTTCTTCTGTGACTCCCATAATGCCTATATTGATCTCTCTCTCTCTTTTTTGTTTAGACTCAATAATTTTAAATGACCTGTCTTCAAGTTCACTGATTTTTTATTCTGCCTGGTTGAGTCTGTTATTTTATCCCTCTAGTGAAATTTTCAATTCAGCTATTATACTTTTCAGCTCCAGAATTTCTATTTGGAGATATATATATACACACAAAGAGAGATAGAAATTATATATATATATATATATATATATATATATAATAAATATATTTATATATATATAATTTAGATATAAATTATAAAGGAAAACACAAAAAATTAAAGGAAATAAGGAAAATAATATAGGAACAAATATGATATTGTTTTCCTTATTTCCTTTAATTTTTTGTGTTTTCCTTTAGCTTTTGAACATACTTAAAACAATTATTTTAAAGTCTTTGCCTGGTAATTCTGATGCATTTGTTCCTTCACGGATGGTCTAAGGATTTATTTTGTTCTTTCGAATGAGCCATGTTGCGTTGTTCCTTGTGATCTTTTGTTGAAAAGTGGGCATTTGAAAAAATATCCACCTCTCCTAGTTTTTCTAGATTGGTTTGGAAGACCTCCCCTAGTTAATAAGAGCCTGTCATTCCTATTGGAATCAGCCCAGGGTAAAGGTATGAGGTCTCTTCGGATCTTTTCTGGGCATTTGTCTTTCCTGGGCCTGTGTGTAACCTTTTTAAAAATTCCCCTGTGTTCATGGCTATTTTTAAATGTCTTAATTTATCATAGTCTCACTCTAGCTTCTCTTTGGGGGCAAAGATGTTTTATTATATTCCTCTGCTTGTAATCTCTTACTCCCAGGTGTCTGTGAATCTATAGTCTCCCACACCACAATGCCTGCCACTGCCTTCCATAGTTTTTGCCACCTGAGATCCCTCTACCACAATTTCCTCTCTGAGCTCTGAGTCAGGTGAGATAGAAATCAGTCTTTCTTAGGTAGCCCACAGACAGGTAGAGTGTTGCAAATAATTTCCATTCTGCCTCTTCTGGCCAAGGGAAGGAACTGGTAATTGGTCTGCTTCCTCCTGACCATACTATGCTATTGTCAGGAAGTGGGCGGGACAAGAAAAAGTAAAAATGCCAGGAGATTTCCTGGAGTTTTTATTGTGACTTTTTCTTGCTTCTTTGCTATAGATCTCTGAACTGGTTTCCAGAGCTCCTTTAAGTTATATTAGTTGATCTGTAGTTGTTTATTTAATATTTCCATGGGGGAGCAAGTGTTTGGAACTTCTGAGTCCACCATCTTGGTAATGTCTCTATGCTTTCTGATGAGAAGTCTGCTGTTACTATTAATGAAGTCTCCTTTTACATGATGAGTCACGTACAGCTTTCAAGTACAATTCGCAACTTTCAACATTCTCTCTTTGTCTTTCACCATTTGACTATGACGTGTCTTGGAGTATATATCCAAGTTGATCCTACTTGGAATTCATTAAGATACATAAATATACAGGTTAAAGTTTTTCACCAAATTTGAGAAGTGTTTGTCATTATTTCTTCAAATATTCTTTCTGCCCTTTCTCTCTCTCCTCTTTTTCTAAAACTCCCATATATGTAGGATGGTATGCTTGATGATGTTTTATAGATCTCTGAGGATGTGTTCATTTTTCTTAATTCATTTTCTTTTGTTTCCTCAGACTGGATAATCTGATTGGCCTATCTGCAAGTTCACTGAGTCTGTCTTCTGCATGCTCAAATCTGCTGTTGCTCCTATGAAGTGAATTTTCCATTTCAATTATTGTACTTTTCAACTCCAGAATTTCTAATGATTCCCTTTTTTATATGCAATTTCAATCTCTTTATTAATATTCCCTACTTCCCAAGATATGGTTTCAAACTTTAATTGTTTAGGCATGGTTTCCTTTAGTTCCTGGAATATATTTTTAATAGCTGATTTAAAGCCTTTATCTATTAAGTCCAAGATGGTGCAGACCTCCTTAGGGTCCAGTTTTATTGACTGTTTTCTTTCCTTGGTTATATTTTGTGGTATACATTCCTCTTTCTTTGTCTCATAAACTTGGGGGGAAAGAAACTTAGTATTTTAAGTAATATAATGTAGAAACTTTGGAAATCAGATTTTCCCCTTCTCTGGGGTTGTATTTTTGCTATTTATTGCTATCTTTGATATTGTTTGTTTGTTAGTGACTTTCTTAGACTAATTCTATAATGTCTGTATTCTTTGTCAGTGTGGCCACTGAGATTTCTGCTCAGTTACCTCATTGGTCATCTAATGAGATGACTGAGATTTCCTTAAATTCCTTGCACCATTAGGTTTCTCATCCTTTGGTGAGGTGTTCTGTGTGTGTTTTATGGCACACATTGAATACTCCAATAGTTTACAATTTAACCCTTTATTTTGGTTTCTGTAGAACCTCAGAGTCAGGCAGGGGTTGACCTAGGGCTATCTCAGTTCTTTTCTGACTGTGCACATGGTCCTGCACAGGACCATTTGCTGCACAAAATGTAGCATTTCAGATCCCTACAAATAGGTTAGAGTTTTTAAAAATTCTCTGTGGACATCCCATTTTTAAGATTTTCCTTTTAATTATGTTTTGGCCAGCCTCTTATTTGTCCCAACTAATATTAGCATCTCAAACAGCTTTTATGGTAAATAATTGCCACTGATCTTTTTTATGACTTGCCCTGAGAATAGGACTTTCCTAAGTGAGTGAGCCCTAAGATAAAGACAAGCCTTTGGAGCTTTTCTTAGAAGTTGCCATTCAAGGCAAATTGCAACCATTCTGTTGGAATGGGGGTTTGGGAAGAGCTCCAAACCCATTCTTCCCCTCCTATGGCTGCTAGGCTACAGGTTTTCCCAGATAACATGGTTTCAGGGCTACTCCCAAGCTGGGGGGAGAGAGGTGAGAATAGGGAAAGTTTTTAAATGCTACAAAACTCACTGTTCTTACTGAGATTCAGGCATTTTTCTTGCATAAACATGATGAGTTACGAACATGATGAGTTTTCATTAAATTCTAGAGTTCTGAAAAAATTACTTTTCCCAATTTTTCCTATCTTCTCATTCTTATTATAGAAAATTCCACAAATGTCCTCCCTCCTCTAGTCTTAAACGAAATGTGGGTATTTGAGATCATCACCGATGCTCTGACTCTGTAAGTAACAGCAACACAATCTGAATTGTGCACATCAGTTTTTCTCTATTCTAGATGCATCTTACCTTCAGAGCTTTAAAAAATATATTCTCATGCAAGAGCCCTATCCCCATTCTGTATATTGAGATTGAGACCTAGGCATTCATAGTTCTAAAAATATCACTCCAGGTGGAGCGCCTGGGTAGCTCATTCAGTTAAGTGTCTGACTCTTGATTTCAGCTCAGGTCATGATCCTAGAGTCCTGGATTGGGCTCCGTGCTCAGTGGGGAATCTGCTTAAGATTCTCTCTCTCCTTCTCTCTCTGCCCACTCCCCCCACCTGTGCGCCCTCTCTCTTTCTTTCACTCTCCCTCTCTCTCTCTCTAAAATAAATAAATAAATCTTTAAAAAAAATTACTCCAGGTAATCATAATGTGAAACCAAATTATTTATTTTGAATCCCACAATATAAAATAGTATCTTAACATTTCTGAGCCCAAATGAATGAATGCATGAATGAAAGTGGTTTTAATGATATGAATAAACATAGATGAATTATTTAATAATAATCGAGGTGTATTTTTTACCAACTCATTCTTGTTTGGGCTTTAAAACAGGACTGAACATGTAGTAAAAATGTTGCTATCTGAGTTATGTATATTGAATATATTCATAAGGGTGAATGACATATGGAATCAAATAAATTTCAAGTGGTTATTCCTTAAGTTGATATTTTGTTGTGCAAACTATTGGTAATCTAAACATTATCAAAATATTAGAAAATATAACACTAGGAACAGCTGTTATCATATGCCAGGCACCTTGTTATGTTTTATATGTATCCTTTTAACAGCCCTCAAAAGATAAATACTATTATTGCTCCATTTCACAGTTGATGAAACTGAAGCTTAGCGAAGTTATGTAGCTAGCTCAAAGACTTATAGCTAATAATGATGAAACTGGGATGTGCCCCCAGGTGTTATCTCTGTATGACTTAAACTCTTAAAACAGTGATTCTCAAACTTTGGTGTACATTGGGGTCATCCTCAGCTATGCATGGATGCTGGCTCCCACCACCATGCATTTGATTTAACTGGTATTAGGTCCAACCTGGGCTTAGAGAAAGCTAAAAATTCCCCTTAGAATTCTAATGTGCAACACAGTTTGAGAACTACTGCCTCAAAAACTGTATTTTCTACCTCCCTAAGGAATTTTTTTAATGTAAGAATGCTTAGATAAATTACTTACCTCAACATATCCAGATGGTTCCTTGGTTTCTCTAGGTTTTACCTAGAAATTTACATCTGAAAGCTTATCTCCTTTATATGAAAATTGTTCAATCCTATTTATGCAATAAAAGGAAGCTGCAAATCCCATAAATGCAGGCTGTACGAGTACTGGCTATAGAATAATTCACTTAGAAAAGATATAGGGATTTGGGCTGACTTCAAAGCTTAATGTGAACAAATAGGGTAATGTGACTGCTGCAATAGTGTGTGTGGTTGGCCACACTAGCAGAAGTACAGTGTCTACTTCATGAAAGATAAGAATTCCAATGTGCTCTGCTCTAGTCAGACCACATCTGGAATTGTGTTAAACTCTGGGTATGTTTTAAGAGAAACTTTGATAAAAGAGAGAGGAGACGTAGGAAAATCATTTCACGTGAAAATAAGTTAAAGGTAAAATCACAGAAGGTGAGGGAGACAAGATATCTGGCTTCAAATATGAGAACATGCATGAAAACGAGGATTGGTTGCAGTTAGTCTGTTATATTTCAGGTTCGTTATGAGTTAAATAGAGTCTTCTCTGTCAAACTGAGATATTAACCATGTATTTATAGAAAAATGTGATGTAATAGACCCAACAAGTAAACTTTTAGAAAACAGTCTCTCCATAAATGGGAGACCCTTGATTTTTTTTAGAGTATAGTATTTCATATAGTTAAACTTTTTTTCTGTCAAGATTATGGTCTCAAGGGTTGTTCTTAGCCTGGTCCACACAATTTGCTGTTTGGAGGCATCTGACTGGATCTTAACCTGAAATTGCTTCACTCACTTTACTCTGTGCGTTACTGAGTACAAGTGGGAAAAAGTTGTAAATATATTTAATATTAAAAATTATATATACACATATGTATATATATGTACACAGATTTATATAATAGCTATTTTATGGTAATATGACTTACATTGGTTCAGCTCTTTGTACTAGTTACATGCTTTTTTCAAAGACATCATTGGTTAAGAATGTCATTTAATTAACTCTATAAGCCTCTGGATACACAATAGTTTCTCACAATTTAGACCTCCTCGTTAATAGAATATTGTATCTAAAACAGAATCAACACAGGACAGAGTGAGATGGAAAAACACAGTTCTCTGTGATATTTAAGAAAATTATCTTAAGTTAGGCTAGAGAATAGAGAAAATCAGAACCATTAAATTTATTCTCTTTATTTTTTTTGTGATTTAATTTGATAAAACTACCTTCAAAGTACAATGCATTTTCAGCTATGTAAATCTACACTATGAGGACCAAATCATTTATTTTACCTGAAATTAATTTACTTTTCCTTCAGAATGAAAAAGGTAATAACTGATATCCAAACTTTGATTTTTGAAGCACTACATTTGAAAGTGTAAAGTAGTTCTAAATCAGTAATTTGTTTTAAGCTGTGGGACTTGTTAAGTCCTAGAAACAGAACAAGGATCTTACTGTGATAGAGCTACACAAACAGCCTGTTCTCCTTGTGTGTATATGTTGTATTTAGAATTTTTAAAAAGCATTTGATATAATGAATATACTTTTAGGACAAGATTTGCCTGTTCAGTTTTGGTTTCTCTGACATGCTGTTCTAATGTGAATGTAGCATTTTTGGAATTTTTTATATGCAATGTGCTATTTTTAAATCTTTCTCAAATACTATATTATGCATTGTATGGTCTCTGTATGGCACAAAACAGTGTTTTTATAGCCCTTCTGGTTAAAAATTTTTGTTCTTAAGTCATGTTACGCTTGCCTTGTATGTGCTTTAAAGTTGCATTATGTATATCTCACCTCATCAGAAAACTGCCAGTTCTTTTCGCTGGAGGCAAGAGAAGGAATTTCATACCCATTAGTTTAATTGCTCTATGCCAAAACATCCAATTTTCTGTTTTATTCATTAATCTGTAAATAACGCCTTAATACTTTCCTATTAGTTGAATTTTAACCAAAAGTATTTTGTTACTTTACATTTTTCATCCGAGTTTGTGTATTTGACTTGATTTTGGTTAATTCGAACTTGACACCTTTTTCCTATTTATTCACCCATTCCAGCTTTACTTTAATAACAGTATAAAGGTGTTTCATATTCTCTCTTTCAATTACTGTTTTTGTTTGTCTCATGAACTGTCATTGGCAAAAAAGCTAGCTTCATCTCTTTGGAATTATTAGCCCTCTAAATTGTGAAGAGTCTTCCGACTGTTTATAAACTAGGCCTAATCTTGTAAATATAATTGTTGGCACTTCCAAGTGTAAGCACACAGTGTATACAGAAAATGAGAAATCAGGAAACATAAAGTTAATTTTTAGTTTTGTCACTATTCATGAACCTTGACCCTTTCCATCTGTAAAATGGGGATGTCATGCCTCCCAAAGGCAGACCTGTGAGGATCCAAAGAGATATATAGGTGGAAGTCCTTTGTAAACTGCAAAAAGCTAGACTGTTGTCATTGTTATTACTATTATTACTCTAATTGGGGGGTTTTGCATTAAAGATGAAAATTTGAATCATGCACAACCAATATCGCACCAGTGGCGAATTGGCAAAGACTAGTTTTTAAGATATGTGAGAAGGTGGAAAATGTGTTGAATTTGCCCAGTCGTTTAGCATTAGTGAAAGACAGTTTTGGCAGAATAATTACTTTTTCCATCCTCAAATATACTGTCTCCCTTTCCATAGAAACTATGTGAGGCAAGATGTCATATGTTTAGAATCTTTAAACCTAAAAAGTAAAAAGAAAGAGAGAGAGAGAAAGAAGTCTTACCTTCCAAACACATAAACAAACTTTGGCAGGACTTGTGGGCTTGAATCTAACATTTCACTGTCCCACAGATTGTAAACATTACAAGTCCTCTGTGAGCCATGCCCATGATCTCATTGCGACTTTGGCTTCCTCTATCTCATACCATGCACCTTAGGAAGTTCTTGGAGCCGAAGCAGATGTGATCACTTTTGTTATTTCTCCCAGTATGGCCCCAGTGCTGTGACTCACTGTCTCTACTGATAAAGCAGTGAGGCAACCAGGAAGTCACTAGACCGTGGGGTTGATTTGGCCTTACCCATTTATATTCCTTTTACATAGTTACATTATTAATACAGAATTAATGCTCTTTGCTTTTTAGTATTGTGACTGTGGTTAAGTATCTTAAAGTCATAATCCCCTCATTATTTTTATTTTTTCACAAGTCAGCAAACACTTATTGGAAGTCTACTGTGTGACAGACCCCAGACCATATCCCAAATGAGAGTCAAAGAACAGGACCAGGTGGCTCTGTTCTTGAAGAGCTCACAAATTAATGGGGAAAGAACTCAGTGGAAAACAATTACAATAGAATGGAAAATGTGGCTACAAGATGCCTTTGGTTTTAACTGGCCAAAGTGGATTTTAGGCCTGGTTGATTCAGCAGCTCAATTGTGCCATCAAAGACCCCAGGCTGTTTTCCTCTTTCTGCTGTGCCATTCGCAGTGTGACCTGTGATTAGTCCTTATAACTTCCAAAAGATTCCTAGGAAACATCATCTCAGAACTCTCTGGCCATAATTGGGCCATATCAAGCCCACCCCTAAACAAATAATGGCAGAGGGAATGAGACTTCCGTGATAGGCTTAGGCCAGTCAAGAATTACCTCTGGGGTATAGAAACACTTTCTCCAGGTGCTTCTGTGTAAGAGTTAGACACCCAAACAAAATCAAGCCTTGGCAAATACAGGAGAATGAGGGAATGGATTTCGGAGAAAAGCATCTATAGGAATGTGGAGGAGAGGGAGAGAAACATACTGAGAGGGGGAAGAGGGGGGTGGATTTTATGGAGGAAATGTTATTTAAGACGCTATTAAAAGGAGTCAGTTTTCAGGGCTGAGCAGGAGTTTCGAAGGGCATCAGGGTAAAGAAAAATGATGTAGCCAAAGATGTACAAGCACATGCCACCTTAGGGAACACCAGTAATCCTAGAGGCTGCCATGTAGTTTACGCGAAAGGTAGGTGGGAAATATGACCAGGGGGTGAGGTTGAGCCAGATCGGGAAAATACTTGAATTATGCTAATGAATTAAACCTCATCTAGAAGGAAATGAAGCCAGTAGATATTGTAGGAAATCTGCCATCCTTTTATCAATGCCTTTCTAGTCTCTTTGGAGATCTGACAGTCAATCTCAGGTCCATTCCTCAGAAGGGCCTGTGTTAACATATCCCTTGGAGTCTTCCATGTTTATAACAGTTTTATACTTGAAGGTCATTTTGGCTGGGTATTAGAACACCGATTCACATTTTCTCTTGAGGTTGTTTACATGTGTTATTCCCTTTCCCTCTTTTTAAAAACATTGCTACTGAGGGGCGCCTGGGTAGTGCAGTCGTTAAGCGTCTGCCTTCGGCTCAGGGTGTGATCCCGGCATTCTGGGATCAAGCCCCACATCAGGCTCCTCCGCTGGGAGCCTGCTTCTTCCTCTCCCACTCCCCCTGCTCGTGTTCCCTCTCTCGCTGGCTGTCTCTCTGTTACATAAATAAATAAAATCTTAAAAAAAAAAAAAACACATTGCTACTGAAAAGGCTAAAGATAATATCTTATTCTTTCCCTTAAAGTGACCTGGTCTTTTTGCCTAGATGAGCAAATTGTTTTTTCTTTTTTATTAAAGTCCAGCAGTTACTCTAGAATATTTCTCTATGTCAGCACATTCTGGGCCAATTTCCCCATGTATATAAGGTGACTTTCCTATATACTCTCAGGTTTTATTTATTTCAGGAGAGAGTTTTCTTGCATCATAGTTTTAAAAATTTGCTCTATTATATTGCTTTATTTCCTTCTTGGGGACTCGCTATATGTATGTTACTTTCTTTGAATTTTTTGTTAGCTTTTCCCCCATCATTTCAAACTCTTCACATATTCTATATTTAAAGATATTACCCATTGTGTGTGCTTATTTTTGCATTCCTTCTAGTTTATTCTTCATTTTCAAAATGAATTTTTCTTTCATTTCTAATTCTTTGTGAATGGGTTTCACCTGGCTTTAAAAATTGGGGTTTTTTTTTTTTCCTACTAATCACCTAATTTATGAGCTTTGATAATTCTAATTGATATTTTCCTTTCATTGCTTCTGTGATTTTCTTCCACCTCATTCTTTTTCTTATAATAAATCCATATGGAAATTGACCATAGTCTTTTTGTTTTGTTCATTTTTCAGTGAAATAAGTTTTTATGGTGTTTTAGGAGGGAGATATGAGCCAGAGTTGCATTTCAAATTTCATGCTTCTCAAGAACCCACTTCTGTTATTTTCCCAGCGATGGAGAATAGACTCAGACTCCTTTGCTCCCCTCCTCTCTTCTTACCTGGACTCCATCATTCCTTCATCCCATTGTCCTTGCCTTGCTCTGTTTGGATGCAACTCCCAGGAGTTTCTCCTTGGTAGGGGGCTTCAACCCAGAAAGAGCCTTCAGTTAGTAGTATTGCAAATGCATAGAACTCGGACCACAGAATGCTCCAGCACTGTCAGACCTGGGGGCATTTTGGTCTTATCCATTAATCAGGGCCTGGTAAGTCCATTGTGATGCTCCTGAGCTTTCCAGAGCTTTCTAGGGAGACCTGATGACAGTCTGGGCTCCCTGGTTCTACAGTCTTCCCAAGTCCTTCTGCCTTCTCTCTACGGATTTCTGGTTTCTTAAAGCATGTAGCTTTGGTAGTTTGTTCCAGTCTGCTTGTACTGGGGGTCCGTAAAGATACCTTGTCACCTAGCATTTCTATGTTTTTTGTTTTGCTGCCACCAATTCTCTGTTTCCTTAGGGAGATTCAAAAACTATGCCACCATCATCTTCCTGGAATTCCTCCAGTCTTTCTGGAGGAAAAAAAATTGTTTTGTAATTTCAAAACTGACAAGTATATTAGCTTATTGACATAAATAATATCATTTTGTAGTTTTGAGGCTACACTTTTGAAGTTCCCTGAAATTCAAGAAGCCATTGTTTTTGCTTTTGAGTTTGCATCTGGACCAAGGATGTGGTTAGGATTATGAATTTATTTCATCTGGACTGAGCATGCAGTCAGGATTCACATAATTGCAGTATTGTGGAGTGGCTTTGGGGCCAGGCAGACATGGGTTCTGATCCCACTCTGCCATTTATCATTTCACTTTTCATGTATTGATTTATTCTCTAAGGTTTTCCTCATCTACAACACAGAAGACTACTACAACAATTACCACTACAACTAAGTGCGTCAAAAGGGTAATTCGGATAAAATTATGTGGGATATTTGACTGAAGGTTAATAACTCTTATAGTCTTTTGATTTGGTTGCATCCTAGTGCACAGAAGTGTAATCAGATGGAGTGTAGAATACAGTTGAAAGTATTCACTCCTTTTGTTTTATGTAAAAAGCTTTATTGTAGAATTTTAGGGAAAATGGCCAATATTTTCAAAATAATTTTATTAATACATCAGAATGGGAAAGTATGTCCTAGCAGAGGTTGTATTTAAATGTGGTACTGAGAACAAGGCCAATAATATTGCTCACATGCTTCCCATAGCGATCGGGAGAGGCAATGTGTTGTGGAAAAGACACTTCCTACTTACACTTGGGAAGAACCTGACTGGGGTCCGTCCTTCACCATTCACTAGAACTTTGGTTTGGTTTGTTAACATCCTCGGTGAAAGCTTCCTTTCGTAGCTGTGCGTTTGCAAATTAATTCAATGGGGTTTCTAGAAACTGGCATAGAAACTTTCACGGAAACTGGGCATACAACAATAAACAAGACAGAAAAGAGTCCCTGCCCTCCTGGAACGTATGTTCTGGGTCAAAGGCAAATAATTAAGCCACTACTGCAGGAGTAGGAAGTGCTATAATATAGGAGAACCAGGTGTAGCATATTAGGAGCAGCTTGACCCAGACTCGAAGTTCAAGAAAGTTCCCTGAAGAGAATGGTACCTTAGTCTGTAGCTGAGACCACATGGAAAGTCCGAGGCTAGTGGAAAAATAGACAAAATAGCCATATGCAAAGACACAGAGACATGCAAGTGGCATGTTAGAGGACATGAACTTGAAGGACTGATGCATAAGCAGTGTTCCCAATACTGGTGGAGTTTAGAATCACAGGAGAGATTTTTAAAATTAAAAAAAAAAAAGTTATAGGCCCCACCCCAGACTTCATGAACCATATTCTCAGAGAATGAGCGTCAGGATTCTGATTATTAACTCTGGGTGGGGGGTGGGGAATCAAGGCAGAGAAGATAAGACAGGGAAGCTAGGGGCACACATGCTATGTGGAGTTTGGATTTTATCCTAAGGGCAGGGGAGAGCAGTGGAAGAATGTGGGGGGATATGGGGATGAGATGTTCGGATTTATATTATAAAGTTCACTAAGATTACTCTAACGTGGCCCCTTGAGGGATACAGTCTAGTTTATGAGGTTCAACAGCTTTGAAACCTCAGTTTTTAAAATCTAAAATGGAAATAACATCCATTTTGCATGGTTATCGGGAGGTTTAACTGAAATAAT
This sequence comes from Ursus arctos, assembly GCF_023065955.2. Taxonomy (NCBI): domain Eukaryota; kingdom Metazoa; phylum Chordata; class Mammalia; order Carnivora; family Ursidae; genus Ursus; species Ursus arctos. The sequence continues at coordinate 10,463,322 of NW_026622986.1, forward strand.
TTATGCAAAGTGCCTAAGATATAATTGGCACTCAAAAGGTATTAATTTCTGTTATTTGAGAAAGCCATGGAGCCCAATAATTGTACATCACACAGCCGCCACCATACATCAGGGAAGGTGAGGATTTCTGAGCAACCATTTGTTTTCAGGTTCTTCTGACAAATTCCTTTCCTGCCCACACTTGCGGCCCTGGCACAGAGACCCCACTTTTCCCTCCCTCCCCACTTCTCACACATATTACTTCAGTTACAGTCTTTATGCTGACGACTTGCAAATCTATGACTCCAGCCTGGTTTTCTTTCCTGAGCTCCAAACGCGTATTTCCAACCAACTTCTGGATGTTTCCATGTAAATGTCTTGCGGGCACTTCATTCAAATTAGGCCTCTGATACCAAGTACCATCCTTTCTCACCCCAAGAAATCCCAACACCCTGCCTTTCCACCATTAGCGCCATTAGGTCAAGCCAGAAATGGGGGGATCGTCATTGAGTCACTGGTCCTTATCTTCTTCAGTCAGCGCTCACAAACCCACACCCTTTCCTTCAGGTCTAGACTATAACCTCCTTCCAAACAGCCACTGCCTCTTATCTGAACTTAGTGAAGTAACCTCTGAGTTCCCAGCACCAGGCTTTGCCCCAACCTCAACTCTGCAATCCTGAGAGATCTATTGTGATACAAAATTGATAAAATCCTTTTCCCCACTCCCCCCAACTACACACACACTCAAACCTTTCCAGTGGCTTTCGTATGCCATTAAAATGAACTCCGTACTGTCTACCAAGGCATGGAGTAAAGACCCATCAAGATCTTGGTAGGTCTCGTTTTCTCGATTCTGCCTTTCATACTTATGCTCTAACTACTCTGCACTAAACAAACAAACAAACAAAAAAAGGAAGAAAAAAGAAAGAGGAAAAAAAAAGAAAGCACCTCCCCTCACTCTCAGGTCTGTCTCATGATGATTCCTCCACCCCAAATCCCCTTCATACCGGATAACTCCTCATCTTTTAGACTTCATTTATAAACATCCTCTTGGGGGGACGTCCTTGAATCTTTCATCTTAGTGCTGTTCATTGTACTTATTTCTTTATTTTTAAAGATTTATTTATTTTAGAGAAAGAAAGAGAGTGAGAGGAGGGGCAGAGGGAGAGAAACTTCAAGAAGACTACCTGCTGAGTGCAGAGCCCGACCCAAGGCTTTATCTCACAACCCTGAGATCATGACCTGAGCCAAAATCAAGAGTCTGTCACTTAACCGACGGAGCCACCCAGGCGTCCCCATTATACTTATTTCTTAATGCTCCTACTCCTCACTGGATTGCAAGCAACATCGTGGCCAAAGAGTATACCCAATCAATCCACATTCTTCACAAATTCGATTTGGGAATTTTTGGCTACTTGTTAAAATGTTTGCAATCCCCAAATCGATACTCACAGCACCTCTGTGATCATTCTTGGACATGCACAGAGAGGTGAAAAATTTGCGTCACCCAAAATGCATGTTCTTAGCTGGGGTTGAACAAGATGACACTGTTTGTTTTAGGTCTCATGCTCTTAACAAGCGTCCATTTTGTAGTGTACTTAATGCCACGTTTTTCATACCTTTGTGGGTTTTGTTGGTAGTTTCACTATTTGACGTGGCCCCCACATGTAGTACCCAAGTGCTCTCTACTGTTCTTAAGCACCAGAAGGCTGTGATGTGTCTTACAGAGAAAATTCATGTGTTAGATAAGCCTCCTTCAGGCATGACATAGAGTGTGGTGTCTATGAGTTCAATGTTAATGGATTAACAGTACATGAGACAAGATATCTTTAAGCAGATACACACATAAAACAAGGTTATGTATTAATCAGTTGACAAGATTGTGACCAGGCTCACAGGAACCTAATGCTGCATTTCCCCTAGAAATAGTGGTTTAGTATTTACTAATTCAGTTTTTGTGATGACTTTATAAAATATAACTACAGCAAATAATAAGACAACTGTATTTTACTAATTTCTATATCCCCAGTAGTTAGCATAGTAACTCTCACATAATAGTTGTTCAATAAATATTTGTTGAAACTGAATTGTGCGTGTATATATACATATACATACATACATACATAGAAATCGTGTATAATAAAGAAACTGAATTTGTTTTTTATGCCAAAGGTATACCTCACAGCCGTACCATTACTTTCTTTTAAAGTTTGATCATAAAATTATTTTTGATAACATCTTTGTTTTTAATTTTCTCTAGGATGCTGGAGAAATGGTGCGTTCCTTTGTTGGTGGTTTGGAACTTGTTGTCAATTTACTGAAATCAGATAATAAAGAAGTTTTGGCAAGTGTATGTGCTGCTATTACCAATATAGCAAAAGATCAAGAAAATTTAGCTGTTATTACCGATCATGGAGTTGTCCCTTTATTGTCCAAATTAGCAAATACAGTAAGTAACACATCCTTTTATGTTAAATGTCTTATCATAAGATATCGTGGTGTAGTAGTAAAAACAATAAGCTTAGAGTCCAGAGACCTGGATTCAAGCTTAATATCCATCACCTCTGAGGTATGAGATTTTGGTCACCTCATTTAATTTCTCTGACACTAATCAATGCGAAAGTGTATTCTAAGTGTATAGTTTAATATGCAAGATCCTTAGAAAATAGAGACTGTTTTTTATTTGTTACTGGCAAGTAAAGTAGTGGCAAATATAAATGTTATTATAGAACTGTTAACTATCCTCTTCCATCACCACCATCGTTATCATTATCCTTAAGGTAATTGTTCATGCCAACTTTAGAAGTTAAACGCTCCCCCCAGGCTTAGCAAGCTTGGATTGAAAGCATCCTTGCGCTGGGAGACTTTGGCAACCACTGTATTATTTATTCAGAGCTGTGCCAGATAGAATAGGCAGCCTTGAGAGATAATGACTTCACCATGACCAGGGTATTTGAGCATAGTTTGGGCTACCTCTTGGCAGGAAAATCATAGAGCAAAAATTCAATCACTGGAAAGATGCTTGGTTTAGAAGACTTTTTAGGGCCAGTCTAATACTGAGTTCCTAAGAATAACTGCCAGATTCAGTTAAGGACACCAAGTTGTTGCCTCAATCAAGAGAACAGTACAATTAATAAACAGAAAACTGTATCCTATTCAGTTATAGTATACCCATAGGAGTTAATTGCCTACAAAAAGAAGGATGAAGGCTATGGAAAGGAAAATGGCGGACTCAAACTTGTCACGGTTTGCTGCACTGCCTTCTCCCTGTTGGGAATCAAGGTGTATTACTGATGTAGAAGTGTTCCTCTGGTGAAGGTGTAGAGTTAATCCATCTATTCCAGTCAAGTGAAATGCTCCCTTAAGAATGTCCAATATTCTTTAACTATTTTTTTTTCTGAAGCACGTGCTCAAAAGGAAATCAATCCTTGAGCAAATAACAAATGCCAAACACTTGATCACCTTTGAATGTATTGACTACGTTCAGTAGTCAATAAAAAGAAATTAAAAATTTTTTAAAGTCATAAAAAGAAAACTCAGGATTGAACCTTGGCCCATTGGGGAGCCACCAAAATACTAATTTCTTTCAAGACTCCACCTGAATAGCCTCCTAGCCCTTCTCCCTTGACTCACTAGCATTTTATTGGGTAATAAACATCTAGCACAGAAACATGACGTCACAGAGGTTCACTGCAACGCATGTACCACAATTCATTTCCTTTGTGCAGAATAATGATAAACTGAGGCGCCATCTAGCAGAAGCTATTTCACGCTGCTGTATGTGGGGCAGAAATAGAGTGACCTTTGGCGAGTACAAAGCAGTGGCTCCATTAGTGCGTTACCTGAGATCAAATGACGCCAATGTACATCGAGCGACAGCTCAAGCCTTGTATCAGCTCTCCGAAGATGCGGATAACTGCATCACCATGCACGAGAATGGTGCAGTAAAGGTACCGGTGATTGATTGACTTTGTGGTCTAGTCCAAATTAGGTATATGGCGGCTGGAAAGAAACTTATGTAACAGTAAGGTTTCACTAATGGGGGCGTATTTGGACACACAAAACTGATTATCTGTTGGGTCATAGCTGCTGAGCCATGTGTTAGCATGGTTTATGTTGCAGAAAAGTTGGAGATCGATTTTTCCTAAACCAAAAGGTATAAAGATACTTAGTTTAATAATCACTCCATAATTTGAACTTGATTTAAAAAAATGTACAACACATGAATAATCAGGGGCATTCATAATTTTACTTAATATATAATTTACTTAGCACTTAAATAACAAAATATAGGCACGAACTACAGGAGCTGACTGAAACAACTAGACTACAACTTGATAGTCTTAACTGTAATAGCAAAGGACCAACTCAAAGACACATTTTTTTTTTTTTCAAAAGAATCTGTGCATCAAGTTTTCTTTGCCTTTAATCAATACACAGGTGGATGGGGCACCTGGGTGGCACAGCGGTTAAGCGTCTGCCTTCGGCTCAGGGCGTGATCCCGGTGTTATGGGATCGAGCCCCACATCAGGCTCCTCTGCTATGAGCCTGCTTCTTCCTCTCCCACTCCCCCTGCTTGTGTTCCCTCTCTCGCTGGTTGTCTCTATCTCTGTCGAATAAATAAATAAAAAATCTTAAAAAAAAATACACAGGTGGGAGAGCTTCTAGAAGTACATAGGCTTTAATACAGCTATACATTCTGTTCTTGAACAGGGCTTGCCCAACCTAACATGCCATCAGTAGGGCCTTTAAAAAAATGAAACTATAAAAATTAAGTAGCCTGGTAAAGCGTCTGACATATAACATATGCTTAGACAATTGCCAGTTAGTTTAAGAAGAGAATTTCTAGGCTACTCAAAGTTTTAAAATTTAATAAGGTTTATGGTTTAATTGACATAAATGCCAACTGCTCATGCAATTCTGAATCGTTTCTTCTAAGGCAAGTCAGTGGATAATCCAAAATCACTTAAGAATTATATTCTGCTATGTAAAGTGATGAAACTCTGTTCACCCACCCACACAGCTTATATGTACTAGAAAAAGAAGGCAATAAAAATGATTGGGGGGAGGGAACAGAAAAGGGAAAAGCAAAGAAAGAAAATAGGGTTCGTTTGGCCCTAGACCCTTTCCCCCATCATCTTAAGGTCTCTTGAGAGCCTCTCCATCTCCTCTATTTGCATTCCTAACTACCTGCTGTTTCTACTGGAGAATAACTGTAAAGAACAGGATATTGTTCTTTGTAAGTTTCTCTGTCATGATCTAGAGGGAGGCCTAATCCTGAGCTCTCCCTCTTGGGACCGTGGGGGCAGCATGTGGACCTGTGTCTCCTTCTCTGGTTTTTTTTTTTCCATTTTTCTTTTTTTTTCTTTTCTTTTCTTTTCCTTTCCTTTTCTTTTCTTTTTATTTTTCTTTTCTTTTTTTTTTAGAGAGAGTCAGTGCACGCAAGCAGGAGAGGAGGGAGGACAGAGGCAGAGGGAGAGAGAGAATCTTAAGCAAGCTCCACGCTCAGCACAGAGCCCCACACGGGGCTTGATTTCACAACCCTGAGATCATGACTGGAGCCAAAATCAAGAGTCCGACGCTTAACTGACTGAGCCACCCAGGCGCCCCCTCTGGTTTTCTTTAAGGAGGAAAAGAATGTAGATGTGATGAGTGGGTGTCAGAAGAATAAACAGGGTTTGGTGTAGTGCTTGGCTATGGGGAGTCAGGAAAGGGTTGAATCAAAGATGACTCCAGGTTTGGGGCTAGGTGAAGAGGAAGATTCTATCAGCCAAGATCATGTAAGAGAATATTTGGCACATTTGTGTGGTTACAGTACCTGCCATGAGTATGTCACAACATGTTAACTGCTAACATTTCTGACTCCAAATGCATACAAACTTTATCCACTATTTTGGCAAATCCCTGGTTGTTTTCATTCCTAATTGCTACTATGCCTTCCTAGTCAAAAGCTTACATTGTTATTTCCCAGTCCTACGTACATGCCTGCTGCAGCTGCCCGTGAGCAATGTTGACGATTACCAGAGTCATCCCGTCACCCGGTTTCATAAGTAATTGATTCTAGAGTTAGTTCCTTCATGATACAATTTCCTTAACAGCAGCCGCTGATGTTGTTCAACCTGTCTGTCTCATGCCAACTGATGTTTATTCCATAATAACAGTGAGCAGGCTTGAGGGTCTGGAATAGATTGGTTTCAGTTTCTACTGTGTTCGATTTAAATGGTCAGTTTGAATTTCAGAACTGGAGCAGTGCTGTCCACTGCAAATGTAATGCAAGACGCATATAGAATATTAAGTTTTCTGGAGCTAGAATTTCAGAAAAGATAAAAAGAAACAGGTGAAATTTATTTTAATAATATATTTTATTTAACCCAATATATCCAAAATATTTTTACTTCAACATTTAATCAATACTATTATAGATGTATTGTATTTGTGTTTTACACTGATGGTACGTCTCAATTTGGACTGGCCACATTTCAAGTTCTCACCAGTGGCCCGTGGCTTTCTTACTGGACAGCACAAGTCTAGAGGCAGGAGAGGGGAAGACTGGGAAGTATCAGTGAGAGGTAGTAAGTCACGAACAAGGGTGGACAAGTTGTTTTTGGCAGAGAGTTTAGAGAAGCCTGGGAAATGTCTGCATTTGCATTCGCAGAGCATGTAGGCTAGGAAGAAGAGCTGTCAGAGTAACCTTACGAAGTTAACAGGTTACCCAGGAGTTCTAGAAGCCAGAGGAAGAGGGAATTTCTAAAGGGTTTGTGTTTAAATATTGCTAAGCAGGTTAACAAGGATTTCCTGACTCAGTTATGCTGAAAAACAACCTGGTGTTAGAGGCTTTCCGGGTAAGACTCTGTTCTATATGAACGAATAAATCTCCTGCCCTGGTAAATGCAACATGAGAGGAATAATGCAATCTTTATCCTCTTTATGATTCTACACAAATCTCCTTCTCAAGAGTATCAGTCCAGGGACTTGCATCATCACAAAACCTTGTTAACATAGATGCAGACCTGTTGGCAACTTTATTGAAAGCATGAGAAGTCTAGGAGATATACCAAAGTTATTGCTAATTAGAACAAAACCGTAACACAGGAAAGTAATACACGGAGGGAAAGAAGTTGCAGGAAAAACTGAGCAAGACAAGCCCTTTCCAAAGACAGAAAAAGTGATCAGATAGAAAGATGACGAGCACCTATAAAATGCATTAAGCTCCCTTCCCCATGGTGACATTGGATTTGTTTTGCAAATGTCTATACCAGGCAGGTGAAAGCTACATTAGGGCCTATAACTTTCTGGAAGGCAGGAAATTGAAGAGATTGCAGAAAATACAACCAGAAGTGCGTCCAACAGAGAGAGGGAGGAACAGTTCCCATTGGGTGGAAAGGCAAGGGCTGTCTTGGCAGGCTCCCAGACTGAGCACATGCCGTGGCATTCCAGAGAGCGGGGAAGATGAACCCAGAAGCACACACACCCGATAGTCCTTGAAGCCTGGCACCAAAAAGAAAAATATCACTAACACCTTTGAGTCAAGTAAATGGACTTTAGAGGCTGAGATCATCCAAGAACCCTCAGTGTCTATCTGCAGTCCACATGCTTAATGTTTGATTGAACTACAATATTTTCTGTTAATTAAAACTCTTTATCTTTGTGGTCTTGTGTACTTTCCTGTGTATACATTCCAGATATTCCCTGGAGTGCTCGGGATAGTCTCTTGGTGATGTGCCATTAAATTACTTAGTTAGCACTATTACGTATCAGTGACTCTATTACGATACCAAATATAGAGTCATACACAGACTTGCTCCCAACTGACTTTTTTTCTTGTTATTTGCATTTATCCTTTTAAGTGAGAAAGAAAGGTATGATTACTTAAGGATTCTAGTGAGTTAGATTTTTAACTCTAATATTATACATACATCAAATGTTTTCCTTATTTCATTTCTAACTTAAAATATGTACTAGCTTTATAATTGACATACACAAGCACATATCTAGTGTCAATGTGATCAATTGTGCCATATCTCTGCATACCCACGAAGCCACAATCAGATCAGGATAATGACCCCCCCCAAAGTAGATGAAGTCCAATTTATCTTGTGGTGTTTTTGTTTTTTGTTATTTTTTAATGGACCGTGCTTTTGGTGTTATGTCTAAGAAATATGTGCCTAACACATGGTCACAAGGATCTTTCCATGTTTTCTTCTGGAAGTTCTGTAACTTTTGGTTTTACATTTAAGTCTGTGAACTATTTTGAGTAAATTTTTGTTTATGATCCTAGGAATGACTTGCAGTTCATTTGGGGGGCATATGAGCATCCTTTGTTGAAATAATGCCCTTTCCCTGCTGAATTTCTTTTGCAAACTTGAAAAAAAAATAGGTGAATATATCTGTTTTGTTCCGTTGTTCTGTTTGTCTATATTTACACCAATATCACTTTGTCTTAATTACAGTAGCTTTATAATAAGCCTTAAAGGTAGGTGGTGTCAGTGTTCCTACCTTTTTCTTTTTTTTTAAGTTATTTTGGCTATTCTAGTTTTTTACATTTCCATATGAATTAAATCAGTTTGTTAATTTCTACAAGAAATGCTTTCTGAGATTTTTATTGTGGTGGGCATTAAAGCTATACCTCATTTGGGAGAAAATCAGCATGTTAATATTATTGCCATCTGACTCACAAAGAAGGAATATCTCTCCATTATTTATGTGTTTATTTTTCAGCAATCTTGTGTGATTTTCATCATACAAGTTTTTTGCATCTTTTTTCAGATTTACCCCATGTAACTATTTTTGATGCTATTCTAGCATCAAAAGTTGACTTTTGTTTTTAGGCTCCATGCTTTAGGCTCCCAACGTGCGGTTTGAATTTACAACCCCTGAGATCAAGATCTGAGCTGAAATTAAGAGTTGGACATTTAAGCAACTGAACCACCCAGGCGTCCCTGTTAGATGACTTTTATCAGGGTGGTTAAGTTCCCTTCTATTACTACTTTGATGAGAACTTTTTTTTTTTTTATCAGCAATAGATACTGCACTTTGTCAAATGTTTTTACTCTATCTATTGAGATTATATTATGGTTTTTCTTTTACAGTTTGTTATTATGGAGAATCACACTGATTTGGTTTTTAAATGTTAAACCACGCCAGCATTCTTAGGATGAACCCACTTGGTTACAATGTGTTATCCTTTTTATACATTGTTGAACTTAATTTACTAAATGTTCTTAGAGTTTTATGTCTGTGTTCATGAGGGATGTTGGTTTGTAGTATTTTTTTCTTGTAATGTCTCTGTTTTGCTATCACAGTAATGCTATATCACAGTAATGCTTCAGTAAATGAGTTGGAAAGTGTTCCTTCCTCTTCAGTTTTCTGGGAGAATTTTATAGCACTGGTATTATTTCTCCCTAAATGTTTGGTAGAATTCACAAGTGAGGCTACTTGAACCGAAAGTTTTCATTTTCAGAAGGTTTTAAACTTCAAACCCAATTTTTTTCCTCAAGATAGGGCTGTTTGGGTTTATTTCTTCTTGAGTGAGCTTTGATAGTGTCTTTTAAGGAATTAGTTCATTTCATCTAAGTTATATTGTCAAATGTATTGGCATAAAGTTGTTCATAACATTCCCTAATCCTCTTAATATATACTTATAATCCGTAGTTATGACTTTTTTCACTCTTGATATTGGTAAGTTCATCTTCTCTTTTCTCCTGATCAGTGTGGCTAGAAGTCAGTCTATCAATGTTATTGATCTTCTTGAAGCGCTAGCTTTTGTTTCCTTGTTTTTCTATGATTTTCTATTTTTTATTTCATTGATTTCTACTGTGATCTTTCTTATTACTTTGGGGTTTCATTTGCTCTTCTTTGTCTACTTTCTTAAGATGGAAACTAACATGATTTGATAGCTTAATCTTTTCTAAAAATGATTCTAAGCTGTATAAATTTCCTTCTAATAATGTTTTAGCTACATCTCAAAAATTTTGATAAGTTATGTTTTTATTTTCATTCAGTTAAAAGTACTTTATAGTTTCCCTTTTGATTTCTTCTCTGTTATATTTAGTTTTTAAATATTTGAGGATTTTTTATTGATTTATAATTTAATTCCACTGTAGTCAGAGACATACATTATATTACTTGACTATTTTTTTAAATTTTATCTATTTATTTGAGAGAGAAAGAGCACGTGAGAGCACAAATGGGGTGAGGGGTAGAGGGAGAAGCAGACCCCCCACTGAGCAGGGAGGCCAATGTGGGGCTCTATCCCAGGACCCCAGGTTCATGACCTGAACCAAAGGCAGATGCTCAACTGACTGAGCCACCCAGGCATCCCTACTTGACTTTTTCTTTTTTTTTAAGATTTTATTTTATTTATTTGACAGAGAGACAACCAGCGAGAGAGGGAACACAAGCAGGGGGAGTGGGAGAGGAAGAAGCAGGCTCATAGTGGAGGAGCCTGACATGGGGCTCGATCCCAGAACACCGGGATCACGCCCTGAGCCAAAGGCAGACGCTTAACAACTGAGCCACCCAGGCGCCCCACTGACTATTTTTTTTTTTTTATGTGACATTTGTTCTGTGACCCAGAATATGGTTTAACTCATTGATGTTCTACATGTACTTGAAAAAATATGAGTATTCTGATGTGGTTGAATAAAGTGTTCTATAAAGCTTACTAAGGCCAAGTTGGTTAATATTGTTCAAATATTCTACATCTTTGTTGATTTTATAACTACTTGTTCTATCACTTATTTTGTGAGGCAAATATGTTAACCACTATACTTCAGGAATACCCCAGTTATTGTGGAATTGCCAACATTTTCTCACTATTCTCTCATCAGTTTATCTTCATGCATTTTGAAGCTCTTCTGTTAAGTGCGTAAGTATTTAGGAATAATATGACCTCTTGATGACACCTTTATATGTATGAAATCACCTTCATCCCTTGTCATATTCTTTGCTTCAAAATCTGCCTTTTCTCCTGCTTCCTTTTGGTAGAGTTAGCATGTTAAATCCTATAACTCTCCCTAAATTTTACCCCGTTTGTGTATTTTTATTTAATAGCTGTTTGTAGGCAGCACTTAGTAGGGGCTTGCTTTTTTTTTTTTTTAATTCAAATCACAACCTCTGCCTTTTTGGGAGGTTATGGGGTGTCTACCATATTTACATTTAATGTGCTATTGACATGATTGGCTCTAAATGTGATTTTATTTTTTCCCTCTTTTTCCCATCTATTCTTTTCTTTTTGTCTTCTTGGCTTAACTGAATTTTTTTTTTAACATTCCATTTTATCCCTTTTGTTTTTATTATTTATTTATTGTTTAGTTTTTATTAGTTATGATTCCTTGTTGTTGGTTTAGTGTTTGCTTTAGAGTTTATAGTATACATCAGCACAGTGTATCTTCGAGTTATATTACACACAGAAACATATAGTTTAAGGATCATACAACGCTGTGCTTCCATTTTTGTCCTCCTGGCTTTTGTGCTATTGTCTCATGTATTTGACTCATATATATTATAAATTCTACATTGTTCTTGTTTTTGGCTGTAAATAATCAATTATCAATTACAGAGCTTTAAATAAATAGGGAAAAGTGCCATTTATTCCCTTCGATAGATGCAGATTTCCATCTGGTCTCATTTTCTTTCTGCCCAAAGGACTTTTAACATTTCTTATAGTACAGCTCTGTTGATAAATTCTTTCATCTTTTATAGGTCTAAAAAAGACGTTATTTTGTCTTTGTGTTTGAAAAATATTTTTTGTAGGCAGAGAATTTTATAATGACTTTTTCTCCTCCACTAAGCATGTTGCTTCATTTTGTTCATGCTTGTGTTGTTTCTGAGAAGAAACCTGTCATTCTTCTGCTTGTATACGAGTATGTCATTTTTTTGTACTACTGCTTTTAAGATTTTATCACTTTCCCTGATTTTGAGCAATTTCATTGTGATGTGCCTTCGTGTTGTGTTCTTTATGTTTCTTATGCTTGGGCGTGTTGAACTTCTCAGATCTGTGGGCTTATAGTTTTCATCAAATTTGGAAAATTTGGAGCCATTATTTCTTCAAGTACTTTTCTCTGTCTCCTCTTTCTACCATCCTTTGGAAACTCCATTTTCACCTCTATTTGGCTACTTGATGTTTTCCCGCAGCTCCTTATGGCTCTATTCATTTTTTCAGTCTTTTTTTCCTCTCTGTGTTTTAATTTGGAATGTTTCTATTTCTATGCCTTCAAGTTCAGAAAATCTTTTTTTTTTCCCAATGTTTAATTCACCTTTATTTCCATCAGTGTGTTTTACATCTCAGATAGTATAATTGCATCTCTCAAAATTAGATTTGGGTCTTTCTGTATCTTTCATGTCTCTCTTTAACATGCTGAGTCTTTCCTCTAGCTCATATGAAATCCAGTTCTAGTAACAGTCCTAGTGTCATTTCTCTTTCAATTGGTTGATTTTTCTCTTTATCATGGGTCATGCCAGACACTGACTTTGGGGTGGGAGGGATTTTTTATTAAGTTTTTAATTTTCATTCCAGTATAGATAACATACAGTGTTGTATTAGTTTCAGGTGTACAATGTAGTGATTCAACAATTCCCTACAACACCTGGTGCTCATCACAACAAGTGCCCTCATCCATCCCCATCACCTATTTAACCCATCCTCCCTCCCATCACCCTTCTGGCAACCATCAGTTTGTTCTCTATAGTTAAGAGTCTGTTTCTTGGAAGACACCGAATTTTAATGTGTTGAGTGATAGATAGTTTCTATAAATATTCTTGCATTTTTTTCTAGGATGCCATCATGTTACTTAGAAACAATTTGATCCTTTCAGTTCATGCTTTGTTAGCAACATTAGAGTACAGCTAATTCTTACCCACTACTGAGGTAAGAGCCTTGCGGTTGCTCTACCCGAAACCCATGAGTTAGGAAGTCTTTCAGGCTGGGTGGTCAGATCAGGCACTGTTTGACTGTATGAGCTTCAGAGATTGTTCCAGCTGATCTGTCCTTGGGTATGTAGTTTCCCACACACAAGTGCTCATCAGTTCTGCATTGTAGTTTCAGGGGCACTGACTGCAGGTCTCTAGAGTTCTGTGCTCAGAGAGCTCTCTCTCCCCTCCAGTAATCTTCCCTGAAGACTCCAGTCATCACAGACCCCCAGACTCCCAAGCTTGGCCTCCCAGGTCAGGGAGGCTTCTCTCTCCCTGTGCTATAGCTCACTCCAGGCAGTAGGCTGGGACAATCGTAGGGCTTACTTCTGGAGTTTTCCTTCTCTTGGGGATCACAGTTGCCTGATGTGATGAAGAGCCATTGCTTTATAGATTTTACCATTTTTAAGTTGCTTTAGATGGGAAGATAAATCCAGTCCCTGTTACCCTATCATGGCACAACACAGATTCTTAACTTTCTTTTTATACTTTCTTTATACAATAAATTCATGAAAAGTCAGAGCTGGTAGGGGTGAGTTGTCCATTTTATATTTTATTTTTTTATAATAATTTTTTATTACGTTATGTTAGTCACCATACAGTATATCCTTAGTTTTTGATGTAATGTTCCATGATTCATTATTTGCGTATAACACCCAGTGCACCATGCAATATGTGCCCTCCTTAATACCCATCACCGGCCTATCCCCATCCCCCACCCCCACCCCGAAGCCCTCAGTTTATTTCCCAGAGTCCATAGTCTCTCATGGTTCGTTCCCCCTTCTGTTTACTCCCCCTTCATTCTTCCCTTCCTTCTCCTAACGATCTTCCATTTTAAACACACATTTTGCAGATGAGGAATGTAAGTCCTGGAGATCAGTGAGGTACCAAGACCCACACAATCAACACATGGCATAACATCATAAATGATTGTGATGTCTAGTTTAGAGCTGTTTCCACTAGACGAGCGAATTTCAAACCGTGTCTCGTGGACAGTTAGGGTTCCCCTGGGAGAGATCAGGGCCCAGTACTCAGCGCAAGGGGGAAGCCAATGCTTGGCGTGGGGGGCGGTCACCTACTTCAATTAGAACAGCTAGTTTTTCCATTTTATATAGAATTATGCATGAGATCGTGTTTCAAAACAGCTTTCTGCTGCTTTAGAAAGAATTGAAAATTACTGCACTAGGGCCACGCTGCCTTTTAATAGTTGTTTATGAAACCCAGTAGGAGCCATCTTTTTTATATATATTTAGTACTTTGCTTTGACAGAAAGGCTTACAGGACAAGAATCTCTTCAGGAGGAATTAAGTATTTTGATCTTAATTCTTTGCATTCTTATAAGTGTAGTGCATCTAAAAATCTGATACAGGAATGTTTCTTTAAAGCCACTTGATTTTTTTCTTTTTAAGTTTTCCTTGGAGAGCTCTAGGCAATGCTTTTGTCCTTGAGGAGGGGATTCAGTCTTCTAAAATATCCAGGGAGCCTTTGGAAAAATCGAGTATGTCTGGGCTAATAGAATACTTGTCTCCTTCATCCAAAGTAGCTCTGCTTCACTATAATCAATCCATCTTATGCTTAGGCCACGTCATCACCACCGCATCCCAGCAAAATAAATTTCCCTCCCCCTCCTGAAAACTAAAGGCGAGAAAAGAGGAAAAACAGAGCTGCGTGTAAGTACAGCAAAAGAGATAAAAATGAAAGTAATATCATTTTCATTTTATTCAGCTTCCTCTGTGCCAGCCACTATCCCAAAAGCACATTCACACATATCCTTTTTTTTAGTCTTCTCCATTTTCCAGTAAGATGGGAATTAATCTCCATTTTGCAGATAAAGAAACTGAGTTACATGGAAATTAAGTGACTTGCCCTGAATCACCCAGGTCATAAGGAAAGGACCCAAGAAATCTGGTTCCATAGTCTGTGCTCTTAACGCCCACTGCAGGGTAAAGCAGAAGTGCCTCGATGGCACATGTGTGTGGGTGTGGGTGCTGGTGTGTAAGGCTGTGTTTGGAAGACTGAGCCTGGTTGAGAAACTGCTTTAGGAGACAGAGCAGCTGTCTGGGAAAGCACAAAGGGGGAATAGAACTTGGCAGAAAGCGTACTTGTTTTATGGTGGAATGATGCCGTCCTTCTGCATCCCAAATGCTCTGTGTCTCTCCTTAGTTTTCAGGATTTTCTAGCCTTGCTTGCTCTCCTTGCAGCTTCTCTGTAGTCTTAATTTATGCCAGTTAAACATTACTACTAGTAAAAGTTATAGTATATGAAGTTAAAACCAGATGATTTTGTGATTTTTTAAAACAATTATTTCTATCTATTACATGGACTTTAAAAAGAGTAGCTATATTCTCCAAAGGTAGTGATATATTAGTTAATATTAATTTAGTTAATATTAATGGCATTTTATATTGTATATGTTTGTATGTATATGTATATACAAATATATGTATATATTTGCATTTTTAGAATTATGAAAATTGAAAGTAGAGAACCTGAATACATGAGCTTTGGGCTTAATTTAAACCTTTTACACTAATCTATGTCAATTTTCTATACCTACCACTTACATGAGCTCTGTTCCAAAAGTCTAAGATCTTTATAACCAGTCACCTTTCATATGTCTTATTTTTACTTTTAAAAACATCCCCCATCACCAAGGGACAGGGTCTAGGTACCATAAATACCATTAATTATTATATAGTAAAAAGAAAGACCCCTAATGAAAGAAATTAAATTAAAATTTTAAGTTCAAACTGGATACCTGGGACAAAAAGCTCATGCCTCTTAGTGTCCATTCTTAGCCTTATAACTTCTTAAGAGTCAGAGCTTTCATCTCTCCTTACACAAGACTCTTTATTATGGAACATTCCCAACAGTTACTCCTGTGGTCCATTGCAGCAGTGTTTCTCAAAGGGTGTGGTCTACAGTCCACCTGTCTAGAGGCAATACAGAGCTTGGAAAAAAATAAATAAAGGCTGCTGGGCCACACCCTAAATGACTGACTCAGAGTCTCTATGAAGAAGACCAGGAAGCTGTATTTCAACCAAGCTCCTAACGTAACTGAGAACCACTGCTCCTCAGGAGTTTCAGTGGCAAGACAGCCAGACCATCATTTACAGTAGTTGGTCCATGATGCTGAACACAAGGGAAACAGAAATCAGCCTTCTCAAAGGGAAAGTTAAAGAACGCCCGAGGATGGTTAAGGCACTGCGTGGAAAGCTAATCCACCACACAAACACAACTGTGCATGTGGAATGCTCCAGCGTATGATGTCATGCTGCACAGGAGGACTGTGGCTCCGGCCCCTGTGGAATTGGGATGGGCATGTAGCCATAGAATGGTGCTTTGCAGTACTTCTGCAAGCGTGAAGACAATGCCCCTAGGGCACTTGATTTGCTCCTCATCAAAGAAAAGTAAACAAGGAGAACTCTCTGCTAATGCTATAAAAAATGTAAGTTCCTATAACTGAGAGAAGACAAATTTACATGTTAACTAGTTTAAAATACTGTCCTCAAAGCTGTAAGCTTTGAAAATAGGAATACCCGACCCAGTATGCCAGACCCCTGGCCAATGCAATTCCTGTTGTTGCCTTTGAGAGTATGTCAAACTATATGGGGGTGCCAGTGTGGCTCAGTTGGTGAGGTATCTGCCTTCGGCTCGGGTCATGATCCCAGGGTCCTGGGATCGAGCCCCACATTGGGCTCCCTGCTCCGTGGAGAGTCTGCTTCTCCCTCTGCCCCTCACCCTGACTCATGCTTTCTTGGTCTACTCTCTGTCTCAAATAAAGAAATAAAATCTTTAAATATATATATGTTATATGATTGTCTTTTACAACACTGCTTCCTAACCTTTTCCCTGTCAGCAGGAAAACATGGAATATTTGTATGTCACACTGGAATAAATGGACAAAGTTGCTTACGGCTTGGAGGCAGCTGGTCTCGGGCCTTTCCTTGCTCTTGGTCTCTCCCAGCAGCCCAAGGGCTCAGGACTTGCTATTCAAAGTGTGGTCCCAAACAGAGAGCAACAGGAGCACCAAGGTGCTTGTTAGAAATTTGGAATCTCAGACTCCCCCTCAGACCTACCGGATCAGAATCTGCATTTTAAGAAGATTCCCACATGGTTCATATTCATAGTAAAATTTGAGAAGCACTGGTTAAGGAGTACACTTAAACTTAGAAAAAGGGACTAAATAGTGCTAAAAGATTCCTTCCATGATTGCCTTTATTAACTATTCAAATTGGATATGGTTTTAATATTTTCTATAAAGTTGATTTAGATGGATCCTCAATGTATGTTAAATGTATAAATGTAATTTAATATTTATACCCTCATAAAACTTTTTATATAAATTGCTAAAACTCCTGATTTGGGATCAGAACATGTGGTCACTCTAGCTTCTCTAACCCCTATTTATTTCATATTATTATCCCAAACCGCCAGTTAGACAAGAAAATCCCTAAGTCTTCTACTTTGCATATCAAGCAACTTTTTACTTGCCCTTACTTTGCTTACTTCATATTTCAAGGGGACATGCTTCTAATATCCTGGATTCTGATGGATTAGTCCACATTTAGCCTATTTTTAAAATTAATTTATTGAGTTTAGATGCTATGTTTTATAGTTATCTCTCAGGTAATTGTGGTATGTAGAGACATTCTTCATCGACAATTGCTTTTCTACTCAGTTATGCTGGGTGGCCACCGCAGCATCCACAATAATCATATTCAAATTTTGTATATTTACACAGATTACTGGAATGACTTGTAAATAATTACTGATTCAGCTCTATCTTTCCTAACCCTCAGGATATCTGTGCACAGATATGTGTGCAGACAGATTGTTTCTGTTAAGATTTCATATTCCATAAGTAGCTTCAGCCTTTTATTTTTTAAACTATGACACCAGTTTCTGATTTATTCCAGTTATTGTTTTTCAGTTTATTTTAGACAGTAGTTTCTCATCTGTTCTAGGGAATATATAATACGTTACTTTACATGTAATTACAGACATTGTTTACAAATTATATAGTACTTCTTCAACATTCTGAGAAACTTACAAATGGATAACTTGAACAAGACACTTTTTAAATAATCGCCTACATATTAAAGCGAGAATAAGTTCGGTCTATTAAAATAGTGCTGTTTTGAGCATTCCAGACATGATTTTTGGTGGGCCTATGCACTGACTGATAACTGGTTTTAATAACTACCACTAAATGATTACTTTGTACTGATTTTATGTCGGATGAGAGTTCAAATGTAAAACTTGGATAGATATTTTTTGGTTAGAATTTTATCACTTGGTCCCTGGGTGGCTCAGTCGGTTAAGTGTCCAATTCTTGATTTTGGCTTCTGGTCATGATCTCAGAGTCATGAAACTGAGCCCTGCAGGGCTCCTCCCTCAGCATGGAGTCTGCTTGAGATTCTCTCTCTCCCTCTTCCTTTGCCCCTCCCCCTGCTTTCTCTCTCTCTCTCAAATAAGTAAATTAATGAAATCTTTTAAAAAAGATTTTTAATCACTTAACTGACTTGACTTTCCCTTTCAGTTTATCATTTAAATTTATTTAAAGATTTTGCCACAGGGAATTATCTTTTAATTTCTACTTTAAGTTAATCTATCTGGAGATAGTCTATGACTTTATAGAATCTATTTAAAGATAATTTTATATGCTTCTGAATTTCCTTTTAGCAAATTAATCCTGCAAATGATTGAATATTGATAACTATTTGTGAAAAGAGGTTATCCTACCCTACTTCATTTCCATATCCCATATACTGGTTATTAATTTATTGAAATCAGAGAAAAATATGCATTGCTAACTGGGGGCAAGACCTCTTGAAAATGTAGTCAAGAATGACCACCTATGTTTAGTGCTGATCCAGGAAATGACTCCTCCTTCACAAAGGTATCCCTTTTCAAAGGGGTAGAATAAAGACACAGTATACAGATTCTCCACACAGGCAGGACTTGATCTGTTCATCACTCCCAGAATTCAGGAGGAATGAGGAGGACCAAGGGTCTCATAACTTTTTCAAGCACTATAAGAAGGACCTGGTCAAAAACAAATCAATGCACAAAATAATTACTAAGTGTGCTGAATGCTATGAAGGAAACAAATCGGGTTGGATGAAGAATAACAGAGGGCTAACATACTTTAGACCGGGAAGTCAGAGAAGGCATCTTGGAGCAGGTGTGTCTAAACTAAGATACGAAGAATGAAGACAGGAGAAGAGTTTACAGAGAGAAAGGGCATGCAGAGGTCGTAAGGTGGGAATGTGCTTAGAGTTTCCAAGGACCTGCAAGAAGATCAAGGCAGTTGAAGTGACAGAATGGGAGAGTGACACAAGATGTGTTTGGAGACCTGGAGAGGTGAGGGGCTGGATTACATGGGGAGAGCCAGACCATAGTAAAGAATTGAGATTTTAGTCTATTGTACTGAGAAGTCATTGAAAAATTTTAATGAGAACAGTGCTATGATCCCATTTGTGTTTCTGAAGATCACTCTCAGAGGTGTGTAGGGAGCAGGTCAGAAAGTGTGTGAGCAAAAAGCCCCCTAGGAAGGTGGTGAGCTGTCAGTGCATGAGAACATGGAAGCCTAAACAGGACTTCATTATACATTAGGTGAGAAATTAAGGGAACAGGAAGAATTATTGATTTATTCACAAACCTTTTTTGTTTTTACAAGGTTTCTACTACAAAGAGGGAAATAACCATAGTGATAATAGTCGTTAGCAAGCCCTTTTTTATTTTAAATTTCACCAAATAATTTGAATCACCCATTAAGTGAATAATTAGCAAATATTAGAATGTTAGGCTTAATAATAAGAGATTACAGTACTTTCCCTTGACTAACAAATATGTAATATAAATAGCTGTATGTATTTTATAAATTGTAAATTACAGGATAATCTCTTTTTAAAATAGCAGCCAATTACTGAGTGGTCGCTGCTGGGCTCCGTGCTTTATTTCTTATTTTTTTAGTCCTTGCAATACCCTGTGATGCATGATTTACTGCACCCATTCTAAAGATTGGGAAGCTTTATTTCAAAAGTCTAAGTGATGTGTCCAAAGTTTCATAGGTAGAATGCAGGATCAATTAGGATACAATCAATTGCAAGCAACATAAATAACTCACATGAGCTTGGGCACCAAAGAAGATACAAGTACATCTGACAGATCTCATGGACAAGAAAGCAGCAGAGCCATGGGGGCACCTGCGTGGCACAGTCGATTGAGCACCCAACTCTTTTTTTTTTTTTTAAAGATTTTATTTATTTGACAGAGAGAGAGACAGCCAGCGAGAGAGGGAACACAAGCAGGGGGAGTGGGAGAGGAAGAAGCAGGCTCCCAGCAGAGGAGTCTGATGTGGGGCTTGATCCCAGAACGCCGGGATCACGCCCTGAGCCGAAGGCAGATGCTTAACGACTGCGCCACCCAGGCGCCCCTGAGCACCTAACTTTTAGTTTTGTTTTGGGTTATGATGTCAGGGTCCTGGGATCCAGCCAGAGTTGGGCTCTGTGCTGAAGGCAGAGTCTGATAAAGGTTCTCTCCCTCCTCCTCCCTCCCCCTGTCCCTCCCACTCGCCCTCTAAATAGGAAATAAATATATCTGGAAGGAAGGGAGGGAGGAAAAAGGGCAAGCAACACTGAAAAAGGTGCTGGGACAGAGTCTCACAGGTTTTCTAGCACATTTTTCTTTTTCATCTGTCTTCTGTATCCATTTCATTTTATTCTTTCTCTGTGAGTTGGCTTTCCCTGTTTCCCCATGGTTTCCTCCACTGTGCCCCCGGGCTTCATCGGGTCAACCCAGTGAGGCCACATACTATTCCCACTTTCAATTCAGTTCCCTTCAGGGAAGGGAATCTGATTGGCCCTGTTTGGGAAAAGTACCCACCTCTCATCCAATCAGTTGGACAAGGAAACAGTGTGCCGTTTACAGAATGGCTTCCAAGGCTTGCCCTGGGGGAGGGACAGGGACAGTCAAGAGCATCATCCCTGGTGGGCTGGGAAGATAGTGTAAAGGGTGTGCACGAACGTGACAAGCCAGGATTTCGATTTTTGGACCAACTAACGTGAGAAACTGTTAGGTCAGTTGACATTCACTGTCTTTTGTTATCATAATGTTATTGAGAGTGTTTTAGAGTAGTATACACCTTAGTTGTGAGGTTATTATTGCAAATCTTTTAAAGATGTGCAGAAGTCATTCTACCCAGTATTTCTAAAGTGTTGCACCTTGTTTGTTAAAATTATAAATTCTTACTAATAGCTTTGGCTAGCTCTATTATTATTATTATTATTATTATTATTAAAGAACTCATTCATAAAGCAAGCTTTGTGAGTTAAATGGATGTAAATTATAAAATGTGAAAAGTAATTGTTTATAATTTTTATTGAAAATATTTCAGACCTAGCTATTGCCAACTGCTGGTATGGATTTAGCATTCTGAAACTTAAACAGCGACTTTTGGCTCTTTTTTTTTTTTTTTTTTGGTCAAATACTTGTGATTAAATGAGGTCTATTATTATACTGTCATCTTAAGTTTAAGAAACACTCCTTCAGCATTTTGAATCTATGCAAAACAGTCTTCATTTATGCACGTATAAACCTGTGAGGCATTCACATGTTGGTTTTGGGACTTTAAACTTGGCAAATTACAGATTCTCATTTTTATATCTGTCACTGTTGGCTCCAAACTTTAAATTGAAACCACAGGGTTTATCTGGCACTCACAGCAAGCTAATGCTTTTCCCTTGCTTTAAATTAGCTGCTACTTAATGATTAAGAAAGGGTGCATGAGATGGCAAATAACATTAGAGCAATAATATACACAAATCACTGCCAACTATACAAAGGCTGTTTGAATTTTTGGTTGTTTAAAACCCAAAACATGTCTATCATGTTGCATTCAGAAACTTCATAGCAACAGGTGAACACCCTAATCTTTTATTTTTGTTTAGTTTAGATGAGACCAATGAAAGGTAAAAACAAAAAGTCATTTCCATCGGAGTTGCATAAGAGGCCTATCAGGTGGGAGCCTTCCTTTCCTGAATTGGGCGAAGCTGGAAACTGTGGTCTTGCTCCTCAGCATCTTTTAGAGATTGCTACTTACCTATCCTATTAAGTTTACTAACAGTATCACTGCCAGATGAGAAAAAAAAATTAGAGTTCAGAAGTGTTGGAGTCCAAGAAATTTAGATTTGGGGCTGGAGAGTTACTCTTTTTCTTAACATAATCATGTTACCAAAATTAGGAACATCAGGCTACATTAGAGTTTTTCTGATCACAAATAAAAGAAAATGACAGGACCGGGTAGCTTATGTTGTCTGAACTGTACAGTCCAGGATTCCTCAAATTTACACAGGTTTGGATATCAAGGCATTACGTTGGCATGAGATGCTGTTGGCACATGGTAAAGCATCTTTCGGTCTCAGAAAAAGACACTTTTCCTGCCGAGCTGTAGGTCTCTTGGAGCTGTTCAACAGTAGCTGTGCCCTGCAGCTTTTTTTGGTGATAAATGATCCATTTCAAATAAATGAAATTGCAGCCAACTCTGCAGAAAGAATCACTTTCTAAAAAAGAGAGACAGTTTTGGAGGGTCAAAAATGCACAAACAGTATGGTAAAATAAAGTATATGCTGCTCTTTTAATGGAAAAGATTGTTACTGGTTACATTTGCCAAATTCAATCAGTATGCCAAAAAGTCGAGGAATCTGGCAGGGACTGTGGAGAGCAGTTCCATCTTTCATCTATATTTCTTCTCTGTATTTATCTAGCTTTAGAAAATGCCGGGAATGTCTTTTCCTTCCGACTTGGCCCTTTTGCTAAACCACAGAAATACACCGGGCGGCTTCTCGTAATTGTTTGGTTACTTATAGTGCAGTCAGTCTTAAAACTTGTGAAAAATATATTCCTTCCATTGGAAGTCTATGAAAAGCACCAACAACTGTTTGTTTTCATTTTCTGAAATTTATCCCAGGAACAAAAAAAAAAAATCAGTTTTATTAATTGGCAGCTACTTGACTCAATACCCAGAGGCAGGAGGCCAGCTCATTATTTTTGGCCTTCAGCTGACCCAAAATGGTTTTCTCGTATAAGAAGCTATTCACAGATGCTAGACGTAAGAATTAATAATAATAATAATGGTATTTCAGACTTCATGAATAAGTAGTTTTTGGCACTCAGAAAATATCTTCTGTTTTTCACTTGAAAACAGCAATCCTGTTATATACAAAAAGTAAACAGTGCTTGAATTAGCACGTTGGAGTCTTTAATGTACCAAAAATATGCATGCATTAACATTCCCTTCTAAGGCTCCCTTTTTTTCACTTCTTTCAGGATCAATCAGTTTTTGTTATTAAAAGAAAAAAATACAAAACTCTTAGGTTCTTAGGAGCTGTGTTCTCTATATTTTCCAACCCATTGCCATGGTGTAAGATGTCTCTTTGAAATGTCTTTGGACACAAATTTAAAAGTACAGGTGCTAAAAACAAAAGTTACATTTTTAAAATCAAATTAATTATAGCTTATGCAGATCGAAATCAGAGCAACTATGTCTGTGGTTCAGGAGTGATCAAACATAATGGCTTATCCTTATGGTTAACAAGTCAAGACTTGTTTATAATATCCTAGTTTGCAATATGCTTTTGGGAAAAAGCACTTCATTCTCTAGGTCTTTGGTTACCCATGAGTAAAAGTAAGAAAAATATTTCTAACGTTGAAGCTATTATTCTTTATAACACAAGTTTAAAGTTTGAATCCCCAAGGAGGAAAAAAAAATCAGGAAAGCACCCCTAATTTTCCACGTACAGCAATGAAACCTGACATGCAGTTTGAGGGGGGTCTCTTTATGACACAGGACTTAGTATTTTTACCTCTGCTTATAGTAAAAAGTAACTTAAAATATGCACACTTGACTACTGCAAATGTTGATACTTTCCCTAGGTCATGCTTTTCTGATTGGGGGAAATCTGATCAAATTTCTGTGAAAATAAATTCCTAAAGGTATTTTTTTTTCTCAAATGGTCACTTGCCAGTGAAACTACTTATAAGAATGTTGACTGGATCATTTTTACTCCATTTTGCATGCGGAGAAGTAAAAATGAAAATCTCTTTGAAAATTGTCATCTTTGCCAAAGAAAAGTAGAAACACATCTAAGATGTGTTGCACCATCAGCCAGGGACAGGTCTGGGAGTGCTGCTGGCCCAATGCCGCCCGGTCACAGGGCTGCACAGATGGAAATGTGGCGTGCTTACTGAGACTGGGAGAGGCAGCAAAGACGCTGCTTTCCTTTACCGTGAAACTGCGTGTTGACAACAAATGATCATATGTCTGGATATGTATCTGGATGAATAGACCTTTCTTGCACCAAAATGTACCCTCGGTTTTGCTTGTTCAAGTCCCAGTAATCCTCACCGTGGGGAAGTTTGGGTCTGGAAGTGGAGTATTCAAAGATCCGGATTTAGGTAACATTGGGTCCAGCTCTTTTGCCAAAACCAGAGCAAGTCCCTGCTTTTATATACGTATATATGCTTTTACATATCTGTCAGTGGACTTGTATTATTCAAACTACATAAAGAATTATTACAACTCAATAAGAAGATACACAACTCAATTAAAAATTTGCAAAATGTCTGAATAGACACCTGAGCAAAGATATACAGATGGCAAACAAACACAGGAAAAGATGCTCAAAACCACTAATCATCAGGGAAATGCAAACCAAAACCTCTTGAGACACCAGCACATGTCTACCGGAATGGCAAAAATTCAAAAGCCTGACAGTACTAAGTGCTGACAAGCATGTGGAGGAACCAGAACCCTCATCCACTGCTCATCCACTGAGAATGCAACATGATAGAGCCCCTTGGAAAACAGCTTGCCAGCTTCTTGCAAAATTAAATATGCACCTACCATATGGCCCAGCCCCTCCGCTCCCAGATATCTACCCAAGAGAAATGAAAACATATGTGCACACAAAAAGCTCTCTGTGAGTACTTATAGCAGCATTCTTCCAAATCACTGAAACAGAAACAATTAAAATGTCCCTCAACAGGTGAATGGCTGAACAGACAGGTACATCCATACGATGGAATGCTACCCGGCGATGAGAAGGAGCGAGCTGCTGACACAGGCAACAATACGGACAAACCTCAAAAACCCTTGGCTAAGTGAGAGAAGCCCCATTTCTAGTTTTGAGGCTTAGCTGTGATTCACTTAATTCTCCTTGTTAGGTTTGACTTTTATTAAAACAGTCCTCTGTGCTTTAACACCACTTTGAGTTTCAGCTCCGACAAGTCAATTCAATTAATAATTGATTGTTAATCAGAACTTAAGTATTAATCATTTGAAAACAATAAGTAAATCAACACCACCACCATGACTTATCTGTATTTTTCATATTCATTAATTGAAATCTTAAAAGAAATGATGTCCTATCATAAATAGAATGATTTGATAATGAAGCCCTAAGACAAAGATCCAGACAGCCTGTAGGCACTAAAGCTGCCACAAGCCATTTTTTTAAGAATAAGAACAACAGAATTTTCTGATGTGCTTTTTATAGGATATAGCCAGTGATTTGCATGCAAATTTAGGTAGGTTTTTTATTTTAGACGATAGACATATATAATACATTAATTTAGACAGATGTCCAAAAGCGAGTCCATTGATCCAATTTAGAAAATGGAGTAAATCTGAGGAAGAAACCTACTGATTAAATAAATAACAGAGGAGGCAGGGAAATGAGCATGTGTTTGGTGCCAGACGGAACTGGGTTTGAATCCTGGGTATGGGTGCAGCTGCCAACTCATCCCACTTCCCTGCACTCTGTGGTTCTATAAGGATGATAATATGTACCTCAAATAGTTACCAAGAGGATGAAAATGACAAGAATATATATATTTATATATATACATACATATGGATATACACACACACACATATACACACTTATATTTGCATTTATATTTATATATATAAAGAGCTTGGCTCTGAGTGGGTGCATCAGAATGCTGCTGTTGTCCTTACAAGAGTGGAATCCTGCCAAGTCGAGCTGTGGGTATGGGATAGGTGGCTTTCTAAAGTGCTCCTCCCTGGATTCAAATCCAGTTCCTGTATGCCAAACCAGCTCAGACAGCAGCTGAGTCTTTGGTCCTGATGTTTCCAGTGTAGACAGAATTTGGGGTGCTGGCCTGAATGCCATGTGGGCGGTCCTGTATCAGTGGTGGGATCTGACGCTCCCTGGAGAGGCTGTGGGCAGGACTGTGCCCCCGCCAAGGATGGTCCGGCTCTCCTGCGGCTTGACCACGATGCAGAGGCCACGCTTGTATCTGCAAATATGAGTGTGCTGGTGCGACCACCTCTGCACTGTAGGTAGTGTGTTTTGTTGCGAGCTGTGTGACCGTATGTGAAGTCGGAGCACACCCCACAGTTACTGACCGTATCAAGCTGAGTAGCACAGGATAGTTCAGGTTTCTGTCTATATCTACACACCACTATCTGTTAAAAGCCCTCAGGCCATTTCTTCAGAGACCATATGACTCAGATATGTGTCCCCTGCACGCGTATTCGGGCTGTTGGTAAACAAGGACATGTGACAATTAAGTGGGAGAATCCGTGGAAAACCTTGGCATGTGTCTGCCCTGATCAGTCGAGGATTTTTTGCAAAAAGCCTTTTCTGTGAGCAAATACTGTACTGAGAAGTCTCCTGCTGCCCTTTTTTAAGACACTAACATGGTTTCCTTTGCTCTGAACGAGGCCTCGTGTGATTGGACTCCTGCGTGTCTCTCTGCCGTTGTGCCCTCCTCCTTTCCCCACTGCCCTTATGCCGTGGACCGCTGCGTTTCCCCCAACATCCAGCCTCCTGTCTCTGATGCTAGTCTGAGCACAGCATATGGCTTCCAGCCACAGAATACGTCTCTCAGCCTCCCCTGAATCTTGGTGTGACTGTGTGACTAAATTCTCGTGAACAACAAGTGAGAAGTGATGCACACTACTTGTGTTTCTCGCCCTCCATAAAGGGATGTGTGCCCCTACCACACTTTGCATTGCTCTTGTCCATCCTTTGGGCTTCAGATTCACTCTTGCTCTTCAGGGAAGTCTGCACATACCCCCCACGTCCCCCTGTGCTCTCCCAAGACTGTCTCTCCTCTATAGTATGGACATCACCGTCTGTCCCAGGACACTATAGGATTCCTAAAGCAGAAGCCAGGCTGGTCTCACCAACTTGTACACTCCCAAGCACACTTCATGCCACAGAGCAGAACGTAGTGAATATTTGTTGAATGAAGCAATGAATGTCTCCCCATTTTTAGTACTGCCACATAACCATAATACCCTAATATCAAAATACTCTGCCAATGTGCCGACAAACTAAGCAGCATTTGAGGAAGGATACATATTTATGATATTTTTCTTCTCCGTAGCCACATAAGCCCAGTGCTTCAATTGTTTATTTTTAAACAATAGAGAAAGGGGTTGGGATCCAATCACGCATTTGATTTCTCAACTCTATATTTTCCCCACTGCTAGAGAAGTTTAATTTTTCTCTGTGATTTTTTTTCAGTTTGTACCCTGGAAAAGTAAGGTGATAAATACAGGCAATCATTGCAAAGTATGACTATTGCCGGGCGCTAATGTTTTCAAATTGCTGATGATTTTTAGGGACACCACAAACTGGCCGCACTGTCAGAAGCATTTGGCAGTCGTAACTGGCAGCAGGAAATCAGACTGTAAATTTAGAAAGCATTGCACCATATTTGGGAATGCACCTCAGAGTCACCTCCAAATATGTCATGGTCATGTAGCTAGGGTTCAGAGTGAATTTAACTATCCCTTATTATGTATTTTGTGGTACATGAAAAACTTCAAAAAGCACGGCTGGGCAAGAGAGAAAGCCAGTCTGTTGCATTGAGATAAAAATTTCATCACAGACTTTACCTGCCACTGCCAAGTTAGGAAAGCCATTTTGCACTGAGACTTTCTTCGTATACACTTGACTTTACTGAAATAATTTTAAAATTATTTCCGTACTTATAATTATAACTCTAATGCTCATTAAAATAATTTTCATAGTAATGGCTTATGTCAGAGGAAACTGATAGACCGAAAAGAGATGTTTAGTTTTAATACACGCAGCTTTTAACATACCATAGGATCATGGAGAGAATAAGATTCACATTGTGAATGTCCACTCTTGGAATGCAACATTAAGTAAGTCCTTTTACTCTGTGTGAAGACATAAAGCTCGAGGAGAAAAAAATAGCTTTGTTGGTTACATGTATTCTGGTAATTCATCAAAGGTGCTTAGGACTCCTCTAATGCCTCAAAAGGAGGAAACCAGTTGTCATGTAAGTTTCTAGGACATCTATTCACAAAGTTCTGCACCAAAGCAATTCAAAAGAAGGAAGCTTTGCTATGGTCAGGGAATCTGGCAAGGGAACAAGGACAAGAAAGAGTAGGGGGAGGGGCAGAGGGAGAGAGAGAAGCAGACTCTCCACCAAGCAGGGAGCCTGATGTGGGCCTTGATCCCGGGACCCCGGGATCAAGACCTGAGCTGGAGGCAGCGGCTTAACCGACTGAGCCATCCAGGCACTCCCCTGGGCAGCATTCTTCAAGGGCCAGTACTAGGAATAATCTTATTGAACAATTTGAAAAACAACATACACAATGAAATCCACAAGTAAGCCATGAGGAATGGTAAGCAGAGAGATCCAGCATCATTGTGCCCAGGCTAAAGAGTAACAGGTAAGTTTTATTTTAGACCAGAGAAAAAAAAATTCAAGTGCTTTTGAAAAGGAATATGAGTTGAAATGAATAAAAGGATCAGAAGAGCAATTTTGAAATCTCAGTTTGCTGCAGCTACAATAAGCAGAGCATCTTTTTTTAAATTTAAATTCAATTTAATTAACATATAGTGTATTATTAGTTTCAGAGGTAGAACTTAGTGATTCATCAGTTGCATGTAACACCTAGCACTCATTACATCAAGTGCCCTCCTTAATGCCCATCACCCACTTACCCCATTCCCCCACCCAATATGCAGAGCATCTTAACCTCAAAATAATGTCGATTGAGTTAGCCCCCGAGGATCCACAGATGAAAGTAAGGGGTTCAGACTTCAGGAGAAGCTATGAGTGTGTTTGACTGCAAGCCCAGTATGGTGCAGGAGCAATGGTCCACCACTGGTGGAGATGGGCATCTAAAACGTCAGCCACAGGCAGGTCCTGGTCCCTACAGATGGCACACAGTATACAGGGGCGCCACACTCTCCCATGGGACCCACAGGGAGAGTCGGCAGAAGAAAGAGGCCCCATTGAGTGGAAGAATTGCAGTTGACTGTGACTACAGATTTCAAGATCAGGTGTGGGCACGATGGCCCAAGGACCAGGGAAAACTAGGCACATCTCAGGAAATGCTAGCACCAGGAGTCCAGGGACCAAGCCAGACAAGCTCCCTCTCCATGGGCACTTACACCAAGGGATGGAGTGTGTGTGATGGGTAAGAGCATGGGATCTGGAGCTTGTGTTCAAATCCTGGCTTTCCCAAACATGGCAACTTTGGGCAAGTGACTTAATCTCTCTATGCTTTAGTTTCCTTATCTGTAACATTAGAAATATTTATGATAATATTTATCGTCGGGGTTGTTGAGAGCAATAAATGAGTTGGCATATAGAAGGCACTTTGAATAATGCCCAGTACCTGGTAAGCACTAATCATTTGTTGAAATGTTAGCTATTGTTATTATTAGCCCCATCCTTCTCAAGGGATACCCATCCTCCCTGCCTCTCCTGGGTCCGTAATAGTGGAATGGATGGTGGAATGTCATTTCTGGTGGAGACTGGGTGATGATGATCTGAGAAAGCCTGCCTGAGCCTTAGCTTATGTCCAGCCTGGGCTTTGCTTTGTAAAGACAGAGATCTTCCCCACCACCCATCACCTGAGTCATTGGGCACAACAACCAGAAAGCTTGGCAGTCATCCATCTCTGTCTCCTGGGTCCCCCACCACAAGGCAGAGAGGGGGCTATTCCCCTGGGCCACCGGCTGCCACATACCTTGCTCCTTACCCTGTACACTCCTTGAGGGCTAGACTGTGCCTTCCTTATAGTGTCTTTCACATCACATCACAGGTGATCACCAACACCTTTTCCTGACTGACACAGGAAACAAAGACCTGCCCCACCTGCTTTCCCCATCCAAAAAGATTTAATAGAGAAAAAATTGATTTAAAGGTAAAAATCATACCAGAAGTGTAAGATATATATTGAAGAGGCTAGGTTAACATAAAATAAGTATTGATACAAATGAGCCACTTTAGTACCTCAGATCCAAGTAGATTTTAAAGTAAGATTGAAGGAATGACTTTATAAAAATATTTGATCAGGATCTCTGGGCCAGTCTTGGAACCAGCTTTGGGATGTGACCCATTCCAGTTCTCATCAGGATACTGAGACAGGCTAGTATAACATATAAACCATGTTCTACGTGTACCATTTCAGGAGAGCCCAGAAGACCTTCCTAAATAGAACTGTTTTATTTGTGCTGCCTTAAATGCATCACTTTGGCATATACTTTGAAATTCTGTAAAGTATTTGGCTTAAAAATCATTTATCTAAAATTTGTAAACAAATTTTTAAATCTGGGAAGAGTAAGCAAGGCTCTCTCATGTAAAACTCAGTAGCTATGTGTTTGAACTGTGTTCTCCCAAATGTCTAGCCGAGACTATCAGAATGGAGGGACTGAGTTTTTATGATTGTGGTGTAGGGGGTGGTTTGGGGCAGTTGTTGGAAAAGTAAGTGTGGTTGGGGCAGATCTGTGTGGAATGAACAAACCATGAGCAGGCTTACATCACCAGTTGAGGAGCAAGCAACAAGGGGAGGTGTTTTGTAGTGAGAGAGAAATTCTACGAAATAGAAAGGCATGGAGACCAAAGACTGACCCTCTTCCTCTTGTGAAGATGAGGGTTTTTTGTGTGTATCATAGAATCAAAGAGGTACCTTGACAGTCTATATGAAGAACAAGAAGGAACAGGCAGAGTTCTAGGAACCCATGCTTTACTCTCTCTTCAGATGTTCCATTTTATCTTACATACATATATTTATGTATATTGAATTTCATGGGATAGTTAACGTTTTCTTTGAGGGCAGGGGAGGAAAAGATTTCCACGCCTGAAAAAAAATTTTTTTTAATCACTGGCCTAGATACTATGCTTAGGGCCAGCTCTGAAGTTCTAAATAGCTAAACTGGCAAAAAATCATGTGAGATGGGCTCTGAAATGAACACAGTCTTTTCCAGAGAGGAAGAAGGATCATTCTGTTATAAAATTAATTCAGTTTCTTTCACTGAAATTGGAAGTTCTTACATAGATGACACTAAGAAGTATCATTTTATATAATTTTAGCAAAAAGAGAAGACTAAAATTAATATTTCAGTATATGTTAAAAACTTTAAAAGGATTATCAGGGCTTTTTGTCAGAGTTAGTGGAAACATTACTTTGCAAAATTTTACGGTCATATTTTTTAGTTTCCATTTTTAAAAAATCTTAAACATTAGAAATAAGGTTTTAAAAGAGATATTAAGTAAGCACAGTCACATCTAACTTATTCCTTCCCACAAATTGTATCAGAAAAGGAAAACATTTGGACAGCTACATGCAAGAGAATGAAACTTGACCACTATCTCACACCATACACAAAAATAAACTCCAAATGGATGAAAGACCTCGATGTGAGACAGGAATCCATCAAAATTCTAGAGGAGAACATAGGCAACAACCTCTACGACATCGGCCAAAGCAACCTTTTTCATGACACATCCCCAAAGGCAAGAGAAACAAAAGATAAAATGAATTTATGGGACTTCATCAAGATTAAAAGTTTCTGCACAGCCAAGGAAACAGTCAGAAAAACTAAGAGGCAGCCCACGGAATGGGAGAATATATTTGCAAATGACACTACAGATAAAGGACTGGTATCCAAGATCTACAAAGAACTTCTCAAACTCAATACACGAGAAACAAATAAACAAATCAAAAAATGGGCAGAAGATATGAACAGACACTTTTCCAATGAAGACATACAAATGGCTAACAGACACATGAAAAAATGTTCAAAATCATTAGCCATCAAGGAAATTCAAATCAAAACCACACTGAGATACCACCTTACGCCAGTTAGAATGGCAAAAATAGACAAGGCAAGAAACAACAATTGTTGGAGAGGATGTGGAGAAAGGGGATCCCTCCTACATTGTTGGTGGGAATGCAAGTTGGTACAGCCACTCTGGAAAACAGTGTGGAGGTCCCTTAAAAAGTTAAAAATTGAGCTACCCTATGATCCAGCCATTGCACTACTGGGTATTTACCCCAAAGATACAGACGTAGTGAAGAGAAGGGCCATATGCACCCCAATGTTCATAGCAGCAATGTCCACAATAGCTAAATTGTGGAAGGAGCCGAGATGCCCTTCAACAGATGACTGGATTAAGAAGTTGTGGTCCATATATACAATGGAATATTACTCAGCTATCAGAAAGAACGAGTTCTCAACATTTGCTACAACATGGACGGCACTGGAGGAGATAATGCTAAGTGAAATAAGTCAAGCAGAGAAAGACAACTATCATATGATTTCTCTCATCTATGGAACATAAGAACTAGGATGATCGGTAGGGGAAGAAAGGGATAAAGAAAGGGGGGGTAATCAGAAGGGGGAATGAAACATGAGAGACTATGGACTATGAGAAACAAACTGAGGACTTCAGAGGGGAGGGGGGTGGGGGAATGGGATAGACCGGTGATGGGTAGTAAGGAGGGCACGTATTGCATGGTGGACTGGGTGTTATACACAACTAATGAATCATCGAGCCTTACATCGGAAACCGGGGATGTACTGTATGGTGACTAACATAATATAATAAAAAATCATTTAAAAAAAAAAAAAAAAGAAAAGGAAAACATGTCCCAAATGCATAGAGAGTGATGAGACAGACTTTCAAGGCGCACGTGATACCAGGAGCGTGCAGTGAAAAGAAGGGCAGAAGGGGCCTTGAGAATGAGGTTAAGTCAACTGGAGTTTAAGAAAAGCAACCATTGGGCCAAAAGAATCTTTCATTTAAGGTTATTTCCCCAGAAATTCGTCATTTATTTTCATCCTTATGAGCTTAGTTCCAATTTAGTAGGAGCAGGGAAAGCTATTTCTTTGACATTGAAGAAGAAAAATTGTGGCTCTTCTCTCCAGCCTTGTGCTTTATTTTTTCCATATTAAGCTGCTCTTGAAGCTGAAAAGAAATCAAAATAAAATTGGGCAAGTGGTTTCACTTTTAAAGGGGTTTTTTCTTCCTTTTCAATTCTTCGGCTTCATCTCTTCTGGATATCTTTCCATTTTTGCTCCCATGGGGGATGAATTCTATATCCAGTAAGGTATTTTAGATATTAACATGTCTTTGGTTTTGAATTCCTTCTAATAGCGTGCCAGTTTTTGGAGATAAATATAAATGCAAAAAATATAACATTAATAATTCATACTGATTCCGGTATTGAGGAATATTGTGGAAAGTATCCATTTTAATATATCCATTTTGAGATAATGTTTGGCCTTATTTTTATTTTAAACAATTTTAAATTTTTTCCTAGCTTGGCAAGATTTAATTTTATAGTTTGACGTCAGATTTTATAAATTTTTAGCATTTCCTAGAGCAAAGCTGTAAACCAAAACAAAATCTTTCCAATGAAGGTTTCTTTAGGTAATTAAGGTTAATGTCTTCTTATAAATAGTGCATATCCTTTATTGTTTTAAAATATTTCTATGTGAAATGATCAATTACAGACCTATGTCTGTATTAAGTAGGGATATTACTCACATGACCTTGTCTTCAAGATTAAAAAGAAAATTGAGGTTTTTGGCAGAAAATACCTTGACTTCCTGTCCTACACCTACAAACTTATCTATACATTCAGTCTATACATCTCTCTGGTCTTTGAGTATTTCTTCTCCTGGCTATTCTCACCCACTGTACTCGTGATCTCATTTTATCTCCAAAAGTTGGAAATTCTGACATTGGCTATTCCCTCTAACTTCTGCATATTCAATCTTAATGTCTTCTTGCCTACTTACTCATTTCATAATGCCCCATCAATTGATCACATCCACTATGGAATCCACCCTATCAGAGGAGTATCATTCCTGGAGATCCTCATTTCTCCAACTGTCCCTGACTCTTCAGCTGACTGTCTTTGGCTTTTACCTTCAAATGAATGGATGGAATAAGGATAGAAGGTAAATTAGGCAGCAGTTCAGAAAGGGATAACGGTGGCTTCAACTAAGGTCATTGTAAGCACTGGGGACAGAGGAAATGGGTGGATTCAAGAGATGTTTGGGAGGTAAAAACAACAGCACTAGGTGAAGAACGAGGAGGAGGGTAGAGAGAGGATGCCTCAATGTCTAAGTTGGCCAACTAGATTCAAGGATGATAAAAGGAATCTACTTGTGGAAGAAAACAAGAGCTCATTGGGGACATATTAACTTTGAACATCCTGGAAGATACAGAGATATGATATATATCTATATGTGATATCACACACATATATACATATACATATATATATATATGATTGATATGAAGCCTTAACAACACAGATTTGACAGCCATGGTCCATGAAATAATGAGAGTGGGTGACATTTCTCTTGGAGGGTATACAGAGAAAAAGAAAAAATGAGAGGGTTGAGATGATATCCTGAGTCATACCACGATGGGCAGAGAAAGAGGATTCCACAAGAAAAAAAAAAGCAATTAGAGTCTTAAAGAGAAAACAATCAAAACAAATCAGGAAAGTGCTATTTTAAGGAAGTCAAGAAGAGATTATTCTGAGCACAAGGACATGACCAACTGAAAAGTGAAGAAGGGAACAAAAAGTGTCTACTGGATTCAGAGCAAATAAATTCTAATAATCTCGGAAAAGAGGTGAGGAAATGAGGACAGCAAGAGAGGCCGCTCTGAAAAGCTTGGTGGAGAAGAAAAGGTAGCAAGAATGATAACTGAAAGGGGAAGTAAAGATAGTTGGGGTGAGTTTTTTTTTCTTTTGTTTGTTTGTTTTTGTGTTCGGAGACGGCAGAAACATGAGTGTCCTTATGTGCTAATTGGCAAGAGCAGGAAGAGAGGGGAAACGGTGAAGGTATCAGAGTGGGAACGACAGTGGAGTAAGCTTCCAGAGGAGTGGAGAGGAGGGGGAACACAGCGCTTGAGGGCATGGAGATGAGTTTAGCCTGCAGGAGAGATACACCTTGTATATGACAGATGGCAAGGAGGGAAAGGATGGACACACTTGCAGTGGGAATCTGTGACTGAGATGGCAGGGAGTTGGGCAATTTCCCTTTTTGTGATTTCTATTTTCCCCATCAAGTAGGAGGCAAAGGCACAGGCTGAGAGCAAGGAACTGAAGTGGTGAGTTAGGTAATTTGAGGAGAGTAGAGAAAATTTTAAATAGCTGCTGCAGAGAAAGAAAGCTGATGAGAAAGATACCTACATGGATTACCAGAATGGAGAGCCAGTTGAGATGAGAGATCATGAATGTGTGTGCATTATCTAGAAGCCTGGTTGAGATCCGGGATTTCAATTTGTAATATTGGTATGATAGAAGAATAGTAGAGAAAAGAGAGCTAAACCTAGTGACAGAAAAGCAGCTGACGTGGTGGATCACAGAAGGTAGGCAAGAGTAAGGAGACTGTGAAGATACAAGTGTCTCCTGTGTTCTCAATCCCAGTCTGTCTCTTCCAGAACCTGGAGCTTCTGCAAGAGGGCAATTAGAAGCAGAGATGAAACAGTTCCTGGTATTAGGAATTTCCTAGGTTTGACCACAAGAATAGGTGACCAGTAGATGTGGCATAGGGATAAAGATCAATGGAACTGAGGAGGTCAAATTCTGAGGCTACAAGTGACCTTATTATTTGGGTCACACTGTTTATTTTTTTATTTTGAGATGAGATATCATCTTCAGTCACAGTTTTATTCATGTTACAAAAAAAAAACCCAAACAACCATATTCAGTAGCTCAGATGTTAGCTAAGGCTGCCATTCCCATGATCATACAGGAAATACTGGCTCAAACTTCCCTAGACAACGTCTAATTTAGAGGGAATTCTATATATCACCCAGCATCTGCTAATTTGATTCAGGTTATGGATTGTTTCACTCTTGCAAGCATTTTGTTCCTATATTATACAGAGCTGGCATAGACTTGGAACTTCAGCCTTTTATCTTGTCCTCCTCACTAACTTCTACCTTGATGAAAACAACAAACAAAGCAAGAAAATTCTTATAAGGCCATTGTATGCAAAGCAAAAAAAAAAATTAAATAAGTTAAAAAAATTAAAGATTTGTCGTAATGGAAGGGAATATACATTGTAGCGATGCCAACAACTTCCAAGTCAAGTATTACATTTGGCAGCTCATAAAAAGCCCTGTGGCCATTTCTGAAGTAGGCTTTCATTCTCCCAGTGGACTGCTTTACTATCTCTTCTCTTCTCTGCCTTTTCTTCTTTAAAAGAAGGAAAGATTCTCCCAAATTGCCTATCTGAGTGATTTAGTTTTCTCTAAGCTATACCTTTCAAAGTCAGCTCCAATTCTTCTTGCATATCAAAAACTTGGCCCCGTCCTTAAATCCAAGCAGGAGATGATAGTAGCTCAGACCCCAGCAGTGGAGGTAATGAGAAGAGGTCAGATTCTGAGTACATTTTGAAGGTAAAGCCAACAGGATCTGTTCACAGCTTGGATAAGGCATAAAGGCAGTAAGAGAAAGAGAGACGTCTAGGAACTCCAAGGTTTTTGGCCTAGCCAACTGGAAAGATGAGTTGACATGAACTGAGGTGGGGAGGCCATGGGGAAACAGGTTTTGGAAGGAAGGATCAAGAGTTGAGCTTTGTTCATATGAAACTTAGTGTGTTTTATATCCAAGTGCAGATGTCAAGCAGGCAGTTGAATGGTCTAAGCTGGAGACTCATATATGTATGTATTATATACAACCTCTTTCCAAAAAATTTATTTCTAAATATTCTTTTACAAAACTGATCTAACAATAGAACATAGACAACCACAGTCTCTTCTCAATAGGAGATAACCCACGTTAAACGCAGGCATTGTATTCAAAGTTGATATCCAGGACATTTTTCCTGGAGTCTGGAGAAAATCTATAGATTGTTTCAAGTACAGTAGCAGATTAAACTACTGCATCTAATTTTATTTCCTTCTGAAATCTAACATTACATTCAAGGGACTTTAAAAAAAGACCAACAAAGACAGGGAGAATTGGAGAGGAGAAAATAACATTTTATAAATTGAAATTCAGTGGAAGAGCGACAACTGCCTAGCCGACTTCAAGAATCAGAATGCGAAGCCAATAGTGGGAGAAACTGAGAACAAACCCAGTTTGCAATGTGGAAGCCTCAAAATATTAGGAACTGGTATCCCTAAGTACCTCTGGAATTGGTTGGTAGGGTTCAGGATGGAGGCTGTAATAAAACTGAGTAAAAGAGCCCCTTCCCCAACTCCACACAGCAAGTCACTGCCCTTCCCCAACTTAGCAGCTGCCCAGAGAAGATAAAATAGGGTCTCTGGACTGGAGGACAACAGCCACTGTGAGGTAAGGATATTCTACTGAAGATGGAGATTAGGTGAGCATATAAACACTGAAAGCTAACTGGACTATTTGCCCTACTCAGTCCCAAATCCCTACAAACCAGTCCCTTACTCTGTGGGATGGAGTTTGAAAAGCTCTTACTTGGAGAATTTGACCAGCTCAACACAAAAGATTTCAAGAAATTGACCTGGGGAGTACTCCAGCCAGCCTTTCCAGGCCTCTGATGGCTTATGGGAACTGTTGTGTGTGAATTAGAAAAAGATGTTCCCTCTGGGAAGATGTAGTTTTGCTGGTGTCAGACTTAAAAAGGAGATCACACTTCTGTAGGAAGAAAAAGGCATCCCTTCGTCCAGGAAGATGTAGCCCCTGAACATTGTTCATGAATTGGTGAGCAAGTAAGAGCTGCATTTCAGGCCCCTTTAATCTGGTGTCTTCATGGACAGCACAACTCTGAGTGGCCCTGAGACCACCCAGATTACCCAGCAGTAAAACACAAAGTCAACAAGCCCTATCCACGTGCTCAGACTTTCCATTCATCCAAGTAAGTCACATCTGAAGCATATCTTGAACATAGAAGACAGAAACTGAAATAAATAGAAACAAACAAATCAGTTCTTGAAAGAAACAGAGTGTAGCAGAGAGAAGGAAAAAAAGTGAAAATCCTCAGAGAGATATAAAAGTATTGCATGTATGAAACCGAAACAGAGCTCTATAAAAAAAGAACATTCAGGGAGCATGAACTGAAGAGTTGGAAGATAAATCTCTCAGAGGCATCTATCCATCAAGAAGATCTAGGGGCGCCTGGGTGGCTCAGTCTGTTAAGTCTCTGACTCATGGTTTCAGCTCAGGTTGTCATTTCATGGGTCGTGGGATGGAGCCCTGCATCAGATTCCACACTCAATGGGGAGTCTGCTTGCAGATTCTCTCCCTCTGCCCCTCCTCTCACTCACTCTTTCGCGCTCTCCCTCTCTGCCTCTCTAAAATAAATAAATAAATCTTAAAAAGAAAAAAAAAAGAAGATCTGACAAATGTAAATATTTATGTCCCCAACTTGGGAGCACCCAAATATATAAGTCAATTAAAACAAACATAAAGAAACTCATCGATAATAACACAATAATAGTAGGGCAGTTTCATACCCACTAACAGCAACAGACAGATCATCTAAGCACAAAATCAACACGGAAACAATGGCTTTGAATAACACACTGGACCAGATGGACTTAACAGATATATTCAAAACACTTCATCTTAAAGCAGAAGAATACACATTATTTTCGAGTACACATGAAACATTCTCCAGAATAGATCACATACTGTGTCACAGATCAGCCCTCAGCAAGTACAAAAAGACTAAGATCATACCATGCATATTTTCAGACCACAATGCTATGAAACTTGAAGTTAACCACAAGAAAAAATTAGGAAGAATCATAAATACATGAAGCTTAAAGAACATCCTACTAAAGAATGAAGTGGGTTAACAAGGAAATTAAAGAAAAAACAAAACAGTACATGGAAGCAAATGAAAATGAAAACATCACAGTCCAAAACCTTTGGGATGCAACATAGGCAGTCCTAAGAGGGACATATATAGCAATACAGGTCTATCTCAAGAAGCAAGAAAAGTCTCAAAAACACACATCAAACCTTATACCTTATACCTTAAGGAGCTAGAAAAGGAACAACAAACAAAACCTAAAACCAGCAGAAGGGAAATAAATAAATATTAGAGCAGAAATAAACAATATAGAAACAAACAAACAAAACACAGTAAAACAGATCAACAAACTAAGAGCTGGTTCTTTGAAAGAATTAATAAAATTGATAAACCCCCTAGCCAGACTTATCAAAAAGAAAAGAGAAAGGACCCAAATAAGTAAAATAACAAATGAAAGAGGAGAGATAACAACCAACACCATGGAAATACAATTATAAGAGAATATTATGAAAAATTATTTGCCAACAAACTGGACAATCTGGGAGAAATGGACAAATTCCTAGAAACATACAAACTACCAAAACTGAAACAGAAAGAAATACAAAACTTGAAAAGACCCATAACCAGCAAAGAAATTGAATCAGTAATCAAAAAATCTCCCAACCAACCAAAGTCCAGGACCAGATGGCTTCATAGGCAAATTCTACCAGGCATTTAAAGAAGAGTTAATCCCTATTCTTCTCAAATTGTTCCCAAAAATAGGAATGGAAGGAAAACTTCCAAACTCATTCTATGGGGCCAGCATTACCTTGATTCCAAATCCAGATAAAGACCCCACTAAAAAAGAGAATTCCAGGCCAGTATCCCTGATGAACATGGATGCAGAAATTCTCAACAAGATACTAGCAAAACAGATCCAACAGTGCATTAAAAGAATTATTCACCACGATCAAGTAGGATTTATTCCTGGGCTGCTGGGGTGGTTCAATATTCGCAAATCATTCAAGGTGATAAGCATATTAACAAAAGAAAGGCTAAGAACCATATGATCCTCTTAGTAGATGCAAAATAAAAAAAAAGCATTTAACAAAATACAGCATCCAATCTTGATAAAAACCCTCGACATCATAAAGGCCATATAGGAAATACCCACAGCTAATATCATCCTCAATGGGGAAAAATGAGGGCTTTTCCTTTATGGTCAGGAACAAGACAGGGATGTCCACTCTCATCATTACTATTTAGCATAGTACGGGAAGTCTTAGCCTCAGCAATCAGACAACAAAAGGAAATAAAAGGCATCCAAGTTGGCAAAGAAGAAGTCAAACTTTCACTATTTGTGGATGACATGATACTCTCTGTTGAAACCCTGAAAGACTCCACCAAAAAATTACTAGAACTAATACATGAATCCAGCAAGGTCTCAGGATATAAAATCAACATACAGAAGTCTGTTGCATTTCTATACACCAATAATGAAGCAGCAGAAAAAGAAATCAAGCATTGATCTCATTGACAATTACACCAAAAACCATAAGATACCTAGGAATAAACCTAAACAAAGATGTAAACAATCTGTACCCTAAAAACTATAGAACACTTATGAAAGAAATTGAAAAGGATACAAAGAAATGGAAAAGCATTCCATGCCCACAGATCAGAAGAACAAACATTGTTAAAATGTCTATACTACCCAAAGCAACCTACACATTTAATGCAATCCCTTTCAAAATATGACGAGCATTTTTCACAGAGCTAAAACAAACAATCCTAAAATATCTATGGAACTACAAAAGACCCTGAATAGCCAAAGCAAACTTGAAAAAGAAAAGTAAAGCTGGAGGCATCACAATTTCAGACTTCAAGCTATGTTACAAAGCTGTAGTCATCAAGACAGTATGGTACCGGCACAGAAACAGACACAGATCAATGGAACAGAATAGAAAACTCAGAAATGGACCCACAACTCTATGGTCAACTAATCTTCAACAAAGCAGGAAAGAATATTCAACGGAAAAAAAGACAGTTTCTTCAACATACAGTGTTGGGAAACCTGGACACCTACAT
This sequence comes from Ursus arctos, assembly GCF_023065955.2. NCBI lineage: Eukaryota > Metazoa > Chordata > Mammalia > Carnivora > Ursidae > Ursus > Ursus arctos. The sequence continues at coordinate 10,504,346 of NW_026622986.1, forward strand.
GCAGAAGAATGAAACTGGACCACTTTCTTATACCATACACAAAAATAAATTCAAAATGGATGAAAGGCCTAAAAATGAGACAGGAAACCATCAAAATCCTAGAGGAGAGCAGAGACAGCAACCTCTTTGACCTAGGCCAGAGAAGCTTCTTACTAAACACATTGCCAGAGGTAAGGGAAACAAAAGCAAAAATGAACTACTGGGACTTCATCAGGATAAAAGCCTTCTGCACAGTGAAGGAAACAATCAACAAAACTAAAAGGCAGCCTATGGAATGGGAGAAGATATTTACAAATGACATATCTGATAAATGATTAGTATCCAAAATATATAAAGAACTTATCAAACTCAACATCCAGAAAACACATAATCCAGTTAAGAAACAGGCAGAAGACATGAATAGGCATTTTTCCAAAGAAGACATCCAGATGGCTAACAGACACATGACAAGATGCTCAACATCACTCATCATCAGGGAAATACAAATCAAAACTATGATGAGATACCACCTCATACCTATCAGAATGGATAAAATTAACAACACAGGAAACAACAGATGGTGGCAAAGATGCAGAGAGAGGGGAACCCTCTTGCACTGTTGGTGGAAATGCAAACTGGTGCAGCCACTCTAGAAAATAGTATGAAGTTTTTTCAAAAAGTTAAAAATAGAACTACCCTATGAGCCAGCAATTGCACTACTAGGTATTTACCCAAAGGATACAAAAATACAGATTCAAAGAGGTGGGTGCACCCTGATGTTTATAGCAGCATTATCAACAATAGCCAAACTATGGAAAGAGCCCAAATCGACATTGACTGATAAATGGATAAGGAAGATGTGGTATATATATATATGATGGAATATTACTCAGCCATCAAAAAGAATGAAATCTTGCCATTTGCAATGACGTGGATGGAGCTAGAGAGTATTTCACTTACTAAGTGAATTAAGTCAGTTAGAGAAAGACAAATACCATATGATTTCACTCATGTGGAATTTAAGAAACAAAACATGAATATATGGGAAGGGGGAAAAAAGAGTGGGAAACAAAGTGAGAACAAACTGAGGGTTGATGGAAGGAGGTGGGGTGGAGGATGGGCTAGATGGGTGATGGGCATTAAGGAGGGCACTTGTTATGATGAGCACTGGGTGTTATATGTAAGTGATGAATCACTGAATTCTTCTCCTGAAACCAATATTGCACTGTATATTAACTAACTAGAATTTAAATAAAAATTTAAAAAGAAAAAAAAGAAATGTTTCAGAAAGTAGAGCAAAAAGATAAAAAGATGAAAATAGGGAAGGAAAGATAAAAATTAGAGAACCAGTGCAAAAGATCTAACTTCAGAATATTAATTTCTCAAAGGGATAACTGAGAAAATGGAAAGGAGGAAATGAAATGAGATCATTCAAGAGAATTTCCCAGAATTGAAGTGCATGAATTACCAGATTGAAATGGCACATCAGGTGCCCTGTATACAAGGATAGAAGCAGACCTATCACAAGATATAGCACTGTAAAATTTTAGAACATTAAGTATAGTAATAATAAAAAGATTCTACAATCTTCAAAAGAGAAAGGAGAGAAAAAGAAGATTGAGTGAGAGAAACCAAACGTCAAGAACACTTTGGGCTTCTCAACAGTAACACTGGAAGCAAGAAGAAAATGGAGCAATGTCTTCAAAATTCTTCCAATTCTTCAAATTTGACTTCTAAACCAGAATTCTATATTCAGACAAACTCTTAATCCAATAAGAGAGAAGACATGTGAGTCTTAAGTTTACCTTTTTTGCTGGGTGCAAATCTTTTCATCAGGTCTTGTAAAGGTCAGGTAGGGGAAGAGATTAACACTAATCATTTAAAATATTAAATTCTCAGTGTATTTCATTTCTGTACGGTCTTCTCCACGTTCCTTTGCTTAGATTGAAGTTTCTAACTTCAACATCTTCCAATCCAATAAGAACAAGTAGAAAACCTTACAAAAAAAAGCATCTGCGTTCTAATCAGACTCATAAATAAGTTTATAGGATAATCTTTTCCAAGACAAAGGTACAGTAGTTTTATTCAATTATTCTAATAGCAAAGTGTGAGTGAGCTCTGTTTTCTATAATATAAATTGATAAAAGAGTTTAGCCTTACGTTTTTGTGAATATTTAGAATTCTAACCATTTCCCTATTCATCCAACTTCTCCCATTTCCCTTGGAAACATATTTCATATCTGATGCTTTTATCTCATCTTTATTAATAGCTACCTCGTGCCTTTATTTACCCATGGGGGCTGATGTCCTTCTGGACTAGAAACTGATGCAGGAGGAAACTGTAATTTGAAGAAATGATCAATCTATTACCATGAACACAGAGTTGTGTTAGTGGCACTTTCTTCACCTAACAGGACATGACAAGGCCCTGTTAACATACTAATTCTCAATATAACTAGACGAAAATTGCTGATTGGAGTCAATCTGATTGGAACTCTAGCAGAGAAAGTGAGCTGACAAAAAAAAAAATTCATTTTAATCTCTCTACCCTACAACCTCCAATTCTAGATAATACCAACAATGGTAATTATAACAATCATCATGTAGGAACATGTAGAAGAAGCACTTTACATTTATTATTTCATTTAATCCCCACATCTTTCCTGTTAAAAAGGTACTATTGCCAATCCTAATTTTACTGGTAAGAAGAACTGAAGATCAAAGAGAGTTACCCCACGTCATATGCAGTTAGGAAGTCAGGATTCAAACCCAGACTGTGAACTCAAAGCATGAACTCACAGCCACTACACTCCATAATCTATGAGAATATAGTGTTTTTTTTTTTTACTTCCAGAGAATTATCTTTGTCATTTGATCTACCCAATAGCAAAATGCAATCCTAAACAACCCTATCCTCATAAATCTTTTTATCCATTCCCAGCCTATCATTTCTTTAGCAGTCTTAGCCAGGAAACTCCCATATGCACAGATATGCTTTATAGTTGATAGGAAAAAAAAATTGAAGAGCAACTTGAATCCATTCCAAACAATACCATGAACTTCCATGCAGGGCTTGTGAAGACTTACCACTTCCTTTTCCTCTAACGGAGAACACAGAGTCCCACAATCTCCTGATGCTGCCAGTCATCAAGGCATGTCCATTTCTAGAATTTCTAGCATTCTTTAGAAGGTTGTTAGGGCTCTCTTTAGCGCGTGCCTCTGTGTGTGTGTGTGTGTGTCTGGGCACAAGAGCTCTCTACTGGAAGGCTCATGGAAAAACAATGTGGAAGAAAAGGGCAAACCTTTTTGAGAGGGCAAACCTACTCAACTGTAAACATACATCTGCACAGAAGAGGCACCAGATCAAACATGTAGACCCCGCTTTCAAGCTTTGTGGATATGAACCTCACATCGGGTAAATAGGACACACGCTCCTGTCACTGGAAGGCAGACACCACTAAAGGGCAAGCCCCTTGATTCACTTCACTGACCAAACAGAATCAAAGGTTTTGCCCCAACCAACAAATGTAAAATATGTTTTGAGGCCCACGGCTCTGGTGAGCTGTCATATGAAATGAATTACCAGGGCTCAAAGTCGGGATGTGAGGGAAACCACTGAGGAGCCTCAGCCAACCTGCATAGCCAGGAAGCCACTGTGCAAGGCAGATGCGGTGCAAATGCCTTGCTTGTTCCTGGGCTGCACACTAGTGCGACAACCACACCGCGATGCCTTGTGAATGGGAAAACAGCTAAAGCGTTCACAGTTCAAATGAGCTCTGGGAACTCAAGATCTTTCTGGAAAACCTGCTAAGCTTGGTGTGCAGGCAGGTATTTCAGAGCTCATCCGGCTCTAATTAAAACTCATATTTCCAGTCTGTGTTCACCCAAACAATGTTGAGTCAAACCACAAGAAAATCTGTTATCACTCAAATTGGTACATATTTTTCATACAACTGAAATATTATATAAAATCATGAACTGTTAGATATAAAAGTAAAAATTGAATGCAGACACCAATTCCCATGCTACCTTTGTCTCACCTTCTAGGGGATGTGAATCATAGGTCACAGCTGCGTAGTGAGGGCATGCACCTTGAGATCAAAGCCTTTGACACTGGAGGAAGTATTTGTGTTAGTCCGATCCACAAACCACGCTTTGTGCCCCTCCCCTTGTCCTCGTTCACGCCAACGTTGTAAAAAGTAATGTGTTTGAATGATGTTTTAAAGCACCCTGTGCAATTAACTTTGAAAGCAAGGGGGCCAGTTTTCCTTCAGTGTACATATGAAACTCCCAATAAATTTAAGGTCCTTGGGTATGTTTGGGGGAGGGAAAGATTAAAAAGAGGAAAGTTTTTGAAAGGAGCAAACACTTCAAAAAGGTAAACCTGAGGTGTTTTTCCCCCTTATAATATCAAAAATGCTTTTATAGTTGGAAAATGTCTACAGATCAAAAAATATACACCCAGAAGAGTGTACTGCTTCCATAATCACTTGTACCCAATTTGCAACTCACTTTCCTAAGAAAAGTACCCCTTTACGTAATTATCGCCAAGTATTACAAAACGCCCTCACCTTGCCCCGTGTGTTAGTGATTGGAAAACACATGCTGCTCTTTATTTTCTGTTAGCTGCCCATCAAATGCAGAATTTTACACTAAGTTTCTGTTATGTGGATGTTTCTATTCATTTTAAAGCATTCCTCTGAGTGCCCTAGTTTGCCTAAGAAGCTCTTAAAAATAAAAGCGTATAATCCTGAGTCCGATTCAAAACCAAGACACATATATCGTACATGTTGTTCAGATAGTGGTTTGGGCAAGTAGCACATCCTTTTTCAATTTGTAAAGCAGCATTCGCAACACAGCCTCTGGGTGTAGTAACAAAGCAATGAGTAACATTGACTGACAGCAGCAAGTAAAGTGCAGGAAAACCAATAAACTCAGCAGCAGCATCCCCAAAAGAGAGTCTCAGGAGTGCTTCTCAAATATCAAGCCATTCATACCCTGAGCACACAGAAAGTTCTACACTTCCAACACTATACCCTTGATTGAGAATGTTCCTGGCTAAGGAAAATAGGTAGAGCAGGATAAATTAACTTGTGAAGAATAAATCACTGTGCCTGGCACATAGTAAGCTTGGTAGCTAATAAAATCATTTCACATTGTACAATTGTTAGGTAACCTACAGGCCCAGTGCCAGTGAGTCACTCCAGGTACATTCAAGGAAGCAACTCTCACTGCCTACCACAGGTACTGTTCTAAGCCATCCTTTTCTCCTTTTATTTATTTTTTAAAAATTTCACCCTTGCCTCTACTTTGGGCCTTTAAGATACTGGACTGCTGGGTTCCACTGGTGGAGCTTTTAGATTAAACATTTACTAACCACCATATGTGATAAAGAATGAAACCTTGTGGTTAGTGCAAGAAACAGGCTAAATTAATTCCCCAAAGAGTAGTAGTCCTCTTAATGCATTCAGGTCTAGAAGTTACTCAGGTCCTAGAAAAAGTCATTGACAGAGTAGAGTCATAAAAAGGGTCCTGCATTGATCTGATATTATATTCCACCGTAAAGCATGTGAATGAATGCACAGCAGATCCTCCCCTCTGCAACCTTTATCTTGCTGATTCCTGGCATAGCCAACACACTGCAGGCTCTCTACCGAGATGCCAACAGCCTGCCAAACGTTATGACTAGTACATTTCACACTCACAGTTCATTAGTTTATGTAATATGAAATTATATAACTGGCATCAGGGGTTTGGGAATAAATGCAACTGACTTGGAAAGCCAGAGGAGGGGGGAACCATAAAGCAAAAACATGATCTGAGGGAGAATGGACAAAATGCAAGTTCGGTTTGGGCAGGTATCAGGCCAAAGGGCTGCTTTCCAAGGGAGCCATGCAAGGCGTGGTGGCAATAGCTGATGCCAAGTGAAGCCTGGGCCATTGGTGCCCATAGGGGTCAACCAGAGATGAGGTGGGGACTGCAGAAAGTGCTGACAGGGCTAGACTGACCTTAGGGCCAAAATTCCTGCTTCCTCATTCCTCCCAAACTAACCAGGGCTGGGCTCCAGGGAATAGAAGCCAGAACCAGACTTCAGAACTGGCGAAATAATCACGATGATAATGAATACCACTTATGGAGCTCTTACTTTGTACTGAGCATGGGTTTATGTGATTCAAATGCATAACCTGCGTGAAGCCAAGCTGCCTCGTGGTCCAGTCCCGACATGGAAATGCAGTCAGACACATAAGCCTGGAGACCGAGTAGCAACAGAAAGTGATTTTAATCCTAGTTGCACTCTTTCTTGAAAACAGCACTGTTAAACTTCTTTAAAATCCTCTTATCTTTTTTTGTACTCAGTACATCTGTCTCACCCTAAAGTTGCTCCTAAAATAACCCCCCTATTCCAACTTTTCCAAACACTCTATTCAAAACAGGGTGGAAGCTCTTCCTTCTCTCCACCTTCCTCCTTTCCTTCCCCACATGTTGTTTCTTTCTCTCCCACAAGGAATCCTCCGCCTTGTCTGGTGTGAATTCTCCCCGCCTGTGCTTCTCCAGTTTTTCCTCTCACACACTGCATGCTTGGATCCATGCAAGGCTCAGGGAACAGTCAGACTTAAATGGGAAGAGGAGAGCAGGGAAAGAGCAAAGGATGTAAAGACAGGAAGAAGCTGTGAATACAGGTGTTCAAACATTTTCTCAAGGTCTCTATTATCTCACTCATCTTCACAAGAAGCCTCAGAGGCAGGTGATCCCCTTAAACTTATGAGAAGATAGGGGTTAGAGGTTCAGTAACCCACCCAGTAAGTGGAAGAGTCAGGATACAAATCCAAGGAGCTATGACCTCAAAAACCAGCTGCTTGACTACTGTTTGCCTTTTCTAGAAAGCAGCTGAACTGCATAAGGCAAGTGTCTAGTTCCCTGCTCAGATAGTCTGGGTTCACGCTAGAACTCTAGTTCACCTCTTCCTAGATTTAAAAAATATCAACAACAGAATCTACTGGAGGAGAGACCAAGGACCAGCACAAAAGCAAGACAGGCTGGCCTTGTGAGATAGGCATTAGCTGGGCTTGTTAGAGCGGGCAATCTATGTTCCTCCAACTTCCTGAACAACATATACAGAGAACTCAGACAGTAGATTATCTATACATCCCATTTGCTTGTGGAAATCAAGTCTTTCATGTAGCAATCAGGCCCTCTCTCATCCAGGGCCCAGAAAAGCCTACAGGTAACTGACATTATTCATTATAACGACATGTAATAAAAAAATTAATATAGTAATAAATATTGTCTATTAAAGTGATTTAGGCTGTTGGAAGAGTTTAATGCTATATTTATAAAACAATGGAATCGAGGGAATTCATGAATTCTTTTGAATCATCATCTACTTGAGTGAAGGAAGGAGAAAATACGTTATGTAAAGGGAAATCATTAATAATTTTTTAAAATCATCAAGGGATTATATGATTTACCAAATCATATATGTATAATGGGAGATTCCATCTTTATTTTCTTCTATTTGGATAACCAGCTCTCCTTGGGCCATCTATTGAATGGTTTAACCCCCCAAAATGTCCCTTGAATTCATTCTGGCCACACTATGCCTGGGTCCTGCTGTGTTCAACTCTCATCACCTCTGGCCTGAAGGACTTCAAGGAGCCTTCAGTATCTTTTCTCTACAGTCCATATTCTGCACAGTGCCGTGTAAGTTATCTTTCTAAAATACAAACATGACCATGCCACTCTCCTGATTAAAGTGCTTAAATAACTTCTTTTTATTACCTATGGAATAAAAGCCCAACCCCTCAGCCCACCATACTTAAGACGTTTCACAACATTTCTCTTTATAACATCTCTTTGCTTGTCAAGTCATCCTTCTTTTCTGTCACAATCAACATTTGTTCCCAAATGCTACTGTGTAGAAAATATACGAATCAAATTAAATTTTCAAATCCTTTGTCAGAACTACTCATTGGAATCATAATTGATAGATTTTTAAAGTTCTGATTCATTTCTTTGATATTTATTTGGCATCTCCTATGTACTAGGCATGATACGGTATTATAAGTTTCAGAGTTTACAATCTAAAGAAGGACAGAAAACATCAATCCAAATATCTGTTTAAAAGGGAAGATATAGGGGCGCCTGGCTGGCTCAGTTGGAAGAGCATGCAACTCTTAATCTCAGGGTCATGAGTTTGAGCCCCACGTTGGGTGTAGAGATTACTTCACTAAATAAAGAACAAAACTTAAAAAAATAAAAACAAATAAAAGAGGAGATATGATATAAGGATAGTAATAAGCATTTGAGTAAACTGCTATGAGAGCTGTGATGAGGGAGAAATAGCATCTTATTTGATGGAAATCAATGGAGGCTTTGTGGAAAAGTTAACTAGGTCATGAAAGATGGATGAAATTTAGAAAGTCAGAGAAGAGGATGAGAGAGCCTTTTAGGAAGAGGGATGGCATCAATGAAGGCAAAAGAAATGGGGAAGTGTGTGACCTTGGATTACAGGATACAGCAAGCAAAAGACGAATGGTTAGAAAGTAAACTGAGGCCAGAGCACAAAAATCCTTTAAAGGACAAGTTAATAGACTGGGCTGTAGTTATTTAGCACTGGGAGTCAAAGCAGTTAGGGGATTGACATAATTAGGTTGTGACATGATCAAGTGGGTTGGAATACAGAGAAATTAAATCTAAAGGGGGCATGCTAATAGTCTATGCTGTTGGCTTGGCCTGGAGGCAGAAAAGCCAGAAAGAATGCAAGATAAATTTCAAAGCAGAATCCAGAGCAGTTAGATGACCAAAGAAAGGAGGGAGAAGCAGGTTTAGCTCAGCTCCAGAAAATAAAAAGGTAAGCATTTCATGAGAAATCCCTGCGTCTGGTTAAGTACCATTTATGTTTTCATTTGCCTAAAAGGAATTTCTTGTACTTTTCTTTTTTGGTGACTTTTAAAAACATTTAATACTGAAAACTGTTTTCAGAGCCAAACTTTACGCCTTGAGATTAATTTAATTAATTAATTTATACTCGTTTCCCTTTTTGTCTTCTTTTACATGTCACAGCTTCTGCTGGATATGGTTGGGTCCCCTGACCAGGACCTCCAGGAAGCCGCAGCTGGTTGTATATCCAACATACGGAGACTGGCTCTTGCTACAGAAAAGGCAAGGTACACTTGAAATGTGAACAGACATTACCAGCTACCAAACTTTGCATGACACAGAACATGTCAGTCCCAAGGCCAGGAAGCCTAGATCAAGAAGGATTTTTTAGCAAATGCTTTACAAACAGATAAATGTCTGGATGAAAACACAGGAATTAAAAATGCAAAGGTGCTATTCATCCACAAATTGCATAGACATTTGTGTTCTGTTTAATATTTTAGGGATATGCCATGTAATGAAATGTAAAGCCAATACATTTATGATAATTTTCCAAGAACTTGAGAACCTATGTATAGAGTACATATATCTATTTCAGTGATACTTTTGTATTTGTGATGATTTTAATAAAAGATTTGGCCTTCCCGGTGTGCAGTTCAACAGTCATTCCTGCATGTCTTTAGAATTCCCCTTCTGTTAAACCTATCTCACTGCCCTGTCATTATGGTTTTGTCTGTTTGATCACTTGCAACCCACGGGAGAGCTCTAAGGAGACGTGCTGATTTCACGAACTGTTATTAAATAGAATTTAGAGTCAAGCAGTGGGACCTAGAGAGATCATCCTGAGGTCATTCCAGATTTCTCCTAAATACTATCAAACATCGGAGAAGATAATGTGTGACTGTCACTGTACCAGATAATGCAAATCACAAAAACATAAGCAATGAGTGGGATTTTTACTTTTAGACTTACAAAGCACAAACAATTATATATTTTATTTCCCTCACAGGACTGACCAACACTTTTATTGGAGAATTAATTTATGCTGCTGTAAGGATAATATTACTTCACATAAAATTCCTTTGAATTTCTGAACTCGCTTTTAGCACACAAAGTACTTTTTTTAAAGTGGCCACAAAAGATTAATAGCATTTTATCAGGTTATGGAAACATTAGAGGCCACTTAAAAGAATCGCATATGCAACCTCGGTGTGCTAAAATGTTTGGGAACTAACTGTCCCAAGTATCCAGTACTAGCCAGGAAAATAGCTTTGTATGCATCAGCTCCATAAACTGACAATCTCGCTTAATTCTTTGAAGAGCAGGCTAGGCGGTTTTATTAAAAAATATTAAGTACTGTCTATATTTGTCATAATTTGGAGAAGATCATAAACTTAATTGAATTAAATGTAAATAATTTGTGTGAAATGAAAAGGCGGTACAGGATGAAAATTATAACAGTGATAGATTCTCTGATAAAAAGATAAGATGTTTCTGAGGATTTTAAGGTTTTGTAAAACACCAATTCATCTTCTCTGCTTTTCAGAAGAGGTTATAAAAAAAGATAATAGGAACAAGGCAATCGCATTAATGCTAACTAAGAACTGAATTTAAATAATAGTGTAAATCCTTTAACTTTCAACATATTTCTAAGGTTAAAGTTATACTGTTTTGCTGTGGTTCATGAACATTAAAAATACATCTTAGAAATCATGGATTATGACCGCTATCGAAAATGAACAAACATTATTGTTATATTTTTATTAAAGGAAGCTTTTACCACTGTCTAAAGATTTCAAGATATTCTTGGAATTAGGGGGTCCTAGAGCCATGGGAAGCAGCAGGTAGAAAACAGCAGCACAGAAAGGATTGGAAGAGAAATTAGAAGTGAAGGACTCTTCCTTTAAAATATGCTTCATAGAAAGGAGCTGGAGTTTTCGTTTTTTATTAATAAATGCATAAAAGAAAAGCAACAGTACCATTTGAAAAGAAGCTAAGCACTTGGAAACAGATCAAGGAAATTGACATGGAAAATTTTTTTTAATTCTTAAACTCCAGAAAGGTTGTATTTTTAGGTACTACAAAGGAGAACCTGAAGTTAAGGGTCAATTTTTGGCTCTGTGTGTGTGTGTGTATGTGTGTGTGTGTGTGTGTGTGTGTGTGTGAAATGACATCACAGAAAACTCTGATCTCACTAAAAAAATGTCAAAGACAGTGAAAGTATTAAGGAGGGCATGTGATGCGATGAGGACAGGGTGTTATATGCAACTGATGAATCACTGAACACTACATCTGAAACTAATGATGTACTATATGTTGGCTAATTGAATCTAAAAAAAAAAGACAGTGAAAGGACCCAGAGCTATCACAGAACAAGCTTGGGGACAGCTACACCATCTCTTTGCTACTACATACTACAATAGTCTTTTTTTTTTTCATTAGTTTTTGGTAAGATTTTGTGTGTTATAATTTATTTTCTGCTATTTAAAGCTGGCAACCTTAATTCCTTATAAGTTTTCAGCAACAGTTCTTTTTTAGGTTTTATTCTTCCCCAGGACATCCTGGGAATCCAATATACTCTTGGTGATAGCCGGCTGTTTCAGTTTGAAAGGAGTTTAAGGTGGAAGGAATTTTAAGTAGATATTCTTTGATCTTCCACTGTCTTCAGTTTGCAGGCTTCCTTTTAGAAATCCTTGCCGTGATCATTCTGCTGTTCACGGTGAATGTTCTTTTGCTACTATCAGGATGACTTGCACTAAAAATAACTTGTTTCTTTTTAAAACTTTCCTAGGTTCTCACAGTAAACAGAAGGTTGATTTTCTTAGGGGATGGCATTGCAAATCCTATTACTTTGATAGATTTGGGTATTATCATTATGGCTCTCTAAGGCATTTGCATGGAATTAAGAGACTATGATCCGAAATACTCGGAAAATTTATTTCCATTTAGGAAAATGAGAATCTCAGTTTTTGGTAAACCAATAAACGAGATCGAGTAAATCTTTTCTTTTTTCTTTGACCTAATAGATTAGGTTTAAAAGATAATTTCACAGTCCAAATAATTCAAGATGTTTAATTTCATTCCATGGAAGACTTGGGAATGGAATAGGCTATGTTTATTCCTATAATGCAGTGAAAAATAAGGAAACCCACTTATTTAAGAATCTCACTGTCTCAAATACACTAAATGCCCACCCAAAAAACACTTTCTCATGTACCCAGATGTAGAAGGTAGAATTCTGTCCCTTAATGAGACTGGAGTAGAAAGAGAACCAAATTGTACATAATGCTAATATATGCAGGCACTGTATTATGTACTTCCTACTTGTGATCTTACTTAAAATACAGAAGAACTGGCAAAATAGATACTCTCCTGTCATATTAGTGTCTGTCTAAATGGGCACAATCATTCTGCAAGAGCAATTTGGCAATACACACCAAAAGCTGTGTAATTTTGTGTGTCTTTTGGATGGTGTCCAGAGTTATTCTACAAGAGTATTTACCACATCATTGTTTATAATGGTACAAATGTTAGGAAGAAATTTGGTTAATTCAATTATGGTCCAACCACACAATGAAAACATGTTGTAGAATACTAGCTAATGACATAGAAAGCCTTTCATAAAATATTGTTAAATTGAATAGCAGGTTCTGAAGCAGTATATACACAGGGGGGGTACATTTTTAGAAAATTATATGCATGTAGTTAGTCACAATGAAAGAAGACACAACTTAAATACACCAAACTGTGATTAAACAAATGATTATATCTGAATGGTACAATAACAATGATCTTTGTTTTCTCTTTGCTCTTCTGTGTTTTCTAATCTGTTCACAATGAACATGAATTACTTTTTTTCAACAAAAACACGCCTAGTGAATTTTACTTTTTTATTATTTAGAAACTTCTAAGGCAGACATTCTTCCTAATGCTAACTTTAAAAGAGAGATCCTCAGTTAACAAATGAGATACACAACCCGTAGATAAAATAAATCAGCAGGGTTTGTTTGTTTGTTTATGAAACAAGAATTGTAGTTTCAACATCTACACCACTATCAAAATATTTTTCATCTGCAAAATGCACATTTGCAATAGCTTTCAACTATAGCTAATTAACAGTACCGTGTAACTGAAACACACTGGGGTGGCCCATAGTAAATTCTGAATATTTTCTTATTTGGTTTTTGTAAATTAAGCAGATGAATTCTAATTCCCAAGCACATAGGAAGCAGACAAATGAAATAACTCAAAAGGTCATTGATCGATTGCTTCATAAAACGTTTTAAAAAGAAAGATTTTGATCCATTCGCTTACTCCATTATAGATACCTAAGACAAACAATACTGTACTTTACTAATATACTTTGTCTGTATAAATCTAATAGAAATACAGTCCCAACAAAATTATGCCCACCAATAAGTAAATACAGGAGACCATCATAGACTTCTCATTTCCCCTTTTGCGTGCTTCTCTTTTATGCTCTAATTGTTAGATTAATTTCCTTGCCCTCTAGCAATTATTTTCCTTTTTTCTCTGCATTCAAATCTCTATGTCTCCAGCTTCTGTTCCCATTTTCTTTGACAAATGATTATTACATTTTCTGCCTCTTAAAAAGTTTTATGCTTTAATTTCTATAAATGTAAGATATAAAGTTAATATTTCAATATGTTTTCGATGCCCAACTGTCATGGCTGACTTGAAATCATGTAACAGATGGAATCCTTATACTCCATTATTTTCAAATTTTCAAGTAAAAATAATTTATTCTTTATTTGCATCTGTCAAGACCAAAAGGAGATTTTCTTTCTTCAGTTCATACCGCCCTGATTTATTAGTTGATAAAAAGACATCCTTTGCAAATTACATAATTGGCTCATGATGTTCAGAGTTAAGATTTGTCATTAGCTTAGATTTATGTCCCAATTTATTTTAATGATTGAAAGGTATATTAGTGTATATCATATGGTTCATATAGGCTTAATCTATAGCTGGTTGGCTTGCTCATAGAGAATGACTATATATCAAAAAATGGAGTTCAGATAAAGAGTGTGGATAGTTAAACGCAAATCCTTTTTCACTATTGGAAAGAAAACTGACCTTTCTCGGTAGATATGTTACATTAGGAATTATAAACCTAAGTGTTCACAAGGGCTAGACAAGTAACATAAATGAGTGGAGAGAGCTAGATACGTTGTTGTTTTTGAAATATTGACATGAAGTGGGTGGGGGGATGGGGACATAGGTGATGGGCATTAAGGAGTGCACCTGTCATGATGAGCACCAGGTGATGTGGAGAAATGTTGAGTCACCATATGGTACACCTGAAACTAACATAACACTATGTTAACAACACTGGAATTAAAATTAAAACAATAAAAAATAAAATAAGAGCAACACAATTGACAACTGACCTTCAGCCTACACATCTGGGAGACAAAGGGACTGGTGGAGACTGGAAAACTAGAGAGTGCAAATTACCAGTCATCTGCAGCCAGTTTTTGCTAAATCTTACAACTTCTCAAGAGAAATTCAGATTTTTACAGGCAACTTCCCAAATTTAAACACTGGCTATTATATCAGTCTGCTAGGACTGCCATAACAGAATACCACAGTAGCTTAAATAGCAGACATTGATTTTCTCACAGTTCTAGAGGCTAGAAGTCCAAGATCAAGCTGCTAGCAGGTTGGTTTCTGATGAGGCCTTTCTTTCTGGCTGGCAGACAGATGATTCTTGCTGTGTCCTCATATGGCCTTTCCTCTGTGTGCATGCAAAGAGAGACCAGTCTCTGGTGTCTCTTCCTCTTCATATAAGGACCCTAATTCAATGGAATTGGGCCCCACCCTTCTGACCTCATTTAACCTTAATTACCTCCTTAAAAGGTTATCCCTAAATCTTGAGATTGGAGGCTAAGGGCTTCAACATGTGAATTTTTATGAGACAGTCTATAACAGCAAATATGCAGAAAAATCAAAATGATTTTGTGAACCACATACAGTTCATAAGTCTGCAATATCATAATCTTTATCTATTAGAATGAGAGCTTATTTGATTAAATCCTGACAATGGCATCAACAGAAAACCAAAAAAATAATTTGTGCAAAGGGTACATGTCAAAACTATCTTGGTCTGTGTAGATTCATATTATGATGGCAGCACTACAAAATGCAGTAGTGAAGAGGTTGACTTCCTCAAATTCAGATAGAAGCTTAGAAAAGTTACGCTGATTTCCAAAGTGGCTTGCATTCCCACCAACAGTGTAAGAGGATTCCCTTTTCTCCACATCCTTTCCAACATTTGTTGTTTCCTGCCTTGTTAATTTTTGCCATTCTAACTGGTGTAAGGTGTAAGGTGGTATCTCAAGGTGGTATCTCAATGTGGTTTTGATTTGAATTTCCCTGATGGCTAATGATGTTGAGCATTTTTTCATGTGTCTGTTAGCTATTTGTATGTCTTCTTTGGAGAAGTGTCTGTTCATGTCTTCTGCCCATTTTTTGACTTATTTGTTTTTTGGGTGTTGAGCTTGAGAAGTTCTTTATAGATCTTGGACAAAGCAGGAAAAAATATCCAATGGAAAAAAGACAGTCTCTTCAATAAATGGTGCTGAGAAAATTGGACAGCTATATACAAAGAATGAAACTCAATCATTCTCTTACACCATACACAAAGATAAACTCTGAATGGATGAAAGACCTCAATGTCAGAAAGGAATCCATCAAAATCCTAGAGGAGAACATAGGCAATAACCTCTTCGACATCAGCCACAGCATCTTCCTTCAAGACACGTCTCCGAAGACAAGGGAAACAAAAGCAAAAATGAACTTTTGAGACTTCATTAAGATAAAAAGCTTCTGCACAGCAGAGGAAACAGTCAACAAAATAAAGAGGCAACCCAAGAAATGGGAGAAGATATTTGCAAATGACACTACAGATAAAGGGCTGGTATCCAAGATCTATAAAGAACTTGTCAAAAACAGTGTGGAGGTTTCTGAAAAAGTTAAAAATAGAGCTACCCTATGACCCAGCAATTACACTACTGGGTATTTACCCCAAAGATACTGATGTAGTGAAAAGAAGGAGCACATGCACCCCAATGTTCATAGCAGCAATGTCCACAATAGCCAAATGGTAGAAGGAGCTGAGATGCCCTTCAACAGACCAATGGATGAAGAAGATGCGGTCCATATATACAAAGGAATATTACTCAGCCATCAGAAAGGATGAATGCCCACCATTTGCATTGACATGGATGGAATTGGAGGTGATTATGCTAAGTGAAATAAGTCAAGTGGAGAAAGACAGTTATCATATGGTTTCACTTATATGTGGAACATAAGGAATAGCATGGAGGATATTAGGAGAAGGAAGGGAAAAATGAAGGAGGGAAATCAGAGGGGGAGATGAACCATGAGAGATTATGGACTCTGGGAAACAAACTGAGGGTTTCAGCAGGAAGGGGAATGGGGGGATGGATTAGCCCAGTGATGGGTATTAAGGAGGGCACATATTACAAGGAGCACTGGGTGTTATACGCGAACAATGACTCATGGAACACTACATCAAAAACTAATGAAGTACTGTATGGTGACTAACATAATAAAAATTAAAAAAAGAAAAAAAGTATGCTGAAGATGTAGATTATCATAATGGTAGTGTAAGGTCATAGAATAGCAGCTTTGGTGACATCTTTAGGGCCCAATCACTGCCCTTAATTAGGCAAGTATTAAAGCTGCTCAGGACATAAGCCTGTTTTCTTCTAGAGGTTCTCCAGGTATAGATTCTTCCCATTCTCTCCCAGACAGATTGGACTAACCAGATTATGAAGGTAAAAAGAGTCTTGAAAATTACTTTGAGGAATCTGAGCTTAATCGTACAGGCCATTTGTCCCTCAGACCTCCTACTTAAAACAGTCTGGGGTACCTGTTACAATGCAAAGTCTGGGCCCCACCCCAGCCTAGTGATGCAGAATCTTTGGGAAACCCAGAATCTGCAAACTCCCCAGACTGTAGTCAATGGTTTTGAGCACAGAAAAAAATATCTAGGGTTTCCTAAAAGTTAATCTGGTAGGGGTATAGTGAATAGATTATAGG
Source organism: Ursus arctos (assembly GCF_023065955.2). NCBI lineage: Eukaryota > Metazoa > Chordata > Mammalia > Carnivora > Ursidae > Ursus > Ursus arctos. The sequence goes on from NW_026622986.1 coordinate 10,521,293, forward strand.
AGAGGAAATGAAACCAATAAATATTTGTTATAGGGGATCCAATTTAAAGCTGCAGAGGGCCAAGACTAGGGAATAGGAATAGACAGGAAAAAATAATACAAGACAAAATCAGAAAGGGAGACAAACCATGAGAGACTCTTAATCATAGGAAAAAACAGGGTTGCAGGAGGGGAGGGGAGTGGAGGGTTGGGGTAATTGGGTGATGGACATTAAGGAGGGCATGTGATGTAATGAGTATCGGGTATTATATAAGACTGATGAATCACTGACCTCTACCTCTGCAACTAATAATACATTATATGTTAATTAATTGAATTTAAATTAAAACAAACAAAAAAGGAATAGAAAGTAACAAGCATGAGAAAAAATTGGCAGAACCGAAAAAGTTTTAAAAGTAACAAATAATGCTGGGCTCATACATTAGCGAATGAATCCACAATCATGAAATGAACTCTACCTCTATTCTGTTATTCTAGGAAGTGCCCCGGTATACCTCTAGAGCAGTGCTGTCCCACAGAAATGAAAGACAAGCTGCTCTGTATTTTAAATTTTTCTGCTCAACATCACTAACCATCAGGCAAATGAGATCAAAACCACAATGAGATATCAGCTCACACCTATCAGAATAGCTAGTATCAAAAAGATAACACATATTGATGGGAATGTGAAGAGAACCCTCATGTGCTGTTTGGTGGAAATAAAAACTGGATAAGTATATGGAGTTTTCTCAAAAAATTAGAACTATCACATGATCCAGCAATCCCACTTCTGAGTATTTATCTGAAGAAAGCAAAAACACTAATTCAAAAAGATAAATACAACCCCATGTTCATTTCAGCATTATTTATAATAGCCAAGATATGGAAGCAACCTAAATTGTCCATTGTTGGATGAATGGATAAAGAAAATGGTGTGTGTGTGTGTGTGTGTGTGTGTGTGTGTGTGTGTGTGTAATGGAATACTATTCAGCCAAAAAAACCAGTGAAATCTTGCCATTTGTGACAATACGGATGGACCTTGAAGGCATCACACTAAGTGAAGCAAGACAGATGGACAAGGACAGCTACCATATGCTTTCACTTATATGTGGATTCTAAACAACAAAACAAAAACCCACACTTATAGATAGAGAACAGACTGGTGGTTTCTATAAGCGGAGGGTAGGATGTGGGTCAAATGGGTGAAGGGAGTCAAAAAGCACACTTTCAGTTATAAAATAAATAAGTCATAAGGATGTAAGTACAACATAGTAACTATAGTTAAAAATACTGTGTTGTATATTTGAAAGTTGCTAAGAGAGAAGATATTAAAAGTTCTCATCACAAGAAAAACTTTTTTGTAACCATGTATGGTGAAATGTTAACCAGACTTATTGAGGTGATCATTTCACAATATATACAAATATTGAATCATTATGTTGTACACCTGAGACTAATAAATGTATGTCAAGTAGATCTCAATTAAAAAGCAACAAATGCAGGGGTGCCTGGCTGGCTCAGTCAGAAGAGCATGTCACTCTTGATCTCAGGGTGGCAAATTCATGCCTCACACTGGGTGTAGTGATTACTTAAATAAGTAAATACCTAAGCTTTTTTAAAAAGTAACAAATACATAGAAACATAAATAAAATAAAATTTCTAGTAGCCCTATTAGAAAGTGTTAAAACAGGTAAATTAAATTTGATGTTTAACCCAATGCATCCAAGATATTCTCATTTAAATATTTAATCAATATAAACATTATTGATACATTACATTTTCTTTTTCACTAAATCTTTGCGGTCAATGTGTATTTTACACTTACAGCACAGTTCAATTCAGACCAGCCACAATTCAAGGGTTCACTAGTCCCATATAGCCAGAGGGTACCATGTTGGATAAGTCTTAGTCTATCCACTTGGTTAGGGTAAGAGGTTTCTTTCATCAATACTGTTGCTTTAATTGATATGAGTGTTCATTATTTCTTTGGGTTATGTCAGATCATCAGCCATCTTGTCTGAATGCTTTTTTCCCTCCTGACAGATCTCTGAGAGTCATGCTCTTTCTACTGGCATGATGACTTTTTAAATTCAAATTTGTGTGAATTTCAATGCAATTTATCTAGAAGGCTATAGTCAGCATTATATTTGGGGTACAGTTATTTTTTTTAAGATTTTTATTTATTTGAGAGAGAGCATGCGGGGATGGGGAACAGAGGGGCAGAGGGAGAGGGAGAAGCAGACTCCCTGCTGAGCAAGGAACCCAATGTGGGATTCAATCCCAACAGCCTGGGATCATGACCTGAGCCAAAGGCAGATGCTTAACTGACTGAGCCACCCAGACGCCCTTGGTACAGTTACTTTTTAACGTTTTTTATAGTGGTTAAAGGTACATGACATAAAGTGTACCAGTGTGGCCATTTTCGATGCATAGTTCAGCGGCATTAAGTTCGTTCACATTGTTGTGTAACCATCACCACCATCCATCTCCAGAACCTCAAACCGAAACTCTGCCCCCATGAAACAGTAACTCCTCGTTCTCCTCCCCCGCCCCAGCTCCTGGGAACCGCCATTCTACTTTCTGTCTCTATGAATTTGACAGCTCTACGAACATCATATAGGTGGAATCATACAGTATTTGGTCTGCTGTGTCTGGTTTATTTCACTCAGCGTGTCTTCAAGGTTTATCCATGTTGTAGCATGTGTCAGAATTGCGTTCCATTTCATGGATGAATACTATTTCATTGTATGTGTATACCACATTTGTTTAACCATTCGCCCACTGATGGGCACTCGGGTCGTTCCCATCATTTGGCTACTGCTCTGAACATGCGTGTACAAATACATGTTCAAGTCCTTGCTTTGAGTTCTTTTGGGTATAGATGCAGGAGTGGAATTGCTGAATTAGATACAGTGATTTTTAAGACCTAACTATTCAAATCTATAATTAGAAAAGGTGGTTTGAGGCATCCTTACCAGCAGAGTCAGTGGACTAGAGGTACACTCACACCATCTCTCTAGAAGGACCTCTGTTCCCTAAACATTCCAACAGCTTCACGGTCACTGACTCATAGACAAAGAATCCCCTCAAGCTGCTTCAGTAGGTTCAGTATATTTTAAATTCTGAATGAGCCAAGTTCTCCCAGTGTGTGATTCAGTGAGTGCAAATTAGGCATTTAAGAACGTATAGTCATACTTTTGGAAAAACAGTAAGGCCTTGCAACTGTGCCACTAATAGTACCAAAATGGCCTAAAAAATGAACATAACTCTCATAAGTTCCACTGTGTGATGTTTAGGTTGTGCTAAAGGGCAAATGTGTCTTTTCTGCAACCACCGTGTACAATACTGTACTTTCAGAGAGAAAAGGAGGCTGAAGGCCTCTGAAAAGTTTGTGCTGGAGCTATCAGAACGCTTTCTTCGGTGGGAGAATTTGTGCAATTTGCATTGTGGACGCAGTCCAAACTTAGAAACAAATAGGCGTGTAAAGCCAGACCAGTTTCCTGACTGCTTGCAAATGCCACTATCTGCTTCTGCGCCCGCTTCCCCTCCCGCTTTATGCCCCTCCACTGCAGGGCAATGGTAGCACCAACTAAACCTCTTTGTGCTGGCGTGTTGTGCACACATCGGGAGATCTCACAGTTAGACCCAGGTTTTGACTTGAAGGAAATGTGTCACTTTTTAAAGCTTTGGTGGCTGTTCCCAACCTTCACTTGCAAGGTGTAAAACATAAAGGGATCATCTTCATTATACCGTCTTATTGAAGCAATAAACATCTGCTGAGGCCGATTTAAAACAGAAGACAAGCTAACACACTGTAATCTCTGAGGTCAGTTTATTTGGGTTATTCTCTTAATCTGAACTAATTATGAGCTAAAACAATAAACTTGAAGGTGTAAAGGAGAGTCTTTTCTTCTCTGCCAATGAATGCCTCAGAGAAATGTGCAAGACAGATGTGGTCGTGCCAAGATTTGCGGTCCATCTTCTCAGAGCTCTCCAAATTCTGCTTGTGAGCCCAGCGGAGCTCAGACAGGCCTGCCCTGGATGTATCTGTGTGAGATTTTCATTTTGGGATAATACTGTTAATAATTTCCTGAGAAAGAACATTTCTATTTATGCCCTTTGGGCAGAAGACTGATGTTCCAAAGAAGGAATGAGGAATCCCTTGTGAGCATTGGAAAACCCTCAATTTATTCTTTTTTTAAAAAAACAACTCTATTGAGTTTTAATTAATATGCAAAATAATTGCACATATTTAATGTGTACCATTTGATGAATTTGGACATATGCGAACAATCATGATACCAGCACCACGGTCAAGGTAAGACACATACCTAACATCTTCCAAAGTTTTCTTGTGTTGTGCGTGCGTGCATGTGTGTGTGGTAAGAACACTTAACATTAGACCTACCCTCTTAACAAATTTGAATTGTGCATTATAGTATTATTAACTATAGGCAGTATGTTGTACAGCAGTTTCTAGATCTTATTCATGTAGTATAACTGAAACTTTATACCCATTGACCATCTCCCCATTCCCTCCCAGCCCCAGCTCCTGGCAACTACTATTGGGTTTTCTCCTATGAGTTTGACTGTTTTAGAATAGTCAGGGGAAACCTCATCGAAGTGGAATCATTTAGCATTTGTCCTTCTGTGACTGACTTATTTCACTTAGCAAAATGTCCTCCAGGAGAAAACCTTCTTAATAATAACCTTCTAAATAAATTCTTAGATTATTAGATATAGTCCTGGCACTTCTGTTCAGAGACCAGGGAAACTGACATAAATGTCTTTGATTTCCCTTCCTTTAAAGAATACTTTAATGTTCTAATTTCAACCTACCTCCCCAGTCTTCTCTCCCACTATTCTCTTTCAAATATATTCTATATGTACTCTGGTACAAAAAAAAAAAATCCACATATGTTGACTCAGATCTGCAAAAATTTACGTAACTTCCTTTGATTTTTTACATGTCTTTCTACTGATGGTTGAAAAACTTGACTCTGCAATTAAAAGTGTCCAGCGTCTCTTGATTTAGAATAGCTCCTCCATCTTTCAGGGTTTGCCCCCTTCTTGAGTGCTCCCCCACTTTCAAATCTCCCAACCCTCATTGTCACCTTGTAGGCAGAGGGATTCTTGGGAGGCGCCAGGTGAGGAACCTCCCAAGTTATGTTGCCCTGTTTGTCTCATCATCAATCTGCCTCCCTATCATACTGCAGGGAGTTGGGGCTGTCATGGTTGCTGGGCATCTTGTGTTGGTGGCTGACGTGTGGTTGGGGTATGGGGTGTTGTGCTGACAACTGTGCTGATGCCTGGAGTCCTTCATGGATCCTAGTCAAGAGCCCACCATCTCAGCAGCTTCTCTTGAGGACCCCCAGCCTCTTTTGGCATCTGGCCTCTTCTGAGACTGCTGGGCCCTCCTGGAGGGCTGGGATGTGCTGGCAACTTTCCCAGCACCATAGAGCTGGGAGGGGGTCTTGTGAGGCTGCCCTGACATCCCCTCCAGCCAGGTGTGCAGGGGCGTCTTCGTCTAGAGTGCTCTGCTGACACTGGAATATCTCTGAGCCTTGCTCCCACCCAGGCTATCTCTAATATTTTTTTGTTTCCCTCAAAATCCCAAGTGGGCCAAGCGCTCATGGGCAACCTCTTCCCCTTCTCTTACTTGTATTCCCAGGCATCTTCTCCCAAAGTAGAGGGGTTTCATTCTCCTCTGTGGGGCAGGCCCTTTTTCTAATGGTATTCTTCATCTTTCTGAGGCCACCTCTCCAAACTTTGGTTCTTTAAATAAAAACTCTGCTCCAAGAAGTTTGGAAAACATTCTTCTACGGCTTGAAACTCCATTTTTTTCTATTGGTTATTCATTCAGTTATTTATTTATACAAATTTTAGTGTATAGCTCAGTGAATATTCTCAGAGCAAACACATCCATATAAGATCAAGACCACACAGTTCAATGAATGGGCATCACCAGGACCCCAGAAGTCCCTCTCAGACCCCGTCCCAGTCACTGCACAAAAGCCACCACTCTTTTGACTTTCTAGCACCGCAGAGTATTTGAAAGTCTAATTTTTTGAGACTGTTATTTATCTACAGACTTTATTTTAAAAATCTAGTTTGAAACGCAAAGCTGAGTAAGGACTTTGTTCTGGATAGTGTTCAGTCTCCCTTTCCCTGTAAAAAATTATCTTCAGCTTCTTCGTTTAATGGAGGGAAGGCTGCAGGGTTTTCAAAACAACCAACTGGCCGAACAAACAAGTAAAAAAAAAACCCGACTCTGGAAATAATAGGGAGGAAAAATACATCATATGGTATTTCAAACAACTGCCCACTATAATCAGCCAAACTAAACTGTTTGTCTTCCCCAAATATGCTGGGCTGTCCTGCTTCTGCATCTCGCCTGCATTGTTCCCTTTACCTCAAATATATCCAGGAATTCCGTTTTAACTTGTTTTGCTGTTGCCTGGCTTTTTACAGTGGTTGATGTATTAAATGCAAATGACTTCTTACCAATGCCAGAGCTGCACTGGTGTGCCATACAATGTTTTTGGCAGCCACCTTATGCTTTTGAAACAAATGAAAAGACACAACATTATATATGGCAGACAGAAACTATCTATAACTAGATGGATCCTGGTGGCTGAAAGTTCTCTGGTTTGTGGGGGTGATCTTATGCACTAATTAGGTAAAGTCGGCTTGGTCCTACATAGAGCAAAAACACCTCAACACTTTCAATATTTCCAGGAATTCTTGGGTGTGGCATATCTTTCCGAGTTACTGCATGATTCTAGTCATTGCTTGGTTCCTCTACACGTTCAGTTCACCCAAGTCTCACTTCTGACAAGTACTCCCCTTTCCTTCCTCCCTTCATACCCTTATGATCACAGATATGAAACACAACCCATTTTCTTTGATTCTGAAAAATACCACTCATCCAAGGCAAATATGAGTAGGAGTCGTTTGCGGAAGATTCTGGGGTTAGGGCAGGACTAAAGAAAACTTACTCTGTAATACCAACCTCAGCTCTGCTTCCCAGCCATTCTCACAGTCAACCTCTCACTGATGTCGTCTGCTCTGTTGGATTCTTTCTTCCTCACCACCGATTTTCCTTTTCCATAGGCTCTCCCCATTCCCAGCACCTCTTCCCATGACGCTATCCTCAGAGATTTAAATATTTCCGTATCAATTAGCTTTTGTTGTTTAACAAACTATTCTGAACAACCATTTATTTAGGTAGTGATTCTTCTGGTCAGCAATTTGGACTAGACTCAGCTGGCACCCTCATGCCTCTGCTGTCAGAGGGAGGTTAGTTTTGTTGTAGTAGCTGGGCTCTCATATGTCTAGGGCCTCAGCTGGGACAAATGGGCTGACTTGAATCTGCCATGCAATCTCTCATCCTTCAGCAAGCTAGCCAGTGTTTGTTCACATGGAGGTTGGGCTGGGGTCTAAGAGCACAAGCACATGTACACAAGAGTTCTTGAACTCTAGAAAAAACTACTACACCATCTCTTCTGCTGCATTCAAAGCAAGTCGTGGGTCTCCACTAGACAGAGTGAGTGACAAAGTCAACGTGGCAAAGAGGTATGCATGTGGCAGGCCAGGGATGGGGTAGGGAATAATTATAGCTACTTTAGCAGATAACTTAAAATTTCTTATTTCTCTTATATAGAGCCATTTAATTTTCTTTGCCTCATTCTGAACCCATCTAGGACAAATCCTAAGGACTATCTTTCCACAATCAAAATGATCCTTAAATTGTTTTTACTAAAAAGATATTTCTCTCCCCTCAGAAGAATTTTGCAACCACCTCTTAAACAGCTGGGTTTTTCCCCCCAAGAACACACAGAAATAATGTCAGTGTGTGAGTGTGTGTGTATGGGGTATAGGTGGGGGGAGGCAGGGGAGAAGATGTGTAAAAAATAAAAGTCGTTGCTTTGGCTCCTGGTATTATAGTAATAATTTAATTTTTAATTTTTGAGATGTGTTACTAGAGTGACTTTAAGATAAGCAAACAATATAAACACATATTTACATCTGCTTTATTTTACCCCTCACAGAATTATACGAGGACAGGAATCCTAATATCCCAATGTGGTGATCAGACAGGTTTCTAACTTCCCTGATATTTGCTGTAGAAAATGGGTCAACCACAAACTGTGAAATAGATTTAAAATACACTGGAGATAATTATTTGTTAAAAAATGCATCATAAGGCAAAAATCCTTTTTAATTCAATTTTCAATAATGGCAGAGTTAATAAAGACCTAAAAGGGCATTGAGACTTCTGTGAAAGTAATAAAAAAAAAAATTCCTTTCCTAAGGAAAAGGAAAGAAGCTGATGAGGGAAAAATAATCAGTTCTGGGAAAGCAAATTTCAACAAGTGTAGGGCACTGACAAGGAAAAAAAAAAAAAAGACCTGATGGGAAGAAAGGAGTCCAGAAGAGCTGGATGCTCTTTAAACAAACAATTTTGGCAGGTGAACAAACTATATGGGAAGTGCAGGACAGGGAACAGCCTGCCAAACTGGCGAAGCAGAACTGTGCAAAGTTCTGAAAGGCAATTTAGAGAACCAAGGAAAGATGTCTGGCCAGATCACCAAGGATGAACAAAAAGAAGGAGCACAAATGTGTAGGGACCACATCAAAAGTAAGAAAGATAATACAATGTAGGGTAGACACAAAAGACATCAGGAAGCAGTTAATCAGCTGCAATAATAAAAACCAAGTAATTATTGACTATGTTACCATGTGGCTAAATAACCAGTCCTGGACTTCATACATTTCTCTGCAAGCCTGTTGCCTGGCACCACAGTCAGCACCAACTAAGATGCATTTAGTTGTGGAGCAGAAACCCTAATTCAAAATAGCATTTAAAATAAAGGGAATTTATTGGGCCATGTAACCAAAGTCCAAAGGTAGAGTGCTCTTCAAGTAAACTTTCATTAGTGTTTGAATTTTGAAATTTGAATTTTGAAATTCAAACACTAATTGAATTAGTGTTTGAAATTATGTTGGCTGTCCCTCTACTGTATGTTGGCTTTATTGTCCACTGGGTTCCCTCATGGCTGCAAAACAGCTGCAGGAATTCCAAAGGTCTGATCCTCACACCACTCCATTTGGAAGAGTTTCACTTCCACAAGCCACTGAGTAAACTGTCTGGGCTTCCCGTTGATTGAACTGACTCAGGTAATGACAATATAGACTGTCTTAGGCTTAACTGTATCCATCCCTGAGGAACTAAGTAAGGGACAGATTTATGCTGATTTCCTTGGGTCCTATGGAGACTACAGTATGGGGGCTCCATCGTACCCACCCCATGTAGCTAGTACTCAGTGGGGAAGTGTGCAGTAGAGCGTGCCTCTGGTAGTACGGGTAACAGAAGGGTAGCAGGAATAGATTGTCCTCTACTGGTCTGTTCTGGTTTGGATGAATGAGTAGGCAAATAGTAGGAAACAAGGCTATCATGTTAGGTTAGAGAACATTCTCTGGGGATAAACCTTAGCCTGGATCTTTCTTACTTCTGCCTTAAAGAAAAGCAACAGTTCTGTGTATTAGAAAACATAATATGTGCTACACAGCCTTCTACTCTTCTTAGTTATTGTACCACTAAATGTGTAAGGGTGTGAATCCCACCTCTCACAATGGATCTTCACCTGCTCAAATGTTCTTTTGCTTCCAGCTCAGTTCAAAATAAAGCTGAAAACATTTCAATGCAAATAGTTGTCTTATATGCAATTACCATCTCAATAAATTCTATTTTCATTTCGATGAAATGTAACTGGTGAGAATAACTGTGTGTTATACATTTATTCTTAAATTAACAGTAACACATAAAAATTAAAAGGATGAGGGCACCTGGGTGGCTCAGTCAGTTAAGAATCTGCCTTCAGCTCAGGTCATGATCCCAGAGTCCTGGGATCAAGTCCTGCATCGGGCTCCCTGCTCAGCAGAAAGCCTGCTTCTCCCTCTCCCACTCCCCCTGCTTGTGCTCTCTCTCTCTCGCTCTCTCTCTGTCAAATAAATAAATAAATAAATAAATAAATAAATAAAATCTTTTTAAAAAATTAAAAGGATACACAAAAAGAAATTAGGCAAATGGTTGAATGAAGGACACGGGTCCTTTCCATCTCTCTGCTCTGACATCCCTGTGTTGGATTACAGGCTTATAACAAGATGGTTGCAGCAATTCTGGGTGTCATACCAGAAACAGCAATATCCAGGTGGAAATAAGAGACCATGGCTCTTGCTCAGAAGAAGGACACTTTCCCAAAGACTCCCTACCTACCCACATGCTTCATTTTGGCCAGCATTGGATCTCATGCCCAATAATCAATCAACTGAAAAACAGAATGGACTCACCCTTAAGCCAATCAAACCTTCACCTGAGACTCTTAGCTGTGTGAGAAAGAGGTGGCTACCTGAACAAAACTGAGGTTCTGGTTCTACTAGATGCGGGATAAATAGATGCTGGTTGAGCTACCAGTGATGATCACAACACTGGATAAATATTAACCAAAGACAAGCTTATATTCTGAACAGATTTAAGCATAAAACGGTGTTATTAAGGATCAAGAGCTACTTAGTGATAAATTTACCAGGGTGAGTCTGTATCCACTTGAAAACATAACTTCAAAATACATGCAACAAAAAATAAGCAGAAAAACAAGGGGTGGTAGGCAGTGAAGTGGGTAACAATTTAGATCATAGTGGAAAATCATATAGATCACAGTGGAAAAAGGTTAACATACCTTCCTCAGAGACAGACTGAGTAGATAAAAATTAAGTAGAAATAGAGAAAATCTGAACAGAATTATTAAGCTCGACATAACTGATACATATGTGTATATATACACTGTATATGTATACAGTCCTACAAATAAATATGGTATATAGATATTAATTTCAAGCACACATTAAACATTTTCAAAAATTGATCAACACTTGATCACAAAGCACAACTCAACAACAACAAAAAAAAAACAATGAAAACTACAGATGCAATCAATAGCTAAAGAGAGCCAAGAAATCAATAAATTCAGAAATTTTAAAACCCACTTCTAAATAATTCATGGGTTAAAAAGAAATCATATTGAAAATTACCAAATAGAACTGATTGGCAATGTAACCCGACATATTAAAAACACACAGGATTATTTGCAGGGAAAATTCTTTCAGAGCAAACTGGAGCTAATCTTTTTCCTACAGCATATTTCCATCCAAAACGCTGACAGTGATAGAAAAATTTAGAAAAACATCTTTCTTCTTCCATATACATTGGAAAGATTGCCCTTTGTTCTTTCTTTCCCTGAGTGTTTTCATGAAGCCTCAACCAGAGTCCATATGCTGTTCATTTTCTCTTTATTAAGCATTTTTGTGGCAATTTTATACAATAGCCAGTCCAGTAATGGTCAGCCTTTCTGCATTGCCACCCCACAGAGGAATGTTTTCCTTATTCTATCCAGTGGCTATCAAAAGAGTCTCCTACTCCTCTCTTGTCCCCTTCACAAAGAAATCTAAATTGCCGGGACACCTGGGTGGCTCAGTTGTTAAGCGTCTGCCTTCGGCTCAGGTCATGATCTCAGGGTCCTGGGATCGAGCCCCACATCGGGCTCTCTGCTCAGCAGGGGGCCTGCTTCTCCCTCTCTAACTCCTCCGTGCTTATGTTCCCTCTCTCGCTCTCTCTGTTAAATAAATAAATAAAATCTAAAAAAATAAATAAAAATAAAAAACTTAAAAATATATATATAAATTGCCTTATCTTCTTGTGGACTCTTCACAGCTCTGCACATTGGTAACCTCCTCTTCCTAGAACACCCACATGTGAATTTAGAACTCTATAGACAGAAGAGACATTAGTTCAAAGCCATGCAACATTTCCCTTCTAACAGTAACTCAAAAGAATTGCATGATCAACCTGATACCAAGAAGAAAGAAATTAGCACTTCAGTGTATGCTCTATATACAGATAGGGTATGCAGAGAGGCTTTCACTTGACTTGTCAAATGGGTATGATAATAAACCCAAATAAGGAAGATGAATAGAATGATTTCAGCTTCTAGGTATATTATAAATACAATACATTATTATTTACTTAAAATTGATTTGTGCTCATGGGTATCTAAAAACGTACAAATATTTTTACGGCTCGTCTGTATGGTAAAGAGTGATTTTGCACATGCTTGCATTAAGGAAAACCCATTTTAGTTTCCTTTGACTTCATTCTAAGATCACCAATGTTGGCACTCTTACCCGAACAAAGGATAGACTTCCTTAAGCATGTTTCATGATAATAGCTTTCATTTTATTTTGGTTGGCTAGATGTATATTGCCTCTCCAAGTCCTCAATTATATAACCTGGGATTTCCACATTGTTTTTGACAGAGAAGTAGAACAAAAATAAGTTATGCAGACAAAATTTGAAACACATGATATGGAATTGAAAGGACTTAGTGATGAAAAAGTTGTCTGAGTTAGTGGTAATCAAATCTTGAAATAGATTTCTTCTTAAACAAGCAAACAGTTCAAAGTCTTTGGCTCTGCATCACTGTTTTTTCAAGCTTGAAAAGATTATATTGCTCCATTTCTCAACTATAGTATATTTACAGCTGGACTTCGAAACTAATGCAGTAAACATCAAACTCTTCTTTCAATCTTGAGTTTTACTCTCCATTAAGCAGCCGCTGCAAGGCGCTGGCTTCAGTATCACGGAGAGCAAGCAAGGCTTTGTACAATTGAGGAAAAATAGCAAGGTTTTGAAAACCGTGGGCTGTTGCAATAGATGTTCTGCTTTTGTCATTCCAAAAGGATTAAGCTGTTTTAATCTTTTAATGGTACAGAGTCCGGTTATATTAAACTCTGATTTAGTATCTATTATCCAACACCTTATAGGCTCTTAATCTATTTCGGGGTTGCGGACGCTTGTGTGCATCCGATGAAAAGTATGGATCTGCCTCCTCAAAATTTTGACCTTCGTTTCAGCGAGTGAACTCACAGACTCATAAATTCACTCATGGGCCCCAGTTAAGAATCTTAACCCTAAGGAATCTGAAAATGTAAGCTCTGGAGAAAAGAAGTAGTTTTTCTTTAACTTTTGGAACACAAGTTCCTTTTATTAGACACTGGATGGAGATAGGGGCCGTCCATTTTAGGTAATTTTTTAAAAAGCAAACGTGAGAATATTAAAGAGAATATATGTAATTGTGAGAAAGACTTTAACATTTGCCATCTTTTCACCAAAAATCTACATCAACTTCAAAAATGGATAGCTAAAGTATTAGATTAGGTTCCAAGTTCAAATGGTTTTGTTTTTCATTCTTTGTTCTGCTAGATAAGAAAATTCAAACTCACAATTATAGGTCATCAGAACTGGAAGAAAATGTTTTATGGCCCTGACAAATGGCTCTAGATATTTGGATTGAAATTATGGAGAAACTTCCAATTGAGGACAACTTTCAGCATTCTGTCAAAGACTAAATCACGGAACATACCACACTCAAGAGCTGGACTGTTGTATGCTTCGAGTTGGAAGTTAGGGGCAAATGGTTTCCATTCTTTGGTTCCATTTGACTCTGGAAAGCATTCCCACTTCTGTTACAGCATATGTATGTGGTTTTAAAATGCACCCAATATGATGTCATTATTTTTTTTCTTCTGAAGACGGAAGAAAATAGAGTATTTGATGTTTGAAAGTAGTTATATACACTGTGATAGAGCTGTTTGCACCAGAGTTTGATTTTCTTAAGAAACTCTCTTTTCTTCTCTTCAACATTAAAAAATTAAGTTGTTTTTGGCTCTGGAGCAATAGGATCAGGCCATTAACAAAACCCACTCGACTGCAATACAAACTACTCTGGCAAACCTCTTGAAATCACGGAAACAGTCTTTACTGGCATTTTTTAAGAGAACTTGAAATATATAATATAACATTTTTACTGAAGTTGAGGGCCTTCCTCTCACTTTCAACATGTGATAAAACTGAGTATCATACATGTTCATTGTTCACTGAGCACATTGAATACAACTCATTACCAACAGTTCTAATTTGGTTATATTCCCATTTTCCACTATTACCCCCATACTTAATCAAGAATAGAAAGCATACTAATGGCCCCTGTATCAGATAGGACACAATACTCTGCAGGTTAAACCAAAATACAGAGTCCAAAACAAGAGAGAAGCTTATTTTTCTCCGTCACACAAGGACACCCTTATCCAAGCTGGTACCAAGCGTCTGCCCCATAAAATCAGCAGATGGCCATGTTCCTTCTCTCTTGGCTGTTCTGGAGTGTTGCCCCTGTCTGCATCATCTAAGAGAGCCCACCAGATCCATAATTAGCCATGGCAAGAAATAAAAGGGAAGGGCAGGGTACAAAGCTTAAAAGCTGCCCATATCACTGTACTGTACCCCATCCAATAGCATATAGTCTTACGGCCACACCTGGCTGTAAGAGAGGCTGGGAAATGTCTTTATTCCGGGTGGCCAGGTGCCCAGCTAAAATAGTCTAATACCATAAAAAGGGGTGGGGGGAATGGACATTGAGTATAAATAGTAGTCTCTGTCAGAGTCACTACCCTGTGAATCAAGCATTATGGGTTTGACTTTCAGTTGAAACCTTTTATTCCCAAGCAACGTGTTTCTTGCACACAGAACTTGTGCTTCATCAGCTTAACCCAACTTTTCCATAACCTGACTTTTTTCCTGGTCTTCATCATGGGAATTTTCACAACTGTTAACTAAACCAAAAAAATTAAGGGTTTTCAGTGATAAACAGAATTTTTTTTTTAAATGAGCACTTTCTCCTAATCCTTTCACAGCACATACTCTTTGAACAGATTATATATGCAGGCACACATACACAATTAGGGAGGTTTTTTTCAGTCCAACTCAAATTGTGAATTTGTTGGTTCTTGTAGCAAAGACTTCAAAGGGATGATGCCGGCTTTCAGCACAAGTTGTCTAGAGTCACATCTGGGGAACAGACTTGGGAGTATGTGTCCGTGAGAGGGGTTTTTTTTTGTTGTTGTTGTTGTTGTTGTTTTATTGCAAGCAATAGAAGTTGACTCTGGCTAGCTTAAAGGGAAAAGAAACAAATGTATCACAATGAAATGGGGATTGCTCATAGAAAAGAAGAGAAAGCAAAGGACTGGGTCTCATGAAGGACAGAAGTCAAGTCAGGGCAGCCCTGGGTACCAATGGAAAGACCCGCCAAGACACCCTGCCATAGTGAATCACCTTTTGACATGTTCTGGCCTTGGTCACTGTGCTCTGGATTCAGACTCTGGGAGGAGATTCTGAAGCTTTTTGTTATGGGCTTAGTGTGCCCTGCCCCAGATTCATAGGTTGAAGTCCTAACCCCCAATACTTTAGAATATGACTATAGTTTTAGGAAGTTCTGAGAAAATATATAATGGCTTAAGTATCATACAGAGATGCCCAACAGTATAAAATAGAATCATTTGCCTTATAATAGTAATTAAAACAACTATTATCATTATTATAAGTAACATTTATTGAGTACTACCATGTGCCAAGAACTGTGAGGGACACTTGTCTGCGTCATGTTATTTAATACACCCATCAACCTCTTGAGTAAGTGACCATTATTATCCCTATTTTTAAAATGATGAAACTAAAATTAGTAAGTGATAAAACCAGCTTTTGAATCCAGGCCTATCTGAATTTAGAGCTAGAATTCTTATCCTAGCAAGTAATACAACCATTAGAAGTATTCAAACACCAGCTCAACCTGCTAAGGAGACAGAAATCATAATTGCCATTTTCCAAACCCATAATCTTTGTTGCACTTCTTGATTTCTAGAGGCACTATACTTTTCTTTGTTTCAGCTCT
The DNA here is from genome assembly GCF_023065955.2 of Ursus arctos. Lineage (NCBI taxonomy): Eukaryota > Metazoa > Chordata > Mammalia > Carnivora > Ursidae > Ursus > Ursus arctos. The sequence continues at coordinate 10,537,113 of NW_026622986.1, forward strand.
TGTTAGGACATTCTTGGGGGAAGTAGACTGAGGGGCTCAAGGAGCAACTGTTAATGAAAATCTTTGGAAAGTTAAGAGATTGTTAAACCATGTGCTCCACTGAACAAGACAGGTAGAAACTGTTCAATCAAAACACATGCTGATAGCAGAAAGAGACATTAAGGAATCAATCCCATTTACAATTGCACCAAAAATCCTAAGATACCTAGGAATAAACCTAACCAAAGAGGTGAAAGAAAGACCTTTACTCTGAAAACTATAAAACACTGATGAAAGAAATTCAAGATGATGCAAAGAAATGGAAAGACATTCCACGTTCATGGGTTGGAAGAATATACTAGCTAAAGAAATCTACACTTTTAATGTAATCCCTATCAAATACCAACAGCATTTTTCACAGAGCTAAAATAAATAATCCTAAAATGTGTATGGAACCCTAAAAGACACTTGAATAGCCGAAACAACCTTGAAAAAGAAAAGCAAACCTGGAGGTATCACAATTCCGGACCTCAAACTATATTACAAAGCTGTAATCATCAAGACAGTATGGTACTGGCACAAAAACAGACACACAGATCAATGGAACAGAAGAGAAAATCCAGAAATGAACCCACAACTGTATGGTCAGTTAATCCTTGACAAAGCAGGAAAAAATATCCAATGGGAAACAGTCTCTTCAACAAATGGTGTTGGGAAAACTGGACAGCAACATGCAGAAGAATAAAACTGGACCACTTTCTTACATCACACACAAAAATAAATTCAAAATGGATTAAAGACCTAAACATGAGACTGGAAATCATCAAACTCCTAGAGGAGAATTCAGGCAGTAACATCTTAGACATCGGCTGTAGCAACTTCTTTCTAGATATGTCTCCTGAGGCAAGGGAAACAAGAGCAAAAATTAACTTTTGGGACTTTATCAAAATAAGCTTCTGCACAGTGAAGGGAACAATCAACCAAACTAAAAGGCAACCTACAGAATGGAAGAAGGTATTTGCAAATGACATATCTGATAAAGGATTAGTATCCAAAACATATAAAGAAGTTATAAAACTCGACACCCCCAAAAACAAATAAACCAATTAACAAAATGGGCAGATATACACACACAGAGTGAAATATTACTTAGCCATAAAAAAGAATGAAATCTTGCCATTTGCAGTGATGTGGGTGCAGCTAGAGAGTATTATGCTCAGTGAAATAAGTCAGTCAGAGAAAGACAAACGCCATATGATTTCACTCCTTTTGTGGAAAAAAAAAGAGAGAGGCCAAGCAAGAAACAGACTCTTCACTATAGAGAATACATTAATGGTTACCAGAGGGGGAGAATGGGTGAAATAGATGATGGGGATCAAGGAGGGCACTTGTGATGAGCACCAGATGACGTGTGGAATTGTTGAATGACTATATTCTACACCTGAAACTAATATTACACTGTATGTTAACTAACTGGAATTTAAATAAAAACTTTTTAAAAAAACCCACATACCGACAATGTTCACAAGATAGTGAGCTCCCACATATGCTGGAAGAAAAGGCCTTCCAGTCAATGTCCATATGTTTCATGTCTTACAACCATTCTGCTCTGCACCTCGTCACCACAGAATTAACCGAGCACTACCTTTTTTGTGAAGAGCCTACTTTTTGAGGTCAGACTGAAATGTTTAGCATTATCTCCTATATAATGTAATCATTCCTCTTGGGGTAACATCTGCCAGCCTGGGCTGCACATTAGAAAACCCAGAGAGCTATTAAACAATGTGTAAACCTGGGCCTCGTTCCCAGAAATGGCAATGCAGTTGGTCTGGGATGGGCCTGGGTATTTTTGGAACTCTCCCCCTGTGCTTCTGATATGCAGCCAGGGTTGAGAACCACTGCCTTGTAACTGTATCATCTAACGGCTCTTCAGACTAACAGTGAAACTCAACTTTTCTTTCAGACACCTGCCTGAATTTATTTAAGTCAGAAAAACATCAGACCCTGTCTCTGGCTTTTAACCTTTTTATCCTAATAAAAGTTCCAATGGTATTAATCAATCCATCTTGTCAAACAATGTGGGTATAAAACTTTTTCTCATTCATTATCAACAGCACAGGAGATTCCTAGCATACTTGCAAAATTTGACCAAACGATGTCCATACCTTTTTGTTCTAGACCATTCTACCTTTATAGTCTGTTTAGTTGAAAAAGAAAATGTTATGTACGTGAAGGGAAGTTGCTTAGAAATAGGACTTGGTTGGGGCGCCTGGGTAGCGCAGTCGTTAAAGCGTCTGCCTTCGGCTCAGGGCGTGATCCCGGCGTTCCGGGATCGAGTCCCACATCGGGCTCCTCCGCTAGGAGCCTGCTTCTTCCTCTCTCACTCGCCTGCTGTGTTCCCTCTCTCGCTGGCTGTCTCTCTGTCACATAAATAAATAAAATCTTTAAAAAAAAAAAAAGAAATAGGACTTGGTTAATGTGTCCTTATCTATTGTGACAATAACTGCACAAGAAACAGTCACAGACTGTCGCTGGCAGAGAATGTTGGGTTCATTGCTCACGTGTCTGGGGGTGACTTGAGGATCGGCTTAGCAGTTCTGCTGATCTTCGCTGGACCAGTTCACACAACTGGGGGGTCAGCTGGCCATTGCCTGATCCAAATGACTGGACATGACCAGGGTGATTCTGGCTCTGCCCTCATTTCTCACATCCTCCAGCAGGCTGGCCCAAAGATATTCTCATGGTGATGTCCAAGGTGTCAGGAGCAAGCCACAGACACCCTTTTCAAGACTTCGCTTGTGTCAGGTCAGCTAACATCCCATTAGCCAAAGCAAATCAGCGGCTGAGCCCCGTGTTAAGGGATGGCAGTCACTCCACTCACTTGCAGTGAGATGGCCAAGGGTGTGAATATAGGCAGGGAGAAAGAACTAGAGCCATCATTGTAATTCTACAACTGTTGGAAATACAAATCCAATGATATCAAGCCCTGAAATGGAATACTGGAACTAAAGACGGTGAAATGATGAAATAAAATATTGGAAAAACAGAATTTTCAAGCAGAAATGGGAGACCAGTGGTGTAACTTTGTCAGCTTTCAATCCGCTAAATACCAGAGAATATGAAGGAAGGAATTGGCTCCTGCTCGCTGCTATTTCTCTCCAATCTAAGAGATGGCTGTTAAACTCTATGGAATATGGACAAATTAAAATGTATTTAAGAAAACTTGAAGAAAAAAACATGTCACCCTGAGTATATTTCAAACCAAGCAGTTAAATTGCATCAAAATATATCGATGAAGTCACTAAAATTATCCGGGAATAAATATGTTTGAGTCAACTAAGGTATACATTAATGAGGTACAACAAGCCATATTCTTAAATCTCTTAATAATTTGAAAATCAACTTTGAGATTCTATCCTATCAAATTTCTTATTATTTGTTTACCTGATTTTAAGCAATAAAACAGATGTTTGGCAGAACATTATCAAAATAGGGAGCCTGGAACCTTCTAACAGCTCCATACCACAGTTCCCTTGATTTTCTCAATTCCAATTAGGTGTTCCTTTAAATGATTTCATTTATATACAAATCCAAATAGAAGTGGTTCTTAGGCCTTTTATCATCTCAAAATTTGTCCTGGCTCTTTTTTTTTTTTTAAAGATTTATTTATTTATTTATTTGACAGAGATAGAGACAGCCAGCGAGAGAGGGAACACAAGCAGGGGGAGTGGGAGAGGAAAAAGCAGGCTCATAGCGGAGGAGCCCGATGTGGGACTTGATCCCGGAACGCCGGGATCATGCCCTGAGCCGAAGGCAGACGCTTAACCGCTGTGCCACCCAGGCACCCCAGTGGCTCTTGTTCTGAATAAGCAGATAGAGTTTCTTAAACTTTACAAAAATGCCTTAACTGACTGCATGATATTTAGTGAAATGATCATATTATTTTGAAGATTTAGAATACAGAGGATGAACTTGTGTATAAATGCAAAAACTTCTTTCTCTCTGGATCAGAGCAATTGCAGAAACAAAGGAAGGACTTATTAGTAACCACCTCCACATAAGACACAGAAAAATAGAAAACTGTGCTAAAATTTTAAAATTTGGCATAGCTAAGATAATAAGAAATTATAAAGTATGCATAGTTTTTTAATGTTTAGCTATCATTTTTTCCACAGTAAGGAGTACTTTTCCATAAATGTGTTATATATATATGTGGTATTGGAACATCGGTATATATTTTAGACAAGAACATTTTTGTACTTGAAGGAAACTTAGAGGTCACCTTATTTAGCCTCAATTTACAGAACTGGAAATAATCCTCAAATAAGTTGAAGTGATTTGCCCAAAATCACACAGCAATTTAACCATCATCATGATAATATCTATTACGTAGTTTACAAAGCATTTTACATTCACGACGTCCATGAATTTTAATAACAACTTTATTATAGTATATAGTATAGTACGGTTTTCATCTTTGTTTTTTTTAGATGAGTTAACCAAGGCACAGAGAGATTAAATAATTTATCCAGTATCACAAAACTATATAAAGGGACACAATGATTCCACTGTATCACTGTGTATCCTTAGAGCACCAAAGTAGCCCAGCTGGAAATGCCAGTTAAAACCACAGTGGGATGCCACTATACACCCATTAGAATCAGAATGTCTGAACTCAAAAAAACTGACCATACCAAGAGCTGGTGATGATGTGGGGGAAATGGAGCTCTCATACTGTGCTGGTAGGATGTGACATGATATAGACATTTGGGATAACAGTTTGGCAATTTTTTTAGAAGTTAAGCATACACCTACCATATGACCCAGACTTTTCACTTCTAGGTATTTACCCTAAAGAAGAGAAAGCCTATGTCAATGCAAAGTCTTGTATACAAATGTTCATAGCAACTCTTTGATGATGGCCTCAAACTGGAAACACAACAAGATGATTCTCAAAATAGTTACACTGATTGAAAGAACCAGACAAAAAAAGAGCATGTAACTTATGATTTAATTTTAAAACTCTACAAAATTCAAACTAATCTTCAGAGACAAAAAAGCAGATGGGGGTGGGAGTGCTGGAAAGATCTGGAAAGAATACAAAGGCCAAGAAGAAACTTAGAAATGATGGAAATATTCTTTATCTTGATTGTGCTGAGGTTTCATGGGCATATACATATGTCAAATTTATCAAATTGTGCACTTTAAAAAATCCAGTGTACTATATGTTTCAGTATGGATATCTACCTCAACAAAACTGTTGAGAACAAAAAGTGATAAGATTCTGAAAAATCTACGTAAGTATACCCAAACTTGCTAGATCAGGCTGATCCAACATGCATCTTTCTACTTTTTTCATTGAAATATACACAGTAGTCATCAAAAAGTACACAGAAATACAAAACAAAATAACAATAGCATTGTCACACCTTTATGCCTTTTAAGGCAATTGCAATTAATTTTATGCTTTTTCTAACTCGTAGTGCTATAAATTCTAACAAGAAGTTAGTTATGTGTTTTGTTGTTTGTTTTGCTTAAATAGGAGCAAAAATTCAATCAAAGAGGCACACTTAACCCATGCTGCTGGGAGTGCAAGTAAAAACAATCTTTTGGGGACAAAATTTGGCATAGATGTTTCAAGGACCTTAAAAACCAACTTATTCTTTGGTCAGATAATTACATATCTGGCAGTTTAACCTAAGAAAGTGATCTCAAAACAAAAAGATTTATGCAAAAATTGCTCCTCCAAGCATTATTTATAACGGCCAAAAAGGGAAACAAACTTAATGTCCAAAAATAAGGGAATTCTGGAATAAATCATGTTCCATTCACTCCATGGACTATTAAATAGTAATTAAGGAAATAGTTTGTAACAGTTTTTGGAGAATCACCTGAAGACTTTCTGAAAAAAAAAAGAAAGCCAAATCACAAAATGTCCCTCCCCTTTAAACTAATAAAATGAGCAAAAAATAGGTTACAAACAGAAGGAAAAAAGCAATGCTCAGCGAGAAGGCCAACTTCATATAATAATGCTTGAAAAGTGGCAGTCTGGGCAAGAAAGAGACCAGTAAATTATGTCATTTGGATAAGCTCCTAACTTTCCATTCTAGAACAGTGGGAAGTGAGAAGGAGGAAGAAGGTGAGTACATGAAATCCTAAATATTCTTGTGACTCCTACTCAGTTTGGGGAGAGGCTTATTTGGGACAGAGGGAAGCAGTATGGACGAAGAAAAGCAGCAAACTCTTGTAGAAGGGAGAACCCTTTCACCCAAGCCGGTGTCTCACCAGTAACAAAAAATGGTGGCTCACCATTCCTGTTCTTCTAGACTAGAAGAGAAAGCGGGCTCTGCAGAGCAGTCCCTTGCAAGGCACAGACAAATAGCTCAATGATAAACAAAGATTTGTGGGAACAGAAACCAAAGGAGAGGGGCACCTGGGTGTCTCAGTTGGTTAAGCATCCGATACTTGATTTTGGCTCAGGTCATGATCTCGGTGTTGTGTGATGGAGCCCCACATCAGGCTCTATGCTGGGTGTGGAGCCTGCTTAAGATTCTCTTTCCCTCTTCCTCAGCCCCTACCCCCACCTCATGTTCTCTCTCTCGCTAAAGCACTCTCTCTAAAAGAAGAAGAAGGAAGAGGAGGAGGAGGAGGAGGAGAAGAAGGGGAAGAAGGGGACGAAGGGGAAGAAGAAGAAGAAGAAGAAGAAGAAGAAGAAGAAGAAGAAGAAGAAGAAGAAGAAGAAGAAGAAGAAGGGGAAGGGGAAGAAGAAGAAGAAAAGAAGAAGAAGAGGAGGAGGAGGAGGAGGAGGAGAAAAAAAAGAGAGAAAGAAAGAAAGAAAGAAAGAAAGAAAGAAAGAAGAAAGAAAGAAAGAAAGAAAGAAAGAAAGAAAGAAAGAAAGAGGCCAAGGAGAAAGAAGGCAAATCCACTGTTCGAGTGAGAGCATGGGGCAGAGAGGTCTAAGGAGATTCCCACCACACCTCCCCTCCCATACCCCCATCTAAGAATGCCTGCATCAAAACCCGTGGGATCTTCCCCCTCTTAAAACCCCTGAGACATAGTGGCATTATTCATAATAGCCAAAAAGTAGAAACAATCCAAAAGTTCATTAACTGATGATGCAAAATGTGGCCTACCCATACAACAGAATAAAGAAACAACTTGAATAAAGAAAATGTGGTATATAAGTACAATGGAATATTATTCAGCCTTTAAAAAGAGGGAAATCCCATAATGTGTGACAAAATGGATGAAATTTAAGGACATTATGCTAAGTTCAATAAGCCAGTCACAGAAGGACAAATGTTGCATGATTCCATTTCTAAGAAGAATCTAATATAATGGAACTCTTAGAAACAAATAATAGAATGGCGGGTGCCAGGGGCTCGGGGAGGGGGAAATGGGAGTTGCTAATCAATGTGTATAGATTTTCAATTGTAAAAGATGAATAAGTTCTAGAGATCTGCTGTGCAACATCATGCCTGTAGACAACAATGCTGTATTGTACACTTAGAATTTTATTAAGGATGTAGCTTTCATATTAAGTATTCTTACCACAATTTTCAAAAAGTACACAGGGGCACCTGAGTGGCTCGGTCAGTTAAGCGTCCAACTCTTGATTTTGGCTCAGGTCAGGATCTTGGGGTTGTGAGATTGAACCCCATGTGGGCTCCACACTGGAGGTAGAGCCTGCTTAAGACTCTCTCTCTCCCTCTCTCCCTGCCCCTCCTCTGTCTCTTTCTCTCTCTCTCTCTCTCCCCCCAAATACACAAATAAATAAATAGTACATGGATAAACCTTGAAAATATCGTGCTAAGTGACAAGAGGTCACATAGAGTATGATTCCATGTGTATGCAATGTCAGGAACAGGCAAATCCATAGACAGTGGATTGGCAATTCCCAGGAAACTAGGGGGATCAGGGAGGAAGAGGATAATGAGAAAGGATTGCTAATGGGTAGGGGGTTTCTTTTTTGGGGTAATAAAAGTGTGCTAAAATTAGTGCTGATGTTTGCACAACACTGTGAATATACTTAAAAAACACTGAATTGGATGCTTTAAAATGAAGAATTTTATGGTATGTGAATTTTATCTTAAAAAACTATTATTTGAAAAAAGAAGCCAGAGAAGAGTGTGACCAGCTGCTGGGGATAACTGGGGGAAGTGAAGGAAGTGACTCTTAGCTGAGGTGCTATAGCCTGAGTTGAGGGAAGGATGTGAAGGTTGAGGAAATTACCTAAGGGAGTAAGAAATGCTACTGCCTAAATGTAATGAATCCCATTACAAGGCTTTAAATTATAGAAGAAAGATCAGGACCCATTCACTAAGATCAGAACCAGGCTTCCAAAAGCATTTGGAACACCAGCACCCAGCCCTTGAATTCTGAGGTTTTAGATAAATGAGAAGCGAATCAAGATGATTCACTCACATTCAGATAAGACAGAACATCTTGGTAGAGCTGCCTATGGTAACAAAATAACATATCAAGTATACATAAATACACTACAGTAAGGAAAATAATGGAAAATATCATACAAAGATAAAAGGTGAGCAATCGTTACTTATAGAAAGCACAACCCAAGGACTAGTAGAAAATCCCATAAAAACAGAAAAATGATATGCTATAAACAAGATCAAAGGCCATAACGATTTAAAAAATTAGATTTTAGGGGCGCCTGGGTGGCACAGCGGTTAAGCGTCTGCTTTCGGCTCAGGGCGTGATCCCGGCGTTCTGGGATCGAGCCCCACATCAGGCTCCTCCGCTATGAGCCTGCTTCTTCCTCTCCCACTCCCCCTGCTTGTGTTCCCTCTCTCGCTGGCTGTCTCTATCTCTGTCAAATAAATGAATAAAATCTTTAAAAAAAAATTAGATTTTAGAATCATGAAAATTGTGGCCAAAAAAAATGACACTACCATTACAAAGCAAGCAATAACACAAAAAGAGAATTCTGGTATAATGCTAAATAAAAAAGATATACAGGGGCACCTGGGTGGCTCAGTCTGTTAAGCATACAATTCTTGATTTCAGCTCAGGTCATGATCTCACGATCGTGGGATCTAGCCCCACTTAGGGCTCCGCACTCAGTGGGGAGTCTGCTTATCCCTCTAGCTCTGCTCCTGCCTCCACCCCCTGAGCTCTCTCTATCTTTCTCTCTCTCTCAAAAAAGGATATATAAATATATATATGATTACTGATACTTAATAGGATTACAAGAAAATACCCAGGTCTGATAATGATAATTGTTTTGAGGTGTTTGGGCAATGGATCTTTTTCCTTCTTTTCGTGTTTTTGCATTTTCGAAGTTGTCTATAGTATGCATATGATATTTTTATAATGTATATCTTAAAAGATAATGGTTTCTAAATGCCACAGCTGTGGACATGCTTGTGTGGGGGTCAAGTTCTTTGTGCACAGTGCATAGTAGCAACAGACTTGCAATCTAAATGGCAGGCTGAACAGACTACCCCTCCTCCCAAAAGGATTACCCTTCTTCCCAAAATCTCACTGAAATTTCCAAGGAGATGAAGAGTAAAAGAAATAAATCCCACGTGTTGTGATAAGCACTGGGTGTTATACACAACTAATGAATCGTTGAACACTATGTCAAAAACTAATGATGTACTATATGTTGGCAAATTGAACATAAAAAATAAATTCAAAAAAATAAAAATAAATCCATTAAGTGCTAGAAACCAAGGACTAGTATCACCAGTAAAGCAGATATTGTGAAGAGTTTTTGGAGTACAAAAGCAAATGAGGTCAGATTTATAAAGAAACCAGTGCCAAGTGAGTGCCCCTAAGTCCAAGCACATATAGGAGAAGCCTGCCAGAGAAGCACATCATCATCCTCCCATCAAGAACCCTCTCAGCCACCTCGGCTAGAGTCAGTAAACCCAAGGAGCCAAAGGGAGTCATGCACTGGTAGAGAGATGCCTACTTAAAACTTTGAAGATATACTAGGCTAGTGCTCCACAGAAACTGTGGCATTTTCAGCAGAATAAACCTGAAAACCCATTCCCTAAATAAAGCAGAGGGACTGCAGCTGTGGGATCCTTGTGGAGCCAGAGGCAAAATATGATTATTAGGGGGGAAAAAAGGGGGGCACCTGGGTGGCTCAGTCGTTAAGCATCTGCCTTCGGCTCAGGGCGTGATCCCGGCATTATGGGATTGAGCCCCACATCAGGCTCCTCCACGGGGAGCCTGCTTCTTCCTCTCCCACTCCCCCTGCTTGTGTTCCCTCTCTCGCTGGCTGTCTCTCTCTCTCTCAAATAAATAAAATCTTTAAAAAAAAAAAGTGGTAGAAAACACCACACACTTAAGAAACACAAATTTTCAGAATAAAAAGACATCCCTGGGCCAAAAAAAGTGCTGAGCAGGGATAGCAAAAAGGAGAGCAAGAGAGACAGCTAGGCATAGCTTATTTTTCAGAAAATAGAAAAAGAGGAAAGGCTACCCAAATCATTTTATGAGATTAGCATAGCTTTAATTCCAGAACTAGGCAAGACAATAGAAGAATAAAGAAGAAATCCATCTCATTTCTGAACACAGGTACAAAATCAAATAAGCAATATACAAAAAAACAATAACCTATAATGACAGTAAAGATATATCCTACTAATAACAATGCCTGTCAGCATTAGAAAAATCTAGGAATGTACCCCAACACATTCAAAGGGGAAAAAGTTACATTTGTTCCTATAATTGAAATGATATTTGATAAAATTCAAGCGTATATAATTTTCAATAATCTAGCAAACCAAGAGCAGAAGGTAGAAAAAATAATTAGCTGTCTCCTCATCAGTCACCCTCATTTCTTCCCTCCTTAAAGAACCGCCACCTTTATTCACGCCTCTCTGCAGTTGTGATGGTTTTGAAATACGTCCACAAATTTTTTGATACTGGTTTCTGCAAGAGATCAAGCCTAATAGTGACTCACTTCTGATGAATAGAATAAAGTAGAAACGACAGTGTGTGACTCAGGGGACTAGGTCACCGAAGGCGGTGCAGCTTCCTCCTTGCTCCCTCTTGCGGTGCTGGCCCTGGGGGAAGTTAGCTCCTGAGTCATGAGTAGCCCTGAGGACAGGCTCAGATGGCATGGACCTGAAAGCCCCAGCCAACATCCAGCAAGGAACTGATACCCCAGCCAAAGCCAACCAGGAACTGAGCTCCCCTCACCCCCAACAGCCATGTTGCAGAGCCGTTCTGGAAGCAGATCCTCCAGTTCTAGTCAAGCCTTCAGACGACAGCCACCCAGTCGGACAACTTCACTGTAACCTCATGAAAGGCATTCAACCACCATCACCACCACTCTGCAAAGCCATTTCCAGATTCCAACTCTCACAAACTCTGTGAGATAATAAATGTGTGTTATTTTAAGCTGTCAAATTCAGGGGGTAATTTGTTATCCAGCAATACAGAACTAAAGCGATCAATCTTGCAGGACGGGCAGGTAGGCTTCTCCCCCGCCCAGAGGGTAAGTCTCCACTGAAGCAAGCTAATCATGGCGATCTCATGGTTTAGGACTCCATTTTGAACAGTGAGACATTAGTGTAAATATGCTATAGACGGCTGGCAAGGTTTCCTCCCTTTGAAAAAGTCACACATATTCCCATTTCTGCCTCAAAAAGTTGTCGTCTCAATATGACACCTGGAACTGTGGCAGCAATTTCAAGATTATGAGAAAAGGTGGGAATTCCTACCATGTGTGTAGAAACACAGTGTGCTGAACACTGAAGTGAAAAGATGAAGGAACCCAGGCCCCTGATGGATTTGTGAGGTTACCCAGCCCTGGAGTTCCCTGAAACCCTGAAGTTCTTAAGGGGGTTAACAAATACCTTTAACGTTTAAGCCCCACCTAATTAGGCTTTCCATCACTAGCAGCTGAGAGCACCCTAAATGATCCAAAAGAAGACTCTTGTATTAGGCAACAGGCACTGCCATAACAAATACTATAGACTGGGTGACAAACAATGGAAATCTGTTTCTCCCAGTTCTTGAGGATAAAAGTTGGGGATCAGGGTGTCAAGTATGTTCAGGGTGTAATGAGAATCTTTCTTGTAGTTTGCAGACACCCACCTTCTCACAGTGTTCCCACACAGCAGAGAGAAAGGTAGGGAGAAGAAAGAGGGACAGAGAGAGAGGTGTTCTCTTCCTTTTCTTACAAGGATACTAATCTCATCATGGGAACCTCACACTTATGACATCTTCTAAACTTAATTACCTCCCAAACGCCCTACCTCCAAATATCATTACCTTGGAGATTAGGGCTTCAACACATGAATGGGGGGGGGGCACAAACATTCAGTCCATAACAACTCTTTTAATTTGATAAAGGATATCCATCAAAAAACACACAGTATGTATCACATTTACTGGTAAACTATAGAAACAATCCCACTAAAGGTCAAGACGAAGATGATTGATATCACCGTTCCATTCAATATTTGACCAGGAGTCTGAGTAAATGGGAGGAGGAAAAAAATTGTATAAGAACTGGAAAGGAAGTATGTAAATGTCCTTTTTTTGATGAATTCTATGATTGTATAAAAATCCATTGGGTGCCTGGGTTGCTCAGTCAATTAAATGTCTGTCTTCAATTCAGGTCATGATCTCAGGGTCCTGGGATCAAGCCCCAGGTTGGGTTCCTTTCTGCTTCTCCCTCTCCCTCTGTCCCTTGACCAGCTTGTGCACACACACTCCATCTCTCTCAAATGAATAAATAAAAATTTGTTTTAAAATCCAAAGGAATTTTGGAAAAAATTTTTAGCTATTTTTGATGCAATTGTAAACTAGTAAAGGTTTTTGGAAAATAATTAGATAGTGTCTATGAACATTTTAAAAGCACAGAGTCTAATCAGGTATATCATTTCCAGCAATCCTTCCCATAGAGAATTTTCTAAGTGAGTACAAATGTATTTCTACATAGTTGTTTTTCAACATTGTTTATAATATAAATTTAATTAGAAGTAATAATCTTCTACAAAACAATTGATAGAGGAATGGTTAAATAAATTCTAGTATATACAATACTATATAATTATTTAGAATAATGAATTAAATTACATAAACTGACATGGAAACAATGTCAATGAAAAGTAGGGGGAGAAAATCTTGTTAAAAGTCCATTTATGGGGGCACCTGGGTGGCTCAGTCAATTAAGCATCTGCCTTTGGCTCAGGTCTTGATCCCAGAGTCCTGGGATAGAGCCCCGCATCAGGCTCCCTGTTCAGTGAAGAGTCTGCTTCTCCCTCTTGCCCTGCCCCTCCCCCTGCTCGTGTGCATGCATGCACGCTGTCTATATATATCTCAAATAAATAAATAAAGTCTTAAAAAAAAGTCCATTTATGTATGGAGATATGTGTAATGTCTGGGAGGATATACACTAAAGTATTAAACTGTTATCAGAGAAATCAGAGATTTTTTGTGCATCTCTAAATAATTTGAAATATTTCAACAAAAAAGGTTTAAAAAAATTTATTGAAGTATAATTAACATATAATGTTATATTAGTTTCAGATATGCAATATAATGATCCAGCAGTTTTATACATTTCTCAGGGCTCATCATGGTAAGTCCATATTCTTAATCCCCTTTCCCCCACCCACCTCCCCTCTGGCAACCACCAATTGGTTCTCTATATTTAAGAGTCTGTTTTTTTATTTGTTTTCTTTCTTTGTTCATTTGTTTTGTTTATTAAATTCCACATATGAGTGAAATAATATGGTATTTGTCTTTCTCTTCTTTCTCTGTCTGCCTTATTTCACTTAGCATAATACCCTCTAGGTCTATCCGTGTTGTTGCAAATGGCAAGATTCATTTTTTTGTAGCTGAGTAACATTCCATTGTGTGTGTGTATATATATATATTTCATCTTCTTTATCCATTCATCTATGGATGGATATGTAGGTTGTATCCATAGTTTGGCTATTATAAATAATGCTGCAAAAAACACAGGGGTGTATGTATCTTTTCAAATGAGTGTTTTCATTTTCTTTGGGTAAATACCCAGTAGTGGAATTACTGGATCATATGGTACTATCCTTTTTAATTTTTTGAGGAGCCTCCATACTGTTTTCCACAGTGGCTGCACCAATTTGCATTCCCACCAACAATGCAAGAGGATCCCTTTGTCTCTGTATCCTCGCCAACACTTACTGTCTTTTTGATTCTAGCCATTCTGACAGGTATAAGGTGACATCTCATTGTAGTTTTGATTTGCATTTCCCTGATGATTAGTGATTTAAAGCATCTTCTCATGTATCTTTTGGCCATTTGTATGTCTTCCTTGGAAAAATGTCCACTCAGGTCCTTTGCCCATTTAATGAGATTATTTGTGGGTTGGTTTTTTTTTTTGTCATAAGTTGTATAACTTCTTTATATATTTTGGATATTAACCCTTTATTGGATATATCATTTGCAAATATCTTCTCCTATTCAGTAGGTTGCCTTGTTTTTTTGATGGTTTCCTTCACTGTGCAAAAGTTTTTTATTTTGATGTAGTCCCAATAGTTTATTTTTGCTTTTGTTTCATAGAAAATTGTATCTATGGCCAATGTCAAATAAATTACTGCCTATGTTTTATTTAGAAAGTTTTATTTTTGGATAAAAAATAAATGTCTTAAAATAGATTCATTTTCCTGATTTTAAAGGAATTTTAAAATAAAAAGAATTTAATACATCTATCCAAAATTAATTGCTAAAGATTAAGGATATGTACAGTGTTTGTACATAAGACATAACTATATCTAATTTCAGATTTATGTATTAGTAATATGTCATATCTCATCAGGTATCTGACAGTTACTATAATCAATCCACGTCTAACTTTAGGATTAGAACAAAAAGTCTAATTCAATTAAAAAAATTAGATACGTCACTTTAGGCTTTTGGGAGTATTTTGATATACCATTTAATTAATAAATTCAAATATTCTTAAAAATTGCCAAAAATCAGTGTGTATATCCATCTTGCTCACATCAGTTTGTTTTGAACATCTTAGCTCAATGTGGCTTTTAAAGAAAGTCTACTGCAAAAACTGCACTGAGAATAAGATCCATACCCTCACTCCTTCCAAAGTTCCACCACTCTCTTCTTCCACATCCCCCCCCACCACAATGCAAAGAATTGGATTAGCACCCCCTAAAAAAGGAGCTGGGGGGAATGTAGAAAAAGACAAGATGGAAATAAACTGTTCTCACCTATGATCATGGAAAGAGCAATCAACCAATAATAAAGATAACCGTGCAAGTCTCCATTTAACCAAAAGTCTATGAATTTTTTTGATGTGAATGTGATTTGTCTGCAGTATTATTTTCCTCACAGTGTTGCAGAATGGAGTTTGACCTTGCTAAACAGCTGCTCTCTTTGTCCCCAATGCCATCAATGACAAAGAAGCCTGGACACAGGCACCTGCTGAGAACCTCCAAACCAGAGTGACCTTCCCAGGACCATGAGTCTGCAAGGGCGACCTTTCTAAGAAGTGTCACCTCCTGAACCTGAACCACCCTGTGTTATTTCCTGAAAGAGACCCGGCATTTATGGGGTAACCATCCTTCTCTGATTCCAAACTGCTTCCAGAGCAACTGTGTCCCAGCATGTCATATGAAGGAGGTGAGTTCTTTTACCTAAGAGATGGCCACAGAATTCAGAAGTGGGCATGTTTTGACAGCTTTTAGAAACGAAGTTTTCTGAAGTGAGAAAATTGGCTGCCAGTGGCTGGAGGTAGAAGATTTAACCTCTTTTCCTTATTAGGTTTCCCTTTTCTTATTTTTTTACCACTTTAGTGTCCCCACAACATTCCTTGAGGGAGTAATGCTCATAAACAACACATTCTTGGATCCACTTGCCTGTGTGAGAGCAACCCGTGTAGTTGCCATAGCTCCAGACAGACAGACAGGGAGGCGCTGGAGCTGCTCTAGCGTCTGTGGCCTTTCAGTCTCTATTCACCCAAAGGAGGCAATGACTTAAGGAAGTGAGGGCTTTCATCATGGCGTGACTGACCACAGGGTTCCAGATGGCCCATCTTAGGGACAGTTCGTGCAAACCCCCAAGGAGCTTTCATGTTTCTTCTATGTATAAAAAGGCTTGTTAACAGTGAGCCACATAAAAACATAAATCTCTGGTTGGGGGGGGTTTCACCCCTCCATGATGTGATTAATGTCTGAAGCTACTCAAATTATGTTTTATGAGGAAAACTTCAACTCTCTGGAAAACTTCAACTTTCTCTTCAAGAAAATCTCTCTTGAACATTAAGAGATTCTACTGGTTTTATAATCTGCATCTCTATTCCCCAAGAACCTCTCATTCCTGGTCTAATTCTGCAGGATTCTCTTTTATTCAGGCTGCACACTTTGATGTTAGTATCAGCCTTACTGGTGGATGGTCCCAAGTTTGGTCCTATTTGAAAACGGGAACATTGGCAGGCATATAAGGGTCAACTGATCTATAGACACTCCGAAACAGGACAGTATTAGCCAGTTTCCCCACTAGGGTAGGGAACAGTCCTTTATTGGGTCCTGGCTCCACTCCCTGGGAATAACGCCCCAGTCCATTGTTCTCCATGGCCCAGGCATGACCTTCCTTTTCCACCTTCTGGGCCACATCTAAAATAGTATTGCGGAATATGAGCAGCTCTCACCTACTTGCTACCTGTAGAAAGTTGGGAGCCCGGAGCTCTTTTATCCATCTCAGAGTCAGTCTCTTAATCTAGCATGGCGGAGCTTTTGCAAACACAGCTCTCAACTGCATTTTTGACGCAGTTAATTACAGCCAATCCATGTGCCAAAATCCACACTGTAATTTTTGTGAGGCTTGTCTCTCTCTAGACTTAATTACAAGTACTTTGGGTTCATAACCACTTTTCTCAAAGTCATTTTGTCCAGGTGAAAGTATCTACTGCCAGACATGGCCTTAAGGTTTGTCTTAACGAGGTTGTGCCTGGATTTTTGTCATTTCCATGAGGCTACTTTAGTAGGCCTTTCAAATACAAGGTATTTTTCAATATTATCTTTTACTGAATAGAAATGAGAAACAATTTTATTTATCAACCTTACAGCTTCTGGAATTTCTAGGCTCTCTACAGTCCCTCTCAATTTTGCCTACAAACTGGCCAATTTTCCTGAGCTCATCGCTTTCTTGTTGTACCTTTTTAAATGCAGCAGATTGCAGCCTGTTCACATCAACATTCTGATTGAGAACCTCCCTGTCCAATGCCACAGGTTTGCCAGGTCCTTTTTTTTTTTTTTTTTAATCTTTGTGCTATTGAAAGCGACAGTTTTGCCAATGTTTTGCTGCCACATAAACAGGTTGCCTTTTTTCCAGCCTCCTATAACATTCTACCTTCTCTAGCGAGAAGTGCTCCAAAGTCACAGGCCACAAGGATGGCTATATAATGGTAGAATAGCGAAAGAGTGAAAAATTGGGAGGAATAATCCAATTTACCACACTGATATAAATCAGCACATATTTGTAAATTTCTTCAAATACTCATAAAAACAACAAAACTCAAGGAAACGGCATTAACAATGTGATGACATTTTCTTGTTTATTCCAAATCACAGCTCAAATGTTAATACTGCTATGATGCATGTTCTTTAGAATATGACTTTACCACCATCTGCCAGGTGATGACTCAAATGTCTTAGCCCAGTTCTGAATTTGAACTGCAAAGTCATCATTCATTTCATACAGTACAAGGTCTTTTGGCCTCTACTTGTCAGACACATGTCATTTATATATCAAGTCTGACTTTGTGCTTTCTCATTAGTCTACCTCAATTAAGGTAGCAATGAGATACTGTGCGACTCTTTGGTTATAATTATTTGATTATAAGATGATCCTTCTGATGATCTAGAACATGCCCCTGTGTTCCTGTCAGTGTCAGCTAATCATTAATAATGAGTTGGGCCAGGAAGCCCAAGGCCAATTACCTGGGCCCATACTACTTACGGCAAGCTCCTATAGACACTTTCCTTGACCAGAGCCAATGGTACCAGCCCTTGTGTTCTACAATTGCAAGACACACCTCAGTAACAACCATAAGGGGACTGTGGGGGTCCTGGAGGGTACACAGTATATCCAAGAGCCACATAGTGAGGGCATATGTAGAGAGGGAAGGAATGTGGACCTGGGGATTTGACTTTATTGATGTCCAAGTGTGGGTCCCTAGTGTCTTGGGTTCACTCTTTATTGGTGAATTTAGAATATAAGGGCGGGAACTGGGGTGTAAGAAGGAAAAAGCCGGGTGGCTCAAGCAGCCAGTTATCTAGGTGACGCAGAGCTTTCTTAAAAGGGACTTTCGTAGGTGGGGGCAACCTAACTTCTTCCCTTAGTTGTTTGGCTAGTAGCTGTGTCATACAGCTGGCAATATGTTTATTTGAGATGGACGTATTTGAAATGGATCCCTCAGCAATCAAAAGCTTAATGTCAAGCACTTATATTACAATCAAAAAAGCTTAATGTCAGGATATCGTGTTAAACATTTTCATGTTATTTTTGGTAGGAAAACACAAGCATTTTTCAATCTCGGCACTCATGTACTACCGAGAATATGGTCTGCAGATCCCCAAGCCGAGAACACTGATCTGAAGGGTTGTGGGGGGTTTAAATGACATGACATTGTTTAAAGAGCTTAACACAATACTGAGTAAGTGCTCAGTAATTTTCAGTTTCCTTCTCTTCCCTTTACACTTTATAGATTAGACTTTCATAGTCCACTGTGAGCATTAATTTGTTCAGCCTTCAGGTGGAACATCTGCATAAATCCAGCTTTGTGAATATTTTTAAACTGAGAGGTTTTCCATCTGTTTTGGAGTTATAGCAGTCCACATTATCCTCACTTGAGCTCTTAATGATATATGTGTGATGGAAACAAGACGTTTTAACGTGTAAGTATTCATTGCCCCCCCATTCCTGTCTGCAGATTCTACCCTTCCCCCACCACCTTAAGCAGGTCTTTCTTTGCCAGTCTAGTTCTTGGTGTTTTTGTAATGCAAAATTAGAAGACAGGGAGAGCAACTGGGCCAGAGCTGTGTGAAGAAATGGGAAAGGATATTTGCTTTCTGGGTCAGCCCTGGGTTCTTTCTTATGGAGAAATCAGGTAATGAGCAAAGCAGAAATGAAACCATAAAAAGTTCAATTCTAAATTGATCTAAATAAGAAAGAGATTGAGGTGGAGGCAAGAGGAAGAAGACAGAAAAGCCATAAAAGGTGGGTGTCAGGGGAATTGGGGGATTGTAAGAAGATTCTGGAACAAATACGGAGTATGAAAGAAGTGTGGAAGAGAGATGATATTTTTAAAAGTATTGTTGTGGGTTATGGCACAGATCTCCCTAACAGTTCTTGAGAAATGCACATAAAATATTAAATGTCTTTTAATTTATATTGGGCTGCTGGAGTATATTTCATCAAATGGAATGCAATTGATTCATCTGAACTCAATACACACACACATATACACACTTTATATTTGGATCATATGCAGTCCTTCTTTAACTAAACAGCCAGCATCCGGATTACATATTCTTTAAACTCAGCCAGGGTCTCTACCTGATCTTTTGCCCACCCAACCCGGGCCACCACCTCCTCCTTCCAGACTGTGGGAGAAAGAAATACACTTCTATTATATTTGAACCAATGATTCATGAAACTATCGGTTATTGCAGCTTGACCTATACCATAATCAATACATTTAGAATATGTTGCTTTCAGCTTAAGGAATTATTGATTAATGGGTAATGTAACTTATACACCACTCTCTGTATTATGCAAACAATCCAATGTAGTAAAAAATTTCAATCATCAGAGGAGTGCCATTCACTGGTATGAAAATCCTTCTCTTTCTGTACAATGTTGTGATTGATTAAAGTTCAGATTTATAAAACTAGAGCAAACGATTGTAGTGAGCCAGCTGATAGATGTACATTCTTTTTTTTTTTTTTTTTTTTTAGACAGAGAGAGAGACAGCCAGCGAGAGAGGGAACACAGGCAAGGGCAGTGGGAGAGGAAGAAGTAGGCTCCCAGCGGAGGAGCCTGATGTGGGGCTCGATCCCAGGACTCTGGGATCATGCCCTGAGCCGAAGGCAGACGCTTAACGACTGTGCCACCCAGGCGCCCCTGATAGATGTACATTCTTATAGCATTATTCACTCATTTATTAAAAATGTTGAATGATTTCCAGTGTCCAGTCCAGCACACAAGGAGCATGGAAATCCTCTCCTATCCACCCCAAAAACCCCGAATGAACTGAAATCAACAACAATTCTGGAATTCATTAGGGAACTGAGGTCACAGGGCAAACTTCTGCCCCCAAAATTATAGAGACAGGTGAATCCCACCAGGAAAAACTTCCTAGAGACCCAGCAATGGGGTAGGAAACCTAAATTGTAATTGACAAATTGCTGGAGGCTCTGTGTGGACAAGTTTGAGAATTAAAAACTCCAGAGTGGGATCGGGCCCTGGGAAGGTGGGGAGCACTTTTATGAACTTTACCTCCAAGAGCCCTACCAGGTTCTCCTAGCAAATATCAGAGAAAACTCCCCTCTTGTGTCTGGCAGAGAAACCTAAAAAGTATTGAATGCTTACTATGTAAGGTACCAGGCAATGTATTTGTTGGAATTACAGTGGTGTTAAACAAAAGCTCTCCCTTTGTGGAGCTTTTTTTTTTTTTTTTTAATGTATTTATTTGAGAGAGAGAAAGTGTACAAGAGAGGGGAGGGGCTGATGGAGATGGAGAGGGAGAGAATTTCAAGCAAATTCTGTGCTGAGCATGGAGCCTGACGTGGGCTCAGTCTCAAGGCCTTGAGATCATGACTTGAGCTGAAACCAAGAGTTGGAAGCTCAGCCAATTGAGCCATTCAGGCACCCTCCGTTTGTGGAGTTTATATGCTAGTAAAGAAATAGGACAAAAGGGGCGCCTGGGTGGCACAGCGGTTGGGTGTCTGCCTTCGGCTCAGGGCATGATCCTAACGTTATGGGATCCAGCCCCGCATCAGGCTCCTCTGCTGGGAGCCTGCTTCTTCCTCTCCCACTCCCCCTGCTTGTGTTCCCTCTCTCGCTGGCTGTCTCTATCTCTGTCAAATAAATAAATAAAACCTAAAAAAAAAAAAAAGAAACAGGACAATAAACAACATAATTTCAATTAGTGATAAGTAGTATGAAGAAAACACGGTAAAGCAAGGCCTGGAAAGTAATGGAGGAGGAAGGTGTAGCTATTTCAGATAGGGGGTCAGGGAAGATCTCCCTTCAGAGGTGAGCTGAGGTCTGAATGGGTTAGAACCTCGCTTTGTAAAAGCAGAGAGATCTATATTCAGTCCACTCACACTTTTCTTCCTGACCTTCTAGACATGCTTGGACACCAAAGATCCCAGAGAGAAGCTGACAGAAACAGCCTGACCTCCAATGTATCAGTAAGGTCAACTGCTTGATCTCTGATCCTAAGATTATTACAGGGAAATGTTTGATGATGAAAAGAAAGTCATCAAATTCCTGGATGAGGCATGCCATAGGTCTGTTCCCCCCAAAACCTGTCAATCTTTCAGAGAAGCCCTTCTGGATTTTGTGAACGATTTGTTGAGACTACTTTTCATGGGCAAATTAATTAGTTACAGTGTAAAAAATGTTCTGTGATTGGTTAATACAACCCCCATTTATTTGACTAATATAACTTTATTTCTATTGCTAATCAAATATACTATTTCCAGCTGGTTAAATGTAGTGTCTGTAGTAATTTTTATTTTAGAAATTGGGCTTTCAATCAGGACCCTTTGTGCCTATTTTAACATTGTTTCTATTGAAAAGTCAGATTCAAATGATATCAAACTGTATCACTTGGACAAACAATGCTGTTTCCAGAAAAAGCTGGATTCTGTATATAATAATTTCTAAACTGAAAACAATGGTTTTCACATTCTTTCCGAGCAGTGCAAGTTCTATGTGTAAAACATAAATTCAGGGCTGTTCTCAGTGAAGCGCAATGAGAGATCAGCACCTGCCTTCCCCTACCCCCATTTATCCAGAAAGTAACACTCGTTTTTTATACAGCTGTTTACATTCCAAAACCAGAGAAGAGGGTACTTGAAAAGCCTAGAGTAATGGTTTACAAACTGTGCCCCCAGAAGTAGCTATGTGGAGTTGCCTTGGGAGGTGGGTAGAAAGCAGACAGAAAAGGAGAGGCAGGCACAGAGGCTGGCACTGAAGGCATGAGAAGTGGTGACTGCAGGATTTTGGGCCCATATTTGTCAAGAAAGACAGGCTATGTTGTGATGGCATATGATCTCCATGGCATCATACCACAAAAGTTTATCTCTCTCCCCACAAACACCAGTGTAGGGCAAAAGGCCTTCTCATTTCCTCTGGTAAGTCTGGGGTCCAGCTGTCATCATGGTTGATGCTACTATATCAATATACGGACTCCACTGTTGCTGTAACAGGAAGAAAGAAACAGAGGGTCCACAGGGGCCTTAGGGCCAGTTAAGTGACATGTTTCATCGGCAGGAATGCCGTCACATGGTCTCAACCTAACTTCAAAGGAATCTGGAAAACATAAGCAAGCCCCCGGAATATAGAGGGAGCACAAAATATTTCTGCCACAGGCCCTACGCTGCTTTGATGAGAGCAGCTATCTATTTATTTACTTACGTATAATGTTTCCAAGGGATATTTAACCTGAAGAACACGTTTTCTGGCTTAAAAAAATATATGAAGGCACTGATCCAAAAATAGGAATGATTATTTCAAATCTAAGATTGCCTCATTGTGGTATGCTTCTGAGAATATAAAACATTTATGGTTGACCAAGTTCAGGAAGAGTGTTGATTGACTGATGAACTGACTTGTCGGAATCAACAAAAAAAGGACATCCTCCCATATAGATGTTGAGCTTCTATTCTAGAACAATAGTTCCAGAACAGGGCATGAAGTATTGGCACCCACCATTCATTCCATCTTTTTTTCTAGTTGGCCTTCTCAGGCTACAGAGACTAGAAACTTAAGACCTACATTTTCCAGACTACTTCGCAGCTTGGATTCTGAATGTGATTTAGATTTGACAAATCAGATGCACTCTGCATGAGATTTGGCATGTGGAAGTAAAGCAGAGGCCTTACCTCTGCAGTTTTGCCATTTCTTCTGACGGGCCTCCTCCCAGTGACATTTGAAGTTTATCACGCCACCCTCAGCAGATATTCCAAGTGTCCACACATAAGTTCCATGGGTCCAGTGTGTCCAGAGGCACCATGCAGGACCTTGATGCTGTTGGTGTGAATCAGAGTTCTGGAGCCAGCAAAAGTGGTGGCTTTTTGATTGTGGCAATTCCTGACTATGACACAGAGCTGGTGGTGTTCTGGACCTAGGAGCTCCCTGGTCAGGGACGAGATGCAAGCTCTTTTGGTGGTCCTGCTTTAAAGTGAACTTGGAGAGTCATTTCTTAAAAATCTGCGTAGAATTTACTTATTGAGCACCTCTCCTGCCCACTCTTCAGCTCTTAATGATTTTCTATGTCATTTAATTCCTTCCTGATTAAACAAGCTAGAGTAGATTCTGTTTACATCAATTAAGTCCTGACTGATACAAGACCCAAATGTGGAACAATTATAAATCTTATCTTAATGAAATAAAGAAAAAGATAGTACCATGTGGGAACATTTTAGTAACTTATTCAAACAGTCTCCCTAATGTCCTGTACGAGGATAAGTGCAATTCTCACTCAAATCCTATTTTCTTAGCATTTTGTAAGCACTACTGGTTTTTATAAATGAGCTAAAACTTGGGGCACCTGGGTGGCTCAGACAGTTAAGTGTCTGCCTTTAGCTCAGGTCGTGATCTCCAGTCCTGGGATGGAGCCCCATGTAGGGCTTATAGCTCAGCAAGGAGTCTGCTTTTCCCTCTGCCTTTCCCCCCTCTGCTTCTCTTCCTTCTGCCTCTCACCCTATGCTCCTGCTCTATCCCTTTCTTTCTTAAATAAAATCTTTAAAAATAAATAAATAAATGAGCTAAAAATTGACTAAGGATGAGAAAGGAGGGGAAAATAGCCTAAAAAAAGTAACAGAAACTGCAGGTTATCCTTACTTTTCTTTCATAGCAGGGCTCAGCAAACATTTTCTGTAAAGGGCCAGACAGAAAATATTTTAGGTTTTGTGGCCCATATGCTCTCTTTCACAGTTACTCAGCTCTGCCATTGCAGTGTGAAAGGAGCAAAAGACATTATGTAAATGAATGGGTGTGGTTATGGCCTAATAAAACTTTATTTACAAAAATAGGCAGCAGCCAGATTTGACTTGCAGGTCATTAGTTTGCCAATCCTTCTTCCATAGTAATAGTATCCTAAATTTTATAGATGTACACCACGGCTACTTGGAATAAAGACTGCATTTCTCAGCCTTCCTTGCGGCTAAGGGTGGTCATGTGATTAAATATGATGAGAGGGATACAAAAAGTAGTGTGGGGGTGGAAGAAGCATGCATTTCTGTCTCCTGTTCTCCCTTTCTGCTGACGGGAATGTGGTCACAACGGCTAAAAACTTCAGCAGCCGTCTTGGACCAGATAATAATCTCAGGACAGAAAGCCATGCCTTACAAAAATTGACAAGGTAAGAAACAACAATTGTTGGAGAGGATGTGGAGAAAGGGGATCCCTCCTACATTGTTGGTGGGAATGCAAGTTGGTACAGCCACTCTGGAAAACAGTGTGGAGGTCCCTTAAAAAGTTAAAAATTGAGCTACCCTATGACCCAGCCATTGCACTACTGGGTATTTACCCCAAAGATACAGACGTAGTGAAGAGAAGGGACATATGCACCCCAATGTTCATAGCAGCATTGTCCACAATAGCTAAATCGTGGAAGGAACCGAGATGCCCTTCAACAGGTGACTGGATTAAGAAGTTGTGGTTCATATATACAATGGAATATTACTCAGCTATCAGAAAGAACGAGTTCTCAACATTTGCTGCAACATGGACGGCACTGGAGGAGATAATGCTAAGTGAAATAAGTCAAGTAGAGAAAGACAATTATCATACGATTTCTCTCATCTATGGAACATAAGAACTAGGAAGATCAGTAGGGGAAGAAAGGGATAAAGAAAGGGGGGGTAATCGAAGGGGGAATGAAGCATGAGAGATTATGGACTCTGAGAAACAAACTGAGGGCTTCAGAGGGGAGGGGGATAGGGGAATGGGATAGGCTGGTGATGGGTAGTAAGGAGGGCACGTATTGTATGGTGCACTGGGTGTTATACGCAACTAATGAATCATCGAACTTTACATCAGAAACTAGGGATATACTGTATGGTGACTAACATAATATAATAAAAAAAATAAAAAAAAAAAGAAAGAAAGCCATGCCTTACAGAATTAACAAGA
The DNA here is from genome assembly GCF_023065955.2 of Ursus arctos. Classification (NCBI taxonomy): domain Eukaryota; kingdom Metazoa; phylum Chordata; class Mammalia; order Carnivora; family Ursidae; genus Ursus; species Ursus arctos. The sequence goes on from NW_026622986.1 coordinate 10,562,445, forward strand.
CAGAAAGTGACTAGATCCTTGACATCTTGGAATGTCAGGTAGACTCTTGAATATATAAGAAAGAGGTAAACCATTACCTAGTTTAAACCACTTTGATTTGGGGTTTTTTTTCTGTTAATCACAAAACAATCCTAACAGATCAGGCAAGAATTCAAAAAGCACAGTAAATAAATAAGGAGCTGCTCAATAAATAATTTTTATTAAAATAATAAATGACCATGAATTGAAGTCGCCACTACATGAAATGCGGCTATCAGGGGTTGGCTCAAACTATCTAAATGTCAACTTTTTTTTTTTTTTTTTTTTTGAGAAAGAGAGAGTGAGCACAGGCAAGAAGGGTGAGGGTAGTGACAGGGGAGGGGGCAGGGCAGAAGGAGAGAGACAATCTAAGCAGACTCCATGCTCAGGGTGTAGCCCAACACAGGGCTCAACCACAACCCTAAGATCATGACCTGAGCCAAAATCAAGGGTCGGGCGCTCAACCAACTGAGCCACCCAGGCGCCCCAATCTAAATGTTAATATTAATTACAAAATGTAAAAATGTATTTAGTTTTTGGTATTTGTAATACCACATTTTTATATATGAACTTTCTTTGTAGAAAGTAATTTCATATATTCATGATATGAAATGGAGAAAAATTAATTTCATCAAAAGGGAGTAAAACAAGTCTAAATCTAGTTATAAAGTGTAAGTTAAAAATTCATAACTGAAACATTCACCAATTACAGTATAAGCTGCCATTACATATAGTATTTATATTTATATCACAGTTTAGTCACTGTGCTACAGAAATAGCTTCCTTAATTAGTTTTTACAAATATTTCTCTATGCCAATAATACCATTAAAATTGTTTTTCCATCTCTATCCATCTCCTCACGACTTCCTATAAAGAGAGTATCTCATTGGGTACTATTTGTCTTTCTAGGTTAAGAAAAAACAGTCTGAAGTAAGCTCTAACTACGCTCTTTACAACCTTGCTATTCAACGTGTGGTCCTTAAAAAAAAACAAAACAAAAGCAAACAAACAAGAGAGAAAAAGAGACCCATAAATATAGAAAACAAACTGGTGGTTGCCAGAGGAGAGGGCAGTGGGGGATGGGCAAAATGGGTGAAGGGGAGTGGGGGGTATAGGCTTCCGGTTACGGAATGAATAAATCACAGGAATGAAAGTTAGAGCATAGGGAATATAGTCGGTGGGATTGTAATAGTGTTGTGTGGTGACAGATGGTAGTTACTCTTGTGGTAAGCATGGAGTTGCGGAATCACTATGTTGTAACATATACAGTTGCGGAATCACTATGTTGTACACCTGAAAGTAATGTAACATTGTGTGTCTACTACACTTCAATTAAGCGAGCAAGCAAGCAAACAAGCAAGCGTATGGTCCTTGGACCATCAGCACCATAGCTAGTTAGGAATGCAGAATCCTGGGCCACACTACATCATAAGCTGATTTTTAATAAGATCCCCCAGGTGACTTTGTATGCATGTTCAAGTTTAAAATGCTGCTTTTTAATTCTTCTGCACTGACATCCAGTAGCAAATATCCTTTAACTTGTTAGCTCTTTCAATCTCAAAAAAATGCCAACAACCTAAGTAAAATACTTCAGTATTCCTAAACTACCCACCAAACACAATAACTCAGGTCAAATATCAGGAAAACAGAAAAAGAACTAAAATTAAAATATATGTCTCATAGGATCACATTCTTTCCCTTTTGTGATCTCAAAGCACTTCTTTTTACTAGAATGCGCCTAGGATTAGGCTTATCTCAGGTCTTGAGGACAAAGAATGAGATTTTAGTCATAAATCCTTAACAATAAGATGCCATATCTGTAAAGCCATTTGGCGATCCTACAGAGTCTATTAAACTCTGATAATTAAACTAGTGGTTTCATTTCTTGAAGCATCAATGTATTAAGATCCTGATACATAGGCTATTGTATAATACTATTTTCACTACAAATACGTCAGTTTCATGAGTGCTATAAATGAAAGAATTTAAATCTTGTATTTTTTTAGTACTGGCTAACATTCCCAAATGTATGCTTTAGGGATTCAGAGGAGAGCACAGATGTAACTAAAGGTTTAAAAGTAAAAACTTTGAAGAAAAGTTAAAAGCTTCTAGAATTAGAATACTTAAAGGAAATTGAAAAATAATCTTCTAACCTTTGTCAAAGAATGGTTTCTGGCTGTTCACAATCTCTAGCATCCAGAAAAAAAATTAGTTCCATATAAAGGATGAGAATTTCGGTAAGGCATAAAATTAATAATGGAATATCTCTTTCTTTGAGAGTATTTAAAAATATATTGGGTAGAATCCCATCATGATCTAATTGTGGCCTTGACTAGATGCGGAAAGATAGATTCTGTAACTCCTCAAGGTCTTTTTCAAGTTAACATTCAATGAATAGTCTCTGTATAAATAAAATTCCATAGTGAAAATCAACTCAAGCACCTTGTACCTTCCGCCATTCCATTTTCTAAGCTTTGGCTGAAATATTCCGAAATACTGGCAGCTATATTACCTCTTCTGAAGAAAAAATAAGTAGTAATAAGATTCTTGATCCCTTTCATACTGGCAGTTTTAAAGACTTTTAGTGCATTCCTGATACTTCTTTGAATTCATATTCTTATGTACGTAATAAGTTCTTTTCCTGCCAGTTTGACATATCAATTCATGTCTGAATTAAAGGCCTTATTAAACGTCTGAGTCAAAAACAGGAAGATTCATTACAGACTGTTGCCGAATCCCATGCAGTTTCTATCTGGCAACTATAGGGTGACCAACCATCCCGTTTTGCCTGGGATGGAGTGTTTCCCGGGACGGGACTTTCAGTGCTGAAGGCAAGGCAGTTGGTAACTCTATAATTTAATAATACATCTTCCTGTGTGTGTGTGCATCGGTACATCCTCATTTGCACCTGCTCATACACATTCATCATTTTCATATTCTTCTGGGTTTAACTTCACTTTAGAAGACAGAATAACAAGCAAATACATATATACTTCTTTTCAATGTATGGGCTATGCAATGACTGTGCCATGAAGCCAGTAGTTGGCTGTTTATCAACTCATTTTTAGAAAGGGTAAGAAAAGAATCTGAAGTTCAATATCTGTATTGTGAAAGAAAAAAGAAAAATTCCCCGAATAGAGACATCTTATCTTGACTATGGTACAAGTGAACAGTTATTGAAATGGTGCTTCCCTTTCGGCCTTGGTAAATCCATTTTTCCAAGAGTGAGTTCATTTTCATCTTGCAAGGCTGACAGACTGAACTTCACACACTGCAACGGGTGGAGGGCATTCTCTGAGCCAGGTGGCTCGTCATGTGTAACGAAAGGGATTTCACCATCTTGTCAATCTCATTTTTTCAAAATATTCATAAAATGGTAGATTTGGCTGTATCTGTTTCTTTTAAATAGCACTGCAGTGTGAAACAACTGATGCTGAATTATTCAACTTAAAACTTTTTAGACCAAAAAATGTTTCGAGAATATAGGAACATTGATTGAATCAATGAAAATCCATGAATCGAGAATGATACTTAAAAAAAAAAAAAAGCCCTCCCCCCAGATGTCATCATATGAGGCAGTTATTAGTAAGTTTTTCCTCTAATAGGGAATATTAAACGTTTATTCTGCTGTTCCAGTTAGACTATATTACAGAGTAACCAAAACAAAACAAAACCCCACTTGATGAGGGAAAGCTCTATCTCATAGAAGAATGTCACAAACTAAGAGAAAAGGAAGGACTGAATTAGATTTTAATCATTGTTGATCCCTAATGAGATTATTGACCCAGGCAAGGATTGTCAAGTAGTGTTAAAAGCATTAGGTGCATGATTTATGAGGAATCTGACTTTCACAGAGTGCCAAAGTAATACCACAAAGATTTCTTTCTAGTCACAGGAAAAAAACATAAGTGTACGTTCGTCGGGGGATCAGATTTTCATCACCCGAATCCAGTGCACAAATTTAGCCCCATGAATGGTGGAGCCATCAAATATTATGTCACCTGATGTGACACAATAAACTACAAACCATCACCTACGGCATATCCTAGCCAAAATGTTTAACATGAATCCAGCAAAAGTTCAGACCTAACTTTCAGCATAAGAAAATAGTGTGGAGAGGGGAAGTTCAATGATAGCACCGAAGGCACCCAGACAAAATTAAGATGAATCATTCTGTTAGGATCCTTGGTCTGGTCTATTCAACAAGTCAGTGTACAATGGGGAAAAAAATTAAGGATGATGCTAGAATAGAAGAAAACTGAGAGCCATAAAAACTAGATTCAATATGTAGGACTAACTAGCTCTAAAGGGTAACATGAGGCTAAGTGAGAAAATCTAATTGGGGATAGACTATTAGATAAGATTAAAATTTGACTCATAAAGGGAAAGATCATTGGAAAATCAGGACACAAAACAACTTGCAAAGTATTATCTCATTTTAATAAAAATACATCCATAAGTATAAAGTATCTGAAAGCAAATCAAAAAGATATAAAAGATAATCTCCAGTACTAGGAATATAGTGCTTTTCTTTTCTTAATTTTTGCTTATCTAAATTTTCTAGCTTTCTCAAGGAACTTATGCAGTGTTTGTAACCATAAGACATTTATTTATTAAAAAACTATAAGGATTATGCACTGAAGGTAGGAGTGCCATGATTCAATGCCCTTAGAGTTTTAGACTGTTCTGGTACAGAGCACTGATAACTGCAAAAGTTTTCGATGACTTTAAGCAGAGAACCTTTAATCCTAGGTAAGGACTATCGGTGAAGATTTGCTTATCTTCCTTTTGTTTATTGCTGATAATATGTCTTCTGAGCATAAGAAAGTGATTCTGTTTTAAAGGAAGGAAGGAATTAAAAAAAAAAGCAGAAGGGCAATGAGAGGAAATTTGTGAAGAGGGGGACAGTGAAGGACAGAGGTGAGAAATGAAAGAGGAAGCACTTGATATCTATTTTCAAGTACTATGATACACACATGAATGAAGCGTCCTCTGCAGCCCCTACCACTTCACCTAGCTAACTTCCTAGCATTGCTTTGGGAAGCCTTATGTCTTCCCAAGTCTGTGCACAGCTGTCTTAGCCCTATAAACAATCTCAGTACACTATATTCACTACCTACCCACTCACCTCTTTCTCTCTAGACTGAGAGTAAGGGGCTGATTTTTGAAAACACAGACTCATTCAGAGGAAGCCCTCCAAGAAAACACAAACTAATATTTATAATGGTCCAAGACAATGCCCCAGCCACTAATACTACATCTCTATATGTCACAGAAATTAAAGAAACACATTCTGAAGTGAATGATACCCAAAACAACCAGACAGAGAATTCCTGCCAAGAAGGCTGTAGACTTCAGGAAATCAATGTTCCATGAGATCAGCTGATGATTCCAGAGATTCTAGCCTCTGCTCTGTTTGCAGATTGAAGATTGCAGAGGGCACCTTCAGCGGGAGGGAGGTCTGCCCCCTGAGTGTGTAGCATGCAGCCCCCAGGCACCCTCCAGTACCTACCTGCTCCATTTTACTGGGAAGCCAGAGTTGAGTCATAATCATAGGTCCAGGGCCAGACCTGCATTTCAACTCCTCGGGTCCACAAATGAAGTCCCCAAACTTGCCAGACTCCTGGTTCTATTATTTAGTAGCTATATGACCTCGAATGTAGAGTCCTCATCCATAAAAGCCTGATACTAGGACTGTGCCCAGGACATTGTGTGAGTAAGAAATGAAGTGATTCACATAAAACCCTGGACAGTGCCTGGCACGGAAGAGTTCCGTAATTTATCAGCTCTTGCTACTGTTACTACTGTCTCTCGCAGTGAAGGACTCCACTACACACTCAGTTACTCAGGGCTGAGAGTCATCCCAGAGGCCTCCCCGCCCCTCCCACAGTGAATTGGTGATACCCACAATTAGCATTTATGACTGCTCCATTTTTACAGGATACAAATGAAGGCAGTGGGCATAAAATACAGGCCTCTCGGTATCTACCCTTCACCCATTTCTTGGCAGGCTCATGATTTTCACCATTTCCCTTCCACCTCTGAAACTGTAGCTTAAAGCCACGGTCATTTGTTTATCTTCTTGAGGATAGGACTTTCAATGGAAGTCTACCTTCCTGTTATTTTAAAACAAAAAACATAAAACACTCTTCATCTGCCCCCTTCAGGTAAAGATGACATTTAACAATAATTGAGAAAGTAACTGCTTTCCAAAAGACACTCGTGATTTAGAAACCTACCCACCATTGTGTGATTTTGTTCCTGAAAACAGGAGCCTATTGAAACGCCTATCATACTTGAAAAACTTGAAAAAGGAATTTTCACATCTATTTAAAAATCTCTCAAAGAGCTTCAGTGAATTATTAAAGTCAGTTCTTGAAAATAAAAATGTAACGTGATTAATTTACAAGAACTGATTGATATCAAAGAAGACTTGTAAGCATAATTTAAAGCAAACTCTTTCTATAATACGTGGATGGGCTAAAAACAAATGGTAAATACAGTCAGAAATCGACCTGTTCTGTGTGAACCTGTCTTGTCTTGAAGTATCTTTTTTTAGAGATAACATGGCAAACAAGTCTCTGATTAACCTGAACTTGAGTCCCAACCTTTAAATTATTATTAAGCCAAGATTTTTTTAAAGTATGAGGCAATTCAGGGGCGCCTGGGTGGCACAGCAGTTAAGCGTCTGCCTTCGGCTCAGGGCGTGATCCCGGCGTTATGGGATCGAGCCCCACATCAGGCTCCTCTGCTATGAGCCTGCTTCTTCCTCTCCCACTTCCCCCTTGTGTTCCCTCTCTCGCTGGCTGTCTCTATCTCTGTTGAATAAATAAATAAAATCTTTAAAAAAAAAATAAAAAAAATAAAGTATGAAGCAATTCAAATTATAATGCTTTCACTAAAAATAGCCTGGTGATCATATTAATAAATATTTATTTATTAACAATTATATTTTGCTGGAAGCTAAAATAGATTTTTGTATCACTGAGAGATAAAACAGTTATTTTAAAATATTGTTTACCTTGGCCTTTTAAAAAAAATTTCTGTTTTTTTGTGTTTTACAATTTACATGATATAGCAGCACAATAGTGCACATACACTATTTACAAATAAATGATTATATATCAGAGACACCTGCCCAAAATATTTTTACTAATCAAGGTGTATAATTTAAAAAGCGTAAGCACCATTGCCCTAGATCATTTTTTTCTCGAAGCATGGTTTGAGAAACATCTATGTCAGCATCACCATGCGGCCTAAGCCCAGAAAACCTGACTTTCAGCATGTACAGTTGGGATCTGGAATGAGCATTTTTAAGAAGCACCCCTGCTTAAGGGAGTTCATAGGCTACATGTTGAAAAACATGGTGTTGAAGGAAATAAAAAGCATTTTCTGGAGCTCACGATTGCCGGTGAATAAGGCAAGTGGTAGCCAGAGGCAGTGCCCAGAATCAGCTATCTCCTCGTTCATCTTTAGGGAAATAATTTGCAAAGCTGCCTTCTGCTCAAGTGCATTATCCTCCGACCCTCAGTGATGACATTATTCCCTAAAGGATGGCTCTGTAATAATCGCCCCTGCTAAAAATGTATGTTTCTCTGGCAGGGCTTTAAAAATGACCCTGCTTTCTGTCACTTCAGGTGTTGTCCTATGTGTTAATCATTGTAGGTCATCAGAGGATACACTGGTGGAAAGGCTTCGGTAAGTGTGATTTCATTTTGATTCATTAGAGGGCCCAAGTTTAATAAAGCAAAAAAAGATAAGTAAATAAGCAAGTATATAAATAAGTACGTAAAAATTGAAAAGCACTCGAAACAACCAATATCACCCTTAGACCGAGGCAAAAGGCCACTGCCCAGAACCTTTCTTTTAAAGGTCCTCCATCACACACATGCGTGCAGGTAACTGTACTAAAGAACACAGGGAGCCTCTGTTGTATAGGACTTAGCACTCACTAGAACACAGCGCAATTTCAAACCCAAAAATCTGCCGTCATGACCAACACCATTCAGGGCCCATAGAATTGCTTCTACACATCGTTTGCTGTACGTCCTCAAAGCAAAAGGTGATCACATTCCAAAATTGTAAAGGTTTGGGTTATCCTTCTAAGAACATTGGAGTCGAGCATTGCTTCTGAGCAGGGAGAAAAGACAAATTAATCACCTCAGCCAATCCCATGAATGCAATCTAGCCTTACCTCGCGCGGTGTTTGTTTTCCAGGAATGCCTGGTATCGTTTTCTTGCTTTTCCAGTACATGGTTCTGCAGGTATTCAATGTTTAGCAAACCTTCGCAATGGTTGCACCTGGCAGCGAAAGAACATTTTGCAATATTAAACAATTCATATCACTCAAAGATTGGTAAGTGTGTAGATCTAGTCAAATCATTCACGAAATCACATACCAGTGCTTTACACTGACAACCAGCTGTGCCTTGAACACTAGCATTAAAAAATAATTTCATTCATATAAAATATTCTAAATTAATTTTTCAAAATATTAAATAAAATTTCAGCTTTATTTAAAACCCTATATTCAATAATTGTTCATTTTTCTTTTCTATTTGAATGTTATATATGTATTTTAGAATAAAAATAGCACTTCATAATAATATATATTTAAATAAATTTAACTAAACTTTTCTGTATTTTAATGTGCGTTCTTGATGAAAACATATTCATATGCTTCATATATTCAATCGAGTTTGGACACTTTTGGTAGAATTACACTTTATTTGAATTCTTTTGGGACACAAATTATGAGAGAATATTCATTATGATAATACAGTGATTTTTACTGACATGAAGACCAGAAAAATAAATTTAATTAAATAAATACACAATAAATTACGAATTATGTCTCTTTCATCATTGCCAGCCCAACAACCAAACATCCAGACATGTGCAGTAACAATTAAACCAACTTGTCTTTGATATTTTCCCAAAAAAAATCATAACTTTACATAGTTTTCCAGTTTTCCTGATGATAGTACAGCTGTCAAGGTAGAGGGATGTGACATATTTTATTTAACAGTGGTTTAGCTTGATTTGTAACTTTTAAATATTTAGACATATGGTGTGTAGGCGTTCATTTGTACTCTCGCCTTGGACTACACAAATGTTAGAGGCAGGCCTAAAAACTATCACAAATGAAAACAAGACAAAACAAAACAAAACAGACAAAACAGCAAGAAGAAGCTCACGATGTTGTAAGAGCCACTATCATCTCTGCAGGCTTCTCAGTCAAAGCTACTGGTTTTCACCCCACTTGAGATATGCCACTTACAATCGTGCTGTGTCTACTCCTGTAACAAAGCAACGATTCCAAATTGCTGGGGCTGTTCCAAACCATGTTGTTTTTTTTCATTGCTGAATCACTTCACTGCCTGGTAAGAAGAATGTTCTCCAGATTTAGAGAACCCACAGAAGAGTCAGCACTTACTGGCTTTTGAGTGTGAACACACACATGAAAATGAACAGGAAGTACAGCCTTTCACCCTGATGTCGGAGCTGTGGGAAGTCGTCACATTCTAGGTGACGCTGCGATTCCACCTGCTCCCCACCTTTTTCCTAAAAAGGTCACTTACAGAGAGAGAAGCAAACACATTGACATGGAATTTTCTGCTGTTACGTGGGGAGCCAAAAGTGTGCAACTACGTATTTAGTTGTGCTTACAGTTACTCAGTCAAGTATTTACAGTTCTTCCTCTCTACCCTTCCTAGGTACCTTCAACGAGGCGGTTATAGTTACGTGATTCAGCACACAAGCTCTGGCACCTGCCTGACTGCATTCAAATCCTGGCTCCACCAGCCATCAACTTGTGACTTAGGGCAATTCTATGCCTACGTGTCCTCTTCTACAAAACGGGCACTAATGGTTACTTACCCCAAAGGGTGGCTGTGAGAATCACATGAGTTAAGTGCCTAGAATAGTACATGGGCGTGTAGTTGAGTGCTGTATGCGTATTATGTAATTTTTTTTTTTAAATCCGTAATGATATCCCCATTTATAAGAGTCCAGAAGAGCCGTATGAGGACATTCTGTCTTGAGCTGACTGCTACTGCGGGTCCAAGAAAAAAATTGTGACATTTGACTATTGCAAGACTTCTCTTATTCTAGACTTTGGGCTATTTAAACTGCACAATTCACTGGCATAAACACCTTTTTTCCTTTTCCCTTTCTTGTAGAGCTCCCACTCCCTTCCAAACAGGGTTTGTGATAGCCGATGGCATCAAAGCACACTTAGCAAAGATCAATGAATATCAAAGCAAACGGATGGCTGATCAATGACTTAGGATCACTGCATAGTTCTAGGTGCAGACCTGACTGTGCCCCCACAAACAGTTGGCTACCAGGGGAGCTCTGTGGCCCAGATACTTGGGCAAGAATTGCTCCTCAAACTGAGGAGCAGTGGGGGCTTCTCTCTCCAAGCCACAAGAATTACCTCACTGCCACATATGACAAGTTTATTCACAAAACTCCTCTCCTCCAATCCCCCTCTCCCTTCAACAGTTTTCCAAAGGCGTATAAAGGTGGAGGGCCAGAAGCGGGTTGCAGGAAGGCCTGGACAAGGGAAAGAGGAAGGAAAGATCATAAGCTAACCCGTGTGTTTACTCTTGCCGTTTTTTTTTTTTCAATGGAAGCCCTAAAAATCTTTCTTGAAACCCAGAGGTTTTTGGCATAAAACTTGAAAAACTCTGATGTAAGAGGTGAAAATGCTGTTTTTCAATCAGGCTCAAATTTCTGAAATAATGATCTTTTTGCATGTTTTCGGGAAGGATGTTGGTAATATGGTTACAAAATTTTTAGCAGACACATAAAATGGCTCTTCTATTGTCTTCAAGCTCCCTCATGCATTTCTACAGATGATTTACAGATTTACTGGATTCAAGGAATCTTTATATCAGACACCTCAGAACGCTTTAGATGGGGTATGTTTGTTTTCCGGGGCTTTCTTAACAAGTTTGTAAGCTAGGCAAGGATCACGTCTTTTAAATCAAATTCGATGCAGTTCTTGGCACAGGATTTTGCATGCAGGTGTCCCATAAATATTTACTGTTGATTATTTAAAAAGAAAACAATGAAAAAAATAGTTTGAATTTTGTGGGGGTTTTGGGGAGAGGCAGGAGGAAGTGAGCCAAAAAACAGTAATCCTTATAATCACCATTTTCCATGACTTAAAAAAACATAAGCATCAAAACCCAAACACCGATACTGTGTCTAAAGGTATGTCAAAAAGGGGTTAAAATGAAAAAAGAACAGAATCAAAAATATTGTAAAAATAATTAGGCTAATTCTCTAAACACATGCAACACATTCTGAGGAGGAGAGAGGAGAAAGCATGCTTTCTTTATGTCCCCTTTCCAGTTCTCCTTGTTTGTGAAAGCCTCTAGTCATCTAAAAAGTGCTTTGCTTAAGCCCGCTGGTGGTAACTTTGTACAGGTGTGCACTATGGAAGGTATAGGCTAAGTTCCCTTGGCCAGGAAACCCCAAAATAAGGTGACTTCAAGAAGGAGAAGTCTATTTGTCTCTCATAAGAGTCCAGAGCTGAGTAGCCCAGGCCCAGGGGGCCAGCGAATACAACCTCCAGTCAAATCTAGCCTGCTGTCTGTTTCGTTTCTGAGGTAAGAACAGTTTGTACATATTCAAATGGCTGAAAAAAAGTCAGAGGAAGCATATTGTGTGGCACATGAAAATTACATAAAATTCAGTCTTCAATGTCCATTAAATAGTTGTATTGAAACACAGCAACACTCATTTATTGACTCATTCATAGTCAAGCATTATCTATGGCTGCTTTCACACTGCAATGGCAGAGTTGAATGCAGACTTTATGACCCATAAAACCTAAAACATTTACTGTCCAGCCCTTTCCAGAAAGAGTTAGCTGAGCCCAGGCCCAGAAGCTCTCGTCCATTTGAGGCCCCATGTTCCTTTCATCTTGTGGCTCTGCTGTTCTTTGTGTTGTTATCTGATCAATAGATGTGGGTCACTGCCACATCCGTGTTGCAGTCCTTGGTAACACGGAAGAGTTAAAGAGGAGGACAGCAATTTCTTTTTAAGCAGGTTAAGCAAAAGTTGAACACATCACTTTTGCTCACATGCATTCCCTTGATGAACTTATTCAAATATCCTACACAGAGGTGAAAACAGGATAAAAATGAAAGCAGGGAGGATGGATGGGGTGGGGGGTCAGCCAAAAGCTTGATACAGCATGCAGTACATACAGTAATTAAATCTAAAATTCTATTGAGTACCTGAAGTCCATTAGGTTCCAAACATCGAGTCATACTAGCTTGTGATCAAAAGTCTTCACTATAATTTAAATGGCCATGTTTTGATGTGCAAACAAATTGATTTTCAAGATAGAATAGTCTCCTGGGAGAAATTCTTGTATTTCAATGCACATTTGGAGGACAAAATGTTCTCCAGATTCCCCTCAGGATCCCAGTACATAGTATATTTTCATGTGTGTAATGGAGTAGAGACTCCGTGATTATTGGTGGCTACTAGAGATATTTTGGAATCAAGCAAAAAGATGAGGTACTAGTGCTCCAAGGTTACTTCAGGTCCTGTCTCAAGCTCTGTGAAGCAGAAAAAAAACATTAACCCACCTGGATCTCAGCTCTTCTGACTGTTTAGTATTTGTAGTTCTGTACTTTTACGTAGCTAATGTTTTGAGGAAATGGTGACAACAAAATATTTGCATTTTTGTCCAGAGTGAATTTGACTAGTATGCAATCAGATTGAAGGTTCTCATCTTGACTGGTTGCTTTGTGAAAAAAAAGTGATTCACTTTCCATAAAGAATTGAGCAAGGAAAAAAAGATGCATTTTACTTTTTCAAGTCATGGATGGCAGGGACTCATCCCTTTTACAAATAACTTTATATTGCTCGTGGTCAGTTACCAATTGGTTACGTGATGCGTTTGCAAAGCTCTGTGCAGCCGTACTCCACTCTGGAGAATATGGCTGCCTGAAACTGCTCTCCTGCTTCGAGCAGGACGGCGACAAAATAAACGGCAACTTCGCCCTAGAACAGTATTGAATTAGCGTTCTAAATTAGAACCATAACCAGGCCATGCATATTACTATTTCGATACTTGACATGCTCCGAAATTAGAAACAGAATAATATTGGAAGTCTTTGGAGCGCAAGATGGTTTTAAAATTTTGAAGATTAAATTTATTACAGTCTATTGGGTGTTTTGCAACATCTCTTAAAGCCTTCTTAGACCAACCTACACGTGGAAAGGAATTCGCCATGTATACCGGAAAAGTAATTTCAAATCAATGGGGGAAAACTCTTCATTAGACACCGTAGTAATAACTGGCTATTCAATTGAAGAGGGGAAAAAAAATCAAATTAGATTTCTACCTCACAACATATACAGATTAATTCCAAGAGGATTAAAGGGCCAAGTGAAAACAATTTTTTAAAAGCATTAGAAGAAAATACAAAAAAAAAAAAAAAAAGCCTTTGTAAGGAAGACACAAAACTCAGAATTCATAAAGGAAAATATAGACCTATTGACCTATATTCACTTTTAAACCTTCTGTAAGACAAAAACAAAATAGGCAAAAGGCAGACATCAGACCAGGTAACATATTTGCAGTATATAAAGCATATATACCATGGAAAAATGATTAATAAAGGAACTTTATAAAGTTAACAAGGCATCTGATAAAGATATAAGCAAGTTTCTTCAATTAAGAAATACAAATGGCTCATAAACAAATGAAAAGGTTCTCAAACAATAAGACATTATTTTACTCATTAGACTGGCAAACAGGAAATCCAAACATATGAAATGCTGTGTAGCATGTCAGCAAATGGGGACTTTGTGGGGGTACAGATTGGAGGGAAATTTGGAAATATCTATCAAAATTTTAAAATCATGTCCCCAACCCAGCAATTCTATGTCTGTGCAGCCATTCCTGGAAAAATGTTTACACATGTGCAGAAACAATCCTAAACAAGGGTGTTTAATGTTTATAATAGGGAAAACTGAAAAGGCACAAATAAGGATGGGGAATGGCTAAATGGATTATGGAGCAGTATGTAACAGTTCAAAATACGGAATTACATGTATATATCCTAATATGAAAGTTCTCTATGAAATTGAAGGAAAAAGCAAGTTTTAGTTTAATTCGGGGTGTCTGTGTGTGTGTACATTTATATGAGGGTATAAAGAATGGTCTCATCTATTTCAAAAGGTCATAAAACAAACTACGATGTTTTGTTTGCATTCACATATGTGAATGCAGTGAAAAAAAGACCCAAAGGCGACACATCAAATCAGCAGGGGCCACCTCTTGGTGGTTGCCTCCCAGGAACGTGATTGGCTGGAGTCACTTGTACTCTCCCCCTTGATTGTGAGTGATTTTATGGAGAAGACCCTCTCAGAGAGAATTTATCCTGCATTATTTATGCAATTAGAGTTAGATTACAAATAAAACACAAATGCCTTATGAGAAATTGGGAGGCCCCCGATTCTCCTGGTTCGCCCTCAATGTTTCTGCAGCTGTGGCTTTCACTACTTGTTCGGTTGTTCCACTTACAAACTTCGACATGTATCTCTACAAGTCACACTGGCCAAGTGTGAGGTGAACCTGCTATTTGTTCATAAATTTACTATTTTATAACATTTGGAAGGGAAGCGACAGTCATTCCCTGGCTTTGTAATTTATTTCATTGCCTATAAGTAATAACTAGAAAAGAGATTTTAAAAGCAATCCTTATTTTCAAAAACTTTAACCAATATTTGTTCTGAAATGTCAGGATCCTTGGTAAAATATCAAAATGTTTAAATAAAGGCTGCTTTTTTTATTAGAAAGTAAAAATTACTTATATTTATAACTACACTCTAGGTCTGATAGAATGAATTAAGATTTCTGCCAAATGTTCCTACTTAACATTTTTCTAGCTTTAGCAATAGCAACACGTTACTTTCACATTAAAAAAAATATATATCTTAATAATAGCATATGGCAAATTTGTAGAAAACTTAATATCTTCATTTCATAGTTTAGTAAATTCAGGCTAAACCAAGATCAAATTAACCAGAATTAAGATTAGGACTCAAATTTTCTGACTTCTGGCCTAAGCTGTTTTTTCTTCTCCCTGCATATGGCTATCTCCCACAAACTACACACTCTCTGAAATCTTGTGATGTTTTCTAAAACTTCAAGGTATACTTCTGAGGATTATAAAACAGCATTTCATATACTGAGATTATAATATAGCATTAGAAGCTCAGTAAAATTCATCTTCAGAAAAGGTGAAATTTAAGATAATGATAACTGTGTCTGAACTGTGGGTTAAAATAAAGAAGAAACTTTACTCTTGCAGAGAGGATGAAACTTGCAAAAATAAAATTTTGGTCTATCATAAAATACATGTCCATTTGTATAGTACAGAGGGATTCTCCATACTATTTCATTTTAAAATCCACCCTTCACTGCTTTTTTTTTATTTTAAAATGGATTCTAATTATTAAACTACAATCTAAAGTAATTCTGCATTACTTTTCCATTGACTTAAAACTAAGGTGTATGTTATTCCTATACCAAATAAAAAACGTTTTGCAGAAAGATTTTTTGCTGTGTATTTTATATCAGATTTTAAGAAAACAAATCTTACGTGAAAATATATCTCAAGTCAAAGTCCTGTAAATGCATTTTACAATTGTAAATGCAGTTAAGACTAAAACAGCATTTGTCCTATCCTAGCTTCTATTACAGCATACTGTTCCATGAGTCAGTATTGTACTATGAAATCGCAAGCAACTACACACATGCCTATTGCTTTACCCAGCACAGCTGACCAAAATACATGTCAGAGGGGCGTTTTACAGCTGATTTCATTATAATGTCTGGTGACCACCATCAGTCACAGAGACCATAGGAGAGAATCTGTCTCTTTCGTCCTCTGAATTACCAATTATCAATTCTTGTGAAATTTAGTGACTGCAAGTCTGTGGCTGAAATTTTATGATGTATCCCTGACTTTAAATCCCACAGCGTGGACTGCAGACTGATGTGGATATTGAATTCACACTACTGCAAGTCAAGTGCAGCGCCAAAGACAAAATGCAAACGCTCCAACCGCAAATTATACGATAAAGGAACACAAGGACATTGGGCAATGTGATCAAATGACAATATTTACCTGCCTAATGCGCAAAAACTTAAACCTTCGTCCTTTTCTACTTTAGATTGTGCCACTGCCCAGCTTGCCTTCGCGTATTTTGGGAGATAACATAATGGAAAATTCGAAGATGTGATTAGTCTTGGACATAATAGCTTTAATATACATAAATATTTAACCACTTCCAGGCCACATAAAAGGAAGATGCTGAGGTGGGCCCTTGCCCCAGAGCTGGCCTGCCACCTTGAAGAAGAAAAGAACAAATGATGCCACAACGTTCAGGTTTGGGAAAATCTACTTTCGCTCTTACTAAATGATAAAGGTGTAGCTGCGGCGGCAAGGCCCGCGGCGAGAACGCAGGCGGCTGGGTGCTCGGCGCCCTGAGGATCTTGAAGGCAGCAGAAGCTCTGAGGTTACAGCTGCACCTAAATCACAGCTTTCGCTACTCTCATTTTTGGGGTGATGGAGGAAAGGGAACTATCATCAATAAGAGAATCTGAGAGGCATTCTCTCTCCTTGCACTGTGTCCCAGCTCGGGATTCTTCCAAGTTCCATCCCCCTTCCTCCACGCAGCTCTCTGGCCCAGAGCTCGCCTTCTCTTCCCTACCTGGGTCACAGTGGGTTGGGCACCTGGGCTCGCCTCGCCTCAGCCTTGCCTCCCTCCACCCCTATGTCCCGCTGCGAGCGCAGCCTCTCCAGCGCTGGCCTCGGACGGTGAACGTGTGCCTGGATTTGAGACAGCCCGGACCCCAGAAGCCCAGTGATACCAGAAAAGAAGCTCCAGGGGCGCAAGCACATCCTGTAATATGCTCACGCGTTATAGGCACAAACCCGAGCTCTAACTTCACTCCCGCTAATCGCAAAGAAAATAAAGGGCGCGTCTCAATGCTCTCTCCTGCCTAGCCGCGTGGTTAAATTTCCGGCTCTCGGGCCAGCTAAGACGCGGGATTTGCGCCGCAGCCTCTCAAGTCCCAGAGCCGGAGCCAGGAGCTACTTGCGGCTTCTCCCATTTCTCCCCTAAGTGCGAAGGAAATAGCCCCTTTTGCTCTACGCCTGCGAGGCCGGCGGATCTGCAAGCCGGGCCCCGCTGGCGAGGACTCGGCGGGCCGGGGGGCTCCCCGGCGGCGCCTGCAGCGGCGGCTCGTCTGCGAGGGTTAACAGCAGTCCCCGAGGCCGGGAGGGTGCTGAGGCTTCCTCTCGCCGGCCCGGGAACGTGGATACCGCGCCCGCAGGATGTTCGCCGGCTGGGCCGGGCAGTCAAGAAACATGAGAAGGCCTTGGTATTCCTGTTCCCGGGCCGCGCGCGCCCGTCTGGGTAAATAAAGCCGAGACGACGGCGGTGGCTGCGGTGAGCGCGCTGGAGCCCGCGCCGAGAACATGCGGCGGGGATGGGAGTGCGCCTAGCCTCGACGCGGGAGAGCCAGCCGCCCTGCCGCCGGCCGCCGGCCCCACCGCCACAGGTACAGCCCTCGGGTCTCGGCGTCCCTACCCCGGGCCGCGGGCCGCGAGGCTCGCTCTTCCTCCGGAGCTGCTCGTTCCTTTTGCCCCGGGCGCCTCCGCTCTCCCCGCCCTTCCCCCACCCCTCTCCTAGGTCCAGTGGTCACGCGCCCTGGTGGTGGCCGAGGCTGGCCCGAGGGTCTGCGAGGAGCCTGGGAGCCCACCTGGCGGTTCCTCCTTGGCTTTAAAATTGTTCGCGGGCGTTGCGCGGGGTAGTTCCTCAGGGAGCTCGCTCCCCAAGATAGTTTGGAGTGAGTCAGGGTAAGGGTAAGTGGGGAATACAGGAGCAGAGAAGAGGCACTGGGGGCTGCGCTTGGGCCCCGGGTGAAGGCCAGGAACCACGCTTCGCACGCCCCCCCCCAACCCCGCCCGTCGGGACCCAGCTCTCGGACCTTTGCAGCCCCCTCCCACCTCGCCTGCTGCCTGCAGACCCAGACCGCGCCGGGTGTCTGTGGTTGCAATCTCTTGTGTGGGCTTGGGACAGCCGGGAAGGGTCCGGTATGGCAAACCTTTCAGCGGAGTCGCTAAGAAAAACTCGCCGTTGAATATGGGAGGACAGGACTGGGGTGGGGAAACACTGTGGGACTGGAAAAGGGTGTTTTACAAATAACGCAGAGTGAACGCAAAGCACTAAGTGCACTGATTTAAAAAGAAAAACAAAAAACAAAAACAAGGCTAGTCCTGACCTTAGAACAGGGGCTCCGAGCACGGAAATTTGCTTTGACACTTTTTGCCGAGGCTGTGTGCACACTCCAGACACGTACCTGTCTGCGTGGGAGGACTCAGGCTTACGGTACAAGCGGCAGCCAGAAGTCTGACTTCACCTCCCCACGAATACTCACGGTAGCTGTCGCTTAATCGCTATGGTCACGGCCCTGAATGTCACGCGTGGCCGCTGCTGTGGTGGCTGGAGGGCGGGGCAGGGGGCGTTGGCAAATGTGGGCGCTCTGCGAGGCAGAAGATCTGTCTGTGTTGGTGTGGCAGCCTGCGCAGGGGCGGGGCGGGGTGAGGGGGCGCTGGCAGCAGTGCGGAGGCGGCTGGGAAGAAACAGGAGCTACCCCGAGGCGCAAGGCGGGGTGATGGGGGCGGTAACTCGACTGTTCGGCGGCGCGGACTTGAACCTGAGGCCCGCGCTCTGCGGCCAGAGGCTCCCGGCCGCCGCGACCCGGGAGGTGAGCTGAAAGCTTTCTTCAACCACGGCAGCCTCAGGCTCGGTGGTGCGCGGACCGCGATGCCTCTTTTGGCTAACACCTGTGCAACCTCAAATGGTTCCCCCAGACCCCAGAAAGGGGCGGGTGAGGAAGGGCTCCGAGCTCGAGGCTCACCGCCGTGGTGCGGAAGAGGGCAGCACTGACAGCGGGCTCCGGGAGGCCCGGGACTCCGGCGCCTTTGACCTGTCGGGACCCTGCGCATCCTGGAGCGGGCTGGGGGATAGTAGGAAGACTCCGGGGGAGGGAGACAACGTGGTGCATTTGTCCCTGACGCCACTTAACTTTCTAGCTCTGGAGTCAGCTAACTTTCCCTGCCCTCACCCCCTACCCCCAGGGACCTTAACCGGAATTAGAATGCAGGGGTTTCAGCCAAACCATCCAGAATCGAGAAAACATGAAAATCCCCGGAATCCCGGTGTGGCCTGGGACTCATTAACCGGGACTTGCAGATGCAGTTGTTCATATTACCCAAAAATTTCCCTTCCTTCCAACCCCTCCTTAAAACCCCAGTGGGAGCTCCGAGATGCTTTAGACTTCCGTTGTGACTGAAGAACAACTCCCCCTCCCCCGCGCCTATCCCGCTCCGCTAACCCGAGTGCAGTTCTTCCAGATTAAAACCAAGAGAAGAACTCGTTTAAGAATTACTTTCCTTTGCCTACGCAGGTAAATTATTCCTGGTTGAGGTTCCTTGCGAACTAAATCGCCAGGGCAAGGAGGAGGGTAGGGACCTGTCCCGGGAGCGTGCGGGGAGTTGGGGGAGGGGGGAAGCGGTGTAACCAGGTGCGGAGAGGCAAGGGTTCCCTTGTCCAGGTGCCGCGGCGCCGCTCCTCCCCTCGGCTCCCCAGCCCAGAGCCTCGGCCGAGTCCGGGGCTCGGGAGGCACAGGGATGCGAGCACTGAGCGAGTAATGTGATGCATCTTCTCCTAGAACCCGAGCCCTGCGGAGCTCCCGGCGGCCAGGCCTCGAGCTGCGGCCGCCCAGCGAGCCCCAGCCAGCCGGCACCATGAACACCATCGTCTTCAACAAGCTCAGCGGCACCGTTCTTTTTGAGGACCGCGGCGCTCCGGAACGGGAACGGGGCAGCCGACCCTACGGTGGCGTCCTGGACAGTACCCACGCCCGCCCTGAGGTGGGCATTCCGGACGGCCCGCCCCTCAAGGACAACCTCGGCCTGAGACACCGGAGGACCGGGTACGCTCACCCTCCCGGGACCCCTGCCCGCCTGCAGCCCGGTCGGGTGGGAGCGGTGAGCGGCGCGGGAGTGCAAGTGGCAGCCGGGGCGCGTGGGTTAGGGGCCCAGAGTTCCCGGGAGGGCGGGTCTCCACCCCGGTCTCGCGGATTGTCCTTTGAAGGCATTAGTTTCTCAAAATATAGGGGAATCGGTTCATCAGGATAGCCCCAAAGAGGCTTGTTGGAAGCTGAGGACACCTGGAACGGCCCCCCAGTCCCCTGATACCCGGACCTCAGGGTAGGGGGCTACCTGCCCCTATCCGGACCACGGCTGCGGACGCGCGGCTGAGAGCGGGATGCCCAGGAACAGGGCAGGGCTGAACAGTCGGGGCTTCCCAGGTCAAGCCAGCCCCGTGGGCTTCCCCTCTTAGGTCACGACAGGGCCTAGCCACGGCCTCGAAGCTCGCCCCGCCGCCGCCAAGGTGTTGGCAAGGTCGGCTCTCCGCAGGGCGCCCCGGACGCGCGCGCGGCTCGGCAGGGCCCGCTGCGAGCCCGGGGGCCTGCCGGGCCGGGTTTCGGTTTAGCCGGGCGAGGGGCTGCTGGGGAGCGAGAACTCGCGGGTGGGCCAGCAGCTCCGGCTGCAGATGCGTCGCTGCGGCTCCCTGAGCGCCCCGCGGGGGGAGGGGCGGCCGTCCTGGCCGTCTCCACCTGAAAGATTGCATCAGCTGCTTGTTCTGCGGCGTTGTTGGTTAGTAAAATAGAGATTAGGTTTCTTCAAAATGTTACTACCAGCCCTTTCGGATGGAGTTGCATTTCAAAGTGTTTAAAGAGGCGAAAGTCCTGGAAGCTGCGGCGCAGGCGCGCGAGCTTCCCTGAGTGGCGGGGCGCGTGGGCGGCGGCGCGGCGACACCTCCCGGAGGCGCCGGGGAGCGCAGCGCCCAGCATCCGGCTGCGGGCTGCTTCGGCCCCTTCCCCCTTTGAATGTGCTTTTCTTCACGCACGGAGTTTTCCATACTTTTAAAACTCTCCCTTCAGTCGGGAAAAGGCCCCTAGAGTGGTTTTTTTTAGGTTCTGCGTCCTTCCTCCACAAACACTTGCTGGGAAAGTTTCCCCTTTTTCCAGAGGATCAAAGGAAACAGCTCGCAGAGAAAGAACCAGGGCGGCGGGAGGGCCATCATCCCTTGCTTTATTCCCGCCGACCAGTGGGCGACCTTTGCTTTGACCACCGGCGACGGGAAGCCCCCAGCGGCAGACATGAGTGCCCCTGACAGAACGTTCGAGAGCTGGCAGCAGCCTGACCCGGCCCACGAAGCCAGAGCCTCTCAAAGGCGCGGGTGCAGACGGGCTGGGAGAGGGCGACAGCCCTGCTGCGCAGATCCATAGCCTGAGTAACATTTTCCCTCAGATCGCGTCCCCATCGTCCCCTAAACCTCTCACCCGGCTACTGGCTTCAGGCTACCCCCCTTTCCAGATAAACTTAGTGTCCGTCACCGCCACATGACACCTGCGACAACCAGGCCATTTCAAAGACGCCCAGGGAAGGGTATTCGCGCCCGGAAGTCGTGTGGCCCCCGTCCCCGCCTCACCTCAGTCCGGGGGCGCCGGGCGGACGTGTCTGTGGAGCCGGTGCCCTGCAGAGCGGGACGCGGGCGCGGCGGCCGTTCCCGGGGGGCGGGGGAGCGCGGGGCTGCGGCGAGAAGGTGTCCGGCCGCGGGGAATCCCGGGGGCAGGGGCCCGGCGGCACCGCTCACCCCGGCCTCCCCCTCTCCCCGTGTCCAGGGCCAGGCAGAATGGCGGGAAGGTGAGGCACAAGCGGCAGGCTCTGCAAGACATGGCGCGGCCCCTCAAGCAGTGGCTTTACAAGCACCGCGACAACCCGTACCCCACCAAGACCGAGAAGATCCTCTTGGCGCTCGGCTCGCAGATGACGCTGGTGCAGGTAACCGCGGCGGACGCGCCGGCCCGCGTCGTGTGCGCGCGGATCTACACCTGGCGCCTTCGGCTGGGGAAGGATGGGGCGGGTGCAGGCCGGTCCTGGTGCTCCCGCTCCCGCCTCGGAGGATGCTGAGGGCTTGCAGGAAGCGTCTGGCTTTCCTCTCCATCTTACCTATCAATTCAGCGCTCGCGCTCGGTTCAGGAGGGGTTGCATGGTGTTTTGTTGGGGGGCAGGCAGTGAAAAGTCAACTGCGAGTTGTGAAAAGGTGTCTGGGAATCTGGACTCCTGTGCCCTATGTTGGTGGGTACAGATGGGACTCCCCGCAGTGATTTTCAAACTTAAGTGTGCATCAGAATCGCCTGGAGGTTGTTCAAACTCACGTTGCCGGGCCGCACACGGAGTTTCTGATTCAGTCGTAGGTTTGGGGTGGGGTCAATATTTTGCATTTCTAACAAGTTCTCAGGATCATAGTAAAGCGGCTGGCCCTGGATGAAACGTGGAGAACCATGCAGAAAGGCACTCTACATTAGGTATCCATATTAAAGATCAAGTACAGGGTAACGTAAAAATTACCTTTACTGACAGAGCTAGGACTTAGGGTGGAAGGGCAAGAAGTAGTTTTGATTTTTTTTTTTCTAATTTCTTTTTAAGTAAGAGGCATCCTCAGCATTAGCTAGAATCCACACAGTTTTGCTGCTAGTGAAGAGGCCAATTTCAAGTGATTGTTTTATTTCGTCAAGTGCAGAGAAAGAGTGCAAGTTTGTTTCTTCTCTAGTGAACCAACTCCATATCTGACTAGCTTTTTCCCTGCATGGTCTTATTTGGTATTCACAAAAACGTGGTGAGGTAGAGCAGCCGTGAGCATTTTATAGATGATGTGACCAAGGCACTGTGGCAGTTAAGTATTAGTACGGGGTAGAGGTAGGCCTGGAAATAATGTAATTCCAGATCAAATGCCACCACAGACTTCTTTAATAAATTTGGTGACATGAACTTTTATACATGCAAACAACAAATTTATTCAGAAAGCAGAGGAGGAGCTAAATAATTTGAGAAGTTTCATATATTATGGTAGCACTACATTACTGCGTTTGTGAAGTTTTGGTCATTCCATTAAATTTATAGTGAGGGAGGCCCCAAATAAAAGATAGTATTTAACTCCTAGATAAAATAAAACTTGCTTTCCAGAGTATTTAAGGTTGACATTTTAGGAATTGCCGGAAAGTTTGACAAAGCCTAAAAGTTGACTTGTATTCAAGCTTATTAAAACTATAATATGCATTTGTCTGCTTATATTCAGAATACAATTGTAGAGAAAAACATCTGTTTTGCTTCATGTTAACAGGCAATAGTATTAATAGTGATTTGCTGCAGCACTGGAGGGGAAAATTTATTTAGTGTTCTTGGCTTAATATCTGTTTAACATAAAACTATGAATTTTCAGTGATTCCAGTCAGAAAAACTTGACTTGTGAAAATAAATGCATATGTTCAAATTTCAGTTTAAACAGGTATGCTATTTATTTTGAAAATACACTAGTTTATAGAGCTATTTGAATGTTTCACAGTGATGTCAGCAATAAAACATTAGATTAATTTTGGTATATCATACAGTTCCATACTTAATGCTTGCAATTCTTTCATTCAGAAAGCAAAAAAATGACATATTTAGAACATTTTTTTAATTATAAAAAGTAACATTGTCATTAGAGACATTTAAATTTTTGTGTACAGTAGTTTTGTTGAAATGCAATACAAGTAGTTGTAATTTTAATACAGAACCAAATTATTTCCTACCTGTAATAGTTCAAATACAAATAACCATTCTCTCTGCATTAAGATCTTTGTAATGCTATTACGATTTTCTAATTATATTTTATATTCTCATTATATTTTCTCTTACACCAGTCATTAGCAAATAAAAATGCACAGAATTATTTAGGGGTGCCCGGGTGGCTCAGTCGTTAAGCGACTGCCTTTGGCACAGGGTGTGACCCCGGCATTCTGGGATCGAGCCCCGCATCAGGCTCCTCCGCTGGGAGTCTGCTTCTTTCTCTCCCACTTCCCCTGCTTGTGTTCTCTCTCTCGCTGGCTGTCTTTCTCTGTCAAATAAGTAAATAAAATCTTTAAAAAAATGCACAGAATTATTTAATTTTTAAATGGAGTAAACATAATTATTTATAATAATTAAATACCTGCTTAATGATTTCCAAATCTTTATAGTAAATGAAGTTGGTTTCTGGAACATTATAGTGATAAATGCAAAAAATCAAAATGTATAGAATAGCCAAGGGACTTTAAATATAATCATCCAATTAGGCATATTAGGATATCTATGTAAGAATATACATATATATATGTACATATATATATGTGTGTATGTGTGTGTATACATGTATGTGTATATATATATATATATATATATATATATATATATACACACACATATCTGCAGCTGACCCTTGAACAACACAGAGTTAGAGGGGCCAACCCTCCCTGCAAGTCAAAATTCTACATATAACTTTGACTTCCCCAAAACTTAACTACTAATAGCCTATTGTTGATTGGAAGCCAATACTGTACTTTTACAATAAAGTAAGCTAGAGAAATGAAAATGTTATTAAGAAAATTATAAGGAAGAGGGCTCCTGGGTGTCTTGGTGGATTAAGCGTCTGCCTTCGGCTTAGGTCATGATCCCAGGGTCCTGGGAGCTAGTCCTGCATTGGGCTCCCTGCTCAGCAGGGAGTCAGCTTCTCCTTCTCCCTCTGCCTGCTGCTCCCCTTGCTTGTGCTCTTTCTCTCTCTCAAATAAATAAATAAAATCTTAAAAAAAAAAAAAAGAAAATTATAAGGAAGAGAAAATACATTTATTGTACTGTATTTGGTGAAAAAAATCCACATATAAGTGGTCCCATGCAGTTTAAACCTGTGTTGTTCAAGGTTCAACTGCACTTATGTTGATATATGTGGGACAGTTTGTGAAAGTCAGACATACATTAAACATCTAAGCAAATTCTGACTCTATGGGAAACCAAATAAACTTTACACTTCTGGAGGAAAAAATATAAAGCTATGAGCTAAATAAAACTTTTGATCCCTGCAAAGTAGACCCCTATTTAATGAGTCAAGTTCTCCCAGTAAATAAATTTCTCCTGTGGAGTCAGGCTTCTTGAGAGGAGCGATCATGTCTTTTTCATCTTCATAGCCCCATATCATCCCAGCACCGTACTTTCCGTAAACTATGTGTACATTTTGCAAAGTGAATAGGTTCTAATTGGGGAATACCATTATAATAACCATGTGGCTTTCCAAAACACTGTTCTGAAAACTAGAGAATGTCTTGAAATCTGGCTAAGATATTCTAGTTTTAAAATCCATTCCATTGAACACACAGAGGTGTGTTCAATGTATCCTTAATGCTCTGTGATGGTTCTATAGAACAGCATGAATATAACTCATTTTACTATCTTCAGTACAGCTGGAAATATGTCATATTTTTATGTCTGTGGACAACTATGGAGTGTTCCCCTTATTTCTAGTTCTAAAGTCCTATTTCCTATTTATTGCAGTCCCTCCTATCTGGGTTTCTCATGACTGATGTTAATAAGCGGTTAACATAACTTTTATTCCTTAACTGTGAGAGTATCTTGTATTTTGAGAATTTCTTTTACACGTAACATTTTCCTTTTGGCTGTGTGTCAAACTGTTAAACTTTTCGTAAAATGTATGTTTGCCTTGTTTTGTTACTCTTAAATTGATAAGGAATGACCTAAAACCTGGTCAGCAATCTCCACTAAACCTAGAAGGAAGGAACTGAAACTTTAGTGAAAGAAATATTTTTAGGACCACAAAAGGTACTTTTTCTGATAATTAGAAGCCCTAAGGACGTTAATCCACACGTGCATTTTATTTATCCCTAAAAAATGAAGCAGAAAGAGTTATTTATTGTTAACCTGGCATCTTATGTCCTAAAGAGATACAGACTTTTCATAAAATTAACAGGTAATGACTTGTGTGTGTGTGTGTGTGTGTGTGTGTGTGTGTGTACTTTAACCAACCAAAATATTCCATTGTGCTTAATTTCTATGGCTGACCATTGCTTAAACATTATAAAAAATATACTCTGTATATTTTTTGAACAGCTTTATTGTGGAATAACATAAAGTGGTATGCAGTTGGGGGTTTGTATTATTGTAGGATATACAGCTTACTGCAGAGTAATTGGCTTGGAAGAAGTTTTTCAAAGAAGGGCAGATGGGTGCTGTATCTGGTTTCAGTGGTCCCCATTGTTCATGTGTATGTCTTTTTTAGTATATTTATATTTTTCCTGGATTAAAAGAGTGCAATGTCTCCTTGGGATGATTTCTTTCATGATCACAATGCAGAGTGCAATTCACATGGAGTTTGAGATTACATTTAATGATTGGATGTTAATGCTTCCCTTACTTATAGAAGTTTCACATTCCTATGATAATGTCTATGTACCATTGGTTAAAACTACTTGTTCTAAGATTTTGCCCCCTCTGTTAACATAGCTCCATTTTTGTTGGGTGAGTGATTCTGCTGAGATATATGTGCAGTTATCAACTGCAAGGATTATAGCAACTGTTAAATATTCAACAAAATCTCAGATTGGTCTTTCTACATTATTCCAAGTGTTATACTACATGGTGTAGAAATGAGGTTCTCAATATTTCAGTTGAGTAACTCAGAATAAGTTTGTTAATTCTGTATGTTCAAAGATGGACAGATGCCAGCTTATCCCTTTGGGTTTACTATAACGATTGCTCTGTCAATACGATGAATGTAAACACCTCGGTTAGAGTAGGGATGAAAATTACTTAGTTTTCTTTTCCAACTTCTAGATATTTGCTTCTCCAAGTTTTCACTGTAAAATATAGTGCTTCTTAAGCTCTGAGTTTGACATCAACATACTGTTGCAGAGCCTATCCATGGTAAGGAGGCCTGTTTCATGTAAAATAGAATTTAATGAGATTTGCATGACAACCTGAAGAAATCCATAGTAAGTTGAAGGTAGAAAATCTGAACTGGTATTTTTACCTTCTGTGAAACAGATGGAGTTTGCATTATTAGTTCATCAGGACAAAAAAATTGCAAAACAGTATTTATGCAAATTTGTTAACCAATTGTTTGCTGTTTACATGGCTTAATGCAAGCAGATATTAAACTACCTTGGACTATATCTAGCCCTTAAATTGTACAGTAAATTTCTGGTGATAAAATACTGGCAGAGTAAATATATTTGCAGATTGCTTGCCAGTCAAACTTACGAAATCAGGTTAGAGACAGCCCATGTTAAATATCAGCAAACCTTTCTGGAAAATTTTCTAATTTGTAGTTGATGTACTATGGTAAGAACTGAGTATATAAAACATAAAAAAGGATATGACCCCTATATATGAAAAACTGTAATCCCACAATGACATTTAAACATCCCCATTTTTGTATGTTAGAATTACAGTGTGTTAATGTTTTTGGAAATTAGAGGCTATTGCATTTTAATAAAAATACGAAGAATTGTATAAGAATTGGATTTTACACTGTACTATGTGATGCTTGTGCTGAAGTTTAAGGTTAGTTATGATTTAAGGGTACTCTCAATTATATAATATTTAGTAAAAATAATAAAAACATTTTGAAGTTGAATTCTAATAAATATAAGTGACATAGGTTAGGAGAAGTTGCCAGTCAGGGGACATAAACACACATGTCTGGTTGCTCAAAAGGGTGGTGGTCAAGGGCAGAAGGTAGGTTAGCACCAGCTATAAAGGGAATAAATTAACAATTTTGTAGGAGAGCATAGACTATATTCGCAGATCTTCATTTTTAGAATTGGCAAGGTTGTTAGGGACCATCTAATGCATTTTATAGATGAAGGGCTTAAAGTTCAGAAAAGTTGAGTGACTTCTCTAAATTCACACACGTTTTTGGCAAATTGAGAACAGGAAACTAGGTCTCTTTCCATTATACCCGTTACAGGATAACAGGACATTAATGAGGATTTGAAGAAGTTAAGCAATTAAATTGTAATGGTGCATCAATACTTGAATTTGATGGTGATGGTTCAGATTCATTCAAGTGCATAGAATGAAAGATAGGGAGCTTCAGAAAAAGAATGTTCTAAAATTCCCGATTACTACTATCAACGACATGAATGAATACTTTGGCCATGACTTGGAGAATAGAGGGAGGTTTGGGGACTGGACCAGGCATTTCATGCTTCCATAGTGAATGTTCACCTGTGTATCACAGTTAATACATAGTTCTATGCTAATCCTTCCGTGTGTGCAGGGACAAAGTTTATCCTAACAAAAACTTCTAGCACTAACTACCATGGCTAGAGCACAAGAGCTGCTCAATGTGTATTTATTGAATGAATAGTCTCAGAAGTTGTCTGTCTATAGAGGTTGGAGAAGACTTAGAATTTGAAGCCAGATTAAATCATTGTTATAATAGCAGAATAGGAAGAGGGATTGATAAAGACTAAGACTTCTGGAATGCCATGGTGAGTTATTGCATCAATGCACATAAATTTAAGAAATAGTTATTACTTAAGACACAAAGGAGGTAATGAATACTGAATATATATATAACGTATGATATATTGTCTATGTGTGTGTGTGTGTGTGTGTGTGTGTGTGTATAAATTGGGGAAAATTACCATGTTTTAAAAACCCGTGGAGGCAAAGAGGAAAAGAATTGTGGTTTTGTTTTTTTAAAAAGTAGGATTCACCATAGGTCCATTCAATAATTAAGTCTTGAGCAATGTGTAAAAATTGTATATTTATATTATAAATATAAAAAAAGAAAAAACAAACTTCCAATGCAAGCATTGCCACACAAACCATTATAGTAACATGGAGTCATGTTCTAGACTAAATTGGCAGAAAGATGTAATTCTCTTTCCACATTTCATCTTTTTAAAAGCAAATATTGACCCCTCGGGTTATTTACATATTTTTTTTTCTGATGATGGCCTGATATTTTAAAGGAAATCTCAAGCACCATTTTAACTTCTGAAAATCCAATAGCATATTTTAAAAACAATGGAAGTAAGTGCCCTTTGTTTTGCAGTGTTTGTTTCTTTGCCTTCACCTATTTGCTTTGGAAGCACTTGACTTTCAACTTAAAGCTGGGTGTTATTGGCATTTTTCTCCCTCTCCTTGTCTGATTGCTCTATGTCTGATTGTTCTGCTAGCTCCTCTTTTACAGTCCTCCTCCTTGATGTCTGGAGGTTTCCAGAGTTTGGGCTTCAACCATCTCTCTTTCTACCTACTCACAGCTGCTGCTGTCACCTCTGTCTCTTTAACCCACATCTGCTCTTCCTCTCCCTTGAGTCTCAGTTATCAATTTTATTTTCTTGCTGCACATATCACCTGTATGCTTTTCTAGTATCTCAAACCAGTCATTCCCCAACCAAGCACATTATTTCACCCTTGAACAGTTCTACTTTCTTTCTCAAAATGGCACTATCCTTGGGGCGCCTGGGTGGCACAGCGGTTAAGCATCTGCCTTCGGCTCAGGGCATGATCCCGGCGTTCTGGGATCGAGCCCCACATCAGGCTCCTCCACTGTGAGCCTGCTTCTTCCTCTCCCACTCCCCCTGCTTGTGTTCCCTCTCTCGCTGGCTGTCTCTATCTCTGTCACATAAATAAATAAATAAAAATCTTTAAAAAAAAATGGCACTATCCTTCTCTTGGTTACACAGGGATGACTCAGGGTCATCTTTAACTTTTCCCTCTTCCTCACTCACCACGGTGTCTCTGGAATTGGACTTACATTTGTTCCCATGTCCTCTTTATAGGGAACACACTTCCCTATCCCTTTTACCTGACACACTCCTTCAACGCTTCGCTTGATTCCTCATGAGGTCTTGGAAGTAACCCCTTCTTCCTTTGGACTCCTGCATCGTTTTATTTTAATGCCTCTTAAACCATTCATCACATTGTTTCTTGTATTAAAGTTATTTGTACACTCTCTACCTTTCTTACTAGACTGAGCATTTGATGGCAAGGGCTGTTCTTTTTTTTTTTTTTAATTCCCAGAATACAGTATGTGCTCGGTCTCTGTAGTAAGTGCTCAGCATGTTTGTTGAATGAATGAGTGAATGAATGGAATGACTGTCTAGTACTATTACCTTCTGAAAATATTTAATGATCAGAGATACTGAGAGAGGCTTAGGTCCTTTGTGGGAAAGTAATTATGTGATGGGTAATATTTTATGTTTTGTTAATTGAAAAATACAACTTTTTTAGGTGTCAAATTGGTTTGCTAATGCAAGACGTCGGCTTAAGAATACTGTTCGACAGCCAGATTTAAGCTGGGCTTTAAGAATAAAATTGTACAACAAGTATGTTCAAGGAAATGCTGAGCGGCTTAGTGTAAGCAGCGATGATTCATGTTCTGAAGGTTGGTTAATATTTTTATTTTGCTTTACCTCTGTTAATAAAAAGTTCACCCCATTTGCTATTTTTAAGGTTGATTCCACAAAACATGATGGTGCCATAATGGTTCTTTTTTACTGCATGAGGTAACTTCACTTTTACAATACCATAAATGACCAACAGAATTATGGCTATTTCCTCTTGTTTATAGATTTATCATGTGTCAGAATAACATTTTCTGTGAAATTCATTAATATTAAAATACCATAGGGAGAGATTACATAGATTCCTGCTTCCCTTGCCTAAAAATTAATCTTGAGTATCAAAGATAATTTTATACACTTTAAATATTCTGTCTTTATGTATATATTTAATGATTAACTATAACAGTTTGGTGGCTGGGGAAAAGTTATATGTAAGTACTACCTACTGATATTTTTCTCCCTTAGACGGAGAAAATCCTCCAAGAAACCACATAAATGAAGGGGGCTATAATAATCCAGTTCACCATCCTGTGATTAAAAGTGAAAGCTCGGTCATAAAAGCTGGAGTGATCAGGCCAGAGTCACGGGCCAGTGAGGACTACGTATCACCCCCCAAATACAAGAGCAGCCTATTGAATCGTTACCTTAACGACTCTTTGAGACATGTCATGGCCACAAACGCTGCCATGATGGGAAAGACAAGGCAAAGAAACCATTCGGGATCTTTTAGTTCCAACGAATTTGAGGAAGAATTGGTGTCTCCCTCATCATCAGAAACCGAAGGCAACTTCGTCTATCGTACAGGTAAGTCTGCGCTTTTCATGATACCTTGTTTAAAACAGAACTAAAACTGCAGCAAGGGGTCTATTTCAACAGGTATGAAGGCATAATTTTTATTGCTTTTGTATGAGATTATTCACATATAGCCCATGATTTAATTTGAAAGCTTTTGTTTTTAATTACCAAACGTGCTTGTTAGTAGATGATGTCTACTAGGGACTTTCACCCTTAATAATAAAGATGAGAATTTTCATCCTTAATACTCATTTTTAATCTCAATGATATACATTCTTGGAGGAGGAATGCCCTGAATTATAGCCAACCATACGAACACTTTGTATTTCATCTTTTCTCTTAAATTCTTTGATTGCTAATAGTGACAGAAAATGAGCACGAATTAGCGTGGGTGCCGAGACTCTTATGAAGGAAAAGTGTAGGTCTGGCTTAAGTTGCTTTGGAAATTTTACTTTTATTCCTGGAAAGCACAAGTAGGGCTGGTAAATAGCTTTGAAATTTTTACTTTTATTCCAAAAATAATGAATCGATTTCTGCCTGTCCAAAACTTTCTGATGGAGTAGTGAGTTTGGTAAAATTTCTATCTGCACTTCAGTTTCCAGAGAGTTTTTCTCGTAAAGAGTGTTTGAGCAAGTTGCTTCAGAACAAAGGATATGTGTGACCTACATCTGGTGTAGATAGAGTCCAGGTCCTGAAAATGCCAACAAATGAGATTTAGAAATGTTAGAGTTGGAAATAACTTCAGAAAGCATCTAGTCCAGCCATGTTGTATCATAGATAAGAAAACCCAGACCAAGAACGCATAGCTAGTTACTCTTCCTGGATCAGTAGTGCAGCTTAGCCTGCATAAGGGGCAGGGGGAATGTACCTACTACCAGACTATGATAACTCTTAATTATTACATATACCGACACCACTCACTTATTCAGTAGTTAGGATATGCTAGGCCCTCTACTAAATACTACACAAATGATCCTGCATGTAGTCCTTGTAAGGAGCTTGATATGTGAACAGGGGGGCTTTATAAAAGAATTTAAATTTGGTCTATTTAATATACCTTTCAGATTATTTAACTAGAAATCTTCTTTTCAAGGGTCTACAAATGTGTGCAGGGTATATTTGTGAGGATTGAGAGAAAATCTCAATACAGTTTTAAAGACTGAACCTCATATCTGTTTGCATCTCCAACTTCGAGAATAAAAACAACTCCAAACGCTCTGAGATACAAAATTAGTCTTGTAAATAATAATTGGGTCTAGGAAGAAGTAAAAGATGAAATAAAAGACTATTAAGCTATAACAAAAATTTTAAAACTGCATACGTAATGTCTAGCTAATGTGACCAGAGCAGAACTTGGAGATAATTCAGAGCTTCATGAGTTTTATTTACGGAGATAGGAAAAGATAGGAAATCAAGTCATTCAAGTACAGGTAATTGAAAAAGAACAAAAATAAAACAAGTTAAAATGGAAAGCTGAAAAATAAATAAAGAATTGATTCTTTGAAAGCAATACTGAAAGAAACAAGTAAAAATTGGCACAGATTAAAGTTGGAAGTGAGAAAGGAGATACAGCAATCAATACATAGTCATTAAAAATATTTTTTTAGATTATGGTGTACTATGCACAGTTGTTTGACAATATGCTATATGCGAATGTGTACATGAATTGGTATTATTCACACAAATTAAATTAGGAAATTATAATGAGAAATGTTGTAAATGACCACTAATTCAGGAAAAGTCACAGTTTTTAGTAAAGTCCATTCCGAAAACACATGATTTGATAGAGTCATTGGATTTTTTTCCAAACTTTGAAGAAATAATTAATTCTCATGCTTTATGCATTTTTCTGGAACATGCAAAAATGTGGAAAGTATGTCAGTTTTTAAAAATGTAAATGTTCTCCTAATCCAAAACCAGATTAGAATAGCATAAAAATCAACATTTTTATTTATGATACTGATACTGACTTTGAAGCAGCATGAGAAATATTGGTAACATAAGGTTAAGTAAAAAACAATTTAAAATTGTGGAAACATTGAATGCAGTTATGACAGTACAAGTATGTATAGACAAAAACAAGGAAGACTTTTGGAAACAATGGAAATTAATTTTGAATAGGTGGAATAATTGAAGGTCTGTTATTTTTTTTTAATTTTTTTACACATTTCTTTATTCTGCCCAGTAAAAACAACTTTGAAATTTACCCAGTTGTGATGAGTCTTCTGAAAATGCATGTTTTTTTCAAAGGTGATAAAATAGAAAACCGAGGAGGGAATAGCATGCCTATATAGTTGGTGCTTCTTGAAGTTAAGTATCTTGGCCATTTATTTTTATTAAAGTATCCAATGGCCTATTCATTTGCCAAGTTCTATTTTTAAATAAAAACCTATTTTTTAGTTATGCAAGCAATGAGAAAGCAGCCTAGACACGTAAACTTCTGGTTTTGCATGCATGTGTATAAACTTTAAAAAGAACAGAATAAATTTTTTTGGTTTTGTGGATAGAGAATTGAGAAAGACTGGTGGTCTAAGACTGGTTCTGCTAAATCTCAGCCTGAAACAATAAATGGCTGTCTTCTGGGGAAACCAAGCAACAACGTTGTTGCAGTTGTAGCTGAGTTACCACTCATGCATAAATAGTAGAACAGGGGATTTCAATAAATACTTTCTGAGCAACTGCTATGGTTTCCTCTGGCATACAGGCTTATTCTGAATTCCTTCAATTCCTTCTGGTTATATCTTTCTTTTTTCACCTAAATAGAAATCCTCTAAATCTGGTATTAAACGCTACTCCCCTCCCCCAATCCAGTTTTATTGTAGTGCAAGAATTTCATCTTTTAAATTCTTTTTCAAGAATAGATCGCCTTTAAACACACTTTATTAGTTTATCTATGCTAAAAACAACTGTATCCATTTTTCCACCCATTTTTGCTATCTTACGATGCATTTCATTAATGATATGGAATCAAAAAGCCAAATGAAAGAGTTGGTGTGTGGAAAGATAATATATCACTGAATTTCATTTCACTTGTTCTTGTTAAATTCTAGGAGGGCGAAACCTGCTAGATTATAAAGTAGTAATCCTAATTGAACCATACAGGCGATAGAACTCTTTTCTATGTTAGTGTGAATTAATCAGATTAGCTTCCTCTCCACTTGACTGACAACATCAAAGTAGATACAAACCTGTTTTTATTGATTTTATGTAGACATTAAATATTTCTCTGTAATCTGCAGTCTCCCAATCATGCAGAAAGAAAAAAAGAAGCTCTCTTTTCAGGGGGCATACGAGGCTTTCAATAAATATTGGCTAAAGCATTTCTGACAGCAGAAATTATAATAATAGAATTGATTAGAATTTTTAAGGTTATTGCTTCTAAATACAATTTGAAAAAACTTGAGAAAAGTTCGTCACTCAGTGTTGTCTGTTCAATTAAGCTGTCTAAATTAAAATTACAATACTTTTCATTATGTTAGGTTAATGGATGACAATTTTCAGATGTTTGATGGAGCGAATTCCCATTATAAACCAACCTCAAGTCCTCTAGTCCTTAGGTGGGTCTGTTCTCTGAGGTATCAGGATGAGGACTCTAGCTTTAATATCCACCTCCATTTCTACTGAATCAGTACTGATATTCTCCAGATGGGACCATCCGTGAAGGAGCCATCTGCCATCTGGGCCACCTTACAGAGTGAGTCCTCACTGGAGCCTTTCCTAACTTGCATTCAAGTTTGATTTACCCTCAAAAGCCTATCAAATTTTCTTTACTGAAGGGGAGAGGGGAGGTTTCTTAGAAGTGTACTGACGAGGGGAAAGTCAGGCAAGTCTTGAAATAAAACGTGTGGACTTCCCCTCCTTCTTTTGCTTGGCTTGAGGACAAGTCCCTGTTATGTTCTTTCTTTTTGCAGCTCACAAATGATCAACTTATAAATGGCTAGTACATTTGAATGGTTATTCTCTGAGCCCCACTGCTCTGCTAGTATATAATTCATAAATTTAACCGGCTCCCACAGGCAGAATGTTTAAACTTCATCTTGTTAAACTGTCTAAAATCCCTCTTAATTAGACACATCTGGTGTGGCAAAAACATATAGGCGGATAGAACTCTTTTCTATGTTAGTGTGAATTAATTAGATTAGCTTCCCCTCTACTTGACTGAGGTGAATATCCCTGAAGAAATGGAGATTTTGACTGAGAGAAGAAAGAAATCACTTATTTGGTGCATGGAATTCTTTG
This sequence comes from Ursus arctos, assembly GCF_023065955.2. NCBI lineage: Eukaryota > Metazoa > Chordata > Mammalia > Carnivora > Ursidae > Ursus > Ursus arctos. The sequence goes on from NW_026622986.1 coordinate 10,597,841, forward strand.
GAAGGTAGAGTCCATTTGGATGGCCTGCCACAGTTGGAGCAAAATGACAGAACTAGGGATTTTGGTGACTAAGGAAAGAGGAGCTAGGAAGTAGAAAGTAAATTTGGGAAGATGGCAGAGGGTAAATGCCATTTCCAAACATTTTTTCTCGGCTAAGGATGCCCCCCAAGGAATGAAACATGAGAGACTATGGACTATGAGAAACAAACTGAGGACTTCAGAGGGGAGGGGGGTGGGGGAATGGGATAGGCTGGTGATGGGTAGTAAGGAGGGCACGTATTGCATGGTGCACTGGGTGTTATACACAACTAATGAATCATCGAGCCTTACATCGGAAACCGGGGATGTACTGTATGGTGACTAACATAATATAATAAAAAAATCATTAAAAAAAAAAAAGATAACAATCTCAAAAAAGCAAAAATAAATACACCAAAAAAAAAAAAAAAAAAGGATGCCCCCCAAGAGGAGAGAGCTGTTCTTTTTTTCTCTCTCTTCCTGCATATGCATGTACTTTAGAATCTAAGCTGGCATTATCAGTGGTAAAACCCAGGTATGCACATGAGTTCAATAAAGCATTGGATTACCCTGGGATTTAACCTTAATTTATAGCAAGACTTCTTTGGAGAAGTGCACTCTCAGTTCTAAAAGCTGACTTCACAGGTGCATTTCTGAGATACAATCCACTCATACACGACATACTCTTTCATGCATTCATTCCACATACAGAAATGTTTATTAAGAGCCACTCTACACAGGCCCTGTGCTAGGCTCACTGGAGCCCTGTGTTTTGTGTTAGGCTGCTCATCAAAGAAACCATAGTTAAATGAAGCAGAAGAAAGATTTAAACAGCTGTCTTGGCAGATCTTTTTGAACAGTGAATAATCACTACTAATTTATATGTTTCATCAATTTTAGGTTTTGTGTTTGTGGGTAGCTTAAAGAAAGCTTCATGGTCAAAAGAAGGCTTTGTCAAGAGCCAGCTGTTAAAATAGTATGTGTTTCTGTGTACATGCTAGTTTCTCTGTGGGATTTTGTTGACCAGTAAGTCTGCTTTGGATACTTTTATCTTCTTTTATTTCCCTTTTTGTGCCTGTCACTTCCTTGTTTTTAGTGAAAGAACTAAGCTTTGCCCTTTTGGATTATTCCAGACATTCTTTTCCTGGCATGCAAATGATTGCTGATGTACTCCAACAGAGAATAATAAAACCCTCTATCACCAGCCCAGTTAGTGACATTTAAAGGATACTTGAAAGGTTATCCAATTTCTTGTCTTGTATCCTTACTACAATAATACCTCACCTATCAAACACCATCTGGGAATGAGGTATTCCACATAAGTGAAATTTCCAGATAGAAACTTAAGTACTGATTTTAAAAATATAGCATTTTCTGCTCTCTTAAGCTTATAATATTAAACACAGCATGTGGGGTGTACTTCAATATCCTCTCTTCTCTCAACTACCTCCTCCTATTGCTTTTTATATGATATTCTACCCTTTCAAATCAGTAATTTTAGGATTAGCCACAATCCTAAACTGGCCCCTAACACCTTTGAATAAAGAATGATGTCTTTCTGATAGCCTGTTGAAAGGGGTTCTTTCCTAATTACTGATTCCAAAGCAGTAATCTTATAAATGAGATCTATAGAAGTTCTGACTTTTGGGTAGGTGTGGGGTTTCTCTAGAATTATTAAAACTTAAGCATGATATTCTAAACACCATAGATTTTTAAATATTTATCAGTGATAATGAAGACCAAACACATTTATATGGACTATTTAAAAGTAGCTTGATTTTTAAAACTAAATTTCCCTAACGGATTCACTTGCAAAATTTAAATGAAATTGCATAAGTGTTCCACCTACTGTTAAAAATTGAGAGAGTAATGGCAAACAAAAATAGAAAAAAAGAACAACTGTTCAGGGGTAGATTTTCCTTCACTTTTCTTTGTTATTTGGTATCATATGAGAGTCTGAAAAACCTGAATGTAAATATTGAGACTTACAGCCCCTACAAACAGCATGGCTTACAAACAAATCGAAAGTATATGGCAGCTTAGTTTAGAAAATGTACACATTTTTTAGGACTAGGTTTGGTCCCGATGCTTTCTGTCCTTTCACATTGTCTTTCTTCCATGCAGTACCAAGAATGATGGCAACACTAATATCACATGTGTGTGAAGGTTAGACATGCTGTTTTTCTGAAATACAGCTGCATTCTGTCTCTCTTTTGTGCTGCTACTCACTGCCTTATGTGTATTAAAAGTTCCTTGAGGCCCTGAAGTGGCGTTTTATTCATTTTATAGCCCCCTTAGCACTTAGTACAGTGTCTTGCCCATATTTGCCCCATAACTGTTCCGTAAATGAGTTAGTGTTTTAATGATTTGGTCTGTTTGCCTTCCAAACCATAAAAGACATTTTAATATACACAGATATATGTTGATCTGTGTCCGTGAACATGACAAGAGAAAGAAAATGATCTCAAATCAGTTTAAACAGCTTTACAAAAAAGGCAATTGCGAAAAAGTGAAAGCCAGAGGTAAATATTAAACAAAATGTAGCTGAAAACTATGAGATGTTTAAGAGATTCAAAACAATAATTTAGAAAGTGTAAAATGAAACTAACCCGCTTTGCAAACAAACAAAAAAAGCGACTTTCAGGAAAATGCAAGGATGATGATAAGTGGAAAAGATGAGCTAGTTTTTAAAAATCCGCCAAAGAATAAAAAGTGTAGCAGATAGACAAATAAAAGCAAATATTTGTTGTCTGTCTCTATCTAGCACATAGCCTTGTAAGTCAGATCTGAGAATCAAAGTACAGATTTAGATCCCACTGACTTCAACTCTTCTGCCACGTCTCTCAGGATCGATAGGACAGCTTTGACTTTTTAAGAATGACTGTTTTTAATCCAGTAACAGAATTGGAGAAAGTCTAGGCAGAAATTTTACATTTTACGTTTCCTTTTTCTTCCGTATATTGGAGTAAAGATCCTGTACATTTTACAACTTTTCCTGTTAAAAACAAGTTTATCAACCTGAAATTTTGATTCTCTAACTTGCCGTTACCTTTCTACTGCCATTCGGTCAGTTGTCATCGACTGTCTGAAACTGTCTGCATTTCAAACTTGCTGGAGTGGTCAGTCACCTCCTGGTGCTGTTCCATAGAGTGCTTGCTCATGTCACTATATTTAAGCCTGTGTCAGTATTTCCATTAAGAAACTTTTTTTTTTCATTCCCTAGGGCTTCTAAATAAGTCATAAAAATTCAAGCCCAACTCAAAGCTGGCATAAAAGGGCCTTTTTTTCTTCTCTTATGTATAAGGAACATAAGTACGTAACTCCCACTAATTCTAAATTTGGTAGGTTTGTAAACTCTTTACACACTGGAGAGACCGAATAAGGTCCATTGACACCTCTCCAGTCTGGGACTAAAAAGGATGTCAAAAAGTTTGTACTGTCTGTGAAAATAACAAGACATTCTATTTAATGAATATGGAAGTGGTTTCTTTTCTTTCTTTCTTTTTTGGTTAGCTGCAGTGAGTTTTTCCCTTCTGCCTCCCTACTTTGTTTCTAAAATTAAACAGGTATTTTTCTATGTCAAAATGTGTCTTGTTGATGTAACAGAATTTGTACTCAGAATAAATATGTGTTTTCTTCCAGACTAGAATTTTGGTACTTTTAAATTTTGGAAGCTTCTGTTCTTGTTTTCTATTAGAAATTATATCATTTATAATTGTGAGTTTTGGGGAAGCAAAAAAGTAACAATTTTGTTCACACACAAAAGAAATCGTTCTTTCACAAATTATGAATTTTCTCTTAGTTTTCAGTTTGGGTGAAGGATGGCACGTTTAAGGTACAGCTGCATAGTGGTCCTTTTCTCCTCTTCTGCTTTAACAACGTTATTACCCAATTTCTCTCATTTTCATTATACTAAAGAAGGAAATAGTCAAGGATTTTTATAAATCTAACAGTGAAATTTAAAGGATCCTCTAGTTCAATTCTTGAATTTGCAGGTTAGAAAATTGCTTTAGGCACTATCCTAGGTGTTGAAATTGTTAGTTTTTTGGAATTGAGTTGCTTGGTTGCTTGGAGATATGATCCAGATCTTGGCACAATAAGTCTAATTGCTTTGGGCAATTTCAGGTACTTAATTGACTTCTACTTTTAAATAAAAGTAAATACCTAAGTCATTGGTGTTGAACTTTTGAGAACTTAGGCTAGGTATGTGTGCTTTTTAAAAATTTTCTCTATTTTAATGGCTGCAGTGGAAAGATCCTTACATAGGTTTATGGACTGCAGATGGTAATAGACATCGTTACCTAGGGGTCATCCTTTGGTTGCTAAGGGAAGCATGAGTAGTTTCCAGAAAATGCTTAAAAGTTAATATGGCTGGTTTGTGTGTGTCTCTGCATATGTGTGTAGTCATAGTGGTAATAGAAACTGAGTGTAGTTAGGACAATAAAGTGTCTTTTGAAACTGACCGGTGGTATCTTCCCTCTGCCTTGTATGAACACTGGAGACATTGAGTCCTTACCTGATAATGGTCAGAAAAAACTTGAGTGATAATAACAACCCAAATGGAAAATGGTTTGGGGGGGAAATGGTTTAGTCTCAGGCTGAAGCAGCCACATTGCTCATCCACTTCCAACAATTTGAGGTCTTCCCCGTCTGAAAAGTGAGCCATGAACTCTTTTTCTCAGGCAAGTAGGACACTGTGGTGCAAGATAGGCTGAGTTACTACAGAGTCTAATTCACCTCCAGCATTTCCTCGGGCCAGGCACATCGCTAGATGAACCTAAAAAAAAAAAAAAAAACTAAACTAAAGTTTGGACTTCTCTGTCTCTCAGATTTGGGCAGCCCCATAGTGATGTCACTGTGGCCAGGATGCTCTCCAGCACGTGTTGTGTCTCCCACTGTCTCTGAACTGCAGAAAAGGTTAAAAACAATCTCTTGCCCACCTGCTCCAGTGCATCTTTGATACAGTGACCAAGGTGAACATCTTTGACAAAAAGAATGCGTTCCCTTTTTGGTGCCATTATATACACTGCCCACACACACACACACACACACCACGTAGTACACACAAGCAATTTTGCCTTTGATCAGGGTCATGAAATAAAAAGAGAACAAGAAAGTTTTAAATGGTGATTTTGGGAGATATATTTTGTTAATATAAAATTAAAACAGAAAACAACACAAATGAAAATGAAACCTTTTCAAGTGCCGAAAAGGTGGTCAGAGACAATCATTCATGAAGTGGGATTTCCAAGAAAGAGTTTGCTCTTTAAATTTTCACATCGTTGCTTGTGTATTCAAAACTTAGAACTGATAGTCCCTTTGACTGAGCCAGACTCAGGTTATGGTGGACAAAGCTCTCAGTATGGCAGAGACATTTCAAGTAAGAATGCCCTGTTCTGCCAAGACTGTCATTATGACACTAAAATGTACCCTTTTGCTAAGGGCCAGAATTCAGTCTCTCCTTCCAGTTTCTACACTGATTTAGACAACAGATGCATAAAAGGCAACGTGGTATTCAGGGTCATTTGTCACATGGCTTCAGGGCAAGAGGATGGCTATCTGGCAAGAGGGAGAATTCCTTAAATGTTACTGGGTCTTACATTTCTAAATGTAAAATCCCTGGCCAGAAGTTATTTGGTGCCAAGTGCCTTTGGTGTGATGTCTTCGCAGAGCACAAAGCTAGATGGTTGCAATATTGTGGCTGCTTGAGAACCCACATAGCTTTTGCTAGTTTGCAACTGAGGTTGAGTGCCATTGTTGTTTGGCATTTTCTTTTATCGTTGTCTTGACCGCATTTTTTCTCTCTTGGTGTTTTTTTGCTTTTTGTTTTTTGTTTGTACCCCACCCCCCTTCCCCCTCTCCTTTAATGCTTTCTGAGCTGCTAAATCTATCCAGCTGGATCAAGGAGTTTTTTCACAACCTTGTCAGTAGTGCAACTGGTCTTGTCTTAGTTTATTTTGTGTCTCCTGGGTTCCTTTACTTCAGACCTTTTCAGAAATATGACACCAATTCAGATTTACTCATAACCCATGGGGCCTCCGGTTTATCTAACCTGGGTACTTTTTTCCTTTGGAAGATTTTTTTGTTTATATTTTTTTCTTAAAATGTGCTTTAAAAAGTATAAACACAAATCATCTGGAATAGTAATTTTCAACTATCTTGAAAGGTGTTTGAGGACTATTTCATGGTTACTATGATTGAAGCAGTAAAATTTAGTTTATAGTTACAATAACTTTCCTCTCATTAGGAAAATATAAAAAAGCTCAACTTTATGATTTCGTGACATATTACCAACCCCCAAATACCGTTCCTAGTCCCCACCCCCGACATACACACTCAGTGAAACGCTAATAGGAAGCTCAGAACAGAAAGATAAAGGCAAATGATCTATCTATGTTCTATTCGACCTCATCCTGTCTCTCAAGTGCTCTAACTAAAATGATAGTGTAAAGGTCTGAGTAGGGCTCTGTGGAAGCAATACGAGTTTAATCTGTATTTTGACTGTAGTTAAATTCCTGCTGTTTCATATATGGTTTGGAAAATGACTTTGCTGGGTTTAAATTTTCTCTGTAGTGAGCCTCCTTACTTGACCTGAAATTACCCACCTGTAGATTAGGCCACAGGAAGTTATAATGTAGAAAGAGCAGAGAGCATTGCCTTTGAAACCAGGAGCACCATATTCAGCTGGAACTGTTAGCAGTTAGGTATGCGTTCCAAGGCAAGTCCCTTTATTAGCCAGCGCCTTGGTTCCTTCATCTGTAAAATAGGGGTGCATAAGTACCTTCTGCCTTTGATAATCTGAGATTCTGTGAAAAAGTATAGGGAGAAAAGGAAGCCTAAGGTTGACAGAAAGTCATAGTTAAGTGCCTATCATTTTATCACTCCCAGCTTGGGCTCTGAGCTCAGGAACATTTCCAAAAAGCTTCAGGGAGCATGGCAACAGTAAGTCCCCATGGTAGCAGGTAAAGGACTTTGCCCAGGGAGGATGTCGGGCCCTGAGAGTAGGTTAGGAGCCCAAGAGGGGCGAGGGCTTGTAATTAAATATGTCGATCTGTTCTTTATGTCTTGTGTCATTTTTGGGAAGACCTATCCCAAGATTAGAAAAGTTTGCTTTTACATTTTCTTCTACTACTGTCCTTATTTTAATTGTACATTTATATACTTAAAATGGACCTAAATTTTTTTTGTAAATTATATGAAGTAATGATCTGACTTCTGTTTTTTCCCCAACACAATTTGTCCCAACACAATTTATTTATTGAGTAGTTCCACATTTCCTTACTGATTTGAAATGCTACCCTTATACGCTACTTTCCTATGTGTCTATTTCTAGACTCTAATGTATTCCCCCAAACTTTTAAAATACTCCTACATCAGTAGCACACTGTTTTCATGACTGTAGCCTTATTGTGCATTTTGACATATAGCAGGGTATGTCTGCTCTCAATTTTTTCAAAATATTCTCATCAAGGCTCTTGAATTTGCTTTTCCAGTTGAACTTTGGGTAAGATTGACAAGTTCCATTTTAAAAATTTCATTGAAAATTCATCTGGGATTGCACTGAATTTATGTATTAATTTGGGGAATATTTTTATCCTTCTTATGTCAAGTGTTTCCCCTCAGGAGCATAGCATATTTTTCCACTTATTCTGATTATTTTTCAGGACATTCAGCAAATTTTTACCGTTTTCTTTACATAAGGTTTGCATACTTCTCATTAAATTTTTAGATGTTTTATTTTGTCATTCTTATTGTTTCCATTGTGGATGAGTTCCTATCTATTACATTTTATCATAGTTATCACTGATAAATAGGAAATCTATTGGGTTTTGTGTATTTTTCTTATATTGTCTTATATTTTCTTTTATTGGATTGTCAGAGTATGCACAAACATACAACCTTCAAATAGTAATAGTTTTATGTATTTATTCTCCTCTTTTCTCTCTTTCTCTCCCTCCCTCCAGTTATTACATTCCATTGACCAAATTTTCCAAAACAATGTTGAATAATAGTAGTGATGGCAGGCATTAAAGGGAATTTTTCTTATATTTTACTATGAGTATAATGTTTGCAGAAAATTTCTGATATAATGACTTTATCAAGGTGTAAGGGATTCTCTTTCCATTCGTAGATTATTTAGTAAGAGATTCTCCCTCCTCCCAAAATGCACACATAACAAATAGGTTATTATAATTATCAGATGCTAATTCCACAATTTTTAAGACCATTTGATTGTCCTCTTTTAATTTACTCACATAAAGTAAATTTCCTAATGTTTAACTTTCCTTGAATTCTTGGGAAAAATTCTACTCCATCACAATATATCATTATTTTAATATATTTCTGGATTTGATTTATTAACATTTTATTTAATCATTTTATATCAAAATTCTCAAGTGAGATTTGTCTATAATTTTCTTTTTTTCTAATGCTCTCCTTGCACAATTTTGATATTAGAGGTATGCCAGTCTTAGGGAATGAGCAAGAAATGACTTCATCTTTTTCTACTCTGGAAAAGTTTAAACAATGTAAGGATTAGCTTTCCTGCATATCTTGAGGGTTGGAAAGAGTTCACCTGTGAAATCATCTTGGCCTGGGATCCCTTGGTTTTCTACTCTCCCTCTCACACTCTTCATCTTTCCCTCTCATGTCATGAATAGTCATCTCAACTTTCCTTTCCAGATCACTCATTTGGTCTTCACCTCTGCCCTGTCCATTCTATTGACCAACCTTTCTACTGTAGTCTTTCTTTTAATTTTGGTGTCTTGTTATTATTTTCCAAGAACATCATTTTTTTTCTTACGGCTCCTTTTTCATAGCAGTCATGACCCCTGTGGAGATCAGAAGTTACCTGAATGTCTACTCTGCATCTCTTTATGGCCTAATGCCTTTGCTAGGAGTTGTCTTTGTATAGGCCCCCTAACTTGTTTAAAGAACATTTGTAGAAACTGTGTCCTGGGTTCAGGTGACCTAGAGGTGCTCTGTAGGCTCAGGAAGGAAGAGCATGGCCTAGCTCATTTGGTGCCTGTGTTTTAACTGGTAACCTTCATGATTCTCCCCATGGCCTACTTTATTCTCTGTGAACTGCTAATTTGCAGTGTCTTCCCTGGTGGGAAAGCAGCTCACACTCTGTCACAGTCTGGGCCTCCACCTGTTTTGAGTTGTGGTTCTCTGTTTAGATTTCCTCGTCAATTTAATGCCACATGCATTTCATCTTTCATGAATTTCCCGACTTTTTTGATTTGACTATGGTGCCCTTTATTGTTTTCAAGCATTGCTAGGCACTTATTTGTTTTAAAATTTACAATCTGTAATTTTAATGGGCTTTTGAGAGAGAAGTAAATAAAGCTTATTCAGTGTACCATCTTGAAGGGAACTCTGTAATATAAACTGTTGTCAGTAAATGATTTTATCAGAGAAGATGTTTGTTGCTGTTAGTTCTTAGTGGGAATTTGCACACATTCAGAATTAGGCACAGATTCTGAATATCAAAAGAATAATAAATGAAGAGTATATACAGAATGGAACATAGGAACTCCTGGAAAATTTTGCTAAATTTCGTATGTAAACATGACACATTATGATGGTAACTCCTTCCAAACGACAGTGCTCGAAATAAAGAGCTAAATATAATTTAAATTAAAAAATGTCTGTAATTATAATATGATATAGTAGTACTTGGCAGTCATAGGCCTAATAAATACTACACTTTTGCAAAGTGATTAGAATCTGAATGGATACATTTTACCCTGTAGTTAAGCATGGGGCAGCGCATGCTAGAACTAACTTTTCTTTTCACCCTTCCAGTGGAAAACTTAAGTTCTTTGCTTGAGTAAGTACTATTGGGAATTTTTAAGTAAAAACGAGGAGCTAAGAATTCCATTCCTTTTTTCCAATCTTTCCTTCAAGCAAAATTTTTAACTAATGGAGCATTAAATAATCATATGCTTCAGGTTGTTTGGGTTTTGGTTTTTTTTTTTACCCTTTTGTACTTGGATTACTTTAATAATTTTTAGCTAGTGCTATAAATGTAACTGACTAAAGTTATACATCAAAATAGATACCATGGGAGGAAGAGGGTTATATTTCAAAAATATCATATTAATGAATTGCATATTAGAATTTGCATATTTGATTTATTTTGAACATGTCAGAATATCTTGGCTTTCTCTAATATCTCTCTTTTCCTTCCTCTCTTCCTTCCTTCTTTTCTTCCCTTCCTTCTTCCTTCCCTCCCCGTCCTTCTCCTTCTTCCCTCTGTCTCTCCTCTCCCTCTCTCTTTTTTTAAACAGTAAAGTGCAGGGTCTTTGTTCAGGGCCCTGCTATCCAGATTCTTTGACTGTGGCTGAGCTGCGTATTTTGCCACATTCCCATGTCTCTGGGCAATAGTGGACTGACCACAGAGTACTTTTCTAGGAATTTTCTTTCTTCCCTCAGGGATATGCTTGATTGTCCAGCTGTCAACATGTGGAAACTGTGCTATTTATAGAGTAATTAATTTAAAATAGGCCACCGTTTCTAATGTCTTTTCTAGAGCAGCACCTTCTCTTCTTTAGAGCACCCAACATTTCCAGAGTCTTTTGCTTGTGGTGACTTTATTGTCATTGCGTTAGGCAGTATCTGTTATACTGGGTGGGTCTTTCCCTGGATTATAGAGCAAATGCTTTGAAGCACTAGAATCATTCCGATGAGGCCAAGGGCTTTACGTATTATCACTGGTTGATACGAATTAACAGTAAATATCAGAACGAATTCTTAGCCAGACATTGCAGCAGATCCCTTCACAAGGGTTTTCCTGGAATATAGGGATTTGAAGGGCTTTCTTTTCCAGTGAGCCTGCATACCCTCTGTTGGAGATGCTCACGGGCAGCAGTATATCCAAGCACTTACTCGAAGAAAATATTCAGTGAAGGCCTTGAAACTAAGAAGGAGAAGAGAAATAGCAGAAAGCCAGCTTGAGATCATGGCACATACGTTGCTTATATGCCACAGTCCAGAAAGGAGTCTGTTTTAGTTACTGAACCATGACAGATTTGAAAGGGACAACTGTGGCTATAAAGGGAAGAACAGTTCATATGCCTATGTATTGGTTTTATATTGGTGCATAAGGAATTCCCACAAACAGTAACACCATTTATTATCTCTGAGCTTTGGAAGCCAGAAGTCTGGCGCTCGTGACTGGATTCTCTGCTCCGAGTCTCACTAGGCTGACATCAAGGTGTCAGTCACACTGGGCTCTTATCTGGGGGCTCTGGGGAAGAACCCACTCACAAGCTCATTTAAGCTATTGCATAATTCATTTCCTCGTGATTTTGGGACTGAGGTCCCCGCTTCCTTGCCTCTCAGCTTCTAGAAGCTGCCCCATTCCTTCCCTGCCTTTTCAAACCGGCAACAGCACATGGATTCCCTCTAACACTTGAATCTCTCTGTCCTGCACCCCCACAGGAGAAAGCTCCGAGTTTAAAGGTGCATATGATTAAATTGCACCCACTCAGATAACCCAGGATAAACTCCATATTTTAAGGTCAGCTGATTGGTAATCTTAATTACCTCTGCAGTGCCACTTTAAACATGTAACATAACATATTCACAGATGTGACAGTGGGGAAAAAGTCAGGAGGGCAAAATTCTGCCTATCCCAGCAGAGATCCCTTAGGGGGATTTAGATAAGGTTTTGCCCATTCAGTCTCAAAAGTTTAGAAAATAAGCAGTATCAGGGGCGCCTGGGTGGCACAGCGGTTAAGCGTCTGCCTTCGGTTCAGGGCGTGATCCCGGCGTTCTGGGATCGAGCCCCACATCAGGCTCCTCTGCTATGAGCCTGCTTCTTCCTCTCCCACTCCCCCTGCTTGTGTTCCCTCTCTCGCTGGCTGTCTCTCTCTCTGTCAAATAAATAAATAAAATCTTTAAAAAAAAAAAAAAAAGAAAAGAATCAGTATCATTAGTGTGATCTTTTCATTATAGAGTATAAAAAATATACTGCTTTGTTATGGATAGCCTTTAAACTGGGAAATCAAATCTTGTCTAAACAAAATCGTTGACATTTACATGATTAGTTACATATGAGCACAAAAATCACACGTTAGGTATTCTCTTTGTACATGCGTTAGTCTTACTTTCCTTAAGAGTATACATTCTATCTGATAACATGAGGCTGGCTTTTTTTTTTTAAAGATTTTGTTTATTTATTTTGAAAGAGAGAGAGAGAAAGAAAGAGAGAATGCAAGCACGGGGAGGTCAGAGAGAGAGAGAGAATCCTAAGCAGCCTCCCTGAAATCATGAGCAGAAACCGCACGTTGGACATTCAACCATCTGAGTCATCCAGGTGCCCTGAAGCTGGCATCTTAACATGCAGACAATCATCAGAGAATTGACAAGTGTATTTCCAAGGTAGATTCCTAGATGGTTCCCCGTGGGTTGATGAATGTTTACTACACGTAGTAACAAGAGCTGCCATTTACTGAGCACTTACTATGTGCTATTTTGTTTAGCCTCCACAATAACTCTATGATGTATGTCTTACTGTCCTTCTTTGGAGGATGAGAGAACAGAGTTATATAGAATTTTCCCACATAAACCTGTGATGTTGCAGAGCCAGGATTCAAGCTCAGATCTGTTTGACTCTAAAATCTTGCTCTGGACCACTATCCTTTACTTTTTCCCAAACCTGGGAAAAGTTACAAAGATGGTAGTTTATCTTTGAGAGATCCTCCCACCTCCTTTTCTTTTCTTTTTTGTTTTAAAGATTTTATTTCTTTCTTTGTCAGAGAATGAGAGGGAAAGAGCACAAGCAAGGGGAGCAGCAGGCAGAGGGAGAAGCAGGCTCCCTGCTGAGCACGGAGCCCAATGTGGGACCTGAGCTGAAAGCAGACACTTAACTGATCGAGCCACCAGGTGTCCCCTCCCACCTCCTTTTCTAAGCTTTCTTCTACCTCCTGGCTCCTAAGGAGTCTATGTCCTTGTGCTGTGCTCAGTCCCCCACCTATCATTATAAGTACTCTGTCTAGCCCTTCAGTCCTCCAGAGTTAACAGTTCTCCATCAAAAACTGCAGGCCTTTATCTCAGGACAGCTGGTATCTGTGAGGTGATGAAAACAGCATGGTCAAAATAGTTTAGGGCATAATAATGACGATAATAGTAGCTGGTAATTATTGAGCATTTATCAAGTGCTGGGCACTGTGCCAAGTACTTGACATGCATTTTCTTACTTAATCCTCATAACAACCCCATGAAGTAGGTACCATTATCATCCCCATTTCCCAAACAGTATTTTGAAAGCAGGACTTGCAAGTCTCTAAGATTGAATGTGTGAGAGTATCAGAGGAGCCCACTTGGCTACTCTGGGCCATCCTAATCATTTCCCCATTCCGGAAGATTATTATCAGTCTTGTGGGTCCTTCATCTTTGATTACAACCTTCAGTCCAGAATTTATTTCATCACTTCCTTTGTCATAATCCAGTATGGGCATGTAAGGCTTGAGATGATGCCATTAGTTCAATGGCACACAAGCCATAGCCTTCCAAGAGGAAGCATAGAGCATCTCTGTAGAGAGGAGAAAGAATCCAGGGACGCAACAGCAGCCAGAGGGAAGCAAGCACCTGCCTGAAGCAATCTTCCTGAGAGCTATGGAGTCCAAATGTGGAGAAAGTAAATAAAGCAATCACGCCGAACCAGGGTGATGGGGCCCTTTATCAGGGGGAGCTGTTCCCTTGAAAGGGGCAACAAATCTGTTGAGAAAAAAAGCAGGACTACAGTCAGATTCCTTCCTGTAGCATCCTGAGCACCCCAGAGCACTGAGGGCAGGCAAGGAGCCGGCACTTGCCTGGGGCCTGGGGTCTAAGGCTTCACTTACAGCCCCTGCTAGTGTATTTGACTTTAGGCTTCTACTTCAAGCCACTCTGTAGAAATCCACAGGAAATACAGTTGTGCCTTGAATTGCAGAATAGATACATTCCACAAACTTAGATTTAAATTGAATCGAGTTTTAAGAACAGTGTAAACCCTTGGTGTCTTCAAATACTCCTGCGTTGAATCCTTTGGTTACATGAACAATATAACTCAACTTCTGTGTTTCATAAATTTATATTCTAAGATACTGGGTTTTTCTTACATTTATGGTTAAACAACAATATTAACTGCCTTTTATTAGGCCTGTCATTGTGTCAGCAGTAATGCCTATTAAAGTATTGCATCCTGGTCATAAAATGTAACTGAAATTACTGGAAAATATCATACTGAGTAGATGAACTGTGACTATCATAGTTTTAAAACCACAAGAATGTTGTCTTTATGTGTGAGTATATGCTCTCAGCTTTTTGATCTTCCTATATTAACGAAGATCATTACTTTAGGGGAAGAATTAATTTTTTTTATTTTAGATGCTTTCTCCAAAAGCTGGACTCAATAGCATTCCTTAAAACAAAACAAAACAAAACAAACCCCTCACTTTTAATCTATAATTAAAGCCAAAGTTTTCTTTTAATTTTAAAAGTTTGTCCTTGAACTAAAATAACATGGAACATTTTAAAACATGGCTCCAAGCTGCCGTAGATACATTTTATTTAAACCACAGAGACTGCAGTTGGATTTCTCAGTGCCAGACAGACTACAAATTATAACTGTAGCAGAAGCGACTGTGAATTTCTGGATGTTGTAGTACCAGCGAGGCTGGTTGTTTTTTTGGAATTGTTCCTCCCTTTGGGCTCTACTCATGAATGACTTAGTCCCCGTGTTAAGATCAAATGTCATGCCCGTGGCCGTGCATAGAAGAAGCAAGCAAAGGCTCTTTTCCCCCCCACCGTGCACAGGTTTGCCGTGCTCGCCTGCAAAGGAGCGAGGCAGTAGGTAGCAAGAGTCACAAAATAGAAGTTGTGAAGTGAGGCTAGAACACAGTGAGACTCCAAAAGTTGGATGACCGATAAAAATATCCCTTAAAGCAGAATGCTGTTGTTTATGATGGCAAGAAAAGGGGATAATATCCATGATTGAATTGTAAAAATATTTTTGCTAAGGTCATTTTTGTACTTACTATTCTGGTATTAGGTTAGCAAATCTAACGCCAGATTAGATCTAATAATATATTGTGTTGCTCTATGTACTTTAGAAAGTACATGAACATCTGTTACTTTATTTGATCGTCATTACAACTCTGTGAGGTAAAAATAAGGATAATTATTCCTGCTTTCTCGCAGGGTGGGAGGGAGTGACCCACTGAGGCACAACTACTTAATGACAGAGCCAGAAAGAGAAGTTGAGTCTCTCAGCAACTCGTTCAGGCTTTTTCCACTCGATTTTATGGTGTTTTCCATCCTGGTTAAGTATACTCAAAATAAAAAAATCATGTATGGAGTAGAACTCTCCAGAACAGTGACTCTTAACTCTTGGAGCTCTTCCTCCTTTTGTACATGGGCTGCTTTGAAAACTGGATAAAAAGCTTTGGATCCTTGTGCAGAGGAACGCACATCCATTCTCCCCACCCCACACTTTAGTGTAACCCAGATGGTAGAAGGGGTATCTTTGGTTCTTCAGATCTAAAAAGGATTCTCTTGGACACTTTATTCATGCTGTGGAAGGTTGGGCCCTTCTGAGGATTCCTGACTATGCCTGAGGGTTCTGTCTTCAAAGCATATGCCACTGTGCACTTTCCAAACTGCGTTCAGCTTATGGGTTGCATTGCCATCTCACATATGTGGTCCCCGTTCTGCATCACATTGATTCATATATGAAACGTACTCCCTTTCTCAAATGCCAGTGTGTCCTTCCACTCCGAAAATGCAGACATGTAGTAGATTATGGAAAATTTGGAAGGAACAAAAGAGGACCTTATATCATAGCAGTTCACATAGCTTCATATGGAACGCTATTTTTCCCTGTTCTTACATGTCCTTTAGACATCCCACATGGGACTCTTCCTGCTATGCCTGATGTGGCCCCCAGCCTCACAGCATGTCACTAGTTCCATGTTTCCGCCTTCCTCCCTTTCTTACTCACTCCCTATTTCCCCAGTTGTCTCAAAATCTCCAAGTTCTTTTCATTCAGTGTAGTAGAATCCAGCTCTTTCCAGCATCAGCTCCCAAACTCTGCTCCAAGCCTACCTTTGCATGCTCAAACCCACCCACCAAGATGCCAAGCAAACCTATGGGGCCTTGTGGTTCATTACCTTCACTTTCCTTATAAGGTATTTATGATATTAAGTGAAAACTTATTTGCTTCAGTTATATGTGTTTATAATTTTAGGAGTTTCAAGGATTCCCTAAAACCCAACCATCATTCCCCCTAGGTTTGGAAATAGTTCTGGAGTTTCTAGTCTTCTTGGGACTGTGAGTTTAGAACTTTCTTGGGGTTCTTCTTTGGAGCAGAGTTGGTGGTTAGGCACAGAGTGCTCTCATAACCTCTGCAGGGTTGAATCCAGGTCAGGACAGCTGGCGTGGAGGTCACCTCTGGACTCAGGAGCCCATACTAATGGATTTGCCCATTCCGCCTTCCTGGCCAGTCTGGAAACTGAGGGTGGCATTAAAGTTTCTGGGAAAAAAGAAAACAAATCAATGAATCCAACAGAAAACACTTTCATTCATGTTTATGTTCTATTAAGAAAATGATACATGTATTATCATAAAAAGTGAGGAACATGAAATAGGAATAGAAATTGGTAAGAAAAAGTGGATAATGATTTCAGGAAAAGAATCGATTAGGTAATTTCTTCCATTTGATTTAAATTTGCAACTACCTTATTCTAAGAGATACATTCTTTTCCCCGGTGATGGAGTTTCCCTCCTTGGTGATGGTCTGTGATTTCAAAGCACTGCTGCTTTCATTCTATTTCCATTTCTAGGGTATTCTAACATGTATAGTTTTGTTCTTACCTGCGATTGAGCAGGACAAAAAGATTTTCATCTTACTTGAAAGCAGTGATATGTTTGGGCTACAGTTTCTCATATTTCTCAGGGAAGCTTTCCATTCAGTTCCATGATATGACTTAGAAATATCACTGGTAAACACATGTTGAGAAGCTGGCAGAGGTATGGAGTTAGGGATCGACCAGAAATGTCATTATAACCCCTAGAGTTCTGAAGTTGTGTTGAAGAGGTAGAAATCCTCAAAGTGAAAATTAGACCCTGTCCATGCTTCCCTCCAGCACTGGAGTACCTTCTGTGATCCCCAACCCTTAGCTTACTCTCTGATTTATCAGCCAGAGGAAAGCTGGGAGGATGTTAAATCAAAGGAGCAACTTTAGATACATTTTATTTACCTTCTTTAACCAGCTCATCACAATTAGACTGTGCTCTTCAAGTGCTTTCTGCCATCATAAAAAGACTCAGCCGGGGTCAAAAGTCACTTCATTCACCTCTGTTTTAACCACCAATCATTTAAACTCGGGCACTTGAGGTAAATTATATATAAATTTCTTTCCTCGGAAGGAAGAGCTGTTTTAATATTTGACTATGGATCAGATAACTATCTTGATAAAGAGCTGGAGAATCTGATTTTGAGAGAGAATCATCTAGAAAGATAGAAAGTATAAATATGATTACATGCCAGGTGTAAGAAATAATGATATCAGAAATAGAAGAAATGTGTAATAGGAAAGAAAATCTAGAGGAGAAACATCAAAAAAACCACTTCATAGTGACGTGGGAGAAAGAACGTTGAAAAGTTAGTTGGATTGAGAAAGGAGAGAGCTAGAGGAAGAAAGGAAAATCAGAATGGAACAGAGGAATGACTCTTATGTCCAGATTTTTCAGATCAGGGTCCGCATGCCAAAGGATCAGAGAATTTTTAAAAAGCAGGAATTATTGACAAGTTAGGCCTGAATGGGGTCTTGAAGGAATTCGTGGATTCCATGTTGAGTAGTGTGGGGTGAGTCTTTAAACTGGTATTCTTTCTTTATTGAGTACTGTGGGACTTACGTGTAAACTTTTTATAAGCCTCGTTCAGTCTTCTCCCAGTGTCTCATAAATAAGATAAAAAGATACTGTTAAGGGGGAAAGACTGTGTTAAAGTGTGCATGGAGTCAGCAACATCAAGGATTCTTTCTTTCTTGTGCTAATGCGGAAACTGAAGACGAGCTGGTAGACCGGGGAACTGGTCATCGTGACCAATTAGCAATGAATCTGGAATAAGAGGTTTCTTTAAACCAGGGACTAAGAATAGAAAGCAAAATACATGGCCACAGTCAAGCCCTGTCTTATCTTCAACTTTTTCATTGTAGGGCAATTCTAGAAATCTCTAGGAATGTTGTAGGAAACTATGGACATTTTCAGTACTTTAGAAGATTCCTAAGAATTCACTATATCACTATGAGAGTTGAGGAATAGCTCATAGAGTGGTTCATGGGTTTATTTTATCTAGAGTCACTTAGAACTGTGCCATCCAATATGGTAGCCTCTAGTCACCTGAGGCCACTGAACACTTAAAATGTGACTAGTCCGAATTGAGATGTGTTTAAATGTATGGGGGGAAAAAAGCATGGAAAATATTTCATTAATTTTTTTATTGATTAGATGTTGAAATGGTAATATTTTGGCTATATTGAGATAAAGAAAATATTAAAATAATTTCATCTTTGGGATGCCTGGATGGCTCAGTCAGTTAAGCGTCCGACTCTTGATTTCAGCTCAGGTCATGATCTCAGAGTCATGAGATCGAGCCCCATGTCAGGCTCCGCGATGGACATCGAGCCTTGCTTGGTATTCTCTCCCTCCCTTTCCTTCTGCCCCTCCCCCAATCCCATCCTACCCCACTTGCATGCACACACACTCTCTCTCTAAAAAATTATATATATATATTATATATTAATTTAAAAAATTAAAAGATAAAATTATATATATATATTATTATATAATTTTATCTTTTAATTTTTTAAGTGTGTCTACTAGAAAATTAAAAATTGCTTATATGGTTTGCATGTGTGGCTCACATTGTGATTCTTTTGGACAAGAGTTCCTTAGTGGTTGTGGTAAGAGGCAAGTTAGGGAAAGAGCTTCTTATTACAACTTGCCAATGTCAAGGAAGAAGCATCAGGGAGAAGGAAGTCAAAGTTCTGTTTGGCTGAAAACTGGCTGATACACCTCCAGTCCCACTCCAGAAGAGCGGCAAATCCTACTCTTAAGGAAACCCTGCCATCTTCATGGTCACTCCTGCTTATGGCATAGAGCCACATCTGTATCAGCTCGCCTTTGTTTTGTTATTGTCACCAGAGCTGCCAGAAATCAGTGTGAAGAAAAGAACTAGTTTGTTGCCCTCATTAGACTATGACTTCCCTAAAATACAGATTCTGAAGGTGCAGTCTTTCATCCCCGCACGCAACAAGCTGGTCTGTAGTTTATTTTTGTGTGTGTTAAGGTATAAAGAAAATGCATAGATGAATGAATGACTAAATAAATGAATGGTGCACAAGAAAAATATAGGTTCAGGTAAAGGATCAAAGACTTTACGATGGTGAGTGGACCAAATCAGAGGAAAGCATGTGAAGTTGGAAGCAAAGTTTTTTCTACAACGAAGTGCAAAACACTCAGTAGGGCACACGAGTGGTCCCTGTCTTTATAGCCAACCTGTCTTCTAAGTGGTTGGCATACATGCCATACCAGCTGTTAAATACTTTAATACTCTCTGCTTGGAAGAATTAGGCTTAAAAAATTCTTTAAATCAATGAAGGGGGTTAGTTTCCCTCTTCATGGATAGATTGTAGGAGAAAATTATTTAGAAAATTTACAAAAGCTAACATTATCCACTTTTCCAGTTTTTTAAGGGTACAAAGTTGACCTTGGTTTGTTGCTGCTTATTTCTGACAGAATAACACACAGGCCAGTTTAACTTAATCTGCACATGTACGACATGAGTCACTGGGCTTTCAAATAGACATTTTTCTTATAGACTATAAGCTTCCATTTAGAAAAGCAGAGTTGGTTTTTTCTTAATCAATTTCTCTTGAAATTTCAAGTGAATTAACTAGAGGAAGATTTTAGAGTAGGGTGGGAAGAAAGTTCTATTTTTCACTGTCTTTGAAATTCAAAACTTAGTTTTGCAGAATTAACCCCTAGTTAGTGCCAATGGATGCCAACTACTGTGGCAAGTAATTGTCAGAGAGGGCAGAGGAACAGTGGTGTGGAAGCAGAGAAGGTGAGCCTCAAAATGGTTGAATTTGTATGTTCCTTTTACTTCTCTTCATGCGTGCTGGGACCGAGTCTTTGGCATCTTAGGCCTGCTTTCTTTAAGAAATACCTCACATCCACTGCTTTTTCCTTGGTTACCTCCCTGAGGGCCAACTTCCCTCAGTAGCACAATTCCCAGGACACATGGAAATACTTCCATCTTAATTTCTTTTAAAATCAAAAGAAAAATGAACATAATAGCAATGAATACGTAGCAAACATGGATTATATACATCTATACATTGATGTAGTCATAAAATATAATTTTAATATTTTTTAATGTAGGAAAGAGCATGCAAAGACAGAAGTACCTAGAGCATGCAAAAATCATAATGCAGCCCTGAGCCTACTGCTTAATTCCCTCGGGTAGTTCTTTATGCTTTCAGGCATGACTACTGTTTTGTAATCTGACAGTCTAGCATCCTAATAACATAATACGTTCTAACTTGATAAATTATTCTCTCTTCATCGGTTAGTGAGTCTGGTAACAAATAATCATTGAGAATCCTTTCTGCTATGCATTGGAGCTAAAACAATGAACATGACAGACAGCATATTGTGGGAGACAAGCACCGAACAAAGAAGTATGCCAAATACTACAAAGAAATACAGGATACTATAAATATGGAACGGAGGAATGTCATCTAAGTACATTTTTTAAATATTTAACTTTCAATGTACCCTTACAGAGATTCCTTAATATTAAAAAGCAAATGCGAATGTAAATTATTATTTTCCCTATTTTATATAAAAGTTAGACTATTCAACTCAACAACAAAAACCAACTCAATTAAAAATTGGGCAAAGGGGGGGTGCCTGGGTGGCGCAGTCGTTAAGCATCTGCCTTTGGCTCAGGGCGTGATCCCGGCGTTCCGGGATCGAGTCCCACATCGGGCTGCTCCACTGGGAGCCTGCTTCTTCCTCTCCCACTCCCCCTGCTGAGTTCCCTCTCTCGCTGGCTGTCTCTCTGTCACATAAATAAATAAAATCTTTAAAAAAAAAATTGGGCAAAGGACTTAAGACATTTCCCCATAGAAGATACACAAATGGACAATAAACACATGAAAAGATGCTCAACATTACTAATTATTAGAGAATTGCAAATCAAAACCAGAATGAGATACTGCTTCACATCCATTCGGATGGCTACTATTAAAAAAACAAAACAAAAACAAATTAACAAGTGTTGTCAAGGATGTGGAAAAATTGGAACCTTTGTACACTGCTGGTAGGAATATAAAATAGTGCAGCCGCTATAGAAAACAGTATGCTAGTTCCTCAGAAAAGCAAAAATAGAATTACCATATGATCCAGCAATTTCGCTCCTGGATATATGCAAAAGAACAGAAAACGGACTCGAACAGCTGTGTGTAACACCCACATTCATAGTAGCCTTGTTTACAATAGCCAAGAGGGGGAAGCCACGCAGTGTCTGCTGACAGATGAGTGGATAAAGAAAATGTGGTATATACATACAATGGAATAGTACTCAGCCTTAAGAAGGAAGGAAATTCTGACACATGCTACAAAATGGATGAACCTTAAAGACATTATTTTAAGTAAAATAAGACAGTCACAAAATTTCATTCTCCCTGTGTGTATATATATTCATATTCTTTTTGCTACGGGACTCTCTTGTAGATAACGTTTTATTAATTTGAAGAACACTTTATGGAGAAGGGAGATACTTGTGAATAAAAAATATTTTGTCTCGATTAACTATGTATGTTCTGATTTTCCTTTTGATTTTTCCCCATGTAGCCTTTTTAAAAATGTAATTATATTTAATAATCTTTCTCTGTATGGCTTCTAGATTTTAAGTGCTAGAACTCACTCCCTTACTTCACAACTTTAAAGGGGGCGTCACAAGTTTTCTTCTGATATTTCTATGGGTCTCAATTTTTACCTTCAATCTTTAATCTATTTGGAATGCATCTTCGTTTGACATATGGTATCAGATGATGTGAAAAATATATTCAACTTTTTTTTCCCACGTAGCTACTCAGTTATCCTAATACCGCTTAGTGATCGATCCTTCTCCTTCTTCCCTGGTGGAAAGAAACCACATTTTATTTTATTTTTTTATTATGTTCATATAGCCACTGTATAGTACATCATTAGTTTTAATAAACCACATTTTAAACTGAGCCTATCTTATCATTCTATTCTCCACTACTGACTTCTGTTTTTACTCATGTCCCAGTCCCACACTGTTTTAATTATTGAGCCTTTAGAATATGTTTAATAGCTGGCTGTGTTTATTCTCATTCATTTTTTTTCATAGTTTTTCTAGCTATTGTTGCTTGATTATTTTTCCGTATTAATTTTAGGATCAACTTGCCTACTAAAAAAATCATTTTGTTAGTTTTCTTGGAATTGTGTTATATTTACAAATTAATTACAGAAAATTGATATCTTTAGGATGTAGAATCATCTTATCCAAAAGCTTGGTATGTCTGTCCACGTCTTCTTTTGAGGCCATTAGTAGGGTTCTAAAATGTTCTAAATAGGTCTTGCATATTTCTTGTTAAACTTAGTTGAAGGTATTTTATCTTTTTGCTGTTTTATTGTTGTAAGTAGAATCCTTTCTTCCATCACATTTTTCTAACTAGTTGTTTTTTATATGAGAATGCCATTGATTTCTATATGTTAATATTATACGCTGCTACCACCATAAATTTGCTTAATTATTTTTGGCAGTTTTTTAGTTGACTTCCTTGTGTTTTCTAGTAACAGGACGTGCAAACAGTGATGGCTTTACCTCCTGTTGAAATTTTTGCCATGAGTTCTTTCCCTGGCTTATTGCATTGACTTGTACCTCCACGTACAGTGTTAAATAATAGTGATGACAGAGCACATTCTTATCTTGCTTCTGACCTTCATGGCAACACTTCTAGTTTTCTGCCATCATGCACGATGCTGGCTTTTGCTTTTCAATCCATGACTTCAAATTATGGCTTTAGATTTTGAAGATCTGGGTTCAGATATTTTTCTCTCTACCACTAACTAACTGAAAAACATTAGATAAGTCATCTAACTTCTCTGACTTATTTCCATATATGTAAAATGAGGGAAAGAAAATTACCCACCTCTCAGAGCTGTTGATAACAGTCTTGAAAGCCCTTGACAGGCTGTGCGATATGAATGTCCCTTGCTATTCCTGTTTCCTCCTGTAGAGAATGCTTCCCTACACAACTCTTTTCAGAATTGTAAAACTGGATTTCCCTTTGTGGCTCCGAGCCCTTTTTGTAATTCCATTCACAACACAGTTTCTACATATATTCCAAGGTTGGAAAGAAAATGTGCTTTTTGAACGATGAGCAAATTCCTTTGCTGACATTTAACCAAAATGTATTCCAAACCTGAAGCTTTTTGGAAGGCTAAGAAAATGTTGGTCACCTTCTTGTAAAAAAGTGAAATAAAAAATGTTTATGTACCTCAGCACTTCCTGACTGAGCTGGAAGTGAGTGCACTGAGGTGGTGTTATTTTGTGGTGTTTCAGTTCTGGGAAAAATGAAACCAAAAAATATAGGAAATTTTTCAAGATTTTTGGTTGTGAAAGCTTTCCTTTTTTTTTCTTCTTCCAACTTTGGTTAACACTGAGAGAGCCATATGAACTTGATTCAACTACATATCTTCTGCGAGCTAATTCCCATCAAGTGATCCGCTAAATAACATTTTCTTCCGTGTTAAATTCTGTGTTTTAGAGCGTGAACTGTGTGTCTGGAGATGCCATTCCTTTCTTAGACATAACATTGCTGCCTGATAGCCCTGACTGAACTTCAGATAATTTGTGCATATAGGGTTTTTGTATTCCTTTTTTAAAATGAGCTTCTGTACTAGTTTTTGTGCAGGGTTATGTCTTGATCCAATCTAATAAGATTGGTAAATTTACTTTTCCTTTGTAAGAAATCCCCCAGCAACTGGCTCCATACCTTAAAGGGTTTTCATTACTTTAATATATCAACCGGTCCCACAGCCCCATGCTCAGAAAGTAGACTGTGTGGTCATCTGTTTGTCCCCCATGTTTTCTAACACCACTTACCTTCCTCTTTGAGGCAGCCGTCACAGGACCGCGGAATCAAGCTGTGAAAGTAATTTCTTTCGAGCAGCAACAGCCTTCCTCACTGGGCTTGCTGTCTCACCAGTGACTTGGGCATGTGGCTGGGCTTCAGCAGAAAATTTCATACTCTTTCATTTTCCTGGATTCAGTTCTCTGACTACATGTCGAATCTGAGGAATCTGCCCTTTCTAGAATGACTGCGGATGCAGTTTTACATTAAAAGCTAATGAGGCCTACATGTATGCTCTTGCAGAGACTGGTATGAGCAGGACACTAGTCTCCGGCACATGTCATGGATTTGTTTGCTGACCTTAAAGGCACGTACATTTGAAAACATATTCATATATATATATATATATATATATATATATATACCTAAAACCATCTTTTATAGATCTCAATGTCAGTAAGAGAAAACAATGGGGGAATGTGGCATAAGGTACATGGATCAGTTCAGTTGTTTAGAGGGAAAGGCTTTCGGAAATCTTTGCTTATTAAATATAAGTGACAGTTGCTAGAACAGCAACAGTGCCATCCTTTACGTTAGTTCACTTTACAGAGTGCTTATCAAAGCAAATTCAGTAAATTAGAATAAAGGCCACCCTGGAAAGCATTAAAGGAATCAGTCAAAAACTAACCCTTTTACAGATGTGGTCTGAACTGGTAAAGTGACCTGGCACAGCAGAATAGTCATGGCTCCCTTCACAGAGCACCACCACTCCGAATGAAGGGCTCCGTCGCTAAGTTAATTCAATAATAAAACAAGACTCAGGGTTGAAAATATATTCATTTCCATGGAGGAAAACTCATAATTCTTCACATTAAGCTGAGTAACCCAGAAAGTGACAGCATGTGTTCCATTTATCATTTTTCTCATTAGATAAACTTCAGAAGACAGAACCACCTCCCCCTCATTCACTACTGTGTTACCAGCTGTTAGCAAAATGCAGTAAAGATCTGTTGATTGATTGGTTTATTGATTGATAGCTGGGGAATATAATAAGTACTTCCACCTTTGAAACAATCTCAGTTTGGAGAGGAAAGTATGTGTATCTCTTATTATGTAAATACAACAACAAGCAAAGTAAATATGATGGGCCAGAATCAATTTTTTGGTAATCAGGAACAGACTGTATGCTGTGGAAATGGTTTACATTACTCCAAAAGCAAAATTTTGCATTTAGTGTAAGATATGGTGGTAAAACATTGAGCTTTTGCTTTCTACCGATAGTGTAAACATTACTCCAAGATGCAGTCTCTGGAAATAATTTAGTTAACTCTTATTTTTATATGCATGTTCTGTTCTGGAGACTTGTTGCAAAAATTGATGGAAAGTTATTTTCTTTAAGTGACAGTTTGTTTACAGAAATTCCTTGAAATCTTGATGGTTATTGAAAAGGCTGAAATAAATGTTGCCTCAAACTGCCTGTTGCAGAACTACCCCACACCTTCCAAACCAGTACCATGCTTTGTTAGTAAATCACCTAAAATCCATAAAGGTCATGGAGACTGCTCCCTTTGTAAAATGAAATATTTATGTTTCATTCCCAAAACATATTGTGGATCATTTTGGTGTTTTAAGTTGAAGGTACAAAGTAAATTATTCCAAAATTATGGAGGCCAAATGTCATTCTCTCCAAAAGTTTGTGTAATATCTATTTATCTGTGGGCAGATGACTGCACAGCATAATCAGAGGCAGACTTTGTCATGTTAAGTCTAAGTAAACACAGCTGAACATGAGCAAGTTGGACTACAAGGTTTTTTTGAGCTTTGCCAACAGCATATGACCTTGGAGAATGCTGCTTTTTTACTACAATCTGCTTTCAATGGAAAAAAAAAAAAAAAGAATTCTTTTCGTTTTGAATTAACAAGTGGTGATTAGAAGCTTGTTATGTTCTAATTTTTAGATGCCAGACGAATGAACATCATCAGTCACCCAACAAAAAGCTACCTTCGTGAGGGAATTATTCCTCGCCAGGGAGCTGAATATAAACTGCGAGGGTGGAAGCCAATTACATGGGGCTTCTTTCTAAAAGGAAATCTTTTTGTGTTTATTTGTATTTTGTTCTTTGTCCTTCTGCCATTTCAACAGATTAAAATTGTGGTTCCAGATGCCACTAGAAAACGAACTTTATTGATTTATCCGTTCTTTAAGAAGCACCTGTCCTCAATAGCAAAGAAACTTTGTGTTGTCATTACTTTCAGTTTTCAGGAGAAGCTCTCATTAACTGCTTTAAGCTTTCTACAAGTCCCTTTTTACCTTTTTTTTTTTTTTTAGCAAGTTTCGTTTCAGTCACCTAATACCTTCCTCTTTTAGCCTAGTATGGGGTCCAATATTACATTTTTTTTAAGGGCACTTTGTGGCTAAAATAAGTTCCTATTAAATATTTCATGTCAAAAAGTGGACTTTAAGTGAGAACTTTGGTAAAAGATGGATTACTGGAGATTTGTCTTGAAACGTCTAGCTTTTCAATATTCTCAGACTGGCGAGCGGCCAGATAGGTCCTCTGCTCTTCCCGTTCCTTCACTTAAGGAAACTATTTTTTCCCCTTCACCCTTGGGTGTACATTTCCTTCTCAGAGCAATGCAGTGTGTATTAAGGGTGTGTGACTAATAAAGATCTTTAAATAATTCATCTTTCAAGACTTTGGTATTTTACACTTTTTTAAATCACGTTGAATAATATTAACGGAGCATATGGGAAAATATTTAGATCTATCACTAAAATATTACTCCGTAGTGAGATTCATATAAGACCCATCTGTATTTATTTGTATACCTGCTTTTCCTATATGCTGATGAATTTCCGTGTTAAAATAAATGCTTTGAGGAGCAAATATCAAAAAATTTCTAAAAGTAATTCAGAAACAGTCTGCTCTTTATGTTAAGGGTGGTGTCATACATCTCTAAGAGTACATCAACGTCCACACTTGAAGGTCCTCAAACACCTCAGACTCTGTACATGTCAGAATCACTCATTGTGGCCTGCCTCCACCAAAGGGAAATTTGTTTTTCTTCCTTTTTTCCCTCACTCAGAGAATGTCACCACTGCCCACCCGTCATCCTAGGCAGAAATTTAAGGGGCAACTTAGTCTCCTGCCTCCCATCCCTGCACCCATCTAGTCATTCAACAAGACTGCCCCCTTATCTCTCAAATCTTGGCTCGCCATCTCCACTGTTCCCTCCTTAATCCCAGGACTCCTCGTTTCTGCCTTAGGTCCCTGCCATGATCCCACCTGGCTCCTCCTAGTCTTCCACTAGGGCAAGAGGGAGCTTTCTAAGATCCACATCTGATCATACCACTGCTAAATATCTTCTGCTTGCTTCCCATACCTTGCAGGACCGAGTTCCCACTCCTTACCTTGCACACGAAACCATAAACCCCTCGGTGCCTGGCCTCTGCTAATCTCTCTTGGTTTATTTCGCAACTGCCCTGTCACACACCTCATTCATTTCGGCTACGCCAAAAAGTTTCCCAAAGGAGCTGTACCATGTCATGACATTGTGCTTTCACACAGTCAGCCGTTCCCTTTCCTTGGGATGCTTCTCCGCACCTTCTTCACCTGAGTAACTCCTGCTTATCTTTACCCCAGGCCTGTGCTTTCCCATCTTTTCCAGGACTTGGCACTCAGATAATGATAACATTGGCTGGACATGCTGGCATGAGTGCGGGAGGCTGCTTGCAGCTGGAAGCAACTGCCCAGAGCCTCTGCCTGCTGCTCAGGAATATCTTCTCCTTTCAGGACCCCCACCCGCTGCCCTTGCCTTTGCTCCCTCCCACAGTACTTCCCATAAGGAGCTGTTGTCATTTCTCTATCAAAGTGTGAGTTGCTTAGGGACGAGATGCATTTGTGATTTGTATTTCTAGGGCCTACCACATTTGCCTGTCATATAAGATGCGGTCAGTTATGTTTGCTGTGTGACCCATGGACTTGTGAATAAGTAAATAAAGACAACTTGGAGAAGAACAAATTCTGTTGCACTTAAAATTCAAAGGTCTGGCTTCTAGTACTAGTCCTGTTGTTTACTAACAATTTGGCCTTGGACCTGTCAGTCTTTTTTTCTGAGTCTCAATTTCCATATTGTAAAATGGGGGAAATGATAGGTGTATACAAAAAGGAAATGAGGTAAATTACACACTTATGACTTGCAAATGTTCAATAAATATTATCATCATCTGAATTGTGTTAACTTGACCTAGCCCTTAATTATGCCCCAAAACAGGCAGGGAGGGTTTGGGGGGATGAAATGATATATGTAAAGATACTTTTCCATTTAACACAAAAAGATAATTCGGTTTTCACCCGGATAAGTTCGGACTCACTGTAATGTAGTTGTACATTCTCAATCTAAGTGCCAGCCATCCAAAGATGGCAAAAAAATCTTTCAAGAGAAAATAAGTATTTCTCCCACTCTGCCATGCAGTGGGAAGAACTTTTTAAAAATTATCAGTCTCTTTGTAAAATATCAGGAGTATTTAAAATAATCTATACATCCTTGCTCCAGTCAATCAAGAATTTAAGGAAATCACATACAGTTGTTTAAGATGAAGCCGTGATACAGTTAAGGTCTTTTAAATATGATTTAAGTCGTTATTTTATTCCTTGTGAAAAGGACAGGTATACCAGTTAGTTAGATCTTCATAGAAAATTCTTAATAACAAATATTAGAGAAGTAGCTTATAAGAATTGGGAATTTCCGAAGCTGTTTCCCCAAATTCAAGCGCTATATTCTATCTGGAGTAAGGGCCTTCACATGTAAAACTTTCTCCAAGCATTTAAGAGTAAACAGTCCAACATACCTATATGATTGCGTGGGTGACACATGTGTGCCAATAGCTATGACATGTCCAATAGCTATGACATGTGCCAGCCCCAAAATGAGCAGCAAAAGACCAGTTGCTGACATAATCCTGGAATTCGCCTTGGTATGCTCATTCTCAGTCTCACCAAAGATTCGGTCCTCATTATTTTGCATATTATGGCTACCAAGCAACAGAAGTGATATTCTCCAAGCCATTGCAAAACCGAAGCCTTCATAACATGCAGTCTTGCTCCTGTGAGAATTCTCCACACTCGTGCATCATAGACATAACATGGCTGCCCTTGACCCAGCTTAGATAATTCAAATACAAAAGCTATTTGGGATTGTTGTGTTATTTGTTATCTGCTCCACTTCAGGGTAAATCTTCCACATTCGTTAAAGGTTGCTGCCACTACACAGTATTTCCAATTGTGGAATAATTGTAGCTGCTGTGTATTGAGGATTACTGGGTGCCTTGTGTCTTATAGTGATTATTTCTAATTTCTAGAATAGTCCTCATTGTTCAATATTTTTGGTATCTATTTTACAGATGAAAAAAATGAGGCTCAGAGAGATTAGGTAACTTGCCACATGCTAATGTGTAGCAGAGCTGGGATTCAGACCCCAAGCTCTCTGCTTCCAAATCTACTCTCTTTCCAGTGTACCTTACTCTTGGGGGAATCGAGTGTGGTTAAGTGAATGTACCCTTCACAGTTTGCACTGATTAGCAGAGAACAGGTGTACTCAATTCATGATAAACCAAAACAAAGACACGAAGCCCATTAAAAGCAGCTGGAGGAATTGAGTAACTAATTGTTTATTCTCTCTGTGCCTCAAAGACTGCTAAAATTAGCTTGGAATTCCACTTGAAAAATTCTTCAATTAATCATAAACTCTGACTCCCGTTTCTAAAGCAACTTTTGATAGATGTTTCCAACACTTGCCCCATGAAACGCCCATTACTTCCTCTTTTCTTCAGTGTAAAAACAATCTCTTTTCTATTTCTGGGCCCACTTTCTGCTTTTCCTAGCCATGCCAATTTTTATTATTATAAGGATTAGTTGTGTGAATAATTAATTAAATGCATTTTCACCTAGGGCTCATTATCACTGCTCATCTTTCATTTCTTTATTCTTCTCCTAGGAGCTCCTATAAGTCAACTGAAATACAGATTTCTTGCTTCTTTCACTGTGAGAGTATTGGCCATCTTCTTGTCCAAGTGAGAATCAATATATTATGTTGTCTAATAAACTATCCTATAGAATGGCTTTTATAAACCTCCTAACGTAGGCTGAAAATCAACTGGATAATGTATCCAGCTACTTCAAGTTTGGAAAATAAGAGAAATACTTTTTCTAAAAAGCCTTGCTGGCCAACTCCACCTTTTCCCCTCCTATTCTCGTCTTACTGCTGCCCCGAAGCCTGAAACAATGGCTCACTTCTTCATGTGTGTTTTGTAATGTCTTGTGTTCAGCTCCCTTTGTGGGTGGCCTGGGAAGGATGGTTACTCCTCCTATGCTCAGTAGATGCCCTCAGCTCCCATATGTGAACTGTATGCATAACAGAGAGTGGTGCGCTCATGCTGGGCATTAACTGGGTGTGCGTCTAAGTAGACAGACATCTGAAATAATAGAAGATGTCATGAACAGTGGTGCTGTGGCACTTTTCTAGGGTCAGGGCCCTTCACAGCTCTTGGTTTCTTGTGAAAAACTAGTCTGCCCCTGAATGCCGACCCCTCTTGGCTTCCACCTCCTGAGTGTGGAAAAGCGACTAGAACTACCACATCCTGTTAGGAAGGGGAGAGAGCTACTTACCTACAAGAGCTTGGGACTCTTATAAGGAATGTATGGTTTTCCTGGCAATTATTAGCCTTCCTTACTCCCACCCCCGAAAAGGATGATTTTTTTTTTTTTTTTTTTTTTTGCTTTCATGATGAAAATGTATAGCTTATTATGAGAGCCAGGCTCTTTTATATAATACTTTGATTCAAGGCAATAATTACTATCTTTTTCTCATTGCTGATTCACAATCTATTTCTGGATGTCTGGAGAGAATTTAGAATTAGAGAATTTAATTTTTAAATTATTTTTGAGAATGTATAGTGTATTCCATCACCAGAAACAAAAATGTGAATAAGTGCATCTAGTTTGTTCTGGAAATGTAACTTTTGCTCTCTTTTCCTTTTTGCACAGCCTTCTGCCTTTTCCCTCCCTTTCTCTCTTTTGTTTAAAATTGGCTTATATTACTGATTGTTAAAATAGTACATTTCTTTCCAATGTCTCAAAAAGTATGGGAAATGGTAGAAAATAGAAGAGCAGAGGATTACTTTTAGCCTGGAAAAAGTATTAGGTTCATTGTTCCTTTCTCCAAATAAATAATTTTTTAATGACTAAAATAAATGTTTTCTTTTTTATTTTTAAGGTGCCTTATTTACTTATAACAGCATATGACACTTATAAGACAATATGTATGGCAGCTGCTTGCATTTAAATATATTTAAATCATGAAAACATGCCATTCTTTTGTGTTTACATTTTCATGAAATGGCTTTGCAAGAATTTTTCTGTATATTATACTTGTTCTCTCCTTCTTTCCTGGTAGTCATTGAGCTCTGGTGTTTTGTTTTGTTTTGTTTTGTTTTGTTTTGTTTTGTTTGACGCATGATTAGTTGCATGAATAAGGGTGCTTGCTTTCTCTTTATCATTTCTTTGTTTCTGCGCTTAAGTACTATATTTTTAATATCTTTTGATGCTCACAGAAGTACCCTTCCTGAATATTACATTTTTTTTAATATTACATTTCTTAAGCCCTGGTGTGGGATCTTATTATTTTAGAATTGCTACATCTAATTTGGTAGGCCGTTGGCAGTGGTGGTCTCAGCATAGAATGAGTCTGTGTGCTCTGGGAAAAGAACATTATCAGCCCACCCTCCTGCAGACACCCAGCCAAGAGTTGTTCTCAGTTCTCAGCCTGCCCATCGACCATTAGGTGGCTTTGAGGTGATCACAGTTAGGACTTTGGTTCTCTTCAATCCTTTGGTCCAAGATGCTCTGACATTCTGCCACTGTTTAAGAGCCATTGGCAGGCCTGGACAGAACCCTCTCAATCCTTCTTCACAACTGTATTCAACATCATGACCACTGCATTCAATTTTAGAGATTTTGGCCTTGGTGGTGACCTACTTTTTGCATGGTGGTTCTGTACCCCATATTCCTTGTTCTTCTTTAGAGATCATATAGCTCCAGCTATGTCTCAGGGCTGCTGTAAAAATAACATTAAAAATAGCCAAAAACTGTTTGTAAAACCTCATCACCATGTTGCTGTATAATAAAACAATGCTCTGTTCTTTTTGAGGCAGGCCTGAATAAAACATTCTACTAAGGGCAGCAGAAACTAAGTTTACTTTAGTTTAAAAAAGCTTGTTATCCTACCCTAGAAAGAAGAAATTCTATGTTAGGTTGAATAATTAGTTTTTGATGACCCCATGTGGATTACTATCTGTCACCCTATTTTCCCAAAGGAAAGATTAAAAAAATACAAGAGTTTCAAAAATAAAAGGCCCACCATCACAGCAATATAGAGCTGGGCCAATATGTTTATTTTCAAAACAAAAAACACAGATCTTATAACAGTATATTGTTACCATCACTGTTCCAATTAGAAGGAGGATGATTTGATTATTCTGAAGTATTCTGTAATATATTACAGTGAAAATCTTGGGTTTCTTTATTCTCCAGTTTGTATTTATAATGACTGTCCCTGAATTATATAATATATTAAAAATTATAATAACTGGGGAAAAGCAATGCAAGTAAAGTGAAATGTTTTATCCTCCCCAAAAAAGACATTTTTAGTGGTATTATATTCATGTTTCAGCAAAAAGACAATGGAAAGTATCTCTGAAGCCCATTTCTGAACAATATTTTGCAACAATAATGTTATATCTCCTATTCACATGAAGGTAGACTCAAGAACTTGGTTTGTTAAATACAGCCTTGTTATTTGACCCTTGTTGGAATACTAAGAATCCATAATGATTTTTGAAACATACTGAAGAAATTCTGCCTTATGCTGCAACACTGGAGTGAACCCCCAGGAATTCCAGCACTAAACACAACCACTTCTGAATGTTCCACAGCAGTTTTTCCGTGGGGGCAACCCTTTCCCCATCTACATTAGAGCACCTGGGGAGCTCATTCAAAGGCACATTCCTTAGCAACTCTGTGACCTACAGAATCACAGTCTGAGATGGGATCCAGGAGCCTGCCCTTTTGAGAAGTTCCCCTGTGTACGTTATTCTCCTCTCTACAGCATTTCAAGAAGATGGGTTAGAGGCTAGGGTGTGATAGCGGGAACCTCACATGAGGCCAGCATCTCTGTGGCACTTGGAGCAGCCCCTGTGACTGGTGAAGGATGACTGACAACGTTGCTTCTTTACTTCAGGAATCGCAACACCATAGCCTTTACTATGGGCCAGGCACCGTTCCAAGAGTTCAACACTCACCACCTCGTTTAGCCCTCACAGCAACCCAGGGAAGTAGGTGTTACTGTTGTCCCCATTCTGTAGGGAAGACACGTAGATGCAGAGTGCATAAATATCCTGCCCAAGTGAATTGGCTATTTGGATACATCCTGTGCTTCTACAAATTATGGTACAAGAAGATGGTTGTTGATTTATAAAATGTTTTTGTTTTGCCTCCAAACAGATCAGCTTGTTACTATTCAGCCATTTGTCCCGCATCTTTTTTTTCCTGGATGTCTCTTGTATTCTAAATTTAGGCGATAACAGTGGATTAGAATCTCTACACTATTGGAATTTAATAAATGCTTTGGGATGTAGATTCCTGGACAAAATTTAAAGTGGATACCTCTGACAAGATTTAAATGAGGGGGGAAGGGAGATTTAGTATGCCCTTGACCCAAAGGGTCATCAGAAGACCTTTGGACTAGGAGTACTCTGAGACCTCCAGCAGCAACCAAGTCCCCAGAAGGCATTTTATCTCCCCTTTACACCTAGTTCCTTTTTAAAGTTTGCATGCCCTTCAATATCATCAGCAAAAATCTTCCCAGTCTTCATTTCAAAGCCCCTCCCCAACCTACTTTAGACTTTAAATGACTGTTTCTGAGATGAAAAGCAGAAAATCACAGAACCTTTAAATGTAGAAATGTGTGAACATAGAATGCTGACATGCCAAGTACAGTTTTAACACTTTAAGTGTATTAAGAACATTGAAATGTATTTGAAAAGTAGAAGGACTGGAAATCCTGTTCATCTTATGTCTAAAATATGTTTCTTTTCTATTAATAAATACAGCAGATGAACTGTGAGTAGAGAAGCTGTCATTTCCTACTCCTCGGAAAGATCCAAGAAGTTTGTGAGCGTCATCTCTTTTATTGTGTCATTTCTGGTGTTAATGCAGTCAGACAGGTTTAACAGCAAGGTCTCCTCGTCTCAAGTGCCATTTCTGGAGATGGTAATTTGAGGAATTTGAAAAGCATGGCAAAAATGTGAGCCAACTCAAAGATACACTACGGTTCATATATCAAAGGAAAAATACTTTTTGATGGTTTTTCAGAGATACTGAAGAGCTTGAAAATACATAGATGGAGCCAGACTCTCCAGCCAGTTTCTAGGTTATTACAAATGCATATTTTTCCATTTCTTGTTGCTGAAGAAGGACATATTAATACTTCATAACCTAACACTATACAGATATATATTCATTAAACAAGTCAACCTTCTAGAAAGGTAGGGTAGCGACTATAAAACCCATCTCAGGAGAATGAGTTCTGGTGCTATTGAAGAACTTAGGGGATGACTATCGATATCAACTTTGGGCCAAAATTAAGGTTTAGCTAAGAATTGGTAAGTCCATCCAGTTTTCAAAACTAGTAGCCCAACTGACATGCAAAAGGAGCGCTTTTATAAACAATTAATGCTCCTTGCAACACACAGACACACACAGAAGTTATTCATGCATAGTTAGGAAGTCATTTTCTGAGACTTTGGCTGGAAACCTAGCTTTCATGGATGAAACATTCTGGGTAACATCTCCAATATTCCCCTTGAGAAAAATGAAGTAACGAAATCCATTAGACACTTAAAGTTTGCAGCTCTTCTTTCATGTGGCTCCAGTATTCTTTGTCTTGGCCTGTTGTGATAGTTTGGCACAGAAGAGCATCAGAAAAGCCATTTTGTCCTTCAGGATGATAGATTCTGCACACTTAATCCATTAATCTGAGATGATGGGCTTTGCCCAGAGTTGAAATATTTTGTTCTTACATAATGGTTTTCTTATTAAATCTCTGAACAATACTAATTTTTCTGGTGACTATATTCAACCCCATAGTCTAGATGTAAAAAGTAAAGTGAGATAGGAGGTTAATTTTTTTTTTTAATTTTACGACGGTTCATATAGTGCTTGGTATACATGCTCAAGTTCTCTTCTGTTTTAGAAAATATTTAATCACGTGGTGGTCCTCAGAAGAAGCGTATTATTATAGTACCATTAGCCCCATTATGTAGGTGAGAAAGTTAAAGTCAAGCAGCTTGTCAGCTGTCAAACAGATAGTAATTGGTGGAGCAGGGGTCCAACTCCTGCTGTCTGGTTCCAGGGTCTGGGCTCCAACCATTGCACTAGGCTGCCTCTGTGTCTCATACCAGACCACCCTCGTAGTTAATAACGATGAGCTAAGAACAGAAATGAGAATATTTAACATTTCCAGACCCCCTTTCTGGTCACTCACCAACAATTTCCTCCCCACAGACTGCGTTCTAATTTTCAAAGTGAAGTTTCAGACTGAAAGTTTTAGACTTTGGGAAGGTGGAGCCTTTGAGATCACAGAGGAGCAATCTTGGTAGATGGGATCATGCAGAACAACTTAGCATCAAGAATATTTAATGTATTTAGTGAAAAAGATTGAAAGTGAAGTAGAGCCATTATAACTGGGTGGTACTCTGCTTGTTTGAAAAGTTACTTTCAAGTAATAAATCCCGCTTCCTACGCCTTTAGTCCTCCAGCCTAGATTGATGAGGTCGGAGTACCTGTGCATTTTACAGTAACAAAGGTACCACCTGGAATTCACAAGGAGCCATTAGTCTCAAGGTCTTATGCTCTGCCTAATAAGGAAAGCCATCAAGCCCACTACTCCCTAACTGTTAGGGAGCCAAGCAACACTTTCACAGGTTTGCACACACACATGGGTACTGCTGGCACAATAAAGATGTTCTATCGTTGTTAATGGAAATATAACCTATCCCGAAAGCTTTGAGATGTCAGCTTACCCCCACCCTGACCAAGGAGCTCTTCGCTATTGGTCCAGAAGAGAGGGGTGTGGTTTCTAATTTTTATTTCCTGGCAGGAGTTAGAGGAGATGATGCATTGACAGAGAGGCAGCCGAAGGTGGGGATCCTGTGGATCCAGGACATCTGGGCATCATTAGCCATAGTGAGGGGCCAGCCCACATGAGAGGTAGCAGGAAGGAAAAGAATCTTTGGCCAGATGGTCGAAGTCATGGCTGGAGGAAACACTGGCTTAATTTTTGGAAAAGATTTTTCTTCAAACTCTGAAATGATTTTGGAAGCCACTCATTCTTTTAGGCCTCGGGATAAATAATTGAGCTAGTATATTGCAAAAAGGAAAAAAAAAATACTAACTCTGTCCATGAATATGAGGTGGGTTTCATTTATAATTCTTACTATTCAGAAAGCCTGAAAACTCTACCCCCAACCACCGTCTCCAGGCTGTCAAACCTCGGGCTCCAGTAACACTTCGCAAGCAGTGTCCTTGGTACTCAACAGGCTCACATGCAGTCTTCCTGCCATGCTGAAGTTTTAAAGTAGAACTCACTTTTGGTTGTAGTGGAACTTGAAGAAGCAGTTCCGTCATCAACAAATATGTGTTGCAGGTTGTTGGGTACTTTTTTCCTTCGTGCTGGGGCAAACATCACTTAGAATGATTTATCGTTACTCATTCAGAAGCTCTGACTACCCCAAAGAGAGGCTAACCACAAAAATTTCCTCTAAAAGTGATGCAGCCACAGCTGTCTAGGAGTTATTGAGCAGTAATTCACTTTGTGCAATGGAAGAGTGATTATAAGGATATCACGTCTGTTAAAATGTCAATCCAATTAAAGCATGGGAGACAGCTCAAGAGAGCTTAGAGTCCCTATTCTGTGATTTGGACAGATTTTTTAATATATATATTATAGATCAAATCAGCAGGAAAAAAAGCCTCTTTTTGCATCTCTGTGGTCTAAAATACTAACAGAAAGAACAGAAAAGGTGCTTAATAGATTTTTAATAGGTTGTCATTCGACGGGCTTTCTGTGTCAACAGTACATTAAGCCTTGTCATGGTCTTCAAAGGTGGCTTTATCGACAGAGACCACTCGAATAATTGAATGCCATAGTTAAAAACATGACCTTCAGAGTCGGCTGACGTGGAGCTGAGACTCACCACCCCCATTGCCAAACTGAGTCCTTTGCGAGTTTCTGGACCCCTCTAAGCTGCAGTGTCATTTGGAAATAAGGCCCATGGTGCTATTTCACAGGGTTATTGTAAGCATTTAACTAGATAACATTTTAGAGTGCCTGGCATAAGAATAAGCATCCAATCAATGTTAGTAATTGTTATTTTAAAGATAACCCCTTCTCCTAACATTTGAGTCTCTCAATATTCAAGTTTAAACTGGATGAAGCTGGATTTTGAATTCTTCCAATCTGTTTATATTTCACAGGCAAAAACCACTGCCACATGGTAGATTACTCTCTTATTTATTAACAAGATTACTATCTTATTTATTAATAAGGCAAAAGTAGAGGTTCAGTGGAAAAAGCAAACATGTATAGAATGACCCCATTTTTGAAAACATGTATAAACTTGCTTGGAAAGCCATATATTCAAAGAATATACTAGTTATCCCTAAACTTCCTTTATTTTCTCTTTTATACTTTTCCCCAGATTTTCTACAGTGAACCTGTATGACTTTCTTAGAGAAACACACCATATGCTATTTTTAAAAGGAAAGTGTTGAGTCACAGTGGAACCAATCTGTAGGTGTGTGTGACCCCCGCCTGGACCCAGTATGTAGGGAAGTAAAGATAGAGACTGTGGAGCGGGGAGCAGGGAGACCCAGGGATCGCTCCGTCCATTTGGGATAAGGTCCTGTAGATTTAGAGCCGTCGGCGTTTCATAATCGTCAGAGAGGTTTTCCATCTGCCCGGTTTGCCAGAGTCTTGTTCTTTATCTCAACTCTTCCAAGTATGTAAATAACTCCAGAAACTGATCTGGTATCCTGGGGGCTCTTGGGACCTCTGAGATCAGAAGCACACCAACCCCTGGCTGTCCACATCAGCTGTCCCCAGTGATGGCCCCAAACGGACACAGTGGGAGGGGGCACAGTTGTCAAGCATCTGGAACTCTGACTCACTCCATTTCAATTTAGGGAAATATGTAGTCCATGATTTTCAGATTATTTAATTTTTTTAAATTCTCATATTCTTTATTTACATTTCAGTGATGTGATTTACTGCTCCACATTTGTGGAATATTTTTAAACATTCCTAACTTTAGGGCTTATTGATTAAATTTGAAAAAAAATCTCAGAGAAACAGATTTGGCCATATTTTCGTCTCTTTTTATGACCGTAACTCTTACTTCAGGAATATATATCAGAACTAATACGTTTCTAAATTGCATTTATCAAAGTCGAGTGGACACTTTGCCCACAGAGCTTGGTGCTTACACATCTCGGATTGCAATAGAAGTGGTTTTCAGTATAATTGTTTCTCTACGTAACTTTATAAGGAAACACATGTCCAAACTGAGGATAGCCCCACTTTAAGTTTCAACATGGTTTGGGTTTTACGGCATCCAAGATTTTCCTAACTACGCACCTCTTTTTTTTCCTTTCCTTTTCTTTTTTGGTCTTAAAACACGCTCTTTTGGCTGGTTCAGTAGGTTGTTCCTGCCAACCAGTTGCTTTTATGGTAATTGACAGCGTAGCTGATTTTTGGAACCTTAGAATCTAAAAAGGCATTTTAGCCCAGACTTCGGAGAGGCCGAGCCAAGCTACTTGCAGAGTGAGAGATACAGCTGAGCTGAATGTAGGGCAGTCAGACCCTAAGTCTGTGCATGTTAATTACCAGCAGTGAAACGTCTACTCTGGCTCACTTAAGATTTCTGTCTTTTCAGCAGCATTCAGAATCCTTCCTTCCCCTGTCCGATTGTGACAGGATGCCACTCTTGGACAGGAGCCCGTGAGACGACCTGTCTGCAGTGGGCAGAAGTGGTGTGAGCCCCCTGAGCACTGGTGTTGGGTCAGTAGACCCACCACACCTATCTATTGGCTGAAAAGACACAAAATACTTGAATCAGATAAGAGCCAGCAAGTTTACACTTCAAAAGAAAAAAGCAGAAGAAAAAAACATCTTCACATTTAATAGAGTCACTTCATATAATGAGTAGATTGTACATTTTCTGAGTTCCCCTCAAATGATATCAGTTCCCTAAAATAGCTGGGGTATTTCCCCAGATTTCATCTCAGCAAAAGGACTAGAAAAACAATCTTCCCAAGCCACCAGAACTGTATTGTCATTTGCTTTCCTACAAAAGCACAAATGTTTCAGAGTAAAAGGACCCCTGTTTGCTATCTTCCTTCTGTGAGTTCTTCTGGGAACTAGAACACACTGCCCTGCAGGAGATGGCTCTTGGACGCATAATATCCTAGTGACACCGGGCAACCCACCAATAACAGTAATAGAAAAAACATGCCCTTCTAACACCAATTTATGTTTTGAACCAAAAGCACCCTGGACACAGAGACTCTCCCCTCCCCCGCCCCCCCACCCTAAATAGTAGTAAGTCACCTCCTTCTTGTTGGTTTGAAATGTTTGACATTGAGCTTTGTTACACACTGTTTTCGCATTGCTATTGATAGAGAAGCAGAAGGTCTCTTCTATTCATTACTTTTTATGAAGACCTTTTTCTGTTGCTGGGAGAAGAACCTGAATCCATACCTAAGGACACTGAACGTACCCATCAGCTTTAGAAATAAAATGCAGGATGCAGTCTTTTGAATGCTGCTGGGGACATTGTTGGAATTCGTGAAACTAATTAAGAATACCCAACGGGGATTGGAATCTATGTTTTACACTTAAAAGGTATTTTCACAGGCACCAAACTGTAACACACGTACACCCAGAGAGTAGGCAGAATTTTATAATTGCACAGCTGGCTGTAGTAAGCTGGTTTCTCAGTGGAACAAGTTCAGGGAGGCAGCCACAGCGAGTGCTAGCAGCCTCTAGCCATTGACTGGCTGCAGGACATCCAAGTTCATTCTTCCTCTTAAAGAGAAGCTCTCCGTGGACCTTAAGAGTGAATTACATGTTCTCCTTTTGCATGCAGGCTCCGCTCATTTATGGCATTTCTGGGTTCTGTAACCCATTACATATTTGATAGCCACAGGCTTCCTTCTGTGAGGTAATCACTCTTGGGTTGACCGTTCAGGTAGGGAATCCGACTCGGGTCCCCTTTGAATATGTGAGGCTGCTTTGTTTGTAAGCCAGGGCATCAGTTACATGGTCTTTTCTAAATTATGTTTTGTTATTTCCCTAATGTTATTTAAGCTTCATGGAACTTATTCTGCTTTTGCCAAGTCTTTCCATTGAATAAATATCTCCATAACCTATTGCTTCACTTTGGCAACAGAATTGTTGCAATTTGTGGGCAAAATTGAGCAAAGGCTTAACTCTTTTTTTTTTTTCTCTGTAAAATATCCAATGTTGCTGGCTTTCCTCCTCCTAAACAAAGGCCTTGACTTGGTCTCTGTTTTGGTAGTGCCTTGTCTCTGTCATTCCTGAGTAGAGATTTACAGATAGTAGTACGAAACAAAGAATGACTTAACAGACATAACAGAGACATGCTGTCCACGTACAGAGTCACTAATATGGAATAAGCTAAGACACAAAGTGCTTAGAATAGTTCCAGGCCCATAGGAAGTGATCTGTAAACTAGAATTATTGGAGTTCTGTGAATTAAAAATTGTCATCCTCTTCCTTCAATTACGTAAGTAATTGTATAGTTCCAAAAATACCAAAAGCAGCAGAAATATAGCTGAGCATCCAGGCCAACTTAGAAGGGACCAGAAGATCTAGAAGGTGACCATCTAGCTGCTAACAGATGGAGCTATTTCCCCAAAGGATCCCTAAATGAAAGGAGATCAAAGAAAGGGACTAATGTTTGTTGTTCTGTTTTGGGCCAGACACATAGCATCTCATTTATTCCTCATAACAACCTTGTCATTTATGCACTACGTGTTTTTGTTTTGTTTGCTTGCCTTCTTTCTTTTCTTTTCTTTTCTTTTTTTTTTTTTTTTAAGCTCCCGGGGTCCCTGGGAAGGGTTGTACAAGGAGCCCATAGTGACCCATTATTGTCCCCAGGTCCACACCAGGAGGCCTGACTCGGGAGACACTAACAGGTTTTCCTAATTCTTTTCCTTCCTAGAGGACACAGGAGTTTAGCTGCCTCATCTCCATGGACATATAATCATTTTCTCTTGACCATATCTTCCTTGGAAAATTTTACCCTGGAAAATTTACCGTATTATGATCATGTTGAGTCCTATTCTCAAGTCCCATTACTGTCCTAGAGCCCAGAACTGGAAAATTATGCTGCCTGGCCTTACTAGCCTTGAGCATTGCAGAGGGGAAAAAAAAAAATGCCCTCAAAAATATTGGGTTGGGGGAGGTAAAACAAAGGGAGAGGATGGAGGGCAGGAAAAGACAGCTTTCCAAAAGCCATAGAACCAGAAGGCCTTGAGTAAATATTGTGCTTTTCATGTTTCCTGTGTAGGGCAAAGTGCCTCATTTTGTAACTACTTGGTAATATTTATTGTTGTTGATGATGGTGGTGGTGGTGGTGGTGGTTGTGACTTAGCCTAGTTTTGGAGTCTCATAGGCTGATGGGGAGTCCCAATCCCGTTCCTTTGTCCCCACTTCCCATGCCATGCTAGCAGATCCTCTTTACCCTCTGTACATTTTCTGTCCAGCACGTCTATTTTTGTGTTCCCAATACCATATTCTTTTAGCCTCAAAGCTACCTAGGGAGATTTAATCAAGATCAATAGTTCATTTCATCTTTCTTGATATTGATATTTGCATTGGTAGACATCAGTACCCGAGAGAGGGAGGAAATCTACACCAAAAGAGAGAGTGCATAAGCAAAGCTCACACCGTAATGCTCATTTCCTGCAGCATGAGGGGTTCCTTTGCAGCTAGAAAACTGGTGCCTGCTTATTCCAATATGGCCAAAGTCCTGTGCTGCTGCATTGAATCGGTCACTCATTTGCTAGCTAGCCAGAGGGAGCTATTTGTCAGTCCTTTTTCCGAGATGAAGGTTCGATTCCCATGAAGTCA
Source organism: Ursus arctos (assembly GCF_023065955.2). Taxonomy (NCBI): domain Eukaryota; kingdom Metazoa; phylum Chordata; class Mammalia; order Carnivora; family Ursidae; genus Ursus; species Ursus arctos. The sequence continues at coordinate 10,640,290 of NW_026622986.1, forward strand.
TAGAATATTGAATCAGAGGCATTCTGAAATTCTAGGAACTCCCTTATTTTATAGTTGAGGAAACTGCATCCCAGACTGTGGGAGCATCATAGCCTGTCCAGAGATGCACAGGAGGTGAGTGGAGGGGTGAGACCAGAACCTGGCCTCAGGAAGAGTTAGTGTTCTTGTCCCTCTGGAAGAGTTAACCTTCTGTTTGCCTCCTCATGAAAAGGCCCAATTTCTCAGAATAAATCAACGTCAGAGTTTTGTTTATTTATGGAAGCTATTTTGTATTTTTTATTTCCTGTTCTCATCTTATTCCTGCTTCTTTGCAAAGAGATTTCTTTTGTGCCTTAATTTAAACTACTTTATCTTGGTAAAAAGAAAAAAAATTAACTGATTTTCAACCAGATTTCCTGATGAGCTTCTATTCCTGGTCATTAATGATGCAACTCCGGAGATCAAAAAATAAAGAAAAGGGGCGCCTGGGTGGCTCAGTCGGTTAAGCTTCTGCCTTCAGCTCAGGTCGTGATCCCAGCGTCCTAGGATGGAGCCCAGCCCTGCATCGGGCTCCCTGTTTGGCAGGGAGCCTGCTTCTCCCTCTCTGGCTCCCCCGTGCTTGTGTTCCCTCTCTCACTGTCTCTCTCTGTCGAATGAATAAATAAAAGCTTTTTAAAAAAATTTAAATTAAAAAAAATTTTTTTAAACAAAAAAACAAAGAAGAAAAGAAAAATAATTGAATATTTGCTTGTTTTTACAGACGCTCTGGAAAATGGATCCAATAAGGGCGACAGGTGAGAAATATGTTTTTATCCGCCGTTGTGCTTTCCACTGATGCCATTTTCTGTGTACATTGCAGTGCCTTTGATCGTTTTCTTTCTTTTTTTGCTTAAATCCAGTGCAGCCAACAGGAAGGGACCAAGCAAGGATGACACGTACTGGAAGGAGATTAATGCAGCTATGGCCTTAACGAATCTTGCACAGGGCAAAGACACACTGCAGGGAACTACCAGCTGCATCATCCAGAAGTCGTCCCATATAGCAGAAGTAAAGACCGTCAAAGTGCCACTGGCCCAGCAGTTTTAAGGGTTTGTTGCTTTTCAGACCAACGGCTGTTCTTCACGTCAGTGTTTTCCCATAAATCCTCCTCCTAAGAGCCGAAGCAGAAGTGAAAATGACTCCCTTTCGAACCTCTTCTTGTTTTTAATTATCCTAAATATATCATTTAGTTGCTTCTATAAAAGACATATAAATTATAAAAACCTCACTTTAATCAAAAATAGTAACTTATTTTATGTTACTCAAACTATGCATCAAGTGTCTGCATTGCCATTACAGTAAGTGCCTTGCTTCCCCAAACTCAGCAACAACGTGGGCATAGTGGAGCTGCTATGCCTCAAACGACAGCACCACAACGCTTGTTAGTCTGTGTGTGTCCCTCCAGATGGGCCCGTAACCATTCCAGGACTAAAACCACGATCGCTGAAAGCCCTCACAATGTATTCAGTAATTCACATGTTGAAACTTGGAAATCTATTCAGCCCAAATGAAACATTCCTCTAAAAAAAACTTCTGCAGCCTTTAAAGTTGTTCAGCATGCTTTTCAGAGTGACAGTGAGAATTTCATGCATGCATCTTGCCTGCCTATCTGACACACTACAAAGTTCCAAAATGAAAGGAGCGGCGATCACGTAATATGTACACGTAAGAAGAATCCCAGTGCACACGTGGTGATCTGAAAAACTTTTTCCAAGCATTGCTGGAAAATACCACAATGCCCTTTTAGAATTAATTTGGATTTTCTTTTTCTTAAGTTTCGCTGAAGTTTTTAAAAATTTTATTATGTAAATGACTCAAAATGTTCCCGTGTAGAACTAAACCTATAGTTTAGTTTTCACACGTAATCCTGTTTGCATTAGAGTTCAGTGCTTTTTGTGATGGAAACTTTTTCATATGGAATGGTTAAAAAACCGTTTAGTTGGTTCATTTCAAATTCTAATTGCTGATGGACAATTTGCATTGCAACGAGAACAAGACAATGAAAGAAATGTATCTCTATGTGAATATACATACACACTCATAAAATTGGTTTTTAAATTTAAAACATATGGAAAACAAAACATGGACAGTCTTTGAATTTTGCCAAGTAGGACATTTAAAGTAAGAATTAAGTGAAATCGTGCATTAAAAGAAAGAACACTTTGTTTCTAAATTAGACTATCATTGAGTGAGAATAATCAATATCAAGAAAGAAGAGTATAGTTTTCAATCAAACAATAATATTCTAATCAGCTTGGGGAGACTTGAAACTTGAATAAACAGTGGAGATGCCAAATATAACAGAGTATATGTGCTACAGAGAAGTAAAAAGGATTTGACTCTCTTATGGTGGGATGTTTTTTCTGGGTATGTAATCTATTTTGTAATTTTTTTTTTAAACTGGAAAGCTTTTTTGTGAGTGTGAATGAGAGCCAGTAGTGCAGCCATGTGGTGATATTTTTCTTTATTTTGCAAAACGCTTTTAAAACCAAAGGCTGCTCTAGTTGATATGCGGACAGTATCAATCTTGATATGAATTGTAGGACACTTTTTTCATGTAACATAGCATTTGGGGATTGGGTTTATTTAGTGTAATGAAAATAATTTGATATAAAAATATTTTGTATATATATATTTTTACTTTGTTTTCTAAATTGCTGTTTGCAGTAACAGTAAGTGCAAAGCAAGATATGTTAAGTTATGACTGTATGATCAGATGAAGTATGAGTTCTTTTGGTTTACATCCTTAAACAGACACAGATCCATTCTAAAAACTTCGGAATCTTTATAAATTAATTTTGTCAAAATGTGATCATGTCAAAGAAAACTAAGGACAAGTACTTCACTCTTTTTCATACTATTATAAGTTATTCTGGTATTAAATATTTTAATAAAATTGATTTTGTTTGACGTATTTCAGTTAGATGAATAGATGCTGGTTGTTTTTTATTTGAGTTAGTCATAATTCATTTTTGCCATCTTTTTAAAAATAATCAGCAAATTTGTTCTATGTTATAAACTATGGATGAAAAGCCAATATAGCAGAGCTTTCACATGATTTTTTTTTTAAATACCAAAGCTTGGAATCTGGCCTATAAACACATCAAGAAGATTTTATAATTAGCACATCCTTGGCAATATCTCCAATTGCAATTACTTTTAATTTATTTTTTCTTTTGCTGCTTTAACATTTTCTGGAAATTAAAGTCCCCCCAATCCTTTTAAAGAATCTTGAACAATGCTGAGCCAGCAGCTAAGAATCTAACTCATAATTTATGTTGTAGAGAAATAGAATTACCTCTATTCTTTGTTTTGCCATATGTAATCATTTTAATAAAATTAATAACTGCCAGGAGTTCTTGACAGATTGAAAATAAAAGTTAATTTCTAGACCTCAATGATCATATGAATTTTGTTTTCCTTTGAGAGTTGACCAGGTGGAGAAAGAAGTAGAACAGAAGGGTCCATTATATGCTGCAAGTCTCTTTAGGTTGGTAAGGGATATGATATGGGAGCACTGCATTTGTATTAGGTTTGATTTTCATCACCTTAGACCACCAACCTACCTTTAAGAGCCGAGGAAAAGAGAGTATGATGCTAACTGTTAAAATGCGTAACTTTAAAATGAACATTTTCACTAAATACCTTCTTTCAGTAGCTAACACAACAAGCATTATTCCTGTGTGTTATGTACTGGAGAGAATCTTGGCCTTGCAGTTAGACAGATCTATGTTTGAATCTCCGCTCTGCCATTCACTACATAAGATCCAGACTCAGTCACTCTGGGCTTGGCTTTCTTCATCTGCAAAGTGAGAGGAATGAGTCATACCTTGTAGATTTGCTACAAGGTTTAGAGACCACATACAATATATATGTGCCTACCACAGTGCTTGGCATTTAACAGGTGCTTAATAAATGGAAGGTATTATCACATAATTATAATTCTCTATATAGAGTTTGTGTGCAAGAAAGCAGAAATACACATAGCGTATGAGATACGGAATGTTTAGTGAAGAGCCTTGGGAAAGGAAAGATGTCTGACCTGAAAGACTGTTGTGGAGTAGTAATAGTTGGGATCAGAGTTGGAGAGAACTTCAAGAAAGATCATCTTACTATTATTACCTTGAATGTCCCAGATAAAAGAATAAAGTATAACAAAGGTAGGAAAGAACAGACATGCCAACAGAAAACATAGCATGTGGGAGAGCTTCCTTCATCCGTATCACCTAGAATTGCTTTTCCCTTTATTCATCCTGCTTGATCCTGTTCAAGATGACTAAGAACTCAAGCTGCTGTCTGTATTCATGCCTGCTCCAAGTAGCAATGTTTAACAAACAGTGGCAACAGCCATGGTCTGCTTTTAAACTCATCCAGCTCAACAGCATAACATCATGCAAATAAACAGAGGGAGTAAGCAAGCCGCCCAGACTCTTCTCCCTGGGGCGGCTTAGGTCGGCCATGCCTTGGAAAGCAGTGTGGGGTGGTGGTAAGGCCTTGGACTGGCATAACCTGGTTTTGCCTCTTCACTGCTTAGTGACTTTGGGGAATAAGCATAAGCCTTGTGTACCCAGTGTTTGCATCTATAAAATTTGATCTATGAAATTTACCTACTCCAAAGATCTATTGTGAGGATTAAATAGGGCAGTGAATATAAAAGTACTTTGCAAACTGCTTGCACTGTACAAATGTTAATGATTATTAATGTGTTCCAGATGACTCTGAAAGACCTAATATCCCATAATTTTTGGCAATATAAACTGTGGTTTCCATGAAGCATATAAGACCCCCAGATTTTGTCAAGTTCATATTGTGATCTACCATCTTTGAGCCTTGTTGAGCAGTCTTCCGGTCTTCTACTTTTTTTTAACAGTTGTGGTCAGAATTAGGTGACTGATTGTCGCACTGCAAGGAGAGAATTCTAACTTCATCACTTCCTAGGTTTGAGGCACCTCTTAGAGATGGACTAAAAATTTGGTTTGAGAAGTTTATGCATTGCCCATAATAAACTCTTTTTTTTTAAGGTGAGAAAAACCAATTTCTGAGTTTGGACAAACAAGCTGATGTGCTTTTTACATCTTTACACGGATGACTCCATGGAAAGTCATGTAAAGTTTGTCTCAGTAAGTCTTCTGAAATAAATTTCAGCCCAAAGCCAGTTTCTGGAAATTTGATCTGCAGTGAGTCTAATCTGACTTGTATTCATGACTTTTAAACAAAATTTAAAATTTTAATTCATGTTTTGAAAAAGTATAAACATAACGTATGCTAGCTGTAGAAACATTTAAGCAGTGTAGGAGGGCATAAGACAAAAACCCCATACCCTATCTCTCCACAATCCCCAGCCCACATCCCAAAGATAACCATGGTTAACAATATCTTGTGTCTGTTTCCAGAAACTCGATGCATATACAAACTTGTACTTTTTCATCTTGCACTTCTTACTATAGTCATACTATTCTGCAATATTTTTTTCCATTCTACTATGTGTATGTATGTATATGTATCATATCTGTATCTATGTATCTAGATTTCATTATTTAAATGAATGCATAGGATTTTATTTTGGATCTTTTGTAATTTACTTAGCAAATACCTCCTTGGTGGACTTTTGGATTATTTCCAATTTTTAGTTATTATAAACTAGTGCTATTCAAAGTGCTGTTTTACATTGAGATAAGGAGCTTACACCAGAATATAAATTAGCATACTGCAAGAAAAACTTCTATGAAAAAAAATTATCACCTGAACTCACAGTGCTCTTAGTTGATTTATATTCTGACTCCTTATCTCCTCACAGACTAGTAATAAACAAATGGTGAATCGTCATCATCATAATGACCGTATTTCAACATCACTGATATAAATGCTGATACGGTGAACATTCTTGTGTATATGTGTCTTCAGCCACTTATACATCTATGGAACAAGTACCTAAAAGTGGAATTAATGGGTCAAGTGATAGGTAAATTAAATTTTTTGGTGGATACTGCCAAATTACCAAGTAAAATCTCTACCAATTAACATTTTCAACGGGATGTGAGTGTCTGTTTTTCTTCAAATTGTTCAAAACATTGAGTATTAATAAAGTTTTCAATACTAGACAATGTGGTAGGGGAAAGTGATATTTTGGCATTGTTTTAACTGGTACTTTTTCAGGATGAGTGGCACACATAAGCTTATTGGCCATTGGTATTTGTTTTCAATGAACTGCTCGTTCATGTCTTTCTCTTTTTTTTGTTGTTTCTTTATTTCTTTCTTTTTCCTTCTTTCCTTCCTTTCATCCATTTGTTAGTGATTTGTACATTATTTGCATATTTTAAAATCTATTCTATTCTGTCTATAATATATGCTGTAAATATTTTCAACGGCTGTTTTTATATATATTTTTTACTTATGATATTTTTAAATTCAGAAGGTTAAATGTCATCTGTACATATACATAGAATGTCTAGGAGGGTACTGCATGTATTTGTAGTATAGTAGTTCAGAACACAAACTCTGGAGCTAGACTTCTGAGATTCAAATCTTATCTCTCTTGCTTACTAGTTCTACAATCTTGGACAAGACATTCAACCTATCTAGCCTCAGTTTCCTTATCTGTAAAATATGGATTATAATAAATGGTAGGGTTGTGATGATTAAATTAGTTATTATATATAAAGCACTTGTAATCATAGTACCTCTTACTTAGTGCCAAGATTATTTAAAAAATCCCATCCATCTTTTCTACTGTTAGTATTGTGGTTTATTTTTGTATGTGTAAATCTTATATCCGTTGGTAATTTATTTTGGCATAAAAGATGACCTAGGCACCCCACAAAAATGAAATCTTTATGTATAAACCTAATAGAATATGTACAAGATCCATATGAGAAAAACGACAAAATTCTGATTAATGAAATTAAAGAACTGTGTAAATGGAGAGAGAGTCCATGTTCACGGATGGAAAGACTTAATACTGCTCAGATGTCAGTTCTTCCCGACTTGGTCTATAGATCCAGTGCAATCCCACTCAAAATCCCAGCAGGTTAGTTTGTGGATATCAACAATCTGATTCTAAAGTTTATATGGAGAGACAAAAGACCCAAAATAGCCAATACAACGTTGAAGAAGAACAACAAAGTTGGAGGACCAACATTACCCAATTTTAAGACCTACTATAAGGCTACAGTAATCAAGGCAGCATAGTATTGGTGAAAGAATATACAAATTCAACAATGAAGCAGAATACAGAGCCCAGAAATGGGCCCACACAAATATAGACAACTGATATTTAACAAAGTAGCAAAGGCAATACAATGGAGAAAAGATAAAATGGTAAAATTCAAAAAGAATTTTTGAAAGAAAGATAAAATTCAAAAATTGGAATTACTGGAACAACTGGACATCCACATGCAAAAAAAAAAAGAATCTAGACCCAAACTCTACATCATTCACAAAAATTAATTCAAAATGGACCAGAGACCTAAATGTAAAATGCAAACCTGTAAAACTCCTAGAATATAACATAGAAGAAAATCAAGATGACCTTGGGGATGACAGTGGCATTTTAAATACAACGCCAAAGGCATAATACATGAAACAAAAGGTAAACTGTAATTCATCAAAATTAAAAACTTTTGAAAGACAATGCCAAGAAAACGGGAAGACAAACCACAGACTGGAAAAAAATATTTGCAAAAGACACATCTGAAAAATGTTATCCAGAGTATACAATGAACTCTTAAAACTTCACAATAGGAAAACCTGATCTGTTTTTCAATGGGACAAAGACCTTCAGAGAAAACCCATCAAAGAAGATACCCACATGGCAAATAAACATGGGGAAAGATGCTCCACATCATACGTCATCAAGAAATTCAGATTAAAACAGCAATGGATACCACTATATACCTGTTAGAATGGCTGGAGTCCAGAATGCTGACCACACCAAATGCTGGCAAGACTGTGGAGCAACAGGAAGTCTCATTCATTGCTAGTGGAAATGCAAAATGATAATAGCCACTTTGGAAGACAGTTTGACAGTTTCTTATAAAACTAAGCATACCATGTGAACCAGTAATCATGCTCCTTGTTATTTACCTAGAGGAATTGAAAACTTACGTCCTCAAAAAACTTATACACAAAGGTGAAGCTTTATTCATAATTGTCCAAACTTGGAAGCAACCAAAATATTCTTCAGTAGGTGAATGGATTGATAAGCTGTGGGACAACGAGACAGTGGAATGATTCAGTGCTAAAAAGAAATGAGCTTTCGAGACAGGAAAAGACATGGAGGCAACTTCAATGCATATTACTAAGTGAAAGAAGCCAATCTGAAAAGGCTACCTACTGTATGATTCCAGCAATATGATATTCTAGGAAAGGCAAAACTACAGAGACAGCAAAAAGATGAGTGGTTTTCAGGAGCTGGGGTTGAAGAGGGATGAATAGGCAGTGCACAGAGAGTTTTAGGGCAGTTAATACATTCTGTGCGATACCATAATGATGGACACGTGTCATTGCACATTTGTCCAACCCACGGAATGCACACCACCAAGAGTGAACTGTAATGTGAACTATGGACTTCGGTGTAATGATGTCTCAATGCCAGTTCATCAATTGTAACAAATATACCACTCTGGTGGAGGATTTTGAACATAAAGGAGGGTATGCGTGTGTAGGGACATGGGGCATATGGGAAACTTCTGTATCTTCCCCCCAATTTTGCTGTGAACTTAAAACTGCTCTAAAAAGATAAAGTTTATGGGGTGCCTGGATGGTTCAGTCGGTTAAACGTCTGCTTAGGCTCAGATCCTGGGATAGAGGCCTGCATCTAGGGCTCCCTGCTCAGCAGGGAACTGCTTCTCCCTCTCCCTATGCCTGCCACTCCCCCTGCTTGTGCTCTCTCTCTGTCAAATAAACAAATAAAATCATTTAAAAAAAAAATAAAAAGATAAAGTCTAAATAAAAAATTTTTTAATCTTAAAAAACGAACTAGTTATCTGGTTCTTCATTGAACACCTCCGCCCCCATCCTGCAAAAGGAAACATAGTGGGGTCTCAAAATTATTTGCTAAATAATCCACTGATCTAAATAGTTGCTTTTGAATTCTTTATTCAATTTCTTATTATGGTAATGAGTATAAAATCCTTCATTTCTATTATTCCTTCTCATAATTTTCCTGGCTCTTTCTCCGTCTTAACTTTTAAAGATATACATGATAAATTATTTTACTAGATCCCCACTCCCCCCAAAATTGTGTGGGCATTTGTGGATTGCATGAATATATAGTCAATTGACATATTGCAATATTGAGTTTTATTGTCCAATTTTCTTCTTTCATTTGATCCTCAACAGTTTTATTTTCCTTCATATATCTTAATTTTTATTCGTTGGTATTTATTCTTGAATTACATTGTGAATGGGATTTTTCCACTTTTATAATCTTAATTATCATTTTTATAGGCAAACTATTGATATTTAAATGTTGTTTTTCTTAGCCAGCCACCTCAATTAGGATTCTATTCTTTAAATTAATTTTCCAGATCTATCATTTGGATTTCCAGGGATACAATCATATTATTTCTTTCTTTTTTTTTTTTTAAAGATTTTATTTATTTATTTGACAGAGATAGAGACAGCCAGCGAGAGAGGGAACACAAGCAGGAGGAGGGGGAGAGGAAGAAGCAGGCTCATAGCAGAGGAGCCTGATGTGGGGCTCGATCCCATAACGCCGGGATCACGCCCTGAGCCCAAGGCAGACGCTTAACCGCTGTGCCACCCAGGCGCCCCTAATCATATTATTTCTAAATAATGAAATTTACTGACCCCTTTCCGATATTTGTACTCTATTTCTCTTGCCCTGTGGCATTGACTAACATTTCCAGAATAATTTTTTAATGACAGAGGCGATAGTGAGCTTTCTTGTATTTTTTTCTTACATTAATGGTCTCACCTCTAGTCTTTAAATATTATATGTAATAAAAGATGTTGATTTGAGGTGTTACCCGTTTTTATATTTTACAACAATATTCTTTCATTCTTGATTTACTAAAAGATTTTATTATAAACAGATGTTGATTTTTTCTAAACTTTTTAATTAAATTGTAACAAATCTTCACAAATCATAGATGTATAATTCAACAAACTTTTACAATGAGAATATAATTGTATAACCAACACAGAAATAAAGATAAAAAGCATTAAAAGTATTCCAGAAATCCCCCTAAAGGTAAACGTTTTTCTGACTTCTGCCTACCTTTGAAATTTAAATAAATGGAGTCAAAGAGTTATGCTCTTGTCTTCTTTTCCTCACTATTGGATTGGTGAGATTCATCCATCTTATTGCATATAGCAGCAATTCATTCTTTTTTATTGCTGTATACTACTACATCATTATAGAATAGACCACAAATTATTAATACATCTACTCTTTTTTTTTTTAAGATTTTATTTATTTATTTATTTGACAGAGATAGAGACAGCCAGCGAGAGAGGGAACACAAGTAGAGGGAGTGGGAGAGGAAGAAGCAGGCTCATAGCGGAGGAGCCTGATGTGGGGCTCGAACCCAGAACGCTGGGATCACGCTCTGAGCCGAAGGCAGATGCTTAACCACTGTGCCACCCAGGCGCCCCAATATATCTACTCTTGGTGGACATTTGGATTGTTTTCCATTTGGGGAGCTATGACAAATAATGCTACTGTAAACACATTCTCATACATTTCTTTTGATAAATTTATGTATGTATTTCTGCTAGGTAGAAGTGGACTTATTGAGTTATATTTTGGTTTTAGTGAATATTATCAAACAATTTTCCATCATAGTGATACCAGTTTACATCTCCAAAAGCAGGATATGAGATACTTACTTGCTCTACAAACTTGCCAGTTTTTTAAAAAAATTTATGTATTATTTTGATTTTATTTAAATTCAGTTAATTAACATATAATGTATTATTAATTTCTGAGGTAGAGTTTACTGATTCATCAGTTGCATATAACACCCAGTGTTATATTAAGTGCTCTCCTTAATCCCCATCACCCAGTTACTCCATTCCCCCACCCACCTCCCCTCCAGCAACCCTCAGTTTGTTCCCTTTGGTTAAGAGTCTCTTATGGTTTGTCTCCCTCTCTAATTTTGTCTTATTTTTCCCTCTCTTTCCCTATGATCATCTGCTTTGTTTCTTAAATTCCACATATGAGTGGAATCATATGATAATTGTCTTTCTCTGATTGACTTATTTCACTTAGCATAATACCCTCTAGTTCCATCCACGTCATGTTGCAAATGGCAAGATTTCGTTCTTTTGATTATTGAGTAATATTCCATTATATATACCACATCTTCGTTATCCATTCATCTGTCGATGGACATCTGGGCTCCTTCCATAGTTTGGCTATTGTGGACCTTGGGGTGCAGGTGCTCCTTTTCAATCACAAAGCAGACTTGGCAGTTTTTAATGTTTTAGCCATTATGGTAGATTTGCAGAGGCATCTCACTGTGCTTTTAATTTGTGTTTTTAACATTAAAACAAAATATATTAAATATATTTATATTATTTAGTATTAATACTATTTAATATTTAATTAATATGTAATTTGTGGTTTTGATATGTATGGACTTTTTGGATATTGTGGAGTGCCTGTTCAACTTTTTTGCCCATTGTTGTATTGGGTTGTCTGTTCTTTTCTTCTTGATTTCAAAGTATTTCTTAATACATTCTGGATATGAATCCTTTATCAGATGTATACATGTTTGTGCTCAGGCGTATGTGTGTGTGTATGCAGCAGGTATCTTCCAGAAAATAGGTTGTAAAATACCATGCTTAAATCTCTTTAAATGCATTTGTTTGTCTGTTTATTATCCAGTTGTAAAAGTTCTTCATCCATCATTTTAGTAGAAACTGCCTGTTCCTTTTATTCTGTTTTTTATTCTTTCTCTGGCTGTTCAATCACCATTTTCATTGTGTGCTCAAGATTTTCTTCAACATGAAGCCCAAGTTCATCTTAGGCAGTGGAAAGCTTATGAGTCGGGAGCGGGTGGGGCAGACACTTTCAGCCCCTGTGATCAGGAGATAGACCAGCTGGCAAGCTATAATCCCCTGTTAAGGCACCTAGAGTCATCCCTTCTGCTCTCCAGACCTGCAGAACTGCAAAAAGTAGGAAGACCTTGGCTAATTGCTTAGCAATCCCACAGTGCTTTGAGGGTCAGGACCTCACCCTGGCTGAACTGCCTTCTTCTCAGAGATCTATTTTCACAAGTTACTTTCTCTAAACACTTAGAGCTCCATGCTCGCCTTGGGCTCTTCTCTGCAGCTCTCCAGGTTCTAGTCTGGACAAAAGGAAATAAATAATTTCCCTCCACCCTTCCTTCTCTACTCCCTTTCCTACTCTTTCTTGGTTTTCTTCTCTTCCTCTCCTCCTTGCACTCCCCCTTCTCCTCTCTATTTCCTCTTAACTCCATAGGTTCTGCCTAATGACTTCAGAGCAGCTTCTTGAGACATTGAATGGGAACCGGCAGGGAGGGACAGGGCAGCTGAGACTCACATGTGGACTGCCATTGCCCCATCTCTATTTTTCGAGCTACAAACAAACTCTAAGTACTATCTGCTGAATCCTGAATATGAAAGATAAAGTCCCTAAAATTCTTATACATCCTTTCATTCTCACATGCCTTTTAAACAATTTTCTTATTAATTTTGCATTGTCAATATTTGTGTTACTTAAATTATTCTCTGAAATCATAACCCCCACTGTCACAGAAATGGGTTTAAGGCTTATTGTGAGTCCTTTCATATGCTACTTCCCCTTCCTGAGTTCTCTATTCTTGGTTACTTTCTGATTGGATAGACTTTGTTATTATTGTTTTTTTAAGATGAGCTCATGAATGTTATATTCCGTGAGATCGAAGCTGTCCTTCATACATTCAAAATACCTAGAAAAGCATACAAGTCTGAGTCTTACTTTCATGCCTAGAACTCTTGTTACTCCTCCACTACTAACTGACTCATTAGATATTGTTGTGGGAAACTCTGATGCCGCCTTATATTCCCTCCAATACGCTACTTGTCTTTGTTTTTGGTTTTTTTTGCCTGAATGCCCATACACTCTCTGTTTATACTTAATGTCCACTAACTTATCCAGAATGTATTTTAAGCATTGTGGAGCATTCCATGTCTTCTGGATCTACAGACTGAAATCGAATTTATTTCAGGAAGAAAAAAATTCTTATATCTAAATTATTTCTTCGTTCCCTTTTCAGTTTGCTTCTTCAAAATTGCCATTTCCCTTATTCGCTTGTTCAGTTATACCCCCGTACTACACCGACACTCCACTAGGTGTTGGGTATCTGTAATGAGTACTATCAGACTAGAGCAGAGTTCCAGGTAAATCTCCTATATCAGTCTTTCATACCTAAGTTTAGTGGCATCGGGTTTTGTTGTTTTCACATCTTTTTGTTTTGTTTTGTTTTTTTAAATTATCTTGTATTTCTTTCTCGCCCTTAGAAGGCTCACTTTTTATGTTTTTATTACTGTCTCTGCTGTGATAGTTAAATCATATATGTCCTCTTAGAGATTGCTTTTCAAAATCGATTTCCTTTTTAGCTTCTAGATAGAGTACATAGAGTAATATTTGTCATAAGTATTCTTCTTTTCCTGGAAAACTTCTTTTCATATAGGTTCTTCATTTGCTTTTTGCTTGTTATGTTTGGTTTTGTCCTTTTTGAAAATAACATTCGGGTCCCACCTTTTGTCCTTTATAGTTACTGCTACTCTTTGCTCAGAAATGGTTGCGGGACCAGGGAGGGCACAGGGTCCCTGGCAGCTTCAGTCCAGGTACGTGCTTCAAAGCAACAGCATGCTCATATTTCTCAACAAATCTGCTGTGTCTGCGTGAGGGCATAACTCCCCTCTCCAGGATGAGCTTGTCTCCCAGGCGGGACTTGAAAAAGCTCGGAGTGAAATACGGCAGCTCTCACTGATTACTTCTTCGTTCAACTGACTCAGGTCAGCAATTGCAAACCAGATCACGTTTTCTGTCTTTTTTTCAGGTCTGTCTCGCTTCTAATCCATTTCTGGATAGGAGAAAATAAGTCCTACAGTCCCCCTCCCCTTTCTAACTCTATGTTAAGAAAATAAATGCCCGTCAGGATTTACCCCTTTTCCTGTGGTCTGCTCCTGACCCAATCCTTGTCTTTCTAAGTAGGGGTTTGTCGGTTGGCTATTTTAGGATTTTGTTTCACCTACTTTTAAAGCAATCTATACCCTGCCTGAGATGCAGAACTCATTTGGTCAAAATGTCACTGCCGACAATAGATATTCATCATATTCTGTGGTTGAGCCCAAGCCAAGTTTCATCAAATATGGAACTTTGCCCTCTGCTTTTCTTCTTGTTGGTACTTGGCGGAGGCTCTGGCAAAGGGAGTGGAGTGAGTATAACTCTGCACCACCATCTTCTGTCAGAAGTCTCAGAGGAAATTACATTCCTGTTATTTTTCTTTATTGTGGTCTTACAAATTCCTTTTGTGATATTCCTTTTTTTTTTTTTTTTTGGTACCTTTACTAGATTTGCACCCCTCTCTCTCCCCCTCCCTCCCTCCCTATCTCTGTCTGCCTGACAATATCATATTACCTAGAAATGATTTCCTCCTTTAAGTAGCCTCCGTCTTGCCTTTCCCAGTGTGCTGCAAGACCCCCTGAGGTCCATAATGAACGGAGTGGCTATGAAGAAGTGATAACCTCGATTTCCTGTTCACCTTCTCACAGGCGGTTAAGCTTAAATGTGTGCTATAAAATCTCTTCAACCAACAAGCCCAACCATTTATCACTATAGTCTTAACTACCTCTGCTTTTTGGATATCTTAACTCCCCAAAGGACTGTCAATTTAACCATAACTACCTAACAACTGCCAAGCTTCACTTTATGAGCTGCTGTTGAGAGTTTAGCTATTTAAGGCTGATTTTTAAAAATTTTTATTGGCACTTCATGGCATTTGCTTGATTTACAGTGCTGTAAATAACCACAAATTAGGAACATTTCTTTTCCTTTAAGGTGTAGGCAAAGATTAAAATGGATTCTGAATCATCTTTCTCCATATATTTAACTCCTTGCCGGGTCATTCTTCCAATTTTGCCCAACTCAAAAAGGTCAAGTGTGGTCGGTTCTTGAGAGGAGGAACCATCCGTGGAAAGAAAGAGCGGATTCATTAAGATGGCAACTCTTTTCTTCCCCAGCCGAAGCTGCCAGGGGCCCCTTCTCTACCTGCCCTGGTGTCTTTTTGAAGACAAAGACTTCGATGAGACTCATGGCTTCACATATGCCACGGAACACTCTGTGTTTTTGCAAAGTGGGAGAAATCCAGTGGTTGAAAAAGAGACATCAAATATTATTCAGCCATAAAGCAGAATGAAATTCTGACACATGCTACTACAGAGACGAACCTTGAAGAAGTTATGCTAAGTGACATAAGCCAAGCGCTCAAGGAATAAATAGTGCATGATTCCACCTAACTGAGGTACCTAGAAGAGATGAATTCGTAGAGACAGACAGTAGATTAAAGGTTAGCAGGGGTGGGGAAGGGGCAGGGGACAGTTATTGCTTAGTGGGTACAGAGTTTCTTTTTGGGAGTAATGAAATGCTGGAGATGGAGGGGGGTGATGGTTGTCCAACACTGTGAATGTACTTAATGCCACTTAATTGTACCCTTAAAAATGGTATTTACGTGGCTTTTAAAAAAAGATATGTATTAGTTTTTAAAGAAGAGATCAGAAAGGAACTTCAGGACTTCTACTTCCTCCACATTTACCTCTTCTGAGCCAACCTGAGTAAATAAATGCCTGCGGTTAGGGTCCTGCCCCGGGATCATTTCTCCTCACTCAGAATGGGAGGCCCTTTGACTATGTCCAGATGGATCCCCCGCCCCCCAACTCCCCGTTTCCCCATTCTTGGGCGTCCCTCCTGGAGGGCCTACCTTGCTTTCTCTCCCGCCCTCCCCTCCTCGGAACAGTCCGACCCCAGGTCCCTCGCCACGGCACAACGTGCAGGCTGTGACACTCCCTTCAGCAGTCCTCCCTGTGGTGGAAGGTGGGTGTGACAATTCCCACCAACACCAGCTGAGATTTAACAAAAGCACACTCCCAGGTCTGTGCGAGAAGCAAGACATGGGCAGGCACCACAGGGGCTCCTGTCCGTCTGCAGCCCCTTTGGAATCGGCTCACAGAGAGACCGTGACCAGAAAGAGCAGCAGCCTAGGCAGGCGGTGGGCTAGGAAGCATGGAACCAGTGTTCCGAATAACCTAGTGGGCTGCTGACAACAGGTGGTGGGTTCACTGCCGGAGGCAGGGGACAGGGACAGGCACCTGGCAAGAGCAGGGCCTCAGGAGGGGCTGCATGGCTGAATCAGCAAAAATGAGAAGGCCCTCAACAGTGTTTAAGGAAGGATGGCTCCTCTTTCTAAAATGCTGTAGAGGCAGGGACAGATCCTGCTAAAAAAGCAAAAACCAGGCCAGGGGCAAAATCTGTCGGCCTAGAAGACAGTAAGTGTCTTATGTAGTTACCCAAAAGTCACCTATCCGTATACAAAATGGCAGGGACAAGGACAGAGGTGTGCAGGGTCAGAGACCTGTGGAGAAGCCAAAGCAAAACCGAACTTGGGGAGAAAGCCTCACTAATTGAGGAAATTGTCATTAAGTGAATTGATATTTAGTGAATTTGCTTTCAGGTCATGGGAGTCTCTACCCAGTGATTTCCAGTTAGAGCCAATGCTGGTTCATATAAAGCTTATTTTCAGGGGCACCTGGGTGGCTCAGTCAGTTGAGGATCTGTCTTCAGCTCAGGTCATGATCCTGGGGTCCTGGGATCAAGTCCCGCATCCGGCTGCCGTTCAGCGGGGAAACTGCTTCTCCCTCTCTTCCTTACTTATGCTGTCACTATCTCTGTCTCTCAAATAAATAAATAAAATCTTTTTTTAAAAAAGGCGTATTTTCAGATTTCTCAGACAATAGTACTTGACACACAGACACAAGCAGGAGAGAAAGATGACATGCCAATATATAGAACAAATATTTAAGTTATTTCACCTAGTCCCCACAGACAATCCCAGGTCCCCAGGAACATGAGAAGCAGAGCTTAACTGCATTTATCTGCTTACATGTGTTAAGAATCATCAGAGGAACTTGCACATGAGCAGGTGACAGTGGCAAAAACCAGAGTGGCAGAGCTTTTGAGGCAGTGCAGGCTGGTGCAGCCACGAGTGTGCTGGCACATAGAGGGGGACTGCCTTATTAGCCTAAGAAAAACATCATTAGGAAGGAAATCTGCTACTGAAAACTCTACCAGCGTATATCATGCACCCCCAAAGCCAAATACATTGGAAGGTTTTTGTTTATCCACTGTCTGGAATTTTCCATGCTTTTGCTATTGACCAATGGAGAAACAGCCTCAGCTTCAAGCTGGCTCATTAAGACCTTTCAGAAAGGAGCCAGTGGATTTAGCATCTCATCCCAGAGGGAAAGCTCCTGATCACGTTAAACCAGAACGGAGCTGACTGCTTCCTGCACTGCACTCTCAGCTCAAAGCGTAGCTGGAATCGCATTTCGCTCCTCTGCCATTGTTGTCCTCAGAATTACCCTAGACAAGCACGCAATTTCTCTAACCGGATCCCACACTTTTGTTTTACTGTCTAACCACTCTCTAATTCATTCTTTTCCCTTTCTTTCTCTCTCCTTTTTTCCCTCTATGTAGCTACTTGGTAATTTGTCTCTGAGTTGAAGTCAGCGTTCTGATACTAAAAACAAACTTAACACACACACACACACACACACACACACGCACGCACCAACAGCCCCGATGTGAAAACTGCTTTCTGGAAACAGCTCTTTATGGTATTTGGGTATATTGTAGAATGAAAATGACACGATCGTGTTGCGTTTTAACACGGTTTTACTGTTGAATCTACAAGGGCTGGACGGCACCCACGTTGGTAGGTGGAGTCTCACTGGAAAGATGGAGCGATTCCTCGGCCAGCTTTTTTGGGGGAAAAGCTTGGGCTTCAAAAAGGAAGTTGGAACCAAGAGCATGGACCTAGGTAGGTGTGAAATAGGGTTCAGCTTTTCTTGGTCTGGACATCACAGGGTCTAACGTCTGCGGGGGAAGGGGAACCCACTCCTGAATGGTGGCTGTTAAATATGGCATTTCCCAACTGACACCTAGAAAAGAAAGTCTCAAAACAAGGCTGGATTCGATAGATATCCCACCAGCGGCTGTGACTTTTGGGCCTCAGGCTCTCCCCGTCCGTGATTAAAGAATTATTCTCAGGGAGTCAAGAAAACACCTCTTTGACGTTGTTTAGGTCTGAGTGTCTTAAAAATCCAATGAGTCCCTGAGGCCAGCATGCCCCTACGGAGGAGGGTCTGTGGCAGGGACAGGCTTCGGACTTCCCTCAAAAAAGAGATTCCCATCCTAACACCAACTGAAGAGTATTTGGGCCTTAATTCATTATGGCAGTTGGTACTTCTTTTGCCTTTTCATGCCCAATTCACTTAATAATCTCCTTCTTCCTTCCCACATTTGCAGCCAGTTACTAATTTTTGCTCTGTAGATTTAATTCAGTTAAAAATCAGGCCCCGCGCACCAGGCTGGCTAAGTGCGATGAGGGTGGGACACTTAGTCTCCGGGTCATGGGTTCCAGCACCATGTTGGGTGCAAAGGTTACTATAAATAAATAAATAAATAAATAAATAAATAAACTTTAAAAAGAAGAAGAAGAAGAGGAATAATAAGAAATCAAGTCCTGGGGCGCCTGGGTGGCACAGCGGTTAAGCGTCTGCCTTCGGCTCAGGACGTGATCCCGGCGTTCTGGAATCGAGCCCCACATCAGGCTCTTCCGCTATGAGCCTGCTTCTTCCTCTCCCACTCCCCCTGCTTGTGTTCCCTCTCTCGCAGGCTGTCTCTATCTCTGTCAAATAAATAAATAAAATCTTTAAAAAAAAAAAAAAGAAATCAGGTCCTATTCTAGCCAGCAACCACCCCCAAAATCCCCCACACATAGAATTTGCAATTAGGGTATACTATCTGCCCCCCGCCAAGTGGTGCAGTAATTTAACTTTTTGGTCAGGACCAGCTGTGTCAGAATGAACTGAGATAATTTTTTAAATTGCAGATTCTCAGGCTCTGTCCCAGGCCTACTCAATAAAGGTCTGAGGACAGGGTTCATAAATTTTTGTTTGTTTAACAGTTCTCAGGTGAATTTGGTTCACAAGTTTTTAGAACTCTGATACAAACTATGACACACATTTATATTTTGTTCAAAATCCAGCTTTAAAAAAATTTAACTAAAGGTCCCTCGGCTTTATAATAAATGTTCCATCTTGTATTTACCAAAATATAAAACCCTTTCCTAAGTTTACAAAGATGGCTTCTAAAACTGTTTTCTTCTCTCAGAATATTTTTTCCTCCTTTCCTCTTGAGTTTCTGAGGGTGTTTTGTAAAGCCTGTCTTCCATATTATGAAGCTGGTATTCCAAGATAGCAATTCAGACCTTTTATTTCATTTTGTATTTCACAGCATTCTTTCCTTATCGCATTTAGCTTTTCAAGAAAATCTTGGGGTGCCTGGGTGGCTCAGTCCGTTAAGCATTTGCCTTTGGCTCAGGTCATGATCCCAGAGTCCTGGGGTCCTGCGGTGGAGTCTGACATGGTGCTCCTTGCTCTGGGGGGAGCCTGCTTCTCCCTCTCCCTCTCCCTCGCCTCTACTCCTCCTTCCCGCTGCTGCTCTCTCACTCACTCATTCTCTCTTTCAAATAAATAAATAAAAACTTTAAAAAGAAAAAGGAAATCTTAGCTGGATGACTGATTTCAGTCCCATTTCATAAAGCCCGTGTTTTCTTAAATTTGATAGAGTCCATAGCAGATGCTACCTAAATACGACTTCCTTTTTCTGCAATAAACCCGTTTACAAAATGATGTTCCTCTGCCTTTTGAGTGCTATGTTTTCCTTCTTGTGTTGGAGAATTTCTTCCGAGGCCTGTATGAGTCAGGGGTCAAGCAGGAAAGCATAAACACCCTGGATATTAAACAGGGGCATTATAGACCGGGAACCGGCTGCAAGGGTGAGGGACGAGCTGAGAGCCGAGGCGCTCGTGGAGCCCGGCAGCCAGGCTCCTGGGCAGCGGCCGCACGGGGGGCTGGGACCACAGAAGGAGAGGACGACCTGTCGGGGGGGGGGGGGGGGAGAGCTGACGCCCCAGGGGCCACCGCCACAGGGCCTTCTGAAGCCGTGAGGGACATCCTGGCCTCTCCCTTGCTCCCCTCCGGTGTCCGGCCGGAGCCTCCACGAGCAGGAGCGCCTCAGACACCGCGCAGTGTCCCGGGACGAGGATCTGAGAGCCAGCAGGGAAAAACCGACCTCCACGGGGTTGGCTGCTTTTGTTTCCTTCCCACCGTGTTTTGAACAAGGAGGGTTCTGTACAGGCCCAGTATTTGCACCAAAAGGATTCCTCTCGGAAGGCGTGTCACACTCCCGGGGGGCGGTGGACAGGCTTTGGGGCTCTCCTGGCCGTGGACCGCCCGTCTGCTTCCAGGCTCCGGCTGCCGGCTCCCCGGCGCCCCGGGGTCTGAGCTTCCTCCCGGGTCGGCCTCCCCCGGAGCGGCCCCCCAGCCCAGCCAAACTCTTTGCTTGGCCCCTGCCTGCTGCTGCTGCTGCCTCAGAGACCTTCTAATGCCCACCACAGACCACGGCCTGGCGGGGCTCCCGAGCCACACGCTTCCCCTTGACCCAGCTCCTAAAAGATACCATGTGGACGGAAGACCCTGGCCGCTTCTGCAGCGGCCCCCTCCCCTCCGCTGCTGTCCGGGTTCCCAGGCCCTTACTGTGGCTGCCTTTGTCCGGGGCTGGCCCAAAAGTACCGTGACAAGGGTACCCCTTCTCTGGCCCCCTCTCCTCGCCCTTGGACTCAGAGGCCATTCGTGGAGTTGGAGAGCCTATTTACTTTCTGCAAGGCCACCACACCCAGGGACTCCATGAAGCGCCAAGGACACAAAATGGACAGAACAAAGCCCCTGCCCCACTGGGGAGCAGGGAAACAAGGAGGAAGAGGAAGAGCTAAACAGGGTTGGGCCGCGCTGCAGAGGGTGCAGGTAGGAGAGGCACCTCGCCCGGCTTGGGGTGGCGGTGGTCAGGACAGGTTCCCGGGTGGGGACTCTGGAGGGGACACCTGAGGGAAATGGCAGAGGTGGGTCGGGTACTGCCGGGCAAGGAGGCACCGGGGAAGGAGGGCCTGGAAGGTAGAGGGCAGAGCATGAACCGAGGCCTGAAAGTGGAAGAAAGGCCAGACCGAGGGCGGACCTGTGGGGCGGGGGGACGGGCGGAGAGTTGAGCAGGTGGGGCGCCTTCTGATGGATAGTTCCAGAGAAATGACAGCACTCAGCGCTTCTTGGATGTGGGATGTCAGGGGCAGCAGCCACTGGAACAGCACTGAGGTCCTGCTGACTTGGGTGACTGGAAGAATAAAAGAAAGACAGAGGAAGCAAACATTGAATGGAAACCAGGTCTGCAGGACTGGGAGGGAAGAGTTGATTTCGCCTCCCCATCCCGTTCTCCTCCTCCCCCTCCTCCTCCTCCTCGCCCTCCTCCTCCTCCTCCTTTCTAACTTGTTGAGTCTGAAACACTTGTGGAAAATCTGCTTAAGCTAGAACGGCTCTGGAGTGCAGCTGCTACCTACAACTTTTAAGAATGCTTGTTCATCGAGGTAATATTGACATTCCAACTAACAAGACTGTGTTACCCTATAAACTCTACAACGTATGATACAAATGGCAAAGAATGCTGAAAATGCTCTATTTGGATTTGGTTCCAGATGTTTCCACCACGATCATGACAGCGACTCAGGTCAGTTTGAAAGATGACACTTTTTATTAGAGTGTGTCTTGTAGTGACACCTATTCAAACTTCCACAGGTCAGCAGATCCACCTGGAGTCAGAAGACAGATTTAAAACGCATTGAGAGGAGGGCAGAAGCATCGGCCCCATACACAGTAGTCTGTGAAACTGGCTGGTTTCTCAGGAAGCTCTGCCTCACAATTCCTGAGCAGGACAAATAAGACTGTCTCCCTGAGCAAACACGGCCAAGTCAGGACCTGTGAAATTGGTGTCTATCAAAAAAGTCCCCAGAGAGCTTGAAACTCATTTCGAGCTGTTTCATAGAGAACCCGTTCGAGGAACAGGACTGGCTTCGTACAGCACCTTTAAAATAACAACTTTCCATTAAGCTGTGAACACTAAGGAAAACATCTCTCACAAATATTTTTTAACCAACTTCCAACAGAGCGTTGCCTTCTGCGGCTGCCCTGGCGAAAACACTGCTTTCGTTCTATGAGGAGCTATGGGGCCTCCTGCAGACATGAGCATGCTCTCAGGGCATGGCTCTTTGCAGCTTTTCTAGAAGTAAAATGGAGTGGGAATTCTCCACATCGTTTGTAATGTGAAATATTCTTTGGCTCTGTTACATAAAAACACATACCAGAATAAAAGTGATGGTAAGGTGAATAGGAATTTACTACTGAATTTCATTCTTTCTTTAAAAAAAAAAAAAACAAAAGAATGATAAGCACATCCTAGATGCCAGGCACCTTTATAGGTGCTAGAGATAAGAAGCTAAATGATAAGGTCTCCCTGTTCTCAAGCTCACATTCTAATGTGGAGAGAAAGAGAACAAACCAGCAAACCTATAAATGAACAAAATAATTTCAGCTTGTGCTGAGCGGTATGAAGAACTATGAATGGAGGGTTTAGGGAAGAATGTGAGGAGGGTGTGCAATTAGAAGAGTAGTCAGGAACATTAGTTCATACGCTTCATGGAACAGACTGATATTTCATGACGTGAAAATTACAAAAAAATTCAAATTTTAGCACCCATAAATGAAGTTGTATTGGAACATAGCCATGTTTATGTATTGTCTATCACTAATTTGTGTTATGTTGTCAAAGTTGAGTCATTGCAACAGAGAAAGTATGGCTTGCAAAGCAGAAATATTTACTATGTGGTTCTTTACAGAAATAGTTTTCTGATCTGGTGAAGATTTAGGAAAATGAGAAGGAAATGTTAAGAATGCAGATTCTTAAACATTAAAATTAAGAGTGTTGTGTCTCTTAGTGTTACATTATGAATAGTACAAAAAAATGAGGAAATTTTTCGCAGTATTTGGAAACTATTATCCAATTCGACAAAGAAATCTTTCACATTGTTACCAAACAAGTGAAGTTCTATTATACTTCTATGTTGCTTCACTTTCTTCTTAAGCAAAATAAACAAAAATATCAACCAACATTAATGATGTGAGTGATTTCTTTGCCAAATCATACGGTACATCATTTCTAGCCTGATTTTGTGATGATATTGCTGGAAATAGTACAAAACCTGATAGAGGAGGAATGATGTCAGGGAAGAGAGTAGAATAGGAATCTCCAGAAATCCACCTCTAGTAAATAAAAGGGTGCCTGGGTGGCTCAGTCAATAAAGCATCCGACTCTTGGTTTCGGCCCAAGTCATGATCTCAGGGTCATGGGATCAAGCCCCACAGTGGGCTCCACACTCAGCACAGAGTTTGCTTGAGACTCTCTCCCTTTCCCTTGCCCCCCCTCCCTATGCACTCTTTCTCTAAAATACACAAATAAATCTTAAAAAAAAAAACCCATAAAAGAAAATAGTGATAAAGTGGACCTCATCAAAATTAAAACCTTCTTCTATGACAGACCCTACTAAAAGGATGAAGAAACAACTTACAGAGAGGGGGAAATACTTGCATACTACATGTTCAATCAAGGATATCCAGAATAAAGAACTCTCAAAACTTAACATTAAAAAAGTGATCTGATTAGAACATAATGAACAAAAGACGAAGAGACGTTTCACTGGAGAACATATATGGATGGCAATAAGCTCATGAAAAGATGTTCAACAGCACTAGCCATCAGGGAAATACTAAGACCATGACCAGATAATACTACACATCTTGTAGAACAGCTAAAAAGCAAAACCAAAACCAAAAAAAAAAAAAAAAAAAAAAGGCAACACCAAATGCTGGTGAGGATGAAGAGAAACTCAGTTTCCCATAAGTCTCTGGTGGGAACTAAATGGTACAGCCAGCCTGGAAAATTTAGATAGTTTCTTTAAAAACTATACAATTATTATATGTGATGTTCCAATCAGAAGACATAGAGTATCAGAATGGATTTTAAAAAACAAGACCATCTGTATGCTGCCTATAAGAGACTCATTTTAGACCTAAAGACATCTGCACATTGAAGTAAGGGGATAGAGAATATCTATCATGCCAATGAACATCAAAAGAAAGCTGGAGGAGCCATGCTTTTAACAGACAAACTAGACTTTAAATGAAAGACTGTAACATATCATAACTAAGAGGTCTATATACATCAAGAAGACCTAACAATTATAAATATTTATGCTCCCAACTTGGGAGCACCCAAATATACAAATCAATTAATAACAAACATAAAGAAACTCATTGATAATAATACAATAATAGAAGGGGAATTTAACACCCCACTAACAGCAATGGACAGATCATCTAAGCACAAAACCAACAAGGAAACAATTGCTTTGAATGACACACTTGACCAGATGGGCTTAACAGATATATTCAGAACATTTCATCCTAAAGCAGTGGAATACACATTTTCAAGTGCATCTGGAATATTCTCCAGAATAGATCACACACTGTGTCACAAATCAGCCCTCAACAAGTACAAAATATTGAGATCATACCATGCATATTTTCAGACCACAACACGATGAAACTTGAAGTCAACCACAGAAAAAAATTGGAAAGGTCACAAATACATGGAAGTTAAAGAATATCCTGCTAAAGAATGAATGGGTTAACCAGGAAATTAGAGAAGAAATAAAAAAACAAATGGAAATGAAAACATGACAGTCCAAAACCTTTGGGATGCAGCAAAGGCAGTTCTAAGAGGGAAGTATACTATAATACAGGCCTACCTCAAGACCAAGAAATGTCTCAGATGTACAACCTAACCTTACACCTAAAAGAGCTAGAAAAGGAATAGCAAACTAAGCCTAAAGCCAGCAGAAGAAGGGAAATAATAAAGATTAGAGCAGAAATAAACAACATAGAAACCAAAAGAAAACAGTAGGACAGATCAATGGAACTAAGAGCTGGTTTCTTGAAAGAATTAATAAAATTGATAAACCCTTAGCCAGATTTATTGATAAACTCTTAGCCAGAAAAGAGAAAGGACCCCAATAAATAAAATCACAAATGAAAGAGGAGAGATCAACCAACCAACACCACAGAAATACAATTCTATGAGACTATTATGAAAAATTATATGCCAACAAACTGGGCAATCTGGAAGAAATGGACAAATTCCTAGAAACATACAAACTACCAAAACTGAAACAGAAAGAAGTGGAAAACCTGAACAGACCCATACCAGCAAAGAAATTGGATCAGTAATCAAAATCTCCCAACGAACAAAAGTCCAGGGCCATATGGCTTCCCAGGGGAATTTTGCCAGACATTTAAAAAAGAGTTTAAAAAAGAGTTCTTCTCAAACTGTTCCAAAAAATAGAAAGAGAAGGAAAACTTCCAAACTCCTTAGACGAGGCAAGTATTACCTTAATTGCAAAACCAGATAAAGACCCCACTAAAAAGGAGAAGAGAATTACAAGCCAATATCCCTGATGAACATGGATGCAAAAATTCTCAACAAGATACTAGCAAATCATGGGGTGCCTGGGTGGCTCAGTCATTAAGCGTCTGCCTTCACCTCAGGTCATGATCCCAGGGTCCTGGGATCAAGTCCTGCATTGGGCTCCTTGCTCCCCTGGGAGCCTGCTTCTTCTTCTCCCACTCCCCCTGCTTGTGTTCCCTCTCTCACTGGCTGTCTCTCTCTCTCCATCAAATAAATAAATAAAATCTTAAAAAAAAAAAGATACTAGCAAATCATATCCAACAGTACATTGAAAGAATTATTCACCACAATCAAGTAGAATTTATTCCTGGGATGCAGGGGTGCTTCAGTATTTGCAAATCAATCAAAGTGAAACACCACATTAATAAAAGAAAGAATAAGGACCATATGATCCTCTCAATAGATGCAGAAAAAGCATTGGACAAAATACAGAAGACATTCCTGATTAAAAAAAAAAAAAAACCCTCAACAAAGTAGGCATAGATGGAACATACCTCGACATCATAAAAGCCATACATGAAAGACCCATGGCTAACATTATCCTCAATGGAGAAAAACTGGGAGCTTTTCCTCTACGGTGCAGGGATGTCCACTCTCATCGTTACTATTTAACATAGTTCTGGAAGTCTTAGCCTCAGCAATCAGACAACAAAAAGAAATAAAAAGCATCCAACTAGGAAAGGAAAAAGTCAATCTTTCACCATTTACAGATGATGTGATACTCTATGTAGGAAACCTGAACGACTCCACCAAAAAATTGCTAGAACTAATACATGAATTCAGCAGTCGCAGGATATAAAATCAGTGTATGGAAATCTGTTGCATTTCTTTTTCTTTCTTTCTTTCTTTCTTTCTTTCTTTCTTTCTTTCTTTTCTTTTTTCTTTTTTTCTTTTTTTTTTTTTTTTTTTTTTTTGACAGAGAGACAGCCAGCAAGAGAGGGAACACAAGCAGGGGGAGTGGGAGAGGAAGAAGCAGGCTCCCAGCAGAGGAGCCCAATGTGGGACTGGATCCCAGAACACCGGGATCACGCCCTGAGCCTAAGGCAGACGCTTAATGACTGCGCTACCCAGGTGCCCCTGTTGCATTTCTATACACAAATAATGAAGCAGCAGAAAAAGAAATCAAGGAATTGATCTCATTTACAATTACACCAAAAACAATGAGATACCTAGGAATAAACCTACCCAAAGAGGTAACCAAGACCTGAACCCTAAAACTATAGAACATTTATTAAGAAATTGAAGAGGAAACAAAGAAATGGGAAAACATTCCATGCTCATGGATGGAAGAACAAACGTTGTTAAAATGTCTATACTACCCAAAGCAATGTACACATTTAATGTAAATCCAATCAAAATACCACCAGCATTTTTCACAAAGCTAGAAAAACAATCCTAAAATTTGTACGAAACCACAAAAGACCCCCAAAAGCCAAAGCAAACTTGAAAAAGAAAAAAAGCTAGAGGCATCAGAATTCTGGATTTCAAGCTATATCACAAAGCTGTAGTCATCAAGACAGTATGGTACTGGCACAAAAACAGACACATACGTCAATGGAACAGAATAGAAAACTCAGAAATGGACCCACAACTCTATGGTCAACTAATCTTCAACAAAGCAGGAAAGAATATCCAATGGGAAAAAGATAGTCTGTTTAACGCATGGTGGGAAACTGGACAACAACGTGCGGAAGAATGAAACTGGACCATTTCCTTACACCATACACAAAAATAAATTCAAAATAGATGAAAGACCTAATGTGAGACAGAAAACCATCAAAAACCTAGAGGAGACACACAGGCTGTAACCTCTTTGACCTAGGCCAGAGCAACTTCTTACTAGAAACATCACCATGGGCAAGGGAAACAAAAGCAAAAATGAACTATCGTGACTTCCTAAGACAAAAAGCTTCTGTACAGTGAAGGAAACAATCAACAAAACTAAAAGGCAGCCTATGGAAATGGGAGAAGATATTTGCAAATGACATATCTAATAAAGGGTTAGTATCCAAAATCTATAAAGAACTTCTCAAACTCAACACCCAAAAAACAAATAATCCAGTTAAGAAATGGGCAGAAGACATGAACAGACATTTTTCCAAAGAAGACATCCAGATGGCTAATAGACACATGAAAAGATGCTCACCATCACTCATCATCAGGGAAATACAACTCAAAACCACAATGAGATACCACCTCACATCTGTCCAAATGGCTGAAATTAACAACACAGGAAACAACAGATGTTGGTGAGAATGTGGAGAAAATGAGGAACCCTCTTACACTGCTGAGAATGCAAACTGGTGCGGCCACTCTGGAAAATAGTATGGAGTTTCCTCAAAAAGTTAAAAATAGAACTATCCTATGCCCCAGCAATTGTATTACTAGGTACTTACACAAAGGATACAGAAATACAGATCCAAAGGAGTACATGCACCCCATTGTTTATAGCAGGATTTTCAACAATAACCAAACCATGGGAAGAGCCCAAATGTCTATCAACTGATGAATGGATAAAGAAGATGTGGTGTACATATACAATGGAATATTACTCAGCCATCAAAAAGAATGAAATCTTGCCATTTGCAACAATGTGGATAGAGCTAGAGTGTATTTGCTAAGTGAAATAAGTCAATCAGGAAAAGACAAATACCATATGATTTCACTCCTATGTGGAATTTAGGAAGCTAAACAGATGAATATATGGGAAGAGGGAAAAAAAGAGAGAGAGAGAAAAAACCCTAAGAGACTCTTAACAATAGAAAGCAAACTGAAGGTTGATGGAGGGAAGTGGGTGGGATAGGGTAAAGGGGTGATGGGTATTAAGGAGGGCACTTGTTATGATGAGCACCAGGTGTTACATGTAAGTGATGAATCACTAAATTCTACTCCCCAAACCAATATTACACTAATGTAAACTAACTAGAATTTAAATAAAAATGTGGAAAGAAAAAAAAATTCTTTGTACCATAAAAAGAGAAAAATAAGAGAGACTAGAAAAACAATAGAGAAAATCAACAAAACCAAGTTGTTTCTTTGAAAAGATCAATAAAATTGACAAAACTTTAACTAGACAACAAAGCAACAAGAGGTAAGGCTGAAATTCTAAAATCCAAAATGATAGCAAAGACATTACTGCTGAGTCAATGGAAATAAAAAGGATTATAAGAGAGGCCATGAGCAATTATATATCAACAAATTGGGTAACCTAGATGAAATGACAAATTCTTAGAGACATAAAACCAACGAAGACTAACTCATGAGAAATAGAAAATCCGAATGGAAATAAAATCAGTAATCAAAAATTCCCCGCACCAGATGTCTTCACTAATGAAGTACAACAAACGTATAAAGAAGAACTAATGCCAATTTTTCTCAAATGCTTCTAAAAAATTGAGGGAAAAACACTTCTTTATTCATTCTAAGAGGCCAGCATTACTGTGATACCAAAGCCAAAGGCACTACATGAGAAACAAACAAACCACAGACTTTTTTCCCTGATGAATACTATGCAAAAATCCTCAAAAATGTACTAGCAACCAAATCCAGTAATATATTAAAACAATTATACAGCATGACCAAGTGGGATTTATTCCTGGTTATAAGGATGTTACATATACAAAAATCAATCAGTGTAAAACACCACATTAAGAGAACGAAAGACAAAATCCACATGATCATCTCCATTGATGCAGAAAAAAAATTTTTGAAAAATTTCAACCCTTTAATGATAAAAATGCTCAACAAACTAGAAATGGAAGGATACTACTTCAACATAATAAAGGCCATATATGAAAAAGGGCCAACATCATGCTAAATGGTGAAAGACTGAAGTCTTTTCCTCTAAGACAAGGACAAGAATGCTTGCTTTTGGCACTTCTGTCCAACTTAGTATTGGAACTCCTGGCTAGAGCAATTAGGCAAAAAAGGAGGGCGGACGGCATTCAAACTGGAAGGGAAGAAATAAAATTATCTCTGCAGAAAATGTAATCATGGGTTTATAAAACCCTAAAGATTCCATAAGAAACTGCTGGAATTAATAAACAAATTCAGCAGGTTACAAAATCAACAGACAAAGTTGCATCCCTAAACACTAACAATCAACAATATCAAAAGGAAATTAAGAAAACAATTCTATTAGCTATTGCATCAAAAAGACCAAAATACTTATGAATTAATTTAACCAAGGCGGTGAAAGATTTATAAACTGAAAACTACAAAACATTGCTGACAGATTAAATAGGACATCAATAAATGCAAAGATAGCCCATGTTCATGGATAGAAGATTTAATATTGTTGAGATATCAATATGGCTCAAAGTAATCTACGAATTCAGTACAATCCCTGCCAAAATTCTCTCATTTTGTGCAGAAATAGAAAAATCCATCTTAAAATTCTCAAGGGACCCTCAATAGCCAAAACAATTTGAAAAAGAACAAATTGGAGGACTCATATTTCCTCTTCAAAACTTATTTTACAGCTACAGTCATCAAAAGAGTGTGATACTGGCATAAAGACAGTCATACAGACCAAAAGAACAGAACAGGAAACACAAAAATCACCCTTACATGCATTGTCAAATGATTTTCAACAAGGATGCCAAGATCAGTTAACGGCGAAATTTTCAACAAGTGTCCTGGAAAAAACTGGATATCCAAATGCAAAAGAATGAAGTTGGTCCCTTACCTAACACCATATATAAAAATTAACTCAAAATGAATCAAAGACCTAAATATGAGAGCTAAAACTATAAAATTCTAAGAAGAAAATATAAGGAAAGCTTCAGAACATTGGATTTGGCAATTATTTATTGAATATAACACTAAAAACATAGGCAACAAATTAAAAAATAGACAAATAGAGCTTCATCAGAATTTGTGACTCAAAAGACATGTCTGCAGAGAAAAAAGCAACCCACGGAATGGGAGAAAATATTTGCCAATCATGTATCTGAAAAGGATTAATAACCAGAATATATCAAGAATTCCTACAACAAAACAAAATAAGACCTAAACATAATTTAAAACTGGGCAAAGGAATTGAATAGACATTCCCCCCAAGAACATATACAGATGGCCTATAAACCCATGAAAAGATGCTAAAGGTCACCAATCATTAGGGAAGCACAAGTCAAATCCATGAGATACCACTTCATACCCACTAGGTTGTCTATTACCAAAAAAATAAATAAATAAAACAAGTGTTGGCAAGCATGTAGAAAAACTGGAACTTTTGTGCACTGCTGGTGGGGATGTAAAATGGTACAGTTGCTATGGTGAATGGTATGGTGGTTCCTCAAATAATCAAACACAGAATTACCGTATGATCCAGCAATTCCATTTCTGTGTATATACCCAAAAGAATCATATTCAAGGACTCAAGCAGATGTTAGTACACCCATGTTCATAGCAGCGTTATTCACAATAGCCAAAAGATGAGACAACTGAAATGTCCATTGAGGGGTGAATAAACAAAATGTGATATATACATACAATGGAATATTGTTCAGCCTTACAAAAGGAATAGAATTCTGACCCTGCTGCAAAATAGATGAAACTTGAACACATTATGCTAAGTGAAATAAACCAGATACAAAAGGATTAATATTGTATGATTGCACTAATATGAGGACCTGTAAGCATCAAATTCATAGACACTGAAGGTAGGATAACAGTCCCAGGGGCTAGAGGGAGGACAGAACAGGGAGTTACTATTTAATGGGCATAGAGTTCAGTATAGGATGGTGAAAAATTCTGGAGATGGATTGTGGTGGTGGTTGCACCATGCGAACGTACTTAATGTCACTGAACCGCATAATAAAACAGGGGCACCTGGGTGGCACAGTCGGTTGGGCATCCGACTCTTGGTTTCAGCTCAGGTTGTGACTTCAGGGTCGTGGGATCCAGCCCCCCCCTCCCCCCCGTGTCAGGCTCTGCATTCAGCATGGAATCTGCTTGAGATTCTCTCTCTCCCTCTCCCTCTGCCCCCCCCCGCTCACTCTCTCTCTTTCTCAAATGAATAAATAAATCTTTTAAAAATGCTTAAAATGGTAAATTTTATGTTACGTATATTTTACCACAATAAAAAAAAAAAACTCATAGAAGATTTTGCATGCTAAAAAGATCACACTGAAGTGACAGGTGAATGCAATTTAGAATAAAGAATGGTTTTATATTATTATATGTATTTATATTTTATTACTATTTATGAATTGTATGCTACTACATATCCTTTATATGAGTAAAACCTATAATAAACATTTGTTGGTATATATATGCATGCATACTTTTTTTAGAGAGCCAGTTGTTAGATATCTCCAGCACACCATTACCCACAATTCTGTGAGCTTCTAGAAACCTGGACCCCACATCTTGCTCCTGTTAGTACTCACAGCTGCCTTGGCACCAGCAGGATTCATCCTCCTTTACCCCTCATCCTTGTTTATGTCAGTCGCCAAAAGACCCCCAAGTATTCCCTCTTCCTCTGGATATGAATCTCCAGATGGCTCTGCAAACTGCCCCTTCTGAGCCCATCTCCCATCTCCCACATCCTCTAAAACTCAAGGTCAATCGTCAGCAAAGCTCCTTCAGCCCAATGCCTTTTCTATGGACTTTTCTTCACCTTCTTCCTCTTTCTAAAAGTTGGCTCTCCCCTAAGGACCCTGCTCTCGCTGCAGCCCTCCCAAGGGGTGGCTGCTTTCTTTCCCACAGCCCTTCTTCCTACCCCTCATTGCTGCAGCCATCCTCTCCTCCTGTCCTCTAACCCTCATCCTCTCCTAGGATCATTCCAAAAGCCCCGTAATCCAGTTCCCTCAGCACCTCCTTTCCAGTGGTCTTGTCACCATCCATGCTTTACCCTGTCATTAACTGAAATTTCAAACCCTCTTTCTCGAGTTCGAAGCTCTTGCCCTCTATCCAACAACTCCCCTCCTTCCACTGCCTTCTCTCAGCTACCCCAACGCCAGCAAGATCTTAGATAGTAGACTTTTCTATCCATTAATTCCACCACCAACTGTCCCTTCATGTTCTCACTTTGCTCTTCGGTCAGCTAAAATGTCCCTCACGCCCTCATATATGTCCACGATGCCTTGGCTTTTCTCTTGCTTCAGGGTACTCCCGTGGCAAAATCCCACCCGTGGTTAAATCCAACTCTAGCTAGTTGGAACAGCTGTCCAGGGGTAGATTTTTTAAAAAAGCACCACCATGTTCGCTGGTCCTGTTTTAATTCGTGAGCACTAACTTCTAATGGATGCTTCATGCTATCTGTTGGCTAAACAGATTTTATTTTCAGTCTGTTCACTCTCCCATCATACCAGAAAACCTAGAAAATCACCTCGCGCGTTCTCCATCTTCCCTTCCAGCTTATAATCTTACTTCTTATTTCACCAAAAAGAAAGAAAGAAAGAAAGAAAGCAATCAAAAAGGTCTTCCACTAGTTCCAACCACCTCAAAACTTCTTTTGTTCCCATATTCTCCACTTTCTCTCCTGTTAGAATCATACACCTAACTGAAGCCAACCCATTCACTGGTCCATTCGATATTGCCTTCCCTTGAGTATGAAAGCACATTGCTCTGGCAATTCTTCTCTCTTTCTATTAATTTTCCTCTCTCTGTGCAGCACCTCATAAGACGTTCACCCATACCATACCACCAAATTTGCTTTTGTGCCACTGACAACCTCCACTTTGCTAAATCCAATGGTCAAACTTCTCATCTTCAGTTTTCTTGAGCCACCAGAGGCATTTGACATCTGACCATGCTGGCCTTCCTGACATGCTTTCTTCACTGTGCTTCCAAGACAACCTCTTTGGGGCCATACTTTTTTTCAGTCTCCTTTTCTGGCTCTTCCTCATCTCACTGACTTCTAGACATTGATGTACTCCAGTTTCCCATCCTTGGGTGTCTTCTCTTGTCTATCTACAGACACTCCCCTATTGATCATAAACTGTCTTATGGTCTTTAAATAGCAACCGTGTAATGGCAAGGCCCTGATCTGTACCTACAGTCCAAGCCATTACCTTGAACTCATCTGTACAGTTTGCTGCCTGATACCTCTATGTGATGTCTTCTAGATATCTTAAACTTAACATGTCCAAAACCAAGTTCCTGATATTCCCATCCAGGTGTGCTCCAGGCACCATTTTCCCTCTTCTTGGTGAAGGGGAACCCTAGCCTACCAAAAATCTAGAATCACTCTTGAATCCAGCTGGTCAGCAGATCTGATCAGCTTTTCCTTAAAAATACATCAGAATCTAGTTTCTCCCCATTTCCACTACTACTGCCCTGATGCAAGCCTCCATCCTGTCTCATCTAAATCAGAGCTGGTCTCCTCGCTTCCTCCCTCGTCTTCACTCTGTGTTCAAAACAGAAGCCAAAATGATCCTGTTACAATTTGCCACATCACGTTCCTTCTCAAATTCCTCCAGCAGGTTCCCATCTCACAGAAATTAAAAGCCCGAGTCCTCACTATGACCTTCAAGGCTCTGGGTGATCTTCCTTGCCCCCCACAACCTCTCAGAAATCATCTTAGGCTGCTCCCCACTGAGCCTCCCCCAGTCACTCAGCCTCTTCCAGCCACTCTGGTAGGCA
The DNA here is from genome assembly GCF_023065955.2 of Ursus arctos. NCBI lineage: Eukaryota > Metazoa > Chordata > Mammalia > Carnivora > Ursidae > Ursus > Ursus arctos. The sequence goes on from NW_026622986.1 coordinate 10,674,614, forward strand.
CCTTCCTCCCTCACAGCCTTTCCCTAGCAGCTCCTCCTACTGAAATGCTCTCCTTCTTGTGTCCCTCAGGTCTTTATTCAAATATCACCTCCTCGGTGAGAATGCCCCTGGCCACCGCATCGAACTTTCCCACCACTGCCATCCATCCTGATAGCTACTAGCCTTACCCCTGCTTCAGTCATAAGTCTTAGCTCTCACCACAATGTGTCTCATTGATATCCACCAGACTGTAAACACAGGAAAGCAGAATTCCTTCAGCCTGTTTTGTTACGTCTTTTTGTACGGCTGTGTCCTCACACTGGGAGAGCGGCAGGCACCCAGGTGCCTGTTGTTGTCCAGTAACCAGCTGTTGAATGCATGTGTGCAAAAACACGCCGGACTTGGCAACTACCTTTAAGTGAGTGCTTGGGAGCTTGGAGGCAGAGGGAGGATACGTGATGAAGCAAGGACCCCACATCGCACATTTCCACTGGAGACTAGGGTTTTGCAAAGCAAAAATAATATCGTTATGTCTGTAGATAGCCAGTTGTCATTTCGGGAGCATCCTGCAGTCATTTTGAAATGACTAATCATTTCCAAACAGAAGTTTTCTTCAGAGACTGCAAATGAGGACAAAGATGAGGTGACATTGGTAGTATTTGAGACTGATTTTTTTTTAATGTATTTTCCCCTGTACTGGGATTAAAGGAATCTGGGAAGGGCAGCCTGCAGCAGAGAGAAGGCCCATAAGCAAGGAACAGGAGAACCCTTATATGAGGCAAAAAGATGGGGTAAGGCCAAGAGAAAAGTGAGCGACAGGGGCCAAGAGTGATCCAACCTTTGGCTTTTGTGGTGTAACCCAAATATAACTGGAACCCACTTGGCCCAGCTTCGGCACATACGTTTTGATTCAAAGAACCACACTCTACTGAAAAATAGAAATGAAATCAGCTCCAACTTTCACTTACAGAAAAATTGCCAAGAAACGTGGCGAGAGCTTACACTGTCAGTGCGGCCGGTCATGCGGAGCCCTGGAGCCCCTTCTCGCTGGCTGCCCACTCTCTGCTCACCCCCCACCCCACCACCATGGCAGCTGACCCCCACCCGGGCTCCCTCCTTCTCAGCTCCTCTCTGTGGCCCAGTCCCGCTACTCCTCATCTTGCCCGTCCACCCCTCCTCCCTTCCATCTCTGCTTTCTTTCTCACGAATAATCTTGTCCTTTCCAGCCTCAACCTTCTGTCCTCCCCTGTCCAGTTGCCTGTCTCTGCCTCCATTCTGTATCCCAAACCCAGGCTCTGAGCTGACAAAGCTAGAATTCTCTTGAGAGAGGAATAGGAGGTCCGGGAAAGGCTGTGACCACAAAACATTAATAATTTTCTTCCCCATTACAGTAGAATAAAGTCTCTTTTCCCTCCCTGGATTTCAAGTGCCTTAAAATATCTGATTTCAAAAGAAGGAGGAGGAAGAACCCCTTGGAAAGACAGAAATACTAGTGAAAGGAGAAATCCCTGTCTTCCACGAGGGATTTCAGCCAAGGGAGCTAAAAGGCCAGGATTCTTTTTAACCGTCCACGCCACAAGATGTAAACGAATCTATTTACTCAGCAAAATATTTCCTTATTACATTTTGAGTAATTTCCCATTGAAAACAAACAGTGCATGTCAGAAAGCTCCAGGAGTCCCTCAGGCCCCAAGGCCAGAATGGGCCATCTCAGACATCTTTCCTCTTCTTTCAAGAGAGAAAGCCAGACAAGTTTATTTTTACTTTTGTCTTTCTATTTTGATTTACCAAATGCCACTACTCAATTGAGCTTTGAAAAAGACAGACCAATGCAGGCCATCTTAGTTTAGATTTGAGCTGAGAGGGATCTTAGCAGGCATACATTTCAATCCCCGGTTCTTCATGGACAAGCAAACTAGGAGCAGTCGTGGTTACCAACTTCGACCGGGGATGCCCAGCATCCTCATAAACTCTTCATTAATTAACCATTGAAAAAGACATAAAGTCATTACTCTCTCCTTTTTTTAGTGGTCATTAACACAATTCATTGGACAAACAGTTCTTTCCCTATTATAAAATGCCACTTCCTGTAAATTTATGATTAATTTTACTATCTTATATAATAAGTATACTTCCCTTACCCTTTAAAAATCATTGTCTTTATATTTATTATTCTAGGTAAAATTTAGAACCATTGGACTGATTTTGTTAAACACCTGTATTAGGACTTATTTATTAAATTAGGGTGCTCTTAACATCATTGCAATTTTATTTATTTTTTAAAATATTCATTTTTTTTGTTTGTTTTTTCTTCATATGGGTATAATCCAGATTGCACTCTGCTCATTTTTTTACCTTTCAAATTAAATTGTCTTGATTCCTTCCCCAAATGCAGTGGGAACCCCAGATTAGGTGAGCCCTTGAAGGCAGGTTGAGATATCGGTTATGAGCTCCCCAGGTGATGTGCGGAGAGTAGTCTTTTCATTTGAGCTAGGATTTCTCAGGAAGGATTCAATTAATTTTCTGTTAGAGAGTTGACGCCAGCTGTTAGTTTTCTGAGACACAAATGAAGAAAGAGGACCAGAGGGCTCACCACCACTGTCAAATTTCCATTGACCTTCTATTTTCAATATGGTACCTCACTCTCAGTTTCCTGCTGTGCTGGGTATGCCCGAATCCGGAACCTGTCGGATTCGCCCTCTCCAAAGAGAAAACCTTCAATCTTCTGCAGAAAATAGGGAGAAGTAGAGACATGACCTGTGAGGTCAGGGAAGGGATGCATTCTTCGGCATGCCTGCCTAGTCCATACCTTGTATACATCCTATTTGGGAGGACACAAAAACTCATTTTTCTTAGTATGTATCCCAGCAGTGGAATCACTGGATCATGGGATATACACGTATTTAGCTTTAATAGATATTGCTAAGTAGTTTTTTTAAGCAGTTTGTACTTGCAATTTGTTGATTTCCTTTCCACTGTATCTTTCCTTCCCATCAGTGATTTCTGCTTTAGCTTTATTTTCCTTCCATACTCTGAGAGCTTAAGTTGCTCTTTATTTCCTAAAAAGGAGGCTTAAATCATTGATTTTTCCTCTTCTAATACATTCACTTAAACTATACATTTCTCTTTGGTCAGAAATGGCATTTCTCAAGTTTTGATATGCTGCATTTTTATTATTATTGAGTTCAAAATATCTCATAACTACTACCGTGATTTCTTTTTCAATACCTGTGTTATTCAAAGTTGGAGATTTTCTTCTTATCTTTCCATTATTCATTTCAAGTTTAATTCTTCTGTGGTCAAAAAATATTTTCTGTATATCCTTAGTCCCTTGAAATTTTTTGAGACTTACTCTATGATCCCGCATATGGTCTATTTTGGTAAATGTTTCATATAACCTTGAAAAGAATGCTTGTTTTGCGGTAGTTGAGTGTGATGTTCTATATGTGTCAGTTACGTTCAGATCTTCTGTGTTTCCATTAATTTTTTTCTCTACATATTACTACCAATTATGATCAGTTACTGAGAATGATGTATTAAAATCTCCAACTAAAATTGTGGATTATTAGTTACTACTTTTAGTTCTATTAACATTTGCTTTATATCTTTTATAACCATCAGGTATATACAGAGTTAAAATTATTATGTCTCCTTGATGAATCGCCTTTCACGTCATTGTGGACCTCTCTCTGTCTCTAGTAACATTTCTTGTCTTACATCCTATTGTTTGCTATTAACGCATCAACATCACCTAGGTTTTGGTTAGTGTTCGTAAGGCACATCTTTTTTCTTCCTGTTTTTCCATCCTCTTGTATTCTTATAAATAAAGTCTCTTCCAAATGGTATTTTGTTTAAAGTATGTCTCTTGTAAACGGTACACTGTTTCTTATTTTTAACCAAATTGGCAAATGGGTTCAGCAAAGAGAATAGCTGTCATTGCCAGTTCACCTCAGACCTGGAATTCCAACCCATCTAGTTCTGTTTCCATAACTCTGCTATGTCTTTAAACATATAATTCTGGAGGGGCATCTGGGTGGTTCAGTCGGTTAAATGTCCGACTCTTGATTTCAGCTCAGGTCATGATCTCCTGAGTGGTGAGATCTCGCCCCGCTTTGGGCTCTGTGCTCAGCAGGGAGTCTGCTTGAGATTCTCGCCCTCTGCCCTTCCCCCCACGCTCTGCCTCTAAATAAAAATACATAAATCTTTTTAAAATAAACATAAAATCCTGGAAATTTTCTGGATCTTTCTAGTTCTTGCAGGGAGAACATTGGGCTTCTGTGACCTACTATATCCTGCCGTGATGCCAAGTCTCTGAGTCTTTGTCATTTAATAGCAAGTTAGTTAATGTGATAACTGATCCAACGTTGTGTATCTTATTTAATGCGTTGTGGCTGTTTCTCATTTTACTTTTTCATAGCTGTATCTTTTTAACTCTAATAATGTACACACTGTGTACCCCAGCTGTCACATGGCTCCTTGATATCTAAAAACAAAACCATGGACCCTCTCTACCACATTCAATGAGAAGTCTAAAATCCTCTCCCAGATCTTGGCAAATTTCTAGGAACTTAAATTCTCATGGTGAATTTTGCTCCATCATCTGTCTTCCACCCTCAATACCTTTTGCAACACTTCCCAGAGCCGAGTGACACGCAAGGCTTCATTCTGACCCAGATGCATTCTCAAGTCGCTCTGCCTTTAATCCCCTCAACATCCTCATTCCTCCAGACCTTACACAAGCTTTTAATTGCTTCCAATCCTTCTGCAAAGGTTACTGAACACTCGAGGTGGTGAAGGGCTAGTGAATTACAGCAGCCTAAGAAACATAATATCAGATGCGGCAAACCCCTTCGTAAAAGTTCTTTGATCACCATGACAGTCAACACCACTTACGACTCCACAGGTGACTATGCTCCCAACATGTAAAGTTCACTTCTCTCTCTCACTGGACCTTTACTTCTGCCCAGGTATCATGTTAGCTACTCACCCCTATTCCAAGTCTGCCTGCCTTTGTAGGTCCCCAAAACCCATTAACAGAGCATGCTAGAAAAGTGACATATGTTTTCTGGATCCTATGCTTACGAGCATCAAAGTATTTGCATGTGATTTTGAACCTAAATTCTTGATCACAAACAGGCAAGAAGTCTTTGCTGTCCTTCATGTAAAACAAGACTTGAAACAGCCTATTATTTCATATTCCCCAGCTCCACATTACTGTTGAAATAATGCAAACTTTTAGACTCAAATTACTAATTTTTTAAAAGACTTTATTTATTTATTCGAGAAAACGAGAGAGAAAGCATGAGTGGGGGAAGTGGCAAAGGAGAGGGAGAAGCAGACTCCCTGCTGAGCATGGAGCCCAATGCGGGACTCAATCCCAGGACCCTGAGATCATGACCTGAGCGGAAGTCAGAGGCTTAACTGACTGAGCCACCCAGGTGCCCCGAAATTACTAATATTAATTAGGTGTTTTGTTTTTTTTTTTACGTTATGTATATGACCTTTCAAGTCACTTCTATCAATCTTCCCAGGAGTAGCAGCCTGGAAATATTAAGGTCCACTGACCCTCCCATCACTGCTCTTTTCTGTCATTCCTGCTTTTGTAGAAACCAGGTAAACACTGATGCAAATTTCTTCATTGTGTATTTATTTGCTTATTTCGATGGAAATTTGGTGGAGGAGGGGAAATCACCTGCTTGCTTAAATGCAGGGGAACTTATCTGCATCTTGAACTAGAAATCCACTTGTTTACATTTACTGGAGCAAGGTTTCCTATTAAAACCCATTCCTTATATGATTTCATGTCCCTTTTAAAATATAAATCCATCTTCCCTCTCCTAATCCTACCCAATTTACTCCCTCAACCTTCTGCGCCTCCCCTTGACCCTCCCATCATGCTCTTAAACCACATCCTGATACTTGCCTAGTAAGAGTTTATTCAAAGAATGCAAATTTATTTTAATATTCACCCCAGTCTGTTTTTATTTTTAAATGCCTACTACATTTCCACCGCATAACACAGACTTTATTCCTAAAGTTCTGTTTAAAATTGATTTTTTTTGGTAAATTAAATGCACCAGCAGAGTTGTTATTTAAAGGAAGCTTTCAGTGAATCATTTTGCAAAGTAAAGAATTTTTATGCAATGTGAACCAACTTCTCCCAGCCCATTTCCACCTCCTCTTCCCGCTAACAACAATAACAAAAAAATCTGTTTTAGAAATTTGGATTTCTGAATAGTAAATGGGGCTTACCATATTTCATTTAAAAACCAAATATAAACATTTACAGACTCGGCACTAAGGCTCTCCTATCCGTAGACATAATTGTGCATTCTCCCTATTTGAGAACTTACTCTTTCTTTTCGCCTGCTTTCACTTGCTTCTTTTTCTTTCTAGCCTCAGACCGCGCGGATGCTTAAAGGGATCTGAAATGAACGACAAGAAAGATTAAAAAGGAAGTAATGTTTTTCTTTGTAAATGTTACAAACCTCTTAATTCTTCTGCCTGGGCTCAGAGCTCCTTTAACTTTGTTCTGTGGTTATTATTGGCTTCTCAGAGATAAAACAAACGTGCTTACTAGCGTGTACTCACGGCAGAGTTTTGTTTGCTGCTCTCTCGGGCAATGAAGCCAGCCGCCTAGAAAAATCAATTCATTTGCTAGAGTTTAACTTTCTGGCAAAACCACCACTTCAACATGAATGTCCATTCCCATTTCAGGAATTTCTTTGCACAGTACTTTTCCCAGAACTACACTATTGATGTAGTTAGTAATGATGACTGTTATGGGGACGGAGGTTCCAAAAATGAGAAAACCTTGCAATGAAAGATAAGCTTTTGCAGTTGTCCAAGAAACACAATAAAGTGGTGTTATTGAGCCGCGGTGCTCGCTAATAGGACCTGCTTCTGATGATTAAGGGAGAGCGTTCGGTAGGCTTCATGCTGAAGTAATTAGCGGAATTTTTGATTATATTCTGACAAGTTCAATACAGAGTTGTTTGGTTACTTCCTACAGTCGCAACACACATGGAAAACACATGTGGCACTGACTGGGGTTTGTTCTATGCTAGAAGTGTTGATAAAATATTTTTTAAAATGTAATTCACAAGCCTGTAACATTCCTCAACACTACAGGATGTGAACCCGCCTCCCAGTCAAAGGGCGAAGCCTTTGCAGAGAACCCACTGCTACCAAGCTGTCTGTACCACCCCGAACCAGCACCGCCCTGCCCCAGCCCTGACCTTGGCTTCACCCCAGGCCACTGCTGGGACCCGGCTCAGCAAAAGAAAGCTCTGCATTCCAGAGAGGGAAAACACCAGGCTGGGCTGGTCATTCTCTTCTTCCAGCTCTTCCAAAGGGTTCTGTGTTCCTGGAACCCAAGCGCCAGGCCCCAGCAGAATCCAGTTTTAAATCTCAGAAGGCAGCATATAAATGACTAATGAACATGGAGTAAATAAAACTACCAAGCCCTTGTGATTCCTCCCTCTCTGTACTTCTCATATATCACGGAATCATCCACCATCACCATCAATCTTTTAACCCTGGCCACCATCATCTCTACCTTGGATGAAAGCCGTGGTCTAAAATATCTCTTGCTTCCGGTACTCTTTTCCTCAAAACATTTTTCTACTGCCACCAAAGTAATATTTCTAAACTGCAGATGTGATCATGTTTCTGCCCTCCTCAAAGGCCTTTGCTGGCTCCTTGGGTCTTCAGGATGGAATTTGGATTCTTTGATGTGGCCTGAATGGGTGACCATATCATTTTTTTGTCCAAGCCAATCACTACTGAGAAGTAAGGAGGGGTGGGGGTGGTCTTTGAACTGGGGCAACGCGTGTAGGTAGAAATTATCCCAGGGCAAACTGGGACACAAAGTCACCAATCCCAGCTCATCCCTCCCACCTCACCTCTCACCTTTCTCCCATGTTTGCACGTGCTGTTCTCACTGCTTTGAGTCCCAGTCTCTTTACCACCTGCTCCTTCTCGTGGATGGCTCTGAGCTGGTCCACCAGGTCCCTGCTTAGGCTCCTCTTCTTCTAGGAAGCCTTCCTTGACCTCTTAAGACCAAGCTAAATGCTCCCCTTCGGGTCCTCTTCCCCCCTGTGCTGACTATGGCCTGTGCAGTGACCACACCCTATTGTTTACTGGTCTTTCTTTCCCCCACAGGTTCCTAAGTTCTCCAAGAGCAGAGATCCTGGTACTGGTTGGCTCTCAATATATTTGGATGGGACTGAATGTTTGTATCCTCCCAGAGCTTGTATGTTAAAATCCTAACCCCCAAGGGGGTGGTGTTAGGAGATGGGGCTTTCGGGAAGTGATTAGATCCGGAGAGTGGGACCCTGGTGAATGGGATCCATGCCCTTGTCATAGAGACCTCTTTCATTCCTTCCTCCACTTGAGGAAACAGGGCGAAGACAACCATGTATGAACCAGGACTCAGGTCCTCACCGGACACCAGATTGCTGGCACTTTGATCCCGGACTTCCCAGCCTCCAGCACTGTGAGAAATAAGCTTCTGTTGCTTACAAGCCACCCAGTCTGTGGCATCCATACTGAAGCCCCAATGGACTTCGACAACATCTAAGCTGAGTGAGTTTACAAACTCCCAGGGCCACTGGAATTGAGGGGAGAGAAATCTGGAGAGAGTTGAGGGAGACGATATTTGAGCCAGACTCTGGGGAGTTGGAGTGAAGTGGAGGCACGGCCTGGGGAGCCTGAGGAGGGCTCCAGGGTACACAGCCGGATCCCGGCCTACGTGTGCTCTGACCTGAAGTTTGGGCACAAGGTAAGTGATCATCGTCTTAGGGGCTGCCAAGAAACGTGTAATTTAAACTATAACGACTAAGAGGGAGATGGCAGGGCCTGGAAGGGAGCTGAGTGGGGCTCCTGGGGGGCTGCTGGGGGGCTTTCCTGCAAGCTAGGTGCTGGCTACACAGATGTGTTCAGTTTGAGAAAACTCACTGAGCTGGGAGACACGCTTCTCTGTATATGCATCATAAGAAGTTTAAAAATACGACGAGTCCTTTCTATATCCCTTTCCAAACCGAATAACTTGGGACTCACAAGGTGTTACATCTAAGAAGCCCAGCCTCCATCCTGCCCTCCCTCCCCCGCAGCCTGAATCTGGACGGCCTTCCATGGGCCTAAACGCATCTGAATCCCTTCTAGACTTGCACCCCTGCCACAGCATTAGGAGTTGGTGATTTGAGCCCCACAACGGAGCGAATCCAAACGAACCAACTTGCTAATTGCCTAGGTGCAAGTTCCCTTTTTCTAAGATAGGCTTTCGTTTTTGTTAATTGTGCATGTGTTTCCAATGAAAATTCCAAATGTGTATTGGAGCTCCCCGCCCTTTTGGGGGTGTTCGCAAACATGCTCCAGTGCGCCCTGTGTAGGGAGGTTACTGTTCGATCTGCGCTCCCCCACTGCCCAGACATGCATATTTATGGCAGTGCCCCCTCTCCAGGCTACCCGGGCCCCCCTCTCCGCAGCCCCATGCCCCCTGTTTCCATTTCTGGTTTCCTGGCAGCCAACTGGTCTAGGGCGGCCTGGGATGTTCCCGGGCCCATCCCCGTGGTCCTAAAATGACACCGGCTGCTGACATCCAGTGGCTGCTTGGCCTCATTACAGATGTATATCCCGTCTAGTTAGGCTGGCCCCTGTCCCTTCTGGAAGGAGCCCTGCCCAGAGCTGCAGAAAGGACCCTACCACAGACAGAAGAGTAACAGAAGAGCGACTGCCTGGTGGAGAGCGGAGGTTCTGCCTCGATTATTCCAGGCTGTCAGACTCAGAGGAACGGGTCGAGGGCCTGCGGACCCCGGGACAGCGCAGACCCCCCCAATTCTGCCTTCTCCCCCTGCCCCCTCCGCCTCCCCTCCCCCTCCCTCCACCTTAAAGGCCTAATGGCTAATCACTTCCTGACAGAAAACTCCACTTGAATTGTGAAACAGAAGCCATTTTGAAAGAAACCGGCTCCGCATTTTATGAGTTTTCCAGGGAAAACAGGTTTTGCGCCGGGAGGATATGGGTTGTGACAGGCCTGAAACACGTTCAGAACGGCGAGCGGGAACGCGGGCCCGGCGCCCTAACGTCAGCCCGGCCTCGCGGGCGGGCGCTGGTGACCACGGCCCGCGAGCAGCGGCGACATCAGCCCTTGTGAATCCGGGGCTGAGAGAGAGACTCGAAGAAGGAAAAAAGCTTGGTTTCAACAGGCGAAATTGGGTCCCCCCGGGGGGGGAAGCTTGAGTTCTCGTCAAACGTTTGGGGAGAGCGCAACGGGCAGTTTTCCACGTTCGCAGATGCGGGCGGCGCTCGCGCTCCGAGCGGCCGTGCAAAGCCTCGGACTCGCGTTCCAGGGGCTTCTGGACGGAAGGAGCCCTGGCGTGGCCTGGGACGGGGAACGAGGGGACACCTGGCAGGAGGACGAAGGGGCTGTGCCGCCACAGCCAGCAGGACGCCCCATGTCCCGGGGGAGGCGGGGGCAGGACAGGCCCGAGGCTGGTCCTGGGGGGGTGCAGTCACCCCTGCCCGAGCCAGACAAGGCTGAGAAAGCGCCGCTCATAATACTGCTTTTCCCCTTCCTTTCTTCTGGCTGCGCGGGCTCCGCAGGTCCCAGGGCTCCCCGTGCCGGGGGGCGAGCCAGGGCAGAACACGGGGCTGGAAGGCGGGCCCCCAGCGATCCCGCTGGGCCGCGGAAAGGGAGCCTTGCTTACGGTCGTCAAAAACACGTTTCCCGGCCCCAGTTTCTCAAATCCAAAGCCCTTGGGATAGAACAACCAGAAATTCTAATTCCAACAGGCAACTTTTGGGGTCCTAGGAGGCATAGCTGGTGTTTTGAAGAGGAAGGGGAGACGCGGGGGCGGAAAGGGGGGGAACCTGGCAATTCCAGCAATGAGAAAGACGCTTTCCAGACAGTTCCCCTACAAAAATAAATCACCCCACAGGTAGGTAAATATTCTGTAGATAAACAGAGGCTGTGACAGCCCCAGGGTTTAAACTGAGATGGACTATGGAATGAGATCCGATTAGATCTCTTTCCCAAAATACACACAGGACCCTTTGGGGAAACTCGGAGGTGTTTGGAGGGACATAACTCTGGGCATGGTTCCCAGGGACAGCTGTCTTCTCTTAGGCTCTGAGGTGCACTCAAGCTGTCACCGTCCTGTTACGACCCACATCATTACCCTGACCGCTAGACTGAGGTGTGGCCCAAGCCTTCCCATGACCCCATCTCACATGCTTGCTTGGACTGGTGACTTCCCGCAGGCAGGGTTCGCTGCGCATGGCTCCCCTCTGAATCCCCAGTGCCTACCTCAGACTGGCACATAGTAGGTGCTTAATGACTCTTTGAATGAATGAATAAACGAGCCCTCTGCTTGCTGCGAGTGAAGAAGAGTGTTGAAAAAAGAGACAAGGAGGGGCGCCTGGGTGGCTTGGTTAAGCATCTGCCTTCGGCTCAGGGCGCGATCCCCGGGATCCTGGAATCGAGCCCCACATTGGGCTCCTCTGCTGGGAGCCTGCTTCTTCGTCTCCCACTCCCCCTGCTTGTGTTCCCTCTCTCGCTGGCTGTCTCTCTCTCTGTCAAATAAATAAATAAATAAAATCTTTAAAAAAGAGAAAAAGAAAGAAAGAAAGAAAGAAAAAAAGAAAGAAAGAAAAGGAAAAAAAGAGGGGGAAGTTTTTAAAACCCCAACTGGCCTAACTTAGCATTGTTTAGAAAAGAACTGAGAAGGGAAAAGAAAAATCCCTTGAGGCCATTTTCAGTCCTGGCTAAACGAAGCCTGTCCTGAGCCTCCTCCTAGATTCCCGTTGTGTGACAGGCATGCCTGTAGGCCATGTTGGGGCTCGAGGTTCGGTTGCATGGGGAGAGCTGCCAGAGGCACAAGGAGAGGGTGATGAGAATGCCAGCTTTCCAGAGTCAGCAGACACCGGATGTGATCACACCAGTCCCTGGTGTTGCCACAAAGTTTCCTTTTGCACTCTTGGGTTGAGGCACGGAGGGCTGCCCTTGAAATGCAGATCCTAGAAGGCAAGCTCCCGTGATTTAGGAGGTGGGTCAGATGAATTCTTTGATGGTCCACCAAGGCATCTTGGAGCTCTGAATGCAGAAAAAAAGGGGTCCCCAAAGGGAATTCAAGGAGGAGGGCAGCAGCAAAGGTAGCTAACAGAGCAGGTTCACAAGAAGAGCATATAGGAAGGAAAGCTTCTACGGCGTTCGACTCCTGTGCTAGATTTAGTTCCATTTTTGACAGCGTCTCTGTGTTGATAGAGGAGGAAACTGCAGTGGACATGATACGCGGTTTCAGCAAAACATGTGACAAAACACCCAGCAGGATTTGTATAGAAAATATGGTGAAGGGGCGCCTGTGTGGCACAGTCGTTAAACGTCCGACTTTGGTTTCAGCTCAGGTCAGGATCTCAGGCTTGTGAGATCAGCGCAGAGTCGGCTTGAGTTTCTCTCTCTTCCTCTCCTTTTGCCCCTCCCGTTTGTGGTCTCTCTCTTTCAAGTAAATAAATAAAATCTTTAAAAAAAGAAAAAGAAAAAAGAAAAGACAGTGAAATGCAGGTTGAATGAGATCAAGTCTGGTGGGACCTGAAACTGGCAAACAATTGAATCTGAAGAGCGAGTAATGGCCTGATAATGTCTAGAGACTTGTTTCTGAGCTTTAACTGTTTTCATCAGTGACTTTTATGAAGAAAGACAATTTCACTGTTTGCAAGGGAAAACAAATCAAGAGAGATAGCCAGTGCCATAGACAACAGATTCAGGATTCAACACACCATCAACCATCTCGAATATTGGCTGAACTTGGTGGCATGAACCTTAACACAAGAAAAAAAAAAGGTAGTCTTAGATTTAGTCTCCGAAAATAAATCACAGAAGAATAGAATGGAGGAGACCCAGGTTGGCGTGATTTCAGAAAATCAAAAAGATCCGAGAATTAAGAATAACTAGAAGGTAAGCAGAGGTGGAAAACAGAGCAGTGTTCTAAAGAGTATGAGAAATGGCTGCAAAAATAGGATGTGTTGCTTAGAAAAAAGAGCTGGAGAAATGTGAGTGCTCTCTTCAAATACTGAAAGGACCCTTTGTCAAAAAGAAGGAAGACGTGTTGCAGAAGAAGTCCGAGTGACGGAGACAGACTTGCTCAACAAGAGAACGAAGCACTTCCTAGCAATTGCAGCCCTTTGAGGACACGGACTGTCTTGTGAGGTAGTGAGCTCCCTAGGGGGGCAAGGCCCTGTCAAAGTCATCTGCGGACAGATACTTTGCAGAAAGAAATCCTGCAGTGCGAGGTGAATGGAGCTAGGTGTTTCCTCGGATGTCCTCCATCCGATCCATGCCCTCCGACTCTAGGTACGTGAGGACCCTTTATTTCTAGCCCTTAATTATATGGAGCACCAAGAGCTGCTACGGACCATCTTGATGAGAACACACCCCGCTAGGAAATAGCGAGCAAATCACACAAACAAGGCCCAAGTGGGCGAGAGGTCTTGTGCATGGAATTCGGGGGCAGGTGTGTGACCCCGTGGACAAGGATCCCTACGGAACGGGTTTGAAATAACAGGCAGCCAATGAGGCGACTCCACAGCCCATGGTGGGAAGTTCTCAGTGGAAAGGTGGCCTCGCATCCTCAATGACTTCTAAAGTACCTCTCGGCCTTTTGATTCTGAGCCACTTTTTTTTTTTAATTTTTTTTTTTTCCCTTTCCCTGTCTGGGTCTTGGCGAGGACACACATCATTAGGTCGCTGAGTTTTCTTTGTGAATCACTCATAGAACGAGCAGTTTCTCTGCCATGTCATAAAATATTTTTCCACTTAAGGACACAAAAGAATTTGTTGTGAACACAGAGAACCCCGACATGCTGTCCTCTTGCCAACGGTTCCAGAAATTGTCTGAGAGAGAGAGTCAGAGGACAGAGGAGAGGGGAGAGAAAGGGGTGTTTCCGTACTCCTCACGCACACGGCTCCTCTGGGCAGGTCTTATTCAATCCGTCTGGCCAGTCTCATGAAACATTCTATTTTGTACCTTCTGGGGCTGTTGAAGAGGCAGAGTGGAGATTTATAACAACAGTTGTTCATTCCAGCCCAACTGGTTTGGCACAGGGAGGAGCTGTGTTTTTCAGAGCAGCTTTTCGACATTCCTACATGAGTTGAAATGCATAAAAATTTCAGTTTGGAAACAACCAGATGTTTTTGTCAGGGAAGAAATAGATGACCTAAAGGAGACTGGGAGGGTAAGCTCAGGGCTGGGAGGAAAATGGTACTGCAGGGAGCTCGTGTCTTTCTCACAGCTCCTACCAGCCACTCACTGTGATTAGCCTACTTGTACCAAGGCCAGACCCCACTCAGCATTTTCCTTCCTCGGGATCCCACTTGAGCGGCAATGCCGCTAAAAGTCTGGGAGTCGAGGAAGAAGCTCACTGTCTTGCCATGGCAGACAGAAATGGGAGAGGATGATGGCCGGCAGCGGAACCCCTCCAAGCAGAACTGGCCCCCATAAAGCAGATACACAGCGGGCTGCAGAAGGTGGTAGAAATTACACAGAGCTTGGAAATGGGGGGCCCTGAGTTTCTCAGCCCCTGATTTTGTCATCTCCAGTCTCGCCATCTGTAAAACAAGGGGCTTGAAATGGATGATCCCCGGCATCTTTTTTAGCCCCCTGATTCAGTGAATCTCCATTTCCTCTCTCCCTTAAAAACATTGACGCTGATCATGAGGAAATCACTTTGCCATTACCGATCATTGGATAAAAAATAGGAAAGTTTTTCAAGTTAGCATTTCCTAATTTGATAGACATAATGACTTCAATAGATTCATTGAATGAAATCTGTATTACAATAACCGTAGTCACAGATTTTTTTCAAAATTGTCTTGATATCAAATATTCCGACCTACTATTTTAGCATGAGTTCTGATTTTCAGTTAGGAAACTATGGTCAGGTACTTACAATACCGGTGCAAAAATGGAGAGAGGCTGGAGGGCACAGAATTCTCCCTATGACTATTTTTATCCTGAGCATAAGTTTTTTTTTTTTTTTTTGTCAGTTCTTCACGTCTTTCTGATAAGTCCTTTTGGGGTTCTTGAGCAAGAGAAACCCAAGAGTCATACACCTCCTTCACCCCATCTCCAGGAGTTCCGAGTCCTCAGCAATGTGTCTAAGACACTGAGTTACACCATGAATCTATCTGCTGCTACGTCCTTGGCTGTAGAGCTCCGGGCATCCTAACTGATGTTCCTTGGTGGTCTGGCACCTGCTTCCATTTTCCACTCTTTCTACCACTTTCGTCTCTTTTACAAAATCTCGCTTGGGTGTAAGAGGAAAATGGACTTCGGGAAGTAGAAGCACCTGAGAATGATTTGGACAGAGAGCTCAGAAGGCACCTATCTGCATTTGAACCTGCCGTATGCCACACTGGCTTGACTTCCAGAGCCTCCCATCAGACTCCAGCGCTGTTCTCTGCATGATGAGCCCCAGCTTCCCAGGCAGCTCCCCATGCTTTCCAAGTGCTACTAGCACCTGGGTGATTTGTTTAACATTACTCTTGTAAAGTTGCTGCCTCTCCTACAGCCGCGTCAGCATGCCTCCCTCTTCTTCGGGGAGAGCCAAGAGAAACTATTAAAAATGTGTTTGAAATTACACATTCCCCGCTCTCCTTGACAGAGGAGCTTTGCAAAGCTCGTTAAGAGAGCTGGAGAAAATTCCACAGCACATTTCTGGGTTTATGGTTATTATTTTGCATGTGCCACTGAGCTAATAGAATGTGACTTCGGACATCCATGATCCAAGGGAAAATGGCCGCCTAAGTCCAGAGGCTTTGCTACCAGAACAGCAGAGATGGCTACCATTTTGGCTATTCACCCCCCTTTGCTCTACTTGCAGACTTCATGGTGAAAGAGATGAGAGCCAAGGAGACAAAGATGAGGAGGGAAGGAATAAATTAAGCGGATTTTGGAATGAGTCCTCTTTCTTCCCTCCCCCTTTTGTTCCTTCCCCCTTCCCCCGTCCCTTGCCCTTTCAAATGTTGGATGGGCTGATTTAAGCTTATTTTACAGCTTTTCTCTAACTCTGTGAAACTGAGCTCTACCAGAGCTGGACTCCGAGACTTGTAAATAATCTCCTAGAGGAGCCTCGCTAAGTGGAAGCAGCCTGTTCAGTTCAATTTTCTCCTCCGGTTACCATCGATGACCTCCAGACATCTCAATTTCTTACATAATTCTCGAGCGAGCAAAGCCACCGCTCCATTGCCTCTGTTGGAAAGAATGTTACGCTTGACCTTCTCCCTTGCTGGTGTGTGAGCATGACAACGTGCGAACCAGCCCCGCTCACATCAGGAACCACCACACTGAAACTCCAGACACAGACCTCATTGTTTCATATCTTCTCCAGAAGATTTGAACGCCTGGTGAATGTATTGCTAAACAGACACATTAGAAGTGAAGTTCTCTACCACCTCATTGAAACTGATCTTTTCCTATAAAAACAATGGAGTCCAGCGACGTTTCAGTCAAGCAAAATGTGAAACAACACTATTTGACCTTAGGCCACGTAAATAACTTTAACAAGCAAAAGCTAAAACATACTGAGTCCATCTAACAAGAAACATATAGTGAAGAATCTAGCGTGTGGGAGAACTTCAGCAGAATTTTTTAAATCCATTAAAAATGGCAACTGAACTGCTCAGAGATACCTGATTTTCAGGGTGATAAACTTCTGAAGCAAAGAATGGAGGACTGATTCCTAAGGCCAGGAATACAACTTTGTCTTGAACCAAGCATTTAAAGAACGTCTGTCATCCACTTCTTCCTATTTACCTGTACTCTGTTCTTGATCTGGGATACAGGTTTTCCGCACCACGTGAAGATAGAGCGTGTTCCTAGGAAACCCTTCAGAAGTTGAAATGGCGTAAAGTGAAGAAGCAACTACCATTCATTTACAGGGAAAAGTTTTTGAGCATTGCCAGACCTCAAACATAACCTCTTGTGGGCTTTACTGATAGCTTAGGACACGTCTTGCTAAGGGAGGCACAGAATAAATCAAGTAAAGCACAGACACACAGGTCAAAGCGGTGGTGGCTTGGCGCTGAGATGAGGAGTGGAGTTCCCGGGGAAGGAGATCGGTGAGACCCGCGCTGCTGCTGTTTTCACTTTTCCTCTTTTTTCCTAAAGGCAAAAATCCTCTCCAGATTTCTGTCGTTGAGCAGAAACAGATACTAATGTAGGTCCTCCCTAACAGCGAAGCGGCCCACCGCGCACTTCCCAGAATTGGGAGAAACCACTAGCATTGCTAAATAAGCCAGCTCTCCCCTAAAGGATGAACGCCATAGCTTTCTTTCATTTCACCTGAATTCAGGTTCTCTCAGTGTAAAGAAACTGGAAGAGAAAGAAGATATTCTTATCTTCTTAGATCAAATAGATTTCTTGATAAAATAAAGACTAAATTCTTCACAGGACGTGATAAAACCAACACCCAAAGGATTCAGCACCCCGCAGCACTTCTTTTTTTTTTTTTTTAAGATTTTATTTATTTATTTGACAGAGAGAGAGACAGCCAGCGAGAGAGGGAACACAAGCAGGGGGAGTGGGAGAGGAAGAAGCAGGCTCACAGCGGAGGAGCCTGACATGGGGCTCGATCCCACAACGCCGGGATCACGCCGTGAGCTGAAGGCAGACACCCAACCGCTGTGCCACCCAGGCGCCCCAAGCACCCCGCAGCATTTCAAGCACAACTTCAGAGCACAGAGTTCGAAAACAACATCCAAAACACAATTCCAAAACTACATCCATCTGTCTAAAAAGACCTCACTTCCAAAATCCCGTTTGGAATCGCTCTTTGTTTCCCTGGATAGGTTTTTCCTTCCATCTCAACTTTTACCTAAAGCAAAGACCAATCTTGACTCACAAGAAGATCTCAGGAAAATTTTTCAGCCCAGAATGTTTTCTCTTCTTGATTTCCAAACACAATCACCCACAAAGCGGGATCTTTTTGTTTGTCATAATCACTGCGTGCAAAGATCTGACCCTTTTACGAAAAAGTGTGTTTCTCAGATTAACATCAACTTTATATTCAATTCATCGTTCAAAAGTTCCCAGGCTTTTAAACAGTCGTCATCCATCCATCGGGCTCTGGAGGAGTTAGCACTCAGCGTGCCTCCCCGTGCGCCCCTAGAAGGGACATTTGCTCTGTGTAATTAAGAGGCACATGGGGAACTCGGTGTCCTGAGAGCCTGGGACCATCTGGTACGTGGCTCACGGCACCTCCTCAGACACAGACAGAGCTCCAGTGCTCTGTCCTCCAGCCAACTGCAGGGTGGCAGCTGGAACTGGTCTGGGGAAGCAGCATTTTCTAACTGGCCAGAATGGAACTCTCTCTGATCGCGGCCGGGAAGTCCCTTCCTTGACTTGTGCAGACCAGCAGGGCACGGAGGGCAGACCTGGGTCGCCTCCCTGCTTCCTTTACTTTGAGGTGGAGACCCCTGAAAAGAAGACTCACCCCCCGTAGCAGCTCCCTGAGAAGGAAGTCAGGAACAGCTCGTTCTCCTGGGCGAGAGCATCTGAACCCTCATGCAGCTCTTCTGTTTGTTTGTTCATGTTTGTTTTTGAAGCCTCGTGCGGCTCTGAAGTCTCTAGGCTCCTCTGGGGAAGGTAAAAGGGGCAGAGAAACTCACGGAGCTTCCAATGGCTCTAAGCACCACCATTTTCAGGAGCTGATTTAAATAAAGGGGAAAGCTGCAGAAGAAACTTCCTTTGGAGCGCACACAGAATTTCAGGAGAAACAAAAAGGTGCCCGGCAGAGCCTGGCTGGGTTCTGATTTGCTAGCGTTTTGAAAAGCCTGTGGCCAGGCTGCTCGCGTGGGACAAGGGACAGCTGGGACATGCGGTCCTGAGCCAACTTTGGATGAAGGAAGAACAGCTCCATGTCAATCACACACGCAGGAAATCATCACTGCCTGACAAACAGAAAAGACCAAAATGTGTAAGAAAAGACATCTTGAAAGCACCTGGGTTGGAAACATAAACAACTGGGAGGCGGGGGTTGAAAGGAAGCAAATATAGGTTGAAAAAAATCAGTGTATTTCAAGAAGAGAGTTTAATACTTTTCAAAAAACAAAAAGGAGAGAGAGAGAAAGAAGAAAAGGGGGAAGGTCCGTGGATTCAGGTGTAAAAAGACTTGTGAACTGAAGTCCACTGGCTTTGGAAAGGCTCTTCTGGGTGGCCACTCACTTCCATGTGACCACCCGTCTCTCACTCTGTTATCTTGAGAGCCAGGCTAATTACCAAATTAACACCAAATTATCAAGTGGAAAACTCTTCTCATACTTCAGATTCTATCACCTCCCCAAGGAAGCCCCCTGGATCTCTCCCTCCATTAGACCGGTCTGTTCAAGTCTGTCCTTGGCCCTGAGACTTTCCTTTAGGGTACTTACCATGGAGCAGGGTGTGGAATGATCATTCCATTTCTCGTCTCCTCCACTGGCCTGCAAACCACATGGAGGTTGGCGTGGTCAGTTCTCACTCACTGTTGACCCTCCGCCACCAGCACAGTGTCCGACACATTCATTCATTCACTCAACAAACGTTCACCGTGCTCCTTCAATGCAACAGGATCACTACCAGGCGCTGGGGATACCACGTAGCATGGGGCAGAAGAAGGCTTCTTTGCTCTCATGGAGTTTAAATTCAGGGTTGGGGGGCTGGGGGGACTGACGAGGGAGGCCAATATAGAGGGAAACAATTGAACAAGCAAGATGGCTTCAGATACTGTTCAATTCCGTGAAGAAAGTAAAGAAGGTGGTATGTTTCTGGACGCAGTCCTGGTTGGGGGAGGAGGGAGGCCATCTGATGGAGTTGTCGGAGAAGCTTCAGAGGGGCGATGTCTGAGCAGAGACAGAAGGGACGGAAAGTGACAAGCTATGTGAAGATCTCAGGGCTAGAACACTTCACACAATGATTTCAGTGGCACTTTTTAAAAAATGACTGATTCCTGCCTATCAGGCTTTATGGGACCTGTGACAAAAATGAGGAACATTCTAGTTTGTGGGTTGAAAAATCGCAGCAGCAAGCTCCCTGCTGTGGTTAGCAGAGGGTCTTCACAACAGCTCTTCATGACGACTGCTTCGTTTGGGGGGATCTTTGGAGCCACTTGGGCAGAAATCCTGCTGGAAGGATTGGAGCCCAGACTGAATGACAGTGGCCCAGGCAGTTGAGAGAACCCCCACTGTGGCTTTACAGTAACTTAGGACAGAGAATGTGAGGAGAGGGGGAGGGAGAAGAAGGTGGTTTCTTTAGAGGGGGTTGTTTAATATACTCCCTTCCTGCAAGGCTGAATTTACCACCAAATTTAGGGTTGGAGAACAGCCATAGGAAGTGTTATAGATCATTGCTCCTCAACGTTACCCCCAAAGTCCTCTAACTCAGGGGTGAGTGGAGACCCCTCGGGCAAGCAGCTTCTTCGCCAGAGGCTAAGAATATGTCAAGGGTTATGTCAATTTAACTTCCCGTTCCATGATATAGCTGGGTTTGTTCTAAAATTTAGAGATGATAATGTTTTAAAATAGTGGATCAATTAAGTTCTTGGGCTTCTCCCTCGCCATTTTCTGGAAAATAAAGAAGACCTTGGGAGGTCTCAGGTGACCTGACACATTGCTGTCATCTCCCCCGGGGAGACTGCTCTCCAGCACGAGAGGTGAGGTTCCCGTCCATCACCACCGCGACTACCACCCCACACCCCAGGAATCAGGTCCACACACCAGAAAAGGAGAGCCTGGGCTGCAGGCAGGGAGCCAGGAAAGGAAGGGCTAAGAGTCCTGCCCAGGTTTCAGAACACGCCACTTTTTCAGATGCTGTTCAAGCCCTTCGTTACACCCCTCTCTCCGGGTGAATCCCTGCACTTCCCACAGACCACCCGGGGCCTGGGCTGATTCCAGGTCTTATAACTACGGCTCCAGCCACCAGATCGACCTCTTCTCTTGCCCGCTTCTGAAGAAAGGCCGTGAGCTGCGCATTAGCCCGAGAAACCAAAGGCTCCTCCCACATCATCCTACGGCACTTTGGATGAATTGTCCGTAAAGTTCATGTCCGTTTTTCTGTTTTGCATCATCATCAATGCAGTTTTTCACTTGCTGGGCCAACACGACAGTCCCAGCCAAATCGGCCATCCGCTGTTATCTTTTTAGAATAAACTTCAAATAATGAAGTACTCTTGCTTTCTGAAATGCCTTGCAAAGGTTATTTCCAGGCCGACACTCTACTTGCCGGTTTTTATTTGGAAACACATTTTTTATACATTCACTGCGATTCTCTAGAAGAGACAAGGGCCAAGAAAGAGTAAATAAAGCAGCGGCCCGAGGTTACGGCCCATCCATCAATCCCGGAGCCCCGACGAAACCCCAGCCATGCAAACAGAGCCTTCGGAGGCCGAGCACCGGCCAGACCCTCTCTTTCAAAAGGGACCCTTGTTGCCCTTGAGGGTTGAGAGTTGAAAAGGAAGGCTTTCGAAAGGCATCAGAGAGTGAAAAGCACCCTGAGTGTGTCCATGTAACGCAAGAGTGTCAGAATTCATAATTAGGGCTCATAAATCTTTTTTGCAACAGAGCAAAAATAAATAGGCTCTCGCGAGGACAGATCTGAAGGCTGCGGGCGTCCACACGCTCCAAGTGTCAGCTTGGATTTATTTCTCGGCTTGGAAAGGGGAGACTCTGCAAGCTGGCTGCCAGTCCGGAGGGAGCCTCCTCGACTCTTCTTCTGACCCAGACAAAGGTTTGAATGTTGTAGGGAGAAATCCAAAGAATAACACAGGAAGCTTTTGACTTCTTACATTGAAAAGGAGTTCTCGGCAGCGGCGGGGGGAGGTGGGGGGAGAAAAGGAGACCAAACCTTTTTCTAGAGTCATCTCTTGTATCACACAGACTGCTTGGCACGTTCGAACCAAATGCCAGCAAACAAAAGAAAAGTCTGACTTGACGGTCTGCTGCTCGACCCATCTGGAGGGGGGTTAGGAAAGAGGTTCACAAACCATTGTAACTGCGTTGAGAACTTTGCTAGGGCAACAGAGAGATGTTTATAAATATGTACATATGTATTCACACAACTCATAATCATTTCCCTCGTGAATGGAAACAGCACCGTTATAGCATTAAAATTGGAGGGGATCGATACTAATGGAATTTCCTGAGAGCACCGTGTGGAAAAAGGTCAATGAAAAAGGTACCTGTGGAAATGATTACTTGTCATTAGACTCGGCAGCATGAAAATAAACTTTTCCCCTCTCTTTCTGCTGTCAGTCACTTTAAGGCATCCGAACAGAAAGCTTCCAATTAGCAAAGTGAAAGAGCCGCTCCAGGAAGATTCTGGAGCTCTGGGAAGAAGTCATCCGCTGCCATCTCCGGACGGTAGAGCCAAGTGAAGAAGTTTATGATCTGAGTCAACGTCGCACAACAAGCTGTCTATCTGTCGGTCGGTCATACAGGAATCCAGCTGAGTGTTAGTCACCAGACCCCTGGGGTCACCCCTGAGCTTCTGCGTCTCGGTTTCCCGAGTCTATAAAGTATGAAAAGAACTTTCTTTTCCTGGTGAATCCTTTTGAACGTTAAGATAAAACGAGTTAAGCTATTAAAGCACATTTGGGGCATGGAGTGTCTTAAGCATGTAAGAAATAGCTCCCTAACTATGTCAGGCAGCCCAAGCGGAGGGCAGAGGCCGACGGACAGGATGGTAGGCTTCTCCCGTTTCTCTTGAAGGCCATGATGGGAGGGAGGGGGCTCGTGAAGAAAGGGGCTCACGACCCCGTTCTGCATTTGCAGGCAGCTAGCCGCTCCGGCCGGCCTGGAGCTGGGGGCGCCGCGGGGCCTGCCCCAGAGCAGCCTGCCTCTCCGCGGAGGACGCTCGGGAAGAGCCTGACTTGCTAGAACGGCAACCGCAGTTTTCAGACCCACGTATCTTCCATTGTCAAGAACAGCTAGAGAAGGTGACCTGCCTTCGGAATCATTCTTTGGGGAAGAAAATGCCTGATCTTTCGGCCACTTTCCATCATTTCAGAAGCAGATCCCACCACCCTATCGGAGACCGGTGCCCACAAAGGAGGCACTTGCGGCCTTCCTCAACGTGCTCAGGGGTGGCTCCCACGAAGAGTCTCCCACGTGCTGAGAGTCGGGTGGAAGAACCCTCCTGGCCTCTCGTGACACGCCTGCTGGAGACAGAACAGGGAATCTGCACCCAGGCTTAGGTGTAACCAGTCCTCCCCCTGCGTCACCAGCCTTCCCCACACGCAGCCTGCCAGGAAACCGGCAGACTGGCTCCCATCTGCTTGAGTTCTCTTGCATCTGAGAATCCCAACGCTGCAGTATTTGTAAGACACCGTGGGAAACCAATCTGTTACTTCAGCCCTGTCTCATTATTAGCCAGATCGGGGGCAGGATCCAGTCAACGAATTCACTTCCTTTCCACTGCTGTCCTCCTTTGTAGGCTCGTCCCCACTGTCACCCAGTCCCACCAGGAAGCGAAGATGATTCCCTGGGTTCGGCAGGCTGATTTCTAATTGAGCCCCCCCCCCACCTCCCCCATATCCCTTCATCATTACACGAAACCACAATGGCATAGAATTTTGCTCCTGAGTTCTATGGGTTCCCCTGGGCAGGCTCGGCTGGCAGGGCAGCTGGGGGCCAGCAAAGAGGAGCCACCTTTGTCCCCCATGGTCTCTCCCCCCAACAGGAGGGCCTGGCTCACTCACGTGGCTGCGGGGCAGGGTTCCGAACCAGCGAGAGCAGAAGCAGGCGAAGCCTCCTTAGGCTTCGATTCAGAAATGGTACGGCATTCTTCTAGAGCATTCCGTTGGCCAAAAGAAATCACATGGTTGGCCCAGATTTCAAAGGTGGAGAAACAGGCTCCACCTCTTGGTGGGAGGGAATTCTAAGTCGCACGACAAAGGGTGTGGAGCCAGCGGGAGGTAGAGGATCGGGGCCATTTTTACCATCAGCCTTTCACAGTTTTTCCCTAAATGGACAGGACAAACAAGCCTTATGTTTCGCGTTAGAAGAGAATGCTGTTTCTACACTTTAAGCCCAGAGGCTTGTCCTGTCCTTACTCAAAGGTAAGAATTTATCAGGTAAGGAATCCTCGAACAGCAAGGCCCCTAAGGAAAATCACTCTCTTTTTTCTTTTTTTTTTTTTTTTTGAGGAGGAGGAGGAGGGTTTTCTGAGGGGGGGTAAGCTTCCTGGTGACTAAGAATCTTTTCGTTAACTGGGAAAGATTGTAGAAGCAGAAATACATAGATATAGAGATAGAGGATATAGATATAGATATCTTTCACCTTAATTTCAGGTTTAAAGTTTGGGGTCTTGGGGCACCTGGGTGGCGCAGTCATTAAGCATCTGCCTTCAGCTCAGGGTGTGATCCCGGTGTTCTGGGATCGAGCCCCACGTCAGGCTCCTCCGCTGGGAGCCCGCTTCTTCCTCTCCCACTCCCCCTGCTTGTGTTCCCTCTCTCGCTGGCTGTCCCTCTTTCTCTGTCAAATAAAAAAATAAAATCTTTAAAAAAATAAAAAATAATAATGATAAAGTTTGGGGTCTTTTCCTATCTGGCCCTACAGAAGGAGAGTGGACTGCTCACAGTGTTCGCTAACAGAAGGTAAGCTTTCAAGCTTCTTGGTACATGTAAGCTGGTCTGTTCCAACTTCATACAGCTTCCTGACAGACCTGGTGGGCTTTCACATATATAAATATAAATATAAATCCATCCTATTAATATTGCTTATTTATCCCTTAGATGTCTGGATTCAATTTGACAGCCTTTGGGATTGTATATAGTATAACCATCTAGTCCCTGACATCATAATTTTAGGAGACTGGAGAGCCAGGGTTGGAAATAGTCCCGCCAAAGCCAAGGGAAATCTGGATCGGGCAGACGCTTCCCATGGGCCCCTCTGCGGGGAGACCAGCTTGTAACAGAGGCCTGGTCTGCTTCACATACCCAGGGGAAGTAACATTTCTCTTTATTGGAGGTAGAAAAACCAATGGACTAGCCTTCCGGTAAAGAGATTATTGACCACTCCCTATCCAGTCCCAATGCCGTGGGACTTCGTAATTCCTCCCTCTGGTGCAATGTTCTTCTCCTCCCCTTGACTTTGGGCTTCGCTGGTGACTTGCTCTGTCCAACAGGATATTTGCAACATGATGCAAGCGGGGTCTTGCCCATTTGAGCCCCTCTCGTGAGAACATGCCCTGGGGAGCTCAACAAGCCCAGGAGAATGAGAAGCGCTTAGCACATGCTTGAACATGCTGGAATCTTTGGAGCTCCCCCGGTCAGCCTGCAGTTCGAAGCCAGCCTGCCCCAGCTGACCAGCAGACATGCGAGCCCAAATAAAAGTTTATTATTATTATTTTTTGTGCTACCATGTTTTGGGATGGTGTGTTATACAGCAGCTTGTGGCAAGAGCTGACTGATATGATGCCCCATGCAAAGTAGAACAGATTATAAATTACAAGAGGAAGCCTGACAATTGGTGTATAATACAGGATGCTTTTACAGCTGCAAATTTTGGGGGTTGTTTTTTTATCATGTGACTTCATTGGTCCGCATCGATATTCAGTGGCGTCCCAGATTCCCTCGATAATGGAGACACCAAATGTCAATGAAGAGAAGAAAATTTGATATTTAAATTTGTTTCCATTTTCTGCTACAGGAATTTTCATACCCGAAAGAAAGCATATTAATGCACCTCTTACAACCATCACCCAACTTTAACTATTACCAGCATATTGCAAAATTTGCCGTTCTCCACTATTTTCTTGAAAAATCAGATACTTTAAAATCCAGATCCCCCAGGATCTACCTATGGGGAGTTCTTGGAGTCAATTAAAGTAGAAAAGATTTTCTCTGTCTCTAGCGGGGGTTTTTGGGTTCACAGAGTCCATGTATTTTCAGAAATGTCTACACAAGTTTGCACGGGTAAGAGTTTCTGTCGACGAGGTGCACAGTTTCCACTAGATTCAGCAGAGAAACTCTACAGCCCGTCCTGAAGAACATCGGCCATTCTTGCCTGTTCTTTCCCAGCTCTGCCATAGTCCAGCATCTGGCACCTTCCACAAGCCGAAGGAAGCACATACGTATGAAGGATCAAATCACCTCAGCCCAAGGAGCACCACTAACGCTCCAGATGGCCAGAAATACTGATTTGCTTTTGTCAGCGAGACAAAGTGTTGCTTTACTTAGCAGTATTGGAAGTTACAAAATTATAACCTACTGTATTGGCAGTATTAGAAGTCATCGTCCTTTCAATGATCAGGAAGGACAACTGTGTCTCTCAGTGAGAATGTCTTGGGAGGCTTACAGGCTCACTTTCTAAATCATAGCTGTCTCACCATTTCGGGTGCACCTGCCAGCCTGCCTTCTCAGCAGAGAGGGAGTCACCCCCCCACCCCCGTAGGTAGACTGAGCCTAGTTCTCTTGTCCTTCTGTCGTAGACAATGTCCAAATCGCCGGGAAAACTTGAAAATCCAGATTTCCGGGTCCCCTGCCAGACCCACTGGTTTCGAATCTCTGCACAATCTGCATCTTTAACAAGCTCCCGGGTGATTTGGAGCAACGTGTCCACAGACCACACTCCGAGAAGAACTGGCTGTGGGACGGCCAGGTCCAGAGGAGCTAATCTGAAGCTGAAAGTCTGCCTTTCTTGAAATCATATTTCCTTTCAGTCTGTGAATGGGGGCGGATTTCAACACACACACACACACACACACACACACACACACACCCCTCTAAAGTTTCTACCAGCCTAGAAATAATGTAATTTCTAAGATTTCCAATTGCCTTTGGGCCCTGTGCACCTCTACTAATTTGTAGGGCTGCTGTTCTCCTGGGCAGATTTTAAAGATTTAGGCTCTGGGGGGAATTCTCATCAACCCAAACTGAGGAGAGCCGGCCAGAGCCCCGCGCCCCCAAACTTATTCAGCCTACGCAGGTGGCAATGTCAAGCACGGCTTAAAGTTCTAAACCAGGAGAACTGTCACGCCATGGGCACCCCAGAAGTTATGTTCGAGAACAAAAGGAACAAGAATGTAAAGAGCGCAGAGCCGAAGGACAGTGAATGCAGTGGCCTGCCCCCGCCGTGTGCAACATCAAGGCCCCTGGCCCAATGTGGGTTTCATTAATGGCTCAAAGACAATATTTCACAGAGTTATAAGTTCAAGATGTTATTGAAAAACCCACATTGTGTTTTTTATCCCCACCTACTCCCTTCCCCTGGGTTTTCTGAAATCATTTTTAAAAAAACTTTTTACTGTGGTTCCACCCAAGGGGTCATATTTCTAAGGGTCTGGGGCAATGCACACCAGGCCAGTGAAACCCGAAACGGTTTGGTAGAAGGATGATGCGATTTCCTCTGCCTCTCAGGGGGAGAGGGGAGAAAGCTGTGAACCTGTTAAGCACATAAGCAGGATCGTGTGGGTGGCCCCAGAGAGGGACACCTGTTTTGCTACTAAATGCAAGATCACAAACACAATTTTTCCGTAACACTATCTTACCTGAAGCTCAGCCAGCGCTGCAAAGCCTAGAGAATTTCTAGAGAAACTTAGAGCAAGATCTCACAGGGTCTTAAAGACATCATCTCGGGAAAAAGCCACCATGTGCAAAGAAAATTCTATGACATTCTTTTTCACAGAGGCAGACTATTCCACGATCCGGCTACACTCGTTACTGGTAGACACTCAGAATGTTGCCGGTTTTTTTCTGTTATAAACAATCCTGCGGTAGATGAATATATGTGAATATACATTAAAATGATGCTTTGATTTCTGGAGGATGGATTCCTACACATACTGTTGATGGATTGAGTGTCTACAGACACAGACATTGGACATTGAATAAATATTGGCCTATTATTTTCAAAAATCATGCTAACAAGTCTTATTTCCATAGAAGTAGATACAAATGCCTGTCTCCCCACACTTTTGTTGCTTCCCCTCCTTCCCCCCAAACTCTATGGGCATAAGATAATCTTACTGCTATTTCTGTTTGCACTTCTGTGTTTCGCGTTGAGCATACGTGTGTATGTTTATTGGTCATTTCAGGGGCCTTTCTCTCCTGAGAATGCCTGTTCACACCCTTTGTCAGAGGACGTTCTTAGGAATTTGTGGAAGCTGAATTACATTAACACTTGGTCTTTCGCATGTGTTAATAATGCTTGTTCCCAGACTTGGTTGTCTTTTAACTTTGTTCTTAATCTTGTCCTTCGACACACGGAGATTTTTAATTTTTACATAGTCAGTTCTTTATGGATTCTGGGTTTCCTGAAGGCTGATGCCACCCAAGGTGATAAAACCTGCGTCTTAAATTTTCTTTAAACTTTCTACAGTTAAAAAGATCAAGCACTTCAGCTCACCCATTTGAAAGGCGTTTTTGTGTATATCATGCGAGGTTCGGGTCTCAGATTTTTCTTCGATATGTAAAGATGGTCATGACAATGCCATCTGTAAAATATCACCCTATCCTCTGATGAACTGAGATGGCATGTGGTCAGATAGGACAGCGCCTGGATCTATTTCTAAGTTCTTTCTTTCTTTATTTTTTTACCGCTATGCCTGTGCTACACTCTTTTGTTAACAATACTTTCATAGTAAATTTTATATTCTCTATTTTTTTTTATTATTTATTCGACAGAGATAGAGACAGCCAGCGAGAGAGGGAACACAAGCAGGGGGAGTGGGAGAAGCAGGCTCATAGCGGAAGAGCCTGATGTGGGGCTCGATCCCACAGCACCGGGATCACGCCCTGAGCTGAAGGCAGACGCTTAACCGCTGTGCCACCCAGGCGCCCCTCTCTATTTTTTCTAAAAATTTTTGGGCAACCCTTACATATCTATTTTTACACGAAAACTTTAAAATGCTTTGTTTAAAAAAAAAACACACAAATGGGTGCCTGGGTGGCTCATTGAGTTAAGCACCCAACTCTCTGTATTGGCTCAGGTCATGATCTCAGGGTCATGAGATCAAGCCCTGCGTCAGGCTCCGCACTGCAGATGGAGTCTGCTTAAGATTCTCTTCTCCCCTCTCCCTCTGCCCCTTCACCCCCCAACTCAAGTGCCCTCTCTCTTTCAAAAAAAAATTAAATAATAATAATAAATAAGTAAAACTATGCAATGTAATTTTGACTACATTTTATATGATTAAGTCTTCCCATCCAGAAACATAGTAGGTCTATCCATCTATTCAGGTCTTCTCTAATGTCCTTTAATACTATTTTATAATCGTCTTCATTTGGGTTCTTCGACCACAGTTAGAACTGTGTTGCTACTATGAATGCAATTTTGCCATGCAGGCAATGCTCACTCTTCGCAGATTCTGTATTTGCAAATTCACCTACTGGCTGAAACACATTTGTAGCCCCACGTCAATACGCGCTGTGCTTTCACTGCCGGCAGCACACCTGGGCAGAGAGGCAAACACGTCCGAGTCACCTGATGTGCAGGTCCCAGCTGAAGCGGAGCAAGGCAATTCTCTGCCTTTTCGTTTCAGTGTTCATACTTCAACAAGTGTCCTGTTTGTGGTATACGTAGGGCTATGTTTTTTGCATTTTTGTGCTTTTTGTTGGTGATTTCAATGTTTAAAATGGCCCATAGCCATAGTGCTGAAGTACTGTCCAGCATGCTGATATGTAAAAAGACTGTGATGTGCCTTTGGGAGAAAATAAGTGTCTTAGGAAAGCTTCATTCAGGCATGACTTACGGGCTTGAGTTGGCCATGTGTTCAATGTTAATCAAGAACAATATATAATAAACAAGGTGCCTCTAAACAAAACACATGTAAAACAGGGTTATGCATTAATAGATTGATGCAAATATTATGACCAGAGGCTTGCAGGAACCTAACTGTATATCTCCCCTAGGAGCGATGGGTCAGTATTCACTAATTCAGGGTCTGTGGCAATTGTATGGAATGTAATTCCCATGAATAACATGAACCAACTGTATAATAGCCCCCCTTACTCATGGTTTCACTGTCCACAGTTCCAGTTGCCAGAAGCAGATGATCCTCATTTTGATGTATCGTCAGAAGATTGGCAGCTGCCTAACACTACGTCACATGCCTACGTCACTCACCTCACATCCTCTCATCACCTAGACATTTCATCATCTCACATCATCACAAGGAGAAGGGGGGTAAATACAGTAGAATTAAGGTATCTTGAGAAAGACCACATTCACATAACTTTTATTACAGTACATTGTTATAATTACTCTATTTTATTATTATTGCTGTTAATCTCTGACTGTGCCTAATTTATGAATTAAACTTTATCATAGGTATGTATGTATAGGAAAAAAACAGTATATATAGGGGTAAGTACTATCCACAGTTTCAGGCATCCACTGGGGGTCTCAGAACGTAACCCCCTGGATAAAGGAGGACCACTGTATATTTTTATCTGTTATCTTTATATCAGATTTTGATATTAAGATTATGCTAGCTTCATAAAATTAGCAAGCTATGCATCCTTTAATATGGTCTGGAATAGTGCAAATACATTAATTTCTTTCTTTGGGCCAATCTGTAATCAAGTCTAAACACTCCTTATTCTATTTTCCAACCTAATTATATCCAGCCGTATTATCAGCTGTTCTCCATGATATTGAGCTAATCCAATCACTGTTCATATCAAATCCTTTTTATTTAAAGTAATAATAAAATTCCAATAATATAAAGTTACTTCACATTTGAATGAAAACCCCTTCCCATTACGAATTTCCTCCTATGAAATTAAAATTTGAAGATTAAATCTTAGATCAAAATCTGATTCCTCAAAAAGTTAAAAATAGAACTATTCTACAATCCAGCAATTGCACTAATAGATATTTATCTAAAGGATACAAAAATACTGATTCAAAGGAGCACATATGCCCTGATGTTTATCAACAGCCTTATCAACGATAGCCAAACTATGGAGAGAGCCCAAATGTCCATTGACTGATGAATGGATAAAGATGTGGCACATATATATATATATATATATATATATATATATATATATATATAATATTACTTAGCCATCAAAAAGAATGAAATCTTGCCATTTGCAATGATGTGGATAAAGCTAGCGTGTATTATGCTAAGTGAAATAAGTGAGTCAGAGAAAGACAAATACCATATGACCTCACTCATAAGTGGAATTTAAGAAAGAAAACAGATGAACATATGGGAAGTGGGGGGAAAAGAGAGAGGGGAACAACCCATAAGAGACTCTTAATTATAGAGAATACACTGGGCTTGATGGAGGGAAGAGGGTAGGGGATGCACTAGATGGGTGGTGGGCATTAAAGAGGGCACTTGTGTGATAAGCACTGGGTGTTGTGTGTAAGTGGTGATCACTGAATTCTACTCAAGAAAGCAGTATTGCACCAATATGTTAACTAACTAAAATTTAAATTAAAAAAAATAAATATTTAAAACTTCAAAAAGATACAGAACTATTCCAACAATGCAACAAACCAATCAATCACTCAATCACAATCCAAAATTCTTAAGCTACAGTCCAAAAGATACAATATCCAAAAGCTTCCACCCTGGTGAGCTAAAAACTCAAAGAAATTGAGGTTTAATATTCCTCCTCCTCCATCATGTCTGATTTTGCTCAGCATCTCTAGACATCCCTCCAGGCGTGGGCGGAGTCAGTAGACTGGGCTGATCTCTGGAAAGGTGGAATTCATTCTGGACCAGAGAAGTTGAATTTCCAGCCTCTCATACACCCTCCCTTTAACAAGTCCAATGTGTTCAAAGAAAGGTAAGAATATCATAATATTGGCTTTACAGCTACCAAATTTAGGAAGCAAGCCAATTTGCAGACCCTAGGTGCAGTTATCCCAGATAAAATTATGTTCTCAGAACCCGGCGCTTAAACAGTTGCCAAGTGCAAGGCAAAAGGTCGCTGGAGTCTGAAGGAGAGCGTGGAGAAAATCTTGATTCAATTCACCAAGATACTGGTTAGCTTACGTCAGCTGCCCAGAGTCCACAACCTGGGAATTTAAACTCTACTGAAGAAATCTTCCACCAAGAGGTTCAATTTGGCGCCACGCATTAATACACAGGGGAGAAAGCTACCCATACGTACCGTCTCCCCCTTCAGAAAGCGGCATTCTTAAAGATGCTATGTTCTTGCTAATATTTCCGCAGTAATAACAGTTCCAGGCACTAAGTCTCATTTGAGAAGCCTTCATTTCCCATTCGCCATATTCAGTCAGCTGAATTACTAAGTTTTCCTTTGGGTCTCGTGTTTCGGGCAACTCGAGATGCTGCGCCGAGTGTGGCTCTGCCCTGGGAAACACGCAGCTCTCTTGCGGAACCGGCGTTTTCCGCGCTGTGTTCTGCAGCTTCTCTGCGGGAGCCTGTGAAACGCACCTGCCGGGGACGCATTCTCGTCCACTCCCCTAGTCTGTTTCCGCGGCAAGATCGAAGCGGCTCTTGCTAATCGTGGGGTCTGGGCTGCCAGAGCCCTAGCGAAAAACCTCTCTTCTCCCAGGGGGCTGCTCCATAACACAGCGCGCCGTGCAGTTTGGATCCGGCACCGGAAGCTGTGTTCGGGTAATTCATCAAGCGGTAGCCAGGCACAGCTCCGCACTCAGTGACATACGATTCGCAGATAAACAACAAATACTCTATATCTGGTATCCCAGATATCGCACAGAACATACTGCAGTACTAAAATTTGTTTTGTGGGGGTGCCTGGGTGGCTCAGTCGGTTGAGCATCTGCCTTCGGCTCAGGTCATGATCCCGGGGTCCCCAGTCGGAGCCCCACATCATTGGACTCCCTGCTCAGCGGTCAGTCTCCCTCTCCCTCTGCCCCTCCGCTTGCTCATGCTCGCTCTCTCTCTCTCACTCTCTCTTTCAAATAAATACATAAAATCTTTTTTTTTTTAATTTTGTTTGGCTTATCTGATATTCAATTTTAATTGGGCATCCTATATATTTTTCCGCTCAGTCTGGCAACCCTTCTCTGCAGCTAACTGGACGCCACGTGAAGGGGGGTGACTCTTCAGCCTGAGGGCAACCGCTTAAATTCAAGACTGACCCCTGCACACTTCCTTCCTCGCCCTGAACGGAAAATGACATTAGGAGCCAACCTATCTGGTGCTGCCTATCGAGGCCCGGCAGCCACATTAACCTGGAGCCTTATCGGGGCTCTGCTGAGCAGGCAGAACTCAGCTTCCTTGAGTTCAAGAGCCGGAAATACTCTTGCAACCACCAATGGCCGAAGAGGTCTAATCCCACCCCCATCTTTCCTGAGGACCCACCTGCCCTGTGGGTCAGGCCCGCTGGCCACACACCAACTGCACTAAGTAATCTCAGCCCCGACAGACATTGTGCAATTGCTCATCCATAGAGAAAAGTGTCCCTTGTCCGTGGGTAACTCCACGCTAAGTACAGTGACCTGCCACGGGGTAATGCCACGACAGGCTCTTGAAAAACTTGAGTTTTAAACATCCTGTGCAGTCTGTACTAACATTGATCGAATGGGCGTCCAGAGTCAAAACTAAAAGATAGGAGAATATAAAGTATCAATTCGCCATAGAAGAAATAAACGTTAAATGAGTTAAAAAGTGAATACACATAGGTGAAAATGTTCAATTTCATTTATAACATATTTTTTCAAGCTAAAGGAAGGAGATACAGTTTGGAGCCTATGTATTTGGCAAAAATTAAAAAGATCTATAACACTTGCTCTTATCAAGGGCGGATGGGTATTGTCATACAGTCTCAGTGAGTGTAAATTTGTATGACCTTGTTGGACAGTAAAATTACATAAAAGAAGTATGTTTATAATAAAGAAAAATTAGAATAATCTAAATGTCAATTAACAGGCACAAAAATTATCATACACTCTGATGGTAAGCAGAATGAGATAGATTTATACAGAAAGACAGGAAATACTTGTAATTTGTTAAATAAAAAAATTGAAGAATTAACATGTATGTTCCCACTTCATTTTTTAAAGTATCTCTGTTGATAAGCTAGGTAGATTGACAGAGATATGCGTCCCATTGGCCGTGGAGTTACCTAGCATAATGAGGGCAAAACACACTTTCCCAGATGTTAACTTAATATATGTCCCAATCAATTGGAGCTCTAGAAGCCAATTTCTTAATAAAATAAGACAAACTTCCGGGGGGTGGGGTCAGGGGCTATCCATCACATTTTATTCTAATTTGGTGTTCCTTGAATTGTCAGAAAGGACAATTCACTCAGTCTGAGAGTTTCCCTCAGGAGATGGGATAACCAGGTTTTGTGGGACTTAAGTATATACAATTAGAAGGCTCCCTTTAATTAAAAAAAAATTAAAATCTATTACCTGTGCAAATGTTGAAAATGAGATGACCAGGCAAACCGACTGCTAGGGCTCCTCCCTGGGCCTGGACGGACAACCAGGCCATGAGAGGCCCTGAGCTCAGCAGGGTGTGGCTGGTCCTTCGGCAAAGGGGAAAGGTGGACGGGGTGGAGGCCTGTCTCGGGGTGCACCCTCCCAGGGCAGCTCTGCAGCCCAGCAGCACAGGCGGTGATGTCACCAAACCAGGTGAGGGCAGCTCCATGGAGCAACACTCAAAGAGATGGGGGCGCCGGCTTCCCAGCTGGAAGATTCTGGAGGCAGGAGGTGCTCTGGGGCCGCACACACGGCACTAGAGGGCAGAGGCTGCTGGGGGCAGTAGTCCAGCCGTCCGCACTTGCACTGTTCGAGGAGGGGGCACGTAAGCGTGGGTTCCATGGGCTAAGGGTTCTGTGGCAGGTGACTGAGCAGTCGCGAGTTCAAAGGACCCCCCCACCACCCCCGCCACCAAGGGGGCTCCCAGTCAGGACGAAGAGACCTTGAAGAAAGGGTGGGGAGTGTTAGGACAGGCAAGCGGGGAAGGCGGGTGAAGGTGGGAGGGGTCGGGAGAGTGGGGGGCGGAGCTCCCCATTGCACTTCTCTGAAGGATCCCCCAATATGCCCCCAAAGAGCCAGCAGTTGGAGGCCCGCATGACAGAGGGTGATTGGATTTTGCAGACAGATCTATAAACAGCCATCCCTGTGAAGAGAACTTTGCCCCTTCCCTCTCTCCCCTTCTTCCCAGTCCTTGTCCCACGTCCACCTGCGAAGACAGGGGTGAATGGAGAAGTGTGAGGTCAAGGTGGAGCATTAGTGAAAGCACAGAGCTGTTGGAGGAGGCCATCAGGAAGACGTGACCGTGTACGTCCTGGGGAACACAGCCGATAACACCGTGTCAACTTCGTAAGGTGACAGACACTGTGGTGACCATTTTGCAATGTATGCAAATGTCAAATCACGACGTTGTACACCTGAAACTAATATAATGTTATATATCAATTATATCTCAAGACGTTAAAAAAAGAATAAAACATTCTGCAATATGCCCCCCCCCCAAAAAAAGATGTGACGCCAGTTGACCCTGGAGCTGGACCCAGGCAATCGGAGGCTCCCCAGCCCCTCCCCTGTCCGCTTGGACAGTTCCCAGAGCTGTTGCAAGGATACCGCTGTGAAAATGTGATGTTGAGACAGAAATCTCAGTGACGGCGCCATATAAACAAGATTCTGGTGGGCAGGTGCGGGGATCTACTCCCCTTGCCGCCCCCAAGACAAGCCTTCGAAGTAAGTTGCCTTGCTTACCACTATGGAGTGGCTTCCCTCTTTCTTCCGTTTCTCTGCCTTCCCGGCCTCCCCTGTCCGGGGCCAGTTTCAGGTTACGCTGGGGAAGGTGGCAGCGAGAGGGCACACTAACCCGACCCCCGCAGAGTCCTGAAGCACACCTTCCAGGCAGAAGGGGAAGGAGAGGAGGGCTGGTATCGGAGCCGAGGTGCAGTTTTGGGTTACACTGGACTGGACTTCGAACATCTGAAACCCCGGCGGCTCTCACCGCTGAAAGCGGAGACGCCAGCTGCCCGCGGGCACCAGGGAAAGGGACACCAGAGCGAGCTTGCCTAAAGGCAGCCGAGAGAAAAAGAGTGCCTTTCCCGACGGTACCCTGACTCTGTTCGGCACGCGGGATATATTTCTCACCTGGTTCTTTTTTTTTTTTTTTTTTTCTACACTTTGTAAGACTGCTCACAGGGGCGAACCACCTGCTTTATCACAGCAATGGGATGCGGTGAGACACGGTGATTTGACATAGAATCTGCTGGTCCCAGACACGAGGCGTGAGCCCCTGGGCTCCCACCCTGGTCCCCACAGCCGTCAGCAATGGTTGCCATAGCTTCCATCGCTTCCTAACAGAGGCAACTGAGATTTGTAATCATGACTGACACTGATCTCTTTGCCCTTGGCTTTCCACTGAATGACATGGTCAAGACTGAGCATCTCCGGGGCGACAGAACCATATGATTAGAGATTCCAGCCCTGGCCAAAACTTTGGGATAAGAGTCTCATTTTTCTTTATCAACATATATAATTTCCAAGTATCTACAAACAAGATTTAAAACTCATGAATAGGTTATCCCTGCCCTTTAGCAGAATTTATATAAACTTCCCCTTTGAGTAATAATATGCTTTGACTCTTAAAAATTCTCTTTTATTTTACTTTTCACAACAACATGCCAGGTTTCACCACTCACCCAGGTAGACGCTGTTTTCTTGAGCTGACATATTTGTCCCCTTCGGTGCCACCCCAGAACATCTAAATGCATCACAGCTCCCCCAGCGAGATACTTTCCCTCAGTAAATATCATTTGTATGAGTTTTAAGGGCCAGTCTGGCTACCGGGGATATAACAGCAAATGAAACAAAGCCCTTGCCTTATGGAACTTTCGTAATAGTGGGGCATTTGTCAACAATAAATTGAGAAATATAGTAGTCAGCATTCTCCAGAGAAATGGAACCAATAGAATGGATAGATAGATGACAGATTGATAGAGTTGATGAGAGAGAGAGAGAAATGATAGATTTGTTATAAGGAACTGATTTACATAATGAAGTCTAAAATCTGCAGAGCTCATGTCCCACGTTGAATCTGAAGACCAGTAGGCTGCCACAGAACCAGGGAGAGCCAGTGTTACAGCTTGAAGGCTATCAGGCAGGAGAAGGTTGGGGAAGGTTCAGCCTTATTCAGGCCTTCAGCTGATTAGATGGGGCCCACCCACACTCTAGAGAGCAATCTTTTTTTACTCAGTCTACCAATTTTAAAGTTAATCTCATCCAAAAATATCCTCACAGAGACACCCACAGTCATGTTTGACCGAATATCTGGGCACGTCCTGGCTCAGTCAGATTGACACATAAAACTAACCATCACAAGAAATTGAAAAAAACAAGCTGAAATATACATATTTTAGGACTATTAGGGTATAGAGAAAATAAGCCTGATGGTCTTATGACATGGTAATATGAGAAAAAGTGACCAGGGGAGGGAAGAGGTTGAGACAAGCATGTGCTTAAGTCACAATACGGTCCCAAACTTTAAATACATCAGTATTCAAATGCCATCTTGTGGCTGATTATTTACATTAGGTTTCATTTATCTGGTGCCATTCATTTCACATCTGTTAAAATCTGTTAAAACATTTTTTAGAGTCAATAGTGTTGCCTTCTTAAGGCTCCAGGGTTTTATGCCCCTATTTCCTTGTATTATTAGTAGCAATTTCATGCCTGCTGGGTTCGGGATCCCGGCGGCCATGCCAGCTTCACTCCAAGTTCAAATGCCTTCTTTGATTGTAATGGATTTAATTCAAGCACACCATAAAATAAAATATTCATGGTCAGTGTACATACGGATGCCATAACAGAAATATTTACACATTTAGACCAACATACAGAATCACTTTACAACCCCTATGTTTAGTGCAACAATAACATCATTACATAGAATAAACAGGCCTGAATCATTTCCCAAATTCTGGGCCTCCATAAATAGTAGTCTGCATTCTTGGCCCAGCGTTGTAATCTTTGCTTGGTAACTTTATGCGGTCTACTAAAAGACTTATCATAAAAAAGGGCCCATGACCCATGATTTATCCGGACGCCATATCGTCATTATCGCATGGGTCAGATTTTTACATTCTTTTCACAAACCCCCACCCCCGCCTCGTCACATCTGCACTGTTGAGAAGGCACACTGAAGTCAAGAGAATTCACTGCTTTCTCCTTAATATACACATGTATCAAGTCAACACATTGTACACCTTCAAGTTACACGATGTTATTCATCAATCGCATGTCATTAAAAATAAATTTCAAAAAATATTCTGCAAACAACCGAAAAGTTTATTAAGTAATGAAATCCCACTAAAGAATATTCACAGCATATGTAAAAGGTACAACTACAACAACATAAATGCCCACATGTATCAGTTTCCTATCGCTCTGTAACACATTACCACGAACCTAGCTACTTAAGACAACACCCCCTCATTAGCTTACAGCAGTCCGGCGTGGTGGGACAGGGTTTTCTGCTGAGGTTGTATCACAACATGGTCAAGATGATGCCCAGCTTGGGGCGCCTGGGTGGCTCAGTTGGTTAAGCGTCTGCCTTCAGCTCAGGTCATGATCCCAGAGTCCTGGGATCGAGTCCCGCATCAGGCTCCCTTCTCAGCAGGGATTCGGCTTCTCCCTCCCCCTCTGCCCTTACCCCCTGCTCATGCTCTCTCTCTCTCTGTCTGTCTCTCAAAAAATTAATAAAATCTTAAAAACAAACAAACAAGGTGATGGCCTGCCTGAATTCTCATTGGAAGTTCTAGGGAGGAATCAGCATCCAAGCTAGTCTTGCTGGCAAATTTCAGCTCCTTCCAGTTGAAGAATTTAAGTCCTGAGTTTTTGACATATGGCCCCTCTATCTTCAAGCCAGCAATGGCATGCCGGTCACATCCTTCTCACGCTTTGAATCTCTGGCTTCCTATTCTGCAACTAGCTGGGGGGGGGGGGGGGGCAGACTGCTTTTAAAGAGTTTCTCTGATCAGGTTAGACCCACCCAGACAATCTCCCTTTGATTGAGCCCCTATCAGGCTCCCTGCTCGGAGGGAAGCCTGCTTCTCCCTCTTCCCCTGCTGCTCCCCCGGCTTGTGCTCTCTCGCTTTGTCAAATAAAAATAAATAAAATCTTTAAAAAACAAAAAAAGATGAAAACATGATTAATCGTCTGATTTCATCCCCTTCCTACAATCCCAAATTCTGGGTCTAGCCCCCCTTGCTTTTCTTGGCCCCTTCCCACATTGTCATGCAATGGGAAGCAGTGTATTATTCTGTAGTGCATAATTTCAAGCTAGTCAAAATGAAAAAACATGAAAATTAACCTTTTGAGATTTACATCTATATTGGTGCATACACATGTAGATTATAAATATTTATTGCTGGTTATAAGACTAGGTCACGATCATTTTTAACCTAATTTTTGTAGGCGGGAACTTCTGTTTCTAGACAAACTGTTTCCAACCATTTTTTTTTAACAGACATAATTTCTATGACCTTTTTGTACATATTCTGCTAGTTCACACGTGCCAGATTTTTTTCAAGGGTAGAAATGCAAGAGTGTGATTACAAAGTTATGGGAGAGCCACATCTTTAGCTTTACTGAAGGCTGAAAAAATGTTTCCTACAGTTTTAGTTTTGATTTCTAACTTCATAGCATTGTGGTCAGAAAACATTGGTTTATGTGATATTAATCCTCAGATTTCAGGTGTGTGTGTGTTTAGAGCCCAGCCTATCGTCAGTTTTTTGTTTTTTTTTTTTAAGATTTTATTTATTTGACAGAGTTAGAGACAGCCAGCGAGAGGGGGAACACAAGCAGGGGGAGTGGGAGAGGAAGAAGCAGGCTCATAGTGGAGGAGGCTGATGTGGGCCTCGATCCCATAATGCCAGGATCACGCCCTGAGCCGAAGGCAGACGCTTAACCGCTGTGCCACCCAGGCGCCCCCTATCGTCAGTTTTTTTTATAAATGTTTTGCATGTGATTGAAAACAATGTTCTGTACGTGTCCATTAGATGAATATTGTTTATTGTGCTGCTCAAATCTTTTTTTTTTTTTTGCCTCTTTTATTCACTGTTGGAGTCTCATATGACATGGAGTACATAGTGGGTGTTTGATAAATGTTTGTGGAAGGAATGAATCGATTATTGAGGAATGAGTGCCCGAACCTCCACTACCATGTTGGGCTAATTCGACTGTACTTCTCAGTGTGTGCTTCACATGTCTGAGGCGATGGTACTAAGTGCGTAAGAGCGTACAGAGTGATCTATTTTCCCAGTTAACTGTTCTGGTAGCATTCTGCAGAAACCCTCCTTATCACTAGTAATGCATCTTGCCTTCAATTGTTTTGTGTCCGGTATGAACCCAGCAACACCGCCTTTCTTTTGGTTAGTATGGATTGTTCTGACGGATTTATGTTGTTACCCACAGACCGCTCAGCCCTCTGCCGTGTTTGGAAGGAGTGTGGCTGTCGTGGGCGTCGTGGGCAAAACCAGCCCAGGAGCTTTGGCAATTTTATTTCTGCTTTTGACATTATTATTTGTTACTTCAGTATAGTTTTTTTTTCTTAAGATTGTATTTATTTATTTGAGAGAGAGAGAGAGCGAGCCAGCACAAGCAAGGAGTGGCAGGCAAAGGGAGAGGGAGAAGCAGGCTCCCTGATGAGCAGAGAGCCCGACGCAGGACTCGATCCCAGGACCCTGAGATCTTGACCTGAGCCGAAGGCAGACGCTTCACCCACTGAGCCACCCAGGCGCCCCTGTTCCTTCAGTATAGTTGACATACGATAGTTTCGGGTGTTGATGTTATTGTTTGTTCTCATTTGTTCGGTGTCCTGTAACCACGTTCCTGGTGGCAGAAGAGCGCCCCGAGGTGTACCGTGGCCTTACCGAGTGCTGTGACTTCAACTTGTCTCTCTGCAAGGGTGCTAACCAGCCATATTGCCAAGAACTTTAAGATTGAAAACAAACAAACAAAAACCCTTAGGGTATTCATAACTTTCCTCCTTCCCTTCCCTTCACTGCTGTTGCTCTAAAGCTACGGAAATAACCTCAAGTGAATTTGACTGTTTCTTCTCTGGTCTATTTTTTTTTTTTTTTAATCTTAACTACTCGACCCCTAAAGATTAGGGACATCCCCAAGTTGTAAGGAGCCTGCATCCTTTGAAGAAGCCACCAGGTCACAGGAAATAGTAGGGGACAGCCTCTTGCTTCCCTGCCATCAGCATCATTTATAGACGCTTAACTTCTCCACAATCTGCAGCAGGGAGATGGGGCCACGGCGTGCCAGGCACTCCTGACCCCCCAGTGCCTTCAGACCTGGCCCTTCCAGTGTTGTCCCCACCCCACCAGAATGTCCTTTTCTTGCCTCCCAAAATGCTGCACGGCTCTCTCAGAAAAAGAAGAGACCCATAACTCCGTGTCTTCCTTCACTGGGTCTGACCTGTGACGTATGCGGCAGGAATTCCATGACATGTGTACAGGTAGTGGGCATTGTCCTAAATTCAAGACTTGCTCTATTTTTTCTTTTATTTCTTTAGACTTTCTTTTGAGAGCGGTTTTGGGGTCAAGAACGGGAATCAGTAATATGTAAGCTTGTTCTTCCTTGGTATTGAAATTTTTTTTTATAAAGATTTTTATTTATTTATTTGACAGAGATAGAGACAGCCAGTGAGAGAGGGAACACAAGCAGGGGGAGTGGGAGAGGAAGAAGCAGGCTCATAGCAGAGGAGCCTGATGTGGGGCTTGATCCCATAACGCCGGGATCACGCCCTGAGCCGAAGGCAGACGCTTAACCGCTGTGCCACCCAGGCGCCCCTTCCTTCGTATTGAAATTTTCTAATGTTCCTAAAATGACCTCATGTTTTTTGTGTAATTCAAAAACACATTTCACCTATTTTAAATGTCACTAAATTTCATCCTAGTATATTCCAGCCAATCAATTCTTGCAGCAAACACTTGAGTTTATATAATGTTCTAGGATAAGATGAGCTAAGTTGTAATTGTCTGTTTAAATAGAACCTCTTCTAGGCGCCTGGGTGGCTCAGTCGTTAGGCGTCTGCCTTCGGCTCAGGGCGTGATCCCAGGTTCTGGGATCAAGCCCCACATCAGGTTCCTCCGCTGGGAGCCTGCTTCTTCCTCTCCCACTCCCCCTGTTTGTGTTCCCCCCTCTCTTGCTGGCTGTCTCTCTGTCAAATAAATAAATAAAATCTTTAAAAAAAATAAAAAATAAAAATAAATAGAGTCTCTTCCACTCATTTTGCAATGAGGATGACAATTATATGAGCCAAGCAGGACCTCTGCTTGGGAGAATCTAGGTGAAAACCGTACCATTAAGTTTAATTCTACTCTAAGGCATTCTCTTCATGTCTTCTCAATCCAAAGCTATTAGAAACAGAATAAAAACAATAAAAGCATTTAGATTAACAGCTGGATTTTGTTTAAAATATTTCCTTAATTATAATCTATTTAATTTTTTGCAGCTTAAGGGATTTTTGTTGTTATTGTTACTGGTTTCCAGAGAAAATCCCTTACTTGTGTTTCTCATACGACGATTTTGTGTTTCTGGGTTTGCAGAGCTGAAAAACATGGTGGCAGTTGCCCTGAAAAGCTCGTCTTCTTACTTCTTGCTCTTCTGAATTTTGCACTCCAGCAATAGTTCTCTCTTAGGAATAGGTCTTTCCAAAAAAGTCCAATCTCACTAAATCGTGCAGAAGGAGAAGTTCCCAAAAGTGCAAGAAGCTCAGTGGAACTTGGGGGAAAGTTTCAAAAGACAAGACAAGTAAATACTCACAGGGTGTTTTCTCCCTCTCGACCCAGAATGCTGGTTTTTCTCACTTTTCTGCTTTTTGAGAGACCGGAGGCAGAGCCCACCTACTATGGCATAGCAGCCGGAATCAGGGAGCCAGGCTGGCGCTTTATCATTTTAATAGAGATTTTAGACCTGCGGGCTCTGTTGCTAACTCCAGGTAGGTAATGCCAGAACTCGATGATAGGACGCCCCACTGGAATCACAGAGGGGCTTGATGCAGGGAAATCACGCTGGTATCTATCTACTCATGGAAGTGTTCAGCGAGAGTAGACTTTAGAGAAGACACAGGGGAGTTTTCCCCACTTGAAGGGCAAGGACAAGATCAATAGAGTAAACTTTAAAAATAGGCAAAAATGGCAGAAATTAATAATCTAGAAAGCAAACGTACAAACACAAAAACAAGAAAAGCAATACCTATGGTTGTTGCAGCCCCCCCCCCCTTTTTTTGAAATAACAAAACAGTGGAAACAATTTCAGTATCTGTTGATAAGAGAAGAGGCAGATAAAATGTGGCATGTAATGCAGTGGGACAGAACAACGCCATTTAAATGCAGGTACTGGAGCCACATGTATCTTCAGGAATGAATCTCAAAAGCGATGTTTTTGAAGGACAAAATCAAGTTGCAAAATGATAGGTGTGCTTTAATACCACTTACGCGAAGTTTCAAACACATCAAACAAAAATGTGGATTGTATGACTACACAGAAACCTTGTAAGAACCTTGTAAGAAAAGGCTGGGGGCGCCTGGGTGGCGCAGTCGTTAAGCGTCTGCCTTCGGCTCAGGGCGTGATCCCGGCGTTCTGGGATCGAGCCCCACATCAGGCTCCTCCACTGTGAGCCTGCTTCTTCCTCTCCCACTCCCCCTGCTTGTGTTCCCTCTCTCGCTGGCTGTCTCTATCTCTGTCAAATAAATAAATAAAATCTTTAAAAAAAAAAATTAAAAAAAAAAAAAGAACCAAAAGGCTGGATGAGAAAGATATTTACCAACTTGAAGAGAGTGGCTAGCCCCATGGAGGCGGGAGGGAAAGAGGGAGGATGAGGTCAGGGAAAGACTTGCAATGGGGTTTTGACTATATCTGTTCTATATATTTTTTATATTTATTCATTAAGATTTTATTTATTTATTTGAGAGAGAGAGCAAGACAGAGAGAGAGCATGGGCAGGGGGTGGGAGGAGAAGCAGACTCCCCGCTGAGCAGGGAGGCTGATGTGGGGCTCCAGGATCATGACCTGAGCTGAAGGCAGATGCTTACCCGACTGAGCCACCCAGGCGTCCCTCTATTTGTTTCAATATCTAAAGTAAATGAAGTAAATGTTAACCTTTGTTAAATCTGGATCTTAAATGCATAGATGTTTTGTTCTCTGTTTTCTGTGTGTCTGAAGTATTTCATAATTTAAAAAATATTTGTTAAGAGAAAA
The DNA here is from genome assembly GCF_023065955.2 of Ursus arctos. NCBI lineage: Eukaryota > Metazoa > Chordata > Mammalia > Carnivora > Ursidae > Ursus > Ursus arctos. The sequence continues at coordinate 10,718,745 of NW_026622986.1, forward strand.
AATTGTGTTTCAACCAGGAGCTTATGTGAAATAATGTTTATTCTATTAAATTGTTCATTACACACTGTGTTCTTAAGTATCACCAAATTAAACTTTAGATGGCCTCCGGGTCCTCCGTAGTTGTGATGAATGAGTTTGCTCGGACTTGACACCACTGCCTACTGCGCTGCGCTTTAGCTGTTCTTTTGCTTGTCCGCCCTTTCTTGGGAGCACAGGGTTCAACAATAACAAATACCCTCTTTCACACGAAGAGAAAGAACGGCATCTCCAGCTGAAAAGTGCTTAATTCTATCAACAGCCCAGGTCCAGTACGTTAAATATGGGCTCTCTTACCAGATTTCACTGTTTGAGAGAGATGCGTCCATTACATGCACAGAAGAGAGGACCATCCATCAAACGGGAAAGCTACACAGGATGCATTGTGCGGGCAGAGGGCCTACCCCATTCTACAGCTCGGCGGGAAAGCTCCGCCATGTGGTTCTCATCAAAGACCTCAAAAGTGCATTTCATATCATAATCTAAAGAGACGACCTGATATTAAATGCAGGCCCAACACATATACATTTCAGGATTCGGTAGAGGTATTTCGACTATATAACATATGTAGTCATTTCTGGAACATAAATTGGATTTTTACAGGCCCTTACAGAATCCATAAAGAATCCTTCCTTACTTTATGCCCTCTCCGACAATATTTTGTATAAATGTTGACATTTATCCTTTGAATTGTGTTAATTGGGTGGCATGGCTTCCACATCCCTGTAGGATGACTTCTATCCGTGTTGAGGAGTGGGAAGGAGTAGGAAAGAGAGTAGGTGGGCTCAGTAGGGAGTGGGGGACTAACAGGGAAAGGGCAGAAGGACCGTTTGGGAATCTACCCCAAACCAAAGAGTCCTTCTCCTTATCTTCTCCGAGACCACCCGCAGCTATGCCTCCCTAAAGAGAGGCACAAACCTCTTAGCCTCCTAAGGGAGGCAGAATAAGGGTCCCCCAAAGATGTGCACATCCTAATTTCCAGGCATCTTACATGGCAAAGAGGACTTTGCAATATTGATTCATTTAAGGATCTTGAGATAGAAAGATAATCTTAGATGATCTGAGTGGGCCCAGTGTAATCACAAGGATCTTCATAAGAGAGAGGCAGGAAGGTCAGACTCGCAGAAAGAGATGTGATGACAGAAGCAGGGTCAGACAGAGAGAGGTTTGAACACATGGGATTGTTGGCTCTACAGATGGAAGAGGGGCCATGAGCCAAGGGATACAGGCAGCCTCCAGAAGACAGAAAAAAGTGAGGAAATGGATTCCCCTTATAGTCTCCAGAAGGAACACAGCCCTGTTGACAACTTGATTTTAGGACTTCTGGCCTCTAAAACTGTAAAAATAACAAATATATATTGTTTTAAGCCACTAAATGCATGGTAATTTGTTATGGCAATAATAAAAAATCAGTACATCTCAGTACCCTAGTGAAAACTTACTGATGGATAACTCTGTTCGTTCCAATCTTGATAGCCCTTCTAGTGTGGAAGGCTCGGGTTTCATAGGTGACTGTGAGGAAAGTTTGTGTGTTTTTTTAATATGCTGAGAGTACATTGCCCCAAACAAATTATGCATTCTGATATGAAAGACTCTCAGAGCACCACAGAAATGGAACAGTATCCCACACACGTCAGCTGATAAGAAGGATGGTAGCCCTACACCCGCAAGACAAGGTAACCACTTACGGTAAGAAAAACCCTCCTGCATGTGCATCCTCCTTGTCTTTCCCACACAGCCTTGGGAATCTGTATTCACTTCCAGGAAAATAAGAATGCTCAACTTGCTGAAGGAACACCTTTCATTTAAAAGCACTGAAAAAAAATCTTTCTCCATAAATTTAAACATATTTCCAAGAACAACCAGATACCTGAGGAAAATCAACAACATGAAGAGAACTAACATGAGGAAGCAGAATTTGCAAAGAAGACCAGAGGAAACTACAAAATAATCACTAGTATCCTCATAGAGATGAGAGGCTATCACAAGCCAAGTTTGTATAAAAAAGTGATCAGAGTGGTTGAAACAACAGTCATCCCCCAACTCCACAACTAAGTTTCAGTATGTGAGTTGGAAATAGTGGAAATAAGTAATTTTTTTTAGATTTTATTGAGACAGAGTGAGCGAGAGAGAGCACAAGTGCGGGTGGGGATAGGCTGAGGGAGAAGCAGGCTCCCCGCTGAGCCAGGAGGCCAATGCTGGGCTCGATCCCAGAACCCTGGGATCATTGCCTGAGCTGAAGGCAGACGCTCAACCGACTGAGCCACCCAGGTGCCCCAATAATGGAAATAAGTAATTAAATTGGTAGGCTGGAAATGCAAGCTGGGGTATTCTTCTGGAATAGAGTGCAAAATAAAAAGTAATGAATTATGGGAAAAATGTTAAGAAGCAAAGAAAATAAACAAGGAAAGTCTAGGAGGAGCGTTGGGGTGGAGAGCATACCAGATACAGCTAATTAATTGAAAATTTTGATGAGGATAAGGTTATTTAGGTGTGAAGGAAGAAAAAAGAAGGAAGGAAGAAGGGAGGGAGGAAGAGAAGGGAAGGGGAGAGGGAAGGGGAGGGGAGGAGAGGGCAGCAGGGAAGGAGGGAGGGAAGAAGGGCAAACAAAGTACAAAGCAGGTTACCTATTAAAATATATAAGTAGGCCTGCCTATGACCATACATCTACAAGAAATCAGTAGAGCAATATTATGTGTAGTAAAATAATTTTAAATTTAGAATTCAAATACAAAACCAAACCATCATAGAATTTTAAAGGCAAAAGAAAAAGACATTTTCAAATTGCAAAGATTCTGAAAGTTTACTTCTCATGGAACACATTTCTAAGGAATTACTAGATGCTATACTTCACTAAAAATTAACAACAACAAAAAAAAAGTTGGAAAAAAAGCCATCATGGAATTCAAGAAATAATGGAAAGTAAGAAACTGGTAAAATCATGACATTTTATTCTATACTATATACGCTTTCCCCCCCAAAGATTTTATTTATTTATTTATTTATTAGAGAGAGAGAGAGATAATGAGAGAGAGCACAAGCGGGGAGGAGAGGGAGAAGCAGACTCCCCGCCGAGCAGGGAGCCCGACATGGGGCTCAATCTCAGAACCCCGGGATCATGATCTAAGCCGAAGGCAGAAACTTAACCAACTAAGCCATCCAGGCACCCCATACTATATATGCTTAAGAAACCATTTCCCTAAAAGTAGAGGAATCATGGTTTGAAATAATAAAACTCTCAACTTCAATTTCATGGAAAGTAAATTCAGTGGGTAGGCAAAGAAGGGTATTGAACTATGCTAAGATCGCTGCCTATTCAGGCTATAAAAGACTCAGGTAAAAAAGATGGATCAACAATGTTGATACAAAAATATAAGGTTACCAATTTGAAAAGAAGATATATAACTTTCAAATCACAGAAATATTTTAAAAGGAAGGATAAGAGGGATGAAGGGATGGGGAGAGGGAAAAAGAAGACAGGATAAGAAATAAGAGCACTTGATAGGTTAAAAAGAAAGTGCAAAAAATGGGAAACATACACCAGGGGTAGAGCTATAAGACTGACCATATCAGTTACTGCAATAAAAATAAATGGGTTAAATCCAGAAAAAAAAAAAAAAGATTCTTACACTGACCTAAAAAAAAGAAACAAATTAAATTCAGCTGTATGCTGTTTACAGAAAACACACATTAATCAAAATGACACAAAAACAGAAGGTAATGGAGTTGAAACTGACTGGCACTATTAATGTCAGCCTAAACATAATGAAAGCAGAAAACACATCTTGTTTAAAAGATACAAATACGAGAAGTGCCTTCTGTGTAATAGGGAGAGTCATAAACCAAAAAGTACAGGAGACCCTATAAAACAAGTTACCAGTGGGCGAATGAGGACAAAAAAGTGAGAGGAGTTAGAACACCAGTCTGGCACACTAAGACGGTTCTCCCCGAGCTGGGGAGGTGGCTGAAAGGGTACAGGCAGGTAATTACACACTATGCCCCACTAAGGAATTTAGAATAAGCAGTTTTACATGAGGAAAGAGAGACATCACTTTAATTGAGGTCTTACTGATTTCTGTTTTTCTTCTATTGAGATCTGAGAACATAGCCTGTAAGATTTCATTCTCTTGAAATCCACTGAGACTAGTTTCATGGCCCAGGATATGACCTAATTGGGTGAATATTCCATGTGTGTTTCTTTTTTAAAGATTTTATTTATTTGTTTGTTTATTTATTTAGAAAGAGTGCATGCACACAAATTGGGGGAGGGGCAGAGGCAGAGGGAGAGAGAGAGAGAATCTCAAGCAGAATCCATGCTAGGTGTAGAGCCTGGTGCAGGGCTCGATCTCATGACCCTGAGATCATGACCTGAGCTGAAATCAAGAGTCATATATTTAACCAAATGAGCCACCCAGGTACCCCTATTCCATATGCTTTTTAAAAGAACTTATATTCACAGGGCGCTGGGTGGTTCAGTTAAGCATCTGCCTTTGGCTCAGGTCATGATCCTGGAGTCCTGGGATCAAGCCCTGCATCAGGCTCCTTGCTCAGCAGAGAGCCTGCTTCTCCCTCTTCCTCTGCCCTTCCTTACCACTTGTGCCTTCTCTCTCTCTCAAATAAAATCTTTAAAAAAAAAGAATGTATATTCAGCAGGTGTTGAAACAGTGTCTTCTAAAAGAGGTTGATGATGTTCCATATTTATGTCATTCTTACTTTCATAAACATAAAACATTAATTTCTGAGAGAGGGGTACAATGGGACATCCTACAAATTACCTGACCAGGACTCCTCAAAACTGTCAGGATCATCAAACACAAGGAAAGTCAGAGACATCGCTACAGCCTAGGAAAGCCTGGGGAGATATGACGGCTCAATGTACTGTGGTAAACTTGATGGGATATTAGAACAGAAAAAGGGCATTAGGTAAAACTATGGACTTTGATCAATAATAATATATCAATAATGGTTCAGTAATTGTAACGGTTGCCATGTACATGCACCATGGTAACATAAGATGTTAATAACAGGGAAATTGTGCACAAGGTACCTGGGACAGCTCTATACTATTTTCTCAATTTTTCCTGTAAACCTAAAACGGTTTCAAAAGTACAAGTTCAGGGGCACCTGGGTGGCGCAGTCATTAAGCATCTGCCTTCGGCTCAGGGCCTGATCCCAGGATTCTGGGATCAAGCCCCACATCGGGCTCCTCTGCTGGGAGCCTGCTTCTTCCTCTCCCACTCCCCCTGCTTGTGTTCCCTCTCTCGCTGGCTGTCTCTCTCTGTCAAATAAATAAATAAAATCTTCAAAAAAAAATTTAAAAAAACAAAACAAAACAAAACAAAAGTACAAGTTCATAGAAAGAAGTTAACGTGAGGACCTAGGGGCACCATTCCCTGACATTACCAGAGTTAATCACAAGGATGCACATATGTTAGCATGGACACAGTTGTGGTCTCCTGCAGCTCTATCGTACTGCCATCATAGTAACTAGGAGAGTATAATGTAAATGAAAAAAAGAAAAAAGAGGGAAGACTCAAACTACTAAAATCAAAAATGAAAGTGGGGACCTCACTACCAATTCTACAGAGAGTACTATGAACAATCACACAATAACAAACTGGATAACCTACATGAAATAAACAAATTCCTAGAAACATAAAACCTACCAAGTCTACCGTCTGAGACAGAGAAAATCTGAATAGACCTATTACTAGTAAAAAGATTGACGCAGTAATCAAAAATCTTCTGCCAAGGAAAAGCCCTGGGACAGATGGCTTCACTGGTGAATTCTACCAACATTTAGAGAACAAATAACATCAGTACTTCTCAAACTTGTCCAAAAAAGTGAAAAGAAGACACTTCCAAGCTCATTCTGTAAAGTCAGCAATACTCTGATACCAAAGTCAGACAAAGACACTACAAGGGAACTACAGACCCACATCCCTTATGAACACTGATGTGCCTATCCCCCCAAAATACTAGCAAACCAACTTCAGCAATATAGTAAAAGGATTATACACCATGACCAAGTGGTATTTATTCTTGGGTGTAAGGATGTTTAGAATACAAAAATCGATCAATGCACCACATTAACAAAATAAAGGATAAAACTCATATGATCATCTCAATTGATGCAGCAAAAGCTTTTGACAAAATTCAATACCCTTTCATGATAAAACACACACACTCACAAACTAGGAATGGAAGGAAACTATCTCAACAGAATAAAAGCCATCTGTGAAAAATCCAGTGAACATCATACTTACTGTTGAAAGGCTGAAAGCTTTTCCTCTAAGATCAGGAACAAGGCAAGGATGCCCATTTTGATCACTTCTGTTCTATATAGTACTGTAAGTTCTAGCCAGAGCAATTAGGCAAAAGTAAATAAGTAAGTAAATAAATAAATAAATAGTATTCAAATTCAAAGAAAGAAGTAAAAGAATTTCTGTTCACAGATGATATGATCTTCTATGTAGAAAATCCTAAAGATTTTACACACACACACAACAAACTACTAAAACTAATCAATGAATTCAGTAAGTAGCTGAATACATATACAGAGTTAACACAAAAATCAGTTGCATTCTATACATTAGCAATGAAAAATCTGAAAAGGAAATTACAAAAACTATTCCATTTTCAAACACCAAGAAGAATAAAATTCTTAGGAATTAACCAAGAAGATGAAAGACTTGTACAATGAAAACTATAAAACACTATTGAAAGAAATTAAAGACATAAATAAATGAAAATATATTTCACATTCACAGATTATAAAACGTAATATTATTAAGATGTCAATACCGCCCAAAGCAATCTACAGACTGAAATCCTCCATTGAAAGCCCAAAGTCATTTTTTGTAGAAACAGAAAAACTTATCCTAAAATTTCTATAACAATTCAAGGGACCTCACATAACCAAAACAATTGTTTAAAAGAACAAAGCTACAGGACTCACACTTCCTGATTTCAAAGCTTACTACAAAGTTACAGTAATCAAAGCACCCTGGTACCAGCATAAAAACAGACATATAGACAAATGAAATAGAATAGAGAGCCCAAAAAATAAACCCTTGCATATATGATCAAATGATTTTTTACACAGCTGCCAAGAACATTCAGTGGGGAAAAGACAGTCTTTTTTTTTTTTTAAGGTTTTATTTATTTATTTATTTTTAAAGATTTTATTTATTCGACAGAGATAGAGACAGCCAGCTAGAGAGGGAACACAAGCAGGGGGAGTGGGAGAGGAAGAAGCAGGCTCATAGCAGAGAAGCTGATGTGGGGCTCGATCCCATAACGCTGGGATCACGCCCTGAGCCGAAGGCAGACGCTTAACCGCTGTGCCACCCAGGCGCCCCAAGGTTTTATTTATTTTATTTATTTGAGAGAGAGAGCGAGGGACCATGCACACAAGGTGGAGCAGAGGCGGGGGGAGGGGGAAAGAATCTCAAGCAGACTCCCTGCTGGGCAGAGCCCAACGTGGGGCTCCATCTCACAGTCCTGAGATCATGACCTGAGCCAAAACCAAGAGTCAGATGCTTAACTGACTCAGCCACCCAGGTGCCCCCAAGACAGTCTTTTTAAGAAATGATGCTGGGAAAGCTGGATATCCACATGCAAAAGAACAGTTGGACCATTATCTAACATCATACACAAAAATTAACTCAAAATGGATCAAAGACCTAAATGAAGACCTAATACATAAAACTATGAGAAAAAAAAACATAGGGCAAAACCTTCGCAACACTGGATTTGGCAATGATTTCTTTACGACACAAAGGCACATGCAACAAAAGAAAATATATAAATTGAATGAAAAATTTAAAAATTATGCATCAAAAGACATTATCAATAGACTAAAAAGACAACTGACAGAATAAGAGGAAATATCTGCAAGTCAAATATCTGATAAGGAATTAATACTCCTGAAACTCAACAATATACAAACAAACAACTTTATTCAACAATGGGCAAAAGACTTGAATAGACATTTCTCCAAAGAAGACAAACACATGAAAATATGCTCAACATCACTAATCATTAGGGAAATGCAAATCAAAACTACAATGAGATGCTACTTCATACCCATTAAGATGGCTACTATCCAAAAAACAGAAAATAAGTGTTGACGATGATGTGGAGACACTGAAACCTTTGTGCATGGATAATGGGGAAAAGCCACTGTAGAAAACAGTATGGCGGTCCCTCAAAAATTAAAAATAGAATTACCATATTTTCTAGCAATTCCTGTTCTCAGCATATACCCAAAAGAATTGAAAGTAGGGTCTTAAAGAGATATTTTTACACTCATGTTAATAGCAACATTATTTACAAGAAACTAAAACTTGGAAGCAACATGTGTTCATCAGCAAATAAATGGGTAAGTAAAATGTGGTATACCCACATGATGGAATATTATTCAGACTTAGCAAGGAAGGAAATTCTGCAATGTGCGCCAATATGAACGAATCTTGAGGACATTATGCTAAGTAAAGTAAGCCACTCAAAAAAAGACAAATACTGTTATGATTCCACTTATGTTAATTACTAAAAAGAGTCAAAATCATAGAGACAAATTAGAATGGTGGTTGCTAGGACTGGGAAGAATGGATTGTCAGGATTGGGGAGTAACTGTTTAATGGGTCTAGGACTTCAGTATTAAAAGATGAAAAGTGTTATGGAGATGAATGGTGGTGATAGTTATACAACATTATGAATGTACTTAATACCACTAAACTCTATACTTAAAAATGGTTAAGATGGGAAATTTTATGTTATGTATATTTTACCACAATGAAACTGGAAAAGAAATTGAAAAAAAGATGCTCGGCGCCTGGGTGGCGCAGTCGTTAAGCGTCTGCCTTCGGCTCAGGGCGTGATCCCAGCGTTCTGGGATCGAGCCCCGCCATCAGGCTCCTCCGCTATGAGCCTGCTTCTTCCTCTCCCACTCCCCTTGCTTGTGTTCTCTCTCGTGCTGGCTGGCTGTCTCTGTCAAATATATAAAATCTTAAAAAAAAAAAAAAAAGACTATCACACATGAAAAAAAGATGCTCAATTTCCTTTATAATTAATCAAATTAAAATTAAAATAACAAAAAAAAGCTAGAGATAAAAACACTGTAACGGAAATGAGTAATGCCTTTGATGTGCTCATTAGTAGACTAGGCACTGAGACTAGATTCTGAGAAAAGAATCACTGAGCTTGAGGATATGTCAACAGAAACTTCCAAAACACAAAAACAAAGAGAAAAAAGAATGAAAACAAGTGGAACAGAATATCTAAGAGCTGTGGGACAAATAAGTATAACATACACATAGTGGAAATACCGTAGGAGACAAGAGAGAGAAAGGTACAGAAGAAACATTTGAAACAGTAATGACAGAAATTTTTCCCAAATTAAAGTCAGGCACCAAACCACAGATCCAGGCAGAATAAATGCAAAAACAAAACAACAATAACAACAAAAGCTAACTATACCTAAGCATATCATTTTCAAACTGCAGAAAATCAAAAAGAAAGACAAAATCTTGAAAGAATTCAGAGGGAAAAAACCTTACCTATAAAGGAGCAAAGATAAGAATTACATCACCTTCTCCTCAGAAACCACACAAGCAAGAAGATAATAAATGAAACATTTAAAGTGTTGAAAGAAAAACACACCACCCAGAATTGTGTATTCTGCAAAATTATCCTTTAAAAGTGATGGAAAAATAGAAACTTTTTCAAACAAAAATTGAGAGAATCTGTTGCCAGTAGACCTGCCTTGCCAGAAATCTTAAAAGCAGTTCTTTAGAAAGAAAGAAAATATTATGAGTTGAAAACAGATCTACAGGGATGCCTGGCTGGCTCAGTCAGTACAGCATGCCACTCTTGATCTTGGGGCCGTGACTTCAAGACCCATGTTTAGCATAGAACTTAAATAAAAAAGTTGGGGCGCCTGGGTGGCACAGCGGTTAAGCGTCTGCCTTCGGCTCAGGGCGTGATCCCAGCGTTCTGGGTTCGAGCCCCACATTAGGCTCCTCTGCTAGGAGCCTGCTTCTTCCTCTCCCACTCCCCCTGCTTGTGTTCCCTCTCTCGCTGGCTGTCTCTATCTCTGTCGAATAAATAAATAAAATCTTAAAAAAAAAAAAAAGCTAACTAACTAGTTAACTAAGATCTACATAAAGAAAGTAAGAGCATCAGAGAATGAATAAGTGCAGGTAAAATAAAAGCTTTTTTTTTTAATTCTTATTTGTTCTAATAGAAATGTCTGTTCAAAATAACAATAGCAACAACGTATTTGATTATGTATGCTTCTGTGTATGATCGTGTTTAAGTGAAATGAATGACAGCAGTGATGCAGGGATGAGAGCAAAGAATTGGGAATATTTTGTTTTTATAAAATACCTGTACTACTCATAAGTGGTACAGTATTATTCAAAGGTGGACTTGGATTAATTGTAAGTATATATTACAAACTCTAGGGCAAACACTAAAAAAATTAGGAAAAAAAAAAAAAAAGAAGAAGAAGAATTGGGGCACCTGGCTAAGTCAGTAGAGAAAGTGACTCCTGATCCCGGGGTTGTGAGTTTGGGCCCAATGCTGCGCACAGAGCTTACTTAAAAACAATAACAACAACAACAACAACAACAAAAAGAGTACACTTATCATGAGGAGCACTGAGTAATGTATAGAATTGCTGAATCACTATATTGTACACCTGAAACTAACATAATACTGCATGTTAATTAGACTGGAGTTTAAAATAATCTTTTAGAAAAAAGTATAATTGAAAGGCTAAGAAAGGAGAAAATGGAATCATATAAAATGCTCAACTAAGCCCACAAAAGCAGAAAAGAGTGAAAGAAAAACAAGAACAAAGAGCAAGGAAAACAAATAGAAAACAGTAACATATATAATAGACATTAAACTATATCAATAATTGCTTTGAATGCCAATAATTTAAATGTACCAATCAATACACAGAAATTGTCAAAGCAGATCAAAAACAAGACCCAACTACATGTTGCCTACAGGTAAACCTCTTTAAAGGCATGGGGGTGCCTGCTGACTTAGTTGGTAGAGCATGCGACTCTTGATCTTGGGGCTGAATTTGAGCCCCATGTTGGGTGTGGAGATTACTTAAAAATAAAATCTTAAAAAAAGAGAGACACAGGTTAAAAAGGATAGAAAAAGATATACTACACTAACACTAATCAAAAAGAAAATGGGAGTAGCTATCTTAATTTCAGACAGATCAGTCTTCCCAGAGTAAGGGAAGTTATTATGGATAAGTAGGGGCATTAAATAATAACAAAGGAATCAATTCTCTAAGAACACATAACAATTCTTAACGTGTACGTACCTAACAAAACAGCATTGAAATGCATAAGGCAAAAACTGATAGATTTGCAAGGAGAAATAGATGAATCCACAATTATAACTGGAGCCTTCAACATACCTGTACCAGAAATGGACAGATCCAGCAGGCAGAACATAACAAAAAACACAGTTGAACTCAACAGAAACATCAATCAACTGGTTATAATTGACTGTAGACCACTTCACCCAACAACATAATATATATTCTCAAACTTATGTGGAACATTCACCAAAACAGATACTCTGAGCCACAAAAAGAGACCATAACAAATTTGAGAGAATAGAAATCATATATTCTCTCAGATGACACTGGAATTAAACTAGAAATGGGGAGGGAGCCAGGGTGGCTCAGTTGGTTAAGTTTCTGCCTTCAACTCAAGTCATGATCCCAGGGTCCTGGGGATCAATCAAGCCCCTTGTCCTCTCTGCTCAGTGGGGAGCCTGCTTCTCCCTCTCCCTCTGCGGCGCCCCCTGCTTGTGCTCATCACGCTGTCAAATAAATACATAAAATCTTAAAAAAAAAATCAATAATGGGAAAATAGCTGGTGTGGGATGTTGGGAACTCTGTTCTTTTACTCAATTTTGCTCTGAACTTATGAATGCTATAAAAAACAAAGTCTGTTTTTTAAAAGTAGAGGGAAGAATTAATATAGAAGCAAAAAGTAAAGAAATAGGAATATTACTAATAAAAATGTAGACATTATCAATAAAACCAACACCTTTAAAGTGGCAAGTGTGGTCAAGAACATTAGTGGAAAAAAGACTTCTGAACCTCTAAAAATGACTCTACCATTATGAACACATATTTATATCAAGCATGTCTGTCATTACTCAGACCAGAAATAGTTGTCATTTAAGCAAAGTAAGCACAGAGAGGTAGTGCCAGATTCTGATGAAGAATACAATGACAGAATTGTCTTATAATTTGAAACATTTGGGGAAGGAAGCCTATTAGAATTAAATGTATTCAATATACTGTAGTCAAAATCATCGAACAATTTAGTTTTAAAAGTTTGGTGGAAAATGAAGTGCAATTTTAAAACCTTTATTTTAACTGAGTGCTTCCAGAAAACAGTTCCCTCCTCACAAAAACAAGACTAATATAATCTCATCTTTAATCTCTAAAATGATTTTAAAGCAAATATAAAAGTAAATAAATCATTTTAAAGCCTTAAATTAACCGTTTTACAAAACATTAGTGGCATCCACTTTTTATCTGTAACGCCTCTATCCCTGAAACTTCTCTTTAAAAAGATAAACGCCTATCCTAGAAAGGAAGCAATCCTCTCCTCTAAAATGCAAGATCAATTATGTTTCCATTTTCTCAATCTCCAGCCAAGTCAAGCTCTGTGGATGCTGACCTGTAATTTGGCCCCAGGACTGTTGTGAAGCCTGCCTACTGACTTCAGCATAAGTAGGCCATTTCAGAAAAGGAAGGCTCAGATCTAATAAAAAGGTGATCCATGGCAGAACTTCACCAAAAAAAAAAAAAAAGCAAGAATGAGAAAGAGAGAGAGACAGAGCAAAGAAAGGACAAGAAAAGAAGTCTGGCAACAACAAAAAAGCACAACCTGTAAAAATTCTCAGTTGGACAGTCTCAGAAGGTTTTGAACATGACCTTCACGGCACGATTTCTCAGATATCTGAAGAGCTGCTGCCACCTCATGGAGAACTGGGAGATCTCACTTAGAGATCTTGATCCTGCCATCACACATTTATATTCTGCCTTTCTCTCTTTTAATGAGCTATTTTTTTAAAAAAGCAACTACCACAAACATTTCTTATAGAAAATGCCCATTCTTCTTGATATATAACTTTCCTTTAAAAATAACTGGTTCCGGGCGCCTGGATGGGTCACTTGGTTAAGAGGTTGACTTCGGCTCAGGTCATGATCCCTGGGTCCTGGGATCCGGCCCCCTGCTCACTGCGGAGTATGCTTCTCCCTCTCCCTCTCTCTCTGACCCTCCCCTGGCTCGTACTCTCTAATAAATAAAATCTTTTAAAAATTTTTTTAAAAATAAAAAGAACTGGATCAATTTTTAATGGCCGTAGTTACACAGTATATCCGTATGAAAGGAAGAAAATACTGAATCTCACTTTAAGTTATTGTCACTTGGATTTAGATGTATCATCAGTCAAAATCTGTTCTTCAAACATGACTATGCAGAAAAAGAGTCTGACATGACAGGCTACAATTTTTCCCTGAACACACACACTTTACAAATCTTAACAGCTAAATTTCAAATTTTAGAGAATAATAAAGTCGAAGTTATCTTGGTACTCCCCGTCTACCCTCCCTGCAACATCCTCACTAAAAATCCACAACTTTCCTTATTTTTTGTATTCTGTCTCTCCAATTTCAAGTCTTCTCTCAAGCCATGTGATCCTAGCAATAGAAATGGTCAGGCTGGGGCGCCTGGGTGGCACAGCGGTTAAGCGTCTGCCTTCGGCTCAGGGCATGATCCTGGCGTTATGGGATCGAGCCCCACATCAGGCTCCTCTGTTATGAGCCTGCTTCTTCCTCTCCCACTCCCCCTGCTTGTGTTCCCTCTCTCGCTGGCTGTCTCTATCTCTGTCGAATAAATAAATAAAATCTTTAAAAAAAAAAAAAAAGGTCAGGCTCAAGAGCGAACATACAATATTAAATTCATTTCCAAGAAACTTTTCATGTTTTAGTGGCAGAGCAAACACATGTGCCCTTTTTTGTAAAACATGCTACAGTGTGGATTTCGATAGAGAAAAAAATGACATCAAAGGCTAAATGTAGATTTTTCTATTGTTTATCTCGTCCCACAAGAATATAAATTCCATGAACGTAGGGAACTTGTCTGTCTTGTTCTAGGTTGTAGGCAATTAAAAATATTTCCTAAAAAATTTTTTTAATAAAAATATTTCTTGCGTGAGAAAATTAAAACTGGTTTACGCAGGAACGACCATTATTTTTTTTCACCCAGCAACTGTATATTCATCGCATTCCCATGTTTATCAAAACATCTGATGCTATGTGGATGGAAATTTCTCTAACCATCCAAAATACAAGACTGGCTTTCTTTTAAATTCAAAAAGAATCTAGAATTCAATAGTTCTAGAATCTACTGAATTTACTTCAACTCTATTTCCAAATACTAACCTAGGAACTGTAATACTTATCCTTTATAAGTCAAGACCAATTCTTGAAAAAAAGAAAAGCTCTTTTATCCCATTTTATTGAGGTATAATTGGCAAATAAACTTATAAGATATTTAAGGCATACATCTTGATGAGTTGGTATACATATACTTGGTGAAAGTATTCCTCTCATCTAGTTAACTGACACATCTAAAATATAATTTATACAAATTATATTCATCTGTGAGACTGAAATGGGATTTCTAATAGTTGCATCTTAAATCATTTAGAACTAAGTGAGTTTTGCTATTTCCATGTCCTTCCCTTTGAATGTTTTAACCACTTCCTTTCTCCATTAAATTTGTATAAAAAAGTAAGATTTTTATAATATTGTTTACCTATCTTCGACCTCCCCCCAGCCCCACACTCTTTTGAGCTCATTTAGACCTTGAAGAAAACAAATCTGAATTCTTGTATTTTGCATGTTCTTCAAGTTTTTCCAATCTTGGAAGCACATATCTAAAGGTAAATTTCTGCTTTTGATTTTATCACCAAGGCTGATGTATACAGAAATTGGAATTTCCAAAATTAAATTATACTATATACACACTCCCCCACACACAAACAGTAGGACTTCAATGTGCATTCATCATATTAATCTTTGTAACATATCTACATTACCTAGATTCTTTATTATAAAGATGGGGAAAAAATTAATGGAATAAACATATAAGAATAATATGTGGTTGCAAATACTGTCATCAGAGTAGTCAAAATTCAAGACCCCAACTAACTAAACAAGACAAAGAGGGGCGTATTATGCAATGATAAAAGACAGAATCATAAAGAATATATACACTGTGTTTCCTTACGGACTAAACATAAAGCTAGAACTTCTAGAGTTAGTTATAGGAACTTGATAAAATCACCTATCATGATAATATATGTAATACAACTCTTTTAGAATTGACAGCTCAAAGCAGACAAAATAACAACAATGCCATAGAAGATGGGAATGATATGTGTTTTACTTAATAGATGCATATATATAAAACCTTGTTTTCTATAAATTATACATTTCTTATATCCATGAAATATTTTAAAAAATCAATCAAAATCCCAACTCTATTATTAGCTTTCTGACCTTGGAAGTTACTTAATCTGAGTTTCCATTTCCTTCTCTGTAAAATAAAAATTTTCACACCTACTCACCAGATTTTAAGAGTGCAATGATTTGTTTTTCTAGTACTCTTATAAACATCTTTAATACGTGTGCTTTAACATAATGTATTCCATACAGTACAGCATGGTGAACACATTTAAAGGTTTAATGATTAGTAAGAGTGAAAGCCAAGCACAGGAGCTGGCATCTACGAGACGGTAAATAGTAGTGTTTTTTCTTTCTGTAATTATGTTTCTTCTTGGTCTCCATCTTCCCTGACTTGCGTACTAAGTACCTTTTGGTCCCTCTTCCCAGTACAGCTCTCCTCTACTTAGAAACACCTCAGGTGCCCCAAACTGCGCAACCCCAACATACCGCATCACTGCATCATGACAGATGAACTAACTGCTCTTGCCCTGGCTACCCTGGCCCATCCAACTGCAAGTTTAAAACAGGAATGATAAAATATAAACCAACCAGAAAAAAAGAAATCAAATTCTTGGCCATCGAGAAAACCCTAATGAATTCCAAAAAGTAGAGAGATTTTATGTTCCACATTCTCTAACCATAATTGAATTGTAAACCAGAAGTTTACAAGAAGATGAAAAAATAACCTACAGGGAAAGAAATAAAACAAAGCCCTTCAATATGAAATTAAGTCACAGTCCTTGAAATAGCTCTTACCCAAAGACATGATTAAAATGGATACTACAAATAGAAAGAGTACTTGATATCAAAATAAACCATCTACAGTAGAAAAGGGCTTAAATGTTTCTATTAGAAATTGCCAATAAAATAAGTATGCAACTACAGAACAATTTTAAATATTATCATAAAACAGTCACAGAGAATTATGAACCGAGGACAATGACAGCGCACCCACACTCCTCGACACTTCCATCCACACAGTGCACACAACTGCTCAGAGCAGCACAGCCCCAAACTGAAAACAATTAAAATGCCCTACAACAGGTTAATAAACAAACTGTGTACACCCATACTATTACTACTCAGCAAGAGAAACAAAAGAACTGCTGATACCCACAACTTGGATGAAGGGCATACGTAGAGTGAAAAAAATCTTAAAAGGTCACATACTATGTGAGTCCATTTATATAACATTCTTGAAATGACCAAATTATATAGATGGAGGACAAAGTACTGGTTGCGAGGAGTCAAGGATGGGGGGGCAACCATGGCATAAAGGGATAGAACAAGAGAGATCTTTGTAGTGATGGAATTATGCTTCTCCCCTCCACCCTGTAGACCTCTAGGTGTTCCATTGTGTTTTATGGGAATGGATTCAGGAAGCACAAACTCTGTGGCCACCCAGGGAGACCCTCTGTAGAAACGTGACCCATAGTAGATCATTTTACCCTAAATTTTCAAATTAATTGCTATTGAATTATAAGATCTCTTAATTTCTTCCATCGTTGGGGGTATACCTTATTTCTTATTCCTAATTGTATATTCTTATTTATTCTTCTTCCCGCTTGGTCAGACTTGGGTATTTAATCTATTTTATTTGTATTTTCAAAGAACAAGAATTTATTTTATTCTTACTTTTCTATTTTAATTTCATCCTTTATTTTTTTACACTTTTTGTTTTGGAATAATTATAGATTTGCAAGTAGTTGCAAAGATAGTGCAGATGGGTCCCTTGTACCCTTCACCTAGTTTCCCCCCAATGGTTACATCTCACACAACTATAGTACAATATCAAAACAGGAGATCGATGTTGGTGCAATGCATGTGTATATGTTTCTATGCTACATTACCATGTGTGAATTGGTGTAACCACCATACCGAAGGTCCATACCTACAATATAATCCATTATATTAAACCAAGCAATGAAACATTTACTGATATTAGTAGGTGGCGAAAAAAACAACAAGCAAAAAGAATTTGGAAAAATTCAGCTGCCATTCCAAATAAGACTGAAGTAAAATATTAAAAGAACAAAGCCGCATCAATCAACATTCTAAAATAAAGACTTTCTTGAAAGTAAAAAAACAAATAGTACACTAAAAGGCAAAACAGTATTGTCATAAAATCAGGAACAAACAAAATTATCTTTACTCATACATATAATTATGAACCTAGAAATAAAAAACACTAAAGAGATTAGTATTAACAAATTTGGTAAGATGCTATTTATAAGAAATATATGCACTAATTTTTATTACTGAGACTAATTAATGAGAAATGAAAAATATTAAAAACCCTTGATACACTGTAGTAACAAAAAAAAAAATGATAGAATGCCCAGGAATATATTAACAAATGTAGTAGAGGATATATATAAAGGAGATTCTAAAATTTTACTGAAGGATGTAAAATAAGAACTGAAACAATGGAAAGAGATAAGCCATGTGTCTGGGTAGGGGGACTTTTTTAAATGTCAGTTTATAAATATATATATTTAATGCAGCTCTTGTCAGAATTCCAAAGGATTTTATTTTGTAACTAGATAAAATCATTGGCAAAAAAAAAAAAAAGCAGTGATGGGGAGAACTCGATTTATAAATATTCCGTAAATCTCAATGGTTCATTTTGGCACAGCACTACAACATCGGAACAAAATCGAATCTAGAAATAGATTCAACTGTGTGTCTACTGATGGAAAAAACATCCATAATCCAGCTAGTATCTCAGCCTCCTCACTTCCAACTATCTATTCTTCCACTCCCTCAGGGACCCATACATGGTTATAATCTTGATTTACTCCCAAAATCTCAAAGTCAAGCATCTCTCTGACACAGCCTATCTTTCCAGCTCACTTGCCCTGGTACATCTACTCCAAAATATTGATCTCTTTAGGAATGCCCACCCTTTGATTCTACCTTTTTTTTTTCCAGTCATCAATTTCTTGTTGGCCTCACTAGTTAAAAGACCAATGACTGCTCTAGCTTAGAAGATACACCCAAGCACATGTTTGTTTCTATGCCCTCCCAAGAACATCTTAAAAATAAAGGAATTGAAGAACAAATCTTAATGGTGAAGGCAGTGAAGAATATCATATTTCTGCAGATCTATGCAAAATGGAGAAAAGATGGTTGCCTTTAATGGATAAAAGGAGAGAACAAGGAAGTCTAAAGTATCCAGGTAAAGACTGCAATAGAGGCCAGAGCCTATCTGCTGGGGGTCCACATAGAAAGCCCCAAGCAGCATTGGGTATGGTGGAGGTGGGAGGAAGAAGGCAACCAGACATGACACACAGGGGCCCTTCTGGCAATAGGCATGTTCCATATCTTTATTGTGATAGTGATTATACAAGTGTATATATCTATTAAAACTCATCAAAATGTGGGGCGCCTGGGTGGCACAGCGGTTAAGCGTCTGCCTTCAGCTCAGGGCGTGATCCTGGTGTTATGGAATCGAGCCCCACATCAGGCTCCTCCGCTATGAGCCTGCTTCTTCCTCTCCCACTCCTCCTGCTTGTGTGCTTGTGTTCCCTCTCTCGCTGGCTGTCTCTATCTCTGTCGAATAAATAAATAAAATCTTTAAAAAAAAAACTCATCAAAATGTGATCCTAAAATGAGTGCTTTTCATATTATGTAAAATATACTTCAATAAAGATTTTCAAAATTGACTTAGAAACTTGGTTTCTCATCCAAAGAAATGAAACACATACAGTTATTCACTGTCCATTCATGGGCCACTGGTTGAAAAAGCTGTGCACTCTACAACAGAAGACTTGCAACCATTTAAAAAAAAAGAATGAGGATGAGCTCCACAGACCAATGATATGTGGAATGATTTCTTCAGGTTACACTGTTAAGTAGAAAAGGAAGATTCAAAAGAGTGTATAGCGGGGTGCCTGGGTGGCTCAGTCGTTAAGCGTCTGCCTTCAGCTCAGGGCGTGATCCTGGGGTCCTGGGATCCAGCCCCGCGTTGGGCTCCCTGCTCTGCGGGGAGCCTTCTTCTTCCTCTCCCACTCCCCCTGCCTGTGTTCCCTCTCTCGCTGGCTGTCTCTGTCAAATAAAAATAAAATCTTTTGACAGAGACAGCCAGCGAGAGAGGGAATACAAGCAGGGGGAGTGGGAGAGGAAGAAGCAGGCTCCCAGCGGAGAAGCCTGATGTGGGGCTCGATCCCAGAACGCCGGGATCACGCCCTGAGCCAAAGGCAGACCCTTAACGACTGCGCCACCCAGGTGCCCCAATAAATAAAATCTTAAAAAAAAAAAAAAAAAGGGTGTATAGAGTATGCTACCTTTTCTGTTAAGAAATGGAAAAAAAAAAGAATATTGCATAATTTTTGCAAAAAGAAACACGGGAGTAATAAACCAGAATTTAGCGATAATGACTACATATGGGGAGGTCTTGAGATCAGGGTGGCATCCGTAGGAATGGGAAAAATCAAATAAAAGGGATGAAAAAGCGCGCGCTAAAACTGAGTACAAATAGGAGCGAAGGAACTCCTATCAAATAGATGATAAACCTAATAAACCATAAAGAAAAAGTATTCAAGTAATGTGAAGACTTGATTGTCTGCCCATGGTGAAATTACACCTAAGGACAAAAAGAATGCTAATGAAGCTTTACTATCTCTTAGCCTGTTTGTGATTAGTAGTTCTATTGGAATTCTAACTCCAATCATTTTGTAAGAGTGATTCAATCTTAGCTCTATTGCTATAAAGTGAGCCGTGCAAGAGGTAAGTGTAAACAGACAAGTTTATAAATGCACATGGTTACGTTATCTGGTACAAGATTTATTAGTGGTGCGTTACAGAAAACTTGGATGTCAGTTGTGTTTAACCTAAAATAGGCGGTATGAGTGTGACATGTGGGAATATTTAACTAGCTTAAAATTCCTAGTGAGGAAAATATGGCTAAAGGAACATGAATCTTAGAAAGAACAAATGTCTTGCGGCAGGAGGCTGTACTATTTCCTGACACGACAAGCGGAATGCCTGGAGCTCCTGTGGTGTGTGCAGACTTCAGAGGGCCAAGACACACGCAATGTCATGTAGCCTGAGGAGAGGCCTGCTGTCAGTAGAAGGCCTGCACAAGCCTTGACAACAGAAGGAACCTGGCAGTATCGGAACAGGTACCTTATCTGCATTTATCCACTCTACCTAGAAATCATTACATCATTTATTTCCAGTTCACTGTTCTAGACTACTGTTTTGCTTGTTTAAAAGACCACAGGGGCAGTACCTGGGTGGCTCACTCAGTCAGGAGTCTGCCTTTGGCTCAGGTCATGATCCCACGGTCCTGGGAACAAGCCCTGCATCAGGCTCTCCGCTCAGCAGTGAGTCTGCTTCTCCCTCTCTCCCTCTGTGACCTCGCTCACTTTCACTCTCTAATAAATAAAATCTTTTTTTAAAAAAGGACCATACAGACAAAATGCTTGCAAAACAGAAAAGGAAAATACATACAGAATGAGAAACCATAACTTTAGAAAAATAATTTTTAAATATGTCCAATTTTGTTCCAGAAAATCTTTAAGCCTCAAAAGAAAAAAAAAAGTAGTTTTCTCTCTGGGAATTGTAAAAATTGATTTAAGGAACAATAGAAAAACTGAGACAGCTACTAACCAGGCTATGCTAATAGTAAAGCTTAACACTTATTGAAGCACACTGTGTCAAGCTTTATACTCCCTTATTCATCTAATGCTCACAACCCGATAAAGTTGTGGACACTATTAGCCCATTTTCTCTTTTTTTTGAGAGACAGCGTGCTGGGGGAGGGACAAAGGGAGAGAGAGGATCCTAAGCCGACTCCACACCCAGTGCAGAGCCCGATGTGGGGCTTGATCTCACAACCCTAAGATCATGACCTGAGTGGAAATCAAGAGTTGGATGCTTAACCAACTGAGCCACCCAGGCGCCCCTATCCCATTTTCAGTATGAAGAAACTGAGACCCGAAAAGGTTAAGTAACTGGCCCAAGATCACAGAGCAGTAAAGTAACTGAGCTAGAATATGAACACACTCTGATGCCCAGGGGCCACACTAGCCAATATGCTACACTGACTTCTAGGAAACCTGCAATGAACAATCTCCCTTCTTAAAATAAAGTATTTCAGCATGTAGAAAAAGAATCTTCCCAATTTTATGAATCTCACAAAACACGAAGTTATCAACAACAGAAATAATAGTCCAGTCTTACTATTACTACGTTAGAAAAAAGGCAGAAACTGGTGAATCCCAGGGAGAGCTTGGCCCATGGAAACCCAAGAAGAGCTCTGGCCTAGGGACAGCTGGGAGATCTGGGCATGCTGGCCAAGGGGCAGTGCTAGAGTGGGCTCTGCTGAAGGCTGGGGCGCAGGCCTTAACAGCTGGTGTGAAATGGGAGGTTTCCTCTAACCACTTTGTCAGGGCACAGACTCAAATATCAAAACAAGATGCCTGCAGCTTCCTCTAAATAATATATTTTAAAATAAATTACATTTTTGTTATTTTACCCCCAAAAAATAGCAGCTCCAGTTTAAACCAAAGTATCAAGCTGATTTGGCATGTGGATAGAACAGAAAAGCAACTACATAGATTCTGAAATGAGAAAAACAATTCTATTCACACTAATGAAAAAAGAATCCTGAGAATAACTTTTAAGAATGCTGAGAACCTATGCAAAGAAAACTATCAGTTTTTAAAACGGTAAAAAATCTGGACAGAAAGAAAGATATCCTATGTTTCCTAATGGCAAGTAAAAATATGTGGTTCCAATTAGAGTTCCCAGTTTTAAAACACTGATGAAAATGACTAAATTTTTGGTTTAAAATGTTTTAATTATGCAGTATTTCAAACAAATCCAAGAGAGAAATCACTAATTGGGAGAAGACTTCAGCAATATATATTAATGGTAAAAGAGTAGTATCCATATCATATTTTAGAAAAAACTCATTAAAAAAAAAAGGAACCACAAAAAGGAAAAATGGGCAAAGGATAAAGTAACCTTTTAACACTCATATGTAAAAACAAATTGAAAAAGAGTGAGAAAGGATTCACCTTACCAGCCAAAAACATATTATAGAGCCACTAACATCAAAACTATGGTTTCCCCAGGCCCCTGAGACCATCTGACGAAAGCTGCAGAGCCCTTCTAAGAATGTTTTTAAAACCATAAAACAATATACACAGGATTAAAGAAAACCAATTACACTGAAATACATTACCTTCCAAGGTTAAGAGACTCTAAAATAGAAGGCCAAAGAAGATTCCAGTACTTAGGGGAATTTAATCTAGCACAAAAATGGTATTTCAGCTCAGTGGGGAAAATACAATGTATTTACTGTGTAGTGCGGGCACACTGGCTATCCATATGGAAAAGAGTAAGATGGCTCCTTATCTTGTGACACAAGCAAAAGTAACTCCAAGTTACGAGTGGTTCAGAAAGAAAACAATGATCTCAGAAGAGGCTAAGGATCCTGCATGTACAACCTGAGAGCTGGAGAACCCAGAAGGTATAAAATATAAAAAAATAACTTGTATGAAAAACCACAGCATCATCAGAGTGAAAAAACAAATAAAACTCAGAAAAAAATGCTTAAAACATACACATATGGGTTAATATCTGTAGCTTATACAAGATAAAACCACAAAAACTGACAGAAAAACTGGCAAAGAATATGAATAATCATTTCAAAAAAGAGCAACTCCAAATGGTCCACAAACACGAAAAAATGCTCTACAGAAAATGTGAACTAAAATAAGTTACACCTTGCAAATATGAGGTAACAAAAATTAAAATTTGAGAACACTTCCTGCGGCTGACAGGGAATGCTGGTGGAAATGTTCATCGTTACACATTTTTGGAAAGCCATCTATAAAATATATAAAAACCAAAAAATACACATTTTGTTTTTGACCCATGGATCCAACTCTGAGATACACGTCCCACAGAAACAAAAAGATCTGTGTTAGAATATTTATTGCAATACCATCTGCAAAAGCAAAAAATGGAAACATGATATGAGTGCCCATCACTACAGCAGCAAACAAACTCTGGTAATCCATACCCCATACCATGGAATATTAATACTGCACAATCACTAAAATAGATGTTAGATGCATATAAATTGGTTTGGAGGGATTTTCACAATCTACCGTCAGGTAAAAAAGGAAACAGGAGGTAAATATACAGATGACGCATATGATTTGGGGGGCGACTATGGAGGCTTGGAGAAATACAAAAAGGGATACATGCGAGGTTGCAACACTGATTACCTCAGGGAGGAGAGAGGTAAGAGCTGAGTATTCATGTGACAGAGGAAACTAAACCAAAAAAATGAGACCCTATAAAACAAGAGGTCCTTAAAATCACATGTATGAATTCAACTCATTTATATGTGTATGTCTATAAAGAAATATATGAAAGTAACCTCACTAAAATATTAAGTTCTTCAAGAGTAATGGCTTTTCAAATGACAGTTTTACTTTTTTCTTCCCTATGCAAGTAAACATCAACATATTGAGCTCGATGCACAAAGAGCCCCTACGAAATAAGAACGTATATACTCACGTGGCATACATTTGGTTGCAAGAAAAAAGAAAATCCAACTCAAACTGGCTTAAACAAAAATGGAATTTATTGACTCACATCAGTAAAAAGTCAGAAAGTAGGGCTGATTGCAGGTACAACTTGATTCAAATGTTCCAGATCGGCATCAGGGCTCCAACTTAGACTCCCTCTCATTTTTTTGGTACAGCCCCAAGGCTGGCTCCTTTGTATTAGAAAAACTAGCTGCAGCAAGTTCAGAATGTCAATCTTCACACCACACTACCTCCAAGAAGGTGTCTTCTTTCAGCCGTTCCTAAGGAAGCCTCACCAAGCATCTTGTATCTAAGCAACCTGAGCTGGGTCAGGAGCCTATCCTTGAACCATTTATTTTGGGGGGCAGGGGAAGAGGGAGAGTTAGTAGCAATGGTTAAAGGCAACCAGGCCAACCCTACCTAGAGCCGGGGGTGTGACAATTCCATCTAAACCACATGTGTGATGGGTTCAGTTATCCAAAGAAATCGTGGGTGGAAGTGAATGCTGGATAGGCAACGACAGCATACATGAGCAAGCAATTAAAGAAAACAATACAGGGGCGCCTGGGAGCCTGCTTCTTCCTCTCCCACTCCCCCTGCTTGT
The DNA here is from genome assembly GCF_023065955.2 of Ursus arctos. Taxonomy (NCBI): domain Eukaryota; kingdom Metazoa; phylum Chordata; class Mammalia; order Carnivora; family Ursidae; genus Ursus; species Ursus arctos. The sequence goes on from NW_026622986.1 coordinate 10,743,496, forward strand.
GTTCCCTCTCTCGCTGGCTGTCTATCTCTGTCAAATAAATAAATAAAAAATCTTAAAAAAAAAACCAAAAACAAAAACAATACAAATATCCAATAAAATACTAAAAGTGCCAATCTCACTAGTAATCAAAGAAATACAAATAAAATTACATAATTTGTCACTTACCGGGTTAATTTAAAAAAAGAAGTATTATGTGTGAGAGATGGGGAGGGTGCAGGACTGAGAACAGGTGTGCACACAATTGGAAATGTATGTGTAACAGAACAGCTCTAAGAGGCACTTAAGCAAACTTTATACCACAATCAGAAACAACATGGATTCCTAAATATGAAACAAAAAGCTAACAACAAACAGTAAAATTTAAAGCCCCAACAGAAGCTGACTCCTTTTTTGTTGTTGTTGTTCAAGCTGGTAAGATGCTCCCATTAAAAAAAAAAAAAAAATCAGAGATCACTGGGTTAAGTCCATATTTATATTCCTTAGCTCCAAGTCTTGACTTAGCCTGTTTCTTTCTATTCACTTCCTTCAACATTCTTAGACAAAACCCAGGATGGAGTCTCTAGTTAATTACCCAAAGAATAGCTGGGGTCAGAACTAGGGTAATGTCTTCCGGAAACTGATTAAATGCTTTATCCCTCTATCTAAACAGACAAAAAACTTTCAGAGTATGACTAGTAAAATATAGAAGCATAATACTTAGAGAACTACAATCCGGAGTACCTAGAGGATTATCCCAGCTTGCTTGAAAATACGAAAAACTATACACTAAATTGTGTTTAAAGATATTATGGATATGAGGTAGGTCCGTGCCATCCCACAGATAGTAAAGGTAGTGGTATAAGGATTCTTTAGGAGCTATGGGGTCAGTTCCACACTTGTACAGAATCACATATATTTCTTGAGTATGTTGAGTACAATGAATCAAAATCAAGTTCAGTTTCACTGTATTCATTTAGAAAGTCAATACCAAGTGTGAATCTGCAGATACGGCAATTTAAGTACTTGATGAAAACATTCCCCCAGATTTGTTTTGAGCAAAAGACTATTCCAAAAAAAAAAAAAAAAAAAGACTATTCCTAGATTTGATTTCTTTTCTCAGGTCCAATTACAAATTTAAGGTCCCATACACCTCCTGATTTTGTATCTTTCCTAAGTCAGGGATTTTCATTCCATCCCAAGAAGGAAAAGGACTAAGACGACCCACTCTACTACCTTAACTTTCAGATCAAATGACTTACCTGTTTAGTTTACATCAATGGAATTTACTTTATAACCAAGAAATCTGATCTACTTCTATTACACATATAAAAAAAATGACTTAAAAAAACATGAGGGAATGCCTTTAATCCTGCTGTGTTAAAACAAAGGAGCTAGTAAGCAGCCATAGCAAAAGGAGCAGGGTTAAGACCATGGACTTGGGAAAAATGCCTTCGCTGCAATCCAGCTCCATCACTGATGAAGCTTTGTGATCTTTGGGGAGTTACCTAGCAAACCTGTATTTCATTATCCTCCTCTTTAAAATGGGCATAATAGGCATACCAACCAATCTCTTCAAGTTGTTGTGAGGTTTAACGAAAAGAAATAATCCAGCTCTTAGATGTTAACTATTACGTTTAATATAAATTGAGTATTTATTTGTTGTTTAGGTCTGTGTCAGTATTTCTAGAATTCAAAACACTATATTCTAATTGTTCTAATTTGCACCATCTGCAAAAGGCACTTTTAAACTACTTCAACTGATTTGGAAATGAAGAATTAACAAAATCCTCAGCTATTCAAGTGACTAATTTTAGTTATCATAACTACTTCACTTAGAAAACCTCCACTAGGAAATAAGCTTGCAACAAAATAGTGAAGTGAAAGCCATATAATACATTAGAATCTCAAAAACACTACATTCAGATGTTCCTCAGCCCATGAGAGTAATAGGGAAATGCAGAGTACTTCCTGAATAAATGCATCTAGGGAAAGCAGGCTATATTTATTTCAAAAACTATAAAAGGTTACAATATAAATCTATCAAACAAAATTAGTTTTTTAAAAGTAAGTGACTCATATGTATCCAAATTTTGACCAAATCAACACAAACAACCCAATGCACAAAATGATTATTATATAGCTCAAGGAGCAAAAAGCAATAAACAGAAATAAATGTCTTGTCAATACAGACAACACTACATAAATATACAAATCTACAGCTTTAATGTAACACAAACAAATCGTAAGTACATGTGTTAGCTACCTTTCTCCAACAGTAAAGGAGTAAATGTTTTATATTTAGTAAATACATATATAATGTATAAAACCTTTAATCACACGTAATGTAGTCTCACAAGTGTGAACCAAGTAGAATGTTAGGTTTCTTACGTGAAGATATACAGTTCAGAAAGAACCCAACTTGATGTAAATCCACTATCACAAGTTATTGCAAAGGTGAGCCAAAAAAAGTCTATCATTTGCAACTGTATACAAATAACAAACTGCCCAGAAATTAGTATCAGAAATCTTACCGAGGGATATCATGGTAACCTGCCTGAAAGGACAAATAACTTAGTTGGGGGATTAATATAGCAGATATCAAGGTAAATTAAATAACATATGAGTGAAAAAATATGCAATGTATAATAGCAAGAGGTTAGAAAACTGAATACTGTGGAAAAGATTTATTAGTCTGTACAAGTTGGTTTTGATAAACTATTGGCTACTTGTTACAGTAAATTACCAAGATTTTCATTGCAACAGTATTTTCCCACACACATCAAAATCTGGAAGCAATATGTCTTTCTCCTGTCGTCATTTAGTGTTCTATTTTTCCCAACCCTCAAAACACAGAAATAGGTTTCTGAATATCAACTAGCCATTTAAGGAAGTCATAAGATACAGATGTTCATAAACAATACACAAGCTACAATTGAGGTACCTGGACAAACACCACCAACATTTATGGAAAAAGGTGTTGGTTTTTAAAGTGGTAAGTACTACGTGAGTTACATAAACACACTATTCTCGTCCTTCCAAAACCAAAATGGGGGAAAACCTCATGGCCATTCTGCCAAACACCACATAACTAAAAACGCTGCACAAAGGGTCAGAATCCAACGTACATATCACAGAGTTAAAACGCCAGTTAAGCAACTGAGCTACTCACTGAAGAAAATTTAAAAGTAAGTCCAAACTTCTTAACACATCAATGCTATTTTAGAAGCATCATCAAAACAAACGGAGATTTAATTATAAATTGGCCTGGACTGCGTCCTGTAAAGAGAATTTTGCTTAGTACTAAAAGAGAATCTGTCAGCAAACATCCTACAAAAGCTGTGGGATCATGCTCTGTGTTATTCCTGAAAGGAAATCTGCCAGGTTTGATGATACCTGAATATCTCCCAGTGGTTCTGGGAGTTCTACATACCAATTAATTCAGTAATTGATAGGAGAATATAAGCAAAGAGGAAACCAAAAGTAGACCTTGTATCAACATAGACTAGATAGGTGGATTTTTTTAATCACATGATAAATGTAAATCATAAAATCAAATGTACTTAAAAAGTACACCTATTTTATGTTACATAAAAAACTGTAGACTGCAAACTGTGCATGCTTACCATAACATTGTACCTGGGAAAGCCGATGAGTGGGATTTCTTGCAAATATTTACTGCCATGATACAAAACAAATATGTGCAAACTGCAAGGTCCCTAGAATAGCAGTTAGAGAGTTTATATACAGAAAGATGTCACTATCTGATCAAATATGCAAGAGATGGAGTTTCCCAGAGTTTATAACATAGAACAGTAACCACCACAGGCTCCTCCTCCAGGGCCTTCTTCCCTGTGTGTCAGTTTGACCCCTTTATTCTGGTTCTCACTTTCCCACAGTCCAGGCGTCTGAATGATCTTTTCAACAAGTTCCTCAAAGGCACACTGTACACCATCGCAGGTTTTTGCACTTGCCTCTGAAATTCAAGAAAAAATGTCAGAGTCTATTCTTTTCTGGTCCTATTCCTACATCTTTCTGGGAAACTACTACGGCATAAATATCAGCCAGCACTATACACTGAGGCAAATCTGCAGCTTCTTCCACAAGTTTAATATTCATGACTTTCCCACAACTCTCAAAAGTTGAGCTATTTAAATTCTATCCACAAGAATAGTGAGTGGTATATAAGCCCAAGATTTTGTGACAGAATTGTACACTGTAAAGCCCTACTCAAATATTATGCCAAAGTTCCTCCTTAATTTTTCAGTTAGTTCTTAAAATCAACCCCCAGAACAGATCATCATTCCCATTTCAGAATAAGGAAATTCAGGCTCCAAGTTGAACAATCTGGCTGTTCTCTGCCTGCAACCAAGCAGCTACAGGTGACTGGATAAGTGATATACAACCATGGCCACTGATCTCCTTTTACATTTATGCTCCCCATGAAACTCATGTGGACATTGAGCCCTGCCCCCCAATCCTACCTTTCCCTAGTAACTGCCTTTTTCACTGAGATGACTCTCATTCCTTTATCATAGAACTCCTCTATCTCAGCTCATGACCTACCTTTATGTTGAGAAAAATAGAAGCGATCTGACAGGAGCTACTGATCATCCCACTAGGGGACTCACCCACCTGCCTGCACGTGTAACCTTCGGCTCTGCCTCCGCTCCTGTGACAGTGGAGGAACTGCCCCTGCTATCTAGGAGCAGCCCCTTTTCTAGCTCCTCGGATCCCATCCCTTCTCATTCACTGAAGAATCATGTGCCTCACATGCCCTCACTACTGGATCACATCCGTCAGCTTAAAAGCCTCCAAAACTATTGTCCATCTTACTAACCAACCAAGCAACCAACCACCCTGCCTTGCAGCCTACACACACCCTTCTAGTAGCCACCCGGGTTCTCTACTCTCTTTCAAAGCAAAATTGTCATCAAGAGTTACCTATGTAAGCTGTTTCCGCTTTCTTAGCTCACGTTTTTTCTTCGAACTATAACTGACCCTTGAACACCACCAGTTGTTCAAGGGTCCACCTACACATGGATTTTTTTTTTTTTTGACAAATACAGTACAGAACTGTAAAGGTATTTCCTTTTCCTTATGATTTTAGTAACATTTTCTTTTCTCTAGCTTTACTGTAAGAATGTAGTATGTAAGACACAGAACATACAGAACATATGTTAACTGACTGCTCATCAGTAAGGCTTCAGGTCAACAGGAGGCTATTAGCATTTCAGTTCTGGGGGAGTCAAAAGTTATACGCAGATTTTCGACTGTGCGGGGGATCGGGACCCCTAGCCCCACACTGTTCAAGGGTCAACTGTACTCTAACTAGGTTTTTGTTCTCACCACTCCACTGCAACTTTTCTTTTAAAAAATACCAGCGTTCTCCATCTTGTCAAATCCAGTGTCCTCATCCTATATGACATCTTCCAGCATTTGATACAGCTGATCACTTTCTACCTTTAAATACTTTGTTCACTTGACTTCCAGGACACTAAACACTTGTATTCCTCCTCTCACCAGCATGTCATTCACAGCCTTATTTGCTGACCCTCCTGTGTCTGCTGACCTCCAATTGTTGGAGCACCCCAGGCTTCAATCTTCAGCTGTTTTCTACCCAGTTAGTCCTGTGACCACTATCTGTAATTCCATAACTTTAAATACCACCTAAATGCCAATGACCAGCATGCCCACTCGTTATCTGAAAAATGGTTCATTCTTATGCTAAGCAGAATTCTTGATTCCCCACTCCCTTACCCAAACCTGTTCTTACCTCAGGCTCCCACACACAGTTAATGGCAGCACAGTCCACATAGTTTGTTCATGCCAGAGACTCAGTTATCCTTGATTGCTCTCTTTCCTTATCCTCAATACCCAATCTATCAGCAGAGCCTGTCACCTTTACCATCCAAATATCTCCTAGGTCTGCCAACCTTCCAGAAGCCACCCACAACCACTCCCACAGTCAAAGGCAACAGCATTATTCATCTGGCCACTGTAAGAAATGACAAGCTTCTTGCTTCTGCTCCTCATGGACCATTTTCTGTACAAACAGGTCTTTTAAAAAGAATATCAGATCACAGCACTACTCCCCTGCTTTCTACACTTAGAATAAAATCCATTTCTTTACCATACCCTACAAGGCCCAACATGACCTTTTAAATTTCATCTTCTATCACCACCAACTTTTCCCCCAATATACACTATGCTCCAGCCCACAAGCTTTCTTCCTGTCCCTTAAACACACTAAACTGGTTCCTACTTCAGGAAATATTTGCTATTCTCTCAGCCTGAGATGTTCTCCCTCTAGATCTTCATATTATGGATTCTTGTTCAAATGGCACTCCCTCCAAGAACTTCTCCTAATTACCTCCCACCCCCATCATACTCTCTCTCCTTCACAGCACAACTTACTTCCTTAAGTCTGTGAGTTTCATGAAGGCAGGGACTTTGTCCATTTTGTTCATCTGTTATATTGTCGGTGTTCAATAAATGTTTATTGAACTAATGCATCAAAATGAAGGACACCCAGCAAGTAAGCAGCAGACATAGTACTTAATTCCTTTCTAAAATTCCCTATTACCTTCCACTTATAACACCCTGCTTCTATCTATAGATGATGTTCTTTTATTTCCATTTCCCAATTCCTAAAAGATTCTAACAGTGGAAGAGCTAAATCAGTAATTCCTAAAGCTGGCTTCACATCAGAATCAACTAAGGTGTTTTCAGAAACTGTCTTCCAGGCCGTTTCAGACCTGTGACAAGGCCCAGGGAATCTGTAATGTTACAAAAGCTCCACAGCGATATAGCCTGTCCACTTTCCTAGACAGGGGATCGACAAACTTTCCCTGTAAAGGGCCACGTGGTAAATATTTGAGGCTTGGAATGCCACATGGTTTCTGCTGCAACCACTAAACTCTGCCATGACGCACCAAAGCAGCCACAGGCAGCATGTAGATGACCGGGTAGGCAAGGCCGTGTCCCGATACAATGGTGGAACCAGATCTGGCCCCACGCTGTAGTCTGCCAAACCCTACTTTACCCTGCTTCTCAAGTATTAATGTGCACACAAATCACATGAAGATCTTGTTAAAATACAGATTCCAATTCAGAAAAGATGGGTTGGGCCTGAAATGAAGCATTTCTAACAAACTTCCAGGTGGTACCACGGCTGCCAGCACAAGGACCAGCAAGGCACAACTACAGCACTGGGTGCCTGGCTTTACTGAAGGCCCTTACATCCTGAGATGAATGATCGGACTGTGTCCTATCCAACTTACAAAACGCGATCCGATTTTTTTTTTTACAGAAGGAAAAATGAACCTGGCTCTATAGTTAGATTTCAAAGCACAAGAAAATAATGAACTAAATACATACATCTACAGTTCATAACGAGAAAAATGTAGCAAAAACTCCTTAAAATTCCTCATTAATAATGAAAGGATAAATGTTCACACACCTACCTATAAATAACATGGAATGCTTTCGTGCAAATTTCAGGCCTTCGTTTCTATCGACTTCACGATTTTCCTAAAAGATAAGTATAAAGATTAAGAAAAGCTACCAAGGGGCGCCTGGGTGGCTCAGTCGTTAAGCGACTGCCTTCGGCTCAGGGCGTGATCCCAGCGTTCTGGGATCGAGCCCCACATCAGGTTCTTCCGCTGGGAGCCTGCTTCTTCCTCTCCCACTCCCCCTGCTTGTGTTCCCTTTCTGTCTGTCTCTCTCTCTCTGTCAATTAAATAAATAAAATCTTTAAAAAAAAAAAAAAAAGCTACCAAAGTACAGTCAAAATGCCAAGTGTCTGACTTCTTACCTTATCAATTTTATTTCCAACTAGCATGTTTACTATGTCATTTCTCGTGCAGTATGTTTCCAATTCATTTAACCAATTATCCAATTTCACAAAGGTCTCTCTTCTTGTGACATCATAAACTGAAATAAAAAGGGTCACTTATTAAATAAGCATTAAAAATAAGCAGCAATGACATTTTATTTCTGATATGTGACTAAGAGCTAATATTTCTATATAGGCAAGTTTGTTTCTAAGTCTTCGATGCTTAACAATCAGTATCTATTCACCCAGATGGGAGAAAGTGTATTAAAAAATAATAAACATATACATACACACGCTTCAATTTTATTAATACACACTGTGAGAGAAATGAAATTATATCCTGTGCGATAACTGAAAATTAGTTTAAGCAAAACAACAGCTGTTCCCATTCGTAACAATAAAAGACATTTATCCAAAAACCAAAAACATTCAGATCTAAACCTGTGGCAAAATACCAAATTTTTCCCATGGATTTAAACATCTATGATCCTGTTAATTTTACTCTTACAAGGACCAGAATTTGCAACTTTGAAAAAATATGTAAACTTAACTGATAGGATCCTGTCTCCCTTTATCACTTCACCTTACATCGCCCTGCATTGTAATATATAAAGACCTTATTAATATAAAGACCTTATTAAAGTGTTTTCTACACTTACAGATGCTAAACCAAAGTAAGAGTTGCTGTTAAAAATTAATGAAATGAACCTAAAACCTCACAATTTATGATATAATATAAAAAGATAATTTTATCTAAAACTGACCAGTATTTATTTTTAAAAGTTTCCCAGGAATATTAATAACAAGTACTTTTCAACAACTTATAGTGAGAATCCACATTTGGTTTTTAGAATCTGTATGATTATGAATCAACAATGTTAAGTGCTTTGTGATACTTTTTAGGACTAATAAAACAGATTCAACTAAGCAACTAGCACGCTTCTTCCTTTATAAACGCACAGCAAATGTTAATACGCTGCTGACTGAAGATCAGTTTCTGGTAACACTCTGAAGACAATTACAGGTGGATTAATCCTCAAATATGTCCTCATCAACAAGTGCTTTTAAAACAAATAAATTAATTTGATCTTTAACTTTTAATTGCTAGACAAAGAACTGAAAAGAAAACTTGGAAGTTTAAATATTCATTAATATTAAATGAAGCTAATATAACTTCAAGTTACATATAGGTACCCCTGAAGAAAAATAAAAACTTACTGACCTTCACAGATAAGGAAAATCAGAAACTGCAATAAAATAACAATATTTTTAAAAGAGTATCTTAAAGTAAAACCTTACCTAATATAACACCCTGTGCACCTCTATAGTAGCTGGGAGTTAATGTTCTGAACCTCTCTTGACCAGCAGTATCCTAAAAGTGACAATCAATTATTACTAAATTTAAAAAGTATAAATAATAGATCTTCAATTTATTAAGAGTACAAAGTCACAACAGCATTATTAAAAATATCCACGCACAAGCTCATTTAAAACTTGAAATTTAAATTAGATGTGTTTTCTTACTGACAAGTGTCACATAAAATAAAATTAATAAATACTGACTCATCTCTAGAAAAATGCATCTAAGTAAAGGGATATTTTTAAAGATTTTTATCACACATTAAACCCATTTCCTTGAAAGCCATGGTTCTCAACTTCAGAAGCACAATGAAATTTCCTGGGAAATGAAAAATTCCAATGCCTGGGTCCAACCCCCAATGATTCCTGTTTAATTGGTCTACCGTATGACAGAGTTTTCAAAGTCTTCCGGGAGATTCTAAAGTAGAATCACGGTTGAGAACCACTTATTTTTTTAAAAGAGAATTACAGTTATTTTAGGTAAACAATTTTTAGGTTGGACTCTTAAAGCATTTTCCGTGTATCTTCTTTTAGAAAAATGCATAAAACCAAACCACTTGCTATCACATGTTTCTGACTCGTATTGGGGGAGATGAACATAAGAAGTACACCAGCTAAGAAGTGCAAGTTTCATGAGGAAAGAGACCTCATCTGCTTAATCACCGGTTTAACACCAGTGCCTAGAGCAATTCTTGCCACAGGATAATTGCTTAACTTTTCTTGTGGGGGGGGATACCCAAACTAATAAACAAGTCTGTACTTCCGGGCCTGGTTCCTTCTGCCTTCTTTCTACCATCCTTAGACTGTGGCTTCAAGGTACCTATGATTATGCAAAGCAGCAGTTGACAAATGACTCCCTCAGCCCACCACCTGTTTTATTAAATAAAGTTTTACTGGAACACAGCCAGGCCCATTCACTTATGCACTGCCACATGGCCTGCCTTAGGATTAGACTAAATATTTACTATCTGCCCTTTAAGACAAAGTTTCCAGTCTGCTAATATAAAATAACCTGAAGAAAAGTGAAGACGTTATGTCAAACATCAACTTCGCTGCCAGTCTCATGGTTGTAAATTCAAGTTTAGCTATGGGGCAAGCAGAAGCTCCTTCAGATATAAAACATGTGAATAACCTCTAAGAGGTTTATAAGATTGGAGAGGCATTTTAAACCAGCAGTGACGGGCTCCAGCTACCTACTTTCCCACTTACCTACTTTCTTTCCCTGGCCAAAATAATGTAAGAGCAATAGGTAGAGAATATACGAGTAATTTCTGGTCCCAGAAGGGAAACATAAGAGGAAAATAACTTTCAAAGTAAACCGCGTTGCACATCTACTGCTCTTCCCCAGGTAAGCTGACATAAACGCAGAACGTCCCTGCTTCCAGATTGTCACCACTACAGAAACTGCCCCAACCCTGCCATACTGACGTGAAAAAAATAACAAAATTAAACTTGCTAAACAGATAAATTTATGATAAGAGTGATTTCTCTCTTTACAAATTCCCTTTGCTTCGAAGTTTCTTATAAAACCTCTGATATTAAAATGATTCCACTTGCACACTGGCTCAACTTTTCAAAAACAATAATATAAATTAAAGGTGATAAAGTGAAGTGCACTTGCTATCTAAAGCAGATTATAATTTGGATAATTTGATATAGGTTAGGGCAAGGACCAAGCAAGAAATATTCTAGTCACAAGACTTTTTGTTGTAACAGAAATATTCTGTTTTCGTAACAAACCGTATCCACACTGTAATAATTAATTTCCAGAAACAGCGGAAAGCATTTGCATATGAAATTTGTTTTCCTTGCTATTCACTGAGATCAACTCAGTAACTGCTCTGATGAAACACAACATACAAGTCAGAACTGCGAAGTGCCTTGAGCATCTGACTCCTGCTTTCCCCTCAGGTCATGATCTCAGGGTCCTGGGATAGAGCCCCATGTCAGACTCCGTGCTCAGTGGTGAGTCTGTTTTCTCCGTCTCCCTCTACCCCTCCCCCTGCTTGTGTTCTCTTGTGCTCTCTCTCTCTCTCATTAATCTTAAAAAAAAAAAAAAAAAAGACTAGAGCAAAAAAAAATGTTTTAATGTTAAAACATGACTGACACTTTACACACAAATATTTAAATTAGTCCAGCTATTTAGAGTCTTGATTTTTTTGGATCCACTTATAAAAATGTTTAAGTAGGTATGATAATTTGGGCAAAAACCCTGTGCCACGATATTGGATCAGGATTTATAACACCTATAAAATTTACATGCTTAAACAGTCAAAAGTGTGTTTGTTTTCAAGATAGGAATTTGCATTAACTGTAATAGCATCCTTGTAAGATAAGAAAAGCAGAGCTTATTATCTGTGGTTTTCTCATCTGATGGGAGAGGAGAAAAGAGATTATTAAAGACAGAAATGGATAAAGGACTAAGAAGGATCTGGAAAGACTAAATATTAAAATGTGGGAGGGAAGTGAGGGCAGGATACAGAGAAAAATAGCCTTAGAGGTGCTAAGTAGGCCGTGATGCGTGTGTGGCACTTTCGGGAGCAGCGAGGACAGGTTTGCACTTGATTATTCTATTTGACTGATCCTAGGCGGAGCATCCAAGCAGGAGAAGAACTGATTTATATATATGCATATCACAGAAGAATTAGAGGAAACAATGGATTCATGTATTTCTATTAATGAGTGAGGAGGCCCTCCTAAATATGATATAACACTCAAATTGGTGGGGGAAAAAAAAAGTGGTCTGACCACATAAATACTAAAACCTTGGTATGGCAAGAACATCTCTCCCCACACCGTCCATATCCCATACATACACTCACTTATCCTAAACAAGGCAAATGACAAACAGGAAAAAAAATATTTGCAGCATATGACAGTATTACACACACACACACACACACACACACACACACACACACACACAGAACATTAATATTTGGGGCGCCTGGGTGGCTCAGTCGGTTGAGCGTCTGACTCTTGATTTCAGCTCAGGTCATGATCTCAGGGTTGTGAGACTGGGCCTCTTGTTTAAAAAATATTTATATGCTTATGATAAAGATGTCATTTCAGTAATACCTGCCAACCTTTTTGTTACACAGGAACTAAAAAGTAAATTTAAAAAACCTCTTGCATAAAAGAAAGATCTCATGGATACTATCAAGCCTTAGATCCTACTCTAACACGCATACCTCACAAAACAGTAGCAAGGGCAGAAAGAAGTGATAAACTCAACCATGAAACGTATATGGAAAATCAGGCCCCTGCTTTTGTACGGGAAGAAGTCAGCACTCTTAAACTGTTCAATATATTTTATTATGGCCTAATTCAACATTTTCCAAATTGTCTTCTGTTAGACATTACTATTCTGACTGATATCATAATTATATTTGGGGGGGCAAATTGGCTACCAATCATGTAAAGTATTATATGTTAGAAAAAAATTAACAGAAAAACATGAGACACACTTACACAGTTACTTGTTATTTGGGATAAATGTGTGTTAGAAATAATATGCCGTTCTGAGATTGCCAGGAAGATGAATCAGATCATACAATGCATGAACACTTGCCATTTCAATCTGTAACTGATGCCCAAACATTTACTATTTAATCACCATGTTGAAGTACATCTCAACATGATGACTGCTGACCAGTTCTAATAATATCACTCGTAACAAAAACATATTTATATATTTAATTATCATAGTACATGTGGGAATCAGAGAGATGAGCACATTTTTATAAATTATATAGGTAATATATTATCAATCATTTAGATATATAGAGAGAAGGTGGTAGGTAGGTAGATAGATAAGAGTGGGGGAAAGACAGGCAGACAGAGATGGACATCGAGCATCTTGGACGTTTTGACAGTTAATGCTACTTTATTCAGTCAGCACTATCATGAAAAGGTCTAGTGAGGAAAGCAACATGTATCAGAATGTTTGGGTTCACAGGGAAATGAAAAGAAGCCAGCAAATTAAGACTGGACATTGATATTAAAAAATAAATCCAAAGTTGGCAAACTCAAATTTCATAAGTATTTATACTAACAAACATGAAAAATACTTTTTTCCTGAGCACCTTCATCTCCTTCTCCCCAACAACTGCCTTCAGTGTTAGCTGAGTACACACTGGCCTCTTAAAACTTTAAAGAAACATATTCAATAACAATAATCCTCTCTGGCACACAAGATGATTTTTCTATATTTTATTCTGCTTTTAAATATTCTTAAGGGATTATATATTTTAAAATTTTAAATAAAATAAGTCTCTGCCTCATTACCCAATTATAAGACATAGCCATTTATTGTTTATCCCTTAACCAAACTGTCCAAAAGTTAATATAAATTGTTTACCTCTAGAGTTCTACACACATCAATTTCTGCATCTTTAAAAAATACAAGTTTAATATTCATACAAAATACATTTTTAAAACTCTTACCCAAATTGCAAGTTTAGCCTTATTTCCATCCACTGAAATTGTTTTCACCTTAAAGTCAACACCTTGGAAAAAAAATGAAAATGCTGATAAGCATCCCAGTAAAATAATACTTTTAAAATCAATTACCAGAAAACGAGAAAACAGAAAGGCCACTTTATCAAATACCCAAATTCACATCCCAAATTCTTGGAGTTATGGATGTGAAAAAAAAAAAAAGTGTCACTAAAGGTCAGCAGCTTAGGATTTAATCAGGATAAATGAAAACCAAATGCCTGCAGAATTCAAACACTTACCTACCTGTACTTGCTTGAAAAAAATAAAAATGTTAACGGAAAAATAAACTTCAATGTAAGGTGATTAATGATGCACATTAAAAGCCAAGTGCTGGAATTCACGGTGCTCATGTAGAGAAGACAATCTATGGCTGACTCTGGACCCCCAGGGCAGTTTTCTAAGGGGCTCCAAATGCATCTACACTCCATCATTAAGAGTGCTCTCCACAGCCAGCCAATCCCCTAACTCAGATTCTGACTGTAAGCAGCTTGGTAAAAACATAAAAGTGCCACTTACTCCTTGTCTTATGAATTCTTTGTTTTTATCCTAGAAAACAGTATTCATTCTATATAACTTTATCAATGATCCCTTGCTACTGCACAATTGCAAAAGAATTTACACACAAAAACATCTGTGCCCAATCCTCTAAGAATCCTCATAAGTGAAAGGAGAAAGTGCTATGAAAATCTTCTGCAAGTACTAATTTATGTAAAGAGAAGAGCTCCATAAGAAGACACATAAGGTTTTACTACAGCGCCCCCCGCCCATCCAAAAAAACCCTCTCCCTTTCCAGGAAAAGGAGTTGACACATGCCATCTGGCTTAAATGAACAGTAACTGCCCACATGTCTTTAAAGAGTATTGAAATTAACGTGCAGTCTACCCCACCGGCCAGAGGGAAAGCATTAGCTCAAGAACCTTGGAAAGAAACTTTCAAAAGATCTTATTAGCTTGTCACAATTAATTCAGAACAGCCACAACTAAGATGAACAGCACCCTCGTATACTAAAGGTTTACAAGAACACCTGTCACCAATATGGAAATACATTAGTAATTCTTGGATGATTTCTGGTGATCCACTACAAACACAAATTAGGTAATAAAAATGCATTTCAAAATATGCATTATATCAGGTCTTTCCGTATGCCAAAGATTAAAAAAAAAAAAAAGTCTGGTGTTTTGGGCTAGGGTGATAAAGGAGCTGATAAAGCCATACCTAGACTCATGGACAATTATTCGTTAAAGAACAGTGCTAAGAACATAGTCCAAGGAAAACTTAAGTTAAAGTTTCTTTGCAGCTAAACAAATGAAAAATCTATTAAATAATCTTATATTCTCCAGGTCTAGATAAAGAAATATTATGCCACATCATTTATATAAAAAGTATGAAGGGTGCCTGGATGGCTCACTCAGTTAAGCATCTGCCTTTGGCTCAGGTCATGATCCCAGGGTCCAGGGACTGAGTCCCACATCGGGCTCCCTGCTCCGTGGGGAGCCTGCTTCTCCCTCTGCCTCTGTCTCTCTCTCTGTGTCTCTCATGAATAAAAAAAAAAAGCAATCAACAGATGCTAGAACTAGCAAACAGGAAATTAAAAACTATTTTAACTGTATAGCACATGTTGAAAAAGTGAAGTAGACATGAGAGATTAAAAAGACTCAAATCAAACATCTAGAGATGAAATGACAATGTCTGAGATGTAAAATACATGGGATGAGATTAACAAAAATTAGACATCACAGAAGAAAACATAAGTGAATATGAAGACACAGCAATGGGCAGCTGGGTGGCTCAGTTAGTTTAGCAGCTGCCTTCAGCTCAGGTCATGATCCTGGGGTCCTGGGATCAAGCACTGTGTCAAGCTCCCTGTTCAGTGGGAGCCTGCTTCTTCCTCTCTCTCTGCCCCTCCCCCTAGCTTGTATACTCTTTCTCTCTCTCTCTCTCTCCCCCTCTCAAATAAAATCTTTAAAAATAAATAAAAATTTAAAAAATCAATGAAACAAAAAATTGGTTCTGTAAGGAAAAAATCAATAAACTGATAAATTCTAGCCAAAGTCATCAGGAGAAACAAAGACAAAAATTACCATTATAAAAAATGAGAAAAATCACATCACTACAGATTGTACAGAGGTTAAAAGGTTACTGAGGAAATGTTATAAACGAGTTCAGGTCAAAAAACTTGACAATTCAGATGAAATGTCAATTTCCTTCAAAGATTAAAAACTTTTAGAACTGACTTAAAAAGAAACAGACCACAAACAAAATACCTAAAGAATATAAACAAAAGGAAATCAAAACATGTCACTATAAAAAATCAACTAAACCCAAAAGGCAGCAGTAATGGAGGAAATAAGGGTCAAAACTCTGTAAGACACATAGAAAACAAACAGCAAAATGTCAGTAGTAAATCCTTATCAGTAATTATATTAAAGGCAGAGATTAGCAGAATATATATTAATATTATACCTAAATATATAAATAAATATATATAAAAGAGCCAATTATACTCTGTCTATAAGAGACTCATACACCAAAGGAAAGATCCCAATACACACGAAGCAAACATTTACATAACTGAAGGGAGAAATACAGTATTAGTTGGAGATTTTAATATGCCACTTTCAATAATGGATAAAACAACCAGATAGATAAACAGAAACAGAACATTTGAACAATACAAACCAGTAAGATCCAATAGAACATTCTACCCAACAACATCAGAATAAAGTTTTCTCAAGTGCACATGAAACATTCTCCAGGACAGACAAAACAAGTATTAATAAATTTTAAAAGACTAAACTCATATGAAGTATTTTTTATCATAATGTAATGAAATTAGAATTCGGTAATAGAAAGAAAACTGGAAAATTCACAAACATGTGCAAATTAAACAACACCCTTTTAAACAACAACTAATAGACAAAAGAAGAAATCATAAGAAAAATCAGAGAATACTTTGAGGCAAATGAAAACACAATACACTAAAATTTGAGATATAACAAAACAGTGCTAAGAGGGAAACTTATAGCTATAAACACATACATTGTAAGAGAAGAAATATCTCAAATCAATAAACTAATTTTACAACTTAAGTAACTAGAAAAGAAGAGCAAGGGAACTGATACACAATAGAGAAAAACCCATGACCAATGGTTGGTTTTTTTTTTTTTTTTTTTTAAAGATCAACAAAACTGACAAGCTTTTAACTAGACTAAGGAAAAAGAGCAGATTCCAATTACAAAACTCAGATATGAAACTGGGGACATTACTACAAATTTTTTTTTTAAGATTTATTTATTTATTTGACAGAGAGACAGCCAGCAAGAGAGGGAACACAAGCAGGGGGAGTGGGAGAGGAAGAAGCAGGCTCCCAGCGGAGCAGGGAGCCTGATGCAGGGCTCGATCCCCTGGGATCACACCCTGAGCCGAAGGCGGACGCTTAATGACTGAGCCACCCAGGTGCCCCTACTAATTTTACAGACAAAAAAAAGATTATAAGAGAATATTATGGACAATTATACACCAACAAGCTGGATAACCTAGATGAAATGAACAAATTCCTGAAAACACACAACTGACAAGATCAACTTATCAGGAAAAAGAAAATCTGAAGAGACCATAACTAATCAAAAACATCCCAACAAAGAAAAGCCCAGGACCAGATGGCTTCACTAACAAATTCCACAAAACATTTACAGAGTTAACACCAATCCTCCTCACTTTTCAAAAAACTGAAGAAAAAGGAACAATTCCAAGCTCATTCTAGGGGGCTAGCACTATTCTGATACCAGGGCCAAAGATGCTACAAAGAAAACTATAGACCAATATCCCAGAGGAATACTGATGCAAAAATCCCCAGCAAAATACTAGCAAACTTAAGTAGGCAGCCTATTAAGAGGATTACACACTATGATAAAGAGAGTTTTATTTCCGTAATACAAGATTGGTGGAATATGAGCATATCAATCAAAATAATACATCCCATTAAAGAATGAACGGGGTGGGGGCGCCTGGGTGGCACAGCGGTTAAGCGTCTGCCTTCGGCTCAGGGCGTGATCCTGGCGTTATAGGATCGAGTCCCACATCAGGCTCCTCCGCTATGAGCCTGCTTCTTCCTCTCCCACTCCCCCTGCTTGTGTTCCCTCTCTCGCTGGCTGTCTCTATCTCTGTTGAATAAATAAAAAAATCTTAAAAAAAAAAAAAAAAAAAGAATGAACGGGGCGGGGGGGGGGAACATGATCATCTCAATTCATGCAGAAAAAGCATTTGACTAAACTCAACATCCTTTTATGATAAAAAACACTCAACAAACTAAGAACAGAAGAAAATTTCCCTAACATGATAAAGGCTATATAAAACTCATTAACTAACATATTCACTGGTGAAGACTAACGGTCTTTCCCCATAGATCAGAACAAGACAAGGACATCTATTCTAAACTTACTACACATCTTCCATTTTACAGAGTATTGGAAGTTCTAGCCAGAGCAATTAGGCAAGAAAGGGAAATAAAAGGCATCCGTACTGGAAAGGAAGAAGTAAAATTATTTCTGTCCACAAATGACATGATCTTATATATAGAAAATCCTAATCCTAATAACACCCCCCCACACACACAACCCAAACAAAAAATTTGTTAGAATAAATGAATTCAGCAAAGTTGCAGGATGCAATATCAACATGCAAAAATCAGTTGCTTTTCTATACACTAGCAATGAACAATCCAAAAAGAAAAATTTTTAAAACCATTTCATTTACAGTAGTATGAAAAAAAATTGGTAATAAATTTAACCAAGGACTTTTAAGACTACACACTGAAAACTACAAAACACTGATGAAAGAAATTAAAGAAGACATAAGTAGAAAGGCATGTTGTACTTATGAGTTGGAAGACTAAATATTGTTAAGATGACAATACAACCCAAAGCAATCTACAGTTCCAATACAATCCCTATAAAAATTCCAAAAACTTGTTGCAGAAATGAAAAAGCTGATACTCAAATTTATACAGAGCAAGCAGTACTAAACAGCAAAACAATATTGGAAAAGAAGAATAAAGTCTGAAGACTCTCACTTTCCCAACTTCAAAACTTACTACACATCTACAATAATTAAAGCAGATGGTACTAACATAAGGACAGACATTTAAACCAATGGAATAGAAGAGACAGCCTAGAAATAAACCCTAACATATAAAGCCAATTGATTTCTAGCAAAGGAGCCAAGACCATTCGACAGGGAAAGGACAGTCTTTTCAACAAATGGTCCTGGCAACAGTGAATACCCGTATACAAAAGAATGAAGTTGGACCCTTACCTTCTACCATACACAAAAGCTAACACAAAATGAAAAAAGACATGAATGTAAGAATAAATCTTTAAAACTCTCAGAAGAAAATACTGGGAAAATTTTTCATGACACAGGATGCAGCAATGATTTCTTTGGATATGACACCAAAAGCACGGGCAACAACAAAAAAATAGATAAACTGGACTTTATCCAATTTACAAACTTATGTGCATCAGAGGACACTATCAAGAGGACAAAAAGAGGGGCGCCTGGGTGGCACAGCGGTTGGGCGTCTGCCTTCGGCTCAGGGCGTGATCCCGGCGTTGAGGGATTGAGCCCCACATAGGGCTCCTCCGCTATGAGCCTGCTTCTTTCTCTCCCACTCCCCCTGCTTGTGTTCCCTCTCTCGCTGGCTGTCTCTATCTCTGTCAAATCAATAAATAAAATCTTTAAAAAAAATAAAAAAAATTTAAAAAAAGAGGACAAAAAGAAAAACCACAGAGTGGGAACTATTTGCAAATCATATAGCAGATAAGGGATCAGTATCACTAAGTATTCGAAGAACTATTAACTCAACAATAATAACGAAATAACCTAATTCAAAAATGAGCAAGGGATATGAACAGACATTTCTACAAAGAATATATACAAATGGTCAACAAGCACATGAAAAGATGCTCAACATCATTACCCATTAGGGAAATGGAAATCAAAACCACATGAGATACTAAACTTCACACCCCTTAAGACAGCTATTAAAAAAAAAATGAAAAATAACAAATGGTGACAAGGATATAGAGAAACTGGAACCCCTATGCATTGCTTGTTGGAATGTAAAATGGTACAGTCACTGTGAAAGATAGTTTGATATTTCCTCAAAAAGCTAAAAATACAATCACCATAGCATGCAGCAACTCCACTCTCAGGTACATACCCAAAAGAAGTGACACCAGAAACTCAAACAGATAGTTGCATAACAATGTTGACAGCAGTATTATTCACAATAGAAGGCTGAAGCAACTCAAGTGCTCACCGAACAGATGAACAGATAAACAAAATGTGGTTTATACATACTGTGGAACATTATTCAATCATAAAATAGAATGAAATTCTGATATATGCTACAACATAGATGAACCTTGAGCACGTTCTGCTAAGTGAAATAAGCCACTCACAAAAGGACAAATATTGTATGATTCTACCTATGAGGTATCTAGAATAGGCAAATTCATAAAAACAGAAGATAGTCTAAAGGTTACCACAGGCTTCGGGGAAAGTGGAGTGAAAGCTATTGTTTAATTGGTACAGAGTTCCTGTTTGAGGTGATGGAAAAGGTCTGAAAACAGATAGTGGTGATGGTTGCAAAAACAATGCAAATGTACTGCCACTGAACCATAAACTTAAAAGTGTTAAAATGGTAAATTTTATGTCTATTTTACCACAATAAATAGATAACTGGAGAATCCTGCATCTATTTAAAGAAATCGAATCTATAGTTTAAAACCTTTCCAATGGAGGTGCCTGGGTGGCGCAGTCGTTAAGTGTCTGCCTTCGGCTCAGGGCGTGATCCCAGCGTTCTGGGATCGAGTCCCGCATCAGGCTCCTCCGATGGGAGCCTGCTTCTTCCTCTCCCACTCCACCTGCTTGTATTCCCTCTCTCGCTGGCTGTCTCTCTCTCTGTCAAATAAATAAAATCTTAAAAAAAACAAAACAAAAAAAAAAAAACCTTTCCAATGAAAAAAATCCCAGGCCCAGAGTGAATTCTACTGAACATTTAAATAATAATCCATTCTAAACAAACTCCTCCAGGAACGTGAAGAGTGAATACTTTCTTAGTCACTCTATGAGTTGTACATTACCCTGATTCCAAAACCAAAGACATTATAATTAAAAGCTACAGACTAATATCCTTCATGACTACAGATGAAAATCCTAAACAAAATTTTATCATAACTAATACAAATATGTATAAGAGAACAACACATCACAACCAAGTGGGGTTATCCTAGGAACAAAAGGTTGATTTAACACTGAAAAAAATCAATGGGGACTTTACCATATTAAACTAATAAAGAAACTTCATATTATCATCAACAAATGCAGGAAATGCACTTAACAAAATCCAACATGCATTCCTGATAAAACCTCTCAGCAAATTAGAATCAGAAGGGAAATTTCTCAACCTGATAAAGGGTATCTATGAAAAACATACAGCTAACATCACACTTAATGTTAAAAGACTGAGCATTTTTCCCCTTCATACCAGGAACAAAGGATGGATTATCAGCCCTCTTCACTTTTTTTAAGTTTTTTTTTTTTAAAGCCAGGGTAGTAAGACAAGAAATAAAAAGCACCCAGATTGGAAAGAAAAAATGTAGAAATTCAATGGAATCTACAGGATTAAAAAAAAAAAAAAACCTCCTAGAACTAATAAGCAAGTTTAGCAAGGTTGGAGGATACAAACTAAATGTTTAAAAAATCTATTGTATTTCTATATATCAGCAATGAAGGATTTTTTTATTTTAATAATTTTTTAATAAAAATCTATTAAATATGTAGGGCTAAATCTGACAAAAGATGTAAAGACATGTAACCACTCTGAAAGAAATTTTGAAAGACGTAAATGAACACAGACACATAATTTATTCAATGATAAGACTCAATATTGTTAAAAGGTCAATTCTCCCCAAATTGATCTCTATAGATTCAATGCAATCCCTATAAAAATCCTAGCAGGCTTTTATTTTTAAATCAACAAATTGATTCTAAAATTCACTGGGAAACACAAAGACACTAGAGCCAAACTTTGAAAAAAGCAACAAAACTGGTAGACTAACAATACACGACTTCCAGACCTACTATAAAGCTACAGAAATCAAGACAGTGAGGCACTGACAGAGACAAATATTCAGGTATAGAACAGAGTCCAGAAATAGACTCACCATTTATAAACAAAGGTGCAAAAGCTATGCAGTGCAGAAAGGACAGTCTTCTCAACAAATAGTTTTAGAACATATAAGAAAAAAAAAAAAACAGAACTTTGATTCATATGCTTTATCCATATTTCATATGCTGTATCCAAAAATAAATTCAAAATGAATCACAGACCTAATGTAACACATAAAACTATACAACTTCTAGAGGAAAACAGAGAAAAATCATTGCAACCCTCTGTTAAGCAAAAGATGTAACACTGAAACCATCATTCAGAAGAAAAAACTGATAAATTGGATTTCATCAAAATTAACAACTTCTGCTTTTAGAAATAAACTGTTAAGAGAATGACAAGGGGAGCCACAGTCTAAGAAAATATCAGCAAAGCATACATCATGTAATAAGGGGCTCATATGCAGAACAAAGAACTCTCAAAACTCAATAATAAGAAAAAAACAAACAATGAACAAAAGATTTATATACTTCACACACACACACTCAAAATACAGCTCAACAGACAGCAAATAAGAACTTTAAAGACACTCAACTGGTCATTAGACAATGCAAATTAAACCACAATGAGACTACCAACACATACATACCTATTAGAATGGTTAAAATTTTAAAGTCTGACTGTGCTAAGTATAACAGGTGAGGATGTGGAAACAGGAACTTGATATACTGCTAGTAGGAATGTAAAATGATACAATCCTTTTATTTAAAAATGGATGAACTATTTTCCAACTTTAACATGCATTTACCATATGATCCAGCAATCCTATTACTGGGTACTTACTCTAAAGAAATAAAAATTAATATTCATATAAATTCCTGTACCTAAATGTTTATTACAGGTCTATTCATAACCACCAAAAACTGGAAGTTGATAAATCAACTCTGAAACATGCACACAATGGAACACAACCCAGCAATAAAAAGAAACAAACCACTGGCATGCTAGAGCTTGGATACAGCTTAAAGGCATTACGCTAAGTGAAAAAAAAGTCTGAAAAGTTTACATCATGTATTCCATTTATAGGACGGTCTCAAAAAGATAAAATTATAGTGATGAAGACTGACCAGTGGTTGCCAGAGGGCAGAGGCAGGGGAAAAGTACGACTAAAAAGACACTAGAATTTTTAGAATGATGGAACTGCTTAATATCCTCACTGTGGTAATGATTAAATGCCTATATACGTTTGTATAATCCATGTTAAAATTCAAAAAAGCTGTATACCAAAAAGAGGTCAATTTTACTGTATGGTAATTAAAAAAAAAAACCACTATCTACTCACATGTTAGGAATATAACATATCAAAAATATTTTCTAAAAGAATCAATAACCAGGGAACATGTATTATAAAATTTCTGCTTCTTTCAGATTTACATCTATTTTGCTACTAAGTCCAAGACTGATTTTGTAAAATTGTTCCATGGGCTTTTGAAGTAACAAGTTCTTCACTCGAAAGATTTATTGATTGGGGCACCTTGATGGCCCAGTCAGTTAAGCGACCAACTCTTGGTTTCTGCTCAGGTCGTGATCTCAGGGTCATGGGATTCAAGCCCTGCGTCAGACTCAGCACAGAGTCTGCTTAAGACTCTCTCTCTCCTGGGGCACCTGGGTGGTTCAGTCGTTAAGCATCTGCTCGGGGTGTGATCCCGGGGTCCTGGGATCGAGCCCCACATCAGGCTCCTCTGCTGAGAGCCTGCTTCTTCCTCTCCCACTCCCCCTGCCTGTGTTTCCTCTCTCGCTGGCTGTCTCTCTCTCTGTGTCAAATAAATAAATTAAATCTTAAAAAAAAAAAAAAAAGGTTTGTTGATTGTGTTGTTCTGTTTCCCTATGGTCTCATCTGTGTCTTTTGGATCTATTTAATTACGAAAGAGATATAACAAATCTCCTAATAGAACTGTATTTTCATCAAATTCTCTTGTGTTTTGAACAGATTCTGTTCTTCTATATAGCATCTATGTTTGGTGCCTACTTGTTAGGACTGTTACAGCTACTTTGTTAATTAACTGGGCCTTTCATTATTACATACTATCTTATTTCATTATATTCAGTACATTAACCTTAAATTCTACTTTAAAATACATTATATTACCACCTCTGCTTTTATATGGTTTGCATTTGCCTGGTCCATCCCTTTATTTTCAACTTTTCATTATTTGTTTTAAGTACTCTTCAATTCCATCTGACAATGTGAGTTACTAGAATTGGACCTATTCACATTTAATTAACGGATATATTTTAATTCTGTTGCTTCCTTCTTATGTTTAACATTTTTGACATTCTGTTCAAATCTGTGTTTGATCCTTTTTATTTCTGTATTACTACGTTGCGATTAAAAGAATACCAAGTTAGAAAAGTTAGGAGGCTGGGTTTAGTCGCAGCTCTTTCACTGAGGCAGCAGCTTAACCTCTTTAAGTCCGTTTCCCCCTTCTCATCAAGATATATAAAAATTCCTGCTTTACCTGCTAGTTATTTTGGGGGGTAAGGGGTAAGGTAACATCGGGGTAAGGGGCCATCAAGCGGGATACTATAAAAGCTTTAAGGATCTAACAGAGAAATGATTATGAGGACCTAGATCCCCAAATTTGAGTTTACAAACTTTGAAAGTATCAACAATAAAATGAAGTAAGTGCCCTACTACCCCAGAGGACAGAGTTAACATATTTTAAGAGTTGAGAAGGAGGGGAAGCTGGGGGTGAGAAAAGATGTACAAAACCTCATGAAAATTAAAGTCTGGGAGATGAAGAATAACCTGGGAAGCCAGGACTTTTTGTGATGACTACTTAAAGGGAGACAAACAGTATGATGGTTTTACGGCAAAAAGCAACAGCAACATAAAAAATGTTTGGAGTGGAAAGAGGGGTGTGGACAAAGGCCTTGTCAGAAGCAGGCTGAATTCTGAGACTCCCAACTTGACTTCTGCTGACGGACATGGGGCTGGCAGAGGGTTGGATGGTCTTATTCCAAACAAATATCATTATCCAATGAACAAGAAATAAAATGACAACAAAACAGCTTGGAAATTAAGAAACACATTCCTAAATCAAAAATTTCAAATGTTCAAAAAAGCTAAACTGAAAATTCAAACTATCCAGAGAGCAACAAAAAAGAAACACACCCTACCAAACCCTATGGGGCACAATAAACTTGTTCTTAGAGGACATCTTTATTAAAGAGTAAGGATTAAAAAGAAGGGAACTTAATACTAATCTTAAGAAACTAACAAACCAAAAGAAAAGTAGGAAGGAGAGAAGGAAAAAAATGAAACAATTTCTCAAACGATTAAATAAATACATTCCTCAGGGTGCCAGGGTGGCTCGGTCAATTAAGTGTCTGACTCTTGATTTCAGCTCAGGTCATGATATCAGGGTTGTGAGACCAAGCCCTGTGTCAGGCTCTGCACTGAGCGTGGAACCTGCCTGAGATTCTCTCCCTCTCCCTCTGTTCCTCCCCCCACTTGCACATGCTTTTTCTCTCTCTCTCCCCCTCTCACTCTCAAATAAAAATCTTAAAAAAAAAAAAAAAAGCAGAGAACTCGTTTTAAATTTTAATTTAACAAATAAATTTTCTAATTTTTCTATCTGAAAAAAGTTTTACTGAAAGCACTTTTTATACTTTGAGTATAAAACAAGGTAAATTAAAAAATAAAAAACTTTTAAAAAATAAAAACTTTAACATGAAGCAAATTTTGCCTATTTAACCAGATTGTATAAAATTAGTGTAACTAATTTCTACAAGGATCTAATCTCCATGCTTAAATTTCCATCAGTTCTATCTATGCAGCTGATTAAAAGTACCATCATAAGGCCTTGCCATAAGCAGAAAAAGAAACCTGATGCCTTTTGTTTTTCTAAACACCCCCTTGCAGCAAACAAAAAACCCAGTCAAAATAGTCTTACAATTGTGTGTGTGTTGTGTATGTGTTTATTTATTTTTATGTCAGAAATATTATCTTGGGTTATACCTTTAAATATTTGTTGTCTCATTCTATTTCTTCTTTTGGATTAAATATACATATGCTGAATCTCCTTTTCTGATTTCCACATCATTTTTTCTCTCTAATGTGTTTTAACACTTTCATTCATTTTGGTAAATTCTACCCACTTTTTCTATTTCTAGCTTCTATTGTCCTTTATCTTGTTTTCCACAGTCTCTACTGTCCCTTGTGATCCTTCTAATTTCACCTTTGTTTCAGTGATGGTTTTAATTTTACCTTATTTTTCTTTCTGCTCAATCAGCTTACATTGCATTTTCTCCTGCAGTCACACCATCTCTTCCCTGACCTCTCGCATCAGTGCTTTGTGCTCTCAGTGGTAAATACTTCCAAAAAGTGTTTTAAATTCATAGCAAAACAGCTGGGCATGATTTTCATCTCCTTTACAGAAAAATTTTCTCTGTTGAGTATTCATCTGCCCTTTGTTTTTCTTTCTTTTTTTTTTTTTTTAAGATTTATTTATTTAACAGAGAGAGACAGCCAGTGAGAGAGGGAACACAAGCAGGGGGAGTGGGAGAGGAAGAAGCAGGCTCCCAGTGGAGAAGCCTGATGTGGGGCTTGATCCCAGAACGCCGGAATCACGCCCTGAGCCGAAGGCAGCCGCTTAAGACTGCGCCACCCAGGCGCCTGGACCTGCCCTTTGTTTTTCTGCTACTTTCTTCCTTTTGGATTCGTGAGTGGTAGGGGTAGCTTTTAGCTGAAATCCTTTTGATAATTCATCTTTAAAGGAGGTGATGTTTTTTTGGCCAAGTTATTTATAAGAGATTCATGCAGAAGGCTATAGTGGTTCCGGTTCTTGACCAGCAAAACTTGGTCTTGATTCAAGGTTTTATATAAGAATCATTTAGGTTTTTGGGTTTTTTGGTGGTTTTTTTGTTTTTGTTTTTGTTTTTCTTTTCAACAGCCAGTGGACATAGGCAGCCTTGAGGTTTTCACAATGCAAAGTCATCTCTTCCCCTACTGCTACAGAGACAGACAAATTTAAAAATGGTTTGTTTGTGTGATTCTTTGCTTGGCTTCATCTCCCCAACGTCTTAGAATCAAACCAGGTGCAGGGGGGAACTCCTGCCATCAGCTTAAAAAAACCTATTTTGCTTTTGCAAACAAGGGATTTAGGCTTTGCATCTCAGGGTGGGCCTCTCAGGTTCATGAAGCTTCTCTTACTGGCTCCAATCTCTGCAGCTGTGGCATCCTCACTCTACTTCTTCCCACATACAGTCTGCTTAGACTCACTGCTTTTGGCAGCCATTCCACCTATTTTGTGGCCTGGGGTTTTTAGCTTTCTTCTAGTTCAGTGGAATATGGGGTTTGTATTTTAGTTTTTCCCTCTTTGTTTAGTGTTTCCCCTTTGTTGTTACTCTGGCTAACCGCCAGAAAGCAAAAGAAGAAAATGCCAACTTTACTGTACCATCCTCAGATTCAAAATCCAACAATTATGTTAAAAGAATATTTTATATAAGATAGAAACTTGAGTGTCTCACTATATTACTGAAAGATAAAGATGTGCTTTCCTTCTATTTTAACGGTAAAATACTAATTTTCCACAAATTACTAATTTTTACAAGGCCATTAGCAACTGAGCTGTTTTATTTTAAAAGCTCATGTGTATATTAGTTATAACCCAAGTCAGAAAACAATCTGATGCCTAGATGTAAAAGATACTTTTCAAGACCCAGAGCCCATTTGGGGAACAAATTATGTACATCACCAGTTTGCTACAATCTTAGTATTTATTTTTAAAGCAGACAAAGCCTTTTTAATAATCAGGACAATACATAATTTGTCACTGTCCAACTCTCCAGATTCCATTTGGGTTTAAAATGAAGACAGACAGCTTTATATTATATACTGATTATTCCCTTAGTAAAATTTTAACTCTAGGCAAATTCATTTTCCTGCCAGTTACTACTCTTCTACTCCTTGCTATCCACTGTTAGGCATGTACTGAGTGAAATGAAGTTTTACTACTAATTTTTTAAAGAACAAATAATATATCAAAGCCAAATTAAAATGGATTTCAGGGGCGCCTGGGTGGCACAGCGGTTAAGCGTCTGCCTTCAGCTCAGGGCGTGATCCCAGCGTTATGAGATCGAGCCCCACATCAGGCTCCTCCGCTATGAGCCTGCTTCTTCCTCTCCCACTCCCCCTGCTTGTGTTCCCTCTCTCGCTGGCTGTCTCTATCTCTGTCAAATAAATAAATAAAATCTTTTAAAAAAAAAATGGATTTCAAATTACGCGTGTTTTAAATGATTCCTTTTCACACACATAAATGTAAATCTGTAAATGTTAAGATGCCACACAAAAGCTAAGTAATGCCTGGTATAACCTATTAAACATTTAGAGGCACTATGAATTCATATTGATAAAAAGAAACCAAAAAGACCTCTTCCTTGCAGAATTCTAAATAAAAAATGTAGACGGAATGACAGACTTTGAAAAATCACTTTTTGACAACCACCATAGTTAGAATGACAGGATGACACCTCAGAGAAATTTGGCATATATCACCTTAAGTAACCAAAGTCCCATCACCAATAATTGTACAAATATATGGTACAAATACACACCATGCTCTGAGAAGTACATTGTGGAATTACTGCCAAAAATGCACAACCTGAATCTAACCACTACGACACATGCAACTAAAGGATATTCTACACTGTAACTGACCTGGTATGTACTCTTCAAAAATGTCAAGGCCATGAATGACAAAAAAAGACCAAAGAACTGCCCAGACTAAGACACTGAAGAGAAATGACAACTAAACACAGTTGTGATCCTGGACTGGATCCTGGACCAGAAACAATTATTTTTCTTTCGCTAAATAAGACATTAGGGGGACAATTAATGAAATCTGTCTGTATACAGAATTGTATCCATGTTCATTCAGGAAATACACATTAAAGTATTTAGACATTAATCTTGTCTGCAATTTTACTCTCAATTCAAAGAAAACAACACACTGTGTATGTGTATGTGTGTGTGTTTAGAGAAAGCGTGACAAAGCTCATGTGATAAATATTAATATTTGGGGACATACAAGAATTCTTGTACTATTTTTACAACTTTCCTCTAAGTATGAAATTATTTAACACTTGAAAAAAAGGAAAAAAAATCCACACACACAATAAATGAAAGAAAAAGCCAGTAAGAGAAACTCTATTTTCCCTTATAATTATGCTAGAATCATATTTAGTACATTCTACTTAACAGATCATGAAATTTTAGAGCTGTAAGAAAAACGTATTATCTCTCACTAAAACTCCTCCATTCGTAGGTGAAAACAGTGAAGTTGAAGGCCTTCCTCAAGATCTAGACGACTGGTTCAAGGCAGAGTCAAGACTACTATCCTGCTCTGACTCAGCTCTTTCACACTGCAAGCTGTCTCTTGATACCTTTGTATCGTCATCTACTTCCTAACCATGTGATACACACGCTAAATAGCTCAACTTTCTCATATATTCCAGTAAGCTAATGTGGCAAACCAATTTCAGGCAATCTAAATTCATTTTAAAGATGCATTTAGGTATTACTGCTTCTAATAATCTTTAATAACTAGTATCAATAGAATTTGAGTTCAGAATATATGCAGGATACTGTAGCAAATGCTAAAAACGCAAAATTAACACTATCTACTATCAGGTGATACTGTTAGGTCCACAATGATAGATCACCAAGTCTATATTATTCATTATTATAACCCCACCACTAGGACAGTGCCCGACATACAATAAATTTTCAGATAATTGTATGCTGCTAAATAAAAGACAATCCACACTACAAGAGAGAAATGTATGTACAGATAATCATAATATTCACAGTGTTAACCAAGTGCCATGAAACAACAAATAAGTTATTTTTGCTTGGTGAGATCTACAAAGTCTCCAGAATTTAATGAAACCAAAGTTAAGCCTTGAAAGACAAAAGAATTCAACAGACATGGAAGCAATGGGGTGGTAGATGGAGGGTAAGAAGGAATTACATAAAACAGACTGAAGGCAAGAAAACACGTGGCATTTCTATTGAATTTTTACACACAGGCTTACCTATTGTTGCTGCAAGTTCTGGATCAAAAGTATCATCTGTGAACCTCAAGAGCAGGCTAAAAGAGATGTTAAAAAGACAGATTAGAAATTTGTCTTTTTTCCTACCCATTTGGCAAATGTTCATAATTATTATATTTTGTCACAAATTAGACACAAATAATGGGTGCCTGAGTGGCTCACTCGTGATCCCAGAGTCCTGGGATGGAGCCCCAGGTTGGGCTCCCAGCTCAGCGGGGAGTCTGCTTCCCCCTCTGCCCCTCACCCTGCTCATACTTGCTCTCTCGCTCTCTCTCAAATAAAGAAAATCTTAAAAAAAAATAAATAAAAGAGACTACTTTAAAAAAAAAATTAGGCACACATAAGAATAGCTGATGTAG
This sequence comes from Ursus arctos, assembly GCF_023065955.2. Taxonomy (NCBI): domain Eukaryota; kingdom Metazoa; phylum Chordata; class Mammalia; order Carnivora; family Ursidae; genus Ursus; species Ursus arctos. The sequence goes on from NW_026622986.1 coordinate 10,773,815, forward strand.
GTCTGCTCCCACAATACTGCCTCACTGCAGCTATATATATAGGAATTAAATTATTGGAAAGGCAATAAAAGAATCCCAAGAGCAAAGCAGTTTACTTAATATATTCCCCATGCTCCCCTACACAATTCCCAAGTGTGAAAAGATTTGGGTTTGGTTTTGGTTTTGGTTTTTAACTGTAATGGTATATCCTTGTGAGAAAATAGTATCAGCAACATGTCATACTGTGACGTGGACAAAAGGGGGGAAAAGTAAGTCTCTTGGTATGCAGCAAATTAATTTTTTGTTTAAATCTGATGTGTACTACACTCTGAATTCAAGTAAAACAGAAAGCTGTGAAAATCTATCATTTGGTAACAAGTAGTAATAGGACTATTACCTAAGTGGGAAGAAAACCACAGTAAAAAGTGAAGGTAGATCACGCGATAGCCAGAGTAGGTATACTCTAGCAAATGCTAGGTAGGGTGTATGAAATCAAGCAGGCAATAGGGAGTTACCGAAAGCTTTTAAAAAAAAGAATGGCAAGAACTGCTCTACATTTTGAAAAGTTAATGCCAGCAAAAAACAAAATGCAAGACAATTAACGGGAGACAACGGCATGGTTATGGTGAGAGATAAGAAGGACTAAACCTAAGAAATGGTAAAGAAACTAGAAAGAAAAGAGATGAAATAATAGCAAAAAACACCGTATGAGTAGGAATTTAAGAAACAAGGCAGAGGATCACAGGGGAAGAGAGGAAAAAATGAAACAAGTAGAAACCAGAGAGGGAGACAAACCGTAAGAGACTCTTAATCATAGGAAACAAACTGAGGATTGCTGGACAGAAGGGGCGTTGGAGGGATGGGGTGACTGGGTAATGGACACTGGGGAAGGTATATGTTGTAATGAGCACTGGGTATTATGTAAGACTGTGATGAATCACAGACCTGTACCCCTGAAACAAATAATATATGTTAATTAATTGAATTTAAATTAAAAAAAAAAGACACCATATGAGTACTCTAAGATTTTACATCTCCCAGAATTATTTACTTAATATAAGGTGGAAGTGTCATTTATTAGATGCTCTTCAAAAATACAATCTAAGCTTTTATTAAAGCCCTAGATTTATAATATTAATCAATCATCCTTCACATTATCTCCTACAATAGGTCGAGACTGTTCTATCAACCTGTATGCATTAATTAAATCAGGGAAATAGCTATCAGATGTCTGAAATGTAAAAAAAATTTATGAATATTTCTGTAGGTTGTAATTATTGCTGCTAGAGATTTTTTTTCCCAGAGTATACTGCAACACATAATGGCCTTTTGGTATTCAAAATCCGGTGTCATTAATTGTATTTGAAAGATTAACTCTCCCTTTCTTGGTTTTGCTTTCTTGTGTTTACTATGAAACCAGCACCACAAAAGTGAAATAAACAGATTTTCCACTTAACACTGTACAGTCTTGACTGTAACTTTGCTTACTCCAACGTGAGTCAGATGACAGCACTAATAAGAATCTTAAAAGACTGCACTGTACAAATTTTCTTCTCTCCCCAACAGTAAGTCTTTAAATTAATAAAAGTAAAAATTTACTCATATTTTAAGAATGGAAAAGGTATGTATCCATACTCGGTCACCACACTAAATATTATTACATAAAAGAAACTCATAGAGTAGTAGTGGCAGTAATAATAATAATACCAGAATAATACAAATAACAATGGTATTGCCTATTATTTATTGAACACCAGCAATGTTCCAGACACTTAAGCCAGCGGTTCTTCTTACATAATTGTTAATCCTTATGATAATCCTTGTCATTAAAGGTACTTTGTCAGGAAAGCCAGGGAACTGATATGGTACAAAGCAACAAATTTTAATACTGGTCTGAGTAGAAGCAGATCTTAGCCAGGGATACACTGTTAGCTGGAAATGTATTCTAAACTCTATATTACGCTTTTTTTCGAGGCAGAGAGTCTATTTCTCTATTAGACTTTTTAAAGACTTCACAACCAGAAAATGATTAAGAACCAGTGCTCTAAAGGATGTATATTTAAGTATTCATATTTTCAAAGTCAAAGGAACAAAATACGCTCCATGCAGAGCTACAGACGGAAGGAGTAACTACTACTGTATCACTTGGAGCAAAACAAATTTCTAATAAACGGTGTAAATAGTCTGCATTTCTTAATTTACAAATGAAATTGGCCAAAAAGGATGGGGACACAGAGACATAGGAGAGACAGCAATTTAGGTAACAGAAGGTCTCTATAATTCCTCCCAGTTTCTGAAACACTTTGCTACTTCTTTACTTCACCGTGGCTAGCCACAGGATCGAAGCATCTTATACATTTAACATTAGAGAAGAATTGAAGGATTTCTATTCCAACCTCATTTTTCAAACGAAGAAGTGAAGACCTAGAGTGGTCAAGTATCACACACAAGGCCACACAAGTGGCAGCACCAGTTTCATAATCCTGACCTCCTGGCTGCTACCACACATGCTCATCACACTCCAGCGGTCTGAAATAAACTGGAAAAATAACCCATTAATTTGAATTACTTAAGATGTCCATTGTCGTGCAACAATAACAAGTGGTATTTGACTTCTATTAACTCTAGATCTGTAAAGAAACAGACACTCATTAGTCAGAACAAGCCTGAAAGATTATACCCATGACAAATGTTTTTGAACTAACTCACCTTAAAAAGAATAGGCTTCTATCTTAGTAGAGTCATTTATTCTCATCATACCCAGAAGGAATAAGTGTTCAAGGTTGTTTTCCAACCTTGGTGCATATGCACCAATAACGTTTATCTAGCTAGAAAAACAAGCTAACTTTCTCCCTAAACACAATCCTTTCTTGAAAGGTAGTTAAAGGTGTTAAAATTTTGCAGAGCAGCTGAAAATTCACAAGTACTGAGAAAAGTTTGGAGCAGAGTAGATCCAAACAAGTTCATCTGAAGGCAGGGAACTATGGAAACCAATAAATCCACTTAACTGATTTTACACTAGAGGAAGAACCCCAATTACGTAAACACTCTAGTTAGCTTTCCAGAAAATTTTAACACAGTTTAACTGGTCATCCATCCAATACACTTAGGAAATATCGCCAACCAAACCTGTATTGGACTGAACCACATGAAATGACATTCAACCATTCAAGACTTCAAAATTAGCAGGGGGAATGAAACATGAGAGACTATGGACTATGAGAAACAAACTGAGGGCCTGGGGCGGGGGGGGGGGGAATTGGATAGACCGGTGATGGGTAGTAAGGAGGGCACGTATTGCATGGTGCACTGGGTGTTATACGCAACTAATGAAATCATCGAGCTTTACATCGGAAACCGGGGATGTACTGTATGGTGACTAACATAATATAATAAAAAATCATTAATTAAAAAAAAAAAGACTTCAAAATTAGCAATCTCATACACCTTAACCTAAATGAGGGTCACATCTCAAGAAAAAAAGATCACAAGGCTATAGAAGTCCTATTAAGACAATGTTCAATATATTAACTTTTTAACCCTCAAATATAATAGTGATCATGAAAATTACTTTATTCAGTCCTTTTTTTTTTTTTTAAGATTTTATTTATTTCCTTGAGAGAGAGAGTGTGAGAAAGAAAACAAGCACGAGCCAGGAGCGGAGCCGAGAAGCCGACTCCCGGCTGAGCAGGGAGCCCACCGCAGGGCTCTGGGATCATGGAACGCCAGGATCATGGACTGAGCAGAAGGCAGACGCTTAACCCACTGAGCCACCCATGTGCCCTATTCAGTCCTTTAAATAATGCATACATACAGACACGTACACACTCCCCATACTATTTTGCTAGCCCACAGCGTTTCATTAATTTATTCCTTGTTATTACAAATCCCTCATTTCAATATACACTGAGTACATTAAATGAGAAAAATTAGAAAATACATTGTCATACTCCAAAAATACATAAAATTGTAGAACGTATTAACAGAATAAAATTTCAAATCCTTAAGCATCTAAAAAAGTACAAGCTGATGAAGTGATCTGAAAGATAAGTTTATCAGCAGGTATAGCTAAAATATGAAATTACTTACAGCTCCTGGAATTGGAATATTGTTTAAAAATCAAGACAGCCTAGAATACAACCTAGTGATAATAACAATAACAATAATCAGATGGCAAGGATAACTCTACCTGGAGAACTTTGTTCTAAGGCTTGGATGAAATCACAACCCGCTTGCGACACCCACTGAGCGTCACTGTTCTTACCTGATACTCACCTCGAACTACTGTCAATTATAATTTTCCCTCAAGAAAAAGTCAAGAAAGAAAACACAAAATACTAAGTTGTTCTTTCCCCTCTATATAATGTGGCAGAATGCGAAGGAACAATTACACTTCATTCTCAAAGGGGGTCCACAGTTTAAACTCCAGCATCTTAGACTAAAGTGAATTACTCAAGCGGTCAGAAGACCAAAGAGTTCTTTCACAGCTGACTCAGAAGAAAACAGAGAAGCGGCAACGGGGTGCACCAAACTAGGCCAGGAATGTGACCCAGGGCGTCACGAAACTTCCTGCGTGGAACACTACGTATTCAGAGAAAGCCTGACAGAAAAACCAAAGTGCTAAAGTTACAACTCAACTCGCGGGGTGACCGTGAGCCTGAACCCCAGTCGGGCTGCGCTCTCGGCCAGACTCGGGCCCAAACCCGCCCGCCACGCCCTTAAGCAACTCGGCAGCAAACCCGCCGGCCGAGCGGCGGCCCTCGGAATTGTCTTCTTATTTGGTACGACAGGAGGGGAAACGTATCCAGACAAGTCGGGCCTGCCAGGGGCCGACTAGCAGGCGGGCGCGGGGTGGGGCTGGGGCTGCAAGACCGCGCGGCCGAGAGACCGGGGAGAACGAGCGGGGCCCGCCCCCCGAGCGGCCCGCACCGGCCGCCGCCTTTACCGTTCCCGACGTGGCCCAGCAGACAGCGGCCACGGAGGCAGAAAGAGCCCCGCCGCCCTCGTCACCGCCCGCAGACCCGCCTCACCTGGACTTGCCCACGCCGCTCTCGCCGATGATAAGGATCTTCAGGGTGGTCAGCACGTCCTCGTCCATCCTGACCCTGCTCCGCTGTGAGCCCAGCTGGCCACCGCGGTCCGGTTCTCAACCCTTCACCGGAGAGATAGCCCGCGCATGCGCACCGCTGTGCGTCTGCCACCTTCCTTTCTCCCCGGGTGTTTGGGTTGCAGAAGCCCCGGTCGCCCTAGTTCCGCCTTGAGGAAGCTCTGCGTCTGCGCAAACTCAGAGTCCCAGGCGTCTTTCCGGAGCGCTTATTCATCCTCTGCGCAAGCGCAGATGGGAAGACCCGCATGTGATTTCACCCTCTTTTGTAGGCTGTTACTCCTCCCCTGACCTAATCTACCCCTCCTTCAGTGATATACTTGGGAAGGGACTGAGTTGGCAGAGCATAACGCTCTTCGATTTCAGCAGCTGCTCGTAACAGCTGCATTGCAATAGGAAAGGCTTGTGCTTGAAGGCAGGTATCTTAAATTTAGGTCCCAACGCTACATGATGAGGGATAGAAGCAGGAAAATGTTCACCTTTAGCCCAAAAGGCTGACCTGCAGCCTACATAGTTTGGATAAGGTTCAAATATGTGCTGCTTGCTATAGTCTCAGGACTGCCTGTATATCTCACTGGTTAATATTGAACCGAATGATAAGCACCAGAGAAATCTTGTGAAAGTAGTTTTAGGAGTAGAAATAGGAAGAGGGGCGCCTGGGTGGCACAGCGGTTAAGCGTCTGCCTTCAGCTCAGGGCATGATGCCGGCGTTCTGGGATCGAGTCCCACATCAGGCTCCTCTGTTATGAGCCTGCTTCTTCCTCTCCCACTCCCCGTGCTTGTGTTCCCTCTCTCGCTGGCTGTCTCTATCTCTGTCAAATAAATAAATAAAGCCTTTAAAAAAAAAAAAGAAATAGGAAGAAAACATTTATGATCTAATACTCCCTACACATCTCTCCTCCCTCCAATACTCCCTAAGTGAGTATTAAGCATATAACCACCAGCTTCATACAGCAAAAAGTACAGCCCTTTCTGCTCACGGGTCCTGTCCCCGTGCTACTTAAATAAACTTATTAAGTTGTACCATACAACTTGTCAAGAACTCTCTCGTGACTGTTGTGCTCAGAGACCTCACACCAATACCGTATAACGGCTTTACATTACCTAGCCTTCTGAGCCTGTTTCCTGTCTCACAGACAAAGGCAATAATACTTCTTAGAATAATACCGACTTCTTAAAATTGTTATGAAGATTAAATGAGGTAATTAATGAACACACTTTGTAAACTCAAGTGCTCTATAAAAGGTGTACGATTGGGTATTATTAACTTTCTGGCTTACCTTCTGTTAGGTTAAAGAGTAGTACCCTTCACCCAGTCAGTTCACTGTGAAAGCGAGATGGAAATGTCAGGTAGACCAGGTGCATACAGACCCCTGCAGGTGCAACTTCAAACCGACTACTGCTCCTCATAAGAACTGCTACAGCACATCTGCAGGAATTGTATGGACATGCTTGTCTTCTTCACTAAACTGTGAATCTTAATGAAGGTACCAAACCTCCTATTTAATGTTTAGCGAAGTGCCTGGTACATGGCAGACACTAAATGAACCTTAGCTCTCAGACCTTATTTTCTTATACTTGCAGCTAATGCCAGATACAACAGGTATCTGGGTGAAGAATATATTAATAAAATTTAGGATAAATTTTAAAAACTAATTTTTTCAAATATCTAGAAAAGCTTTTTCTGCCAGACAACCAAATGGCTCCCTCACCTCCTTCAGGTCTTTGCTTGAATGTTGCCTATGCTCAAAAGAGTCCTTCTCTGTTCCTACTACTGAGATTTGCAAATCCTTCCAACAATCCTTATACCTCTTTGCATTATTCTTCTGCATAGTACTTACCATGCTCCTGTATACCATATATTTTACTATTTTGTCGACTGTGTAATCTTCCCCAATGGAAGGGACCTTCATGAAGGTGATTTTTGTCTGTTTTGATCAGTGTTATATCCTCTGCATCTAAAACAGTTACTGGCATAGACTATGTGCTAAATAAATATTTGTGTTTTTTTTTAAAGATTTATTTATTTATTTGAGAGAGAGAGAGCATGTGCATGGGCAGGGGGGAGAGGGTGCAGAGAGAATCTCAAGCAGACTCTGTGCTGAGCGCAGAGGCTGACACAGGGCCCAATCTTACGACCCTGAGATCATGACCTGAGCCAAAACCAAGAGTCCCAGCTCAACCAACTGAGCCACCCAGGCGCCCCTAAATAAATATTTGTTGAAGGAATTAATTGAATGAACATTCTAGAGTCCATTCCTAACTTTGCAAGGTAGCATCAACCAGGCAACCGCAACCTCTCATAAAATAGCCCTTGAAACCTCAGTTGACTCTATCCAGCCTACTTTTGACTATGGTATCAAGAGTGTGTGAGGCTCACAGTATTGTCAAGCTCTCCCGCTCTGGGGCAGTGGTGATTCTACAAGTATGGTCTCCAGATTCCTAGAGACTCTCAGGGAGTCTGCAAAATAGTCAAACTATTTTCATAATTAATTAAGATGTTATTTACTTTTTTCACTCTTGTTCTCTCGTGATAATACAGTGGAATTTTCCAGAGGCCACACATAATGTGTGACAGCAAAACAGACTGAAAGCAGAACCAGATATGAGAATCCAGCTGTTTTCTATTAAGCCAGATATTAAAGAGTTTTGCCAAAATGTAAAATAATGCCAGCCTTCCAAGTTTTTTGTTTTAAAATAGTTATATTTATAGGGGCGCCTGGGTGGCACAGCGGTTGAGCATCTGCCTTCGGCTCAGGGCGTGATCCCGGCGTTGTGGGATCGAGCCCCACATCAGGCTCTTCTGCTATGAGCCTGTTTCTTCCTCTCCCACTCCCCCTGCTTGTGTTCCCTCTCTCGCTGGCTGTCTCTCTGTCAAATAAATAAATAAAATCTTTTAAAAAAAATAGTTACATTTATAAACATATTAACTAAATCGGTTTATCAATTGTTGATTAATTAATACACTTAAAGTTTTCTGTTTTAATTTCTAGTGGAGTAAATATTCATAGATGTGGCCACAAAATCAGCTCTTTTGAGTCCTCAGTAATTTGTAAGAGTATACAATCATTTGTACAACCAAAAAGTGTGAGAACTGCTGCACTGTAGTATTCACACCAAGATAAAAACAAAAAACCTTCTCATAAATAACAGGCCTGGACTTACAGAAAGTGTATGCAACATTGTCGACCGACTTAGGCAACACCATGTTTTCTTAGATATCCTCCTACCTCTGGGCCACTTTTCAGGGTTGTTTTGTGAGATGCTTCCTCTTGCTCGTCTTTTAAACATTTTTGTTCTTTAGGTTTTAGGGTTTTAGTCTGGTTTTTATCTACTTACTTTACACACACTTCTTACTGTACACTACTCAACACACACACTGTCTTCTTGGACTTATATGGCTTCCTTATCCCACTTGCTTGGAGTAGTCCCAGAGTTACGTCTCTGGCCAAGATTTCTCTCCTGAGGCTTAAGCCAACGTACACAATGGCCAAGACATCTCCATGTGGTATGCCCAGGCGCAGAATGCCAAGCTAAACATGCCTGACACTGAATGCGTTATCTTCTCCTCCATACTAGCTTTTTCTCCTGATTTATCTTATGGCATGGCATTAGCCTCCATTTAACTCTCTCTCTCTCTCTCTTTCTCTCTCACTCCCCACACCCAAATCCTTAGTCCTTGCAGTTCTACCTTAAGCATCCCTGAAATTTATCCATTTTTTTCATCTCTACCACCACTGCTATGATTACGTCATCATCAACGTTTTGCTGGATTACCTATCATTATCAGCAGCCCAACTGGCCTGCCTGCCTCCACTCTCCTGTCCGCTCAGACCATTCTCTACACTGCAGGCAACGTGGTATTCCCAAAACGCGAGTCTCATGTAGTCATCCGGCCTCCCATCAGCTGCTCACTGCCCTTACAAGTGTTTATTATCTTATCATAAAGCCCTGATTATCCCTCCAACCTCATCTCTTGCTTTCCCATGCCTTGTACTCTGTGTTCCAGCCAAAGTAAACTCCCTTCGTATTTTCAATGAACCAGGTTTTGCTTTGTCTCCAGGACCCTGAACATGTCGTTCCTTCTGCGTGGAGTTATCATCTGTCCCCCACTTCCCACCCCATCCCTGCATATACACTCACACACACTTTTGCTTGGGCAACTTCTACTCATCCCCTGTGTTCCAGTTTTGGGATCCCTTTCTCTGGGACAACTTACATGGCCTCCCAAGCGGGCATTACGTGTTCTTCTTATGTGTTCTGATAGTGCCCGTGCATCTATCGTGATGAGTATTCCACAGTATTATAATTGTGTTGTTGCCCGGTCAGAATGTGTGCTTCTGGAAAGCAGAACTGGCTGCTGTCCTGTTCGTTGCTGTCTCCAACATCTGGTATAATGTCTAGCATAGAGGCATAGAGTAGTTGCTCTAAAAAAATTACCAATATAAAAACCTCAAGTCAGAGGTGCCTGAGTGACTCAGTCAGTTGGGCATCTGCCTTCGGCTCTGGTCATGATCCCACAGTGCCAGAATCAAGCCCCACATTAGGCTCCCTATTCAACAAGGAGTCTGCTTCTCCCTCTGCCCTTCACCCCACTTGTGCTCTTGCTCTCGCTCTCTCTCAAATAATAAATAAAATATTTTTTAAAAAATAAAAAGAAAACAAAAAGAAAAAAGAAAAAAACAAGTCATCCTCAGGAAATTGAACTGATGTAGTCTGCTTTTTTGTTTTTCTATATAAGTTGGGATATCTCTTGAATCTCTATCTTGAATGAGGGGGAAAAGAAAAAAAAAAAAAACCTCAGTACTCTTAATGCACAACCATTACCAGGTACTTCTAGAAAGGAAGCAAGCATTCGTGCACAGATAAGGCAAAGTGCCGTGTGTGTGTGTGTGTGTGTGTGTGTGTGTGTGTGTGTATGTGTGCTAAATGACTGATACAGACAATAAGGCTCCAGAAACTCAGACCAGAGCAATTGAACACTGAAGCTTAGAGCAACCAGAAAAGGCTTCACAAAGAAAGCAGGACTCAACAAAGGGTACAGTTTAGATCAGTACAAGAGAGAGAGCAACACTTCGGGCAGAATGAATTCAGTATAAACAAAGGCATTGGGAGGAGAGGTAAATATAATCTTTTAGATGGATAAATCTGGCTATGTATAGGAAGTATTCAGGAAAGTGCAGGAAAATGGTGGTGGCAGGGGGCTTGGAAATGGAAGGCTGTCTACAAAAGACACAAGGGATAATTGCATGGGGCAATTAGTGAAGGGCAAGGAGAAGAAAAGGGAGAGAAAAATATCAAGCACTTCTGTGATATTTTAAGCCTTAGTACCACCGATAAGAAGGAAAATTCCTGACAGAAAGAAGGAGGAAAATGAGTTAGGTTTCAACCATATTGAATTTTATATGGAGGTGAGCCTTGGACGCAAAATTTTTCTGAACTCCTTTTGGAGCCGTGGTTCTGATATTCAGGGCAGATACCGAGACACCAAGAACAATCAGGTCAATGACGTTCTTAACCAATGATTTGGCCTGGGTGCTCTGTTCCACATATACACTATTATGCTTAAATCCCTGGAAAAAAGAATCATTCTTGCTTAGGCTTCAGACATACCTTATTGTGGTTCCATAGACTAGTATTAAATCTTTCTGCCATGTTCAAAAAATATGATGAGCTCAATTGGAGGCAAGATGCTTAAGACCTGAAGCTTGAGATGACCTATGAGCAAGCCCAGTATGGAGGAAGGGATTGTAAGTAAGAAACCACTTGGAAATGTGATGGGGAAGGCCTCCCGAGTCTGTGCTAACCACAGCGTGCCCCCTGCAGTGGCCCCAGGAAGGGACAACAAGGGAGGAAAAAGTTCACCTTCAGGCCATTGACTTTTCTGCATATTTTTGCTATGCTTCTCAGCATCAGGGTGAAGAGACTAGAAATGCCGCCTGCAGAACTCGCACCCTCTAACAGGCACCGACACGAGCGTTGTGACTCATGGCTTGTACAGGGCTGCTAGGGCCAAGTACAACAGGCCTTTGTGGCTGGAGTTTAGGTGCCCCTGGTGCTGAGCCACAGATCATTCCTGCCCACTCTGGCCCCTCCCCCAAGCTCCATTTGCCCCTGGCTGAGCAGAGTTTCCGGAAATCAACTGCACCTTCTGGGTTATCTCCTAGTCTCCATTGATACGTACAGGAGCTTTGGTCTGCAGTTGTTTTGATAAAGCCCTGGGGACTTGGGAGAGGTCGATGAGAGGTAAAGTCCTGGGCTGCCCTTTTGAACTCTTGGGTGGGATTTCAGCCCTAGAATGAGAGGGGTCAGGGTCAAGAGCTGGAGTAGCCATATTAGGTTTTGGAGCTAGACACAAGCAGCGCTGTCTCAGGACCCAGGGGACAGGGTAGCTGAGACTGAGAAGAGGACCGTGGTGCAATTATTCTCCATTTGACCCCAGACCCATTATAACCCACGTAATACCACTTAAAACCAAGGAATTCATTTTGCAGCAAAAGAAATGTGGCAATGGACTCATGCAGGCCCTTGGACTTTACTGGCGCTATCATCATACCCATCACCCAGAAGCAGCTGGTCCGACAGAGCTGAAGACAGGCTCAGTTACGATGCCAGCGTGAGGACAACATCCTGTGAGGCTGGAGTGCTATACTTTAGGATGCAGTAAAAACTTGAAACTTACAACCTATAAATGATGCTGCTTTTCTCATAGAACTCACAGTCCACAGAGAGCATCTGACTTCCCCAGTCTAAATTACGTGCTATTGTCCCAGCTCTCATGGGCTCTAGTACCATCACTGCTTGCCTCTTCCCCTTCAGGTCTAGAGTGGAAAAGGCTTCCCACTACATTAATCTCTGAGTTCCTCCCTTGTTCGTTGTCCTAATGTGACTGTGCTACTACTGTAAACAGTCCCTTGAGGATAGTTTCTTGAGGCACCTGTGTTAGATTCTGTTCCTTGCTGGGAGCTTGACCGATGCAGCCGTTCTCTTCACCAATTCACTGGATTGAGCGCTTGATGTTATGCTAATTTTATAGTTAAAGAAACTGAGTCAGGGGCACCTGGGTGGCTCAGTCAGTTAAGCAGCTGCCTTTGGCTCGGGTCATGATCTCAGGGCTCTGGGATCAAGCCCTCCTTGGGCTCCCTGCTCAGCGGGGAGTCTGCTGCTCTCTCCCTTTCTCTCTCTGCCCCTCCCCCCGCTCATGCTCTCCCATCTCTTGCTCTGTCCCACACCTCTCAAATAAATAACTAAAATCTTTAAGAAAAGAAAGAAGGAGAAGAAAGAAAGAAAGAAAGAAAGAAAGAAAGAAAGAAAGAAAGAAAAAGAAATTGAGTCACAGAGTCGAAGTGATTTGCCCTAGGTCACACGCCAGGGGATAAAAACTGAATCAGGATTTTATCTCCTGATTAACTTCCATTACTCCGTATCATAGCATCACCATAAACATGCACACTTTAGCTAAACCTAGAAAGGCTTATTTCCTCCACCACCAGTACCCAGCGGTATAGGAAAAGAAGCCCTAACTCTTCTGGTTATTTACAGTTTTGTCTCTTAGCCACAAAGGAAGAGAAATTTACTTTTGGGAACACTGATTACATGGATAGGAGTTCTATGCTATTCAGGTATTTGCATGAAGCTCATTTTCACTATTGACTAGAATGTTTTAGATATTTCATGTTGATAATGACACTTTCAGTTCAAAGCTACAAGTGAGCATTCTGATATTTGAACATGGGGTGGAGTGGATGGGCAACAATTCAAGGTAGGCTGTAGATTTTCATGAAGACATATTAAGTGAATAGCTAATATTTAGAGTGAATGATAAGAAGACCATGATGTCAATAGCCAACAACTTAAATTACCAAAAACCAGGAAGAGATAAGCTAACAAAGGACCTCAAAAGAAAATACAGTGTTAGAAGTATGGTTTTTTTTATTATAAATAATGTTAGTTGTGAGTTACTAATCAATGTAGTCTGAGAATCTAAAACCTAGATAAACCTGCTATGGATATTCGTGAAAGTCAATAGTTTTGTCTTTATCAGCTTTGTCAAGTTCGGGTTTGTGGCTTCATGAAATGAGTTAGAGAATGGTCTATAGTCTATTATCTAAGAGAGTATGGAGAATTGACCTAAATTCAATTTTTTTAAGATTTTATTTATTTATTTGACAGAGAGAGCACAAGTGGGAGGGGCAGAGGGAGAAGCAGACTCCCCACTGAGCAAGGAGCCCCATATAGGACTCAATCCCAGGACCCCGACATCATGACCTGAGCCGAAGGCAGACGCTTAACTGACTGAGCCACCCAAGCGCCCCAACCTAAATTCAGTTTAAACTTAAGTCTTCCTTAAATATTTGGTAGAATTCACCAGTGAAACCATCTAGGACTGGTGGCTTATTTTTGAGAAGATTATTTATTGTTAACTTAATTTATTTAGATATTGGGTAGAATTAGTGTTACTTCTTCTTTACTTGCTTGGTAGAATTTACAAGTAAAACTATTTGAGGTTGGAGATTTTCAAAAGAATTTTAACTGAGAATTAATTATTTTAAATAATTGTGTGTGTGTGTGTATATATATAGTTAAAGAAATTGCATTAAGGGAGAAATATATATATGTGTATATATATATATATGCTACATACTCATCTTCAGTCAGTTTAGAGAGTTTGTGTTTTTTGAAGAATTAAATGAGTCTTTTTCACCTTAGCTGTTGAATTTATGTGAGTAGAGTTATTATCCTTTTAATGTATTCAGTATATTTTAATGTATTCCTTTTAATGTAGTTAATGTATTCAGTATAATGTTTCCCCCTCTTTTTTTCCCCTGAAAAGAGGACAAGGGGGCCAAGTTCCATGCTCTCTCTGAGCTTAGAAGTTATGTTTTCCACTCAAGTCACCACCAGAGGCCTTTCCTAGAACTCTCTTTCTGTGCCCCATTGCCCACTTCCAGTACGTCGAGCTGAGGCCAGGAAATTTCGAAAAGAAAAAGAATGATAAACACTGCTGGTTTCGTGGTATTTCAAATTCTCGTCTTCTTTCCCAAGCCATATGCTATTTATTTTTCAAAGTCCTTAAGTAGTTGCTCCACACTTTTCCAGGTTGCACAGCTTCACTCAGTGGGAGAGAAGAAGTGGAGTATACTCATTACCTCTTACCTGAAAGCGGACACTTTGACCAGAGCCTTTTGAGTTTGTAATTTCTGGCCCTCTAGTCTACTCAGAGGGCTAGATCTATTGAGTAACAAAGGATAATCTACCATGTTAAGAGCTCAAACTTCAACAGGTATCTTTCATTAGTGTATTTAAAACATAATGATTTATTTTATGATATGCCATTCACAATCCTTGATACACACAGAAAGCATAGTCAGGGCTTGTCCCATACTATTCTCAGCCAAGTTACATGGTCTGTTACAGGAGTATTCATTTAGGAATAGGCTGCCTGCCCTCACCCACCAATGATGAGCCAGCCGAGCACCACGTCTGCTCTCACTTAAGTATGCTTACGTTAAGTATGTCTATCGTTCCAGAATACCAAGAGGTGTTGACAGATATACAACATGGCAAGTCTGGGCCCCTACCCGACTCTCTTCTCCTGGAGGACTCGGGGCTTCCATATTCTTGGTGCTATGGTGTCAGTGCCCTATGGGCACCAAGCCAGCTGGCTGGAACCTGCTTCCAGCTTCATTACTGCCAGCCTTATCTCCTGGGGGCTGGATCTTGCTCTTTTTCTCTAGTTCTCAGATAATTCTTAGAACAACCTGGCTCTGTATCTACTACTCCCACTGTCCCCATTCCAAAGCAAGCTTGTGCCCTCGTCCCTTAGATCAGGTTCTCTTTGTTCATAAACTGGACTGAATCTGTCCACTTTTGTTAGTTTTGGTCTTCCATGGGTAGAATATTTTCCCCACCTTCTATCTATGATACTTTTTATATCTACCTTCTCCCTTAATGCATTGACTAGCATTTCATTAAAAAAAATTAATAGTGATAATAAGCACCATTTTTTCTTGTTCCTAATTTTAATGGGAATACGTATAGAGTTCCACCTATCGTTATTTCTCATAACTTATCAATGCATGTATTATAGTAATGAATTTTGTTATATTATTCTATGCTAAGATAAATCTTGATTGATTTTGGCAAATTATTCCTTTATATACTATTCAGTTATATTTTCTGGCATATTATTTATAAGTTTGCATATATACATATATTCCACAGTGAGACTGAGATATATTTTCCTATAAATCACTTTCACTTAGAGATGGGCAAACACAACAGGCATCGTTCTAAGACAATCATAGATACAACATTCTGCGTGGAAGGGTTTATTCTTTTTACCCTAAATCTATCTCCCCTTCTTCTTGTTAGACACTGTCCTAATTTCCTTGGGAAACTTCTCCTTTAATGTCATTTGAGAGAAGTTAATCTCTTGTCTCATCAGTCTTAGGGGTGGCACACAACTGAGGCCTAGTTCCCCAGCTCACTCCCCTAGTCAAAATGATTTAATCATGGATGGGCACATGATTCAATGGGATGAAATTCTAGGGCTCTTATTAAAACTGTTAGGAGAAAGAAGTCCATTCTACAAGAGACACTGAAAGGTTAGGACATGGGCCTGAAGCCACTGGGAGCCCTCTAACTATCATGAATAAGAACTTGAACAGAGCCCAGAGGGAAGAAGGTAGAGCCACGATATAGGGACGGAGAGATCCTATTGAGCCAGACTCACAGCCAGAAGATGCTCACAGATCTTTCTCTTGTATGAGCCAGTAGATTCCCTTTTTAAAGAAAATTATGAATTATTTTATTTTATTTTTATTAATTTTTTTTGAGAGAGAGAGCGAGTGGGGGGGGAGGGGCAGAGGGAAAGAGAGAATCTCAAGCAAGTTCCACACCCAGCACAGAGCCCAACCTGCGGGGTTGATCTCATGACCCTGAGATCATGACCTGAGCTGAAATCAAGAGTCAGATGCTTGGGGCGCCTGGGTGGCTCAGTCGTAAAGTCTCTGCCTTCGGCTCGGGGCGTGATCCTGGAGTTCTGGGATCGAGCCCCACGTCGGGCTCTTCCGCTGGGAGCCTGCTTCTTTCTCTCCCACTCCCCCTGCTTGTGTTCCCTCTCTCATTGGCTATCTCTCTCTCTCTGTCAAATGAATAAATAAAATCTTAAAAAAAAAAAAAAAGAGTCAGATGCTAACTGACTGAGCCACCCAGTCACCCCAATTACGAATTATTTTATACACACAGATGAGAGTAGAGAATAATATAATGAACATCTAGTTTTATCAAATCTGTTAAGCATCATAATTTAGGTGTTTTCCATGTAAAGCATTAAACATTGCAGATTTGAGACAACCTACACCCTCCCGCCAGGTCCCAACTCTAACCCAGAGTTATTTAGTCATAAATTTAGTGTTTATCGTGCCCAACCTGACATTATATTTTTACTACCTAGTTATGTATCCTTAAACCTGTGTTACAGATTTTTTTAACTTTATAATTTTATCAAATTTCACAGGTACTCAATGCAACTTGACATTTCTATTCAGTGCGTTTTAGAGATTTACCTACGTTGCGAGACGCAGCTATAGTTCATTTGAAGTGCTGTATTCCAAATTCCATAAAACTATGTATTCACCATTCGCTCTTTGATGTTTCCAATATTTGGCTAGTATATCTTCTTTCCCCTGAAGTTAGCCTGCGTTTGCATTTCCCTTACTTGCCAACCAAAGGGTCCTCACTGACCCATTCAAGAAACCTCTAAAAGTACCCCAAATATATCTCTCTCTTCAAGGTGCCTAAAATACCAACTATCAGCATCAATCGTGAATGAGGCATTGCTTTTGGAAAGCTCTCATAAACTTCAGGTATTTTCCAAGAAGAACCAAAGATGAATTCATGACATTTTGCATAGAACATGGAACTGTTCGTACTTTGGAAGCTATCTCTTAAAAAAAAAAAAAGAAAAAAGAAAAAAGCCTTAAGTGGAGAACAGGACATAGCTATCTCCATGTGGGACTATGAAGGAGGAGAGCAGCCCTGAACTGGGTCGTAATTGGGGGAAATTCTGAATTCAGATCTGGCATAAGAGCACCAGGCACCTGAGAAAGTTTAGCAGCTTTGCCTTACAGGGAGAAACGCAGAAGATCAATGTTGTCTATGAAAGGCCACAGGGTCTAATCAGACAGACCTGATTTCAAAGCTTCATTCAGTCACTTACTATCTGTGTGACGGAAGAGCCAAGCCAATCAAGTTTTTAAGCCCTGATTTCATTTGTAAGATGACAGGAGTTATACCTACCTTTAAGGGTTAATCATATAATGTGATGAATATACAGTGACTGGTGAACAGCAGAGCCTCAATAATGATGGCCATTATCATTATTATTATTAATCCAGCCAGTCCCATCAGTCAGGACTGCCATCAGAGTTGGTGACTCCCCAGGGGTTTTACTATGGAAGGATGAGTTGAGGACTATTTGCCTGGGGCCCAGTTTCAAAGCTGGGGCTTCAAGTGTATCAAGGGGTACACTTTGTTTTCCAGCAAAGACATCTCTTTGAAGTCTGGAGCCAACTATCCAGTATCACATCCACTCTCCTACCCTTCAACTATTAGATGAGAAGGAACAAGAAGAGGCAGCGCTTTCTGCCCACAGGGCCTGTCCCCTTTAATTAAATCAACTTTTTGCATAAAAATTTTAAAAAAAGAAAAGGAAAAATAATGAAACAATGAAAAACAACTGAAAAGGAGTAAATTAAAAAAAATTTTTTTTTAAGTCAGTATGAAGAGAAGGGGGCAGAAAGAAAAGGTGGAATTTCTAATTACTCGAAACTCATGGAAAAGGGTGTAATAGGAGTCAGAGATGTTTGGGGCTAATTTCATATCTGCGTGTGACACCCCCCCCCCCCCCCCCCAGGCTCTGGGATGTTTCCTCCTTTAGTTATTGCGTCGTTCAGGTGGTGGAAGCCACACGCAGTTCCAACGAAGATCTTCTGGGCACAGTACTTCCTCGGGGGAGAGAAAGAGCCAGAAAAAGCAGGCACATGATGACGTGAAAGAGAATTCTCTTTCTGTAAGAGAAATCCTCCTCGGCGGGGCCAACACCTTCCACCCTCTCCCTAGGCCTTTCCTGAGCTGAATTGCTGGAATATGCCCCTTCCCCCGCCGATCCGAACGTCTGCTCCACTCACCGGCCCCCTCACATCACCAGTGCGACTCACAAGCCATCAGAAGGTAGCTGGTGAGGGACTGGTGACTGTTGACAGTAAAACTGCCTTGGAGACACTGGAGCCACTTTCCACGTGGCTCTGTGAAGGGAGACGTCGTGTCCCGAACTGAAATCGCTCCGGTGCTGGAGTAGATCGCGCTTCCCCGGGCAGGGGCTTCTAGCGGTCAGATCTTCATCACAGGGATCCCAACCACTCTGGTCAATGGAAGGAAACTGGGAGACAATGGAGGCATTTTGCCAGTTTCCAGTAACTTAAGGATAGTCCCTTGGTTGGGGGGAAAAAAAAAGGAAAAGAAAAGAAAAGAAGAGAGAAAAAAGAAAAGAGAAAAGAAAGAAAAGAAAAGAAAAAAAAGGCCCTACCCTACATTTGAAAGGTGGTTAGGCAATCAAGTCTGGGGTAAATCTTCAATCACCTTGAGAATGTAATTAGAGTTGCTGATATGCCTACAATTGAAAGGGAGGGGTGCTGCAAGGAGAGGTTGAGAAGTTCAACCCTTCAGAAACATCTGGAACTGGAAAAGTATCAGTGCTGGACCCTACCCCTCAAGAGATTCTGATCTGATTGTGGGGGGATGAGGTTGTGGTTTTGGTTGGTTTTGGGTTTGTTTTTGGGTTTTTTTTAAAATTCTTCAATACTAACGTGCTGTCAAGGATGAGATCCACTGGGGGTCGAGAATTCTATGACTTCAGGGTCCCCTATGTGCTGACACATTACAGTAGGAAGTGGCAGTGTTGGTGATTCTAGGAGCAGTATTTTCACCTGCAGTAGTGTGAACTCCGCTGGGAGAGCTGTAGTCACTTATGAGAATAGGTAATACTTGTAGAACCTAAACAAGAGTGGGGCTTCTTGGGTGACTAGGAGGGAACCCCATCTAGGAAAGACCCACGGGCTCTGAGAAATCCCAGGAACAGGATGTGCGAGGTTTCTGCCCCTTCTTGAGTCCCTAAACCGCGGTATT
This sequence comes from Ursus arctos, assembly GCF_023065955.2. Classification (NCBI taxonomy): domain Eukaryota; kingdom Metazoa; phylum Chordata; class Mammalia; order Carnivora; family Ursidae; genus Ursus; species Ursus arctos. The sequence goes on from NW_026622986.1 coordinate 10,793,088, forward strand.
AACACAATCGCTACATACTCAACGACTTGTGTACAAATAATACAAGCAGTCGTGCCTCATGTGGTGAACTTCTGATTGTATGCCAACACAGTAATAAAACTAAGTTACTCACTGCAATGCTCTTGGTTAGAGACCATCCGCCCTCAGGCACAGACTCCTTGTTATTAGAAAATCCTACACTGGTTGGTAGAGGGAACAAAGAGGCTTCTGGAATGCTTGTAATGTTCTGCGTCTTGTTCTGGACGCTGGTTATACGGGTGTGTTCAGTTTATAAAATTAATAGAGATGTACACTTAGGGATTGTGTACTTTTCAGTATGTATTTGATACTTCAATACAAAGCATTTTAAAACATACGAAACTGAATACTGCTTCCTTCCAAGATGTGTCCGGGGGTGGCCAGACAATTCTTATCAATGGGAAAATAAATGTTATATTGACCTCTTGCACTTACAGAGCTTGGGAGGAGGAGAATGGGGGTGGGGGGTGGGGACTAAGGAAAGGCAGAAATTGCAAAGCCTGCCAGTTCTTCAGTGCTGCACAAGGGTGAGCGTTTGAGGAGATGGCCTTTTGTTTAGCAGAGTCATAAATGCATCTCCGAATAGGTGGGGGTGGACCCCAACCTGAGGAGGGGAGAGAGAGCTAATCGCTCTGCCCTATAAATGAAGGGAATCTAATTTAGGGGAAAGCTAAAGATGAAGGTATCTCGAGAGTCCGGGGCTAGGAGGGGATACTTGAGGGAAAAGACTGATGAAGCTGTGTGTGATGGCAGATTGGAGCCAGGAAAGAAGACAGCCGGAAAGAATGGGGTGTACTCCAGAAACGCCATGGAAAAGAAAAGGGTTATCTGGTACTTAATTCCAAAGTGTTTTTCATCTGCAAGGAAATCGCCTTCCTTTGTTCTAAATCCCCAGTAACGTCTCTTACCCTACTTACCCTGCTCCCCACACACCCTGTAATAATCCAAACCAGCCAGATGGAAGGCTAAGGTAACTTACTGACCCAGAGAGAGCGTGAGTGATTTGGTTATTTGAACTGGCCCAATGCAAAACACGAAACTGAATTTTCTTTTAATGGTGACACGTGGTGGATTTGGGGCCCATCAAACTCAAAATAGAAAATTGTAACACTGCTGTAAAAAAAGACTGGGGACCCTAACGAGATAGCTAATTCTGACACACAACCCATAATTGCTATTTTACCTTGGGGTGTAAAAGATCAGTGCGTCCCCGGCAGCTGTGATGTGGGATAAAGAGTAGTAAAACTTGAAGTCAGAAGGTTGACCTCATTTCTTGGGAAAGCCACTTACTATCTCTAAGCTTGTTTGATCATCTATAATACAGAGGAAATGACTCTCATGTAAGAAATACTCCATGATCTAGGGGCGCCTGGGTGGCACAGCGGTTAAGCGTCTGCCTTCAGCTCAGGGCGTGATCCCGGCGTTATGGGATCGAGCCCCACATCAGGCTCTTCCACTATGAGCCTGCTTCTTCCTCTCCCACTCCCCCTGCTTGTGTTCCCTCTCTCGCTGGCTGTCTCTATCTCTGTCGAATAAATAAATAAAATCTTAAAAAAAAAAAAATACTCCATGATCTAAACAGAAGAATGTATTTGAAGTAAGTCCTTCAGTGGATGGCATATGGTAAATAATAAATATCGACTCCTCTCCTTCTTTCAATTCCATAATATTGTATATAAAAATATTTTGTAAATTAGAAAGCCATAAAAATTATTTTTAATTAGTGAGAACTAAAATTTGTGGATTATTTGGAAAGTATGTTCCTTCATAAGAGCAAATTTCCAGAAGCAAAATAATAGTTTTGTGCAATGAATTAAATGAAAGGTTTTAAGTGCAGTGATTTTCAGCCGGAGTGATTTTTGGCCCTCGCGGGTCATTTGGCAATGTCTGGAGAGTGCTATCAACATCTAGTGAGTAGAGGCCAAGGATCCTGCAAAATATCCTTCAATGCACAAGACAGCTTCCTGCAACAACAACAGTTCAGCTCAAAATGTCAATAGCACATTTGTTGAGAAACCCCACTTTGGTGGTAAGGCAAGTTATTCAGGTTAGTCTTGGTTTCAACTTCATTGATGCCTACGCGCGTAGTAACATTCTTTAACCTTTAAAGTATTCCTTCCTTAGCCTGTGAACCCTCATAAAGAATAAGAAAATTCCCCTCTAAAGGGACCCCTGTGATTATATGTTCAGGCATATAACCCATGCACTAGTAATATCAATGCAAAGCTTGTGATCCACCCCAGAAAAGCCTAGAAAACACTGTCACTACACCGTCTTCCCCATACCCCATTAAAACATGTATTACATTCTGTCAAGTGTTACCATTTTGAAACCGGTACGGTCCCGCCTGTCTCAAGCAATTCTTAGTAAACCAAATTCCACCATACTCAACTCATTTCATGATTCCATAACGTGGATGGAGTTCTTTCTGGGGGAGCCGGTGATGGCCCCAGAGTAAGAGACCCTTCTCCATACCAACCCTAAATCAGAATTTCAGGGATCAGAGTGAAAGAACTCAGAGCTAGAAAAAACAATTTTTCAGAAACATTTCTGATTGTGCAACAGTTTCAGAAAGTGTTCTTCGTGGCTAGGACCCTAACAAAGAGTGTAGCTGATAACCTGGAGCAACTGAGCTGTTGGGACTGCTCTGATCAGGTTCCCCCTCTCCCATTGTCTGTGCCTCTACTGCTCCCGTCCTATCACTGGCTCCATGATAGGCTCTGGAGGTCCAACAGCCACGGTCAGGGCCAGGGCAAGGGCAAAGGATGCTGGCACAGGGCAGGGGAACACGCAGCACAGACTTGTTCTAGAGTGCAGTCAAAATGATACTAGATTTCACTTGTATTTTTCAAAACATGTTATTTATTTGATCCTTTTAACAACCCAGTAATGTAGACAAGATAAGGAATTTTATCCCTAGGTCACAGATGAAAAAAACAAAACACCAAAAAAAAAAAAACCCCAAAAACAAACAAACAAACAAACAAACAAACAAACCACCCAGACCAATAAAGTTTGAGCGCCTTGCTCTAAATCATTCAACTATTAAATGTCTGGGATCCAGATCTCCTAGCTCTTAATCCAGAGTTCAGCACCCTGTAAGTACACAAAAATATCAACCCTACCTTAAGGTCCTTTCCTTCCAGTTACCTTGGCTTGTCTCAGTTGCAGGAGCACAAAGGAAAACTGGGGGTACAACCTAGCTGTAGCAGGGCCTGCAGTCAGCAGAAAAGGGGCAGAAATCTTTCCGCAGAACAAGATCTAAACTGGCTGCTATTCTCTGTACCAAAAAGGACCAGCCCTACAAAAATGTTTGGGGAAACCATTTGTTTCCTAAAAAGTCATTTCCATCCCATAATCAATCATCCTGGGAGGATTTTTCAAAATTAGTCTTTAAATAAAATAATAAACAAATTTTCCTTGCCTAATTTTACTCTGGCACTCTAATTTAAACCATATTACTGCGATTTAATGTGCTTTTCTTCAGGATGATTATTTTAAAAACATATGAAAACAGCTTGTTCCAAAGGAGCCAGGTCCTGACCTGAATGCATATACTAATTCCCTGCACTGACTCTCTTAACTATTCATTCTCCCTTGAAAGGATCTTTGAGTTCCCTTAACTTCCTGTTACTTGAATACACATGTAATTGTTTGCACACAGAACATACAGATCTTTTTTTTTTCCTTTCTGTGAACGTGGAGCCCCACTTTTTCCAGTTATAGGAAGTCATTTCGATGAGGGTTTTGTGTGTTTTTGCGTACAGAGGTCATCCTGGTTTCATTTTGTTTTTGTTTTCAGGGAAGCTAGAAGTTTCACAACGATTCATTCACTTCCTCCAAATGAGAGGGGCTGCAGCTGGACAAAACTGTTCTGTTCTGGTATCATTTACTTCTAGGAGAAAACAGGGAGACAGTTATTTTAGGAGTCACTACAAGTGCACAGAACTTCAGCACAGATCAAGAGGGGCAAGAACGTCACTGGATGAAACCAATTTGCTTTTTAGCTCACCAACTCTAACATTTCACTCCTACCTCTGAACTATACAATAATGACTTCTCTTCTTGTAACTAAATGGTTATTTTCTCATCCTCAATCCATTTTTTTAAGATAGCAAAAATTTTATCGTGCTTGGCAAATGCCTGCTTCAGTGAACCATAAGTTTATTGGGACCACATTAAATCAAACCAAGACTCAATCAATCTCTCCCTCCCTCTATCTCCTCTCTCTCTCTCTCCCTCCCTCCCTCCCTATCACACACACACACACACACACACACACACACACACACATTTATTGTGAAATATTACCACATGTAAAAAGTATGTGTGCATAGTTGAACAATAGCTAAAAAAAGTATGCCAGTGCAGCCATTCTGTAGGTCACAAAACAGAAATTTCCTAGCATAGCAGCAACCCACTGAGCAGTCCTTCCTACTCCCAAAACCCGGCTTCCTCTGGGAGAGCAGGGCTTATCCCAACTGTTATGCAATTCACTTCCTACTTGACTTTTATGCTAATCATTTCCTATTCTCCTTTATATATTTACCGTGTATGCCTCTATCCATATATAATGTGTTTAGTGTTGCCTGTTTTTAAATTTCTTCAGGTGGAATGATCTGTCTTGTCTTGCTTATTTTCTTAGTTTGTTTATACGGTATGTAGCTATAACTCCTCCAATTCCGTTGCTATAGAAGATTCTACTTTGTAAAAATACCACAATTTATTTATCCTGTCTGCTGATGATGACTCCTTGGGCTATTTCCAGTTTGGGATAATTTTTTTTTTTTTTTAGATTTTATTTATTTATTTGACAGAGAGAGAGAGCACAACCAGGGGGAGCAGCAGGCAGAAGGAGAAGCAGGCTCCCCGCTGAGCAAAAAGCCGGATGCAGGACTTGATCCCAGGATCCTGGGATCAGGACCTGAGCTGAAGGCAGCCACTCAAATGACTAAGCCACCCAGGCGCCCCTAATTTGGGGTAATTTTATCAACAATACTGCTGTGAACATTCTCGTACATATATCTCGGGTATAACTAGGAGTGGAATCTCTGAGTCACAGAGTAGACATATTGTGAACGTTACCCTGCCGTGTCAAACCATCTGCCCATGTAGTTCTACCAATTTAGACACTCATTTATTCGACATATGAGTTCTCATAGTTCCACATCTTTGCCAACTCTTGGCATATTGTGAGACCATAACATTTTTTTCAATCATACAACAACTTACATGTTGCAACCAAATGGTTCAAGGGAAAAAAGTGTTTTGGGGGGGTACGATTCTTGTGACTTTTCTGTAAACTCAAAATTGTGTATCAAAAAGTCCTCATCCGGGTACCTGGGTGGCTCAGTCGGTTAAGCGTCTGACTCTTGGTTTCAGCTCAGGTCGTGCTCTCAGGGTCGTGGGATTCGAGCCCCGAGTGGGCACTTCGCTCAGCAGGGAGTCTGCTTGAGATTTTCTCTCTCTCTCTCTCTCTCTCTCCTCCTCTGCCCCTCCCCCCCAAAATAAATAAATCTTAAAAAAATAAAAGTCCTCATCACTTAATCCCAGCTAACATTACCAACAAGTGGAGCTCCACATCCTCATCTAGATATTTAAAAGATATGAGTCAAACTAATAAACAATGAAACCAAAAAGCCACCAATTAATTTGATAACAGTGAAGTAGTATTTCATGATTTTAATTTATATTTCCCCGATCACTAATAAAATTGAACACCCATTCATGTCTATGGGCATTTGGATTTCCCCTTGAGTGAAGTGCCTCTTTGGAGTCTTTTGCCTATTTTTAGGGTTCTCTATCTTTTTCACATTGTGAAAGTTCTGGAAATGCTCTGAATACTAGTCCTCTGTCAGTGATATAGTGGAAATATGTCTTCTCCCACCTATGGCTTGTGTTTTCACTTATTTTATGATGTTTTTCAGTAAAATTCTCCATTTCAGTGTAATGCAACTTATGTTTTATGTGTTTTTTTGAGGTCATGTTTAAGAAATTCTTCCCTTTCCTGAAGCAGTGAAGATAGTCTCCTTTATTGTCTTCTAAAACTTTATAGTTCTGCCTTTCCATTTTGGCCTTAACCTGATTGGTTTTGACTTTTGCATCTGATATGAGGTTTGAGGTTCAGTTTCATTTTGTTCCATATGGACATCCCATTACCTGAGCTCTTTTATTTTAAAAACTTTCCTACTAGTTCGTCAAAATAGATCCATTTACTATTTGTCCATTGCATCACTAGTATCAGGCTATCCTTACTACTACGGCTTTAGAAATCATCTTGGTGGCCAGGAGAGGAAATCCTGCCATCTCGTACATCTTCTTCAGGAATACCTGGGCTACTTTTGGCCCTTTAAAATTTCATATGAGGGGCGCCTGGGTGGCTCAGTTGTTAAGCATCTGCCTTCGGCTCAGGGCGTGATCCCGGCGTTATGGGATCGAGCCCCACATCAGGCTCCTCCGCTGGGAGCCTGCTTCTTCCTCTCCCGCTCCCCCTGCCTGTGTTCCCTCTCTCGCTGGCTGTCTCTCTCTCTGTCAAATAAATAAATAAAAATAAAATAAAATTTCATATGAATTTTAAATTCAGGGTTTTTTTCTTTTTTGTATAAATTTTAGAATTCATTTGTCAAGTTTCACAGACACAGACACACAAAGCTGTTGGAACTTTTCTTGAGATTTCACTGGAAAAAAAGTTATTGACTTTTTTTAAATCTGTAAATCAGTTTGTGAAAATTTTAATTTTTGCTTTATTGAGTGTATCTATGAATGCGGTGTTTTTCATATATTTAAATCTGTGAATGTTTCTTAAGTTTGCTATCCTTCTTATAAATATATCCTTTCTATGTCTTTGGTCAGATCTATTCCTAGATAATTGACTTTGTCTGATGCCATTGTAAATGATATGTTTTTAAGAATTTCCTGGTTTACGGAAACACAATTGAAATTTGTGTGCTGATTTTATATAGACCTATCTCATTAAACTTCCTTGTTAACTCTAATATTTTATCTGTATGTTATATTGTTTTACCAAAAACACAACCGCGTCACATGTGAATCATACCGATTTCATTTCTTCCTTTCCAATCATTAAAACTTTTCACTTTATTGCTTTGCCTAGAAGCACTACCAAAATGTTGAATTGAAGATGTGGCATGAACATTCTTGTCTTTTCTTTAACTCCAAGGGAAACTTCAATGACTCACCATTACATATCAAGTTAATGGAAGGACTTCTGATAATCTACAAATAATTTTGCTTTTATTCCATAATAGTTGGAGTTTTCAATCATAAATGATCATGAATTTTATCAAGTACTTTCTCTGAATCTGTTGAGATTATAATAGGACATTTTTCCTTTGTCAATCAATTTTCCCTTTTTTAAAATTGAGATATAAATGACATGTAACATAATGTACAGTTTCAGGTGCACAAAATACTGATTCAATATTTGTATACCACAATAAGTCCAGTTAACATCTGTCACCATATATAGTTACAAAATTATTGGGTTTTTTTTTAAGATATTTATTTATTTATTTACTTGACAGAGAAAGCCAGCGAGAGAGGGAACACAAGCAGGGGGAGTGGGAGAGGAAGAAGCAGTCTCCTTGCGGAGAAGCCTGATGTGGGGCTCAATCCCAGAACGCTGGGATCATGCCCTGAGCCGAAGGCAGACACTTAATGACTGCGCCACCCAGACGCCCCGACAAAATCATTGGCTTTATAATGCTAAATTTACATCTTTCATATAACTACTTGGTAATAACGGTTATCTTTTTTTTTTTTTCATATTACCCAATTGAGTTTGCTTGTCATTGTCCTTTCCTGTTTTATCCTTGTTAGGCTTTAGTATCAGAGTTATGCTAGTCTCACAAAATAAGTCTTCCCCCTTCTTATTCCTATTATCTGAAAGATTTTATGCAAGAGCAGTGTTATTCCTTCCTTTAATGCTTGGTAGACCTTGCCAATGAAGCCATGGGCCTCAAGTTTTCGGTTTTATAGCTATTTGACTACTGACAAAATTTCTTTAATTTTGTTTGTTTATTGTTTATTTATTTAATGAATATTAAAGCTTTCTTTTTCTTTTTTTTTTTTTAGTTCATTTTAAGGTTTTGTTTGTTTTTCTTAAGAATTCGTTCCCTTAAATTTGCCCATTTGTGTGTGTGTGTGTGTGAAGTATTTTGTTTTGTTTTTATTATAAACTACTTTATTTCTGTAACATCTGAGGTATATCTCATTTCCATTCTTGATTATTGAGGTCTTCCTTTTTTTCTTCAGTTGGTGTTCCCAGAAATTTATTAAATTTATAATTCTTTCTAAAGGCTCATTTTGGTCTTTTTCAATCCTCTCTATGATCTGTTGATTATACATCTCATTAATTTTTTTATTTCCTTATTTCTCCTTGTTTGGGTTTATTTTTATGTTCTTTTTTCTATCTTCATCAGATGCAGACTTATTGATTTTTAGCATTTCTTTTTCTCCATTATATTCATTAAGGCTCTGTACTTCCTTGTAAGACAACTTTAGTTGTGTCCCATAATCTTTTTTTTTTAAAGATTTTACTTATTTATTTAAGATAGAGATAAAGTAAGAGAGAGCACAAGCTGGAGGACAGAGGGAGAGGGAGAAGCAGGCTCCCCACTGAGCAGGGAGCCCAAAGTAGGGCTCTATCCCAGGACCCTGGGATCATGACCTGAGCTGAAGGCAGACACTTAACCTACCGAACCACCCAGGCACCCCAGTGTCCCATAATCTTAATGCCCCATGTGAGCTCTCGTGACAGTTTAGAATCCCAAGGAGACTTACCCACAGATCGGTTCTGCACCCACTCGTCAACTCTATCCCATGGGCTTTCACTGAATACACAGAGGTGGTAAGCCAAAGCCTGGGAATGGGTAAGAAGGTCTGAGAGAAACCTCTCTGAATGTTTCACTCAGTACAAGGTATTGGCTGGCAGCTTCCTATAGCTGGGGAGAGCAGAGTCCCAAGATAAAGACCCTTGGGCTCTAGGGGCCTTCACTGAGTGCACTGCATTAGCCATGAGGATAAGGCATAGAGAGATCTCCTGAGGCCCTCTGAGTGGGGATCATAATTGAAAAGCAAAGAGAATTTCCCATTAACCCATAATGTTGGTAGCTAGCTTGTAAAGCAGAAAGGGATCTTCCATGGTTTACAAAGCTGGTGACTTGGTTATAAAACATGAACCCCAATGTTCATAGCAGCGAAGTCCACAACAGCCAAAATATGGGAAGAACCCAGATGTCCATCGACAGATGAATGGATAAAGAAGATGTGGCATGTATATACAATGGAATATTACTCAGCCATCACAAAGAATGAGATCTTGCTATTTGCAACGACATGGATGGAACTATAGGATATTATGCTAAGCAAAATAAGCCAGTCAAAGAAAGACAAATACCATATGATTTCATTCATATGCGGAATTTAAGAAACAAAACAGATGAACATAGGGAAAGGGAAGGAAAAATAAAATAAGATAAAAACAGAGAGGGAGGCAAACCATAAGCAACTCAACGCTAGGAAGCAGAGGGTTGCTGGAGGGGAGGTGGGCGGGGGAATGGGGTAACTGAGTGATGGTCATTAAGGAGGACATGTGATGTAATGAGCACTAAGTGTTATATGCAACTAATAAATCATTAAATTCTAACCCTGAAACTAAAAAAAAAAAAAAAAAAAGCATCTATAGGGTCCCAAGCCCTGCTAAACAGAAAGTGCTGGTCCTGCCCTCAAAACACTTGAAGCTAGGGGCACCTGGGTGGCACGGTTGGTTAAGCATTGACTCTTGGTTTGGGCTCAGATCATGATCGCAGGGTTGTAAGGTCAAGCACTGCATTAGGCTCACACTCACTCAGCACAGGGTTGGCATGTGACGCTCTCTCCCTCTCCCCTTCCCCTCCCCCCTTCTCTCTCTCAAATAAATAAATAAGTCTTAAGAAAAAAACTGAAGCTAGCGATGACCTGAATCTACCAAAGCTGCAACAAAGTCCATATTCAGTTCAACTAAAGATTAGGTTAACTCGGGCCTCTACATTTACTTTCTGGAAGTAAATACTATTTTCCTCTCCGTTGTTTTTTCACACACAATTGCGTGATCTATTAAAAATTATGGCACATTCAAAGAAGCAAGAAAATGTGAGCTATGGTTGAAAAAAGAAACAACAGTAATGAACCCAGAAATGGCCCAGAAGGTGGCCTTTATCAGACTGGGACATTAAAATAACTATAATAAATATGTAAAAGGACCTGGCAGGTAAAAAATGGACAATGCATAAATAGATGGGCAATATCCAGAGAGAGCAGGAAATTATAAAAAAAGAAACAAATAGAAATGTTAGAAATAAAAACATAGCAGGGGTGCCTAGGTACCTCAGTGGGTTAAGCGTCTGCTTTGGGTTCCCGTCACAATCCTTGGGTTCTGGGATGGAGCCCCCCACCCTTGTCAGGGTCAGCAGGGAGTCTCCTTCTCCTCTCCCTTTGCCCCTCCCCCCAGCTTGTGCGCGCACTCTCTCTCTCAAATAAATAAAATCTTAAAAAAAATAAAATAAAGTAAAAATAAATAAAATTAAAAACTAAAAAGAAATAAAAACGTAACAGATAAGAGAATCATTCAATGGATTCAGCCGACTAGACACAGCAGAGGAAAATAAATCAGCGAGCTTCTAGACAAGCCAACTGAAATTATTCAGATTAAACTAAACAAAGGTGGGGAGGGGCGGAATGAGGTTAAAAAGAGAGAGAATCTGAGTTCTGTGGGACAGTAACAATGAAGACCTAACATTGTGCATGAAACTGAGTCCCCAAGGGAAAGAGAGAGAGTGGAACATAGGAAAAATCTGAAGAAATAATGGTTGAGAAATTTCTTGGATTAATGATACCAACCCACAGATTCAAGAATCTCAGGAGACTTCAAGCAGGATAAACATGAAGAAAACTGCTCCTGGACACAACAGAGTCAGACTGTTAAAACCCAAAAGATGAAGAGCACATCTTAGGAGCATCCATGGTGCGGGGGGGGGGGGGGGGGGGGGGGGCGGAAGGGGGGGGCGCGGGGGGGGGGGCGGGGGGCGGGATTGCTTTAAGAGAAATAATGATGAGAATGATGGCTGAATTCTCCCAGAAACAATGAAAACCAGAAAACACCAGACCCACATCTTTAAAGTCCTGAAAAGGGGGGAAAACCGACAAACTAAATTCCATATCCAGCAAAATTTTCAGAGTAAAATTTCAAAGAGTAAGGCTGAGAGAATTCATTGCCAATAGACTGTCGCTTGCAAGAAATAGCAGCAGAAAATGTTTAGGCCAAAGGAAAATTGCACCCAATAGAAGAATCTGCAGACAAAATGAAGAGCCCTTGAAAGAGTAACTATGTGGGTTTAGACCAACTCAGCCTAACAGCGTGGCTTTAATCCCCAAGCCACGGTCACCAATACTTTGTCCTGATGGATGTATTACAGGTACTGGGGACCGGTCCCCAGTTGTGAACCCTTCCCCTGCAGAAAGACCCTATGCTTGGGGTTCTTTCTTTCCCCCGGACGACAGTTCCTCCGTAAAGATCATTTTATACGGACACCGAGGACGCTGCCTGGGCGATGTGGCAGGAGCGGCGGAGCCTGAGCGGACGTAGAAAGGGAAGAGCCCGGTGGCGGGGCTGGGAGCGCGTAAGCGCGGAGCGGCCGGAGCTCTGAGCCGCTTACGGCAGAGCTCGTGCGCAGCAGGGAGCCGGCTGAACGCTTCTTTGGTGTTCCAGTCCAAGAGAGCTCCTGGTTCTGGGCAGGCAGTTGAAGTAAATCAAAGGCTTTTTTTTTCTTTATTGCTGTTATCCCTGCTGCTTTCGGTTCGAATTCACAGCACACAGAGCCCCAGAATGCGTCCCTTAGCCCAACCTCAGTGATAAAATAGCGCAATTGTCTTTCAACTTTGGAAACAGTCTCCCTGGCCCCCCCCTTACTTTCGCGGTACTGTTTCCAGTTTTTGCCCTCTGTGTATCTTCTTGGGTGTTTTAATGGGAAAGTTACATCAAGTCCCATCAGGTAAGTATAGTTTTTTTTTTTCACTTTGATTATGCAAATTTTCATACATACAGGAAAGAGGAAATAATTTTATAGGGAATATTCTGCCTAAAGTACGGCGTTTGTTTGTGATTGATAAGTTTTCATTTTTAGACACATATTACAATAGATTTTAGTTTAAGCAGATTGTTTTTATGCACATTCTCAGGACCTGCGAGCATTAGATATGCTTTAAAATATTAATATTAAAAAATAATTAACCAGAGAAATAAAAACAGGAGTACAAATAATTGCGCTATAACTGATATGTCTGCATAACATTAACACATGGAGAACTGAAGCAATCATTTCAACTACCCACGTTTTAAAACTTTTTTGTGAAAGTTACTCGCATAATTTTTCACAACTATCCACTGCATTCCACAGATAAAAGCCAGTCAAATGAGGGGAAAGGAGAAATAAGTGGCCTCAATGTCAATCTGGGCCTGTGTTGTTCCAAGTCAAAATTCACCTAAAATGTAAATCAATCTTAGAATTCAAGAGATCTCCTTTTGCAGACACTTTTTAAAAGATATTATATAGTCCTATAGTCTCATGCCTGGTGATGAGGACAAGAATAAGAAGCTGCCTCTTGTGATTCATCACCTTCTAATACTTTCAAGATTTGGGAGAAAACCTCAACAGCAGCAAATGGGGTGACTTGAAAAGTCACAGGATGGCCTCAAAGTCCTCTAAAGGGGCACTTAAACTCCATTTTTTAAAAAAGGGTATGCTTTACACCAAAGCCTTGGTTGCAATATTCTTCCACATTACGTTTCCCCCCCGTAATACAGCATTTTAAACAGCCCAGCCAAGGGACCATAAAGCACTCCTACTCTTATATAACAATTCCCTGAATATTATTATTATTATTATTTTAAATTGCATTCCCCTGGCACGCATTACAAAGAAGTTTTCCCACAGATCAAAACCAAGAGCTTGGACTGAGCCAACGTTCGTTTCAACTTGAATCACCACCCACTTGGGCCTGACTCGGGCTGGCAGTCCAAAGGGAAAATACTGCCTCAGTGCATTACAGCCTTCGGATCTGTCCCCTGCTCAGGTGCACAGAACCAGATTAATCCGGAGAGGCGACAAGGCAAATGTGCCTGCAGATGAATTCTGGGAGGCAGCAGGGCTTAGGGTAGCCCAACCATTTGGCAAGGAGTGAAGCAGCAATTGAGTGGAACAGCTTGAGAAAGAACAAGGTTGTTCATGAGTCAAGCCGTTGCCAGAGCTTGCTGAAGCTTTTAGCTAGAACTGCTTTCAAGACAAGGCTTTTCCTTCTGGAGAAGCTTAAGATCTGAACACCAGCCGTCTTTTGTTATTATGAAACTTCACAGTATATAAAAGTTTAAAACAAACACTCATGTTCACGAATTATATTAAAATAAAAAGAAGCTAGAATTGACCTGTTCTTTGCCTTTAAAGATCCCTTTCGACTCTAGGTTTTTACATATCCCTTCTCAAATTAACTTTCAGGAAAAGGAAGGGGAGTTTTATTGGATAATTATTGCTCTTTCCTTTTTCCCCATGGACCGGATTTTGCCAGGTGAGTCAATAGGGTCCGTTGGCTGAATCTAGCTTTAAATATCTTTAGTTCTCTTAAGCCTCCAGGATATTGCTTATTTAGGACAGGTATTAATTACCCTCTACCCAAGGGCCTAGCGATGTGGTGGGTCTCCTGAAACACTGGTGGGGAGGAGCGGTGAATGCCCTGTGTGGGGTTAGTCAAGAGCCCAGAAACCTGGAAGACTGTGTTGGTTGCTCTTGGAGGTTTTGCCCATGTGACTGTTTGGAGAACCCAACAGCATTTCCAGCTGCTCCATTTGGTGGACAGACTGAGACAAGTTCCTTAATCTCTAAGGCCCATTTCCTCATCTGTAAAATGGGGCTAATAGCAATACCTACATCACAGCGCTGTTTTCAGGATTAGTGATGCATGGAGAGCACAAAGCAAATGTTAAACATATGTTAGCATTTCTATCAGATGTCTGTGCGTGTGTGAGCCCTAGAACTGCAACGAAGACCGATTTTTATTTGTGCCGGTAGGATTTCGTTGTCAGCTTTCGTCAGATAGGTCATGTTTTTAAAATTTTTTCACGACCGTGAAAAGATCACAAAAAAGACTGACAGCGGAGGCAGAGGGAGAACGGGGTCCCCTGGAGTTGCTGCTCCCAATGTCCCTTCCAGTTCCCAGCACCACTGAAAGCTACCTTTTGGGACCAAGAGAGAGCACTCTGGGGAGCCTCTGAGAAGCAGGCTTAGTGTGTGTGTGTGATTATTCCTCAACAAATATACGAAGCTCTACTTTGGGGATTCACGTCATAGATCTACAAAAAGAAATCAGTAGAAACATTATGGACCTAAAAAACTCCGTAGGGACCTCACTAATGCTCGGTTACTTAGGCTGCTTGTATTTATGAAGACACCCTTCAAATTACCCCAAAAGGTGACCCAAATAGGCACAACATAGACATGCTTTTAATGTCACTAGTGTCCAGATGGCGACAGTCTAGTTGCAAATAAATTCACGACAAATGAAATTACAAAATGCTGCTTCTGTCCCCATGGGATGGTTTTATTGCTTTTGTATCAATTTTGCCAAGTACATTCTCAATGTGGAGGTTTGTCTACCTAGTGATAAAAATTACTGGGTGTTAGGAAATGAGCTACATTGAAAGACATTCGGATTCTTGGGAATTTTGACTTTTTCTTTCATATTTTATTTTTTGTGAAAGAAAAATGTAATTAGTTTTTTGCTTTTATTGCCAGAGAAACATGGAAGGACTCTTCATTTTATTCGCACTTGAAAGAGGTCGTAATATCACACTCTGGATTCTGACTCCTTTTCAGACATTTTGAGCCACAGGGGAACTCTACTCACAAACGCTCAAATTCACAATGTGGCTGCTGACGTTATAAGGAATTATTTTACTGTTCCATTGGCCAAATAATAGGGGGAAAATCAGACATCCACTATGACTCTACCAGATATTAACATCTCTCAGCATTTATAACACATTGTACTCTGGTATCACCCATGGTGCTGGAAGAAAAGATATTTTTTCTAGGTTACAAAATTCTTGATTTTCATCTTCTGAGGTGCTATAATAGATACAGAGATCTCATAAAATCACAGGTGTCTTTATTTTACACACAGACAGTGACATGAAACTGAAAGTCTTTAGTTCAGCCATTGTTGTGAATATATTCCTATAGAAATCCCCCAGGCTAATATTAGACTGATGCTTTAATTTTGCCATAATGTAGGCAACATTAGACTGATGCTTTAATTTGGCCAGAAATGTAGGAAATTCAGGAAAATGATAAAACCGGGAACATTTGATTTCGACAGTCTAATTGGTAAAAGATTGTTAATTTCTTAAAACCGGAAATCCTCCAATTTCCTTTAGGCATATTTTGCCGGGAGAGATTTGTAAACACTAACACAATTCCTAATCGTGCTCCACAGCACGAAGGCACTGCCTTACAATATTTACAGAATAGTGCAACTTCTGAAATTAAGGGACCAATGTTACCAACTGTTTCCCAATCGACGATATTCACAGCAAGGGAAACCCTACCATTTATTATCCCAGCATCATTTCATCTCAAATGTAACATGTCCAAAAACAGAACTCCTGATCCCTTCCTGCCAACACAAATCTGTTTCTCTGGTGTCATCTAGCTTAGCAAATGACACCACCAATCCACCCAAAAATGTCTGCTCAAGCCAAAAGCTTAGGAGTTATCCCTGACTTATTTCTCTCACACCTGGCATCCAATTTAGCAGCAAATTCCTTTGGCTCCACCTTTCCCAATTATCCCTAATCCAATCATTTCTTCGCTCCTTGATCTCCTAGCACTCGGGTCTAAACCATCATTATTTCTAGGCTGATATACAGCACGAGCTTCCTAACTGGTCCCCTACATCCCCTCTTGCACCTGATACTTAGCCTATTCTCCATAAAGCTGCGAGGATAATCCTTTCCAAAGATGGATTGAATTATTTCACTCCCCTGCTTAAAACCCTCCTGTGGCTTCTCCATCACATTAGAATAAACCCAAGTTCCTTCCGTGGCCTCCAGGGCTCTAAGTGACCTGGCTCCTGCTTCCCCCTCCAACCTAATGTTTTCTTACTCTCCCCCTGGCTCACTCTGCTCCACCCAAATACATAACCTTTCCATCCCGAGAGCACACCAAGCATGCACTCACCCCAGGACTTGGCCTGTGTGGTCCATCTACTTGGATTGCACTTCAGATAGGCTCTTGGCTCACGGTCTGTCCTCTTTTGGGATGCTTCCCATGTGACTGAGTCAGAGAGGCGGTCTCTGACCACCCACCTAAAGGAGCATTTATGTCACTCTCTAACCTAGTGGTTCTCAATTCTGGCTGTACATTAGACCTACCTGATGCCCAAGCTGTACTCCAGAGTAACTGAAATAGAATCTATCCAGGGGGAATGAAGGCTTCAGCATTTCTTAAAGCTCCCAGGTGTTTCCAGTGTTGAGCCAAGGTGGAGCCCCACTGCTTAGACTCCTGCCCTTGCTTGATTTTTCTTCATAGCACTCATTACATAATTACTTACTACATAACATTATGTATTTGTTTGTTTTCTGAAATCTGCTCTTGTGTTAAGAGGCTTCCTGTGGTTTCACTGCTAACCCCTGAGGACCTAGAACAGTTTCTTGCAAGTTATAGGACGTCTTAATTTCATAAAAGGGCATTCCTTGCCCTGACCAAAGCAGAAAGAAGATAATCTCAGAAATAAAAAGATAGGGACTACTGGGTGGCTCAGTCGTTAAGCGTCTGCCTTTGGCTCAGGTCATGATCCCAGCACTCTGGGATCAAGCCCTGCATAGGACTCCCTGCTCAGCAGGAAGCTTGCTTCTCCCTCTCCCACTCCCCCTGCTTGTGTTCCCTCTCTCGCTGCCTCTCTCTCTCTGTCAACTGAATAAATAAACTCTTAAAAGAAAGAAAGAAAGAAAGAAAGAAAGAAAGAAAGAAAGAAAGAGATAGTCCTTCCCAAGAAACAAAGTTTGTCTTTATCCTAATTTTTAAACTTTGAATGCAAAAAAAAATTTGCAATGTTGTGTTGTGTGTCATGTGATTATTTTCCTACCATGGGAGCCTGTATTCAATATTGCAAGAGAAGAAGCCCCGAAAAGCCCAGCTTGTTCAGTTACTTCCCTTTGAATGCCATATCAAAAATGGAAGCAGCATTTTCTACTATTTTTTACTAAACTTGAGACAGTCTTCCAAGATGCCAAGAGGAGCTCAGAAGACCGGACCCCACTCCTCACACTGTCCAAAGCTGAGGGCGTAGGGCCAGGTATGAGTGATGGCTGGGTGCTGGAGGCTCTGCCATATCTTTCCAGCCTTGAGTAGCCAAACATGTGGCAGCATTCTTTCTCTTGGTCCTGGGGAAGTGGGGGTGAGAGTTTTGGGGAGGGGGAAGAGGCAAGAGACACGGATATAATCCTTCTGAGTACACAGTTATCTAGGAAGAAAAGCACATTCCTCACCATCTTAAAGGGGAAGCAGGTATCACATGTGAGCAAAGCCTAGTACTGGTTTCCCTTAATCTTTGAGCAAAGAAGAAACTTCCTCTCCCACTCCCACCAGTGGAAAGTCAAACAGATGAAGCCATCGGCATGGAGTTTCATCCTCTAACATGTGAATATCTTATGTCAAGAGAAAGGCCAGTCAGAACACAGGAAGAGACATTTCTACAAAGAAAACATGCAGATGACCAACAGATACATCAAAAGATGCTTAGCATCGCTCCTTATCAGGGAAATGCAAATCAAGACTACAATGAAATATCACTTCATGCTTAAGAGAATGATTCAAATAAAAACACAAGAAACAAGTGTTGGTGAGGATGGGGAGAAAAAGGAGCCCTCTTACACTGTTGTTGGGAATGCAAGCTGGTGCAGCCACTGTGGAAAACAGTATGGCGGTTCCTCAAAAAATTAAAGATAGACCTACCATATGATTCAGTAATCTCACTACTGGGTATGTTCCTAACAGGTACAAAAACACTAGTTCAAAAAGACATATGCACCCCTGTGTTTACTGTAGCATAATTTACAATAGCCAAAATATGGAAGCAGCCCAAGTGTCCATAAATAGATGAATGGATAAAGATGATATATATATATATATATATATACACATACATGTCCGCTAGACAGTATAACGCTAAGTGAAATAAGTCAGTCAGAGAAAGACAAATATCATGATTTCACTCTTATGTGAAATTTAAGAAACAAAACAAACCAGCAAAGGAAAAAACAGAGACAGACAAGCTAAAAAACAGACTCTTTTTTTAAAAATATTTTTTTTATTAAGTAAACTCTACAATGTGGGGCTCAAACTCATAACCCCAAGATTAAGAGCTGCGTGTTCTACCAACTAAGCCAACCAGGTTCCTCCCAAAAAGCAGTCTTACTGTAGAGAGCAAACTGATGGTTACCAGAGGGGAGAGGGTGGGGGATGGGTGAAATAGGTGGAAGGGATTAAAAGTGCACTTACCACGATGAGCACTGAATAACGTACAGAATTGTCGAATCACCATGTTGTACTCCTGAAACGAATATAACACTGTGTATTAATTATACTGGATTTAAAGTAAACTAAAAAGGAAGCCCAGTGCCATCGTGTATCTCTGAAAAGAAGAAAGGGCGTCCTCCACTCCTGATTAAGTTGGGCATATCCCAATTAGAAAAGCAGGGCAGTTTTTGGTGGTTGGATAATCTCTCTTCCGTCGAGGCCTATCCTGGGTAATTGAATTATTAAACAATTTATCTCTTCTCAATATCTAAGATAATCACTGGAGGCTTAGGCTAATTTACCTCACAAAAGGAAAAACCGGTTCAGAGGGTTTTTTCCACCGTATTCTATAGGGTTGTTATTGCTGTGTTTTTTTGATGGCAATACAAAGACTACAACTTCACCTAAAA
This sequence comes from Ursus arctos, assembly GCF_023065955.2. Classification (NCBI taxonomy): domain Eukaryota; kingdom Metazoa; phylum Chordata; class Mammalia; order Carnivora; family Ursidae; genus Ursus; species Ursus arctos. Next base: position 10,812,142 of record NW_026622986.1, read on the forward strand.
ATTTCAAACTACATAGAATAAAAATGTAGGAATCTGCCAATTGTGCATTATCCATTCATGCTTCAAGGGCAAATACTCTCCGCCGTTTGGGGTGAATCCTGGACATGGTCTATGTATATTACACGCATGCGCGCGCGCACACGATGATCTCCTGTATTCTAGGATGTCGTCAAATGTAAAACCCAGGATTAAACTGGAACCATTCCTCCAGACTGCAGTCCTCCACCACTGACGCTGTGCCTCGGGCAATCCTGCGAGTGTCTACAGTAAGACGGAGACCCAGGGAGCAACTGTTTACACAGCAGTACTGACACTCCGAGGGAAACCGGCAGGAATTACGTAACAGGCAAGAAATAAAACTAAACCGGAGATGAAGCATTACTGCTCTGGGATGAGGCAGCCCAGGTTCATATCCTAGCTTTTCTACTCACTAATGGCATGGCATTGGACACACTGCCTGGGTGTCTCGATTTCTCACTGGTGAAATGGGGATAGTAACAGTACCCATCTTTAGTGTTACTCACAGGATTATATTAAATACCCGTGAGGAGTTTAGAGCCACACTAGGCAAAAGTGAGTGCTCAGCATGAATTAAGTTGTAGCAGCTCTTCCTAAAATCCGCGGGTTATGCCATAAGGCACGAATCAGCAAACTTTTTCAGTAAAACGCCAGGTAGTGAATATTTTTGACTTTGGGAGCCGCAGAGGCTGTCACAACTGCTCAGCTCCGCCAGGGGGTAAGCAGGCAGAGGCACTAGGCAAATGAACGTGCCTGGCATTTGCCAACAGAATGTGACCCGTGGACACCAAAATTGAAACGTCACATAATTTTCACGTATCATGAAATATTATTTTAAAAAATTTATTTCTCAATCATTTTTATGTTAAAGAAACCAAAAAGCAAAAAACATCCTTAGCTCCCGGGCTATACAGAACTAGGTGGCGGGCTGGATTTGGCCTACGGGCTGAAGTTTGCCAACAATCTGCCCCCACCCTCACCCCACCCCCACCGTAGGGTATCCCTTACCCGCTGCTTTTCACCTTGACTCTGCCATACCAATGACTAGTCATATCAAAGCTTCCCTGCATCTTCTCTCTTCAGGTCCCCAGGCCCCTGTTTTCGCCCGTTTCTCTTCCACAGGAGAAAGCCAAAACTCAGTAATAATCTTTCCACTCCATTATGACCCAAGTATGCACGAAGCCTCTTTGTCTCAGCCTCTAAGCACCTGAGTGAGCTCTGGCCTCACTGTTGCAAACTAGAGGGACCAGGGAAACAGCCACGTATGTTGTAGAAGTTCCCCTGCCTTCTGTTAGGGAAATACCTGTAGCCACAGCTGCAGCTGTATGATGTTCATTGCTTCATCCCAGTCAACCGTTTGAGTCTATCAATTTGTTTAATTGTCCTTTGTTAATGAATATTCATCTTATATTGTTTCCAGACTCCAGGTTATCACTATGACAATAAATGCCCATTTCTCATACAATTGTCGAATTCTGTGAGATGGGTACATTTTCTTTTAAATCTCATTTTACAGATGAAGAATAGAGGAAATGAAGGCACTTGCTAAGCTCACACATCTAGTAAGTGGAAAAGGGAGAATTTTATTCCAGAGTCTGTATTTCTTTACTACCTTCCGTTGTCTTCCTGCCAAAATAGGGGAAATATACTAGCCTTTATTTAATAGAGTAAGTAAGATGCTGGAGGAGTGCTGCAGTGTGCCCACCAGCGGCTTCACTAGCATTTGTAAATGCTGTTTCCTCAGCTTAGCGCGGGGGTTCACAGGTGTTTATTTTTGTGCTTCTTAATTACCCTTGCTGTTACATACGGTGTTTCATATGTATCATCCACTGCACAATTAAAACTATAAAAAATCTTGGTACCAGTATAAAGATGTGTGGGTAAAATCTAAAGATACGTTCTTTAGAGTGCTTTAAAATGTTTGACCTATTCCAACATGGCTGGGGAAAGAAGAGATTGGAGTGCTGATTTGGGAACACATGGAGAGAGCAAATCTCAAGTTTGGTCACATAGTGGCCTCTATGACAATCGTTTATCTGGCACCCCTTTTCTAGGAACTGCCCTTTACCCAAAACTCATGGTTATGGTGGGAGGCACTATGACCGCACTTTGGGGACACGGTTGGGCCAAGAGTAGTTACTTGAGCCAAGACATTGTTCTGGTGGTAATTCATTTCCTGGCCTCAGCCAATTGGTCTATAAGCAGGCACATGACTCACGCTAAGCCATTCAGTGTCCTTGTCCCAGAATCTTAGAACTGGAAATGGCAATCTATTAAGATTTAAATTTATGCCTGCTAGTAGACTTTTAGAGGGAAAAAAACCCATTTGTATTTCAAAAAAAAAGGGAAGCCAAGGCAGACAGAAAAACAGATGAGCCACAAGAGTCTTGATGGCATTCGAAGGTTGGTCTCAGATCTTCCTGAGGCCCAACTACACCCAGACCTTCTATAAAGAGACCACAGTCTACATTTAACAAATTATTTTTTAAAGTATTTTTTTTAAAGTTTCTTTCACTTTTATCTGACAGAATTCTAATTTCTTTGTCAGTGAATCAGCAGATAGTCCTGTAAAAATTATTAGGGAGCTAAGGGGTACCTGGGTGACTCAGCTGGTTGAGCGTCTGACTCTTAACTTCGGCTCAAGTCACAATCTTGATTTGGAGTCGGGCCCCACGATCGGCTCCAAGCTCAGCGCAGAGTCTGCTGGAGATTCTCTCTCTTTCTCTCCCTCTGCCTCTCCCCCTGATCATGCTAAATAAATAAATAATTTTTTTTTTAAGTTACAAGGCAGCTATCAAGATACTGAGAACTGTTTCTCTGATGGCCACTGAAAGCTTAACAGGTTATAGACTGAAGACAAGTATTTCTACTGAACAGTCAAAAGAAAGTACAGTTAGCAAACCAAGAAGTATCATCTATTAAGCTATGACATAAAAGCAAACAAAGGTAAAGTCACCAGAGTTGCAGAACTTCCTTTGCTAAAAATAAAGAGAAAAAAATTGAGAAGCAAAGTAGGAATAATGGATCCTAATTAATAGGAATAAACCATTTAAACTCTTCCTCATGGAACTTCCTGTTTCACATAAAATAACAGAGGTAGACCAGATAACTGCCTAGCTCTTCATTAGTTCTTTTTTTTTTTTTTTTTTTTGAAGGGGGGCTGCAGGGGGGAGGCGCAGAGGGAAAGGGAGAGAATCTTAAGCAGGCTCCACACCCAGTGCAGAGCAGGACTTAATCTTACAACCCTGAGATCATAACTGGAGCCGAAATCAAGAGTTGGATGCTTAAATCACTGAGCCACCCAAGAGCCCCCCTCCTCATTAGTTCTAAAATTCTTTAGCTCTGATGTTAAAGACATCAACAGTAGTTCATAAATTCTTGAAAGTCCTAAACATAGGATTTTCATATTGAACATAACTGTCAAAAACGGAGGTCTTAGCTGACTTAGTTCCAATAATAAAATCAGACCAACTGCTTCAGAATATTCTTTATGGGTTAGTTAACAAATTTGTGTTAATGACAAATTGTTATTAGCTCTCAGATGTGATTTGTGAAATAAAAGTTATAGTCTATACTTTTTAGATGCTAAAAATACGTAGAAATGTTGCATACGGATCCAAAAAAGCAAAATCAAATCTCTATCATTTTATTTCTGTATGGCTTTTAATTTAAAATTGCTACTCAGCTCAAGATCCAATTCATATTTATTTTCATTTTAAAGTCTGGCTTATTGTTCATTTCACACCAGCGGTTCACTTTATTATGAATATTTTCTTCACTGTGACTTAGTACTCTCTCTTTCTCTCTCTCTCTCTCTCTCTCTCTATATATATATATGTATATATAATTAGAGTAATGGTTACCAAACATTTTGACAAGTGTGGAAAATAGTAGTTAATGTTTTCCATCTGCTACATGGCATGTCACCCTACAGAATAAGTAAACACCTACACGAGTACGTGACAGAAATATAAATGTCTAATGAATTTATTTTGATCATTTACATACACATTTTTATAAATGTTACCATATGTTGTTGAAATTACCCATTATCAAAATTAGTGCCTGAATGTTGTCACTTCCAGAGCTTCACTCTGGAAAGTGTTTTTAAATTGTCATTATTTTATTTCTGTAAAATGTATCGTCCTTTATTTCTAAATATCTAATTTCTAAAACTAAACTTCAGAGCTCTGAAATCTCCTCCTTCTAACAGCTTTAGCAGTGCTGTTGCAAAATCTTTTGTTTGTTCAGCAGACTTAAGTTCTTTCAAGAGTCAAAACCTGTATCTAATGAGCTCAAATTCAAACAGCAGACGGCAGAAAGGGAATGCAGAATGCTTCCTACCTTCGGCCTGCAGGCCTGGAAAGAAAGCCCGGCAGATTATCCGCGTTCCAGGGGCTTGCCGCAGAGTGCGGGGACCCATCTGTCCCTGCCCTACCCAGCCTTCCCGGAGACTGTGCTGGGGCAAGACAGCTCAATCAGGACAACACAGGAAAGTCTAAGAAACTCTTCCTAGATTAAGTCCATTTCACCCAACTGGCACAAAAAAAGAGATCAGAAGGGCATAACCAAACAATTGCTTTATGTATTCTAAATATTGGCATAGCTCTTTTGTTGTGTATTGGGGATTTATCGAGTTCGTACGAAGTCTTAGCACTATTTTACACTCCTTAGAAGCAGGTGCTCTAGTTGGTCCCCATTTCACTTGCCTCAGGGTACACGCCGAAGATGTTGCCCAGCTGGGAGGTGAACACAGGCACTTAACTACAGAGCTCACGCCTGGTGCACAACGCTACCTCTGAATAAATGAATGGGAAGGGCTAGATTTATTGGTACAAATGACACGAACACAGCTTCCTGTCTTCTGGCCCTAGGTTATATTGGGGATTTAACGAAGCAGCTTTTCTAGCCTGCTATTGTTTTTTACTTTTTTTTTCTTTTTCTTTTTTTTAAATTTATTTGAGGGAGAGAGAGTGTGCGTGTGTGTGTGTGTGTGTGTGTGTGTGTGTGTGTGAGAGAGAGAGCAGGGGGAGGGGCAGAGGGAGAAGCAGACCTCCCCACTGAGCAGGGAGCAGGACGAGGGGCTGGATCTCAGAACCCCGGGATCATGACCTGAGCCAAAGGCAGACGCTCAACCGACTGAACCACTCAGGCGCCCCTATTTTTTTTTTTTTTTAGTCTTATATTAATGTTTATGGACTCTGGTGTATCACTATTAGTATTGCATCTGTAAATTCCACACAGTAAAAACTTTTTAAAAATACGAATTAAATCACATAGCTGTCCCATTTGCAGTACTGGCAAAATGAGTATCAAAGAATCCGCTCTGCTCTCAAACTGCTAAGTCCAAAATGAACCCCATGGAGTCATGAGCTCCTGAAAACAGGCAAAACCATGAACATAGGTGCACATACACATTTTCCCTGAGAAGAGGTCACATGGCTTTTATCAGATAGTCACATCCTAAAACATGAAGACCCACTACACTAAAATCTCTTAAAAAATGTAAAACTGACTTCCCACATAACTTTATTATCTAGGAGGAATGTGAATCCATAAAAGAAAACTTTGCCTGTAATATACTGCTGATGGTAATGTAATAACTTGGTATTGTGATTTCTTCCAAGACAAAGTTAGAGGAAAAACTGAAAATGTTTGCAGTACGGTTTACAATGAACAGCTTTGTTAAAAGAGGAAGCAACATCAAGTTGATACAGTGTTGACTGTTTTCATCAACATGTGGGCTCCAGGCTCTGAGTAATCTTTCTTTCCCTTATTCCCGAAGGGAAAAGAACAAATGGTTCTGTTCTGTTTACAATGCCTCCTTAGAAGAGTCACAGCACTGAATTCACATCTCAGAGATTACCCTTCTTTAGCTTCCACCTTTGAGTTCAAATGCATTGTTACAACAAGAATTAAAAACCTCAACGGTATATTGATGATATAATGCAATCACTTGACATCTTTGATAAAAAGCACCTAAGGCGTATTTACTGCTGGAAAACAGCATATTTTAGAAATTCATCCAGGAATGACCTGAATCCTCGGTCCCATTTTGCAGAAAGGACCGGGGAATATGAGAAAGATAACTGATGTAGAATGTAACCAATTAGGGGGCGCCTGGGTGGCGCAGTCATTAAGCGTCTGCCTTCGGCTCAGGGCGTGATCCCGGCGTTATGGGATCGAGCCCAGCATCAGGCTCCTCTGCTATGAGCCTGCTTCTTCCTCTCCCACTCCCCCTGCTTGTGTTCCCTCTCTTGCTGGCTGTCTCTCTCTCTGTCAAATAAATAAATAAAATCTTTAAAAAAAAAAAAGAATGTAACCAATTAGGGAAAACTAAAGCTTATCACAGCACAATATTCCCCTTAGTATACAAACACATTACAGCAAAGAAATAAAATAATCTTACCCATTCCTGATATCTCTTCTCTTGATGCAGCAAAAGAGTGCACGTCATCTACAGTATAATAAGGAAATTGCTTTTGAATCGTACAACATGTGCTTTTACTGATTTTTATGTTACAGAGAGTTAGGAATTTAATCTCTTCCTCTCTGTGAGAGAGAGAGTGTGTGCGTGCGGGTGTGTGTGTGCCAGCAAGGAGGAGGGGCGGGGCAGGGAGGGAGGGAGAGAATTTTAAGCAGACTCGGCACTGAGCTCATAGTCCTATGTGGGACTCAGTCTCATGACCCTGAGCTCATGACCCAGAGACCATGACCCGAAATCAAGAGTCCGACTCCTAATTGACTGAACCACCCAGCCATCCCAGGAATTTAATCTGTTCTAGGAGTTAACAAATATAAGGATTCCATCCTTCGAGTTGCAGGAAACAAAACAGAAGTCCCATTCTTATTATATTATCACTATACAATTGAAGTGTTTGAATCTAGGCCTGTCAATGCACTCCAGTAAGTTGAATGACATTCATGTGGTATCCAGTCATTGTTGTGTTTGCTTTTGTTTTTTTTTTTTATTTTTAGATTTACTTATTTATCTGAGAGAGAGAGAGCACGCGCGCTCGCGCGTGCATAAGTCGGGGGAGGGGCTGAGGGAGAGGGAGAAAGAATTGCAAACAGACTCCATGCTGAGCACGGAGCCTGACTAGGGGTTCGATCTCACGATCCTGAGATCATGACCTGAGACGAAATCAAGAGTCAACAGTCAACCAACTAAGCCATCGAGATGCCCCAAGTATGCCTTAATCTTAATGCATGGAAGGAGTTTCCTCCTTCTTTTGCAAAAGGAAGGAACTCTATGGCAATCTATACAAGGAAAGGTTTTTTTCCAAACTGGACTACAATACTTGGTGCCAAATATACATTTAGTATTTGTTGAACATCAGCATAAAAAGAGAGAGAATTACATACAGAAATACTTATAATGTATCCCTGGGACACCATTGATGAGCTTGCTTTGGACACTTACTCCAGATGTCCAGAAACACTGTTATGGTATTAAAATGACATTGATGAACAATCTAAGACTTACTTTTCTTTACTGTGCTGTTCACCCAACAACACCAAGCTCACAGTTTAAAGCTTCAGGTACAGCCAAGCCAAATGCCTAGCAAATCAGTCACTATCATAGCGATCAAATATAGTAGAAATGTCAGTCCTAATCCAAAGCCAAAAGCAAAGACAACGGAGGGTGGGGAGGGGAATCTAATCCACGAACAAAAGTGGCTGATAGGAAAAACATGCAGAGCATCGATAGGAACCCAGAGCCAATTAAATCTTGGGCCAAGAGTCCACTGAGGCTCACGATAAAGCAGCCAAAGAATTCCTTTGATCCTTATGGTAGAAACAGACATTTGAATTAGGGCTCTCCTGACCAAGAAAACACAATCATGCATCTTCTTTTAAGAATTTATTATTTTTTAAAGATTTTATTTATTTATTTGACAGAGAGAGACAGCGAGAGAGGGAACACAAGCAAGGGGAGTGAGAGGGAGAAGCAGCCTTCCCGCCAAGCAGGGAGCCCGATGCGGGGCTCGAACCCAGGGCCCTGGGACCATGACCCAAGACAAAGGCAGATGCTTAATGACTGAGCTACCCAGGTGCCCCAACTCTGCAAGTTTCTAAACTCAGAGAAGGTGCGTGCCAGATGGATGCTAGATGTGTGGACCCTCTGCCTCCTGCTGCAAAGACCCTCGTCCCCATTGTCGAGAAGCAAGTTGCTGAGGCATCTGCTCCAGGCTGGAGAAGTGAGTACAGATAGTCAAGCTGCCCCTTACAAATGGTGTCACTCAAGCAAAGCAGAGCAGTCACCTCTGAGGGTATGAATGCCTAGTGTTCCTCATCCAGGAACCCATCCTGTTCCTTCTCCCCATCATGGGAGACAGACCACGACAAATACAGTACCGAAACCCAAAACTGCCAAATACAGGATGAAAATCAGTGTCATAAAAGAGATGTACCAAACTTCATTAACCGGAAGGGGAAAATGCTTAATAGAGCAAACAAAATGAAGCTTTAATGTGAAATTAATATCCTCAGAAGAACATCATAACTATGAAAAAAGAACAGTATTATAAGAATGCAATTTTAGACCTTAAAAATAAAAAAAGTTATTTATTATTACAATAAAACTCAATATATCAGCTGAATGATAGAATGGGCACAAGTGAAGAGCAAGTTAATAAGCTGATTACCCAGCTCTAAATGCGGCACAACAGAATGAATGGGTAGGAAGTACGACATAAAAGTTGAGGCTTGAGGGGGCGCCTGGGTGGCACAGCTGGTAAGCATCTGACTCTTGGTTTCCGCTCAGGTCATGATCTCACAGTCGTGAGACTGAGCCCCGCATCAGTCTCCATGCTCAACACAGAGTCTGCTTGAGATTCTCTCTCCCTCTCCCTCTGCCCCTCCCCCCTGCTCCCTCTCCCTCTCTCTCAGATAAATAAAACTTAAAAAAAAAAAGAAGTTGAGGCTTGAGAGAAAGTCCCAGAAAATCTTGCATCCATGAAACAGGAGTTCCATAAAAAGAAGAGAGAGAAAGAGGACTGAAAAGAAGGTAATAAAAGCAATGACACGAGAACATCAAAAGAAGTGAGTCTCCAGATTTAAAGGGACTATTAAAAATGAAGCCAGATGAAAAACAACCATAGATATTCAAGGAGTTCAAAACAAGTCTCCCCAAAATATGTCATGTTGGCATATTTAAAATGAAAACAATCAAGACCCGGAAAACGCAGGAAAAACTTTTACTGGTCCCTTAACTACCTGAAAGAATTTAGATAGGGGCCTGGCCCAGAAAGACAACTATTACCAGAGATAATTTTTTTTATCTGAATGACAGATCTGTATGGTAGGTCAAACACCTAATTAACCACATCTGCTTTCCTTATTGTCCTGTGAATCACCCTTCTCCTCTTTGAAGCCCCAGGTCCCAGTCCCATTCCTTAGCTGAAGATAGCATATAAGCAGGAATTGCCCAGCTTCCGGTCTCATAGCCTAATGGTGCCCCTCATACATATGTAATTAAATTTGTTTTCTCCTGTTAATCTGCCATATGTTAATTTAATTATTAGACCAGCCAAATAACCTTGAAGGGTAGAAGGAAATTTTTTCCTCCCCAATAATAGTTCTTATAAAATATTAAAGGAGAAGAATAATATCTTAAGAGCCTTCAAAGAAGAAAAATAATTATTTGCAAAAGAAGCAAGAATCCAATTGGTATTAAATTTTATTATAGCAATGCTGGATACAAGAAGTCAAAAGAGCAAATTTTCAAAGTAGCAAATGAAAATAATTTGAATCTAATTTAAATTTGAATCTAAACAACTAAAATATCCACCAGTAACAGGATGATTAGATGAGATAGAGTATATTCATATTATGTGCTAGGATTCAGCAGTTAAATATAATGCCATCTCTAAGACATATTGTTAGTGAAAAAGCAAGTCACAAAAATTTATATGTCAGTCATGTCTCAACCAGAGAAAAAGAATCAGTAAGAAATATATAATAAGAGATTTATTGCAAAGATGGCTTATGCAATTATCAGGGCTGGCTAGGCAAGTTGGAAAATCACAGGGCAGGCCATCAGGAAGGGAGTTATCTACAACTTTGAGGCACAAACTGAAACTGCTGGCCCCAGACAGAATTTCTTCTTCAGGTAGGACTAAGTGCTGCTTTCAAGACTTTTCAAATAACTAAATTGGTTCCATCCAGGTTATCTAGGATCATCTCCCTTCCTAATAAGTCAACTGGTTTGGACTTTAATCACATCTACAAAACACCTTCAAAGCAACGCTTACATAAATGTTTGAAGGAGTAACTGGGAACTATATAGCCTGGCCAAGGTGACATATAAAACTGACCATCACAACCACATGTATATGAGTGTACACACACATTGTGTGTGTCTGTGTGTGTATGGAGACAGTTCAGGAAGGATGCACACCAAACTGATAACAATGAAACAGAGTAAAAATTGGCAAGCGGAAGAGGCAAGTGGTGTAGGGCAAAAAGGAGATTCACTTTTTACTCTTTATAGTTCTGGTGGGGGAAGTTGATAATGAGGGAGACACGCATGAACAGGGACAGGAGGTAGATGAGAAAACGTTGTGCCTTCGGTTTCATTTTTCCATGAACCTAAAATTACTCCAAAAAATAAATTCTATTATTTTTTATTTTTATTTTCATTCATTTATTTTTTTTTAGAGAAAGAGAGCATGCATGAGCAGGGATGGGGAGAGGCAAAGGGAGAGGGAGAGAGAGAATCTTAAACAGGCTCCACGCCCAGCATGGAGCCCAACATGGGGCTTGATCTCACAACCCCAAGATCATGACCTAAGCCAGAATCAAGACTCAGATGCTTAACTGACTGAGCCACCCAGGCACCCCTAAGATTTTATTTTTTAGCAGTCTCTACACCCAACATGGGGCTTGAATTCACAACCCCAAGATCAAGAGTCCCACACTCCACTGACTGAGCCAGCCAGGAGCCACTTTGTTCTTTTTTTAAATGAAAGATTACCTACAAAAAAACCCCCCAAAAACAAAAAAACAAAAACCAATCAGGTTGGTAGCAGAGCTCTCATCAGCAAAAATAAATGCCAAAAGGTAGCAGGAAAATATCTTTCACGTACCTAAAGTAAAGACCTCATAACCTAGACTTCTATACATAATAAATTATCATTCAAGAAGGAAGATAATTCAATATGAAAAAATAAGTATGAAAAAATAAGAGTTTACTCCTCACTGACATTTGTGAAGAAACTACTGAAGAATATGCGTCAGCCATAAAACTGATTCAAAGAAAGAAGGAGGAAATTCAATGGTGAGCAAATTCATTTGAAAAACACAGCCAAACTCAATGAACTATTGAGTGTGAAAGAAATAACCACAGTATGGCTGGGTGGCTCAGTTAGTTAAGTGTCTGACTCTTGATTTTTGGCTCAGGTCATGATCTCAGGGTCCTGGGACCCAGCTCCATGCTCAGCAGGGAGCCTACTTGAGAATTTTCTCTCTCCCTCTCCCTCTGCCCCTCCCCCATTCTCTCTCTCTCTGTCTAAAATAAAAATAAATAAATTTTAAAAGAAAAAAATAACCATAGTAATTTTCATGGATGTGTTTCAAAATTGGAAAATTCTAGATAACAATACTAGGAAAGCTGATAGCAGGGTGTTTCAACTTGAAATAAAAAATTATAAATATTTTCATTGCTTTTGGAAGAGAATAGTTAATAATTAACCTTGGAACTTGTTGGAGAGGGGCACCTGGGTTGCTTAGTTGGTAAAGTGTTCAACTCTTGATTTTGGTTCAGGTCATGATCTCAGGGTCGTGAGTCTGAGCCCCCATCTCAGGCTCCCCACTCAGCAAGGAGTCTGTTTCTCTCCCTCTTCCTCTCCTTCTGCCCCTCCCCCTGTATCTGTGCTCTCCCCCTCTTCCTTTTTAAAATAAATAAATAACTCTTTTTAAAGAAAAAGAACTTGCTGGAGAAATGTAAAACCAAGATACATGTTAAAGATTTAAGAGTAACTTTTAAAGCAAACCATGAGAATTAAGAAAAAGATACCACTCCAACAAAAGGAACAAGAATAAAAGTAGAAAAAGCAAGTAGGAACAAAAGCTGGTAAAAAGGTGACATAAAATAGGATAAATCCTAAGGAAATTAATAGATTTTTGAAAATTTATCTTTAGAACACTACCCATCAAAACCTATAGAGTCATTAATCCAATACGACAGTGAAAAGTCATAGTTTTACATGCACTTATTATAAAACAAAAAGCAGTCAACTTAAGTCAGAAAAAGAATTTAAAAAGTTGGAAGAAGGAAATAAAGGCAAAGGTAGAAATTAAAGAAACTATGATCAAAGAATTTTAAAATAGAGTTAAACTGCAAAATCAAAACCTTTCTTCTCTTAAAAGAGTAATAAATTAAAAAAGCTTTAAAAGCCTTCTTAAGGAAAAAAGAGAGTAGACACAGATTAATATTACGAATGGAAAAAGGGTCAGAAGTACAGATAAAGAATAGATTATTTTTTATTTTAAAAAATGCATGAAAACATTATAGCAATTTAAAAATTAATGATGTAAACACACTTTTAGAAAAATTATCAAGTTGGCTGAAGAAGAAATTTAATACCTGATTCACCCTATACTATCAACGAAATTGAGTTGGTTGGTAAAAATTTCCATCTCTTAAAGGCACTAGACCCAGAAAAATCTCAGGAGAGATTTAGCAATCTTTCAAGAAACAGGTTATTTCTGGTCGGCTGGGAAGAAGGCAGAGTAGGAGGGCCCTAAGCTTGCCTCCTCCCATGGATACAACTAGATAACACTTGCTGCAGTGTAAATCACCCAGAAAATGACCAAGACTTACAGAAGAAAGAGAAGAGGTCACATTGCGAAGGTAGGAAGGGCAAAGACACGGAAGATGCAGTCTAGGAGCAAAATGGACCATGGATATCCTTGGTGGAGAGGGAGCTGGTGGTGCAGAGAAGGGTAAAGAAAACAGACTTTCACACTGGGGAGCCCACAAATGGGGAGGACAAATCCCCAAAACATTTGCCTTTGAAAGAGAGAGAGGTCAAATCCCATGAGTTCTTATAATTAGTGGGACTCCCAGCTCTGGGAGAGCCTGGAGGGTGTTAGAAAGCAGAGTCCCCACCCTTAAAGAGACAGTGTGACAAACAGCCCTTGCAAATACAGCACTAGAACAGTTTGAAAAATGGAGGGAGTAGACAGGAAGGAGCGTGATTTCCTCATATCAGAGTATAGCCCAGAGACATAAGGATCATGGGAAGACCCCTCCAGGGACAAAGGAACAAGAAGGTGCCATTTCCCTCCCCTGTCCCCTAGCATAAACAATGCCCATCTGTGGGAACAAGCACTGCGTTAATACTTGCTACGTAACTTGTTTGCACCAAGCTCCCAACCCCTTACTCGGGCAGATCCACTCTTCCCAGTGCTGCAGGGCCACTCCCCTGGAAGACCAGCCCAAATCCTGTCCACCACATCTCCAGACCAGCACATTTTGCGGGACCTCAGTTCCTGCAGCAGCAGGGGAAGGTCTCACTTTGCAAGGAGACCACCACATACCTTGTTAAAATGCCCCCACCACCACCACTGCTGGGGACAAAACACTGCCCACAATAGGCAAGGAAAGCCTCTGCAGACAACTGGACAGAAGGAAAAAGAGGCCAAGACTCAACAGCAGTGCACACACAACACACAGAGGAGACACTCACTGAAGCCCCAGGGAACAGGGGACACTGCAGTGCAAGGCACTACAGGACCTCTTCTTCATAAGGCTACTATTGTTAAAGAGCAAGAGACGTAGCTGATTTTCCTAACACACAGAAACAGACACAGAAAGTTAGACAAAATGAGGAGACAGAGCAATATCTCCCAAATGAAAGGACAGCACAAAACCACAGTAAGGGACGTAAGTGAAATGGATATAATTCTGATAGAGAATTTAATGTTCATAAAGATATTCACTGGACTTGAGAAAAGAGTGGAGGACATCAGTGAGACCACTTAACACATAGATAAATGAAAGAACCAATCAGAGATCAACAACACAATAAAATGAAATAAAAATATACTTGATGGAATAAATCACAGGCTAGATGAAGCAGAAGAGTGAATTAATGACCTGGAAGACAGAGGAATGGAAAGTAACCAAGGTGAGCAAAGGAGAGAAAAGAAAATTATGTAAACTGAGAATAGTCTTAAGGAACTCAGTGACTCCATCAAGCATAATAACATTTGCACTGTAGGGATCTCAGAAGAATAAGAGAAAAAGGGGCAGAAATTTTATCTGAAGAAATAATACCTGAAAACGTCCCTAATCTGGGGAGGGAAACAGATATCCAGATCCAGGAGACATAGAGAGTGCCCCAAAAATTCAACCCAAGGAGGTCCACACCAAGACACATAGTAATTAAAATGGCAAAAAGTAGAGATAAAGAAAATATTTTAAAAGCAGCAAGAGAAAAGACAGTTATGTACAAGGGAAACCCCATAAGGCTATCAGCAGATTTTTCAACAGAAACTTTGCAGGTCAGAGGGAGTGACATGATATATTCAAAGTGCTGAGAAGGAAAAATATGCAGTTAAAGGATATTCTGTCCAGCACGACTATCATTCAGAACAGAAGGAGAGATAAAGAGTTTCCCAGACAGGGGAGCCTGGGTGGCTCGGTCAGGTAAGCCTCCAACTCTTGATCTCAGCTCAGGTCTTGATCTCAGGGTTCTGAGTTCAAGCCCCTCACTGGACTCCATGCTGGGTGTGGAGCCTACTTAAAAAAGAGAGAAAGAGAGAGTTTTCCAGACAAACAACAACTAAAGGAGTTCATGACGACTAAACCAGCCCTGCAAGAAATATTAAAGGGGACTCTGAGTGGGAAAGAATGACCATAAGGGAGAATATGAAAAGTAAAAAATACAAAAGCAGTAAAAATAAATATTTCTATAAAAATCAGTGAAGGGGTTCATAAAATAAAAGGATGTAAAATATGACACCACATACCTAAAATGTGGAGGGAGAGGAGAAAAGAATGGGTTTTAACTTAAGCAGCCATTACCTTAATACAAACTGTTACATACAGAAGATGTTATATACAAACCTAATGGGACCCACAAATCAAAAACCACTAATAGATATGCAAAGAATAAAGAGAAAGGAATCCAGGAATATCACTAAAGAAAGCCAAAAAACCATGAAAGACAGCAAGAGGAAAAGATCAAAGAAACCCTATAGAAACAACCACAAAGCAAGTAACAAAATGGCAATTGATACATATCTATCAATACTTACTTTGAATATAAATGGACTAAAGGCTCCAAGCAAATGACATAGGGTGACAGAGACCCATCTGTATGCTACCTAGAAAAGACTCAATTCAGACCAAAAAACACCTGCAGATTCAAAGTGAGGGGATGGAGAAACATTTATTGTGTAAATGAATGTCAAAAGAAAGCCAGGGCAATAATATTTAAATCAGACAAAACATACTTTAAAACAAAGATTGTAGCAAGAGACAAAGAAAGACACTGTATAATAAAGGGGACAATCCAACAAAAGGATATAACAATTGTAAATATTTATGTACTCAAATACATAAATCAGTTAATAAAAAACATACAGGAAATAATTGATAGTGATACAATAATATTAGGGGACTTTAACACCCCACATACATCAATGGACGGATAATCCAAGCAGAAAATCAACAAGGAAACAGTGGCTTTGAACAACACACTGGAGTGCATAGATTTAACAGACATTCAGAACATTCCATCCTAAAACAGCAGAATACCATTATTTTCAAGTGCACATGGAAC
The DNA here is from genome assembly GCF_023065955.2 of Ursus arctos. Classification (NCBI taxonomy): domain Eukaryota; kingdom Metazoa; phylum Chordata; class Mammalia; order Carnivora; family Ursidae; genus Ursus; species Ursus arctos. The sequence continues at coordinate 10,827,954 of NW_026622986.1, forward strand.
ATTCTCCAGAATGGATCTTGTATTAGGCCACAAAACAAGTCTCAACAAATTAAAAAAAAATCAAGTCATACCATGCATCTTTTCTGACCACAAACAAATTAGAAATCAACCACAAGAAGAAATCTGGAAAGAGCACAAATAAATGGAGGTTAAATTACACACTACTAACCAATGAATGGATCAACCAAGAAATAAAAGAAGAAATAAAAAATTACACAGAAACGAATGAAAATCAAAACACAATGGTCCAAAATCTTTGGGATGCAGTAAAAGTGGTTCTAAGAGGGAAGTTGATAGCAATACAGGCCTGCATCAAGGAGCAAGAAAAAAATCTCAAATAAACAATCTAACCTGTACCTAAAGGGAGCTAGAAAAAGAAGACCAAAAAACATTCAAACCCAGCAAAAGGAAGGAAATAATAAAGATTAGAATAGAAATAAATGACACAGAAACAAAAAAACAAAAGAACAGCTCAATGAAACCAGCAGCTGAGTCTGAAAAAATCAACAAAATTGATAAACCTCTATGCAGACTCATCAAAAAAAAAAAAAGAAAGAAAGAATGAAAGAGAACGTGAATCAACAAAATCACTAACAAAAGAGGAGAAATAACAACCAACACCACAGAAATACAAATAATTTTAACAGAATATTATGAAAACCTAAATGCCAACGAATTCAACAATCTAGAAGAAATGGATAAATTCTTAGAAACATACAAATTATCAGTACTAAAACAAGAAGAAATAGATAATTTGAACAGACCAATTACCAGCAATGAAACTGAAATAATAATCAAAAAACTCCCAAAAGGGGCGCCTGGGTGGCACAGCGGTTAAGCGTCTGCCTTCGGCTCAGGGCGTGATCCCGGCGCTATGGGATCGAGCCCCACATCAGGCTCCTCCACTATGAGCCTGCTTCTTCCTCTCCCACTCCCCTGCTTGTGTTCCCTCTCTCGCTGGCTGTTTCTATCTCTGTCAAATAAATAAATAAAATCTTTAAAAAAAAAAAAAAAAAAACTCCCAAAAAACAAAAGTCCAGGACCAGACAGATTCACAGGCAAATTCTACCAAACATTTAAAGAAGAGTTAATACCTATTCTTCTCAAACTATTTCAAAAAATAGAAAGGGAAGAAAACTTCCAAATTCATTCCGATGAGGTCAGGATCACCCTGATACCAAAGCCAGATAAAGACACTACCAAAAAAGAGAACTACAGGCCAATATCTCTCATGAATATAGATGCAAAAGTCCTCAACAAAATATTAACAAACTGAATCCAACAGTACGTTAATAAAAAAAATCATACACCACAATCAAGTGGGGTTTATTCCCAGGATGCAAGGGTGGTTCAACAGTCCCAAAACAATCAACATGATATGTCACATCATTAAGAGAAAGGATAAAAACCATATGATCATTTCAATAGATAACAGAAAGACCATTCAACTAAGTACAACATCCATTCATGATAAAAACTCTCTGTAAAGTAGGTCTCCAGGGAACGTACATCAATATAATAAAGGACTTATATGAAAAATCCACAGTCAACATCATACTCAATGGTGAAACACTGAGAGCTTTTGCCCTAAGGTCAGGAACAAGACAACGATGTCCAGTCTCCCCACTTTTATTCAACACAGTACTTGAAGTCCTAGCGACAGCAATTAGACAACATAAAGAAGTAAAAGGCATCCAAATTGGTAAGGAAGAAGTAAAACTCTCACTATCTGTAGATGACATGATACTATATATATATATATAGAAAACCCTAAAGACTCCACCAAAAAACTACTAGAACTGATATACGAATTCAGTAAAGCCGCAGGATACAAAAGCAATGGACAGAAATCCACTGCATTCCCATACACTAATAATGAGGCAGGGGAAAGTGAAATTAAGAAAACAATTCCATTTGCATTTCCACCAAACACAATAAAATATCTAAGAATAAACTTAACCAAAGAGGTGAAAGACCTGTACTCTGAAAACTATAAAAAACTGATGAAAGAAATTTAAGATGATGCAAAGAAATGGAAAGGCATTCCATGTTCATGGATTAAAAGAAAAAATATTGTTAAAATGTCTGTACTACCCAAAACAATATACAGATTTACTGCAATATCTATCAAAATATCAACAGCATTTCTCACAGAACTAGAACAAACAATCCTAAAATTTGTTCAGAACCACGAAAGACCTTGAATAGTCAAAGCAATCTTGGAAAAGAAAAACAAAACTTGAGGAATCACAATTGCAGCTTCCAAGTTATACTACAAAGTGGTAGTAATTTAAACAGTATGGTACTGGCATAAAAATAGACACATAGATCAATGGAATAAAGTAGAAAACTCAGAAATAAATCCATAAATCCATATGGTGAATTAATCTTCGACAAAGGAGGAATGAATATACAATGGAAGGAAATACAGTATCTTCAATAAATGGTGCTGGGAAAACTGGACAGTTATATACAAAAAAAATGAAACTGGACTACTTTATTTCCCCATACACAAAAATAAACTCAAAATAGATTAAAGACCGAAATGTGAGACTTGAGACCATAAAAATCCTTGAAGAGAACACAGGTAGTAATTTCTCTGACACTGGCTGTAGCACCACTTTTCTAAGTATGTCTCCTGACGCAAGGGAAACAAAAGTAAAAATAGACTATTGGCACTACATCAAAATAAAAAAGTTTCTCAGTAAAGGAAATAATCAACAAAACTAAAAGGCAACGTACAGAATGGGAGAAGAGAATTGCAAATGACGTATCTGATAAAGGGTTAGTATCCAAAATATATAAAGAACAGATACAACTCAATACCCAAAAAACAAATAATCCAATTTAAAAAATGGGCAGAGGACGTTAACAGACATTTCTCCAAAGAAGGCATCTAGATGGCAAACTGACACATGAAAAGATATCATGTATCATCAGGGAAATGGAAATCAAACCACAATGAGATACCACCTCATACCTGTCAGAATGGCTAAAATCAAAAACACAAGAAACAACAAGTGTTGACGAGGATGTGGAGAAAAACGAACCCTCTTGCACTGTTGGTGGGAGTGCAAAGTGGTGCAGCCACTGTGGAAAACAGTATGGAGTTTCCTCAAAAAAATTCACAACAGAGCTACTCTGTGATCCAATAATTGTACTACTGGGTATTTATCCCAAAAATACAAAAACACTAATTCAAAAGGATACATGCACCCCTATGTTTATTGCAGCATTATTTACAATAGCCAAACTATGGAAGCAGCCCAATGTCCACTGACAGATGAATGGATAAAAAAGTGGTATGTACACACACACACACACACACACACACACACACACACACTGGAATATTATTCAGTTATAAAAAAGAATGAAATCTCGCCATTTGCAATGGCATGGATGGAGCTAGACAGTATAATGCTAAACAAAGCAAAATACATCAGTCAGAGAAAGACAAATACCATATGATTTCACTCATATGTGGAATTTTAGAAACAAAACAAACCAGCAAAGGAAAAAAAGAGAGAGAGAGACACAAACCAAGAAACAGAGTTTTAACTATGAGAACAAACTGCTGGTTACCAGAGGGAGGTGGGTGGGGGGATGGGTGAAACAGGTGATGGGGATTAAAGAGTACACTTATCATGATGGAAAAATAAAATAAAGAAAAAGAGGGGGGAAAAAGAAACAGTTTTTTATATAAGTTTATATATAAGATATAAGTTTTATATCAGATATTTCTATCTTCTATAAACTTTTGCAGGGAATAAAAAAAGAAAGTTACCCTTATAAGGCTTGTATAACATTGTTATCCAAATTGGACAATTAAAGAAAATTAGAGGCTAATCTCACCTCAACATGAACGCGGTAATGCTATATAAAATATAGTAAATTGAGTCTGATTATATTCTGACATTTAGGGTTTTCAAGCATTTGTTCAAGGTTAAAACACAAGAATACCATCTGCCACATACACACATGAAGGAGAGACTCATGTCCTTCCCAATAGATTAACACACATGATTTGATAAAAAATGTAACTCATTCATGAAAAAACCACTTCTTAGCAAACTTTCCTTACCTTCGTAAAGGTATAAAACTAAAACAAACAAGCAAAAAAATCCCACGCAATGGTGAAACTATTTCTAATAATAATAGCCCTTATTGAATTTCACGTTTTAAATAATTTAGCATGTATTAAATAATTTAATCCTAAGAAGCTTCTCCACTTAAAAAGTGGAAAATGTGACAGAAAGAGGTTAAATAACTGGCCCAAAATCACACAGGTAATAAGAAGTACAGCTGGGTTGGGAACCCAGGCACCGCAGCCTCAAAGTCTATACTTTTAACTAGGATGCCATAATTCCTTGAAAAATATCCAAAACCACTTCATTTCCACTGCCCATGTAGACCTCGTACTCCCGGATTGAGTGTGGGTTCTGTCTAGTCCTGTTTGAGCAGAATTTATGTGGGCCCCAAAACTTGAGTCTTGGGGTCACTTTCCCCTGAGGTCCCCACACCCATTTCCGCTGTAAAATCATTCTCAGCAGATTCCTGAACAGAATCTATTATTCGTGTTCCTGAAGTCTGTGCCCCTTGGGGCCTAGCAAGGATCAATACCTCTGCCATGTTCTCTCCGCCCCCCCTCCCCAAATTACCTTTTTCAGCTTTTGGATTTTTCTATACTCTTAAGAACTTACCTCACCTCGGAGGGCTGCAGAAGATCTCCCCTTCCCGCATTGCTTTCTGTGGTGGAGTTCCAGGACAAAGACTTCCTGCCCTTCCAGGTTACCTTTCCCTTCCTCTTTTTAAGAAGGTTCCCTTAGTTTTACAAATCTTATCTTGCCCCTCACAGTGATCCCTTTCCTTCTCGAAAAACCTGAAAGCAGCCCTATTTGGTGGGACCGAGTGCTATCCCTTTATTATTTCCCCTTGATTTAGGGCTCAGACATTGGTTTCCTAGCATAGTCTTCCATTTTTGTTTTGGGAAGGCTCCCACAAAAATATAAAGCCAAGGAGTTCCTGAAGGATCAAACCACCCACTGTTTACCAAATCTTGCCCACCTTCACCTCCATTTGATAAATTCATACTCTCCCAATGGACTTCAGGCCCAGGGTCAATCACTGTGGTCCCCCCTGGTTCCTTGTAGTGTTTCTCCTCTTTCCTGTGCTTCTCTTTGGAGAAGATTTCACTCTAGAAATTCTTGGTCCCCTAGGGCTAAGGAGATACAAGAATCTTTACTGAAATAACTTCATCACTTTGAGACTGACTTAATAATATGTGAAAGAGTCTAACTGCCCAAGTTCTAGACTTAAAACTCTATTCAGACTTTTCTCCTGTTCTTCAAGGAAACATCTCCACAGGCACCTGTAATTACTCGGTTATCTTCTGGATTTGTGCTCCCTCTGGGGGCATTAGTCTGGTTTCTTCTGTTACATATTTTAAGACTCCAGTCACTCTCTCTAACCTATTCATTTTTAATTATCCACCCCCCCCTTTAAAGTCCTGCTCAATAAAATGTCAAGTCTGGTTATTGTTGCTGTGTTTTCTTTTCTGTATGTTGAATGTGGTCTTCAAGACCACATTCCTGTTCTGTCTAATGTGTTCTCCCAAATTCTAACAACTCCATTAAGGAAATCTCTATTTTTCTTTCTCTCAAGCATTCTCCAGCTTGTCTTTTGCTATTTCCTGAGCCATGTTTTTGGGCATCACTATACTACAGAAAATGAGAAATTTACCTTATTATATAAAAAGGAATTTAATGAAGGTCAATGATAAAGTAACTACTTCAAAGAGTTTTACCATCAGCATCGTGAATGCCAAGTCCATAAAACCTGAGCTCTCTTGCTTCCAAAAGAAGGCAAATCCCAAATGCACATGTACTTATCAACCTTCTGCTTGTGTCACAGTTGCTAATGTCCCATTGGACCTAGTAAGTCACATGGTCAAACCCAGCATCAACGTGGGAGGAAACCATGAAAAATCATAAATGCTGGGAGCCATGATTCACTGGAGACCATCAATATAAAAGCCTACCACCCTACCATAATACGTATATGTGTTTTAACAATGTTTCTCGGGGCACCTGGGTAACTCAGCCACTTAAGTGTCTACTCTCGATTTCAGCTCAGGTTATGATCTCAGGGTGGTGAGATGGAGCCCCAAGTTAGGGTCGGCACTGGGCGTGGAACATACTTGGGATCCTCTCTCCCTCCTCTTCTGCTCCTTCTCTCTCTCATTCTCTCTCTTGCTCTCTGTCTCTCAAGGAAAAAAAAAATTTCCTTCCCCAGCACTACATTCATGATCAGTTCTTGCTGCTGTCCCTTCTTCAGTTTCTTTCTTAACTATTCATCTTTCAGTTTTAGAGCCTCTTCTCAATGGCCAATCAATTTATTAAATCTTTAGATTTCAGTCTAGAAAAGGAAAACTGAGCGACTTCATAACACTCTGTGACAGATTATTACACGAGTTAGGAGGAACAGCTATACTCTTTTAATTCCAACAAGGAAGAAAGGAAAAGGAAAAAAGCTTAAGATAGGGCAGATGAAAAGATGCAAAAAGATAGCTGGTGTCTCAGAACACAGGCATCTGAGCGGACCCTACAGGATCTACAGAATACATTTCCACCATGATGGCTGCCATATTTGAATTCCGTAATTTCTAGAGCTGTGGAAAGACAAGCAGGACTACCCAAGTTACGACTAACATTAGAGTGTCCTCTGAGTATCAGACACAGGGATGAACAAGATGCAGTTCTCATCTCCAAGGAGCTCATACTCAAGTGTAGGAAAGAGATTAACAAGTAACTAAAATGCACAGTTAAAGGGGAAGCATCTATTTATAATAATAATGAGGAAAAACATTTTTTAATAAAAAATAATGGGGAACTGCCCTTTATTTATACCAAACTCAGTTTGCCTAACCTGAGAGAATGCAACTTAGAAAAGGAGAAATGGGGGGACGAGAGAAAAAAAGGGGACACGGGAGCTGCTTGAGAAGGGCTGGGGAACAGAAGGAAATGGAATCTACATAGTGATAAGAGATAAAGAAAAGGTAATGCTTTGCCTGCTTCATTTTATCTAGACCGGAGGTGGTAAGACGTAGACTAGATAAACTGTTAAGTTCTGAACTATATTCTTGAATCCCCAATACCCACCCTCTTCTCATCCAGAAGGCATTTTATAAAGTATGGAGAATCCTATCCTGACAAAGTAGACACCATTCTCAGATTAATGGCCAGAGGGTTGTCTGAATTGAAAGGAAGAAACTTAAAAGACTTGTCACTTCAGACATGTGACTTCCAGGCCATGTTACAGCTGCATTTGGAGCAGTCCAGAGCCCTGAAATCAATATGAAAGGGTCTCACAACTCAACTATAGCAGATGAGCTCATTTCAAAAATGCCAAATTCCTTTTATGGAATGACACAGAAAAACTGGTGGGGAATAACTATTAGTGGTATTTTTTATTGACGTTCTAAACCCACACAAACATTAGTAATCTAGATAACTAGATTAGTAAAAGTAAATGATCTAGAATCAATAAACTAGAATGAAGAAACTGGATAAATTCAAATCTCGAGGTACATATTTTTCTACAGAATTTAGTACTTCATGGTGGCTGATTTCTGAGCAACTGTAGAAATTTAGTGGTTGTGTTTGAGATTAAAAAAAAAAAAAAACCACGCCGGGGCGCCTGGGTGGCTCAGTCGTTGAGCGTCTGCCTTCGGCTCAGGGCGTGATCCCGGCGTGATGGGATCAAGCCCCACGTCGGGCTCCTCTGCTGGGAGCCTGCTTCTTCCTCTCCCACTCCCCCTGCTTGTGTTCCCTCTCTCGCTGGCTGTCTCTATCTCTGTCAAATAAATGGATAAAATCTTTTTAAAAAAACCACGCTGATGCTGTGCTAAAAAAATACCATAAAGATGGGCAGTAAGAGGCAGTACGAGGTTTGGTTCATACATTACAGAGTGCTTGTGAACACCCTCCCTCTAATATTTCATCCTAAATGTTTAGGAAACAAGCTGACCCATTCTCTCCATAATGTGTAGATATGGTTTAACAAATGGAATTCCCGAATAAGTTCCTTCATTTAAATGTAATATAGATGCCACTAGATTTATGGCCCATCAACGATAAACTCAAAATGTAGCTGTAACTAGGACTTGCAACACGCAGATAAAGGAGAAAAGGAATCCCCAGTCCCATCTGCCATAACTTTTAAAAGAGAAAATGGGCGCCATCTTTGGTTATTACGGTCACTCTTAAACAATGACTTTCTGGAAAGCCAACTTAACAATATCTCCTATTTCTTTCTCCTTTTAAATAGTGTTAAAGATATCTTCCTTAAACTCTCGGATTTGGTAGTCTTGCAATCTGGAGAGTTCGTTAAAATGTTGTAGTAACACAACCACAATTAATGCCAAGTGACTGCCAACCATGGAAAACATGGAAAGCGATGTTCATAACTCTAGGAACCGCTCGCCACCTGCCTTTCAGTTCCCTGCATGTTAAAAGGTAGGTGAGGCCTTTCATAAAAATGGTGACATGAACGCAGGGGTCCCTCCATCCTGGGAACTGTGGGACAGACCAAAGACAAGCACTCACTTTTCATTCTGCATATTGACTTCTAACTTTTTACAAGGAGAATGTATATGTTAGGTTTGTAGTTAATAAAAATAATAAAGTAAGTGTACCAGGTTCACCTTACCCAAGAACTGGGTTACTGGATGATCCCAGAAAGGTTAGAACACGTGTGTGTGTGTGTGTGTGTGTGTGTGTGTGTGTGTGTGTAAGCCAAATTCCCCCAATAAAATGCAAGTCTTGTAGAACAGGCATGCATTTACTCACCTTTAAGAAGTGTTTCTGTATTCACCAAACTCCTGGGGGCACAGCAGGCCACAGACGAATTTGGGGCTACTTCGGCTCTGGGTCAAAACACGTGCTCCCCAACGAAGCCTCCAGGCTCCCGGCGCGAGCAGCCCGAGCTCAAACAGACTTCCTTAGAATTTCTCCAGGAAACCGTCGGGTGGGGTGGAGATGAGCGCTCCGCCCGGTAGCTGCTGTCTAACCCGCTGTCCAGTTTGAGAACGTTGCCTTTCCTTCCCGGAAATGAGCCTCAGTCCCTCCAAGGTTGCGCCGGAGGCCCGGCCCGAGGCGGAGGCGGAGCGGGAGCCCGAGTCCACAGTAGAGAAGCTGGAGCCGGAGCCGCAGCCGGAGCCGGAGGCTGAGCGGGAGCCTGAGCGGGAGCCCGAGCCGGAGCGGGAGGCGGGGCGGGAACCCGAGGCCGGGCCTGAGCCAGACTCCGGGAGGCCGTCGGGGGTGGAGGCAGGCCCGCGGGCAGAGCCGCTCCCCGCCTCCAAGCAGGAGTCAGAGCGGCTCTTGGAGTCAAGTCAAGGACGGGAACCCGAGCTTAACTGGGCTTCAGGGCAGCGCACGCAGCCCCTTGGGGCGTCCGGTTCACAGTCGGTGTCAGTGAGCCGGCGTTCAAGCCAGCGGGCAGCACGGTCGGAAAATCAGTTGTCGGAGAGACCCCGCTGCCACACCGACTGCCTGGAGACGCCCCTCTCCCGCGCCTTCGGAAGGCTGGGGTGGGAGGTGGGCTCGCACCCCTGGATCTTCCTGCTGGCGCCCATGGTGCTGACGGCCGCTCTGGGCACGGGCTTGATTTACTTGCCCAAAGATGAGGAAGAAAACCTCGAGGAGCAGTACACCCCCATAGGAAGCCCGGCCAAGGCTGAGCGGCGCTTTGTGCAGGGACATTTCACCGCCAACGACTCTTACCGCTTCTCCATCTCCAGGAAGAGCACCGAAGTCAATTTCGCTTGTATTCTGGCGGTCTCCAACACTGCCTCACTGCTAGAACAAGAAATCTTAGAAGAAATTAGTCGATTGGACGACGCGGTACAGAATCTGTACGTGACCAAGGAAAACGGAACCCAGATCCGCTACAATCAGGTGTGCGCTAAGAACCAGGGCCTCTGCGTGCCCTCCAACCCACTCCTGTCTGCCTGGCAGATGAACAAGAACCTCGACCTGAGAAACCTCACCTTCCCAATCTTCAGCCAAGCAGGGCGGCCCATCTACCTGGCCGGCACCATTGGAGGAACCTTTCTAGGCAAGAGGACGGCAATGGCCCAGTTACTCATGAAGGCCAAGGCCATGCGGCTACTGTACTACCTGCAGACGGAGGATGGAGAGGTCAACGAGCTTAGCAAGAGGTGGTTGATCCATTTCCTGAACCAATTTAGCAACATCGAAAAAAGTCTGGCCTTGGAGAAGATCCAGGTACCTGGTGGCTGGGCTTTATAGGGAGGCCAGGAGAAGGTGGGAGGAAGGAGGTCGCTTTTTCAAAGGATCATAGCAGGAGCACTCCCTGATGATTGGATGGGAGTCCTTGACTTGAAGCTGGGAGTGCTCTGCCCGATTCGGTACTTAATCCAACGTCCTTAATCTCACACATCAAAGGATGTCACAAATCTTAAATCCTTAGTAATATTCCGGTGGAAAACAGAAATCCTTCATCTTCAAGGTAGGTCTGTTCCGTACAGACATTGATCATCAGGTTTCCTAGTCAAGTGACTTTGCGATTCCTCCTTTTAGTTAGTCTCTGCTGTTTGGGGGAGCCCCTAAAACTTGTTTGGAGTTCATTGAAAAGAAAACAAAACAAAAACAAAACCTTTAAGCAGAAGTTCTATGGTGTTTTGGTAAAGAGAACCGGCTCAGCATTTTCCAAGTAAGTTACAGCATAGTGCCAGGCACATGCTAGCTATCAAATGCTGGGCCAGCAAGCCTACTAATACTTGTGAGTAAGCCTGGTCCAAGTGAGACCACTACTGGAAAAAGCCTTTGAATACCAGATGTTTCTGAAATATCAATGTAATTAAAATAGTAAAAGACAACAGCCTAATAAAATTTAGAAAAAGCGACACTTTTCTGTGGCTATTAATGATTTCATGGTCTTAAATAGAACTCAGATTTTGTATATTCAAGAGTTTTAAACTTTGGGTTTTTGCAAGAAACTTTGGAAAGCATGCCATGAATTTGTGGGAAGAAGCAAATCTATGTTATCTTCTTTATTTTAAAGTCATAGTTCACATATTTTGATCTTTTACTAAATTCTAACATGTTGTTTCAATGAATAAGCTATAGTGTTTTGAGAGTGTTTATAACTCACATGCAAATATTGGAATGAAAAGTTATTTACTTGAGTATATTTTTGTGGCAGGTGGTCTACTTTACATCACTTTCCAGACAACTGGAATTTGAAGCAACTTCTATGACAGTGATCCCTTTGTTTCACTTGGCATACCTTCTAATCATATTATTTGCAATCACATCATGCTACAGGTAAAACAGTTTCATTGGTTGCTCAACTCTTTTTAAAAAATATTTGTGTATGGTGAAATACACATAAAAGATATAAAATATGTCATCTCAATCATCTTTCAGTGTACAATTCAGTGACATTACATTCACACTGTTGTGCACCCATTACGACCAAACAGAATTTGTATAAGCATTAGGCAGTAACCCTCCACGGTTCCCCCCCGAACCCCAGTCCCAGTTAACCTTTATCAACTTTCTATCCCTATGCATTTGCCTGTTCTAAAGATTTCATATAAGTGGAATCATACAACATTTGTTCTTTTGTGACTGGCTTATTTCATTTAGCATAATGTTTTCAAGGTTCAACCTTGACGTAGCACGTATTAAAGCTTCATTCCTTTTTATGACTGACTAATATTTCATCATATATAATAGTACTGTTTATCCACTTACCTGCTGATGGGCGCTTGGAATGTTTCCACCTTTTGGCTATTGTGAATAATGCTGCCTTGAACACAGGTGTACAAATACTTGTTGGCGCTCCTATTTTCAGTTCTTTTCAGTATATACCTAGGAGCTGAATTGGTGAGTTGTATGAGAATTCTCTATGTAGTTCTATGAAGAACCGCCAAACTGCTTGCCACAGAGGCTACCCCGTTTTGTATCCTACCAGCAATGTATAAGGGTTCCAATTTCTGCACATCCTCGCCCACACTTGTTCCTTTTGTTTTATTGACTACAGCCATCTGGGTAGTGGCGAAGTGTGGTTTGATTTACATTTCCCTAATTACTAATGATGTTAAGTATCTTTTCATGTGCATGTGGGCCATTTGCCTCTCTTCTTTGGGGAGATGTCTATGCCAAGTCCTTTGCCCATTTTTTTAATTGGGTTGTTTGTCTTTTGGTTGTTGAGTCCTGTTGTTAGTGAGTACTTTGTGTATTTTGGATATTAAACCCTTATCAGATATATGATTTGTAGGGGCATCTGGGTGGCTCAGTTGGTTGAGCGTCCAACTCTTGGTTTTCAGCTCAGGTCATGATCTCAGCATTGTGAGGTCAAGCCCCGAGTCAGGCTCCATGCTGGGCGTGGAGCCTACTTAAGATTTTCTCTTTCTCTCTCTCTCTCTGCCCCTCCCTCTTGCTCATGCTCTTGCGCTCTCTCTCTTTCCCTCTTTCTCAAAAAAAAAAAAGACATATGATTTGTAAATATTTTTTCCCACTCCGTGTACTGTCTCCACTTCCTTGATAATGTCTTTAATGCACCAGAGCTTTTAATTTTGATGAAATCCGATTTATCTTTTATCATTTTTCTTTTGCTACTTATGCTGTTGGTGTTACATCTATGAGTCCATTGAAAAGTCCAAGGTCGTGCATATTTGCCCTGTGTTTCCTTCTAAGAGTTTTATGGTTTTAGCTCTTATATATGAGTTGTTGATCAGTTTTTAGTCCATATTTGTATATGGTGTGAGTAGAGGTCTAACTTCATTCTTGCACATATGGAAAGCCAGTTGTCCCAGTACCATGTGTTGAAGAGACTGTTCTTTCCCAGTTGATTGGATATGGCAACCTCATCAAAAATCGATTGGCTGTAGATGTATGGGCTTATTTCTGGACTCTCAATTCTGTTCCATTAGCCTAGATGTCTGTTGGTAGGCCAGTACCACACTGTTTTGATTGCTCTAGCTTTGTTGTGAGTTTTGAAATCTGGAAATCTCAGTCCTCCCAATTCTTTTCTTCTTTCTCATGACTATTTTGGGTATCCAGGGATCCTTGCAATTCTGTATGAATTTGAGGGTTGGCTTTTCCATTTCTTAAAAAAAAGGCCATTAGAATTTTGTGATAAAGATTGTGTTGAATCTATAGGTTGCTTTAGGTGAGATTGATGATTTCCCTATCATTTTGAGGAAGTTCATTCCAATTCCTTGGTTTTTGAGTGTTTTTATCATAAATGGGTATCGGATCTTGTCAAATTCCTGTTCTGCAACTATTGAGATGATCACGTGATCATCTCACATGATCATATCCTTTGTTCTATTAGTGTGGCATATCACAGTGATTGATTTTCCCATGTTGAACCACTCTTGCATTCCTGGGATAAATCCCACTTGGTCATGATGTATAGTACTTTTAATGTGCTATTGAATTGCGTTTGCTAGAATTTCATTGAGGATATCTGCATCCATATTCATAAGAGATATTGATCTGTAGTTTTCTTCTTGTAGTCTTTGTCTTGCATTGGTATTAGTGTTCCTTCCTTTTCAAGCTTTTGGAAGGCTTTGAGAAGGATTGGTGTTAATTCTTCTTTACCTGTTTAGTAAAATTCACTAGTGAAATGATCTGGTCTTGGACTTTTCTTTGTTGGGAGGTTTTTGATTACTGATTCAATCTTTTTACTTGTTACATGTCTGTTGAGTTGTTCTATTTCATCTTGAGTCAGTTTAGGTCATTTGTGTGTTTCTAGAAATTTGTGCATTTCATCTAGGTTATCTAATTTGTTGGTATAAGTTGTTTATAGTATTTTTTATAATCCTTTCTATTTCTCTAAAATCAGTAGTAATATCTTCACTTTCATGTTTCATTTACTTATTTGGATCTTCTTTTTTCTTTGTCACTCTAGATAAAGTTTTGTCAGCTTGTTGATTTTTTTAAATAACCAACTTTTACTTTTGTTGGTTCTCCTTTGTTTTTCTATTATCAATTTTACTTTTCTAATCTGTTCATTTCCTTCCTTCTGTTATCTTTGGGTTTTGTTTTGTTTCTATTTCTACAAGATGTCTAGTACCATAAGGTGATTTAAGATCTTTTTTTCTTTTTTAAATGTAGTATAAATTTATCTGTGAGCATTGGTGTTGCTACATCCAGTAAGTTATGGTATGCTGTGTATTTGTTTTCATTTGTTGCTAAGTATTTTCTAATTTCCCGTGTGATTTATTCTTTGGCCCATTAGTTATTTAATAGTTTGTTTAATTTCCATATATTTTAAATTATCCAGTTTTCTCTCTATTATTGATTTGAAGCTTCATTCCATTGTTGGTTGAAAAGATATTTTGTGTAGTTTCAATATTTTTACATTTTCAGACTTGTTTTGTAATCTAACATATGATCTATTCCAGAGAATGTTTCATGTGCACTTGAGAATAATGTATGTTTTGCTATCGTTGGGTTGAGTGTTCTCTATATCTCTGTAAGGTCTAACTGATGTATAGTGTTGTCCATTTCTTATGTTTCCTTATAGATTATCTGCCTGGATGTTTTATTCATTACTAAAAGTGGTATACTGAATTCTGCAGCTACTATGGTAGAGCTACCTATTTCTCTCTACAAGTCTGTCAATATTTGCTTCATGTATTTTGGATCTCTATTGGGGGTGCATGTATATTTGTAGTTTTTATATCTTCTTGATGAATTGGCCTTTTTATCAATATATAATGTCCTTCTTTGTCTCTTTTAACCATTTTTAAAATAAAGTCTATTTTGTTTTATATCAGTATATCCACCCCTGCTGTCCTTTGGTTACTATTCGTATGGAATATCTTTCTCCATTCTTTAACTTTCAATCTGTTTATGTCTTTGGATCTAAACTGAGTCTCTTGTAGATACCATATAGTTGAATCATGTTATTTTATCCATTCTGTCAATCTCCACATTTTGACTGGAGAGTTTAATCCATTTACATTTAAAATAACTGCTGATAAGGAAAGACTTCTGCTATTTTGCTATTTGTATTCTGTATATCTTATAGCTTTTTTCCCTCATTTCATCCATTATGTCTCTTGAATGTTTAGTTTCTATTTTTCTAATGACCTGTTTGATTCTCTTGTCATTTCCTTTGGCAATGATTTTGTGAGAAATTCTTTGTCAATACCATGGAGATTCATATAATTCTAAATTTAAAACAATCTACATTAAATTGATACCAACTTAACTTCAAAAACACAAATACGGGGGTGCCTGGTTGGCTCAGTTGGTTAAGTGTCTGACTCTTGGTTTTAGCTCAGGTCATGATCTCAAGGGTGGTGAGACTGAGTTCCACATCACGCTCTGTGCTCAGTATGGAGTCTGCTTGAAGATTCTCTCCCTCTGCCCTTCCCCCCACTCACACTCTTGCTCTCTCTCAAATAAATAATTCTTAAACATAAACACACACACACAAATATGCTGCTTCTATGCATCTCTGTCCCCCCCTTATGTTGTTGTTGTCTCAAATTACATCTTTATACACTGTATGCCTATAACATAGATTTACAATTATTTTTATGTTCTGAATTCTATAGGCAATAAAATGTAGGGTTATAAGCCAAAAATATAATAATACTTGCTATTATATTTGATGTTATATTTGACCAAGACCTATATTTCCTCATATGACTTAGCATTACTTTTTATTGTTCTTTCATTTCTATCTGAAGTATTCCCTTTACCATTTCATATACGGCAGGTCTAATAGTAATAAGTCCCCTCAGCTCTTGTTTATCTGGGAGTGTCTTAATTTCTCCTCCATTTTTTTAAAGATTTTAAAAATCTTTAAAAGAGAGAGGGAGAGGGAGAGAGAAAGCACAAACAGGGAGAGCGGCAGGGAGCGGGAGAAGCAGTCTCCCCTCTGAGTGGAGAGCCTGACATGGGACTCCATCCCAGAACCCTGGGATCATGACCTGAGCCAAAGGCAGATGCTTAACCAACTGAGCCCCCCAGGTGCCCCAATTTCTCCTTCATTTTTGAAGGACAGTTTTGATGGATACAGAATTTTTAGTTGATGGCTTTTTTTTTTCTTTTAACACTTTAAATATCCCACTATCCCTTTGCCTCCATGGTTTCTGATGAGCAATCAGGTTTTATACTTATTAAGGATCCCTTATACGTGGGGAGTTGCTCTTCTCACTGCTTCCAAGACTCACTTTGGCTTTGGCTTTCAACAGTTTGATTATAATGTGTCTCAGTCTGGGTCTTTTTGAGTTTTTCCTATTTCGTGTTCATTAAGCTTCTTGGATTTGTAGCTTCATGTCTTCTATAAAAATTGAGAAGTTTTCACTCATTATTTCTTCAAATATTCTTCCTGCCCCCTTTTCTGTCTCTTCCGGAGCTCCCATAATGTGTATGTTGGTCTATTGGCTGGTATCCCACAGATCTCTGAGGTTATCTTTTCACTTTTCTTGATCCTTTTTTCTTTCTGCCTCTTAGGCTCCCTGATTTCAACTGTCCTATCTTCAAGTTCACTGATTCTTCTGCCTGTTAGATCTGCTGTTGAACACCTCTACTGTTTTGTTTTTTTTTGTCATTTCAGTTACTGTACTTTTCAGTTCCAGAATTTCTGTTCTGTTCCTTTAAAAATTTCCTATCTCTTTATTTACATTATCATTTTGCTCAAACATTATTTTTTTTTATTTCCTTGTCAGTGCTCTCCTTCAGCTCTGTCAGCATATTTAGAACAGTGTTTATAGTCTTTGTCTAGTAAGTCCTATCTCTGTCTTTCCTCAAGGATGATTTCTGTTGATTTATTTTGTTTCGTACATATTTTGAGCCATACTTTCCTCTCTTTGTATACCTTGTAATTTTTGTTGTTGTTGTTGTTGAAAACTCCCTCCCCCCCCATTAGCAATAGTGTGCAATCAGATAGAATAGTAAAAAGAAATAAAGAAATTGTGGCCAGGGGCGCCTGGGTGGCTCAGTCAGTTAAACGTCATCTGCCTTTGGCTCAGGTCATGATCCCAGGGTCCTGGGATTGAGTCCTGCATCAGGTTCCTTGCTCAGCAGGGAGCCTGCTCCTCCCTCTCCCTCTACTTGCCACTCCCCCTGCTTGTGTTCTCTCTCGCTCTCTCTCTCTGACAAAAAATAATAAAATCTTTAAAAAAAAAGGTAAAAGGGAATTGTGGTCAGTCTTGTTTGATTTGGCATATGTTTTTTACCTTACATATTGTGCCAATTATGACTAATTATTCCATTTGGAGGCAGATATGCTGATAGAACTAAACAGCAAGTCCTTATTTCTATTATAAGTTTGAACTAGTACTTTTAATTATATTAAAAAATTAATCTCTAATTTAATTTTAATTTAATTGACTTAGGTATCTTTATTGTTCTAATGTGGGGTTTACCTTGTTAAGCACTTAAAAATTATTATCTAGGCATTAGGGTTAATTGGGGCTCTTGTGATCAGAAAGCTCAAATATGAAAAATATCAGTAAACAAAAGAATTTAGGTGTAGAAAGAACCCCACAGATTATATCATTCCAGTGACTCTCACAGCAGAGTCACAGAGAGAACTCTAAACCCACATGTTCGGAGGCCCGGCCCTATTGAATCAAGTCTCTGGGGGCTCAGCTCGAACATCTGTATTTCAAAAACATCTCTAGTTGATTCTCATGTGTAGGTTGGTTTGGGAACAAATGATAGAATTCAACTCTCTAGATTTTAACGTAGAGAAAAATGAAGGCCCAGTAGTAGAGGGAGTGAACCACAGTGGGTACCTCTCTAGAGTCAGTAAACTACCTCCCAACTTTGTTATTCTGGAAAGACAGACCACATCCCCTAGAAAACAAACAAACCAAAATACTAAGGAGGAAGAGTAGGCGGGAGGGAGGGAGGGAGCAAGTGAGGGAGGAAAAATGGGGAGGGAAAAAGACAAAATTCAATCTTGTTAAAGGCAGTAGAGTAAAAAAAAAGTTAAACTAGCATAGAATCTACAAGGTACCAACAACTGGTTTGGCAAAACCTTTCTACTAGATAGTTGGTTCTGAAGATACAAGTTTATATCAGTTCTTATCTTTACAAATGATTATGGACAGTAATACAGAGACTCTTGTACCGAAGACAGTTAGAAAATGATTTCTGTTTGTCTTTGAAGACTTGATATGTGTGTAGCCAACATACCGAGCACATAGGACTCATGAGGCATAAACATAAAGCAACTTTCTTTTTGTCTCCCTTTATTCCCTTTAAGTTTTGTAGGTAGAGCAAGTTCTTCCTCTGCCCCATGAAAACGCAGGCAGGCCCTGTGACTTTTGGGGTCATTCTTAGGTAAGACAAAATCCGCCAGTCAGAATTAAAATGTCCATATCCATGTAATAAACAAAACTGGTAACTAGATCCAAAGCTCAGGTGCCCCTCAGTACCCCTAGCCAGAGCATGCTGCGTGGGGTAGCCCTTAATGGAGTAAAAAGGGACTCAACCAGCCCTCTTCCATCACTTCTCTTCCTACTTCCCATCTTGCTAAGCTGGCTCCTGGCTTGGAGCATGCCCAAGAAGAGGGGGCAGGAAAATTCTTAAGGTACAGATGCTGGCATGGTGGTTCAATTCATGCCTTCTCCGGGCTCAAAAATAAAACCAGTTCCCCTGTTAAGAGTGTTTCTAAGTTCCTTAGACATCTCCCACTCCTACTGCTACGTTATCACTGAGAATCGCTTATCTCTGTTCTGGGCATGGCCTCCTAGACGGTCCTTAACACATTGCCCATCCTGTTTGTCTCATATCCTTACATATGAAGGTTATTCCTTGTGTACATGCATTTGCCTCACACGGAACCCTCATTTGAACTCATTTTAGGGTTCTGTATTTATTGTCTTATAGCAAAGTCATATGAACAATAGTAAGACTTTTTCAAGTTTATGCTCTAATTTGAACCTTATTCTACAGCAAGTAGTGATATATTGAGCTTCTAGACTATTTCAGAATTGTCTCACATTTTGGAAATGACAAAACTTACCCCAAATATTAGATTAGTTTCTGAGACAATCTGGAAAATCTTTCCCTTCTCAAATACACTGTAAATTATTGTTTACTCATGGGAGACGTCTTTGCCTTTCAAGGAAGATGTGGGTCTCGCATGAAAAATATAGATTGTTTTCTAAGTGCAATAATTTCTAATTTAGCCCTTCTCTGCTAAGTGAATAAAAAATTCAGAAGATTGGCCATTTTGCTGCCAGCGATGCCCAAATCGGCCTGAGCACTGGAATCATATGAGGAAAGTTTTAGACATATCGATTCTGCTTCTTCACTACAAACCTACTGAATCAGGATCTGTGTAGCTAGGTTCCAGGAAATCTAAAGTTCTAAGACTCTCCTAGGTCATTCTGATAAACTGCTTAAAACAAAATCCTTCTAGGGGACTGGAATATCTGCAAGTGTATTCACCGAACTCCAACAGTGTTCCACTTCCAAATTTTTTCTTCCATTGTCTATTGAACACTAAAATAAAGGTCATCGAGAGAAAGTCAACTCAGCAACTAGTCAAAGTATAGTCATACTCCCCAATCCTCTGAAAAATTCACACCAAAGAATCCGGAAACTTGAAAGAGGGAATGGAAATAAATGTGTCATATGTAATTATTATCCTCCTTAATCTTTCTGATTTCAAGGTTCATCTTTGTTACTTTCTTATTTTAAACTGCTATAAACCAGTATTGTTTTAAGAAGGTATCTATGATAATCAAATTTTATTCTAACAAAGCAACTTACTTTTGCTCTAGAATTTTGCATGTGTGGTTGATATGGGGCCCTGAATTTAACTCCTAGCGCTGGTGGGTTGGAAAAAAGTGAAATACAACCATGGTGTAGAAATGTATTTTCATAATAAGAAAGGTTAGCTATTTTACTGTTACAACAGTAAGAGGTCTTTAGTCATGTTCTTGCTGTATTAGAATCGGTGCTTCCATTTCCATAGTTGACTCCCAGTTTTCAACCCAAACTTAGTTTCTCTCTCCTTCTAAAAATATGTGGAGATGAGTATCAGTCATTTGTTTTGAAACGGTTAACAAGCAAGTGAAATATAAAACCAGAGATTGTTGTCAGTATTTTAAAATGTAATGTGGGGGACGCCTGGGTGGCTCAGTTGGTTAAGTGTCTGCCCTCAGCTCAGGTCATGATCCCAGGGTCCTGGGATCGAGCCCCACATTGGGCTTCCTGGTCAGCTGGGAGCCTGCTTGTTTGCTCTCGCATGCTGTCTCTCTCTCTCTCTCTGACAAATAAATAAATAAATAAATAATCAATCTTTTAAAAAAATGTAATGTTGTGGTTGTTGGGTAGGTGAAGTACTGAATCCATACTTTAAAATGCTGTCTATATATTCCCATTTCTGGGAAACAGGCACAGGCTGTGTTATTCAAAATGGACTACATTTCCAATTCTTTTGCAATTACTAGCAACTTTTCTAGAGCCCACTTCAGCAGTAGATGAGAATCTTGACAACGTTTTAGGAAGAGTCTTTCTACATTTTGCTAAGCACAATACTTATTGAACTGGCTCTGAAATACAGGAGCTATTTAGGATTGCCTCTGTGGCTAGCTGGAGTCAAGGGTTGGGTGAAAAGAGCACTGGACATGGGTACTTTCTCTGCTACAGCTTGCCCTCCCTTTGCTGTTGTATTCCACTTGAGCCCTTTGAAGAGCAGAGTGGAATTAACCGTCGGAAGTGTTTTAGTATATCTTTGTGGTTCTCAACTACCAATCAGTAGAGTAGTGCTTGCTGAGCTGCAGAAGAATCACCCAGGAAGTTTGGTAAAAGCACAGATAACTTTTCTGTTCCCTCTGTCCTTTTTCCCACTTGGTCTAGGATAGTGCCTGGGAATTAAACGTCTCCAGTAGACAGGTGTGGGAATTATTGCCCAAGAGCTTTCTGAACAGGTGTCCCAAGCCGAGAATGTTATAAACTGCTGGAATTTCAGTACAGAAGCACCACCACAAAACCCATGATTTTTCCCCTCCAAATTTACAGGTGTGACTGTGTACGCAACAAAATGTGGGCTGCAGCCTTTGGAGTGATTTCTGCTGCCTTGGCAGTGGTGAGCGGCTTTGGTCTGATGTTGTACATTGGGGTGCCATTTGTGATCATAGTTGCAAATTCACCGTTTCTTATTCTAGGTGAGTAAAACAAAACACGAGGCTACGCATTGTATATGTGGGGGTGCAGGGTAGATGAGGGAAGGAATTTAGGTTACATTAAGCAAAATAATTATATTTAGGTGATGCTATAGTTCCAAAATGAGGTGACAGGAAAAAAGAAAATCAAATTGAATTACGTGTCTTTAGAGGTAGAAAAATCTAGAAACCCAAATGGAAAAACACAGACAAGGGACATGAACAGGTGGTTCACACACACACACACACCCAAAAATCCAAAATATGAATCGCTGGAAATAGAAGAAAAAATATAATTTGACCTTTCAATTAACCAAGGGATGCAAATTAAACCAAAAGTGAGACACCTTGTTCCTTATCAGATTAATAAATATCAGCAAGATTGGAGGAAGGTTGTATGGAAATGAACACTCAGCCTGCTGGGGGAAAATTGTAAACTGGTACACCCTTCTTTTAGTCCAATTTTGCAACAAATCAAAAGACTCAAAAATTAGGGGCGCCTGGGTGGCACAGCGGTTAAGCGTCTGCCTTCAGGGCGTGATCCCAGCGTTATGGGACCGAGCCCCACATCAGGCTCTTTCGCTATGAGCCTGCTTCTTCCTCTCCCACTCCCCCTGCTTGTGTTCCCTCTCTCGCTGGCTGTCTCTATCTCTGTCGAATAAATAAATAAAATCTTTAAAAAAAAAAAAAAGACTCAAAAATTAAACAGGGAATGCCTTTGGCTTACCGATTCCACTTCTAGGAATTTGACCTAATAATTAGACAAGTGCTCAAAAAGTAGAACAAGTATGCTCATTTGGGCATTATTTTGAACAGGAAGGTTTTGAAAACCATCTAATCCCATATCGACATGAGATTGGGCACCTCAAACATTGCATATTAAAAATTTGAATCCTATTCAGTCCTTAGAAAGAGGTGGCTATATAAGGTGAGATGAAAAATGCTGGTTATGAAACAGGGTGTTCGAAATAGAGACAGTCGTACGTGCGTATTTGTATGGAGCAAATTCTGGACGGATATATGTCAAAATGAAGGGTGGAATTACAGTTGTTTAAATTTTTTCTCTGTATTTTCCTGTACTATCAGAATTTATTTTATAACAAGCATGAGAAAACAAAGGTGTTTGTATTTGAGAAAGGAAGGAGCTTGGAAGAAGTAGTATTTGGTTTCCTAGGGGAGACAATGGATGAGCTGTACGCTCGACGTCAGGACATCACTTCCACGTACACAGCCATACGTAGCCACCTACTATCCCCCACAGCCGTTAATCACTATGGTTAAGGTGTATATAATTGATTGAATGGAAACCAGTATTGTATGGTTTGTGTATTCACGGGAATGTGAATGGCTCTGTGCGTGTGTGTGTGTATGTGTGTGCGTGACTGAAGCAACTCAAGCGAGAAATGTGCGAGGACAATTTCTGAATAAGGTTCTCTAAATAATAAAACTAGTTTTAAAATACCTAATAAATGTCAGTGAGTTCATTCTTGGTCCTTAGTACTGATTCTTCCCTTCTGTCCAGCTGAATACAACTGAAATCCTCAAAGCCGCTAGCCATGGGATGTCAGGATGCAATTTGTGACAGGCTATGTAGACTTATGTTGATTTAGAACCTTCTGCCTTCTTGATCAGACCCATAGAACATCTGATCAGAGGCCAAGTTGCAATTCCTAGTACCCTCCCGTGGAGACGATCCCCCCAAATTGAAACGAAGATCAGCATTTTCCTCCACTTTATAGATTTACTCGTTTATTTTATTGAGTTTGTGTCAATATACATGAGCGGAAGTAGCGTCGACTTTAGTAGAAAGCTTGAGGGAGGTGAAATCGATCCGCAACATGCCATGCTGTCCTTCTTAATCCCCTTTCTTCTTTCTAGTCCTCCTTTCCAAGTTTTCAGTGGTGATTTCAAAGACCTCAAATGTTCTTCTGTCCTCTGTATTCCAAACCAGTCATGAAACATCCCTGTAGAATAGAATTACCTAGGAGGCATTCGTATGTAAAAGAGATTCTTAAGATTTACTTTGGGCGTATGTCTGATCTCAAGAGTCCTTGCATTTTGATAACAATGCCGTAACCTGGGAAAGTAGGTGTAAATGATAACATTGTGGGTAGCAAAAACAGGCTGGGAGGAAAACGAGGTGTGTGTGTGTGTGTGTGTGTGAACTCTGTGGTGCCCCTCAAATCATACCACACTGATAGTTAGATGCTGATTGTTGAACAGATGAGTCCAGCTTAGCTTTTAAGCATCAGAATGTTGATGTGTCTGTGCGTTTGCGTACAACGGGTATGCGGGAAAACGGCCTCTCAGGTAGTCCAGTGGAATCAAGACACACTGCTGATCCTGCTTTGACTAACACCCACAACAGGTGTGCTGACTCATCATCAAACCAGCCTACATGAAGACTGGGAGCAGAGTAGCCCGTGCTACGTACAAATAATGGGAGTACGTACGAAGCCCAGAGTCATTACAGAGGAAGGGGTGAACACGGTTGCAGATTCAGAGGCCACCAGAGAAAGCCACAGAGAAAGTAGTATCAAAGCACAGATTGGGCGAGATCAATAAAACCCTAAGAGATGGACAAAGAAGATGGTTTGAGTTTATGTGTTTAATTTGTAATGGATATTCACATGTTTGAAGATTGTTTCCTTTTTTTTTTTTTTTTTTAACAGGTGTTGGGGTTGATGATATGTTCATAATGATTTCTGCCTGGCAGAAGACCAGCCTCATGGATAACATCAAGCAGCGGCTGTCCAGTGTCTATTCCAAAGTGGCCGTGTCGATTACCATTACCACCATCACCAACGTCCTGGCCTTCTATACGGGGATTATGACCTCTTTCAGGTCCGTACAATACTTTTGCATCTATACAGGAACAACCCTGCTCTTTTGTTATTTCTATAACATCACCTGTTTTGGAGCATTTATGGCCCTGGACGGTAAAAGAGAAGTAGTCTGTCTGCGCTGGTTGAAAAAGCCAGAAACTCCTAACCAAAAATGTTCGTCATTAAAGAGGTCCTGCTGTCTCCCGTGTGATTCTCTCCCGGACGAACAAGAAACTGATGTCCATCCAATGAATTTGTTCTTTCGAGACTATTTTGGCCCTTTTCTCACCAGCACCGAGTCCAAGTTTTTTGTGGTGCTTATATACATTCTGTACATCATAAGTAGTATCTATGGGTGTTTCCAAGTGCAGGAAGGTCTAGACCTTCGAAATTTGGCAAGTGACGATTCCTACATCACACCGTATTTTAATGTAGAAGAAGAATATTTCTCAGATTATGGTCCCAGGGTTATGGTTATTGTTACCGAAACTCTCGACTACTGGGATAAAGATGCTAGGCGAAAACTGGAAATATGTCTGGCAGATTTGGAAAACAGTGACTATGTAGATAAAAATCTTACAGAGTTTTGGTTACGAGAGTATGTGCAATATATGGAAAACAGCAGACAAGATGTAAACGATAAGGACACTTTTATGAACGGTTTGCCCAATTTTTTAACACATTTTCCACTTTTTGTGTATGATATTAATATCTCATCATCACATGAAATCATTGCTTCCCGGGGCTTCATTCAGACCATGGGTGTTTCTTCTTCCACCAATAAGAAGATGATGTTATCCCAGTTACGAAGCAGAGCCGAAAAGTGCGAAATTCCCCTAATGGTGTATAACCAGGCATTCATATATTTTGATCAGTATACCGCAATATTAGAAAACACTGTTCGAAATGTCATTGTTGCATCAACTGCTATGTTCATTGTTTCCTTATTGTTAATTCCTCATCCACTATGTTCTTTGTGGGTAACCTTTGCTATTGCTTCTGTGATTGTGGGAGTAACGGGTTTCATGGCATTCTGGAATGTCAATCTTGATTCCATATCCATGATTAATCTTGTCATTTGTATAGGGTTTTCTTTTGATTTTTCTGCACACATTTCTTATGCATTTGTTTCCAGTTCTAAGCCCTCAGTAAACCAAAAAATAATTGAGGCATTGTATCTGCTAGGCTACCCAGTGTTACAAAGTGCACTTTCAACAGTAATAGGGGTGTGTGTTTTATCTGCAGCTAAAGCATACATCTTCAGGACATTTTTTAAGATTATGTTTCTTGTTATGGTATTTGGGGCTGCTCATGGCCTAATTTTTATTCCAGTATTCTTGACCTTTTTTTGAAGGTTTGTTTGAATATCCACTAACAAATCAAAGACCAATTATAGAATTCCTGATTGCCACAATCCAATCTGATAAAAATGCACTATTAGAAATAGTTAATAAACTAAAAACAGAGGTATGTTTCCTTGGCTTGGAAATCCCATTTTAAAATGTCATTTAAAATATCCTGAGAAAAATTAATTAGTCTTCCATTAAAATATCTTAACTAAATTAGGAAGTGTTGTCATCTTTATTATAGTCTGTACAATCAAGCATAAGGTATGACTTTCCAATTATTTTTTCTTTTGTTTCATTGTTAGAGTTTATGCCTGGAATTCAAGTATTTTATATATTATAATATAAATGGAATATTATTTTCATTGTACTTCCTATATCATTATTATGTAAAAGTACAACTGATTATTTATTCTCCCTGTCTGGGGCTTTGTATGCTTTTCTTAATGGTGTATTTTGATAAACTGAAATTCTTTAAAGTTTTGAAATCCAATTTATCATTTTTTTTAATGGCCAGTGTTTTCTGTGTCCTCTCTAAGAAGTCCTTGCCTAGTCCAAGATTATAAAAAAAAAATGCATCTATGTTTTCTTCTCAAAGCTCATAGTTTTAATTTTACATTTAGGCCTATGATCCACAGATCTGTATTTGTTGAGTTGTGTGGATAGAAGTTCATTATCTTCCCATAATAGTTATCCATCCAGTTGTTCCAGCATCATTCGTAAAAAGACTACATTTTCAGCATTGTCAGCATAGGGTTAATTTGGCAGCTCTGTCAGAGAATGCGCTGACAGTTTATGGGTGGCTATATTTCTGTGCATGGATCTGTTTGTCTATCCTAAAGCCAATACCACAGTGCCTTGATTACTGAACCTTTATATTAAATCTTGAAATTAGGCTGTATAATGTGTCCAGCATTTTTCTTCTTTTCCAAATCATTTTGGCTATTCTACGTTCTTCCCATTTAGATAACAATTTTAGAATCGCTTGTCAATTTATCAGAAAGCCTTCTGGGTTCATGACTCGGTGATAGTGAACCTACAGATCAATTTGGGGAAAATAGGTTCTCTTAGCCATTTGGAATCTTCTATGAACATGGTTTATCTCTCCACTTATTTAGTCTTCTTTAATTTCCCTCAGGAATATCTTATAGATTTAGGTAGATTTACTTCCAAGTATCTTTCATTTTTATGACATTGTAAATAAATTTAAATCCCTTTTCCATTTTGGTTTTACTACTACATAAAAATACAGTTGATTTCGGTATACCTAAATTATATTATGTAACCTTGTTAGGTTCATTTATTAGTTCTTGTAGATCCTTGTAGTTTCTTCAGCAGTTTTTATATGTGCGATTATGTAAAGGTCACATAAAGGCCATTTTATTTCTTCCTATGTAATCTTTATCTCTTACTTGACTCATTGCACTGGCTTAAAACATCCAATAAAATGTGGGAAGACACACTAAAGGCAGATCTCATTGCCTTGTTCCCACCTCTACAGGAAATGTTCAATATTTCATCATTAAATATGATGATTACCTGGAGGTATTCCATCGCTGGTTCTATCAGATTGGGGAAGCTCCTTTCTCCTCCTAGTTCGCTGAGATGTTTTACCATGGATGGGTGTTGAATTTTGTCAATTTTTGTCCATCTATTAAGACTATCATGTTATTTTTCTATTTTCATCTGTGAACATGGCAATTTATGTGGAACGACCTGTTAGTATTACACCAACCTTGCATTCCTAAGTTGACTCACATTTGATCATGGCATGTTAGTGTTTTCATATATCGCTGTCTTTGTTTTGTCATTTTTGTCAATGATATTTGTTCCTATGATCATGAGGGATATTGGTCTGCAGTTCCCTTTTCTTATAATGTCTTCCTCAGGTTTTGATAACAGGGTTATGCTGCCCTCAGGAAATGAGCTGGTAAATATTCCTCTTCTATTTTCTGAAATATATGATGTATGGTTGATACAATTTCTTACTTAAATATTTGGTAGAATTCACCAGTGAAGTCATCTGGGCATAGAGTTTTTCTGGAAAGGTTTTTTTTTTTTTAATTTAAAATTCACTTTCTTTAACAAATAGAAGGGCATTCAGATGTTGTTTTCTTCTTGGATCAATTTTGGTATGTTTTAATTATCCCTTTAGCTAAGTGGCCAGTGGATTATTTTTTTATTATCAATTTAATGTCTCCAGTGATGTTCCCTGTGCAATTCTTGATATCGGTAATTTGTATTATAGTCCTTCTATTTCTTGATGGAGGGATTATCAATTTTATTAAATTTTTCCAAGAACCAACTTCTGGCCTTATTGATTTCCACTATTATTTCTCTATTTGCTACTTCAGTGGCTTCTACTCTTTGCTCCTTCTTGTTTTCTACTTTGAGTATAATTTTCTCTTCATTTTCCAGCTCTTTAAGGTAGTAGCTTAAGTCATTGATTTTAAACCTGTATTCTTCTAAGAAAGCATTTAGTGCTATAAATTTCCTTCTTACTACCGTTTTAACTGTATCCACAAATTTTTATACAATGGCTCTACCTTAACATTGCTTTCAAAATAAGTTCCTGTTTCTCTTGTGATTTCTTCTTTGATCATAGATCAAACAATGCCTTTGCTTTCTCTTCATTTTTTTAAGAATACTTTAACTGGATGTAGAATTCTAGGTTGAGAGGGTTTTTTTCAGCACTTTAAAAATGTCATTCTGTCGTCTTCTTGATTAGAATTCGGCTTCCATTGTTATACTGTTCTTCTCTATGGAATATGTCTTTTTTCCTAGCTGCTTTTAAGATTTTTCCTTTATTACTTGTTTTCAGCAATTTGACTATGATGTGGTTGTATGTGGTGCTTTTTCTATTCAACCTTCTTGGGTATCTTGAGCTTTTAGCACCGGTAGCTTGATATTTTCTATCATATTTGGGAATATTTTAGCCTTTTATTTCTTCAAATGTTTTTCTGCCACATTGTCTCTATCCTCTCCTTCTGGGACTCTAATTACAAATATGTTCTTAGTATTTTTAGTTGGTGCATAATATTGTAATATTCTTCAAGTTTGCATTTTATCATTAATAAATTTGAATTTGTTGACACCTTCAATAGACTCTTCTCTATAACCCATATTTTATTGAAAAACCAGTCTTTCTACATATGGTGAGACTCCTGATAAGCTCAGGAATATTCTACTATGTGAAGGTTATTATTATGCTTTTGTGTATGGAAATATTTAAGTATTTCAGTCAATATATGTTCATCACTACTGTCCCTTTTTATTTCATTGAGATTATAATTCTTAGAAAAATATAACACAAAATTGATCAAATAAGTTCTCACTATCTCTGATTATCTTCAATGTTTGGCAAACAATTGGAGATGTTGCAAAATAATAGGTCTTTTCAATTTCTTTCCATCATTACAGAATGTAAATTTATCCCCAAAATGGAAGCTCATCAAAAAATTATTCTCCCAAGTTGAGAAATTACAAAGCACAATTATAAAATTGCAAAATTAAATCAGATACACCGTTCAAGCTCTCCTTGTTTGATTTGCTCATTTCCTTCCTCACTTTTGTAGTGACAAATTCACTGGCTTCCTATTCACACACTTTGTTTTCAATAATTCCAATTTGCTAAAGGCTTCAAAACTTTAAGTTTCTTTGGTCTTCCCTTTAGTGAACACTTGATTAAAGATTCACAACTGATTTTGAACAAATTGCAACAAGAACAAATAGAGGACTCATTCACAAACTAGTCTAATACCATTGTAGGGCACTAGATTGATTTTCAAAGTAGTTTTTCAAAGAGTCAAGCATTGGTAAAATCTGGCTGATGTTGGACAGCTAAGAGGAAAACGTACATACTGTCATGCTTAAATATTTTTAAATTCAACATCGCCTTAATCACCAAATACTTGCTGTTCACTTATTTTAGGTATTTTATTAGCTCATCTTGTTCCTTCCGCATGTATTCCTCAGATGTAACCTTTGATTATCGATTCATATTTATAAATGAAGCCTATTTTGCTTAGTATAGGTCATTATTATGTTTTCTATGTGATTGTTAACTCTATCTCCAGCAGCCAAAACTGGTTTTCCACGATTGTCCTGGCATACCACCTAATTTAAATTTGGATGTCTTATTTTAAATGAAGTATTATTATTATTAATAGTTGAATTAAAATAAGCGTGGATTGGTTTGCTATACCTCTGCTTTTTACTTTCAGATTCTGCCATGGTCTAGTGATGTGGATGGCACAGGGGCACTGACTAGAATTCTCACTGTAACACGTGGCTAACTCTGAAAGTCACCCACTGATACACCACCTCCCTTCCCGATCCCTTACAAATGCTACATAACTAACGCTACCCTTCCAGCGACAGTTGGCAGAGTGCTCACCGAATAAGATGAAGTGTGCTCAGACACAAGTCGTTAGGGACAGCTCTCTCTTCATTGGATATTTTATTGGTAAAGCCATATTAGCCACTTTAATAAGTCCCAACATTTTAGTGGCTTATCCCAATGGAAGTATATTTCTCATGCATGCAACAATCACAGTAGATGTTCCTAGTCAGTGAGCAGCCATCTTGACCATGGTAGTTCAGGGACCCTGATTCCTGGCAACTTATGGTGCCACAATTTCAATGGGCTCCTCTGTTGACTCTGTCTACATGGCAGAACACAGAAATTCTTAAAGGTCTTGGCCTATAGGTGACATACATCACTTCTGCTTATATTCTGTACTTGATTACAGGCCACATGGCTACACGTGTAGGTCGAAGGAACTAGAAAATGTAGTCCTTGAATGGGCAGCCATGTTTCAATTGCCATTCCATATTATGGAAAGATAGCACAATTTTTGCCTGACAGTGAGCACTCAATGTCATTAATTCCTAACCTCTTCCACCACGCTAAATTCCAGGTGGTCATTTAAACTTTTTTATGAAGTAGATAACTATAATTGCAGAAAGGGAAAATCTGTCTATTATGACACAAAATCTAGAACTCATAAAAGCAAAGCGTTAGTTAATTTACCTACAAATATGTGCTATGGTAACCAGCAAAGATGGCAGGGGTGGGTGGGTGGAGGGAAGAACTCATGACTCAAAACACAGGTAAAAGGGAACATTTCTTTAATATATGAATGGTTCTCGTATATCAAGAAGAAAGTACCAACAGTCCAAAAGGTAAACCAGAAAAACACATAAGATGATAGTTTACGCAAAGAGGAAATATGATGATTCTAAACAATAATTTAGAAATAAAACCAAAATAAGATACGAATGGCACAAATCAAATGATTTACTGACATTCTGGGATAAGCTATGGCAAAGCAAAACCTCATACACTGCTTTTGAGGGTGTAAACTGATAAACGCCTCAGAATATTAATTTATCAATAGCTCTAGAAATTTAAAAGGGGACATCCTTTGGCACAATAAATCTATTTCTAAAAAATTATCTCAGAGATACAGATCTTATGCTCTGAATAAAAGACATTCATTCACTTAGCATTGTTTATAACAGAAAAGACTCTGAACAACCCACAGATCTATCAATAGAGTTACGACTAATTTATGTTTCATTCATACACTGGAAAATTATAGAGCAGTTCAAAGGAATAAGATAGCCATCTGCATAGACATGCTAAGATCCTTAGATGTATTAGATGAAAAATATAATTTACAGACACAAATAGTATATAACATTTATGAAAAACATACACCTGCCTATATTTCTAAATGTGTAAATTCATAGAAAAGGGTTTGTAAGGATGAACACCCACTTTTCATTTTATGTAATTCTGTTTACAAGGAGAATGTAGGCACCAATCACTTCTGTAATTAGGGAATAAAAATCACTAAATTAGGTGTACCAGGTTCACAAAAGCCTTACCTAAGAACTAGGCTGCTGGATGATCCCTTAAAAGGTAAAAACTGCCAGTTAGAACTCTGTGTGTGTGTGTGTGTGTGTGTGTGTGTGTGTGTGTGTACAAGCCAAATTCTCCCAATAAACTGTGAGTCTTGTAGAACACGCACGCATTTTATGCACCTTTAAAGAAGTGTTTCTTGGATTAACTGAACTCCTGAGAAGACTGGCACACCACAAACAAGTTTTGCTTAAACCGCTTGCTCCCCACCAAAGGAAGGCTCCAGGATCCGGCTGCCGGGCTGGAGCAGCGAAGCTCAAACCGACTTCCTTAGAATTTCTCCAGGAAACTGTCGGGTCGGGTGGAGATGGGTGCCCCGCCCAGTAGCCGGGTTCGAGAGCATCCTTACCTTCCTGGAAACGAGCCTTAGTCCCTCTAAGGTTGCTCCTGAGCGGAGTCCTATCACTACCCAGGACGGAGCCTGGAACCGAGAGCCAGGCGGGAGCTGGAAGCCAGACGGGAGCCAGAAGGGGAGTGGGGGGCGGGGCCGGGACTGCTTGTCAACCTAGAGGGGTTGTCCGCAGTCTTCAGTCAGCACTGGGGTCAGAGCGGCTGGCATCCTCAAGGGAAGGGTCGGAGCAGCTCTAGAGGAAAGCGTAGTGTGGGGGCGGGGGCCAGATCCAAACCAAACATCCGGACCTAGGTCACGAGTATTCTGGACATCAGATCAGGGGTCCTAAACTGAGTGGAGACCGGCATCGGGAGGGTTTCTGGAAGTGCTCCGGGTGTCAGAGCACAGGCCGAAGGCAAGCCAAGCGGGGAGTCAGCCCTGTTCCTGGGGACAGTTGGACCTGGGCATAGATTTAAAGAGGAGAGAGATGACCCCAGTAGGTAAAGGGACTTGAACACAGTGAGTAACCCTAATAAATTGCCTCATAATTCCATTATTCCAGAATATTGGACAAACCACATCTCTCAAAAACAAAAAGGAAGGGGAGGAGCAGGAAGAATGAAAAAAACTGTGCTGTAAAATTAGTGGGATAAAACATTTTTAAAAATTTCTAGCCGTCTCCAATCACATACCTTCTCGTCTCCACCTTGCTAAGCTGGCTCCGGGGTCAGAGCATGTGGGATGGGCCCCACATCTTCTCAGGCTCTCTGATTAGCCTTCCAGGTTAGGCAGGACTGTGGGCTATATTCTGCAGTACACAGGCTTTGAATCTGCTTCCCTGCCCGGGTGTAGTGACAGAACAGGCTCCAAGGCTGGTATGACCAGCTGGGTGGGTACCTGAAATCAGGCAGAACTTGCCACCAACTTCCCTGACCGGACAGGCCCCTGGCTCCGCTCTGGAGATCCGCAGAGCCACTGGCAGGGCTCTCTGTGCAGCTACTGCTATAGATGGGGCTGTAGGATGGTCTGTGCAGCGTCCCAGGTACTCCGGTTAGGCTTCCCGTTCCTGTTCCCAGGAGAGAGGGCTATATTTGGCATGAGGCAGGACTTGAGCTCACTTCCCTGCCAAGGCAGGATTGAACAGGCTCCAAGGTGTGTATGGCTCATTTACTGTGGACCTAAATCCAGCTGAGCTGCTTCCTGGCCAGACAAGGCCACCAACTCAGCTCTGCACATGGGCAGAGCCACTGGCTACAATATCTGCTTGGTGACCCCTGCAAGGAAGAATGCTATCGGCCAAGATCTGAGCACTGTTACCTGTAAACCCTACACTAACTCCGCCATCTCAATCTGAGCCCCAGGGATCAAGGCTCACAGACTTCCCCTATGATCCTAGTGAGGCAAGACCCAAGTGGGCCCCCCAGGAAGCATCCCACAATGCTGGGAGAGCTAGATGTTCACCTTGGGCTCTTTTTTATTCCCCCACTGGAGAAACCATAGGCCCTGGGGGGAGGGGAAGGAGAAGGGTGCCTCTCAGTGCATCGCTGTGCTGGCCTGGGGAGGGGTGAAGCAATCAGAGTACAACTGTTCCTCTTATCCTTCTAATGCAATCCCTTTTTGGTCTCTGTGTTCCGGGGTGGGGGTAGTGCTACAGCCTTACCCCCATGTCCTGCGATTTTCAAATGGTGTCTTGCC
Organism: Ursus arctos; assembly: GCF_023065955.2. Taxonomy (NCBI): domain Eukaryota; kingdom Metazoa; phylum Chordata; class Mammalia; order Carnivora; family Ursidae; genus Ursus; species Ursus arctos. Next base: position 10,861,252 of record NW_026622986.1, read on the forward strand.
TATGGATAGTTGCTAGCTGCTCTTGTGAGGAGGACTGCAGTTGGGAATCAGCTGTGTGGCCATCTTGATGACATCACTCCCCTCTATGCCTGGTTTCATCTTTAGACCATACTTTCCTAACAGTTCTTTGGATTTGATCTTTTCCTAGAGCCATTTCTTCATCGTAGCATTGTTTGCTATCTGAAGAGGCGGAGAACTTTCAAACCTAGCAGTTCCTTGTGTTTAACAACTTTTTCTTTAACTTCTGTTTTACGTTGTGCAATAAACTGCAAAAGGAAGCCACAGTGCCCTTTCAACATCCTGCCTGAGAAGATTCTTAGCTTAGTCATCCAGCTGATTCAGTGCCTTTTCTAGTTCCCATGATACCACAGTATCGTGGGTATCGACAGTGCCTCTTAACTTTTTGCCACCATGTTGCAGGGATTCTCTTTTTACCAGTCTCCACTCATATTCTTCTCACTTACCTGACAGCCTCCATGGCAGCCTCCTCAAGGACCACAAGGTTGTTAATAGTAACTTCAAGGCCTTTTGCCTTTCACTACAAGTCTCAAGATATTCCAGCTTTTCCCTACTTGCTCAGTCCCAAAGTCACTCCTACATTTTTGGGATTTTGTTCTAGTAGCAGTACCAATGTCTATATTAATTCTCTGTTGTTCTCAAATTATCCCAAAATTCCGTGGCATAAAACAATAATCACATTTATTGTCTTTCACATTTTCTGCGGTGAAGGAATTAGGGAATGTTGGCTTCGATTGGATGTACTCTCTTGCCGTTCTCACGAGATTTAGTCAGACGTCAGCTGGGGATGCATATATCTGAAGGCTTGACTGGAGTGGGAAGAAGATTCATTTTCAAGGTGGCTAACTCGTGGGGCTGACAAGTTGGGTTGCCTATTTTGTGACAGCCTCAGCTCCCCTCCATCTGGGCCTCATCACAGGGGTGCCCATGATGTACCTGCTGGCTTCTCCCAGAACAAGAGATCCATTGTCCTTTTGTCCCAGCCTAGACTATCACACAGGAGCACTGCTAATGCACTCCGCTTGTCATACCAACTCATTCTAACTCAGTGTGCAAGGAGACGAAAGGACATGACTATCAGGAGGTGATGATAACTGAAAGCCATCATTGAGTCCAGCTACTATTTACCATTTGTTGATTTCTACCAGAGTTACGGGTCGTATTTTCCTTCTTTGCATGCCTAGTAATTTTGTATTGGAAGCTGGGCCTTGTAGAGTATATATGTTGAGTACTAAATTTCTTTGCTTCCTTTAAATACTATTGGACTTTGATCTGATGGGAAAGTTATTTATATATCATGTTGATCCTTTCAAGACTTGTTTCTAAGCCTTGTTAGGGCAAGTCTAGAGTCGTCTTTAGTCTGGGGCGGGTTTTGCCTGTATGAGTATGAGGCAAAACTCTCTGGAGTTTCCACTGAAAGCCCCAGTGAGGACTCTGCATTCTGGTTGTTCAAAACTTAACCATCCCCCAGCTCTGGATGAGCTCGGGCAACTTTTTCGCATCTATTTCTCCAATTATGTTTTGCCTCAGTTCATGGAGTTTTATCCATGCATGTGTGGGTAAGTATTTAGTGACAGACTCTGGCCACATCTATGACGGGGGATTTGAGGAAACGGAAGGAAACCCCGTGCACATTTCTGAGGCACTTTATCTGTCAAGCTCCCTCATCCCTGGCACTCAGCCTCACATATTCCAGCCACCTCATGCCACCTAAACTCTGCTTGGTCTCCTCGACTTAGAGAAAATGTTGTACTTTGCTTAGATCTCCTTCTTGGGCTGCGGTCTGGAAAATGTCTCCAAGGAGGTCAGAGGGGTTCTATGGTTCACCTCACTTGTTTCCTTTTTTCCACGGATCATAGTCCTTCACTGTTTATTGCCCAGTTTCTGAAGACAGTTGCTCAACACATTTTGTCCCTTTATTTACAATAAAAGGATAGTCTTTCAATTATCTCATCAGAGCTAGAAAGAAGTCCCCTATCTTTATTCCTATTTATGTCGTTCATTTTGCTATCTAAGTTTACAGTTCGGGTTCACTCTAGTTCATTTCCTTCAAGTGAGCTTTGAAGTAAATTAATTACATGGGATTTCAACATATCTGGAAAATCCCTTTTCTCTCTCGATAAATTAATAGCCATATAATGCAAAAAAGATCTTATAATTCATTTGATTGGCTCTTAAACTTTCTAAATAACAACAAAAAGACTTTGCCTTAATGAAGTAAATAGGTTTTCAAGGAAATTGCAAAAGAGGCTGATATATATGCTATGCCAAATGCCCAGAAAGTTCAGAAAAGTTCTTGCATATAACATTTTTGCCTTCAAATTCCAAAGAATACATCGACACTAGAAATAATATTCTTTTATGCTGCAAATTTGCAGGATAAGATGACTCTCACCCTCTATTCCTACCCCCTCCCTCCAACTTTTTCCCTTTTCTTTACGGAGAAAGATCCTTGAGGTGATTTAGATATAACTGTGTTGGTTAATATTTGTCAAAGTATAGAGTCTAAAGTTAAAGGATTTGTTGGCCATATAAGTATCAAACTGTAGGGACGCCCAGCTGGCTCAGTCGGTAGAGCGTGTGACTCTTCGTCTCAGGGTTGTGAGTTGAAGCCCCATGCTGGGTGTAGAGGTCACTTAACAATAAACAGTTTTTTTTAAAGTATCAGCTGAGAGTAACTTTTAAAAAAAGAGATAATCGAATTATAACACAGCTATACTTATAATGAACATATGAGCATTTAAAATTATCACTTTGATTTGATACTCAGTCCACAAATGATATCTGTTATTGTTTTATATATATGTACATATTTATGTATACATATATACACACATATATGTATGTATATATGTGTATATATGCACACACACTTTGTACATAACATATAATAAAATACTTATTATCCGATGCTGTGCAGAGGAGAGCTGATATTCCTGGCAATTGTAGATTTAAAATGATCTTACTGTTAATTTTTCTAATGTCAATAGAGAATATCAGCATTCATTCTCTCTTTTTGCCTAGATAATTGAAAAGAATATATTCTTTTCTCCAAAAAGAAAAAGGCTTTAAGAATTCTAAAGTTCAAGATTTTCTCCAAGGGCATTCTAACCTACATCACAGCGGAACTCTTACGGACTTCATCATCTTTCCTCTGCATGGACGGTGCCTTGAGACACAATCCTTCTGCCCAGATTTTCTTCAAGAGGCAGGACAGGGATTGCAAATGGAGTGAGAATCCAGGAAGAGCTGTGACCACCACATTTCTTGTTCGGCGTTTCACTCCTGATAAGAAGAATAGACTCAGAGAATATCCTCCTAAGAGAGAGGGTAGATGAGAGTTCGTTGTTAACACTTCTTTCTTTTTGACAACAGTAATAATAAATCTCCTTTCTAGTGTTAAAAGTGTGCAATCCATTCATTCATTTCACAAATATTTTTTTGAGGGTTTGTATTGTGGTAGACACTCTTCTGGGCACAGGCCATGAAGCAATGAACAAAATAAACCGAAGTCTCTGACCCTGCGGAATTTACAGTCTAGTGGCTGAGGAAGAAAACACACAAGATAAATAAATACGTAGTAAGTTAGGAGGTGATAATTGTCAGGGAGAAACCCAACAGCAATTACCATGAAGTCCAGCAGGATAACGGGAGACCTCATCACTAAATACGAATGTGAGCATACACGCACACGCAAGTTAGTGTCTGTGCACGTGCACACGTGTGTTGGTGGGCAGGGCAGGAAATTGCCACAGAGGCTTATGACAAAACCGGGGGGAAATGAAAGTTTATTCTTATAAGTATATTAACACCCATTAACCTGGAAAGTAAATTTAGGTAAAGGAAGCGCAATACTCCTACATATTATCAATCATGACTATTGTTTTCTTCTCTTTTCTAAAACGGCTTAGGATCGGCATCAACTTTCTGGGTATCAACAAGGAAATTGGTTTTGAATTATAAAGTATGTACTTTATTTTAACAGATTTTGTTAGATTTAAGGGTTCACTGTAAAGTTTTTAGTTTTTAGTAAGTAGAAAAACAGTTAAAAAAAAAAAAAACAACCTGTGGGGCGCCTGGGTGGCACAGCGGTTGAGCGTCAGCCTTTGGCTCGGGGCGTGATCCCGGCGTTGTGGGATCGAGCCCCACGTCAGGCTCCTCCGCTGGGAGCCTGCTTTTTCCTCTCCCACTCCCCCTGCTTGTGTTCCCTCTCTCGCTAGCTGTCTCTCTCTCTGTCAAATAAATAAATAAAATCTTAAAAAAAAAAAAAAAACCTGACATTTCAGGGAGACTTCATAATAAAAAGCCCACACCTCATTATTTTGCCATAAAAACTCTCCACTCACTGGATGCCCGAGCCAAGTCCTCCAGATGTTTAGCACATCCTGACGTGTTGAAGGAAACTCTTCTAAATGCAGGAATCATTAAATTTGTTCTATGGAGTACCACCTTTTTGAAAGTAGAAGAGAAAAGGGAATTCCATAATGTGACACAACAAAATCCAACCAATGGGACATTTTTCTCAAGTCTGAGGTGATATCTGTGCCCTAAACATTTGTGGAGAATCAGCTTATCAGGCACTACAAAGCACGTGGAGGTAGACTGACTTTAGGGAGATACGAAATCCAGTTTCTAGCAACAGAGAAATAGAGCAAAAGACATTTACGTGTGCTTTCAGGCCAAGTAAGTGATTATGTTTTGTACAGGCATGTCAGATGTCCAGACCCTGCCTTAAGGGATTCAGAAGGGTACCATTTTTTTTTCATCCTCCATTATAATGTTGGTCCTACAAAATAAAACTCACGCACTTAAAGTTTCAGGTTGACTAAGCCCATATGACAGTTAATTCATTCAAATAATAACTATCATCAACAACACGATGAGGAAAATCATCAAGGTCATGATGTTAAAACACCTTGAAAAAAATTAATAAAACGAAACAAATAAGTTTTCTTCCTCCAGAATAAAAACTATATTCCAGGTGTTAAACTGCTATGGAAATCATAAAAGAAATGTTAATAGGAAAAACACACAACTCATCAATAAAAACCTAAAGCCAACTAAATCTTGAGCCAAGAATCAATTGCAAGCCATGATAGAGCTATTGAGGTTTTTTTAAAAGTCTTTATTGAAGAAACAGATATTTGGCATGAAGATGGTCAAGCCTAAAACACCCTTAGTAGGTATGCATAGTTTTTGAATAGATGTTACCAATAGAGGTAGCCATCACTAATCCCTCTTACTTTCTTTCCCTTTTCTCTCTCCTCTCTCTCCCTCTGTCCCTCTCTCCCTTTCCCTCCCTCTCTCTCTCCCTTTCCCTCCCTCTCTCTCTCTTCCTTTCTCTCCCTTTCCCTCCCTCTCTCTCTCTCTCCCTTTCTTTCCTTCCCTCTCTCTCTCTCCCTTCCCCTCCCTCCCTCTCCCTCTCCCACCCTCCCCCTCCCTCTCTCTTTCTACCTCTCTCTTCCTCTCTGTCACACACACACACACACACACAAGATTGCAAACTAGATTCCCAAATATATTAATCCTTTAAGGTTTTACTTTCCATTTTTCTCTTTTTACTGAGTTATTTTCTCCACAATTATTGTCTCAATAGATATTCTCTGAACTAGGCAGCTAATGAAATCACACAAATATACACCCACGTAAAGAAACAGAGACTTTTTTTTTTTTTTTGGTTTTTGTCTCCTACCCATACTGGTTCTATCTCTAAAGCAGTCTTTTATAATGTTATTCAAATAACAGGCCACCAGATATTGTTGCCTCTAAAAGCGCACCTGTGTCTTTCATCAACTCTAATGGAAATTCTGGGAGCACACTGCTGCTGTTAGGTTCAAGAGTCAAAGAGGGGACAAGGTTTTATGAATTTTTCAGATTGCTGACCAAGAAATATAGTTCATTTCCTACATTATCTATACCATTATAAGTGAAGGTCATAATATTTCTGGAACAGAAATTTGGTAACTTAAAAAAAATAAACAATAGCTTACTTTTACTTCAATACTTTTTCTGGTGTTTAAAAGGAAATACATTATCAAGGCCTTTTGCCAACAATTTGTTAGTAATAAAATGAATAAAAGCTAGTGTGTTGCACAGTTCCTTTGCCAGTAAGGAATGAATAAATAGAGTCTATAATTTCAATACCCTTTTCAACAATATTTACAGATTTTCCACACCACTGGTGGCTTATTTCATCCTCACCCAGAAAAATACGTACAAGACAAGCCATTGTCCCCACAGCACTTTCTTATTGTCTTGCTGAAACGTGGTGAAATGCGTTACAGTTTCAGGTGATTTCAGGAATGTTGAGAAAAACTCTGTCCATTCCCTGAGAAAAAGCTTCCTTCTTTTTTTCATATGAATTCTGCTCGTGGTTGATTCACTCCTGTATCAGTGTTTTGAGACCAAAAACTTTTCAGCAGACTGTTTCTCTAGGGAGAAACATAAGCTCTACTTATCACAGGCTGTGTTTTCTTCACTTTGTCCCCACTGCCATTGATTAGAAGGAATAGGTGATTTTGAAAGTTTCTAATCAACAATGGCTACTTGCCTCAACCTCGCTAAGGCACCCTCCTTGGACTGAAGGAAGAATCTTCGAATCACTGATGGTTCGCAGCACCAAAGGGCGCACATAGGAAGATCTCAGATCAACTCGGGGTATGTTGTGGTGTAGATTACTTTACCACATTTATACTGGGGTCAGCCGTGCTGGGAAGCAGTTGGGTGTACTTACAAATCAAGTTTGAAGGTACCTAGATTTCCACGTCCCCATTCAGAAATGCAGAGATGATAACCTTGTCTGTGCCTTTTGAAAAGAGCAGAGGTAGTCATCCTCCTGAAGGAGGATCACAGGGGTCTTCCTTCCTCTCAGTCACCTTCTCTCCTGGCCATCTCCAGCCAGGGACTTACACAGACCGAAGCCACTGTATATAGGGACGGTGCCCATCACTAAGACAAGAAATTGTCTTATCTACTACCACAGTGACCCCGTTTCATTTCCTAAAGATCAGAGACCAACTCCACTTTGGGCCTGTGCGACAAATCCCAAGGACAAAATGGCAGAACCCAAAGCTATGTTTATTCACCATTATGAAACACAAATCTTGACACACTCCTGCCTGTGCATGCGACATTTATTTTGACAGGTAAGAGTCACCTCAAGTCGGGGTTATTTATTTTTAAACTATAAATGTGACATCTTGTGGGTTTTCAATGTCAATGGATATAGCTTTTTAAATACAAATTCTTATATTGAAGGTAACACTGTGAAAAAATGAATAACAAAGTCTCTAAGGCAGGAGCCTCACCTCCAAGATACAATTTGAGCCTTTAGAGATTAGAAACTCTCAGAAACTTAGAAACCCAAGTTTGAGAAACACTGCATTTAAAATTGAAAGTTGTCCTTTAGAGAACCATGTAGCACAAAGTTGTTCATGAGGACAAAAGACTACGCCCGCACTGAAACCAGGGAGAGGAAAGGGGTAGAGGGTTCTGCCTGTTCTTTCCTTCCTCCTCTCCTCCACTCCTCCTCCCGCATCCTGCTGCTGGCTCTGAGAAGGGGCGCGGTCACAGTCACTGCCATTCCTCTAAAATAGCTGCTGTTCACTCTGTTAAGGCAGGTTTTCTCTTGGATCCCATTGGTGGGGTTTTTGCATCCCTCAATGCAGATCCTCTTCCAGCTGACTCCTTTTAAAATCCCGTTCATGGTTCACGCCACGCAAACTCCAGCTGAGGTCCCCTGCCCTCCAGAGAGGGACCCGTCTGTCCACTCAAGCACAGCTCCTCTGGGCAATATCCATCGATCCATGCAATCACATACCCTTACTTCCCAAATGATATGTCTTTCTGCGGCCCTTCCTCCTTGCTGGGCGCTACCAGATAACTCCTGCCAAAGTCCTGCCTTTAGAATTCTTAAGGCAAGATTCATGCTAGAGTCTCTCCACCAGGAGGAGGAGAGAGGAAAAGCCGCTCCCAGACTCAACACGCACTCCTGTATGTGTGTATCGCTGATGTATGTCAAAGAAAACTTCAAGAAATCTTTATTCTTTTTAGACAGTTGGAAATGACCATCACTGACCTTTATGGATGCAATGAGGATTCTATCACCACTGTTCTCAGCTGAAATTCTGTGAAAACAGGGAAAGCCGCATTCCTTTTTTGCTTTCCAGGTCTGGAAGTTATCGTAAAACAAAAACAAGACCTGAATTCTTCATACATAAATCATTCACTGATACAGAGGAAAACAGCATTGGACAAGCAAGAAAATCACAATTCACACACTGTCTCCGTGTCTTTCCAGCTGCGCCCCGGGTGAGAGTCAGTCAACTTCCGGTTACTCAGCTAGAAAATGAAAAACACACATATACACTTACCTCTAGAATATCTGGAACAGGATATCTAGACTATTTAGAACAATATCTCCCTTATCATTAAGCCAAATGCTACAAATTAAAACATTTAATGAGAAAGACATTATTAAATTATCACCTCCTTAAATGCAGGGACCACGTCTCATTTGCATTTCCATAGCAAGTGCTCAAATGAGATATTTACCAAATGGGTAAATTTTTGAATCAACTTAAAATGGAAGAAATACGAAGAAGGCAAGGATGTGAGTGACACCCAAATATGTCTGCTTCCTAATCCGCAGAACTGGTGACTATGCTTTGTTACTATGCTTTGTTAGTACCGAAAGAGAGTTAAGGTTGCAGATGGAATTAAGATTGCTGATCAGTTGACCTTAAGACAGGGAACGTATCCTGGGTTATCCAAGTGGGGCCAATGTAATCTTCAAGCTCTTAAAAATGGAAGAGACCGTGACAGCTGGGACATTTTTCAGTACTTGCCATTCCACAATTTTTCATTCACCTATAAATGAAATTGATGAAAGTGGTTAATTTTCAGTTTTATTCCTGAAACCCAGCACTACAAGATTCTGTCCCATATTGGAGATGATTTATACATATAGACATGCAACAGTGGAAGGAAACCGAAGCACATGATATTTTGTCAAATTCTTTGCTGCACACATACAAATATGTGCATATGTGTATGTGTGTGTGTGTCCAACAAATTGTGCCTGCCTACCCAGCCATATCTGTGAGGAGAACTAGCCTGTGGCCCAGAGCTTTCTCTCTTTCCTCTCTGCCATGCTCAGCGTGTCTCTCACCTGCAGACTAGTTCCCGTGTCACAAGCTGGCTGCAGCCTTCTCAGGACCCCATTCAGACACAACAGCATTGAGCAGAAGGAGAGGGACTGTTTATCCATGTGCCTCTGGTAACAAGAGCAGAGCCTTTTCCTCAAGAACCTGAAGGCATCTCACATCTCCCTGGGCAGTGGAGTGGCATGCCCACATCAGATTCAATAACTGACAAGGAAACTGGACCACACTGACTGGCTTAGGTCAATTAGAATTTATTGCTGGGGCCTGGATAGTGTATCTTTCTCAGGTCACGTGAGTTGGGGCCACACACTGGAATGCAATAGGGCTCTACATCAGGAGAAAAGGTAGGAACAGCTTTTAGGTTAGCAAACAAGATTTTTTTTTTCCTGCTAACATTTCTTGAAACTTCGACATGCTTCCCAACGTGTAGGGAAGAACACCAACTGCAGTTGTCCACAGCCAGTCTCAGATCATCTTGACTATCCTATAATGCTATCCCATCCCAGGAATAGTGTGAGACGTCACCCGAAACTATGTTAAATTAACTTATCCCATTTAGCCTGCTTTTTATGTGGCTAGAGAGGAAATAAAGTCAGAGTAACAACCTATTTCTTCTGAGAAATTGGGCTATTATAACCACAACCTCCTCTGAAAGAACATACAGAGTAGCCTGTTACGCTCCCTTTCATGGATGCCATCAAGTTTCCGCTGGCTACCTCACGACAACTCTCAAGACAGCCCAAATCTAACAGTAGTCACGTGCTGCTTTCTTTTAGATAGAAAAATACGTTGTAAAGCAATATAAGCACTCTTTCATCTAACAAATGTTTATTGAGCTCCTATTACATTCTCTTGCCTGGGACTACGGTAATAATGATTGGCAACAACAGACAGAATTCACAACCTCCTGGAGCTGGAGTCCAGCAGGGAAGACAGACATTGTTGGCTAACAATAATAATAGAAGCAAATGTGAAATTATCAGTGATAATTGCCAAGAAAGAGAGGCAAGGAGGGTTCACAAAGGCAGACTTGAGGAGGTAAAGCTTGAGCTTATATTGTGGGAAGACAGGAGCCAACTTGGTATGTGGTGGAGGGGTAGAAGAGTGATCCAGAAAGAAGGAGCAGCATGTGAGAAGGTTTTGTGGCAAGAGAGAGCATGGCCAGAGAGGTTGGAGCATAGAGCATAGATGAGTGAGGGAGGTGGTGCAGGAGAAAGCCAGAGACTCAGGGAGGGGCTGGATCATACAGGCCAAGGTGACTTATGTTTAGAAATGGAGTCTTAATCCTAAATGTAAAGGGAAATTTCTGAAGTGTCTTATCTAAGGGTGGTATCATCAGATTCATATTTGAAAGGGTTATTCTGCCAGGGTGAAGGTCAGATTGTATACAAGAAGGCCACTTTCAATACTAATAATGCAATAGACCACATAAAAAATGGTGGTTAGACTATGGTGGAAACTGATAGAAGAATTCAAAAGATGTTCAGGAGGTAAAAATTTCAGAATTCAGTGGTAGATAGGATGAGAGATAAACTATCTCTCAAATGAATGGTGGTACCAGCCAATGTAAAGGGAACATGGAAATAGAACTTGGGGTGGAAGGGATATCCAAAATACATGAAGATCTCATACGACTCAATAGCAAAACAAAAAACACAGTCCGATTTAAAAATGAGTGGACGCCCCGAACAGACATACATGTCTCCTTTTTCCAAAGAAGGCATACAGATGGCCAACAAGTACTTGAAAAGATGTTCAACATCACTCATCGTCAAGGAAATGCAAATCAAAGCCACAGTGAGATATCACCTCACATCTGTTAGAACCGCTATTAACAAGAAGACAAGAGCTAACAAGTGTTGGTAAGAATATGGAGAGAAGGGAACACTTGTGCACTGTTGGTGGGAATGCAAACTGGTGCAACCACTGTGGGAAACAGGATGCAGTTTCCTCAAAAAATTAAAAATAGAACTACCATATGATCCAGCAATTCCACTTCTGGGTATTTATCCAAAGGAAACAAAAACAGTAACTTGAAAAGATACATGCCTCCCTTTGTTCACTGAAGAATTATTTATAAGAGCTGAGATATGGATACAACCTAAGTGCTCATTAATGGATGAATGGATAAAGAAGATGTGATATATAGATACAGATATAGTTACAGATATCCACCATATATATGCATATATATGTATATATATGGTGGAAAATTATTCAGCCATAAAAAGGAATGAAATCTTTCCCTTTGCCACAACATGGATGGACCTTGAGGGCACTGTGCTAAGTGAAATACCCAGACAGAGACAGACAAATACTGCATGATCTCACTTGTATGTGGAATCTCAAAACCGGTGACTTCAGTGAAAGGTGTGGGGGGTACCTCTGTTGGGCCAGAGGCTAAACAGGAATGGACGGGGCAGTAAGTGGGAGAGGAGGCAATGGATGCTGGGACTCCAAATCTTCTCTGAAGGAGTCTGAGTGTGGAGGAGAGAGAAATACGGAAGGGTAGCTGGAGCAGCGTATGAGAACCAAATTTGGTTATTTCAATGGGAAAGTCTTTAATATATTTAAAAGCTAAAAGCAGGTTTCACTAAGAAGTAAAGTTATAAGACAGAGAAAGGGTTATTAATACTGTAAAGAACTGGAGAAAAAACAAGAAGATGGAATTTGAAATACAAGTAGGGGGACTGGCCATTGAGGAAAGAGAAATCTAAGCTGGCGATGGTAACAGTAGAGGCCCAGGGCACTGGGAGGAGCAGAGTGAGGAACCTGTCTGTGCCAGGGAGGTTCGAAGTCGTGAAAAGTGATGAGCACATGATCTGGAATAACGGGAGGCCAGAAGGTAAAATGCTGTCATTTCTGACTCTGGAGGTGAGGTGATGGACGATGGCAATATGGTAGTTATGACCCCCGAGAGTGACTACCGATGTGTTGTGCAGAACACCTGCATGAGGGAGCACTGGACCGGAGGGGCTGCCATCACTATTGTACCGATGTTGAGTTGTTGAAACTCCAGATAATGTTAGGATATCATCCTCTCTGTTTTACAGATGCCTGTTCTTTAAGGAATAGTCCTTTTCCTAACGTCTATAGTTGTTTTTGTAAGAGTCTGTCCTATTTTCTAACTGTATGAAATGGAAATTTAACTTCCAATATACGTGCTAACTTTTCAGACATTGCGCCTCCTCAGCCCACTGGGAATGCATTATTCTCTATCTCATCACGTTAAGACCCGTAGGAGGATTAACAGGGTAGAAATTATGCCTAAAATCAGGCTTCTTATCTGGTTTTTGGTTCATAACCACTCAATCAGAACCTTTCTCTCCACAGCTTTGCCATCAAAGTAAATGTTAAATACTCTGAGAATGCTGTCCAAAACAGTGGCGAGATTGTCAGTGTGAGACTGTGATAAACTCAAACTCAAGTGATCTAGATTCTATAGCAGGGGGAATATTTTATTATTAGTTTGTTTCCAAGTTTTCCACAAGAAAAGCACGGTCATTGTGTTAATATAATGGGTTGAACCTTTATAAAATAAATTTAGCCTAAAACATATGAGTATATAATTAAATTTTGCAGTACGCTGTTGAGCTCTACAAAAGCTTCCAAGACCTGGTACCAAGAACGTTTACCCAGAGAACTCTACTCTTCAGAGATTCTGCTCCAGATTTGGCAAGAACCACCTTCCCAGGCACTCACTACAGAACACTTGTTACCTTTGTGAGATGGAGGTTAATGAAAGTAACTACATCTAGAACTTTCATTATTGGCACAATTATATGACCGCATGTCAGTATAAGGAAGCATCCCCAGTCCCCACTTTGAACAAGAAAATTTTAGTTCCAAGATTGCTGTCGAATGTCCCATTTCAGGATTCTGAGCAAGTCCTACATACAACGGGTCAAGGGAAATCCAATCACAATAGGTGATGGGGTGGGGGAGGTGCAAAGGGAGGGATGGAAGGAGGGAGAGGGAAAGCAATTGATTTTTGGACAGGAGACTCTGAGACCAGAAATTCTTTTCCAGTCAACCTGCCCACCATTATGCTTACCCGTAGAAATAAATAGCTAAAAAGAACAGGAAATACTAGAGGGTAACAGCAGGTCAAACCTGTTATTTTCTCCATGAGACTTTCCTCCTAGGTTCAAGTTCTCCAAACTTAGATCTAGTCCTTTTCCATAATTATAAGCTGTGCATTTTCACTGCATTTAGTAGATTAGCTCTTACTGCATTGAGAACATTGGCCAGGGGCCATGTTGCAGTCCTGACACTTTCCTAGGAAGATATAATGGACATAAGTTACATTTAAAATCTGTCCATAAACCTTTTCTTTTGAGTATTGCGCCTGTGTGGTCCGTATAATTCTTATGCAGCCGTCAGTCAAGTGGGCACACAACCCAGACCAATCAATGAGGGTCTTTTGTAGGAATACTGGGAGAGAGACTAATGGCTTCTGAGGTTGATGGCTATGAAAATCATGAAAGTCTAGTGCTGCTGGGGCAATCTTCCCTGCAACCTGGACAGATGTGAGGGAGAATAAAGACAAAAGGGGGGTGGGGAGAGGCAACAGTGGAGCATTTATATGCAGCTGTTTGAAGTCATTCAACCCCTGAAATTTTAAGTCTCATGCATTGATAAATTCCCTTTTGCTTAAGCTACTTTGCACTGGGTTTCTATTACTTATAACCAAAAGGGATTGGACTGATGAAGAGGAGGAAAACAGGTGATGAAGGGAGGGTGAGGACAGGAAGATCTTATAACTACCTGGACAACAACCTTACAACAGCATTTATGACAGGAAGATGGCTGGTTCCCCACTGGTTCATTTCGTTTGTCTTTGGTAGGCCCAGGACAGTTTGCTAAACCTGAATATGTTAACAGAGTCAGGTCAGAGCTGAGAAGTGGGTGGAATTGCCTTCTACTTTTTGCTTCTGCCTTAGGCATGCTTTTCCTCCTCTGATCTCTTCCTTCTCCTTCCTCAAACACACCCTCAGTACTGCCCTCACTTCAAAATATCATTTCTAGGAGAGTTCAGCTCTCAGCACAGCTGACATTCTTATCCTCCTTCTCCTCCTGCCTATATTCTCTGCCAATTCACACCCTTGGACGAGACAGGGAACTCCTAGCCAAGGCCACTTTACATCTGACTTCTCTTGGAGTAACCCAATTTAAGTTGCCCAATGCTTTTTTCACTTGCAAAATCCCCAGAGACACTCCTTTCCCTCCTGCTGAGATTCCAACCATTTAAATCCCCCCCACCCCACCCCACCCCCAACGAAGGAGGCTTCCATATGCTGTAGCATTTGCCTTTACACAACATTTGTTTATTCTCATTATACACGCACTCAAGTGGACCAAAGCATTTGTATGCTAAGGAAAATATAATTTAAAAATGATATGGCCTTTGTGTATATTTGGGCAACATATCTCCTCTCTCAACCCTTTGAGTAAATTGTAGACGATATCTGATCTTACTTATTATTGTCAGTTAGATATGCTTGGACACCATTAATCCAACCCTACTTACTTGAGAACCAATCACACTTCACTGGAGTAGCCTGCTACACTCTTTATGGCTGAACCACTAAATACCCACATTTCATAGTAATCCCAGTTAATTACATTTCTCTTTCTCTGGCATGAGCTATTAGTCAGTACTCTAATCCAGAAAAAAGAAAACTGAGATCACACACTATTCTGTGCCAAATTATTTTGAAAGTGTAGTAAACAGCTAATATTGTCCCCAACTACCTCTAAAATATGGACAAAATAATTAAGAAGGCTTAACATGAGTCAGATAAGGAAGTACAATTTGATAAGCACCAAAGCAATACTTCAGTAGTGACTTTTACATATGGGCTACAGTATTGGCCTTAATCACCACGTGCTGTACTACTTGAAGATCTATAATTAAACAGGCAGATGAGGGATTCTTTGTCAGAAGAGACAAATGTTTACACGCTCTGCAAAACACAGATTTCTGGTAACCATCCACCTTAAGTTTCAAATCTTTATTATGCTTTCATTCATTTTACCAACATATATTGAGAGCTAAGCATCAGTCACAGAGATGAACAAGATACATTCCACATATTTAACAAGTTCACAACATAATGAGTCAGACAGGCATCAGAGAATTAATCAATATTATTGGTCATTCTTTGAATTAAGGCATTAAACGTCCAGGAGGCAATATCTAGCACTTAAATTATAACAAACTCAGAATGGTATTCAGGAAAGGTGAGGCTTTTTGGCAGGAAGTAAAGTTTTGGAACATACAGGAATGCAGAAGTCCTGGAGAACTGGGACCTCCACAGTGAGAATAGATAAGAAAAAGATATGTAGGGCACCTGGGTGGCTCAGTCCTTAAGCGTCTGCCTTCGGTTCAGCGTGTGATCCCTGGGATCAAGCCCCGCATCGGGCTCCCTGCTCTGCAGGAAGTCTGCTTCTTCCTCTCCCACTCCCCCTGCTTGTGTTCCCTCTCTTGCTGGCTGTCTCTCTCTCTGTGTCAAATAAATAAATTAAAATCTTAAAAAAGAAAAAAAGAAAAAAAAGATATGTGAGGGACACCAAAGAAAACCCTGCCTACATAATTTTATCAGTACGCACACTAAGAATGCAAGAATGCAAGTGTATGACCCACATATCTTTTAGCGTTGGCATTTTCCAAAGCTTTGAAAATACTCATTCAAAAAATATTTTCGGAAGCATAGAGATCTCCTCTGCACCCAGTACTGTTTTTCCTTAGGCACAGGTCTTCTAGAGTAAGATTCTGTCACCACGCCCATTCTCATAACAGCCCCCTATTTCAACCTGGAGGTTACTCCTTCCTCAGTCTAGTCCACATACACTGGGCGGGTTCTACTGCTGCTCCGACAGTGGACCAGATGTCTCAGGTCCACGACAATCAGCACATCACATTCCCCTATCCTTGGAGCTTGGTAGGTCAGTGGACATATGAGTGATTCCCAGCTCTTTAAGTAAAGGGGTTTGTGTTCCCATTAGACTTGAATCTTGAACTCATCTGAGTAAGAATTGCCGCAATCATCTTGCCACAAAGAGAGAGCCTAGAAGTTCCAGGGGCCATGACGAGAGGGTTGCATATAAACCAGCCCAGTGCAAGGCTGGGTCCAGGAGTCAGATATCAAGCCCTAATGATATTGTTTGAGCCCAGAATCCAACTGTCCTGGAAGCCAGGCTATCTGAGGACCTTTCAGTTAAATGAGAAAATTTCATCTCTGCCTTAAGTCCTTTGGAACAATTCTAACACTTGTAAACTAATAAATAATAACAGACATGCTTCATCAATGCCATCTCACCATTCCCAGGCCCTATCCCAAATTCACTGGGGCTTAGAGTCTCACAAAGATGTCACAACTTCAAGTTGCTTTAAAAGCAACATCACAGGGGCGCCTGGGTGGCACAGCGGTTGAGCGTCTGCCTTCGGCTCAGGGCGTGATCCCGGCGATATGGGATCAAGACCCACATCAGGCTCCTCCGCTATGAGCCTGCTTCTTCCTCTCCCACTCCCCCTGCTTGCGTTCCCTCTCTCGCTGGCTGTCTCTATCTCTGTCGAATAAATAAATAAAATCTTAAAAAAAAAAAAGCAACATCACAAAAAATGTGATCATGAAATGTTTAGCCCAAATCTATTTCGTATTCATTTTGAGAAATCTAAATTCTATTTATAGGATAATCTAGAAAAACTAGCAGGAAGCAATTAGATACAATCTACTTTGATTCTTGGCCTTGGCCATCCAAACTCATAAATGTGTTAGAACTCTGGTAATGAAGACAAGACACATATATAACCAGATCCCAAAGCATGTAAATAGATTTCTAGTATCTATCGCTTTTCAGTTGCTGGTTTATACTCATTTATATGAGTTCATATGAGAAAATGCTCATAAAATTGCCAGTATGAGGCTTTGAGTTTGAAACTTACTCTGTAATTTAACATTTGTGAGCAAAATTACTGCAGTATCCCACCTTATTCATTAGACACTCCCTCCACATTGAAGCTTTGTTATAAGCAATGCATATTATAAATCTTATTCCACCTACAAATTCTTATTTAATGCAGTAACTCTAGTCCTATAGTCTATGAGCCCGTATTTGAGGGAAAGTTATAACCAAACGTCACCCAACTGCTTATAATCTTGAAAAAAAAAAAGGTAAAAAAATGAAAAACAACCATGTCCAACTTTTAAAACGGGAAACTGGTGCCATCTTGTGGTTATGAAGAAGTAAAAATAAAAATTTTACCTCACTTTTTTCAATATATTAAAGAATCATTGCCAAAATCAGACCCACCTTAAACAATCATTTCCTTCAGTGTTCTGAAATTCCCAGATAAAGCCTCTTTATTCCTCCTTTAGAATATTGTTCATGGGGAGAGTTTTCCTTGACAATTAGACTCATTGCTATCTCAGCCAGGAAAATCTAATTTCCTGAAAAAATAGTTTCCATGATTATACTTTGATTTTTGAATCAGAGACAGATCTTAATTCTGAAGGCTAAGGTAATGCACTCATGGAAAAAAGCTTTAAAACATTTTTTAGGCATTAACATGGTAATCAGCAAATGTCTTTGAGAGATGTTTCCAAGCCCTAGAAACAACATGTGACTTGATTTTTAAGAGTCCATGAAAGTACAGGTTGACTTCCAGAAAACAAAGTGCTATGAGAAGTGTTAAAATCCATCTTCCCAGAAATGTCTGGATTGACCAAAGAAATAAGATGAGCATGAGCCAAAATGTCATCCTAAATGCCCCACATCTTATAGACTAGACTGAAGGAAAACGCCATGAGCTAACGAACGTCCATCCTTACTTTGAATACAAAATGGTGCCATGGAAAGCAGAAGCAGGTCTTCTTTTTTTTTTTTTTTTAAGATTTTATTTATTTAGTTAACAGAGAGACAGCCAGCGAGAGAGGGAACACAAGCAGGGGGAGTGGGAGAGGAAGAAGCAGGCTCAGCAGAGGAGCCTGATGTGGGGCTCGATCCCATAACACCGGGATCACACCCTGAGCCGAAGGCAGACGCTT
Organism: Ursus arctos; assembly: GCF_023065955.2. Lineage (NCBI taxonomy): Eukaryota > Metazoa > Chordata > Mammalia > Carnivora > Ursidae > Ursus > Ursus arctos. The sequence continues at coordinate 10,879,484 of NW_026622986.1, forward strand.
AACGACTGCACCACCCAGGCGCCCCAGAAGCAGGCCTTCTTCTGCATTTTAAATGCAATCTGGTACGTCCGTGGGCACATTAGTCCATGAAAACTAAAGGGATCTCCCCATAAGCAATAATATTTGGGTGGTATGCATTTATACTAGCATATAGGACCTCCTAGTGTAAGTTGATATAGTAATATAAATAGTTTATGTCTAAATTTAATAATATACCTTGATAAGAAACACATTTGTACTTTGTAGGACTAGAAAGTAAATATGCAGGGGCACCTGGGTGACTCAGTCAGTTAAGCATCTGCCTTCAGCTCAGGTCATGACCTCAGGGTCCTGGAATCTAGCCCCACGTTGGGCTCCCTGCTCAGCCAGGAGCCTACTTTCTCCCTCTCCCTCACCCCCCACTCTCATGTGCTCTCTTTCTCTCTCTCAAATAAATAAATAAAATCTTTTTAAAAAAAAAAAAGAAAGTAAATATACAAATTTGCACTACTTGCCTGGTGGAATTATTGATAGAAACAATAAGAATAGGAATAGTAGCAGACTTAGAGGATGATTGTGGAGTTGACCACAGCAAGAAGAGAACAAAAAAAGAGTGAAAGAGTCAGGGAGGGGAGAGAGAAAGAGAGCAAGAAGATACTACATAAGCATACGGTAAAATCGTTGTGCGATGATCATATGTGGCTGAGTCAACTATAGAGTAGTAACGATAAAAGCCAATCTTTGTTGAACACTCACCGTATGCCAGGTAGAACGTGCAGCTCTGATTGTTCAATATTTTATTTAATCATCTTTGAAAAAGAAAAAAAGATAGGTGAGGCTTCCTAACACTACTAGAATTAGATGGCTAGATGGGATATTTTGCAGAAGTTTTCTCTAACTTCAAAATTCCAGAGATGGCTTTTAATATATATGACATTCTTCATCAGAACCTGGCACGGTGTCCATGCATGAACTGAACAAATATGTCCGACTTTTTTTTAGAGGAGACTAAAACATTTTTAAATGTTCTAAAGTTGGGATAAAATGGCCATATAAGCACAAATTTTTGAAATCTCTCTTTTTTTAAAGATTTATTTTAGAGAGAGAGAGAGCATGCATGCAAGCAGGAGGAGGGGCAGAGGGAGAGGGAAGGAGAGAGAGAATCTGAAGCAGACTTGCCACTGAGCATGGAGCCTGACATGGGGCTCAATCCCACAACCCATGAGATCACAATCCATGAGATTACCACCTGAGCCGAAATCAAGAGTCAGATGCTTAACTAACTGAGCCACCCAGGCGCCCTTCTTGAAACCTTTTTTGAAATCACTCTTGAAAGTGAATGACATGAACTTAAAAAGTAAAAACAGTGAGGAACAGATATTCCATGATGAAACTTCCATGATGAAACAAACAAATGACAACAACAAATAAAACAGGTCCAATCTTATACCATAACCTTGTACCAAATTCAACTATAATGCTAGGAATGGAAAAGTGACTCACTTTCCAGAGAAGAGTATGCAAAGTAGCAGCAAGTGGGGAAATTCTGGAAAACCCCACAGTGCCAGCAGGTCAGGGGCAGAAAGATCATACCGGGTTTCCAGCCTCTTTCCCATGCTGGCGGGAAACGGTGTAAGGCCTAACGCTTGGAAGAGCCGCCCAAGTTATCTTGCACTTCAGGCCAAGCAGAAAACACTGAAGGGCCAAAGTCCAATCGCCATTTTTACACTCCTGGCAGGGGAAGTAGCAGTGATTTCAGCTAAGAGAGGAAAATCCAGAACTATTTTTTTCACATTTGAATGTCTCTGTAATCTCTCTGCTTAAAAAATCTACAGCAAAAAAAATTTTCCATCTCCCAGATGGAAGAATAAGTGATAATACAATCATCATTCATTGTACTTTTCCTTTACCTTTGAATGGAAGAGTTATCTTGGGCTACATTTAAAAAAAATTTTATTCTAAATGTAGGTCTCTGATTATTTTTTTTAGATATCTTCTAAAAATTACTCAATGAGGCATTATTAACATAGAACTAATATACATTTACCATAGTGAAGAAAATATTTGTTATAAGAAAATAACTGCCCTTCCATACTCTTTTGTGGATCTTTCTGGGACTTTCTGGGACCTTTCTTACGGCTAAAATTATTAGATTTTGCTCTAGGCTCTGAAATGGGACAGAATGGTATATTAATTGAATGATCTCAGTGGCCATTGTGAATTTAAAGATTCACTTCTGGGGGCGCCTGGGTGGCACAACGGTTAAGCATCTGCCTTTGGCTCAGGGCGTGATCCCGGCGTTATGGGATCGAGCCCCACGTCAGGCTCTTCTGCTGTGAGCCTGCTTCTTCCTCTCCCACTCCCCCTGCTTGTGTTCCCTCTCTCGCTGGCTGTCTCTATCTCTGTTGAATAAATAAATAAAATCTTTAAAAAAATAAATAAATAAAAAATAAAGATTCACTTCTGTTCTATTTCCTATTCCAAATTTTGTCGAGCTATATTGCCCAACATAGCCTCTCAGAGTTTCTGCAATGAGACTAAAGCAACATTAAAACATTAAAATAAAATCAAATATTCCAAATTAAATTAAAATATTCCAAAATCATATGTCAACTTATCATGATCCTCCAAAATTAAATAAAACCCCCCACCCATTATTAATTTCCCAGTGATTTAATTAAAAGATAAGTCTTAAAAAATTAAAATCCAAAATCTTTTAGTTGAAGTCCCAAAGGGCTAACATATAAAAAAACACTGCCATCCCTGTGCATTATGAATCCAAGAAATGGAAGTCTTAAATCTCAGTTTAGAGTCTGAAATCATTCTCCCCAACTTCTCATTCTGCTCAATTTCAGTTAGATGAATTTTCCACGTCTGCATTCTTTAAGCAGCTGCAGCCTGGACTGTCTTTCTCTAGAGTGGCTGCAGTTCAGGACCTCAGAAATTGTGTTTGTTCACTGCTACACAGCTCAGCAGCCACACTTTGAAGGATCTAAAGCATAGAAAATTACACAGCAATTGTTTTCCACACCTACACATTTAAAAAAAATAAAGCCATCCCCAAATCTTAGTAAAGTTATCCCAAACATAATTATGTTCCAAATCTCAGTACTTCGTGTTTTCAAAAGCCATAACAGGAACTCAAAAGTTCCTGAAAAATATTTCTTTCAACTTTACTAGTCAACCTATGTTGCTTGTCTGGGGCCCATGATCATGACCCTAAAAATCAATTAAGATTGCACAAGAATGTTCATAACATTATGCGTAACAGCCAAAAAAAAAAAAAAAAAATTAACAATCCAGGGTGCCTGGGTGGCTCAGTCAGTTGAGTACCCAACTCTTGCTTTTGGCTAAGGTCCTGGTCTCAGGGTCACTAGATTGAGCTCTGCTAGGCTATGCGCTCAGCAGGGAGTCTGCTTCTGTCCTTGTCCCTCTCCCGCTGCCCCTCCCCACCACTCTCTCTCTCTCCAATAAATAAGTAAATCTCTTAAAAAAATATATTAACAATCCAATGCCATCAACTGATGAATGGCTAAACAAATGTGGTATACATCCATGCAATGAAAAATTATTCAGCTCTAAAAAGGAAATGGGAGTTGCTACATGCTACGATATGGATGAACCTTGAAACATATGATAAAGTGAAAGAAGTCAGTCACAAAGGTGACACACTGTAGGATTCCATTTATAGGAAATATCCAGAATAGGCAAATCTGTAGAGATAAAAAGTAGATTAGTGGTTGCCAGGGGGTGAGAGAGGGGAGAATTGTGATTGACTGCTAATAGATGTGAGGTTTCTTTTGGTATGATGGAAATATTCTGGAATTTGTTAGTGGTTTTAGTTAATGGTAAACAGTTAGGTAATAGTAATAGTTAAGATACTAAAAATTACTGATATGTACACTTTTAAACCATGAATTTCATTCATTCATTTATTTTTAATCTCATTTTATTTTTTTAATTTCAGTGTAATTAACATAGTGTTATATTAGTTTCGGGTGTATAATATAGTGATTCAACACTTTAAACATTAATCAGTGCTCATCATAAGTGTACTCTTAATCCCCTTCACCTATTTCACCCCACCCATCCCCCCACTCATCTCCCCTCTGGTAACCATCTGATTGTTCTCTATAGTTAAGAGTCTGGTTTTTGTAAACAAGTTCTTTTATATCTCAATTTTCAAAACCCTTGGGAGAACCTCTCAAAAGAGGTTAAATTTGACACTATGAGATTTACCACTTTTGTGGGACCAGGGTGTGGTAGGGGCTGGGATTCATTCATTTCTTTTCTCAGGGATTGTCATTTGAGATATTCCTGTCTCTTTTTTTTCCTTAAAATTTGCAATGGAAGCAGTCCTAGGCATCAGATCCTGAGAAGAAGCTCTTCCCTTTCGGCATTTTCACTCAAGTTTAGACTTCCCCGTGACTGCCTTCTTTCTGCACTGGTGTGGGTTCCAACTCCGTGGCATGACCTGTGCTCTCTCCCATGAACTGGTATTTTTGGTCCTGAGCCACAATGGTGGCTGCCACTTACTGTGGCATTTCTTAGGGCTGTGAACCCAGCTTCCCAGGGAATGTTCACCCCCAGAACTGTTTCAGCTGGAGAACCACTTTCAGCAAGTTCCTGAAATAAAGGGGCTTTTGATGAAGTGCGCCTCTAGAGGCCTCGTGGGACAAATCCCTGCGTCTTTCTACACGAGAGACTGTGCATCCTAGGGTTTGAGATGTTACAGGCTCTGTATATCAAAGTGGGGAATGATTCTTAAAGGCTATTTATAAACCATGTATATCCATGGCTTAGTCCCTCCATAGATTCCTCCCTTGGCTCTGAATTCAGTTCAAAACAGCATAAAAAGGGGCACGTGGGTGGCTCAGTCGGTGTCTCAGTCGGTGAAGCATCTGCCTTTGACTCAGGTCATGATCCCAGGGTCCTGGGATGAAGCCCCACCTAGGGCTCCCTGCTCAGCAGGGAGCCTGCTTCTCCCCCTCCCTCTCCCTCTGCCTGCTGCTCCCCCTGCTTGTGCTCTCTTTCTGTCAAATAAATAAATAAAATCTTAAAAAAAAAAAAACAGCATAAAAAGGGAGTAGCCAACCCACACCTGCACATGCAGTTTAAAGCTCGTTTACATGCTAGTTATTAAGCTCAAACACATGATTTAATTGCATTAAATTCTTGGCCTGCAGACCTGGTTGAAAAATCAAATTGTAAAAACAGCAAATAATGACCCCTAGTCAAGATGTTCTTGTCCTTTTGAGTGAATCCTTGCCTCAGGTGCACTTGTTATTGAGGCCCTGATGGCCCACTCTGCAGAGATCCCCGTAAAGCTATTAAATACCAGTGTCATTCAAAATAAAACTGTACTCATTCAAATTCAAAGCCAGCCCCCTGCTAGGCACCATGACCACCCACCATTAGTTCAAGACCAACTTTTGTAACCCTGGCTACATAGAAACAACCACTTCTCTGTGGTCAAAGTGGCCATAAATTACAGTGACTTACCAATGTCAAGATTTCACGTTGCCTAAGACTTTAAATGTTTGCCAGGGGTCATGAGAAGTTAGCAAGAAAAAAATTATTACAATCTCACTGCACAAAATAGGCCACTGCAAACGTCTAAAGAGACAAATCCTCGTGGCCTGCCTCTACAAAAGCCACAGTCTGAATATCGGTTTGTTCCTGATACACAAACAGAAATGGATAGATTATCTGTGACTTCCTACATAACCCCAAAGCCCTCAAACCTTAACCAAATACAAAGCTCTCTCTATATAATGACCTCAATGACTTTAAAAATATGCATCAAAATCCTACACTCCAAAACAAAATATACAAAAATGGTAACAACAACTGTCTTTAAGTGATTGGATGATGAACGATTTTTATTTTCGAATTTTAATCTCCAAAATTTTTCTATAAAAATAACAATTATTTACACAATCAGAAAACTGCCTAACTGCCTCTGTATCATGGAAGAGCCACACTTCCTGCTCTCACCTCCAGAAGCCAAGGGATGAGTAGAATTCTGACGCTTTCTAGAAAGTGCTGCAGCCCTCCCAACATTGGAATGAGTCTGGATCTCACAGTTCTATCACCACTAGCCCAGCAGCCTCTATTTGTCCCATAAAGTTATGGGGTTTAACATGGAATCTCTGAAATTATAAGCAAAATGAAAATAAAGCAAAATGGCCAAATATTTGGTTTTTCTCTTAATTTACCAGATAGCCAGTAAGCTCACAAGAGCCTTGACTGTTGTCCAGAGAATCGTAGAGAGTAGAGAGCATGTCTCAGTTGTACCCTCACTAGCTAAACAAGTCCACAAGACGGGGCTGTGATCATTTTCAATTTAGAACATTAGTTGTATTAGAAATCTGAGCAGGCATTAAACAGTTGTATCCTGTCATGGTGACGTCTATAAAGATACATTTTAAAGTTAAAAGAATATTTTTTAAAAAGTGAGCCATCTTCCTGTCACCTAGTAAGAAAAGCAGTTGAGGCAATAATCTGAAATTCCCTTCCCCGCACTGTATGGGTAAACCAGCCCTCCCTCTTCTGCAAGGGTCTTGACGGAGAGGAGAGTGTTAGGGGCCTGCTTCCAGCCATACTGTCTCTTCTTCTTCATCTCCCAGTCCCTCCTCAACGTTTCCCACCAAGCCACTGAAACTGCTTTTGCCTTCCTGGTTACCACATTCAATGGGTACTTTCTTGTCCTCATCCGTATACGATATTGACCCCACTTTCTTTCTGCCATCACATAGTCCTGGTTTCCTTCTCCCTTTTGGACAATTTCTCCCTGGCTCCTTGGCTGGCTTCCCTCACTGCTGAAACAATGAATGTTGCAGTGTTTCAGGGCTCAGTTCTGGTCCTTTTCCCTATACAAACTGTCTGCAAGTGACTTCATCCAGTTGCATAGCTTTGAAGACCAAATACTTACACTGATTTATATTTCCGGGTCAGACTTTCATCCAAGTTCCAGTCTCATAGACCAAACTGTCTATTCAACACCTCCAACTGGATGTCTATTGAACATTTCAAAATTACTATGTCCCTAATGGAACATTCCCTTTTTTTCTCCCCTTCCCAACTCAATATGTTCCTTTCTCTTTGTCACCATCTCAGCAAATGATACCATTATATACTCAGTTACCCAAGCCAAAACCTAGGAGTCATCCTTGATTCCCCCTTTCCTGGGCCTTCCAGTCCAATCTAGCACTGACTAGTTGATTCAGACCTCAAAAAATATCTTATCTCCACTCTAGTCCAAGCTATCAACATACCTTCCCTGGGAAATTCCAATTGCTTTCTAAATGGCCTTTCAATTTACATTCTGGCCTCCTTATGTTCCAATAGGCAGAGTTTGAAAACAAAAATTCAGATAATGTCACTCTATTGCTTAAAATCTTTCAATGACAAGCACCTGGGTGGCTCAGTCGGTTAAGCGTCTGCCTTTGGCTCAGGTCATGATTCCAGGGTCCTGGGATGGAGCCCCACATCTGGCTCCCTGCTTGGCAGGGAGCCTGCTTCTCCCTCTCCTCTCCACTTATGCTCTTTCTATCTCTCTCTCAAATAAATAAATAAATAAAATCTTTAAAAAAAAATCTTTCAATGACATCTATCATACTTAAAATACAAATTTTTAAAGATAGTCTACAAAACACCCTGTATGATCTAGTTTCTAATTTCATCTTCTACTATATATCCATATATTTGATTTTTTTCCTATTTCTTTTTTACCTCAGATCTTTGCACTTTCCCCTTTTACTTTGAAAACTATTTCTCAGACTCTGGCTCTTTCTTCCCCTCCTTCAGGTCTTTCCTAATGAAAGTAGCATGTATACATACAGTAATTACTCTCTGTTGCATTACATTGTTTTCTTATTTGTCATAGCAGTTATTACAATCTGTAATCATCCTGTTGTCTGTGTCTAGTTTATTGTATATAAACCTGGCCAGACTATCCACTCACGAGGTCCTTTTTCTTATTGATCTTCTTCATGCCTCTGTTCCTAATACCTACTATAACAAGGCACAAAGTCAGTCGTCAATATACATTTGCTAAATGAATTAATACATATCTACAAAACAGAATACTAAAAAACCATTACAACTTATTTTTTAGAAGTATCATTTTATAATAAAAAATAAGTTCACAAAATAATAGATAAAGGTTGTTGTTGCAATATAACATCTGAATGGATAATTCGTCTATTATACTTCAATACAGCTAGAAAAATATAAATATATGAAGCAGTCAGTTGAGCATCTGACTCTTGGTTTCACCTCAGGTCATGATCTCAGGGTCAGGAGATCAAGCTCCCCGTTGGGCTCTGCAGTCAGTGTGGAGTCTGCTTGAGTTTCTCTCTCCTTCTCCCTTTGCCTCTTCCCCACCTCACTCTCTCTCTCAAATAAATAAATAAATCTTAAAAAAAAAAAAAAGAAACAGTTGTATAGAAAAGAGTGAAAAGATGTTGAAACACTGGCAGTAGTTCTTTATGAGCGGGGATTTGCAATTGACCTTTGTTTTCTTCTTTATCCTTTCCTCAATTTATTTTTTGTAATTGCAAGTCTAATTTTTCCATATAAGAAAATTGTAAGGGAAGAAAAGGAGAACAAGGAAGAAGGAGACAAAGAAGAGCTGTTAATCATTGTATTTTCATCTCCCGTAACAGTCATCAACTCTTCAAGACAGCAGCATTAAAGTTGAAGATATTTTGACTAAAAGGTTCACTCCCATTGCATCCAACACTCTGTCAAAGGAGTAAACAAAAAGCTGAATTTATTGCTTGCAAAGCAAGGGAGAGAGCTATCCTAGTTAGGAATGGTCTCTCTGAGCAAAGCAGAAAACTAATCTTCAATGGAGTTTTGGATGTGTGAAGTTCTACTCACACTAGAGTGAGCACTTTGAGATTGGTTGACCTTTAGCTATGAAAGTGTAGCTACTGGAACGCATCTGTTTTCATTTACTGACTTCCAGAAGCCTGGGGCTGCCACTGATTGGCTAGGTCTTAGATGATGTGTTTATTGGTGTTAAGTTGTCATTAATCAATTGGACAGGTTTAAAACCTGTTCTGGTGGTTACTTTCTGCCATAGCCAAAGAAAAAGAAAAGAAACCTTTCATCCTTGGTAACCCCTATCTGACAAACCTGCAGGAATTGTCCACATTGCATCACTATTGTTAGTTCCCCTTGAAGTGAGGTTTTGCTTGTAGAGGACTGGTTCTCAGTTTGAGACTCAGTCAGCATGATTTGATCCTGTTTTTGTCCTTCATTTGTCAGAACAATGGCTGTGCAGAAATGTTTTAGATTCTAGACAACAGACATTGATTATGAGACACTTAAAAATAACTATAAGTATTATTTAAAAAACATTAAAAGGGGGCACCTGGATGGCTCAGTCAGTTAAGCATCCAACTCTTGATCTCAGTTCAGGTCTTGACCTCAGGGTTGTGAGTTCAAACCCCACATTGGGCTCCATGCTGGGCCTGGAGCCTACCTACAGGGGGGAAAATATATATATATAAATTTTTTAAAAAATTAAGTATATAAAAAAGTACCTGAAAGGTATTCCAGAACCATGACTCAATACTTTCCAGCACTAGTCAATAAACAAATCCCACAATTACCTGAGTCTCTCTTAGTACCCAGTTGCCTTTTTCTTTCAGCTTAAATGTAGGTTGTTCCATCTTGCCAGCAGTGTTAATCCAGGTACAATAAAGTGTATTAGCAATGGCAAAGAAGGCTAAAAGTTTAAAAGAATGCTAAAATCTATGCTATTATCTATAATATCTTTAGTTAAAGACAATTACGTGGTTGGGTGTGCCTCTAAGCTTGCGCTGTATTGTCTATTACGTCTGTCGGTGTGAAGGACTAGTATCAGGTGACCACTTCAAGTTACCCAACTACCATGGGTAGAATCAGTGTGCTCAGGAGTCTGTTTTTCCTTTTATCACCTATACTTCCATGAAATGTTTTGTCCCTTTAAATTCTTTGTAAGGAGATATATAATCCTCTGAGGAAGTTGGGAGTCATACACTTGGAACCATCTAACTAATAGCTCCATACAGAACAACTAGTTTTGGTCCTGGGTTAGCATTGACAAGTCTGATTCCACAAAGGAAAAAAAAAAAAAAAACCCTAGAGGCACATTAGGGAGTAGATGTTTTGTGTGAGTGTTGTTGTGACAAAGTCATTGTTACATCCCAAGAATATTTATATCTATTTCTTCCAGAGTGAGAATATTTTTCTTCATTTAGGTGTTGGTCATTTTGTTGTAATGTACTATGCTCAATTTGTTCTTGGCTTGAATATTTTTAACTTTTGGTCATTTCGTTTGAATAATTCATGGTTTCAAATGTTTGATTGATGGTATTACTACCAAGAAAACCACCAAAAATAGTTAAACCAATTTCTATCAATTTGAGACTTGCATTAGAGCAACTCTGTCTTTAATGTTTATCAAAAGATGTGTCTATCATTCCTTAAGATTATCTGTTATTTTTATTGAAAATCATTTTAGTACCAAATTTGGCCATTGTTTTGGTTTTCCAGAACTTGGTATAGGGAGATATATCCAACAATTTTTCAAATTGGCTGTGCTAGCAATAGCTTTGGAAGACCAAAATTATAGGATTATGTTGGAGATTGTCTCTAGTAAAGCCTAGACCTAAGTAAGTTATTAGTTAGTGGCAACAGAAAAATAAGTTAATACAGACATGGATAATCATACACTTATTAAGAAGGAAAACTACCATTTGCATTTATCTGGTACTACCAAGTGGCCAAGCTGGTTTTGATACAACATAGAATCATGGATATTATAATCTAATTTTTCCCAATATAGCTGTCCAGAATTGCAGGCCACTTTTTTGTGTTTATGATGGAATCCTTGAAGATCTCCATGGATTTTTCTTTCTTATGAAATCCTTGCATACAGACTTTTATCAGGGCAGTCCATTTAGCATTATGAACTCTCAAGTATTTCTTCTACATTTTACAGTTTCTCTTTCACTGTGGCTTTCTACCTTGCAGACAGCAATTTCTTTGGATAGAATGAAAGCACCTAGAACTTGTATATTTAGTGATCATTTGCATAGGGGTACAAGAGAAGGTTAAGGAAGTTCTTATTTTCCAATTCCACATCTTGATTTATCCCAAATACACATTGCCTATCAGTGTATATATTTACTATAAAACTTTTAATAAGTTGCTATGCCTTAGAAAGAGGCACAATTTTGGCCACCTGAGCCTATTTTACCTCTGGTAAGAGAGTGGATCTCACATGTGTGTCTAGAATAAGTTATGGCAAAACTAGCCTAATATTTCCCTTTCCATTTTGAAGATAAGACCTACAGATAAACAATTCGGACTTGGTATGGGAGTATTCAACAAATGTTCTAGGCTTATGTACTTCATAAAGTATAGAAAAACAATCATGAGGTGATGGAGTTGCTGGGTTGCAAGTGTTAGAAGAGCATGGAAGTATGATGAGAAAGTAATAATATTTCATGATTAGCTAATTAATTGTCAGGAAGAAGTGTTGGTGTGCGTTTAGTTATCAGTAGAAGTTGTATTGCACTGCATGTGCTGTCTTCAGATTTAAAGATTATCCTAGTACGAGCATTGAGTATGCTTTGATTTAACCAGCTGAGCCAGAATTGATCTGAAGCAAGAAGAGTAGGTCTTGACTATTGGAACAAAGAATGAATCCAATTATGCATACATTGAGATCTTTCCTACAATAATGTCTTTCCTATGGCCAATAAATCATGGCTTAGATAATGAAATCTTATTTTACACAACTGGAGTTATTTCTTAGAAATTTTTGCAATTAGTATCACTTTTGTTATAAAAATTTTTGAAATAAAGTACGTATTCAAAAACAGCATAAGAAAAATATTGTAAATATTTGTATAATGTTAGGAATAGGGAAAACCAAGTAATACTCCAAAGGCAAAATTTTAAAGGGAAAGACAAATCAATTTATCCACATAAGAATTCCAAATATTTCTTTTTAAAAAAAATAGAAAACCTCACAAATTGAAATACAAAGGAAAAAAAATTTTCAAAATACATGCCACACCATAGTCTTCATGTGATGGAGAGACTATTCTTAGTTCTACTGTGAAGCTTAAATATATCCTTGGGTTTCTGGATTAATACTGGCTTAGTACTCCCTAGAAAATTCAAGGCTAGTAAATCTACACAAACTTACGAAGTAGAAGCATGTTATTACTTATAGCTCTTGTTAAATTTACTAAAATTTAATGCAGTGCTTCGCACAAGGTGAGTGAGGCCTTAACTGGTGTTAAATGTGGTATAGCATAGTAGTAAAATGCTTGAGAATTAGGCAATTGTGATGTGTATATATATATATATATATATATATATATATATATATATATATAAATTTTCAAATTTTTTAAAAAGTAGGCTCTATGCCCAGTGAGGGACTTGAACTTATGACCTCAAGATCAAGAGTTGCGTGCTCTACCAATTGAGCCAGTCAGCATCCCTAGGCAGTGGTATGTTAAAAAGCTCTCCTTATAAGCCATTAGTTTTCTCTAATTTAATTTTTAAATCTATGTATTTATTTTAATTGTGTAATTACTTACCATCATATTTGTCTAAGAATACTAGCCCAACAATAAAAACAATAGGGATGAGGGGTGCCTGGGTGGCACAGTTGTTTGAGCGGCCAACTCTTGGTTTCAGCTTGGGTCATGATTTCAGGGTCTTCAGATAGAGCCCCACCTTGGGCTCCGTGCTCAGCGTGGAGTCTGCTTGAGATTCTCTCTCCCTTTCTGTCTGCCTCTCCCATTCGTGCTCTGTCTTTCTAAAATAAATAAAATCTTAAAAAAAAAAACAAAACAATAGGGGTGAGAATCTCTGCTAATTAAACTTACCTTCTTTTGTATGTGAAACCAATTAAGTAAATTCTTCAGATAATCTTTTAGTATTTAGGAAAAATTCTGACTACTAATTTATTTTTAGTGGAATTTTGTACAGATTACTCAGATAAGGAATCAATAATGACTAAATTAATTGGAAAATTACTAAATCTAATAAATCTTATGTTTTGATCAGTAAATACAAATTTTTTTATTTTAATTAAAAATTTTAGATTTAGCTTTCACTAGGGGCGCCTGGGTGGCTCAGTCATTAAGCGTCTGCCTTTGGCTCAGGGCATGATCCCAGAGTCCTGGGATCGAGCCCCACATCAGGCTCCTCCACTGGGAGCCTGCTTCTTCCTCTCCCACTCCCCCTGCCCGTGTTCCCTCTCTCGCTGCCTGTCTCTCTCTCTGTCAAATAAATAAAATCTTAAAAAAAAAAAAAGATTTAGCCTTCACTAACTAAATGAGTTAATATAGGGAATGCTTACTAACATTTCAATTTAAATGTTAAGTTAGTTTAAAATGTCAATTGAATATTCATACAAGTTTCCTGAAATTTTCAGGAAAAAAATATATAAAATGTTGGTTAGGGGCGCCTGGGTGGCACAGCGGTTACGCGTCTGCCTTCCGCTCAGGGCGTGATCCCGGAGTCCTGGGATCAAGCCCCACATCAGGCTCCTCTGCTGTGAGCCTGCTTCTTCCTCTCCCACTCCCCGTGCTTGTGTTCCCTCTCTCGCTGGCTGTCTCTATCTCTGTCAAATACATAAATAAAATCTTTATAAAAAATAAAATAAAATAAAATAAAATAAAATAAAATAAAATAAAATAAAATAAAATAAAATAAAATAAAATAAATGTTGGTTAAATTTAACACAAGTTTGAATGGATCCTGTTTATAATCTTGTATTTCTATTTTCACTCTGATTCATCATGCTGCATGAATTAAAAAAAAAAAATCTACAGACTGTGGTCACTCTCTGCTATTTCAAGTCTTATTTGATTGTTCTTCCAGAAAAAAAATTTTAGGTTTGCAGAGCTACACCTGGATCAAGGAGTTTGATTAGAGGAATTTGAACCTTTAGATCATCAAAGAGCTTGCTCTGAACTGTCACAGCCGGTAATGAGTCAATGCCTAATGATGTAAGCAATATGGACGTTGTAAACTCTTCAGGTTTCGTATTCATGAATTTATTAGCTAAAGAAGTAATATACTCATCTGTTGATATCTGAGATGGAGAATGAGGATAAGCCATGCAAGAATCTTCCAGAAAATTGAATTCATCTTGGAAAGCTTTTGGGAAATCAATTCTGAGAGATGGAATTTGGGGAAAGTTTTCTTGTAACTCCCTGAAATTAAATTTGATTATAGCTTGTTGAGATTTATTCAGTATTAAACATTTTTTCAAGGCGCTCTTGGATTTCTGATGGTTGAAGAGTAAGTACTCCTTTGGTGGCTAAACACTTTGAAGATGGTGTTTGTTTAGCAGCAATCCAAAATTCAAGGCTCCCCAAGTTAATTGTCCGCTGAGCCCATAGTTCCCATGGTAGTGACAGAACACATCTAGCGAAGATTTAGCAGCAGTATAGTTGGCTTGCATTGCATTCCCAATACAGGCAGAAACAGATGAACAGCACACAAAATAATCAAGTCCCTGCCCTCTGATTCCAAGGTGAACATTTACTTTCCAGATATTTTGGGATTTAACACTTTCTCAAATTGAGACACAATGAAAGCCCTAAGGGGCCCATTACCCAAGACTGCAACATTATGTAATACACTTTAGATTTCATTCTTTGAGAAGATATTTCCTATTGCATTTATTGCCTTTTCCATCTCAGAATGAAAACCGACATTACACCAAAGGCTGATAATCCTGTTTCCTTCATTCTGACTTTCCAGAAATTGCATTTCTTTCAACTGCTCAGAAGTTGGATTTTGTCGCAAAAGAATTGCAACAGAGCAACTTCCTTTCTGTACAATAAACTTCACAGTTTCAAATCCAAAGACAGGGAACCTCCTTGATACAACATGTACCCCATTTACTTTAAAGAGTTCCCTCATTGCTCTACACATAGGAATTTGTGAAAGTTGACATTCTGGAACATTGACTTCTAACATAGCAAGAGGGGTGGCCACATGCCTGAAATATGAAGACAAGAGGATTTGCCAGTGTATTTTCTTGAAAAAGAGAGCAAGCTAAATTTATTTTTCAAATTCATTACTTTTAACCAATAACAGATCTATTGGGTGCTATCAGGCATGATTTCTATAAAACCTGGCTAAGATTGAGAATGTGGATCTGGATATGATTGTGACCATTATGCAGTAACTGCTGTAAAAAATTCAGACTGGCTTTGGCCATAGGAATATGGCATCTCAGAGGTGAGCAAAGTCAGTGAGCATTTCTCTCAAGAGTTCCTCTAGAGATGGGAGAAAAGTAAGTGCCTGGCAGCATTCTACCTTTTGCCATAGAGCAGCAAAGAGGGAGAGAAGAGTGCCTCACCCCCAGCCTACTTCCTTAGCAGCTAAGGTCAGCACTTCAGCTAGAACTGATCCTGACTATGGGGAGATAACAGCAAGCATGGAGAGACATTTGGCATTTGGTAATATCTGGGTGAGAATTTTCCAAGCTACTATAAAGTATGATGTACATGGTATATTTCTAAATACTGGAAACTTCTTGCTGTGAAAACACATGATGTCAGGAATTGAGGCTTCTGATGATGCCACAACAGGAAAATAGATGGCAATGTGATCACAAATCTTCACTTCTTTAACATCCTTGCCTGTGGCTGTTTCTGTAGCACTGAAATTCAGTGCCAATAATTTATGTTTCTCCATTGTGTCATCAGCCCAATATAAAGTATTGCCAAAATAGCAGCTGGAGGTCTTAACAGGAAAATAATCTGAGTGAACACATATTTTATCAGTCTCATCTTCCACAACTGATCATTGAGCAGTGTGTTTGTGTCTTTCTATCTCAGCTGTCATCTCTACTACACATATGGACCACATCTTCTTTATCCATTCGTCTACTGAAGGGCATCTCAGCTCCTTCCACAGTTTGGCTATTGTGAACATTGCTGTTATGAACATTGGGGTGCATCTGCCCTTTCTTTTCACTACATCTGTAACTTTGGGCAAAATACCTAGTAGTATTTTTTAGTAGCAATTGCTGGGTCGTTGAGTAGCTCTATTTTTAACATCTTGAGGAAACTCCATACTGTTTTCCAGAGTGACTGTACCAGCTTGCATTCCCACCAACAGTGTAGGAGGTTTCCCCTTTCTCCACAACCTCACCAACACGTGTTGTTTCCTGTCTTGTTCATTTTGGCCATTCTAACTGGTGTTAAGGCCGTATCTCATTGTGGTTTTGATTTGTATTTCCCTGACGGCTTGCGATGTTGAACAATTTTCATGTGTCTGCTAGCCATTCTCAGGTCTTCTTTGGAGAAATGTCCGTTCGTGTCTTCTGCCCATGTCTTGACTGGATTGTTTGTTTTTTGGGTATTGAGTTTGAGAAGTTCTTCATAGATCTTGGATACCAGCCTGTTATCCGAAATGTCATTTGCAAATATCTTCTACCATTCTGTGGATTGCCTCTTAGTTTTGTTGAGTGTTTCCTTTGCTGTGCAAAAGCTTTTTATCTTGATGAAGTCCCAAAAGTCCTTTTTGCTTTTTTCCCCCTGCTTTTATAGACGTGTCTTGAAAGAAGTTGCTGCGGCCAATGTCAAAGAGGTTACTGCCTATGTTCTCCTCTAGGATTTTGATGGATTCCTGTCTCACATTGAGGTCTTTCACCCATTATGTCTTTGTGTATGGTTTAAGAGAATGGTCTGGTTTCATTCCTCTGCATGTGGTTGTTGAGTTTTCCCGGCACCATTTATTGAAGAGACTGTCTTTTTTCCATTGGATGTTCTTTCCCGCTTTGTCGAAGATTAGGTGACCATAGAGTTGAGGGTCCATTTCTGGGGTCTCTATTCTGTTCCATTGATCTATATGGCTGTTTTTGTGCCAATATCATAATGTCTTGATGACTATGCTTTGTAATATAGCTTGAAGTCAGGCATTGTGATGCCCCCAGCTTTGGTTTTCTTTTTCAACATTCTCCTGGCAATTTGGGGTCTTTTCTGGTTCATACAAATTTTAGGATTATTTGTTCCAGCTCTGTGAAGTCAATGGTATTTTGATAGGGATTGCTTTGAAAGTGTAAATTCCTCTGGGCAGCATAGACATTTTAACAGTGTTTATTCTTCCGACCCATGAGCATGGAATGTTTTTCCATTTCTTTGCGTCTTCCTCAATTTCCTTCATGAGTGTTCTGTAGTTTCTAGAGTATAGATCTTTTGCTCTTTGGTTAGGTTTATTCCTAGGTATATTATGGGTTTTGGAGCTGTTGTAAATGGAATTCTAGTTACAGAACATTAATATTAAGATAAATAATAAGCCATCCAAATCTAGACATCCAACAGCATAGCTACAGTAAACAAACAAACAAAAAAAGATTTTACTAAAAGTAAAATCCTTAAAGTAACCAAAAATTGTGGGGAACAGGAGCAGAGTGGGGAACAGATTATGTTCAAAGGAGAAACAGGTAGACAGCTCATTTCTAAAGAGCAATTATGAAGGACAGTGGAATGACATTTTCTGTATGATCAAAGAAAATAACTACTCAGCTAGGATTCTGTATGCAGTGAAAATATGTATCAAGAGTAAGAGATATCAAGAGTAAGAGCAAATACATTTTATTTATTTTTTAAAGACTTGATTTATTTATTTGAAAAAGAGTGAGAGAGAAGAGAGAGGGAGAGAAAAAGCACAAGTGGGGGGAAGGGCAGAGAGAGAGGGAGAAGCAGACTCCACGCTGAGCAGTGAGCCTAAAGTGGGGCTCGATCCCAGGATCCTGGGATCATGACCTGAGCCAAAGGCAGACAATCAACTGAGCCACCCAGGTGCCCAATAAAGACATTTTTATTTATTTTTTTAATAATAATTTTTTATGTTATGTTAGTCACCATACAGTACATCCTCAGTTTTTGATGCAGTGTTCCATGATTCATTGTTTGCATATAACACCCAGTAAAGACATTTTTAAACAGAGATTCATTACCTGGCAGTTCTACTCATGAAAAATTTAAAGTATGTACATAAACAAACAGAAGAAAAATAATACCAGTAGAAATTCTGAGATGCAAGGAGAGAAGAAAAATAATTAAATATGTAGTTCAATTTAAATGGACATTGACAAAGTTATAAAAATGTCGAGTATTTTTTAAAGATACAAGATGGAATTAAAACACAAAGCAACAATACACCTAAGTTTGGAGCCATGTAAATGGAGTTAAAAGTATTCAAAATTCCTTGTATTATCATTATCCATGAACAGAGAGGAGAAAATCCTCACCAAAATATTAGCATATCAAGAGTAGCAACGTATGAAACAAATGAAATCACAACTGAATTCAGTTTACTTGAGAAATGCAAGGTTGGTTTAACATGAGCACATAATGTAACTCACCACATTGACAAAATTTTTAAAAATTATCATCTCAATATATGCAAAATAAACATCTATTATCATTCAACATTCATTCATGATTAAAATTTAGAAAACTAGTAGTCTAAGGGAACTTTGTTAATGTAATAATAATAGACTCAGCCCTCTGCAGCAAAATTCTTCTTCTTGGCCTCATGAAGCAAGCAGCCATATTGAGGAAGCCTACATGGCCGAGAACAAGGAACAGCGTTGCTATAGACTGAATATCTCTGTCCCCTCACTCCCAAATTCATGTGTTAAATCTTAATGTTCAATGTAATAGTATTTGGAGGTGGGGGCTTGGGAAGTGATTAAGTCATGAAGGTGGAACCCTCATGAATGGGATTAGTGCCCTTATAAAGGAGTCCTGAGAGAGCTCCCTTGGCCCTGTGCCTTCTGAGGAAACAGGAGGAAGACCAGCATCCATGAACCAGGAAGCAGGCCCTCACTGGACACTGAATCTGCCAGTGCCTTGATTTTGGACTTCCCAGCCTCCAGAACTGTGAGAAACGATATAATAAGACAGTTTAGCAAGACGGGTGAATTTAAGCTCAATATGCAAAATAATTTTATTTCTATAAGTTAGCAACAGGAAATGAAGTTGATTTTTACATATTTATAATAGGATCAAAAGTATCAAATAACTGGGAATAAATCTAAAAAATATCTATAAGACCTTTATAGAAAAATTTATAAACATTGAGAGTTAATCAATTAAAATATTGTTTGGAAAACTCAGTATTCTAAATGTCTTTTCCCTATAAACTATTTATAGATTCAATGCAATTCCAATCAGAATCTTTGCTTTGTAAAGCTTGACAAGTTGACTATAAAAGACCTATGGAGCCCTTTCCCCCTTTCTTCTTTCTATTCCCAAATTTTCAGTTCAAAAGCATAGAAACAGGAACAGGGAGCCTGGTGGCCCACAGTGAGGTGTTGGAGCCTGGAGAGAATGGGGAAGGCATAAATGTGGGAGAGCCACCCTGCACAGCGTTGGAACATCCCTGAAAGGTCGACAACATAGAATGTGGTATCACAGACTGAAGGGAAAGAACAGCCCAGCATGGGTTTTCAGAGCCTGTGGGGGCAGTAAATCTGCAGAAGAGGTGGCCTGGCACAGAGTGTCTGAGAAAGGAGATAGTTACATGTCTCAAAGTACTTCCGCATAAAATACTAATGAATTGTAAAGTAGAAAGTTAACATTCCAGAGGAGAAACCTGGCAGATACTACCTCCAGGGATCAACATTAACATCACCAACAATGGGACAAATCAAAATTGCAGGTCACATGATAGGATGCAATGAGAAGAGTAGAGGGCCACTTCAGTCATACTCTTGCTAAAAATGTATGATCTGAATTTTTTTAAAGATTTTTTTAAATTTGTCAGAGAGAGAAAGGAGAGAGAGAGAAAATACAAGCAGGGGGAGCAGTAGGCAGAGGGAGAAGCAGGCTCCTCACTGAGCTAGGAGCCTGATGCGGGATTTGATCCTCGGACCCTGGGATCATGACCTGAGCCGAAGGCAGCTGCTTAACCAACTGAGCCACCCAGATGTCCCTGATCTGAACTTTATCATAAGGAAACAAGAAAAACCCACACTGAAAGACATTCTACATTACTGGAATTAACTCTTCAAAAGATTAAAAGTCATGAAAATCAAGGAAAGACTTCCTTGGAACCCTTCTAAACTGAAAGAGATAAGACACACAACATCTGAATTAAATACATGGCTCTGAACAGGACCTTGCTAGAAAGGATATTACAGACAAGTAACAAGACTTAAAAAGAATATGAGGATTAAATGATAGAATGTATAGGGTGCTTGGGTGGCTCAGTGGGTTAAGCATCTGCCTTTGGCTCAGGTCATGATCCCAGAGTCCTGGCATCAAGACCTGCATCAGGCTCTCTGTTCAGCAGGGAGCCTGCTTCTCCCTCTCCCTCTGCCTGCCGCTCTGCCTACTTGTGCTCTCGCTGTCTCTCTCTCTTTCTAATAAAGAAATAAAATCTTAAAAAAATGTATAGCTGACACAGTTTGAATGGGTGCACTTATATGCAGATTTTTTTCAATAAATACATGACAGTATTGTAAATGTATTTTCTCTTCCTAATGATTTTAATAACATTTTCTTTTCTCTAGCTTACTTTATTGTAAGATTATAGTATAGAATACATATAACATACAAAACACAGGTTAATCAACTGTTCTGGTACCAGTAAGTTTTCCGGTCGACAGCAGATTATTAGTAGTTAAGTGCTTTGGGAGTCAAAAGTTATTCATGTATTTCTGACTGCAAAGGGTCAGTGCCTCTAACCCCCACATTATTCAAGGGTCAACTGTATTAGAGTTCATTGTCTGATTGTCAGGGTTGTATGGTATTTATGTGGAATGTACTGACTTGTAAGATATAAATGCTATGGGAATCAGGCATAATTTTACAATTTGCTTGCAAATAGTTCTGGGGGAAAATTTTTTTCCCTCTAATTTTTCTTTTCTCTAATTTTAAGACTGTTCTCAAAAAGTAAATAAAAAATAAACAGAAAAGGTAAAAAGCCTTAGGTAAATCTTCTTTCACCATGAGGAAAGAGCTATGAATCAGTATTTAAAATTAAAATTATGCATAGGTTTTATGGCACTATAAAAATTGTAATGCATACAAACATTGACAATAGCCTTAGCAGCAATATATCAAAATGATGTCTGTCTAAATCCCTAGGTCCATATGTAGTAATAAAAATTGGAAAATACAAAAAAGCTATCAGTTAACACCACTGAAGTATTAATGACAACTTGGTTGGTTGGGTGCTGTTTAAAAAGCTGGTATTTGGGAAGCTTGAAGCACATAAAACCCAATAGTGCTGGTTTCCATGTACAAAATCTGCTTAAAAGTTAATTAGGTGCCAAAAAACATAGCTTAAAATATTATGTAAACCTTCATTACACACATCGTTCAAAAATATTTTCCTTTAATAAAGATTTTCGCACAGCATATGTTTAATAGGAAACAATTATGTTATATAAACATCCAGTAAATACATTTTTACTATTTATCTTTCAGATCCTATAACGGCTCCTCAAATTCTGTAAAAAGTCTTCTGACGTTTTCCATAGAACTTGATTTAGATGTGATTCAGAAGAAAATTCTGAAGAGGAGGTATAATAGGATGAGTCTGATTCAAATTCAGCAGCAGCTGAAAAAAAAAAAAAGAATTCTATTCTTTATCTAAAATACTTCGTGGTTAACTACAAGTTAGTAAAAAACAAAGTTGAAGCTTTATGAGTGTTAAGAATAATGAAAAATATCTACATACAGCTACAATATAAAATACAAGATTCCTTTTAAATATATTTTGCTCATGGTTCCCACTGAGTTAATTGCTATTGTGGATAAATATCAGAGCTTCTGGTTTTCTCATTACAAGAGGAAATGACAAGGTGATGACAGAGCCCACCCCTGAACAATCATATACTATGAACTGAAAAATCTAACAGGCAATTTGCAGCGTTGAATATACCATGACAGGTATAAAATAAGACACTGTAAGAGCACACAGAAGGGACATCCTAGTTTTCTACCAATATTGTCTGCTTTTTGGTGGAGGTGATATGTAAGCTGATACCTGAAGGACGAGGAAAAAGGGTGCCAGGTAGAGGGAAGACGCATATACAAAGAACATACACAAAGAGTGAGGAAGAACACTTGTGGAGTTGCAAGCAGTCTACGCTGAAGAGGCGCTAGAGCAAAGCAGCATAGTAGGGTAAGCAGCAAAAGAGAAGGCTGAATAATCTGGCAAGAACCAAATTGATCTGAGTGTTTTTATTCTACGTAAGGAACTTGGAATTTTACCCAATGGCAAAAGGTCAACCAATGACAAATCAATCACTGGAGATTTAAATGTCACCTGTCAAGTGACAGCTATATGAACTATAATATGAACTATAATTGCTTCACTAAGTATTACTAAGACAAATCTGGTTTTTTTGGTCTTATACCACTAGCAGAAACAAGAATTTGAGAAAGCCCACATATTCAGGGTGACAGTTCCACAGGAATGGAAGAAGTGAAGGAAGAGTATAGCCAGAAATAATAACAGATACATAGACATTTGGGGATTTTTTTTTTTAAAGTCTGAAATATGATGACAAAATGAGGAATAAGTATGTTCTTCAGTTTGGTTATGTCTTACATTTTTTATTAGATATACATAAAAAACTTTGTAGTACCTATTACCCAAACAATGGAAAGGGATGCCATTTACTATTCACAGTTTATTTCAGAAATCGATGACCATCTTAATTCATAAATTTGGCAACATACCTGCTTCTAGTTCTCTAGATATATTTTTTTCGAACTCCTGCTGCACCTGAAATAAGTCAAATATTATTTATAATGTCATGTTAAACAAGAGATATTATTTTAGGAATTATATATACCTTATGAAATGTGGTCTTCAAATAACACTTGCAGAGATTACAACTAAATTAGGGATTGCTTAAATAGAAAGATAATCACATAAATAAAATACTTATTTTAATCTTAGGTAACTGAGGAGAAACATATGGAATGCTATTTAGATGAATCTGATAAAAAGTACCTTTAATATTGGTCTACTGAATATACAAAATTTCTGGAAGAGGAGGAAGATGGCGGAAGAGTAGGAGACCATAGTTTCGTCCACTCCCTGGAATTCAGCTAGATGGCTTTCAAATGACTTTTTTTTTTTTTTTTTAAGATTTTATTTATTTGTTTGACAGAGAGATAGAGACAGCCAGCGAGAGAGGGAACACAAGCAGGGGGAGTGGGAGAGGAAGAAGCAGGCTCATAGCAGAGGAGCCTGATGTGGGGCTCGATCCCATAACGCCGGGACCATGCCCTGAGCCGAAGACAGACGCTTAACCGCTGTGCCACCCAGGAGCCCCTCAAATGACTCTTAACGCCTGTGAACTCAACCTGAGATCTAAGAAAAGAACTGCTGCAATTCTACAGATAGAAAAGAGACTACTTTCTGCAAGGTAGGAGGTGTGGAGATGCGAATGCGAGGGGATATATGGGAAGATAAACCGTAAGGGGAGGGAGCATCCACAAGCCAGCTTTCAGAAAGTGATATAGCAGTCGCGTGCAAATCGGAACTTTTAGAAGTCGGCTCTGGTGAGGGATATCCCTGCTTGAAAGGCACTCAGGTGGAGAAGCAGGGTGGAATCCTAGGTGGGACAGCCTGGGCTCAGGATCCCTGGAATCACAGAAAGAACACGGCTGTCTGAGTGTGGGAGAGTTCCCAGGCATCTGAGCAGGGAAGCCGGAGGCAACCAGTGAGCGGAGGAGGGGGCTTTCAGCTGGGTGTTGCCATAAACCACCAACTGCCAAGGGTTGGGCGACTGCTCTCAGAGTGGTGGCCCAACAAGCGGCAGAACCAGGGCAAGACTTCCCTCCCACCCCCTGGAGGAATGGTGTGAATGCATGCCACAGGAGGTAACAAAGTTTGGAAACTCCAAAGTGCGTGGCGGGGCTGAGATAAAAATGCTCGGTCACAGGCTGGGGGTACACAGAGTGCAGACAGAAACCAGGGAGACAGAAGTGTTTGACAGCTTCTCCGTGAGGGCACACTGAAGAGTAGAGGGTGCCAGCATCCAGCTCCAGGGCTGGACATTGGGAGGCTGACATTTCCATTCTCATCCTCTAAAGTGGTGCGGAAAGCCTTCAGGGAACAAAAGCCACATAGAGCAATCCGGAGCAGATGACTCAGCCCAGCCCCCCTGGCAAGGGCAGTGCAATACAGCCGGGGAAACGACCCCTGAGAATCAGCGCAACAGACCCTTCCCTCAGAAAATCAGCAAGAACATCCCAGTAAGACCAAGTTTACCGATCACACGGAACTGCAGAACTCCAGCGCTAGGGGAAAATACTATAAAGAATTCCTGGCTTTTTCTCATGATTCCTTAATCCTTCCATTTTAATTTTCTTTTTCCTTTCCAAACAATTTATTTTAGCAACTCGTTTTTTTTTCTACTTTTTAAATTTTCATTTTTATACTTATATTCTTTCCTTTCATTGTATTTAACTTTATTTTTGCATATATATGTTTTTCTTTCTTTACAATTTTAGGATGTAGTTTCTCCTAACAAACAGACCAAAATACACCCAGAGTCTAGTGTATTACTCTGTCCTCATCACCTGATTATATTCTTTCTCTTTTTTAATATTTATTTAATTAATTTATTTATTTGGTTTCAGGTCTCTTCTGATTTATTAGGAGTATATATATCTCTGGGGTCATTGTTGCTATTTTAGTATTTTGTGCTCTCATTCATCTATTCTTCTATGGACAGAATGACTAGATGGAAAAACTCACCTCAAATAAGAGAACAAGAGGCAGTACTGACTGTCAGGGACCTAATCAGTATGGATATAAGTAAGATGGTGGAACTAGAGTTCAAAATAGTAACTGTAAAGAGCTGGGGTTGAAAAAAGTGCAGAAGACACTAGAGAATCCCTGTCTGGAGAAATAAAAGAACTAAAATCTTAAGTTGAAATCAAAAGTCCAGTAATGAGATGCAATCATAAATGGAGGCTCTACCTCGGGAAAACAGTATGGAGGTTCCTCAAGACGGTAAAAATAGAGCTACCCTCTGACCCAGTAATGGTACTACAAGGTATTCACCGCAAAGATGCAAACACAGTGATCCAAAGGGGTACCTGGACACCAATGTCTATAGCAGAAATGTCCACAACAGACAAACGGTGGAAACAGCCCATATGTCCATCAACAGATGAATGGATAAAGATGTGATATATATAAATACATACATACACACACACACACACACACACACACACACACACACAGGAATATTACTCAGCCATCAAAAAGGACAAAATGTTACAATTTACATTGATGTGGATGGAAATGGAGGGTATTATCCGGAGAGAAATAAGACAATCAGAGAAAGACAATTATCATATGGTTTCCTACATATATGGTATATGAGAAACAGTGCAGAGGATCATAGGGGAAGGGAGGGAAAACTAAATGGCAAGAAAACAGAGAGGGAGACAAACCATGAGACTCTTAACTACAGGAAACAAACTGAGGTTTGCTGGAGGGGAGGTGAGTGGAGGTTGGGGTAACTGGGTGATGGGGCATGAAGGAGGGTACATGATATGTAGAGCACTGGGAGTTAAATACAACTGATATTTAACTGAACACTACATATGTAACTACTGATATATCGTGTCAGCTAACTGAACAGAAATTTTAAAAAACTTATCACATACATAATGCGTAAGGTGAAATAAAACATTATTTACTTATCTTTTCCAGACTTATTGAGCTATAATTAACTAACAAAAATTATATATTTAAAATTTTAAAAATTGGAGTCTGTAACTGCTAGGGTAAATGAGGCAGAAAGGAGAAGTAGTGATATAGAAGACAAAATGAGGGAGAATAAAGAAGCTGAGAAAAAAGAGAGAGAAACTACTGGATCACGAGGGGAAAATTCGAGAGATAAGTGATACCATAAAGCAAAACAATATTAGAATAATTGGGATCTCAGAAGAAGAGGAAAGAGGGGGTGGCAGGAGGTATATTTGAGAAATTATAGCAGAGAACTTCCCTAATCTGGGAAGGAAACAGGTATTCAAATCCAGGAGGCACGGAAAACCCCCTCCAACATCAATAAAAACAGGTCAACACCTCGACATAACAGTACTGAAGCTTGCAAATTTCAGAGACAAAGAGAAAATCCTGAAAGCAGCTCGGGACAAGAGGTCCTTAACCGACAAGGGTGAAAACATAAGGCTGGTGGGCAGGCCTGTCCACACAGAGCTGGCAGGCCAGAAAGGACTGGCATGATATATTCAATGTGCTAAATGGTAAAAATATGCAGCCAAGAACACTTTATCCAGCAAGGCTGTCATTCAAAATAGAAGAAGAGATACAGAGTTTCCAGGACAAACAGAACCTAAAAAATTTGTGAGCACTAAACCAGCCCTGCAAGAAATATTACAGGGGATCCTTTAAGCAAAGAGAGAGCTGCAAAGTAACACAGACCAGAACAGAGACAATATACAGAAACAGTGACATTACAGATAATATAATGGCACTAAATTCATATCTTTCAATAGTGACCCTGAATGTAAATGGGCCAAATGCCCCAATCAACAGACACAGGGTATCAGATTGGATAAAAAAGCAAGACCCATCGATATGCTCTCTGCAAGAGATTCATTTTAGACCCAAGGACACCTCCCGATTGAAAGTGAGGAGGTGCAAAACCATTTATCATGCTAATGGACATCAAAAGAAAGCTAACTTATATCAAATTAGATTTTAAACCAAAGACTGTAATAAGAGATGAGGAAGGACACTATCACAATTAAAGTGTCTATCCAACAAGAAGATCTAACAATTGTAAATATTTATGCCCCTAACATGGGAGCAGCCTATTATATAAACCAATTAATAACAAAATTAAAGAAACACATCAATGATGATACAATAATAGTAGGTAGGGGACTTTAACGACCCACCCGCTGCAATGGATAGATCACCTAAGTAAAAGATAACAAAGAACAAGGGCTTTGAATGACACACTGGACCAGATGGACTTCACGGATATATTCAGAGCATTTCATCCTAAAGCCACAGAATACACATTCTTCTCAAGTGCACATGGAACACTGTCCAGAGTAGATCACACACTGGGTCACAAATCAGGTCTCAACCAGAGCAAAAAGACGGAGATTATGCCATGCATATTTTCAGAACACAATGCTTTAAAACTTGAACTCAGTCACAAGAAAAAATTTGGAAGGACACAAATACGTGGAGGTTCAAGAGCATCCTACTAAAGAATGAATGGGTCAACCAGGAAATTAAAGAAGAATTAAAAGAATTCATGGAAACAAAGGAAAGTGAAAACACAACTGTTCAAAACCCGTGGGATGCAGCAAAAGCGGTCCTCAGAGGGAAACATGTAGCAATACAGGTCTTTCTCAAGAAACAAGAAAGGTCCTAAATACACAACCTAACCTTACACCTAAAGGAGCTGGAGAAAGAACAGCAAATAAAGCCTAAACACTGCAGGAGAAGAGACTTAATAACGACCAGAGCAGAAATCAATGAAATAGAAACCAAAAGAACAGTAGAACACAGCAACGAAACTAGGGGCTGGTTCTTTGAAAGAATTAGTAAGATCGATAAACCCCTGGCCAGACTTAGCAAAAAGAAGAGAGAAAGGATCCAAATAAATAAAATCACGAATGAAAGAGGAGAGATCACAACCAACACCAAGGAAATACAAACAATTTTAAGAACATAGTAGAAACAACTATAGGCCAACAAACTAGGCAATCTGGAAGAAATGGATGCATTCCTAGAGACGTATAAACTACCAAAACTGAAACAGGAAGAAACAGAAAACCTGAACAGACCTGTAACCAGCAAGGAAATTGAAGCAGTTATCAAAAATCTCAACAAAGCTCCAAGGCCGATGGCTTCCCTGGGGAGTTCTACCAAACATTTAAAGAGGAATTAATACCTATTCTTCTGAAGCTGTTTCAAAAAAATAGAAATGGAAGGAAAACTTCCAAACTCTTCCTATGATGCCAGCATTACCTTGATCCCAAAACCAGACAAAAACCCCACCAAAAAGGAGAATTACAGACCAATATCCCTGACGAACACGGATGCAAAAATTCTCACCAAGATACTAGCCGACAGGATCCAACGGTACACTAAACGGATTACTCACCACAACCAAGTGGGATTTATTCCTGGGCTGCAAGGGTGGTTCAACATCCGCAAATCAATCAATGTGATACACTACGTTAATGAAAGAAAGGGCAAGAACCACATGATCCTCTTGATAGACACAGAAAAAGCAACTGACAAAGTTCAGCATCCTTTCTTGATTAAAACTCTTCATGGTGCAGGGATAGAGAGAACAGAACCTCAATATCATAAAAGCCATCTTCAAAAAGCCCACAGGGAATATCATTCTCCATGGGGAAAAACCAAGGACTTTTTTCCCTAAGGTCAGGAGCACGGCAGGGATGTCCACTCAAACCACTGTTGTTCACCATAGTACTAGAAGTCCTAGCCTCAGCAATCAGATAACAAAAAGAAATAAAAGGCATCCGAATCCGCAAAGAAGAAGTCAAACTCTCACTCTTCGCAGACGACGTAATACTCTGGGGAAAACCCAAAAGACTCCACCCCAAAATTGCTAGAACCCATAGATGAATTCAGCAAACTGGCAGGATAGAAAATCAGTGCACAGACATCACTTGCATTTCTATAGACTAATGATGAGACAGAAGAAAGAGAAATTAAGGAGTCAAACCCATTTAGAATTGCACCAAAAAACGTAAGATTAGAAATTAGAAATAAACCTAACCAAAGCGGCAAAGGCTCTGTACTCTGAAAACTACAGAACGCTCATGAGAGAAACTGAGGAAAACACGAAGAAGTGAAAAAACATTCCACGCTCAAGGACTGGAAGAACAAATATTGCTAAAATGCTATGCTACCTAGAGCAGTCTATACCTTCTACGCAATCCCTATCAAAATACCATTAACTTTTTCACAGAGCTGGAACAAATAATCCTAAAATTTGTATGGAACCAGAAAAGAACCCGAATAGCCAAAGGAATGTTGAAAAAGAAAACCAAAGCTGGAGGCATCACAATTCCGGATTTCAAGCTCTATGACAAAGCTGTAATCATCAAGACAGTATGGTACTGGCACAAAAACATTCTTTGGTCAATGAAACAGAATAGAGACTCCAGAAATGGACCCTCAACTAATCTTCGACAAAGCAGGAAAGAACAGCCAGTGGAAAAAAGTCAGTCTCTTCGACAAATGGTGTTGGGAAACTTGGACAGCCACATGCACAAGAATGAAACAGGACCATTTTCCTACACCATACACAAAAATAGACTCAAACTGGATGGAAGACCTAACTGTGAGACAGGAACCCATCAAAATCCTAGAGGAGAACACAAGCAGCCACCTCTGTGACCTCGGCCACAGCAATTTCTTGCTAGACATGTCTCCAAAGGCAAGGGAAACAAAGACTTCATCAGGATGAAAGGCTTTTTCCACAGCAAAGGAAGCAGTCCCCGACACCAAAAGACGACCAACAGAATGGGAGAAGATAGTTGGCAAACGACATATCAGATAAAGGGCTCATATCCAAAATCTATAAAGAACTTATCAAATTCAACACCCAAAGAACAAATAATCCAGGCAAGAAATGGGTGGAAGACGTGAACACACATTTCTCCAAAGAAGACATACAAATGGCCAAAAGACACATGAAAAAATGCTCATCACTCGGCATCAGGGAAATGAATACAAATCAAAACCACAATGAGATATCATTTCACACCAGTCAGAATGGCTAAAATGAACAAGTCAGGAAACAACAGATGTTGGCGGGGGTGCAGCGTAAGATCCCTCTTACACTGTTGGTGGGAATGCAAGCTGGTACGGCCACTCTGGAAAACAGTATGGAGGTTCCTCAAAAAGTTGAAAATAGAGCTACCCAACGACCCAGGAATTGCACTACTAAGGATTTATCCCAAAGATATAAATGTAACTATCTGAAGGGGCACCTGCACCCCAATGTTTATAGCAACAATTTTATTTGTGAGAGATAAAGAGCGAGAGGGAGGGAGCACAAGTGGGAGGAGGAGCAGAGGGAGTGGAAGCAGCGGACTTCCCACTGAGCAGACAGCCTGAAGTGGGTGGGGCTCTATCCCAGGACCCTGGAATCATGACCTGAGCTGAAGGCAGAACTTAACCAACGGAGCCCCCGGGCACCCCAGTACCATACTTTAGACCCCATTTTGGGCATTCAATGAGAGGATACCTTTTATAAGAAAGGTCTAAGAAAGAATATTCTAGACAGGAATATTTGTAATATACAGTTGATACTTGACCAACATGGGTTTGAACTGTGCAGGTCTACTCTACTTACACGTAGACTTTTTTTGATACTGTATTAGTGTATTTTCTCTTCCTCATGTTTTTCCCAGTAACATTTTTTTCTCTAGTTTATTTTAGGGTGAGCATATAGTATATAACACATGTAATGTACAAAACATGTGTTAATGGACTATTTGTGTTATCGGTAAGGCTTATAGTCACCAGTAGGCTATTAGTAGTTTAGTTTTTTGGATTCCACATGTAAGGGAAATCATATGGTATTTACCTTTTGCTGAGTTATCTTACTTAGCATAATACTAGGTCTACCAATGTGACTAACGGCAAGATCCCATTCTTTTTTATAGATGACTAATATTTCATCGTATACATATAACATATCTTCTTTATCTTTTCATCTGTTGATGGACACTGAGGTTACTTCCATTCTTTGGTTATTGTAAATAATGTTTCAAAAAACACAGAGGTGCATACAACTTTTCGAATTAGTGTTTTCATTTTCTTTGGGTAAATACCCAGTAGTGGAATTACTGAATTGCACTGTATTTCTATTTTTAATTTTTTTGAGAAACCATAACACTTTTTGACCATAACATTATATTCAGGCCTTATAAAATGAATAATCTGACAACATTACTAGACAGGCCTTGTAAAATTAGTAACTCAATACCACTTGATGGGAGCTTTTATTGAAGCAATTTTATAATACCATTAATAAATACTATGTAAGATATAAACCACTTTTTTATATGAACTACCAATGTAATGTTATTATCTTTTCCCCCAAAAGCTCTTTTCCTAAATATTTACTTCTGGGACCTTTGTTTATTTCCAGGTGAGAACTGTGTTTAGATGGTAGAAACAGCTTGAGGTCCATTAATAAAGAGAACACATTTGCAATTTTATTTATACTTTTCCATTTATCAAAAACATAGGAGGTTAAGAAAATTATACACAGAAAAACAATGTACAAAGTATCAGCAAATTTTAATTCAAAGAATTATTAACTAGAAGGATTTTCTCATAAGTGTTAGTTTTCCAACTATGGTCCACAGAAATCTAAGGTTCCATTGGGGACACAGCAGGATTGAGGGACAAGGAAGTCTACAGGTGTAGTCTCATCTCTCCTTTAGCTAAACTGCTCTACTTCTGTTTTATATATTACAGTTTAATGCAAAAAAAAAAAATTTAAGTTCTATTCTTTGAAAAAAAAATTTTTTTCCAATGGTATGAAAGCCACTAACTTAGTCAAAGTTCCTAATTTTACCTAAGAGACAAAGAAGCCTCAGAGAGATTGTAGTTTGCCTGGGGTCAAAAACCCACCTAGTTGCAGGCCAGGAATGTGCTAATTTAGGTCTTACTGAGCCTAAAGTTTTATGCCAATTACTTCCTCATATTCAGGAAAAACACACGTATTTTTAAGTATAACTCAGAGAAAATGAATACATAAACCTTTGTCATATGGCTCAACAATGTTTAGGCATTAGGCACAACATAACAGTCTAACTAAATTATAAATTTTGAAGTCATGAACAAATATAAAAGTTAAGTTATCTTAACTCCTATTACTAACAGTCAATATACTCAATTTATAAGCCCCAATTTTTTTAACCACAGGACAGGGAACTTGAAGGAGAAAATCTTTAGTTGAACCAAAGAACCTGAAACTGAGGAAATTCTTCCTTGAAAGAATTATTCATTTCCTTCAAATAAAACTTGGTTTTAGCAAAATCAACCAACAAATGAGTTACCTACGTTGTGGGTTATTTATAGCAAAATTTAAAACACAAAAGAGATTTCTCCTTACCATCTAGCATGCCCTGTCCAACCTCTCATCATTAGTTGGTATGTACAAAAGACATGACTAACTTTAATTACAATTTAAGTCCAGTCAGAAATTATAGGTAAATCTTCATTTCCATGTGAGGACTTTTCTCTACCTTCCTCACGACAGGAAGGGAGATGTACCTAACGGGTGAATTTGGGAGAAGGCACTAAGCAGTGCGTACGTGGTTGCAAATCTCTTCTCTGAAAAGATGTGCCTGCCACAGTAACATCAATTCAGGCCTGTTCTCATCTTTTGGGATGGGCATCAAACATTTGTTCCCTCCATTTACAACTGTGTGGGGAAGTGCCTAATTTGGGATAAAGTATTGGGAAGCTCACTGTGGCTACATGCCTAAACCACATCCTCCAATTTGTTAGTATGTATCGGTAATAAAGTTACTAAGCTTATCTCCATCTGCCTGACTCTCGTGTTCTCAATTTAGAAAAAGAAGAGCAATGCCATCTGCCACCTACCCCACCACAGTTCCAAGAAAAATGGCCAGACAACACTTAGAAATGCTTTCTTCCTTGACTTTATAATGAACATTCATTGTTCAAAGCCACATACTTTAAAGAGGGAAAAAATTGAAAAGAACAATTTCTGAAGCAAACATAGAAAGTCAGACAGAATGAGGAGACAGAGGAATATGTGCCAAATGAAAGACCAATACAACGCTTCAGAAAAATAACTAAATGAAAAAGATAAATTATCTACCGATAAAGAGTTCAAAGTAATGGTCATAAAAATGCTCAGCAAACTTGGGAGAAGAATGGATGGATTCAGTGAGAACTTCAAGAAAGAGAAAATATAAAGAAGAACCAATCAGAGCAGAAGAATACAATAACTGAAATGAAAAATACACCAGAGGGAATCTACCATCTAAACACAATGCAGAGTAAAAGCTGCAGAAGAACAGATCAGTGATCTGCAAGATAGGGTAGTAGAAATCATCCAAGCCAAAAAGAAAAAAGAATTTTAGAAATGAGGATAGGTTAAGGGATCCCCTAGAATCATGCCCCCCATCAGGTCCCCTGCTCAGGGAGCCTACTTCTCCCTCTCGCTCTGGCCCTCCCCTCCCACTTGTTTCCTCTCACTTGCTCTGCTCTCTCTCTCAAAAATAAATTAAAAAAAAAAAAAGGTCATAATTTTAAGTAAGAAAATTATAAGAGAAAGAGTTTTATTGGTAAGACATCAAATACATAAAACAAGGAGGGGTGTAAAAATTTAGTGTTTATAAAATGAGTTTCAACTTAAACATCAACTTAAAAGAGACCGCTATATACATAGGATGTTATATATGAACTTCATGGTGATCACAAACCAAAAATCTATAATCGATAAACAAAAAAGAAAAAGAAAGGCATCCAAGCATAACACTAAAGAAAGTCCTCAAATTAGAAGGGAAGAGAGCAAGACAATAAGGAAGCCGAATGAAAGACCAAGATTGAGGCCTCATTTACCATGAGCCTATGCTACTTTTGTCCACATCAATAAGACCATGAATATACCATCAAAACCATAAACCTATGTGCATTGATTGAAATGGGTATTTTAATAACAATGATACACAATGGAAACTAGCTGCTATTTAGAGATTCCCTATCATACTCATCTTAGTCATCAATCACCAATTTAAGTCATGGCAAGGTAGATACATGTGAACTTCATTTTAAAAATTCAAATTGTGGGGCACCTCGGTAGCTCAGTCAGTTAAGCGTCTGACTCTCTTGATTTTGGCTCAGGTCATGATCTCAGGGTCATGAGACTAAGCCGTGCATCAGGCTCCTCACTGAGCATGGAGCCTGCTTACCCTCTGCCCCTCATCCCCTGCCTGCACTGCCATTCTCTCTCTTAAAAAAAAAAATCAAATATTTGCTTGATTTAGCTATTTAGAAAATACGCTACAATTGCTCAGCAAGACATTTTGTAAAAACTGAAACAGAAGTGTTGTAAGTAAAAAAAAAAAAAAAAAGTTGTAAGTAAGAAAGAAATTAAAGATGTACTCTCATGTAAGAAAATGACAAAAATTTTAACTTAAAAAGAAAAATTAATCTTTTTAGGGTTACAAGTTTATTTAATTCATAAGAAGGACTTATCATGGATTCTTTTAAATAATAAACATCCATATGTGATTGTTTGGATTCTAATCATTCACTTATGCATAGCGGTGGAAAAACTGGGTAACAGCAAACTTTAAAACTGTTATAAACCATTGCCAACCAGAATATAAGTCAAAGTATCTAAGTGTACATTTGGTTAATGAGCAATATTTACTTTCTAAAATCGAATTTCAATATACTGTTCAAGAAATGTAAAATGTGTCACTTTTGGGGTAGCTGGGTGGCTCAGTCGGTTAAGTGTCCGACTCTTGATTTCAGCTCAGGTCATGATCTCAGGGTCGTGAGACTGGGCCCTACATAGGGTTCCATGCTCAGCAGGGAGTCTGCTTGAGAGTCTCACGCTCTCTCCCTCTTGTGCACTCTCTCTCTCTAAAATAAATAAAATCTTTAAAAAAATAATAAAATGTCAGTTTAGTTATATTTATTGAATAAAGTTATCTCTTGAAAGTAAGAGCTCCAGGAACTAAAAAAAAAAAAAAAAAACAAACCACAAAATTTCTGTCTCATTTCTGTAGTAGCACAAATAATTATGACTTTTACTAGTGTGTATAAGTCAAACAACTCAGAATTTCACCAAATTAAAAATAAAAATATCAGAAATCTGAAACCCAAGGGAAAAAAGATAAGACAATATAACTAACCTTCAATAAGTAAGTCTCGATGCCATTATTTGAAGGCCACGAGCTTGAGGTATGAATCATTACATTTTCTCTTGGAGCAACATGTCTATTGAGAGCTAAACTATTATTGATATTTCTGACGTAAGGCAGTTCCAAGATAGGATTCATAGTAACAGTGTGAAACAGGTTCCTTTTCTGCTGTTTTTCCATTAGAAGTTTGGTTCTGATCTCCGCCAGCCTCTCATTAGTCCTGTTAAGATTACAAAACACAATGCTTAGTATTCATTTCTCCCCAAATCACTCCTAAATGACTTGTATTTTTTTTAAGTTTCCATAATAGTAAACAGAACATGCCCTTAAATGGTGAAATGTGACAGAGAAGACCTACTATATATATTATAGGTTTAAAATTGTTCTAAATAAGTACATATATGTCTTGGGACTCCTAACTAACAAGTAATTCAAAATAAGGAGGGAGAGAAATGGCTATCAGTGATATACACGGCTTAATAGGTAATACCTGCTGCCTTCTGGAATGGCAGTACTTACGAGACTCTTGAGGATGCTATTACACATACTTATATTTAGTAAACACTTTAGAGATATAAAAATAAACCATCCCGGGGGGCTGGGGGGCTTAGTCAGTTAACCATCTGCCTTTAGCTCAGGTCATGACGCCAGAGTCCTGGGATCGAGCCCCCCATCAGGCTCCCTGCTCAGCGGGAAGCCTGCTTCTCCCTCACTCTCTGCCTGCCGCTCCCCCTGTTTGTTCTCACTCACTCGCTCTCTGTCAAATAAATACATAAATCTTTAAAAGAAAATAAAAATACAAACCATCCCTCAAAGACATTTTCAAGCATTTGCTTTCACCACTCTTGTACATTTCACTCATCACCTCACAGAAATTGAGCATTTGGCAACTGAGGAATAATTTAGACCAACAATTGCTAGGGCAGAGTCGTGATCAGAAAGAACTAAAACAGCTCCAGATGCGATTAGGTTATAACACAGTTACCAAGGTAATGGAGGTGGAATCTGCCCTGTCTTCCACACACCCCCTTGTCATATCCACCATGGTGCTATTTTTAGCCACTTTGGGAATTATACTGCCTTTCACCCCTAGGTGAATATTTCTGTATGTATATACCCTCAAGTAAAGTAGAAAAACTATAAAGAATAGTTTGTTTCAAAGCACCCTCTAGTTAAGAAACGAAAGATCACAATAAAAAAAACTAAATCTACCAAGCTGTGAGGATGTGCAGTATTGGTACTTGACCTTTTGGGTTAAAGATGTAATCTTCCACAAATAAACTCCCTAATATTAATAAACTCATTTCTATTTAGGGTAATTCTGACAATTTTATAATAATATGCTATCTAAATTATAAAGCTTCAAACAATTAGCTTAAAGACTAGGAGATCAGATTAACTGAAAATATTAAGGGAAAAAAAATAAAATCATGTAAAACTAAAAAAGGAGGAGAGATGCAAACTGTCTTGGCCTAACATCTCACAGTTCATTTATAAACATCACTTTCCAAAATTATACTATCCAGTTTTCACTTATTACTCATCTCATGAACCTGGCTCCATAAAAATTATGCTTTAGAGGCAAATTAATAAGCTAAATCTATTTTCTATGATTCTGTTTTAACTTACCTGTTCAGTTCATTTGTCATTGATGTTCGAACTTTTACTTCTTCTAGGTAGAGCTGCTTGTATTTTTCCAATTCTGTTTTATTAGAATCTTCTTGAGAACTTTTCATTTTGGATAGTTCAAATTCCAGATCTTTCATTCTGAGTTCCATTTGACTAATTATTGAAGCATTATTAGTGTCTCTTAACTGTTCTAAGCTTTCTTGAGATGCTACTTGTGCCTAAGCAAATTAAAAACATTGTTTTAAAACAGTTATAACCTGGGTAATTATAGTATATTTCTTTCCTTTAGTTTTGAGTCAATGATTCAGAGAGCAATTTTAAATGTGAAAAAAAGAAGCTGAAGTGTAAAGTATTTATCATCAATGTCAACTGAATTAAATCTGAATGATAAAGTTCAATCATTCTTATATTAGAATTCATGCAATATCATAATTCAAAGAATAAGAGAATCATTTAAAAATTTTAAAAAGTGAACAATACAACTTAAGAATAATCCAAGTACATGGGGCTCCTGGTTGGGTCAGTCGGTTGAGCGCCCGACTCTTGGTTTCTGCTCAGATTGTGATCTCCGTGTC
Organism: Ursus arctos; assembly: GCF_023065955.2. Lineage (NCBI taxonomy): Eukaryota > Metazoa > Chordata > Mammalia > Carnivora > Ursidae > Ursus > Ursus arctos. Next base: position 10,916,637 of record NW_026622986.1, read on the forward strand.
CTGAGATAAAAGCCCTGTGTCATACTCAGCATGGAGTCTGCCTGGGATTCTCTCTCTCCCTCTGTCCATCCCCCTGCTCGTGCTTTCTAAATAAACAAACAAACAAACAAGATCTTAAAAGGAAAAAAAAAGAATAATCCAAGTACGGTACAATTTTTTTTTTTAAGGGCATGGAGCTCAATGAGGGGCTTGATTTCATGAGCTTGAGACCAAGACCTGAGCTGCTCAACAGACTGAGACACCCAGGCACCCCAAAGTTAAAATTTTTTGAGCACAATTTTTTCTTTTCCTCTCAACAGTCTTGTTTTATACCAACTGGCCTTAAAAATAAAATGATTCTCTACTATGAATCATTCCAAAAGATTAGTTTAGTGAGAATGATGATGAAAACTGAAATTTTTAGAGGGAAGGAACAAATGCTTCCAGAAATTTACCAAACAAATTGCTATAAAGGAAGTAGAGGAAAACTATACAATGCATATAACCAAAATGTAATTTGCAGTGAAATGAATTAAAGCATATTACAGATCAATAAATTAACCTGTAAAAACAGATTGACTTCTCTTAATTTTTCTGCCATATCCAGCCTCGCCCTTTCGTCCAGTTCCTGTTTATATTGTTCTATTCTACTGTATTCTGCCATATTGACTTCTGCATGACTCTTCAGGTTTACTACTTGTTGTTCCAACTTCTTTTTATTCTTCTCTAGTTTTTCACATTTTTTCTGTAGTTCCTTCATAGATAATAACTCTTGAGAGAGAACCTGGTTTTTTTCATCCAGTTGTAGACATTTTGAAGACGCAGTTTCTAGTTTTGCTGTAAGATCATCAACCTGAATAAATAAAATAATACAGTTTGGAAGTAGAGTGAAAACAGTCTAATGCAAAACTATGACCAAAAATTTTTTTGAAGATTTTATTTTTAAGTCTCTACACCCAACGCTCAAACTCACAACCCCAAGATCAAGAGTCACATGCTCTACTGACTGAGCCAGCCAGGTGCTCAAATTTTAAATTAAACTCATTTTCAACAAAATGTTATCTATACTGTAGTAGAGTCTTGGAATGTGGAACCTTGAATAACTCAGAAAATCAAGAACAAAATTAAAACCACTAGGAGTTACTAAAATAGACCTCTGCTATCATTCTTTTTCCCACACATTTGTACTTGATTTTATACTTTTATTTCTCTATGATTGCTTCAGATCTTTCCTCAATAAAATAACTGTAAGTCACCTCTTAGTAGAAAGTTGCTTAACCCTTCCTTCACCTTTATACTTCATAATTTTTTTAAAGATTTTATTTATTTATTTGAGAGGGAGAGTGAGAGCACAAGAGCAAGGGGAGGGAGAAGCAGCCTCCTCACTGAGCAGGGAGCCTGGCATGGGGCTCAATCCCAGCATGCCAGGATCACGACCCAAGCCAAAGGCAGACACTTAACTGACTGAGCTACCCACGTGCCCTGGTACTCCATAATTTTTAAAGAAGTTTTAGGAATATCATATTGAGTTATGTAGGTCTGAGCCAATAAATGCTTACCAAAATAAGACTTTAAAAATAAGACTAATTAATGAATCTATAAATACTGAATTTAATACCATAAGCCTTTTTCTTTTTCTTTTCTTTTTTTAAGATTTTGTTTATTGATTTGACAGGGAGAGAGACAGCCAGCGAGAGAGTGAACACAAGCAGGGGGAGTGGGAGAGGAAGAAGCAGGCTCCCAGCAGAGCAGGGAGTCCGATGTGGGGCTCGATCCCAGAACGCTGTGATCATGCCCTGAGCGGAAGGCAGACACTTAACGACTGAGCCACCCAGGTCACCCATAAGCCTTTTTCTAAATTACAAATGTTTTATGCTAATCTGATTTGCATTCTGAGGAGGAATGATTCGCAGGGTTAAGAAATCACATCTCTAAGTAAAAAAATTTAGTGAGATGATCCATATATTTTTGGACCAAAAAAACCCCCCAAAAACAAAACCTTAATTCAACAGTGTTACAATCCTTTGTTACTTCCCACAAAATAAGAGAACATACTAAGCAACAAAAACCACCAAAAAACTTGCTGGAGTTTCAGTGATGCTGAGTTGGGAAGACCTTCTTTCTTTTAGATACGACTAGTAAGACAAGATGAGGGAATGTGGTGGTTTTATGAAGTGACACTTCTCCTATGACAATCCCTCCCCTTAATACGTGCTAGTAACTGGTTTCTAGTGAACAGAATATGGCAGACTGCTATGTGATTTTTTTTTTATTATATGTTAGTGACCACAGAGTACATCATTAGTTTTTGATATACTGTTCCACGACTCATTGTTTGAGTATACACCCAGTGCTCCATGCAATACGTGCCCTTCTTAATACCCATCACTGGGCTAGCCCATCTAGTCTAGGTGTGCCAGTGTAATAAGTGTTTCAGCTGCCTCCCCTAACTATAGTCCTAGGCAACACCAGGATCAATAACACCAGACATGAGTGAACAACTCTTCAAACAGTTCCAGCCCCAAACCTTTCAGCTGCCCCGCCTGAAGCTAGGGGAACAGAAACAAGCTGTCCTGGCCACACTTTTCCTAACAGTAGATTAGTGAACAAAATAAGTGTTATTTATTTAAGCCACTAAACTTTGGGGAGTTTGTTAAGAAAAGACAAAAAAGACAAAGAGAAAAATGGGTGATGAAAAGAGTGAATAAGATACATAACTTATATAGCAGAATTGGTCTCCATTAAAGTGGGAAGTAATAAATGTTAAGATTAATTTATTAATGACAAACAGTGCTAATGAGAAGCAGCACATAACTAGAAGCAAGATCTAATCAGTTTTTCTCTCCATTTTCCCCCACTTAGGATGACATTACCTGTGCATTTTTTATATATGACCTTTATTATGTTGAATATGCTCCTTCTAAACCTACTTGGTTGAGGGTTTTTATCATGAATGAATGCTGCACTTCGTCAAATGCTTTTTCTACATCTATTGAAATGATCAGATGATTCTTCTCCTTTCTTTTATTAATGTGGTGTATCACACTGATTGATTTGCAGATACTGAACCACCCCCACAACCCAGGAATAAATCTCATTTGATCATGTTAATCATTTTTTTAATGTATTGTTAAATTAAGTTTGCTCAAAAAGTTAAAAACAGAGCTACCCTACAACTCAGCAATTGCACTAATGGGTATTTACCCCAAAGATACAGGTGTGATTAATGACTACAGGAAGTCTTTTTTTTTTTTAATATAGGAAGAGATATTTAATTTCACTCTGTATTAATTAATAAAAATGCAAATTAAAGCTCCATTGTAATATAACTTTTAAAAATCTGACTGACATAAAAAGATTAACAATGTTTTAAAGACTACGGTTTTGCAGTATGGAGGTTCCTCAAGATGTTAAAAATAGCTACCTTACGACCTAGCAATTGCACTATTAGGTATTTACCCCAAATATAACAGATGTAGTGAAAAGAAGGGCCATATGCACCCCAATGTTCATAGCAGCAATGTCCACAACAACCAAACTGTGGAAGGAGCCAAGATGCCCTCCAACAGACGAATGGATAAAGAAGATGTAGTCCATATATACAATGGACTATTACTCAGCCATCAGAAAGAATGATCACCCAACATTTGCATCAACATGGATGGGACTGGAGGAGATTATGCTGAGTGAAATAAGTCAAGCAGAGAAAGAACATTATCATATGGTTTCACTCATTTGTGGAACATAAGGAATAGCGGGGAGATCGGTAGAAGGAAGGGAAAAATGAAGGGGGGGATAGCAGAGAGGGAGATGAACCATGAGAGACTATGGACTCTGGGAAACAAACTGAGGGTTTTAGAAGGGAGGGGATTGGGGGGATGGGCTAGCCCAGTGAAGGGTATTAAGGAGGGCACATATCACATGCAGCACTGGGTATTACAGGCAAACAATGAATCAGGGAACACTATATCAAAAGCCATGGTGACTAACATAATAATAAAAAATAAAATAAAATAAAAAATTCAGTTTGCTAGTATTTTGTTGAGGATTTTTGCATCTATGTTCATGAGAGATACTAACCTGTAGTTCTCTTTGCAGTGTCTTTATCTAGTTTTGGTATCAGGGTAATACTGGCCTCATAGAATGAATTCGGAAGTTTTCCTTCCTTTTCTGTTTTTTGGAACAGTTTGAAAAGAATAGGTACTAATTCTTCCTTTAAATGCTTGGTAGAATTTGCCTCTGAAGCCATCTGGTCCTGGACTTGTGTTTATTTGGAGTTTTTTTTATTACGATTCAATTTCTTTGCTGGTTATCAGTCTGCAAATTTTCTTTCTTCCTGTTTCACAGTTTTGGTAATTTATATGTTTCTAGGAATTTATCCATTTCTTCTAGATTGTCCAATTTGTTGGCATATAGTTTTTCACAATATTCTCTTATAACTGTTTGCATTTCTGTGGTGTTGGTTGTTATTTCTCCCCTCATTTGTGATTTTATTTATTTGGGTCCTTTCTCTTTTCTTTCTGATAACTCTGGCTAGAGCCTTATCAGTTTTATTAATTTTTTCAAAGAACCAGCTACTGGTTTCATTGATCTCTTCTATTTTTATCTTTTTTAAGTTTCCATATCATTTATTTCAGCTCTAATTTTTTTAAGATTTATTTGTTTATTTGAGAGAGAGTGTGTGTGTGGGGAGAGGGGCAAATGGAGAAGGACTGAGAGAATCCTCAAGTAGACTCCTCGCTGAGCGTGGAGCCTGAAGCAGGGCTCAATCCCAAGACACTGAGATCATGACCTGAGCTGAAATCAAGAGTTAGCCGCTTAACCAACTGAGCCACCCAGGTGCCCCTATTTCTGTTCTAATTTTTATTATTTCCTTCCTTCATTTGTTGTTCTTCTTCTAGCTTCTTTAGGTGTAAGATTAGGTTGTTTGAGATTTTTCTTGCTTCTTGAGGTAGGCCTGTATTGTTATATACTTCCCTCTTAGAACCAATTTTGCTGTATCTCAAAAGTTTGGGCAACTGTGTTTTCATTTTCATTTGTTTCCATGTATTTTAAATTTCATATTTCCTGGTTGGTCCATTTGTTGTTTAGTAGAATGCTACTTAGCCAACATGTATTTGTGGTCTTTCAGATTGTTTCTTGTGGCTGACTTCAAGTTTTATAGTATTGTGGTCAGAAAATAAATACAATCTTTTTGTATTTTTAAGGCCTGTTTCGTGGCCTAATGTGTGATCTATTCTAGAGAATGTTCCAGAATGTGTATTCTGCTGTTTAAGGATGGAATATTTTGAATATACCTCTTTAGTCCATCTAGTCCAATGTGTCATATAAAACCACGGTTTCCTTGTTGACTTTTTGTTAAGTTTGATCTGTCCATTGATGTAAGTGGGGTGTTAAAGTACCCAACTATTGATTATTTCTATTCCTTCCGAAATGTCCAAATTGTACACTGTGTTCATGGATATTTTTGCAATTAGGAATAAAAGCAACTAATTCCATTAATATATATATATAAAATAAAAATAAAGTAACCTAGTATTATTGTATAATTATCAATTAGTTCTTTTATGTTTGTCATTAATTATCTTATGTATTTGGCTGGTCCCATGTTGGGTGCATAAATATTTACAATTGATAGATCTTCTTGTCAGATTGTCCTCTTTATTATGATGTAGTGCCCTTGTCTCTTGTTACAGTCTTTGTTTTAAACTCTATTTTGTCCAATATAAGTATTGCTATTCTGGCTTTCTTTTGATGTCCATTTGCATGATACATGTTTCTCCATCCCCTCACTTTCAATCTGCAGGTGTCCTTATGTCGAAAATGAGTCTCTTGTAGGCAGCATATAGATGAGCCTTTTTTTTTTTCTTTTTTATCCATTCTGACATCCTATGTCTTCTGATTGGAGCATTTAGCCTATGTATATCCAAAGTCAGTATGGATAGATATGTATTTGTCATTTTACTACTTGTTTTGTGGTTGTTTCTGGAGATTTTCTCTGATCCTTTTTTGTGTTTTTGATGCTGTGCTGATTTTCTTTAGTGACAGATTTGGGTTTCTTGCTCTTCTTTGTATGATTATTAGTGGTTTTGTTTTTGGCTTTCTTTTTAGAGAGAGCACGACTGGGGTGGGGAGAGGGAAAGAGAGAATGTTAAGCTGACTCCATGCCCAGCACGGAGCCCAACGCGGGGCTCAATCTCACAACCTGGAGATCATGACCTGAGCTGAAATCAAGAGTCAGATGCTTAACCATCTAAGCCACCCAGGCACCCCTATTAGTGGTTTTTTATATGCAATTTGTATATAACCTCTTCTGCATATAGCAGTCTATCTTAAGTTGCTGGTCATTTAAGCTTGAACCCATTCTTTTCTCCTTCCTATGCTTTAGATAAGGTATTACATTTTATATCCTTTTTTTCTGAGTTCCTTAGTTTTTACATAAATGTTCATTTTTGCTACTTGTGTCCTGCCTTGATACTGTCACTTTTGGTCTCTCCTTTCCACTCAAAGAGTCTCCATTAATATTTCTTGCAGGGCTAGTTTAGTGGTCACAAACTCCTTTAGTTTTTTGTCTGGGAAACTCTCTCTCTCCTTCTATTCTGAGTAATAGGCTTGCTGGAGACAGTCTTCTTGGCTACAGATTTTTTTCCAGTCACCATGTTGAATATTATCAATGCCACTCCCTTCTGGCTTGCAAAGTGTCTGTTGAAAAAATTCCTGCTAGCCTTAAGGGGTTTCCCCTGGAAGTTACTGCCTTGTTTTCCTGCTTTTAAGATGTTTTCTTCATCAGTATACTTTGCAAATTTAATTACAATATGCCTCGGTGTTGGCCTGCCTTTGTTGATTTTGATGGTAGTTTTCTGTGCCTCCTGGATCTTGATGTCTGTTGCCTTCTGCAGATTAAGGAAGTTTTCTGCTATTTTTCTTGAAATAAATTTTCTTACCCTTTTTCTCTCTCTTCTTCTACTGGGATTCCTATAACATGAATGTTATTACATTTGATGGAGTCACTGAGCCCCCTAGGTCTAGTCTCATTTTGCATAATTCTTTCTCTCCCTTCTTCAGCTTCATTGCTTTCCATTAATTTGTCCTCTACGTCATAATCTGTTCCTCTTCTTCCAGCCTGCTGTCCATTGCATCAGGTGTGTTTCTCATCTCACCGATTGCACTCTGCATCTCTGATTCTTTTTTAACTCTTTTATCTCTGTTGTGAGGGTCTCACTGATGTCTTCCATTCTTTTCTCAAGTCCAGTGAGTATCCTTATGATCACTGCTTTAAATCCTCCATCAGGCATGATATTTATAACTGTCTCACTTAAATCTCTGGCCCCGTGGCCTTATGCTGTTCTTTCATTTGAGATTAATTTCTCTGTTTTCTCATTTTGTCTAAGTCCCTACCAGCTTCTCTGTGTTAGAAAAGCCAGTTATGTCACCTGCTCCTGAAAGTAACAGACTTATGAAAAAGACACCATGTAGTGCCCAGGGTCTGGCACTTAGGGGAGTGTCTCCAGTGTGTGCTACATGGACTCTGCTATTGTGTTCTGGCTGCTCTATCCTTCAGGCCAGTTATCGGTAGAGGATCTCCCTACCTGCTGTTGGCAGTGTTTGGTACCTGGCCTCAATGTAGCAACTTTTAACTAGGTGTGCTCTGGTGTGCTTGTGAAATAAGATCTGTCACCCCCTCCAATGGAACTGAGGCCCTCCCGAATCTGGTCAGAAGACATGGTGTGGGCAGGGGCTTGTGCTGGTCTTCTGGGGGTAAGGCCTGCTGTGCTGGAACTGAGGCAAGAATGACTGAGCAGGACAGTTCCACTGGAGTGCAAGGGGATGTTGCTTGGTCTAAGCCAGTGTCAGAGCTACACTGCTCCCCACAGGTGGCTCTCTGTGCTGAGGGCCAGTGGAGGGAAATGGTGCCAGCTGGTTCCTTTGTTCCTAGAGAGGTATCTCCATGAACACTGCCTCTCAGGGACATGCTCTCAAAAGAGCAAGTAATCTCCCCACTGTATGCCCCAGGCATTGTTCAGATTGCTGTTTCCATGCTGTATGCTCCTGGGTTGTTTGCCTGCCTCCTCTCCAAGAGCAGCACAGTGGCCTACAGGCTCTAGCCCAGCCAAGCTCGAGGACCTTTAGAACTCCAGGCGTTAAGCCCCCCCTAGTTGTAAGAACTTGTGAAATTCAGCCCCTCTCATTTTCCAAGCCAGTGCCTATGGGGAAACATTCTCTTTGTGCATTCCCATGTACTCCTTTCTCCTGCCTTCTCCATGACCACGACTCCCTCCCCTCTGCAGCAGCCAGGATCTGTTTCTCTCCTAAACCACATCTCTGTACTTCCTACCTTCTTCGATGCGGCCTCTTCTCTCTCTTTAGTTGTAGAGTTTGCTCTGTCAGTCTTTAGGTATGAGGTGAACCTAGGCTCCTCGTACTCTGCCACCATCTTCCTTTCTCTTAAGACATTTTTCTAAGATTCCCTTCAATTCCAAATTATTACAACTAGGCAGGAATGCCTCTATAGAATTTCCCCTCAAGTTAGGGAAGAAGAAAGACTGGCAAGCAGAGAGAGAGTATGATTTGAAGTATAACAGCTGAAAAACCAGAAATAGTTTAATAACCAAAACTGGACCTTTTACCTGATCTCCATTAACGGAAATTCTGAAAGAAATAGGCAGCTTTGAGTATTTTTTAATCAATCGAATACTCAATATTCACTCTTCTTTCATCAGTGAGGAAATAAAGAGAACATTATGGAATCCTTTTTTAATCTTTTCAGTAGCAAACCAATGAACTGTCCTTTGGCACTATTTAAATTAAATATAATTTCTCCTTTCTCTTACTCCAAGCTTATTTTGTGGGGAGGTAAGTAAGACCATCTCCTCTTTATGTTGTACCACAATGCTTCCCCATATCATACAAACTGGCTTTGAAATTTTTTTGGAATTCAAATTGCTAATCCATTTGTCTCTGATAACTCAGTTAAACACTACCTGATATTTTACAGCCGTATTCTTGAAATAATATAATGAAATGTTTATTCCATTAATTATGTATTGAGCTATTACATTATCTTTCTTAAAAATTATTTATTTTTAAAGATTTTATTTACTTACTTGACAGAGAGAGAAACAGCCAGCGAGAGAGGGAACACAAGCAGGGGGAGTGTGAGAGGAAGAAGCAGGCTCCCAGTGGAGGAGCCTGATGCGGGGCTCGATCCCAGGACCCCGGGATCATGCCCTGAGCTGAAGGCAGACGCTTTATGACTGAGCCACCCAGGTGCCCCTATCTTTCTATTTAAAGTCCAAGAAGATGGATACAGACAACTGTGTTTTCTGAGAATGTAGGATCTGTGCCAAGAACAGGATCAGCACCGGTGTTATACACAAGAACCAAGTGAAAAAGTATCTGTGAGTTGCAAGATGATGGATTAGCTAGATTTGAACACAGGAAAGCCGACGGCCCAGAGTTCATCTTTTCCTTCCTAGATGGTGAAATTTATGGATGAGTCTATGCTTTATCACAAGTTAATAAAACATAATGAAGTAAAGAGTAGACAGCAGATCCTGCAACCAAGATTTGATGGAAATGGATGTGGGAGGCACTGAGTGAGAGACTTAAGATATGAATGGAGAAAAGAAACAGGACTCTATCTTTTTGAGCCTGACTTCACATCATATCATGGAGTCAGCAAGGCATAAGCTGGTAAAAAGCTTCTTCGAGAAGCAAAAAATTTCTACAGGAGTAATGTTAAGTTCTACTACACTGACTTTTTATTATTACATTAAGTGAGTGGTAATTTGCAAGACGAGCAGGGAAGAATTCTCATAAAATTTGATTGGGGAGTGACGTAAGGATAGAAATATTGATCACTGTATTAGAACTGACAATCTAAAAATAAACTGTCACATTATGGTGAACTGATTTTCAACAAAGGTGTCAGACAGTTAAATGGAGTAAGAATAGTCTTTTTAACAAATGGTACTGAGACAAATGGATATCCACATGCAAAGTAATAAAATTACACCTCTACCTCATAGCATATATACAAAATTAACTCAAAATATAAGTGCTAAAATTATAAAACTCTTAGGAAAAAAACATAAGTGTATCGTTTGCGACTGGATTTGGCAACAGTTTCTTAGATAGGACACCAAAAGACAAAAGCAGATTAAGTATATTTCATCAAAATTAAAAACTTTGCTTCAAATGTCACCATCAAGAAAGTGCAAAGGCAAGCTACTGAATAAGAGAAAATATTTGAGAATCCTATATCTGATAAGGGATTTGTATTTAGGATATTTAATAACTCTTATAAAAATGAAAAGACAATCCAATAAATAAATGGGCAAAAGGATTGATTCGTTCTTTAAGGAAGATATAAAAATGGATAATAACCACATAAACAGATGAGATGCTCAACATAGTTTTTTTTCTTTTAAGATTTTATTTGTTTATTTGACAGAGAGAGAGAGAGCGCACGCACAAGCAGGAGGAGCTGCAGAGGGAGAGGGAGAAGCAGGCTCCCTGCTGAGCATGGAGACCGACGTAGGGCTCGATCCCAGAACCCTGGGATCACGACTGAAGCCGAAGGCAGACACTTACCCGACTGAGCCACCCAGGCGCCCCACAAAGTCATTAGTTTTAAGAAAAATACCAATCAGAAGGGGGAATGAACCATGAGAGACTGTGGACTCTGGGAAACAAACTGAGGGCTTCAGAGGGGAGGGGGGTAGGGGGGTAGGATAAGCCGGTGATGGGTATTAAGGAGGGCCCATATTGCATGGTGCACTGGGTGTTATACGCAAATAATGAATCATGGAACACTGCATCAAAAACTGGGGATGTACTGTATGGTGACTAATATAACAAAATAAAAAGTATATAAAAAAAAAAGAAAAATACAAATCAAAACCACAAGATCAATGGAACTCATCCAGTGTATTATGCTAAGCTAAACAAGTCAGTCAGAGAAAAATAAATACCATATGATTTGCCTCACAGGTGGAATTTAAGAAACAAAACAGATGAACACAGCAGAAGGATGAAAAAAAGAAGAGAAAGGGAGGCAAACCATAAAAGACTCAACTACAAAGAAAAAACTAAGTGTTGCTGTAGTGGAGGTAAGTGGGTTGGGGGTGGGCTAGATGAATGACGGGTATTAAGGAGGGCACTTGTTGTGATGAGCACTGGGTGTTGTATGTAAGTGATGAATCACTAAATTCTACTCCCAAAACCAATATGTTAACTAACTAGAATTTAAATAAAGACTTGAAACAAACAAACAAAAAAACCCATAAGATGACACTGCACACCCACCAGGATGGCTATAATAAAAACAACAGATAATGACAAACATTGGCAAAAGTCAGGAAAATGAGAACCCTCAAACACTGCTGATGAAAATGTAAAATGGTGCAGCCACGTTGGAAAAGTGTGGCAGTTCCTTAAATGTTAAAAAAAAAAAAAAAAAGGTTAAACAGAGTAACCATATGACCCAGCAATTCCATTTATAAGTATATACCCAAGAGAAATGAAAATGTTCACATACAAACTTGTACATGTGTGTCTACAACAGCATTATTAACAACAGTCAAAAAGCAAAACAAACCAAAGGCCCACCGACTGATAAAGGAATAAATAAAATGTGGTCTGTCCACATAGTGGGATACTATTCAGCAATAAACAGAAATAAAGTACTGACACACGCTACAAAATAGGTATACCTTGAAAACATGCTAAATGAAAGAAGGCAGTCACGAAGGAACACATATTGTGTGATTCCATTGATATGAAATGTCCAAAATAGGCAAATCTATAGAAACAGAGAGTAGAGTACTGGTTCCCTAGGGCTAAGAAGAGTAGGGAAGGGGAAACTAGCATAGGGTGACAGGTAAAAGGTACAGGGTTTCTTTCTAGGGTGACAAAATGTTCTAAAATTGTGGTACTCTTTGAATATGCATGCTATGTTCATTTTATCTCAATAAAGCTGTTACCAAAAAAAAAAAAAAAAAAAAAGGTAGCAAGCATATAAAATTAACAGAAAAATCTGTATTTCACTGCTCAAAGCACTGAGTGACTTATTTCCCAAAATTAAATGAGTTTAGAGTCCCAAAACTCATTAAAAATTACCTTATGTTTTAGCATATTAATTACCTTTAGCATAAAAATTATCTTATGTTTTAGCATATTAATCTGAGTATCCATTTCAGTTTGATTGTTTTTTAAATCTCCATAGAAACTAAGCTCTCGGGGCGCCTGGGTGGCACAGCGGTTAAGCGTCTGCCTTCGGCTCAGGGCGTGATCCCGGCGTTATGGGATCGAGCCCCACATCAGACTCTTCCGCTATGAGCCTGCTTCTTCCTCTCCCACTCCCCCTGCTTGTGTTCCCTCTCTCGCTGGCTGTCTCTATCTCTGTCGAATAAATAAATAAAATCTTTAAAAAAAAAAAAAAAAAAAAGAAACTAAGCTCTCCATTTTCATATTCACTTACCTCACTTCTTGTCATTCGTGAAAGTTTCTTAAGTCTGCAGAAGGTATAGAATGAGTAAGTCAGGTTCTTTAAGAGTAAATATTTAATAATTATTTAAATAGATACTATGTTCTAGCCCATAAACAAATCTATAAATTATGATGTCTCAATTGACCCAATCTCACACTGTTTGAGAACATACTAACTAAATAATAATCTTAGATAAAAAATATGGAGAAAATTTTTATGATACATATGGCAGTCAAAGAGTTAAAACTGTAACTATATTAAGAGTTGTTATTATTAAGATTAAAGTTATTATTAATATCTATTTTCAGTATGTTAATATAATAATCTCTTATTAAACGGTGACTATAAACGAGAGACTAGTATCCAAAGTGAAGAAGAAAAGCCTACTTATCTATGAATGTTTTAAAAAGACACAAAAATAAATTTTGGCACCTACTAGCCACAATCTCCAACAAGAAAATACATACAAAAAACATCAAGGGAGATCATTCAAAAGGGAGAAACAAGAAAGAAAAATCTTTAAAGTCTGAGTTGAGAGGGAGAAGGAAGAGAGAGCTTTAGTAGAAATGAAATCAGCAAAGAGATAATGTGTGATGGTCTATGAGACTCTTTTAGAAAAAAAATCTACATGTCTTGGCTAGGACACTGTTAGCAAAGTGAAAGGGATGCAAAACAATGCAGAGAAAGAGAGTTAAATGAAAGAAAAGTATTGATGAAAACCAGAGAACAAACTTAAGCACTCAGCAAATAAACAGAAAAGAAGCCCTGTGGGAGCTACAGAGACACGGGAAAGACTCTTTTTTTTTTTTTTTTTATCTTAGTGGTAAAAACACTACCGCTCATTTTACTCAAAATTTTTGAGTCAGACATATATTTATAATAAAAAAATGCAGAAAGACACTATAAGCCAGTTGAATCAGAAAAGATGGCAGAGGAGTAGGATTGCTTAGTTTTATCTGCTCCGAAACTCACTAGATAGCTTATCAAACCAAACAACTGTGAACTCAACCAGAGATCTAAGAAAAGAACGGCTGCAATTCTACAAATAGAAAAGTGACCACCTTTGGGAAGGGTATGTGTTGTGGTGAGCGCTGTGTATTATGTAACACTGATGAATCAGAGACCTGTACCCCCGAAACAAGTAATACATTATATGTTAATAATAATAAAAAAAAGAAAAGCAACCACTTTCTGCAAATCTTTGTTAATTTTCGTTTTTACAGCTACATGTTATCCTTTCATTGTATTTAATTTTATTTTTATACATAGAAGTTTTTCTCTCTTTACAATGTTGGGATGTAGTTTTCTAAAACACAGACCACAATACACACGGGGTCCAGTGTATTATTCTGTTCTGTTCACGTCTCTGATTATATTCTTTGTTAATTATTCTTTTCTTAATTTCTTTCCTTTTTGGTTTTGGGTCTCTTCTGATTTATTTTTAGTGTGTATTTTACAGGAGTCCTTGTTGCCATTTTAGTATTTTGTTCTCTCATTCATCTATTCTTTTCTGGAAAGAATGACAAGATGGAAAAACTCACCTCAAATAAGAGAACAAGAGACAGTAATGACTGCCAAGGATCTAATTATTTTGGCTATAAGATGTCGGAACTAGAGTTCAGAATAAGAAGTGTAAAGATACTAGCAGGGCTTGAAAAAAGCATAGAAGACACCAGAGAATCCCTTTTTGGAGAAATAAAAGAACTAAAATATAATCAAGTCGATATCAAAAAGGCTATTACTGAGATGCAATAAAATATGGAGGCTCTCACTGCTAGAATAAAGGAGGCAGAAAGGAGAAGCAGTGATATAGAAGACAAAATGAGGGAGAATAAAGAAGCTGAGAAAAAAGAGAGAGAAACTACTGGATCACGAGGGGAAAATTCGAGAGATAAGTGATACCATAAAGCAAAACAATATTAGAATAATTGGGATCTCAGAAGAAGAGGAAAGAGGGGGTGGCAGGAGGTATATTTGAGAAATTATAGCAGAGAACTTCCCTAATCTGGGAAGGAAACAGGTATTCAAATCCAGGAGGCACGGAAAACCCCCTCCAACATCAATAAAAACAGGTCAACACCTCGACATAACAGTACTGAAGCTTGCAAATTTCAGAGACAAAGAGAAAATCCTGAAAGCAGCTCGGGACAAGAGGTCCTTAACCGACAAGGGTGAAAACATAAGGCTGGTGGGCAGGCCTGTCCACACAGAGCTGGCAGGCCAGAAAGGACTGGCATGATATATTCAATGTGCTAAATGGTAAAAATATGCAGCCAAGAACACTTTATCCAGCAAGGCTGTCATTCAAAATAGAAGAAGAGATACAGAGTTTCCAGGACAAACAGAACCTAAAAAATTTGTGAGCACTAAACCAGCCCTGCAAGAAATATTACAGGGGATCCTTTAAGCAAAGAGAGAGCCGCAAAGTAACACAGACCAGAAAGGAACAGAGACAATATACAGAAACAGTGACATTACAGATAATATAATGGCACTAAATTCATATCTTTCAATAGTGACCGTGAATGTAAATGGGCCAAATGCCCCAATCAACAGACACAGGGTATCAGATTGGATAAAAAAGCAAGACCCATCGATATGCTCTCTGCAAGAGACTCATTTCAGACCCAAGGACACCTCCCGATTGAAAGTGAGGAGGTGCGAAACCATTTATCATGCTAATGGACATCAAAAGAAAGCTAACTTATATCAGACAAATTAGATTTTAAACCAAAGACTGTAATAAGAGATGAGGAAGGACACTATCACAATTAAAGTGTCTATCCAACAAGAAGATCTAACAATTGTAAATATTTATGCCCCTAACATGGGAGCAGCCTATTATATAAACCAATTAATAACAAAATTAAAGAAACACATCAATGATGATACAATAATAGTAGGTAGGGGACTTTAACAACCCACCCGCTGCAATGGATAGATCACCTAAGTAAAAGATAACAAAGAACAAGGGCTTTGAATGACACACTGGACCAGATGGACTTCACGGATATATTCAGAGCATTTCATCCTAAAGCCACAGAATACACATTCTTCTCAAGTGCACATGGAACACTGTCCAGAGTAGATCACACACTGGGTCACAAATCAGGTCTCAACCAGAGCAAAAAGACGGAGATTATGCCATGCATATTTTCAGAACACAATGCTTTAAAACTTGAACTCAGTCACAAGAAAAAATTTGGAAGGACACAAATACATGGAGGTTCAAGAGCATCCTACTAAAGAATGAATGGGTCAACCAGGAAATTAAAGAAGAATTAAAAGAATTCATGGAAACAAAGGAAAGTGAAAACACAACTGTTCAAAACCCGTGGGATGCAGCAAAAGCGGTCCTCAGAGGGAAGCATGTAGCAATACAGGTCTTTCTCAAGAAACAAGAAAGGTCCTAAATACACAACCTAACCTTATACCTAAAGGAGCTGGAGAAAGAACAGCAAATAAAGCCTAAACACTGCAGGAGAAGAGACTTAATAACGACCAGAGCAGAAATCAATGAAATAGAAACCAAAAGAACAGTAGAACACAGCAACGAAACTAGGGGCTGGTTCTTTGAAAGAATTAGTAAGATCGATAAACCCCTGGCCAGACTTAGCAAAAAGAAGAGAGAAAGGATCCAAATAAATAAAATCACGAATGAAAGAGGAGAGATCACAACCAACACCAAGGAAATACAAACAATTTTAAGAACATAGTAGAAACAACTATAGGCCAACAAACTAGGCAATCTGGAAGAAATGGATGCATTCCTAGAGACGTATAAACTACCAAAACTGAAACAGGAAGAAACAGAAAACCTGAACAGACCTGTAACCAGCAAGGAAATTGAAGCAGTTATCAAAAATCTCAACAAAGCTCCAAGGCCGATGGCTTCCCTGGGGAGTTCTACCAAACATTTAAAGAGGAATTAATACCTATTCTTCTGAAGCTGTTTCAAAAAAATAGAAATGGAAGGAAAACTTCCAAACTCTTCCTATGATGCCAGCATTACCTTGATCCCAAAACCAGACAAAAACCCCACCAAAAAGGAGAATTACAGACCAATATCCCTGACGAACACGGATGCAAAAATTCTCACCAAGATACTAGCCGACAGGATCCAACGGTACACTAAACGGATTACTCACCACAACCAAGTGGGATTTATTCCTGGGCTGCAAGGGTGGTTCAACATCCGCAAATCAATCAATGTGATACACTACGTTAATGAAAGAAAGGGCAAGAACCACATGATCCTCTTGATAGACAGAAAAAGCAACTGACAAAGTTCAGCATCCTTTCTTGATTAAAACTCTTCATGGTGCAGGGATAGAGAGAACAGAACCTCAATATCATAAAAGCCATCTTCAAAAAGCCCACAGGGAATATCATTCTCCATGGGGAAAAACCAAGGACTTTTTTCCCTAAGGTCAGGAGCACGGCAGGGATGTCCACTCAAACCACTGTTGTTCACCATAGTACTAGAAGTCCTAGCCTCAGCAATCAGATAACAAAAAGAAATAAAAGGCATCCGAATCCGCAAAGAAGAAGTCAAACTCTCACTCTTCGCAGACGACGTAATACTCTGGGGAAAACCCAAAAGACTCCACCCCAAAATTGCTAGAACCCATAGATGAATTCAGCAAACTGGCAGGATAGAAAATCAGTGCACAGACATCACTTGCATTTCTATAGACTAATGATGAGACAGAAGAAAGAGAAATTAAGGAGTCAAACCCATTTAGAATTGCACCAAAAAACGTAAGATTAGAAATTAAAAATAAACCTAACCGAAGAGGCAAAGGCTCTGTACTCTGAAAACTACAGAACGCTCATGAGAGAAACTGAGGAAAACACAACGAAGTGAAAAAACATTCCACACTCAAGGACTGGAAGAACAAATACTGCTAAAATGCTATGCTACCTAGAGCAGTCTATACCTTCTATGCAATCCCTATCAAAATACCATCAACTTTTTTCACAGAGCTGGAACAAATAATCCTAAAATTTGTATGGAACCAGAAAAGAACCCGAATAGCCAAAGGAATGTTGAAAAAGAAAACCAAAGCTGGAGGCATCACAATTCCGGATTTCAAGCTCTATGACAAAGCTGTAATCATCAAGACAGTATGGTACTGGCACAAAAACATTCTGTTTCTTTGGTCAATGAAACAGAATAGAGACCCCAGAAATGGACCCTCAACTCTATGGTCAACTAATCTTCGACAAAGCAGGAAAGAACAGCCAGTGGAAAAAAGTCAGTCTCTTCGACAAATGGTGTTGGGAAACTTGGACAGCCACATGCACAAGAATGAAACGGGACCATTTTCCTACACCATACACAAAAATAGACTCAAACTGGATGGAAGACCTAACTGTGAGACAGGAACCCATCAAAATCCTAGAGGAGAACACAAGCAGCCACCTCTGTGACCTCGGCCACAGCAATTTCTTGCTAGACATGTCTCCAAAGGCAAGGGAAACAAAGACTTCATCAAGATGAAAGGCTTTTTCCACAGCAAAGGAAGCAGTCCCCGACACCAAAAGACGACCAACAGAATGGGAGAAGATAGCTGGCAAACGACATATCAGATAAAGGGCTTGTATCCAAAATCTATAAAGAACTTATCAAATTCAACACCCAAAGAACAAATAATCCAGGCAAGAAATGGGTGGAAGACGTGAACACACATTTCTCCAAAGAAGACATACAAATGGCCAAAAGACACATGAAAAAATGCTCATCACTCGGCATCAGGGAAATGAATACAAATCAAAACCACAATGAGATATCATTTCACACCAGTCAGAATGGCTAAAGTGAACAAGTCTGGAAACGACAGATGTTGGCGCGGGTGCAGTGTAAGATCCCTCTTACACTGTTGGTGGGAATGCAAGCTGGTACGGCCACTCTGGAAAACAGTATGGAGGTTCCTCAAAAAGCTGAAAATAGAGCTACCCAACGACCCAGGAATTGGACTACTAGGGATTTACCCCAAAGATACAAATGTAGTGATCCAATGGGGCATCTGCATCTCAATGTTTATAGCAGCAATGTCCACAATAGCCAAACTATGGAAAAAGCCCAGATGTCCAATGACAAATGAATAAAGGAGATGTGGTGTATATATATATATACACATATACACAATGGAATATTACTCAGCCATCAAAAAAATGAAATCGTGCCATTTGCAGTGACGTGGATGGTACTATAGGGTATTATGCTAGGCGAAATAATTCAATCAGAGAAAGATTATTATTTGATTTCACTCATATGTAGAATTTAAGAAACAAAACAGAGGAGCATAAGGTAAGGGAGGGAAAAATAAAAGCAGATGAAATCAGAGCAGGAGACAAACCATAAGAAACTCTTAAAAATAGGAAACAAACTGAGGGTTGCTGGAGGGAAGGAGGGTGGGAGGATAGGGTAACTCGATGATGGACATGAAGGAGGGCACCTGATGTAATCAGGACAGGGTGTTATGTAAACTGATGAATCCCTGAACTCTTCCTCTGAAACTAATAATACACCATATGTTGATGAATTTAAATTAAACAATAACACAAAATAAGGAAATAGAAGCCAAACCAAGATAACTTTTGATGTGATTAAAGAATGACACAGATAGGTTATTAGATACTAAAATATTTGTTTGAAGGGAAGAACACTATTAAAAGGAAAGGTTACCAAAGAACAAAGACATCTTGCAGAAACGATTCAAGGTGGACAATGAAAAGTGCAGTTGTTATTGTTAAGGGAACTACTGTTATTATTTAAGGAACTTAATTAAAGTGTAAGTGTAATATTTTGGCAAGAATTTGTATTTAGGTTTTAATAAAGTAAAATTATATTTAAATCAATTAATTAATGGTTAAAATGATCTGAAATATTACAGTCTTA
The DNA here is from genome assembly GCF_023065955.2 of Ursus arctos. Classification (NCBI taxonomy): domain Eukaryota; kingdom Metazoa; phylum Chordata; class Mammalia; order Carnivora; family Ursidae; genus Ursus; species Ursus arctos. The sequence goes on from NW_026622986.1 coordinate 10,936,010, forward strand.
CCTGGTAATCTCTTTTTCTAATTCACCATTTTTCTTCATTTCTTGATCTAAACAACATTCCAGAGATTGTTTTAACTCAATAAATTTCTTCATCTGTTCCCTTTCATTGTCAGACTTTGAAAAAAATTTTTAAAGAAAATGATTTTTAAAAATCTAGATACTCATTTTTCTTTCATAAAATATTATTTCTCATGAATTCATGACTAGTACATGTTTAAACAGGTTCATAAACTACAGTTTATTAATTTTATAAATTAATTTTATCACTATATAAACGGTTCATAAAACTACATTATATACATTTAAGTTTAATTTATAATTTTAAATGTATATAATGTAGTTTAAATTTTATAATTTTAAATTTTATCTAATGTAGTTTTACAAACCTGATGCCAATAAAAACAAATTTCAAATGTAAGGACCTTTCTTCAAACAGCTTAAACTGCTTTTACACTATTTTTTCCAGAATTTAAATTGCCAAAATTTACTTGTGAAATACAGAGGTTCTTACCCATATTAAGTGTTAATGAAAAAATTTTAAAATTGGCTATATTTACATTTTACTTTCTAACGATGTCCTAGAAACATTTTCATCCATAGCTTAAGATACTCTGCGTTTTGTGAGATCACACCTTTCTAAGATAACCTCTGAAAAATTCCCATGCAGTCCCCATTACAGTTTTGATGATCATCAGACTTTAGGATGAGATACTCTCATTCTCTGCAAGCATTTCAAGCATTCTCTACAAAATTTCAATTTCTTCTTTTCTATTAACTACTTTTCTCTTTAAATAAAGTTTAAGCCTTCTCGATATTATAGAAAAACTTTTGCTTAACTCCTGCAGCATTTTCTATCATCCTGCTTCTCCCCTTTTGCTGGCCTTGAACATTCTCTATTTAATGTGTCCTTTCATCCACAGATTCGACTTTTCATCACTTTTCTTCTTTTCACTAAAATCTGAGCTTCAATCCTGGAATTCCACTAAAAAATTTTGAGGGTCATCAAGGATCTTTTTTTTAAAGTCCTTATCCTACTTTACTTCTCAGCAGCCGTTGAAAACAATGACCACACCCTCCCCTCTGCTCTTCTAATCCCATTTTATTTCTAAATGACAGCAACCGCTAACATTTAGTCCCTGACCCTTGCTATTCCTCTTTACAAATCCTCTCAGAGTTGTTTAAATCTCAAGGCTTCAAAACCAGATTCTCTAATCTACATTTCCAGCCTTGACCCCTTTACTGAGGTCATCTGCACTTTTGATCTTCCTTCTAGTTCCTCACAGACAATATTCAAAACCACATACTCAAAAACCATTACCTGACGTGGATTACATCAGGTAGTTTTTTTAAAAAAATTATTTATTTGAAATAGAGAGAGAGTGCACGAATGGGGGAAGGAGCAGAAGGAGAGGGAGAGTGAGCAGGGAGCGTGATGCAGGGCTCAATCCCAAAACCCTGAGCTCATGGTCTGAGCCGAAAGCAGGAGCTTAACTGACTGAGCCACCCAGGTGCCCCTAGACAGCTTATCTTCTACAGTTTGACTCTTTTAGGTATTACTTCGAGTGTATTGTTATTTTATAATCTCAGGGGGGCACCCTTACCCTTAGGATGCTGACACCATACTTTGTCTTGCTTTTCTTTTATGAAGCAAAGGTTTTTCACAAGGGTCAAGATTATCAACTGTTTGCCTTCGTTTTCTTTTGAATAATTTCCTATTCCATAGAGATTTGATCTTATGGAAGTCTTCTGAAGTTCTTTTCAGACACATATTTGACTATATTGTTTGGAAGCTTAAGTCAGCCTAGAGTGATATATCTCTTCTTCCCAATCCAGATTCTTCACCTCAAAACTGTGTCCATCAAATATCTTAACCCAGGTAGTCTCTGGCCTGGGGATTCATGAGATAAATCCTTCTAGAGAAGTTAGGACTATGGACTGAGTTGGTTGAAAGCTAAGTTTTTGTTTCACAGGGTAGACCTTAAAGTGGCTAATAATTTTCTGTCATAACCCTAATTCATTTCCATTGGAATCTACAGAATAGCTATGGATATTCTTAAAAACCTTACAATATTTGATACCTTTCTTAATAGATTTCTGTATGACACTGGAGGGGAACAAACCCTGGCATTCTCATTCACAGAAGACTCTTCATTAACTAATTGTCCTGTTACTTAACGCTCAGTGAAAAGTACAGTAATACAACGTGACTAATTTATATGAAATCTAGGAAAAAAATAATTTTCAAAGTTTCTTGGGCCACGGAAAGGACCAGTCAACAGAATGTGCCAGTTCCCCTGATAGGTATAGCTGTATAATGAAATTTGCAAGTATGCAGCTTTTGTGACTAAAAGAAACTAGTGGTAGGTGCATCTACCTCATTGTTCCAAGTTAGGACTCACAATGCAGTCTTCTCATCTTACATCATTGGTAGCCTCTCCTACAAAGGAGGGTATAAATGGCACGAGAATCTGGTTCTGCTTGGTAAATAGTTATATCGTTTTCACTACATATCAATAAGTTGGAATCGTGAATTGCACATTAATTTTTTCTGAGATTCGATTGTTAAATCTCTGAAAGGTTGATTAATTCAAGTGAATGAAAAGAAATGAGCTCCAGAACTTGCAATGAATGCTAGGAGTACTGTAACTATGTAAGGCCCTGATTGAGCAGTCATTTCTACTTTTTCACTGGCATCTCTTTTCCTTTTCAAAATCCAACAAAGAGAAAAATATATTCCTTTGAGAAAAACATTTGCATAATGCATAATGACCTAGTCATTCTTGATGAAGACAACAATTTACAAATTTTTAATTACAAATCACAACAAATTATCATTAAAGTAATCCATCCTCAAATCTCACTGAAGGGTTTAGATTACAAGAGAGTCAGAATTCAAGATCAAATTATTACTCAAAGTTTGGGAATTTTTAAACATATTGAAAAATATTAGCAGGGACTCAGACATCTGTATACCAATAATCACAGCAGCATTACTAACAACAGCCAAAAGGTGGAAAAACCCAATTGTCCACTGACAGATAAACAAAATGTGCTATGTATAAAATATTGCTTTTCTTAGACTATCACAATCTTTTTTATTACAATCTTGCTATAAAAATTATTAATTTATGAATTCAGTCAACTTCATCTATAAAGAGGAATTATACTACTAGTAGTCAGGTGCAATAATATAAATGTAATAAACATTTTTATCAGTGAAAATTTTCATATTATCCAAAATATTCTTATACACTACTACTAGAGAAATAAAAATTCCTTTTCGGTAGGACAGAAATTAAGAGACTGACTTACCGAACTTGTACTTAACAGGTTTTCCTGAAGCTCTTCAATTCTGCCCGCTTGCTTTTTGACTCTAGCTTTTAACTCAGCATTTTCACCTTCAAGCCTAAAATGTGTATTTTAAAATTATTCTCACACACAAATTTTAAAAGTACCATATAACTTCTAAACAGACATTTAAAGATCTTACATAAATTCTTAAAAATTTAAAAAGTAGAAGATTTGGCAATTGTGCCATTTTTCTGGTTTTGTAGTTAATGTGCAAAATTTAAAGATAATATGCAAAAATCATACATTTCAATAGAGCACAAAGCTGAAATTTTTATCTAGATTAACAATGATGTATTTATTGTCATCACTGATATACTTCTCATACTACACAGCTTATCCGCTTTATAAATACTCAAGCTATTTTCTGTGCTGCTTTAAATTGTACTTTTGCACGTGATCTTTTGACTTCTCAATACATCTTACAGCCTCTGCGTGTCGATCTTGTGCTTCTTGCAACTAAAAAAGAAAAGAAAGAAACACTTTTAATTACTGGCAATCTACTATAAAACCACCATCAGCTATTTTTGTAAATAAAATTTTATTGGACATAACCACACTCTCCTCTACATACTGATTCATGACTACAGCGGAGTTGAGCTGCTGCAACAGAGACCTATGGCCTACAAAGCCTAAAATATTTACAGGGAGTCTGCTTCTCTCTCTCTCTCTGCCCTTCCCCACTGCTCGTTCTCTCTCTCTCTCTCAAATAAATAAAATCTGAAAATAAAATACTTACAAACCCCTTACAGAAAAGTTTACTGACTTCTCAAGTGCTAAAAATGTTTTTAAATTTTATTTTATCAGATAAACCTACAAATTTATATATTGGTCAAAGGGGGAAAGATAGAAAATTACCTTATGGGAAACATTTCTATTTTTGTATTCCAAGCACCACATCAACTATAATTTTGAATATTCACGTATGTGAATGACCATGGCTATTCCAGTGATTATAGAAGTTAACATGCTGCTTTCAGTGACAACCAGGAATTTCACGGAATAGTATGAGAGGCAGTATCTTCGTAGGAACCAGAATGCCTACGGTCCGAATTCCCAACACCACTGGGTATTATTAGCTGTGTGACCTGGAACAAATTACTTAAAATTTCTGTGTCTCAGGTTCTTCTTCTGTAAAATGAAGAAAATAACAGTATCTACCGCACTGGGATGTTGGAAAGATTAAATTAGGAAATATGCATGAACTCTTTAGAAGGGCATGCAGCACACACCGATTTCTAAGTGTCTGCAATTAGCATTATTATTGTTGCTGCATGTTACGTTCTAATCATATTTGATATTTTAGGCAGATGACAGGCCAATGAAAGTGGTCTCTTCTCCAAGTTATACTGAAATTATTCTTCATATCACTGAAAGTGGCAGCAAATGGGGAGCACGAGGCCCAGAATATATCCTCAGTACTTCAAAAAACTTGTACCAATTCCACTAGATAACAGTACTTTTTCCCACTTATAATAGTTCTAACTTACTCCCTCTCTAGACTACTCAGTGGACAATGCTCATGGACTACAGTGCCAATAGTACCTCCTAGACTGAGTAATAAATAATTTACATGACCATCAGAGGCAAGGGAAAGCCACTGACGTGGAAATAATGGACTCTTGCTAAATCAATGTTCCCAAATCATTTCATGTTTATATTGTTTATCTTAGCAACTGTTTAAGTTACACTGCTTTAGCAAGTACTCTGATGAATAGATTAAAGCTACGTGGTATGGCATATCAGAAAAGCTGTCCCCAGGGGCTCCTGGCTAGCTCAGTCGGAACATTCAACTCTTGACCTTGGGGTGATGAGTTCAAGTCCCACAATGGGTGTAGAAATTACATAAACAAACAAACTTTAAAAAAGAAAGGAAAAAAAAGAAAGAAAGAAAAAAGAAAAGCTGTCCCTGGAGCTTTATAGTAAAGTGCTAAAATCTGTAAATCTCAGTTCTGGCTGCAAAATGAAGAAAAGCAAATTTAGACTGTTTTTCCATGGGGGGGGGGAGAAGTATTTGATAGAACACTTCTCCTCTGTCAAATTAAATGCTTTCAATTTTACATTTAATTGCTTAAAATAGGGGCGCCTGGTGGCTCAGTCATTAAGCGGCTGCCTTCGGCTCAGGGTGTGATCCCAGCGTTCTGGGATCGAGTCCCACATCAGGCTCCTCCACTGAGAGCCTGTTTCTTCCTCTCCCACTACCCCTGCCTGTGTTCCCTCTCTCGCTGGCCGTCTCTCTCTCAAATAAATAAATAAATAAAATCTTTAAAAAATAATAATAATAATTGCTTAAAATACATTTAGAATAAAAGTTTTGTTATGTCAATGTTTTCAAACAGAAATTACTGATATGGTGTAAAGCACTTAATTTAATCCTAAAATCTGTTAAATTAAAATATTCTCAATTTGTACAAGGATAGGTACCATACATACCCATATTTTTCCCCTTAGATAAATGCATACTTAGACAAAATCATCTCACATGAAAAAAATAAAAACAATGTAAAACAAAGGACTAAATTGTTCTGCACAGACTAAATGACAAGTGGAAGAGAGTAAGGTCAGTGGGAATTAGAATAGTCGGAGAGAGCTCCATGGAGAATGAGAGACTATGAGCCAGGTCTGAATAGTGTAGGATTAGGCAAGAGGAAGGGAAACTAAAAGGACAGAAAGGACAGCATGAGTAAAAGGCTGAGAGATGGTGACATCACCCCAATTAACTCAGAGGATAAAATCGGATGGCAGGGAAATAAAAATAGATGTCCAGATAATAACTAAATGAATGCTCACAGCAGCATTATTAATGGCAAAAAAGTGGAAACAACCCAAAGGTGCATCAAGCAATGAATGAACAGGGTTTTAGCCCACAATGGAGCACGTTTGACAATAAAAAGAAATGGAGCACTGACATATGCTATAACACAGATGAACCCTGAAAACATTAAGTGAAAGAAGCTAGTCAAAAAGGACCGCACACTGTGTGATTCCCTTTATGTGAAATATTCAGAACAGGCAACTCTATAGAGGCTGGAAGTAGCTGGTGGTTGCCTGAGGCTCGGGGCAAGGGCTAAGGATTTCTTTTCAGGGTGATGAAAATGTTCTCCTTGATGGCAGTGATATTGCACAACTCTATGAATATATTCAGAAACCATGAACTACACATGTTAAATGGGTGAATTGTATGGTATGTGTATTTTACCTCAATAAGGCTTTAAACAAATCTAAAGGCAGGACCTAGATAATTTTCTTAATTCTCTCTTTGGGGTGTATATACTATACATGATCTGAATATTTCTATGCATTTACAATGTATCTGAAAGGAAACGAAAATGAAGGAAATACCTAAGTTCAACTGGTTTGTGAAATGACTTTTCTGTACAAGTTATCCTGAAATCAGTACAGATTCTCTATCCATTCATAAAAGTGAGGATGAGAAATAAGAATTCTCTGAAACATTCCATTAAACACTATCTTCTGATTTTATATGGCTCACCTCATCATGGTACCAGAGATATCATTAAAAAACAGTGTTTAGGGCACCTGGGTGGCTCAGTTGGTTAAGCATCCAACTCATGATTTCAGCTCAGGTCATGATCTCATGGTTCACAGAATCAAGCTGGCATGGGGCTCTGCGCTGGTCAGGGAGTCTGCCTCATATTCTCTCCCTCTCCCTCTCCTCTCCCCTCACTCAGGCACACGTGTGCATGTGCATGTGCTCTCTCTCTCTCTCTCTCAAATAAATAAATAAATCTTTAAAAAAAAAAGAACGGTTTGGAAGAAAAAAAAAAGTCCCTCAATTTCTGTGAGGAATGATGCATAAGTCTCAACTTCCCTAAGTGTAAATACTATAAGAAAAAATGCATAACACAAACAGCAGAATGAAAGTCAAAGTTTAAGAAATAAGTGCACTGCGAAGATACTAAAATTATACTAAATCAACTACAATGAAAATACAAAAGAAAGTGGCCTGTGGAAATCAGCATCCTAAAACACTTTATATTATTTAACTAGCTACAGATTAACTGTTGACATGTTACATTTAATACATACCTGACTTCTGATTTGACTTAATTTCTTCTTTAAATCCTGTGCCTCATCTTCTAAATTAATACGACAACGTGATGTAACCTCTAGTGATGCCTCTGACATAGATTGTTTTTTTAGGGTATCAGCCAGTTCTAGTTGAAGCTGTCTCATAGCTATCTAAAAAGACATTTCTGTTACTGATTTTATAAATCATCTTACTCTTAAGTTATGTTAATAATATGTAACTCTAACATACATACTTTGAAAAATATCACCACATGCATCAATTCACCTTCTTTTCCTAACATGTACACACTGCTGTTTACTGAATTTGGTTTAAGACACAAAAAGGTGTTATCCTCCTGCCCAGTCAGTATTATGTTACTTAGATAATTAATTCAGCCCCACTACCCATTCCTTGTTGATGAATTTGGAAAGCTTCCCAACCTACTGAAGTCTCAAAAAGAAATGGGTATATGGGTGGGACTAGCAGTGGTAAATTCTGCATTATGAAATGTTTTCCTTCTTTTTTATTAGAGGCTTCAATTAATGTCAAAGTTCCTCACATATTCAATCCTCTGCTCAAATCCTTCTAATAGATTACTACCTCAGGACAAAAGCGAAGTCATTCTAATGGCTTTCAAGGCCCTAGATAACCTGACTTTCACCTCCCTCCCTGACCTCCATTTCTGCTACACAAGAATCCTGCTACCTCTCATTAATCTGAAAATGGAGATCCAATGCCAAATTAATAAATTACAGAGATATAGTTCTCTTTGTATTGGATAAACTTATGCCCAGATAATAGTAATTGTGCTCTGAAATGACCAAATTACGTGTAAAATTGCTTTAAAAAATTATAAACAGGGGCGCCTGGGTGGCACAGCGGTTAAGTGTCTGCCTTCGGCTCAGGGCGTGATCCCAGCGTTACGGGATCGAGCCCCACGTCAGGCTCCTCTACTATGAGCCTGCTTCTTCCTCTCCCACTCCCCCTGCTTGTGTTCCCTCTCTCACTGGCTGTCTCTATCTCTGTCAAATAAATAAAAATAAAATCTTTAAAAAAAAATTATAAATAGCAGTGGGAAGATTAAATCAAACACAGTTTTGCTAAAGCTCACCACAGTTGTCCCAAATTATGATTTAATGAAAAGTAAGCGCCTTCAAAGAGTTAAAGGTCATAAGAATACATGATATCAGACTAAAAATTCAAATTTATATAAGTAAAAATAAAGTTATGCCAACCTAAAATGTATAAAGAGCTACCAAAGGTAAAGTACTGAGATACAGCATCTCAGTTCATGTGGGATATCAGGAGTTAACTGTCAAGTTAATCCACTTAATTGAATCTCAATTTCAAAATGCTCATTTTAGGTATGAGCATTTCCATTTATCTGTTCATCATGGTATTAAAATGTGCTGACAAAGATTAAAATTATTATTTTGGCAGTATAAAACTAAATTATTAATATCAGCCTACTATCTATTAGCAATTATAACTTAACCTCTCAAACTTTCATAGATGACACAATTTTATTCAGATTAAAGAGCTTCTCAAGTCTAATTTTTATTTGCTGGATACAAGTTAAGGCTGACTTATAGTCTATATATTTTTTATATTCAACTAGATTCAAAATTCAGCCATAATCATTCAGGTCATGATCTCGGGGTCATGAGGTGGAGTTCTCCAATGTGGAGCTCTCTTGGGATTTTCTCTCCCTCTCCCTTTGCCCCACCCCCACTCATGTGCAGGTGCAATCTTTCTCTCTCTCAAAAAAAAAAATAATAATAATCCATAATCAAATATTACTTTGAATTTTCTCTCAGGAAGCTTGAAAAATATTTATCTTTCTGGATACTTACTTCTCTTTCTACTTTCTCCTTTTCATACTGATAAATTCTTTCTTTTAAAAGATTACATTCATTCATTAACTCTTTATTTCTTTCTTCAAACATAAGACCTCGTTTTTCACTTTCAGCTTGAAGTTTTTTTACAATATCCTGAAACTGTTCTTGGATATTAATTACTATCTTTTCTTTACCGGCAGCTTTGTTGTAAGCATCATCTAGTTGCTGTTGAAGCAACGTATTTTCACTTTGTAGTTGAGATAATCTCTCTTCTAAGGACTCCTGCTTTCCAATGTATTTATTCACTTTATCTTGTTCATTTTGATACATGTGTTCAATTTCCTTTTTCTGACACTGTGTTTGACTTAGGTCTCCCTGTACACGTTCTAAAACCAAAGTCTTTTCTCTGAGGGCATCTCTTGTGTGATGGAGCTCAATTTCTAAAGTATTGAGTTGACCTTCAGTTTTCGAAAGATTCTGAGAAAGCAGCTCATTGTTATCTTTTAGGTTAGACACATCGAAATTCAATTTGTCCTGCACACGAACCCATTCATCTTTTGCTCTCTGGAAAGCAAGTTCTACATCTCTCTTTGATGTCTGAATTTGATCACGATCCTGTATAGCACTAGCTAGTCTAGCTCGGTATGATTCAACTTTTGCATCCAGTCTTTCCTTGTTTTGCTTCTCGCCCTCCGATTTTGACTTTAGCATTGTATTCTCAGTGGTCAAAGCATTAATCTGTCCACTATACTGGAATATTGTTTTTGTTAATGTTTCCTCATTCAGTTTTATGGTGTTTTGAAGGCTGGCATTTTTCTCTTTTATAATTGCAATGTCTTCACAGTACTTCTTTTCCTTTTCCCGGTTTTGACTGTTTATTGTGTCTATTTCCAGTCTTAGCATGGCAATTTCATCCTGACACCTGTGGTTTTTATGCAATAGACCTTCTTCTTTTTCATGACTATTAAAAACCTAAGTAAAACAAAGGAGACTTTTAGCTGGAACCCAATAAAATGACATTATCATGATGTTCTCTGAAATTAAAGAATAACCTATGTTTATACAATGAACAGGTTGCAGTAAGTGGATATCCAACGGGAAAAAAATAAAGTTGGGTCAAACCCCAAACTTTATACAAGCATAAATTCCCAAAGGTTCAAAAATTTAATTGAAGACAATGAATGCATGAGAGGAAGAAGAAACCAAGACAAAATTTTTAAGAATCTCACAATTGGAAAGGTCTTTCTCTGATTTACAACAAACCCAGAAAGCTTGAAATAAAAGATTAATAAATCTGACGACACTAAAAATTGAGTTTACAGTCTGATATCTAACACAGCTACCCCACAGTAAAATCCTTAGCTCTGCATTATTTGGACAGATTAAATTTCCTAAAATTCTTTTTTCCTGACAATATTCCACAGAATTCCAGTTTTCTAACATTTCTATAGTCAGTTATAAGAATTACATCTACTGACAACCGACAAATCCAGGCACTGCACTATAAACACTTCTACATACTTCAATGAACACTTTTAGTTATCACAATTCTAGAATGGAGAGGTTAAAAATAGTAAGTGAGCTGCAGGACTTTCCTCAGGTCTTCTTACTCCACTACTAGTGCTCTTGCACCAAACTGCAGTTCTTCTCTAGTGGAAATCATCAATACAAAAGGAGCCTTATATTTCAAAATACTGGTGGTAAATAAGGTAAAATGTATACAGCTCTTAGAAAAATCATCAGATTATTTGCTGCTGCAATAAATTTTATTTCCTCTTCATGATGTTTAAAATGGTAATAAATACAAAATGGGGGGAAATACACTGAGCTGTTTTATTAGGAATAAAATACTCATCAATAAATTATCATTAGCATATAATTGTTTCAAAAGCACCTTGTAATAAAATAGGATACCACTTGGAGAAAATTGCTACTTTTCTCAAAAGTAGGACACTAACATCCAAAAGAAAGTCTCTGAACAGGCTACACTTTTCCTCCTGTTCGTCAGTGGAAGCGTTAAGCTAACCTCTCTATTAATATAGAGGTGATGAAGTAACTGCCCAAAACTAAAAGATATGTTGTTAATAGCAATAGTTTTGAACTTATGGAAAGCTCATCAATTCTTATGGAAAATAATAAAAGCCTCTCCTTTGGATGAGGACATTATGAATGTCACTATTTGACTCTTGCAGACAAATGCATTTAAACTGAGACTATTACTTTAGCCACTGGACCAAAAATGCCACTGCCCCTTATGTCCCCCCCCCCCAATAAAAATCCTCTACACTTTCCATGATCTACAGTGTTGGTTTTTAAAATATATATATGCATACATGGAGAAAAAATATTAATTTCAGAAAATAAGATATGTATACATACAAATACATACACACATGTACTTCAAAATAAGTAAAGAAAATACCCCAGAATGCGTTTTCTTATCCGCCTTTTCTAGCTCCTTTTGTTTGCAAAGGTGATGGTTTAGAATTCCGTCTTGTAATATTCTGGCATTCTGTTCTTGAGAAAGTTGTTTCTTGGTGTCGTTTTGTTCTTCTACAACCTAGAGACCTATTCTCATTAGGATTTTGTATCACACCATTAAAAAAGAAAGTCAAAAGCTTAAGAGAACTTAAAAAATATGTTCAAAAGAAGTAGCCTTTGTAAAGACAGGATTTTTATCCTGCTCATGAATAACTCCAATTTTAATTTAAATCACAGCTAAATTTGTCATAGAGTAAAAATATAGGTAGATATAGTATGTGAAATAAAATTTCTTTACAAAACATTTAACTAGTTCCATCATAGTCTCAAGGCAATTTAGCCTGTATTTTAATATAAAAAATCCCAAACTGAGGTGCCTGGGTGGCTCAGTTGGTTAAGTGTCCTATTCTTGGTTTTGGCTCAGGTCATGATCTCAGGGTTGTAAGATCCAACCCCAAGTCAGGCTCTGCACTCAGCGCAGAGTCAGCTTGAGATTCTTTTCCCTCCCTCTCCCTCCCTCTCTACTTCTTCCCCTGCTCATGCTCTCTCCCTAAAAATAAATAAGATCTTAAAAAAAAAAAAAAAAAAAAGCCAGGGTGCCTGGGTGGCGCAGTTGTTAAGCATCTGCCTTTGGCTCAGGGTGTGATCCCAGCGTTCTGGGTTCGAGCCCCACACCAGGATCTCCGGCTGGTAGCCTGCTTCTTCCTCTCCCACTCCCCCTGCTTGTGTTCCCTCTCTCGCTGGCTGTCTCCCTCTGTCAAATAAATAAATAAAATCTTTAAAAAAAAAAAAGCCAACATTCACATTTATCTCAATTTACGTTCCATCCCTTAACTCAGAAAATATACATAGAGCATATATGAAACGCCAAGGATTCCAATAAGCTATTAATTTTAGCTACAAATATAATAGTTCCTATTAGGATAAAACTGATTTTTTAATCTATTTTATATCTAAATAATATACATTAAATCAAAGGGATATTATAAATAATATTGATGGAAATATGCAATTTTTATCAAAAATTTACCTGATTCAAATTATTTCTTACAGTCCTCAATTCCTCATCCCGTGTTCTAAGAGTAAGTTCAAGTTGTTGTTTCAGTTCGACTTCTCTATTATACTGCTCTTCTTTTCTTTTTAATTGCTCCCTAGTTTTTTCATATAACATATCCGTATTTCTTCTTTTTTCTTTTTCTTGTTTTAAGGAAAATCTGCAAATAAATGTGCTTATTTTAAAAATTGTTTTGTAAGCAAGAAAAAGTTCATTTTATGGATCTGGTTCCACATATGTTGGTTTATTGTCCAAATGAAATTTCTATGTTCTCAATTTTTTCCTTTCTAGGGCTCATGTTTTTAATTTCTCACTTCAAGCTCTTCCAAAAGATATACAGAGTTGAAAAGAAGCAATGAGAAAGCATTATGCAGTTTAGTAGTAAGTTTTAGTCAGTAATAACTCTGGTAGAGATTGTAGGGAAAGGAATTTTGAAATTATTCAAAAAAGTTAGAATTGAAAATTATCATTTTTCCCACATAGTCATAATTACTCTTCCATTAGAATAATTTAGTTACTAATTAAAAAGAGAAATTGTGGTTTATAAATTCACTAGAAGTAGATTTCTACTTCACAAAACATCACAGGTACCTCTAAAAATAATTTGCAGTGTAAGACAGCATCTGCAGATGTCATTTGCACAACATACACCTGCAGATTACTGTGATCCAGGACTAGGCTAGGGAGTCTAATATCTGTTGCCCTATACTTTTTATGTTTCTTCTCCTGCAATACTCTCAATTGACCTTGTCGATTATTATTCATTTTATTTTTTTTTTAGAGATTTTATTTATTTGACACAGAGAGAGAGAGCACAAGCAGGTGGAGCGGCAGGCAGAGGGACAGGGAAAAGCAGGCTCCCCGCCGAGCAGAGAGATCTGGACATGGGGCTCAATCCCAGGACCCTGGGATCATGACCTGAGCCGAAGGTAGACACTTAACCAACTGAGCCACCCAGGCACCCCTATTATCCACTTTATAAATCATTTGAAAACCCCTTCTAGACCAACACAGGATCCATATTAATTAACAATAAAGAGTAATATGTGCTTACAGCACAGACTTTTGAATTAATTTTATCTACATATGAGAGATGTTGAGAAACTTGAGCAGTAATCATTTTCCATTTTACTTTTTAATCGCTGCATATGTTTAAAGTTAAATAAATTTTTAAAAATTTTTCTGTCTTGAGAAAAATGGCCATGTTATACTCTGTTCATGGGCACACAAATTAATATAAACTTCCCTGAGCACAATTTAAAAATAGGATCGAAGACCTTCTTTAAAAATTTTTATACTTTAAGTAACCAATACTATATTGAATAATGTATTCCAAGTAAGTTAACCAGAAATGTAGAAACAGATTTATATAAAAGACATTCCTTACAGCTTTAATTAAAGTATCGAAAAACGAAAACCAACCAAAATTCAATTTGTTAAATAATGAGGTTTCCATATGGTGGACTTCTATATGGTCATTAAAATTATGATTCGGAATATACATTAAATTATTCGTAGAAATATTCACTGTTAAGAACTTGCTGTATTATTTAGAAGAATCTCATACTTCACAATATTAAAGAAGTTTTCTTCCCTATAAAATCCCAGAAGGTAAGTTAGCAACTACAAAACTTCTCCTACATATCTGTAGTATAAAAGTCAATAGCTCAAGGTGTGCCTGGCTGGCTCAGTCGGTAGAGCATGCAACTCTTGATCTCACGGCTGTGAGTTCAAGCCCCACACTGGGTGTGGAACCTATTTCAGAAAAAAAAAAAAAAGTAAATAGTTCAAATACTTCCTTAAAACCAAGACGTCATACCTCAAACTGCAGAGTTCTTGTTCCCATTCCACTTTTTGCTGCTCCAACTGTGATTTAATTTCTTTTGTTTCTGATAGCTCCTTTTGTAGTCCGTTAATCCTACTTTCCATTTTTTTATTTTTTTTTATAAGTTGTTCACAGTGAGTTTTTTTAAGTTCTATTAATCTTTCATATGAAAGAACCGCATCCTGGATTTTTAATAAATTAACAGAATCTACATCAGAGAAAAAACAAAAACAAAATATATAGGGGACCTGGATGGCTCAGTTGGTTAAGCATCCGAGTCAGGTTTCGGCTGAGGTCATAATCTCAGAGTCATGGGATTGAGCCCCGCATGGGGTTCTTCACTCAGCACGCAGTCTGCTTGAGATTCTTTCCACGCCCCCTCCCTCCCCCTCTGTTCTTCTCTCACCCCCCACTCATGCTCGCACTCGAATAAATTAAACCTTAAAAAAAGAAATAAAATATCAGTACTTTCTGCATATAAAGGACTGTGTGCTTTCACATTCACTCATTCATACATTAAACAAATATATATTGAATGACTTCAATGTAAAAGATATTATACGGGCACCTGGGTGGCTCAGTCCATTAAGCATTTGCCTTCAGCTCAGGTCATGATTTCAGGTTCCTGGGATCAAGCTCTGCATTGGGCTCCCTACCCAGTGGGGAGTCTGCCTCTCCCTCCCCCTCTGCCTCTGTCCCTCCCCCAGCTTGTGCACTCTCTCTCTCAAATAAAATCTTAAAAAAAAAAAAGAGATTATACTAAGCTATGCAGATTAAACAGACAAGATCCCTGGCTCTTATTTAGCTTCAAGTCTAGTGAAAGGGAAAGACAAATAAAACGACAATTACAAATTCAGATAGTTCCTATAAGGAAACGGAGTTCTAGGATCACATAACATAATGTGATCTACCCTGGGAAGGGAAGATTCCCCGAGGAAGAGAGAACTATTCTGAGAAATGGAGGAGGAGGAGGAAAGCAAGTGAGCAAAGGAGGAAGACAAGCATTCAAGACAGCCTACAGCATGTGCCAAAGTTCTGTTGCAATCTGCTTCTGGCCAAGATGGAGTAACAGGTACTGATTTACCTTCCTACCTGAAACAAGCCAAACAAAAACAGATAAAATACATTTTAAAATTATTTTCAAGACAAAAGACTTCAGTCAATGAAGGACAATGATCCCTGAAAACAAAAGAAGTTAACCTAACACACACCCGAGCTCACTGCCTTGGGAGAATTTCCACTGACCATGACACAGGTGAAAAAACTGAGATAGACTCCACCAGATTCCCTGAGTTGAGATGACGAAACTGAGAATCTGGTGAAACCAAGGCA
This sequence comes from Ursus arctos, assembly GCF_023065955.2. NCBI lineage: Eukaryota > Metazoa > Chordata > Mammalia > Carnivora > Ursidae > Ursus > Ursus arctos. The sequence continues at coordinate 10,951,921 of NW_026622986.1, forward strand.
GATAGAGATCAGAGGTCAAAACACTGGAGAGAAGAAAGCAGAACAAAGAAAGAACTCTAGAGATCTGCAGAGGGCTCCACTGGTGCTCACACAGCACCAGGGATGGTATCGATTCCCATTAGCCATGCTGGGAAAACTCATAACCTGTAGCACAATGAATACAGTAGGTCTTGCCTCAGCGGTGGGGAACAATGAGCTCTAGGCTGAGCACTACTCTGGATTCACCTAACAATTCATAAGAATAGGACTGGAAAGGGTCAAACTGTTTGTAATCAACTTAGCTATATCTCAAAAGAAAGCATAAAAAGGTAAGTAGAGGCATAGAAGCTATTTTTAAAAAACCAAATAGCACTTACAGAGATGTAAATTATGTCAGACATGAAAAATACACTGGATAGGAATAAACACGTATTAGACATCGCAAAATAAAAGACTGAAATTGACCTCAGAAAACTGTGAGAAAACTTCAAGAGGCTAATCTACAATTCCCCAAAGAGGCAGAGGAAAGGAACCAGAAAAAAATATTTGAACAAAAAATGACTGGGGCACCTGGGTGGCTTAGTCGGTGGGCGTCTGCCTTCAGCTCAGGTCATGATCTCAAGGTCCTAGGATCAAGCCCCATGTCGAACTCCCTACTTAGCGGGGAGTCTCCTTCTCCCTCTCTTTCTGCCCCTCCCCCTGCTCGTGCATTCTCTCTCTCTAAATAAATGAATAAAATCTTAAAAAAAAAAAAAGAAAAGAAAAAAAAATGACCAAAACCTTTCTAAACTTAATGAAAATTATACTCCCACAGATCCAGAAGGATCTGGCTAGGAGAGGAGAAATGGAAGTTAACTGTTATAATTTTCTTAAACTACACATGATGTGGTAAAACATTACTTAAAGGTGGATTGTGATGCTTAAATCATATACTTTAAACCCTCATCACTAAAATAGCAAAACTAAAGAGTTATAGTTAGTAAGCAAAATACATACACACAAACACACATATAAAACTAAATAATAGAAATTACTTGATTAATCTAAAAGAAAGCAGAAAAAGAAGAGAATGGGAACAAACAGCAGAAAGGACAAATGGAAGTCAAACAACATGCCCACAGATTCAAATCAACTACATCAACAATCACATGAAATGAAAATGGTCTAAAAGCCTCAATTAAAAGGCAGACTCTCAAAATGGATAAAAAAGGAAGACCTAATTATATGCCACCTATAAAAAAAATGCAATTTAAATGTAAAGACACAAATCTGTTAAAAGGCCAGAAATATGACAGACCACACTAACACTTGACAAAAGAAGGCTGAGCCTCAGTGACTATGTTAATACCAGACAAAATAGATATCAAAGCAAAAAACTTAGCAGCAATAAATAAGGTCATTTTATAATGATAAAAGGGTCAACTGAAAGAAGCATAACAAACCTAAATGTTCACGCATCTATTAATAGGTTCAAAATACATAAAGCAAAAATCGATAGAATTGCAGAAAACAGGCAAATTCACAATTATAGTCTGAGATTTCAACAGGCAGAAAATCAGCAAGAGTATAGTAGACTTGAACACCACCATTTTCTCAAGTATCCATAGAACATTTACCAAAAGAGACTATATTTTGCGTCACAAAATAAATTTTAATAAGAGGAGTAAGTCAAAAGGACTGAAGTCATAAAAGTGTGTTCTGTAACCACAGAGAAATCAAATTAGAAATCAAGAATAAAAATATCTCTGGAGGGGCGCCTGGGTGGCTCAGTCGTTAAGCGTCTGCCTTCAGCTCAGGGCGTGATCCCTGCGTTCTGGGATCGAGCCCCACATCAGGCTCCTCTGCTGGAAGCCTGCTTCTTCCTCTCCCACTCCCCCTGCTTGTGTTCCCTCTCCCTGGCTGTCTTTCTGTCAAATAAATAAACAAAGTCTTTAAAAAAAAAATCTCTGGAAATTACTCAAATATTTGCAAACTAATTAACACACATCTAAATAATCCCTGGGTCAGAGTGCCTGGGTGGCTCAATTGATTAAGCATCTGTCTTCAGCTCAGGTCATGATCTCAGGGTCCTGGGATAAAGCCCCACATTGGGTTCCCTGCTCAGAGGGGAGTCTGCTTCCCCTCCCCCCCGACCAAGCTCATGCTCTCTCTCTCCCCCAAATAAATAAAATCCTTAAATAACCTCTGGTTCAACGAAGTAATGAAAAAAGAAATTAGAAAGTATTCTGAACTGAATGAAAAGGGACACATATTAGAATTTCTGGAATCCTGCTATAGTAGCACTCATATGAACATTTATAGCACTGAATGTATATATTAAAAAAGAAGAAAAGTCTCAAATTGATGACCTTTGGGTCCGCCTGACGAAATTAGTAGAATAGTCAAGAAAAAGTCTGATAACCTTTGGTTATGTAGAAAATCTGACAGAATTTTTTAAAAAGCTACTAGAACTAATAAATGAATTCATCAAGTTTGGAGGATATAGAATCATTATATGAAAATCAACTGTATTTCTATATGGTAGCAATAAACAATCAAAAATTAAAATTTGAAATTTATGTTAAAAATTAATTTTAATTATTAATTAAAAATTAAAACTGCATTGAATAAAAAATAATCACAGGTAATATCATAAAAGATAGAAAGACCTAGACACTAAAAACTATAAACTATTACCAAGAAAATGTAAGAAGACTTATATAAATGGAGAGATATACTCTGTTCAGGGTTGAAAAATTCAGTATTGTTAAAATTAATCTGTAGATCCAACATAATCCAAACCTGATTTTCAGAAGACCACCAGAATTTTTTCTCTTAGAAAATGACAAGTGGATTCTACAATGCATGTGGAAAAAATAAATAAATAAAATAAATAAAATTCATGTGGAAACACAAAGGATCTAGAATAGCAAAAGAGCCCTGAGAGAGAACAAAACTGGAGGACTAACACTAACCACCTGATTTCAAAAATTATTATAAACTGGTAGTAATTAAAACAGCATGATATTGGTGTAAAGAAGGCTAAAGAGATCAATGGGACAGGGGCGCCTGGGTGGCACAGCGGTTAAGCGTCTGCCTTCGGCTCAGGGCGTGATCCCGGCATTGTGGGATCGAGCCCCACATCAGGCTCCTCTGCTATGAGCCTGCTTCTTCCTCTCCCACTCCCCCTGCCTGTGTTCCCTCTCTCGCTGGCTGTCTCTATCCTGTCGAATAAATAAATAAATAAAATCTTTAAAAAAAAAAAAAAAGAGATCAATGGGACAGAGTAGAGTCCATAAATAAACCCACACATATATGGTCAACTGATCCTGATGAAGATGCAAATGGGATGAAGTAAAAAAATATATAGCCTTTTCAACAAACAGTGCTGGACCAACTGGATATCCATATGCAAAAAGAATGAACCTGGATCCATACTCTGCATCATAAATTAAAAAGAATACAAAATGGGGGCGCCTGGGTGGCTCAGTCAGTTAAGCGTCTGCCTTGCTCAGGTCGTGATCCCAGGGTCCTGGGATCGAGCCCCATGTCCATATCTCTGCACAGTGGGGAGCCTCCGTCAGTCTGCTGTTCTCCCTGCTTGTGCTCTCTCTCTCTCTCTCTCTGTCAAATAAATAAACAAAATCTTAAAAAAAAAAAAAAAAAAGAAAATGGATCACAGATCTAAACGTGAGACCTAAAACTATGAAACGTTGTTTTTAAACTACAAAACTTCTAAAAGAAAGCATGAGAGAAAACCTCTGACCTTGTGCTAGGCAACGATTTCTTAGATAGGAACACCGAAAGCAAGAATCCATAAAAGAACAAATGGATAAACTGGACTGCATCAAAAAGAAAAACTGCTCTTCAAAAGACACTGTTGAGAGAATGAAAAGTCACAGGCTGGGAGAAAATCTTTGCAAAAAAACCGGTGATAAACTATATCTAGAATATATAAAGAATTCTCAAAACTCAACAAATAAGAAAACCACCTAATTTTTAAAATAACAAAGAATTTGGACAGTTCAAAGAAAATACACGGATGACAAATAAGCACATAAAAATATGCTCAACATTATCTTATTAGGGACATGTATATTAAAACCATAATGATATATATACTACATACCCATCAGAATGGCTAAGATTTAAAACTGACAATATTAAGTGTTCATGAATATACAGGGAGAAATTAGAACTCCCATACACTGCTGGTGGGAATGGAAAATGATGCAACTACTTTAGAAAGCAATTTGGTAGTTTCGTTATAAGGGGATATAACGAAACATGAGACTTATGGGTGATAGATATATTAACTGCCTGAATCACGGTTATGGTTTCCTAGGAGTATACATATGTCAAAACTATCAAATTATACACTTCATATATGTGCAGTTACCTAACTAAAGCTATTGGGGGGGAAAAGCTCTATTACAGGAAAAAACATCTAAAATACTGGCTGAGACACAGATGGAAAGAAGGATATGAAACAATACAAGATGAAGCTGGGGACCGTGGTGTTTCACGCTAGAGCAATGAGAAGTAAAAGCTAAGCTTTAAGCAAGGGGGTAACATGAAAAATATAATTTTTTAAAAATATATGATAATTATGGTTGCAGCATAGACCAAGATTCTGGGAGGTGGAATGACAGGGAAAACCGTCCTGAGGTTATTTCAGTATCCTAGGAGAAAAATACTGGTAACCTGACCTTGGGTGAAGGCATAGAAGAGAAGCAGAGTCAAAAAACACATCGGGTGTGCCATTTTCATGACGAAAAGTATAGTGGAAATTATAGCTCTTTGGCTGAGAGTACTCAACAGTTCTCTGTCTTCATGAAAAACATATTTGTGAGATGAGTAGCTCTATAACAGATCAGTGTTGTGTGGTACAGCACTAGACAAGATGTGCACATATTACTACAGTAATATACATATAAAGGCTTTATATTTATACCACGGTCCTACCTTTACAATCCATGCCAAGTTGTTCAATTAGCAACAAGCAACTCCTAAAATCAAAGCAAGGCAACTTGCAATCCTCTGAAGATGTTCCAGATGACAGAGTTAAGTCATCAAGGTCATCCGTAAAATTAATTTGCTCTTTGACCTACAAATAAATAATAATTTCAAAATGTCCCCCAAATATTTATAAAATATACTAAGTGTAGAGGGATGATAAATACCCATCTTCTTATAAGAGCAAAAACATAGGTACTTTTTTAAAGAACTGATTTTTCTCAAAACAACCTTTACCAATAACTAGTGTTTCTGAATAACTTTTTCACAACAAATAGAAATTCTTCTATTTTGTCACTATACCTTTCCTAAAGTAATTTTTTTTACCATGGAATAATATTTCTGATAAATATTATTTATCAAAATAATATAATAAAGTAAAAATTTAAAAATTAATAAATGAAATAAAATTATATATATATTTTTTACCTCTTTCTTTTCCTTAGATGTTTTCTTTGCAGGTCTAAAAAAAAAACATTCTTTTCAGGCAAATATTAAATACTTAAAATACAAAGAATATCTAAATCATATTTAAACATATTATTAATAATATTAACAAAACATTAAGATCAAATTGACAAAAAGGAAAGGAAAATCATAACGTTACTTACATTATTTGATACAAAGAAATATACCACATTTTTTGTTGTCATTTTCAATAAAAACAAGCTTTTACTGGCTCTAAAACCTATTTGGAGGGGCGCCTGGGTCGCTCAGTCATTAAGCATCTGACTTCGGCTCAGGGCATGATCCCGGAGTCCTGGGATCGAGCCCCACATCACACTCCTCCCTGAGAGCCTGCTTCTTCCTCTCCCACTCCCCCTGCTTGTGTTCCCTCTCTCACTGGCTGTCTCTCTCTCTGTCAAATAAATAAATAAAATCTTTAAAATAAATAAATAAATAAAACCTATTTGGAGAGTTCAAATTAAATTCTTATATGAAAGAAACCCTTTTTTAATAATCATGATATTAGTGTTTTGAGGATTTACTGTGCAACTAGTATGCATTATTATGAACACTTCACTACGTCTTAAAGGTATTTTAAGCCTCACAACAATCTTATAGACATAGGTAATTATATTAGGTATTTTACACAGGAAGAAAATGAGGCACAGAAATAAGTAACTTCCCCAAGCCCATACAGCTGGTCAGGAGTAGACCCAGAATTCAAATCCAGGATATCTGCCTTCAAAACATGTGTTTTACAACATGTGGTGAGAGTAATATTTAAGTGTTTCTAAGTAATATGACAGCAAATAAATCTATTAACATTCCATTCCTACCTCTAAGTATAAATAGTGATTTCTGAATCTTACACATATTTTTTTTAAATAAAAAGACTTCATACCTAGGCGATATTTAAAATCTACTTTCAAAAAACTAAAGATTTGCTTCTTCTAAAGAAGTTCATCAATGGGCTTTCATTTATTCATTCAACTGTTTATTCACGAACACACACTTCCTGAGCACACAATATGTGTCAATGACACTGTTGGTACAGGAACCACGGCTTTTGTAATTTGGAACTTTATCCAAAAGTAATAATCTATGATAGATTAATAGTTTTTTTTTTGCAATTGTAAATAAATAAAATCTTTCCCCTTTCCCCAGATCTAAACAAATATTAACTTAATATAACCCGATACTTCAAAGTCCCTAACAAAACCATAGCTATTCATGATACTGTCAAAGGCACTGAATATCTAAAATCATCAAGGAATGATTAGTTCTATTCAGAATGGCCTAAGTGTTTGTATATTTACTATCATGTATTTTTTAAATCTATGAATGATAGTATCTGCACATTCAATTATATGAGAATACTCCACTGTGGAACCAGTTCTGAATAAACAACTTCTTGCCCCAAAACTACATGAATAGGAGTACTAGGACTATTACTATAATCTTTAAAAGATAATGTAATACAATCAATAAGCTTTCTAATATTTGGAAATGCCAACAAAATTAAATTAAATAACCACGTCTATCTCTATTGAATCATTTCCAGCAGCATACAAACTCACACTAGGAGGAGTTAAGATGGCGGAGGAGTAGGGGTCCCCTTTTCCAGCTGGTCCCCTGAGTGGAGCTGGATAGGTACCAGACCATCCTGAAAACCCACGGAATCAGCCTGAGACACAGGAAGATACATCTAGATCTCTACAAATGAACATCTCCAGCACTGAGTATTGAGATACGAAGTGCGGAACCATGAATCCGCCCACAGATATCGGAAGATAAATGGAAGAGGGAGGGAGCCTCCACGCTTGGGTGCCGGAAGCGGTAGCCACCTGCAATGGGGAACGGGTGGACTCGTGGACCGTCACCCGGGAGAGAGCAGAGACCATGAGCCTGGGCGTCCAAACTGAAAACCAGAGCTCCAGAGCGCTCACTGGAACCGGACTGAGTCCAGGAGAACGCGCATGATCAGTCTGAAAACTGGTGCTCCGGAGTGCGCGTGAGCACACTGAAACGGAGCCCGGGAACGCAGGCAGGGGCGGCTGGCGCTGTTAGAAACAAAAAGGACAGAGACATGCCGGCCCTGGAAGCGAGGGCTGGGACGCCGACGGTGGGGTGCACAACCCAGAACGATGCAGGGTTTTTAGCAGCACCAACAAAAACAGAGTTAAAGAGGCCAGAAGAGCTCAGTGGAGAGCAGACTGCGATCTCTCTGTTCTGAGACAGAGGCTAGGATTCGGCCACTGCTGCTCTCTCTGAAGAGCTACAGAAAACCGCCAGGGAAAGCTGCCAGAGAACAAAAGCCCGGAAATATCAGCTCACACTGTGCCAATCCCCATCCCCCCTCGCAGGGAGACTCTACCCAAACACGGTTGCCTGAATATCAGCGCGGCAGGCCCCTCCCCGAGAAGGCAGGCTGAAAAATCAAGAATCCCACATCCCTAAGGTCCCTATAAAACAGGAGCACACTGCCCGGGTCCTGGTCAATAATTTGGGCTCTGGGCAACCCCGCAACCTCTCCTCATCAGAATGATGAAAAGGAGAAATCCCCCCCAGCAAAGAAAAGATAATGAGTCTGTGGCCTCTGCCACAGAACTGATGGATATGGATATAACCAAATTATCAGAAATGGATTTCAGAGTAACAATGGTCAAGATAATGTGTAGACTTGAAAAAAATATTAACGAGAATATAGAATCTCTAAGGGCGGAAATGAGAGCGAATCTGGCAGAAATTAAAAATGCTATGAATCAAATGCAGTCAAAACTAGATGCTCTGACGGCCAGGGTAAATGAAGCAGAAGGACGAATTAGTGAATTGGAGGATGGGATGGTAGAAGAGAAAGCTAAAACAGAAACTTGGCTCAAAAAAAATCCAATCTCAAGAATGTACGTTATGGGAGATTACTGACTCAATGAAATGTTCCAATGTCAGAATCATCGGCATGCCCAAGGGGGTGGAGAAAGAGAGAAGTCTAGAAGAGGTATCTGAACAAATTTTAGCTGAAAACTTCCCTAATCTAGCAAAGGAAACAATATTTGTGTCCAAGAGGCAGAGAGGACCCCTCCCAAATTCAATCATGACAAACCTACGCCACGTCACATCATAGTGCATTTTGCAAATATTGGATCCAAGGATACAGTATTGAAAGCGGCCAGGGCAAAGGAATTTCTCACGTACAAAGGCAAAAATATTAGGATTACGTCATACCTGTCTACATAGACCTGGAATGAGAGAAAGGGTTGGGGGGCATTTTTAAAGCTCTTTCAGAGAAAACCATGCAGCCAAGGATCCTTTATCCAGCAAGGCTGTCATTCAGAATTGATGGAGAGATAAGGACCTTCCAGAATCTCCACACACTGACCAATTTTGAAACCACGAAATCAGCCCTACAGGACATATTAAGGGGGGGCTCTATAAAACCAAAAAGGCCCCAAGAGTGATACAGAACAGAAAGTTACAATCTATAAAAACAGACTTTATAGGCAACATGACATCATTAAAATCATCTCTCTCAATAATCACTCCCAATGTGAATGGCCTAAATGCTCCCATAAATGCCACAGGGTTGCAGATTGGATAAAAAGGCATGACCCATCCATTCGCTGTGTACAAGAGATTCATTCTGAACCTAAAGATACATCCAGACTGAAAGTGAAGGGATGGAAAACCATTTTTCATGCCAATGGACCTAAAAAGAAAGCTGGGGTAGCAATTCTCATATCAGACAGATTGAATTTTAAACTAAAGACAGTAGTTAGAGGTACAAAAGGACACTATATTATTCTTAAAGGATGTAGCCAACAAGTGGATATGACAATTATAAATATCTACACCCCCAACAGGGGAGCAGCAAGATACACAAACCAACTCTTAACCAGAATAAAGAGACATACAGATAAAAATACGTTAATAGTAGGGGACCTCAACACTCCACTATCAGCAATAGACAGATCACCTAAGCAGAAAATCAACAAAGAAACAAGAGCTTTGAATGCCACACTAGGCCAGATGGACCTCATAGATATATATAGAACACTAAACCCCAGAACAACGGAATACTCATTCTTTTCGATTGCACGTGGAATGTTCTCCAGAATAGATCATATGCTGGGTCACAAAACAGGTCTCAACCGATACCAAAAGTCTGAGATTATTCCCTGCATATTCTCAGACCACAATGCTTTGAAACTGGAACTCAATCACAAGGAAAAATTTGGAAGAAACTCAAACACTTGGAAACTGAGAACCATCCTACTCAAGAATGATTGGATAAACCAGGAAATCAAAAATCAATTTAAACAATTTATGGAGACCAATGAGAATGAAAACACAATGGTCCAAAACCTATGGGACACTGCAAAGGCAGTCCTAAGGGAAAAATACATAGCCATCCAAGCCTCACTCAAAAGAATAGAAAAATCTAAAATGCAGTTTTTATATTCTCACCTCAAGAAGCTGGAACAGGAACAAAAGAACAGGCCTAACCCACGCACGAGAAAGCAGTTGACCAAGATTAAAGCAGAGATCAATGAATTAGAAACCAGGAGCACAGTAGAGCAGATCAACAGAACTAGAAGCTGGTTCTTTCAAAGAATAAATAAGATCGATAAGCCACTGGCCAGACTTATTCAAAAATAAAGGACCCAAATTAATAAAATTATGAATGAAAAGGGAGAGATCACAACCAACACCAATGAAATAGGAAAGATCATTAGAAACTTTTATCAGGGGCGCCTGGGTGGCACAGAGGTTAAGCGTCTGCCTTCGGCTCAGGGCGTGATCCCGGCGTTATGGGATCGAGCCCCACATCAGGCTCCTCTGCTGTGAGCCTGCTTCTTCCTTTCCCACTCCCCCTGCTTGTGTTCCCTCTCTCGCTGGCTGTCTCTGTATCTGTCGAATAAATAAATAAAATCTTTAAAAAAAAAAAAAAAAGAAACTTTTATCAACAGCTTTATGCCAATAAATTAAACAACCTGAAAGAAATGGATGCCTTCCTGGAAACCTATAAACTACCAAGACTGAAACAGGAAGAAACTGATTTTTTAAACAGACCAATTAATTATGAAGAGATTGAAGCAGTGATTAAAAACCTTCCAATAAACAAGACTCCAGGGCCTGATGGATTCCCCGGGGAATTCTACCAAACATTCAAAGAAGAAATAATACCTATTCTCCTGAAGCTGTTTCAAAAAATAGAAACAGAAGGAAAACTACCACACTCATTCTATGAAGCCAGTATTACCTTGATCCCCAAACCAGGCAAAGATCCCATCAAAAAGGAGAATTACAAACTGATATCCCTGATGAATATGGACGCCAAAATTCTCAACAAGATCCTAGCTAATAGGATCCAACAGTACATTAAAAGGATTATCCATCATGACCAAGTGGGATTCATCCCTGGGATGCAAGGGTGGTTCAACATTCGCAAATCCGTCAGTGTGATAGATCATATCAACAAGAAGAGACTCAAGAACCATATGATCCTCTCAATAGATGCAGAAAAAGCCTTTGACAAAATACAGCATCCTTTCCTGATTAAAACACTTCAGAGTGTTGGGATAGAGGGTACATGCCTCAATTTCATAAAAACCATCTATGAAAAGCCTACAGCAAATATCATTCTCAATGAGGAAAAGCAGGAAGCCTTTCCCTTAAGATCAGGAACACGACAAGGATGCCCACTCTCACCACTATTATTCAACATCGTACTAGAAGTCCTTGCAACACCAATTAGACAACAAAAAGGGATAAAAGGTATCCAAATTGGCAAAGAAGAAGTCAAAATGTCTCTCTTCGCAGATGACATGATACTCTATATGGAAAACCCAAAAGCATCCACCCCCAAACTACTAGAAGTTATAGAGCAATTCAGTAATGTGGCGGGATACAAAATCAATGCTCAGAAATCAGTTGCATTTCTATACACGAACAATGAGACTGAAGAGAAATTAGGGAATCCATTCCATTTACAACAGAACCAAAAATCATATGTTATCTCGGAATTAACTTAACCAGAGATGTAAAGGACCTGTATTCTAGAAACTACAAATCACTCTTGAAAGACATTGAAGAAGACACAAAAAGATGGAAAAATATTCCATGCTTATGGATCGGAAGAATAAACATAGTTAAAATGTCTATGCTACCCAGAGCAATCTACACTTTCAATGCCATCCCGATCAAAATACCAACGACATTTTTCAAAGAACTGAAACAAACAGCCCTTAAATCTGTGTGGAAGCAGAAAAGACCCTGAATCTACAAGGAATTGTTGAAAAGGAAAAACAAAGCTGGGGGCATCATGTTGCCAGACTTCAAGCTATACTACAAAGCTGTGATCACAAAGACAGCATGGTACTGGCACAAAAACAGACTCATAGACCAATGGAACAGAACCCAGAAATGGGCCCTCGGCTCTGTGGGCAACTAATCTTTGACAAAGCAGGAAAAAACATCCGGTGGAAAAAAGACAGTCTCTTCAATAAATGGTGCTGAGAAAATTGGACAGGTACACGAAAAGAATGAAACTTGACCACTCTCTCACACCATACACAAAGATAAACTCCAAATGGATGAAAGACCTCAATGTGAGACAGGAATCCATCAAAATCCTAGAGGAGAATATAGCCAGCAACCTCTTTGACACTGGCCACACGCCTTTTTTCATGAGACATCTCCAAAGGCAAGAGAAACAAAAGAAAAAATGAGCTTGTGGGTCTTCATCAAGATAACAAGCTTCTGTACAGCAAAGGAAACAGTCTAAAATTTAAGAGGCAGCCCAAGGAATGGAAGAAGATATCTGCCAATGACACTACAGATAAAAGATTAGTATCCAAGATCTACAAAGAACTTCTCAAATTCAATGCATGAGAAACAAATAAACAAATCAAAGAACAGGCAGAAGATATGAACAGACACTTTTCCAATGAAGACATACAAATGGCTAACAGACACATGAAAAAATGTTCAAAATCATTAGCCATCAGGGAAATTCAAATCAAAACCACATTAAGACACCACCTTACGCCAGTCGGAATGGCAAAAATTGACAAGGCAGGAAACAACCAATGTTGGAGAGGATGTGGAGAAAGGGGATCCCTCTTACACTGTTGGTGGGAATGCAAGTTGGTACAGCCACTTTGGAAAACAGTGTGGAGGCCCCTTAAAAAGTTAAAAATTGAGCCCCTCTATGATCCAGCAATTGCACTACTGGGTATTTACCCCAAAGATACAGACGTAGTGAAGAGAAGGGCCATATGCACCCCAAAGTTCGTAGCAGCATTGTCCACAATAGTTAAATCGTGGAAGGAGCCGAGATGCCCTTCAACAGATGACTGGATTAAGAAGTTGTGGTCCATATATACAATGGAATATTACTCAGCCATCAAAAAGAACAATTTCTCAACATTTGCTGCAACATGGACAGGACTGGAGGAGATAATGCTAAGCGAAATAAGTCAAGCAGAGAAAGACAATTATCATATGGTTTCACTCATTTATGGAACATAAGTAGTAGGAAGATTGGTACGAGAAGAAAGGGAAGAAGAAAGGGGGGGTAAACAGAAGGGGGAATGAACCATGAGAGACTATGGACTCTGGGAAACAAACTGAGGGCTTCAGGGGGTGAGGGAATGGGATAGGCTGGTGATGGGTATTAAGGAGGGCACATATTGCATGGAGCACTGGGTGTTATACGCAAGTAATGAATCATGGAACTTAATATCAAAAACTAGGGAAGTACTGTATATGACGAACATAATAAAAAATATTATTATTAAAAAAAGTACTTTAAAAGCTCCCATCTTAAAATAGAAAAAGAAAGAAAATCCCCTTCAATTCCACATTCTTTTTCAGGTATCTTCCATTTCTCTGTTACCTTTCCCCGTAAAAATTCTCTAAGGAGTGTTTATACTTATTCATTACAGTCCAGCTTCCATGGTGACTACTAACTGCTCCTTGTCAAAGTCACTTGTCCTCATCTTATCCTATCAAGCAGTGTGTCTGATATACTTGAGTGTTTCTTGCCTTAGCCTGTACCGACACCACAGTGTTTTATTTCCTTAAAAAGTAATCACTGCTAGAATTCCTTCAGAGGGAAATAATTTATAGATTTTACCTTCCTTCATCTTGATGCATTTCACTTAAAGGGCTGTCATCATTCACTTGTAGTGGACAATAAGTTGGGGAGTCAACCTTCTCAAAGCGTGGTGTAATCAGAGATTCTTTTGATGTCCATTTTTCATTTTTATCTTTTATCCTTGCTTCCTTTAAACTCAAACGAGGATCACTACTTTAAAAAATCCAGTTAAAATAGCCGTTAAAAAGCCAATTTTTTTAAAAGATTTTATTTATTTATTTGAGAGAGAGAGAGAAAGAGAGAGCGTGAGCACAAGCAGGGGGCGCAGCAGGCAGAGGGAGAAGCAGACTCCCCACCGAGCATGGAGCCCCACGTGGGGCTCAATCCCAGGACCCCGAGATCATGACCTGAGCCAAAGGCAGACACTTAACCTTAGACTGAGCCGCCTAGGCGCCCCAAGCTAATGTTTCCTAATAATTTTACCATAAAGTATAAAAATATCAATTTTTGTAAAATCCTGTTGCCCGTCTCAATTCATTAATTAATTCACTGAACAGTTATGAAGTCCAACCATTTGTAAGGAAATATACATCCCTTGCTTCAAAGACAGATAAACATACAATTATAACACAATGTCATTTGTGGGGACAAAATTGCCATGCACCTCTTTGTAGGAGCTGTGGAATCAAGCACCATATACCAAGGGGCCTAGGAAAAGTCTTGCCTACCATGCATCAGATAACAGGCACACTCACTACAGTCTCAGCTATGGACCTAGCAATAGCCCATAAATTGGCTCCAGCCCCTTCCTCTCAGCCACATCCAGGAGCCCCTGGAAAACACTGTCTTAGATAATCACCCATGAATGACAAAGCTTTTTTGGAAAACCAGATTTCCTGCAGAAAAGTTTCAGCACACCACCGGAGCAAAAAAAAAAAAAAAAAAAATTCAGATTTGGACACACTGGAAAGGTAGTCATTAAAGACTACTTCAAATGCAAAGACAGCAATGCAAAACTTCAAAGAATATAAAAAGTCAAGGAAATGTGACACCACCAAAGGATCACAATAATCTTCCAGTAATCGATCTCAAACACATGGAGATCTGTAATGTATCAAAAAAAGAATTCAAAATGGCAGTTTTAAGGAAACTCAATGAGCTACAAGAAAAAACAAAAAGCCAACTCAGGGGTGCCTGGGTGGCTCAGTCAGTTAAACGTCTGACTCGATTTCATCTCAGGTCATGATCTCAGGAGCATGAGATCCAGCCCTGCATTGGGCTTATGATCAGTGCAGAGTCTGCTTATCCCTCTGCCTTTGCGAATCCCCCTGCCCCGCTCACACACATGCTCTCTCTAAAATAAATAAATAAATAAAATCTTAAGGAAAAAAAGCCAGTTCAATAAAATGAGAAAAACTCTATATCAACAAAATGAGAAGTTTTAATAAAGAGTTGGAAGGGCACCTGGATGCCTTGGTCAGTTAAGTGTCTGACTCTTGGTTTCGGCTCAGGTCATGATCTCAGGGTCGTGGGATCCAGGTCCAGGTCTGCTAGAGATTCTCACTCCCTCTCTCTGTCCCTCCCCTGACTTGCTCTCTTTCTCCTTCTCTAATAAATAAAAAAAAATTTTTTTAAAAAGACCTGGAAATAGTAAAAAAGAACTAAACAAAAATTCTGGAGCTGAATAATATAGGGAATGAAATGAAAAAAAAGCAACAGAAATCAATGACAGGAAAATAGATCCCCAAAAAATCTGTGAATTTACAATTTTCAAATTTTAAAACTGTCAAATGATCCAATCAGTGGAGAACAAAGAAAAAAGCATGAAAAAGAGTGAGAAAAGCCTATGTGATTATGTAATACCACTAAAAGAAACAATGTGTAAATTATTGCAGTTCCAGAAGGAGGAGAGAGGGATTAAAAAAACATAAAGCTTCAAGAAGTCATGGGTGAGAACTCTCAAACCTGGGGAAACATTTGGACATCTAAGTTTATGAAGCTCACACGTCACCAAACAAACTCAACTTAAAGAGATATTCTCCCAAACACATTATAATAAAACTGTCAAAAATCAAAACCAAAGAGAGAATTTTAAAAGCAGCAAGAGAAAAGAGGCTTGTCACCTACAAGTGAACCCTCATAAGGCTATTAGCAATTTCTCAGCAGAAACCTTACAGGCCAGGAGACAGAGGGATTACATATTCAAAATGCTGAGAGAAAAGAACTGCCAACCAAGAATACCATACTGAGCAAAATTATCCTTCAGAAATCAAATCAGTAAGTTTGATACACATTAATATAATGAAAAAAATTACATGATTATCTCAATATGTGCAGACCAAGCATTTGACAAAATTCAACATCTTTTCATGATAAACACTCTCAATACAGTGGGTACCAAAGTACCACAGCAGCAATGTCCACAAGAGCCAAACTGTGGAAGGAGCCGAGATGCCCTTCAACAGATGAATGGATAAAGACGATATGGTGTATATATATAATGGGGTATTACTCAGCCATCAGAAAGGATGAAATCTTACCATTTGCATCGACGTGAATGGAACTGGAGGGGATTATGCTGAGTGAAATAAGTCAGTCAGGGAGAGGCAATTATCATATGGTTTCACTCATCTGTGGAATATAAGAAACAGTGCAGAGGATCATAGGGGAAGGGAGGGAAAACTGGAAAGAAATTAGAAGGGGAGACAAACCATGAGGGACTCTTAACTATGGGAAACAAACTGAGGGTTGCCGGAGGGGAGATGGGTGGGAAGATGGTGTAACTGGGTGACAGGCACTAGGGAGGGCACTTGTGATGAGCACTGGGTGTTGCATGCAAGTGATGAATCACTAAAGTCTACCCCTGAAACCAATAATACAATATATGTTAACTAACTTGAATTTAAATAACATCTAAAAAACAAAAAAGAAACAAGTAACATCATGAAAAGGCAACCTACAGAATGAATGAAAATATTTGCAAGCCATGAATCTGAAAAATGGTTAATATCTAAAATATATAAGGAATTCATATAATCTGACAGCAAAAAACAAATAATTCAATTAAAAACTGGGCCAAGCACCTTAACAGGCATCTTTCCTCAGAAGATATTCAAATGGCCAACGGTACCAAAAAAGGGGCTCAACATCACTATTCATCAGGGAAATGCAAATCAAACCACAATGATACACCCATCACCTCACACCTGTTAAAGTGGCTTTCATCAAAAAGACAAGAGATACCACTGGCAGCGTTGTACAGAAAAGGGAATCCTTGTACACCATTATGGGACTGTAAACTGGTACAGCCGCTCGGCAAAACAGTGTGGAGGTTCCTCAAAAAACTAAAAATGGAACTATCATATGATCCAGTAATCCCATTTCTGGGAACGTATCTGACGAAAATGAAATCATTTCTCAAAGAGGTATCTGCACGCCTATGTTTACTGCAGCATTATTTATAGTAGCCAAGACACGGAAACAACCTAAGTGTCCATCAATGGATCCGGGGATTTAAAAAATGTGGTATGTATTTACAAGGGAATATTTTTAGCCACAAAAAAAAGGGAAACCCTGCTATTTGCGACAACATAAATGAACCCTGAGGGAATTATGCAAAGTGAAATAAGTCACACAGAAAGACAAATAGTGTATGATCTGACTTACAGTGGGATCTTCAAAAAAACAAATTTACAGACTGGTGGTAGGCCAAAGGGTACAAACTTCCTCTTATAGGACTACTAAGTTCTGAGGGTCTAAAGTACAGAATGCTGATTACGATGAACAATACTCTGATATATTTGGAACTTGCTAAGAGAGTTGCTAAAAAGGAAATGATAATTATGTGAGGTGATAAGAGTTATTAACACTATTATCATTTTACAATATAAACGTGTATTAAATTAATACAGGTATACCTTACACTTACACAGTTATCTGTCAATTTTACCTCAATAAATCCGGAGAAAATTCAAAAATACTCATATGCCATTATATATCACTCAAAAATTGCAATAACCTGATTAATTTTGTTTGAAAATAAAATGATTTGGGGGTGCCTGGGTGGCTCAGTCAGTTAAGCCTCTGCCTTCAGCTCAGGTCATAATCTCCAGGTCCTGGGATCTAGCCCTGCATCAGACTCCCCACTGAGTTTCTCCCCCTCCCTTTGCCCCTCCCTCCTGCTCCTGCTCTCTCCTTCTCTCTCACAAATAAATAAAAAAAATTTTAAGTTTCCTTAAAGAAAATGATTTGGTAACTTTTGTACACTTTTACCCTACTATTTAATCCTAACATAAAAAGCTAGATTTACCAACAGAAAATTATAATTACCTTTTCATAGACTAAATGCATGCAAGAGAATATTATTAGTAAATAGCTACATAAATTTACAAAAAGACTGAAATTTCCCACAGGAGATTTTTAATTTAGGAATTGAACAGGAGCCCCTAAGAGCACTGAAAACAAAAACAAAGCGAGCAATTATTGTTTTAAAACTGTTACACAGATAACTCTTCTGATTAAAATTTAACATCAAAAAAGAAGGATCTTCCTGAAACCAATTATTAAACAATTCTTCTTGACCCAAATTTCAAAAATAAATCTATAATTACAGAATATGAAATCACTTTCATTTTGAACACAGTTGATAGAAACAACTTTTAAATAGAAAAACATCTAGTTAAAGTCACCTCAAACTTAGGGTGGGGGGGGGACACAACTATGAAGCCATGGTAACAAGAAGCCACCACAACCCATTTTAAATGTGTGTAATTGATCAATGCCCGCTGGCCTCACCCACCAACCAAGCAATGTCAGCTCCTCCCTTCTAAAAGAAAGCCTAAAGAGGGGACAAAATCCCTCCGATACACATGCCTTGAGTGCCAACCAATCAACAACGGTCTCACCCAAATTACCATGGTGTTTCAGCTGATGACAAGCCAGTTAATTCTCTGGAAGTCCCCCAAACCTTAAACTCTACTCTTCCCCAAACCCTGTATAAGAATAGCGGACTGCTCTGTCAGAAAAGACTGTAAGCGATCAGCAGAGCTCTCTTACTAGTAGGCAATAAATTCCAACTTCATCTTTTTATTTCAGATATTGAGGGCTCATAATCCTCTGGCAAGAATTTTTAAAGCCCTATAATAATTTACCACCATATTTTTTTCCTTAATAAAATATAAATGAAGTTTGCTATTCCTTTGATCCATTTTATCATGATTAAAACTAACATAAATACCAGTAAAAAAAATAAGTAGCAAGTAACCACAGTATTGGGCCCCCCAAAAATTAAAAAAATGCATATAACTGACAGGTTAAATTGTCAGAATGGCCCCATGTCAAACTTCCTTTTCGTTTAAGTGAGAATTAGTATCATGTTAAAAAAAATACATGGAGGTGAAACGCCATTCACTCAATAAACATTTATTGAATAGAACTATATATGCTAGAACGTTTTCTAAGCACGATAGATTAAATAAAATGACACCTAAGAAATTATGTCTAGATTTATTAAAGTGAAAATCAACGGTAACCTTTCAAAAATCAGTTCTGGAGTAGTGGGAGTGAAAACTACTAGAGACAATTCAAGAGCAAATGGGAGGGAAATCAGGATCAGTGAGCGTACACGGCTCTTTTAAGGATATCATAGCTAAGCGGAATGATCATAGATAATTTTTCTTTTTAGTTTAGTTCAATCCTTACACAATGATGATGTAGTATTTTTGTAATAGTTTGATGTTTTTAAAATTACATACATGTAGCATTAAATGTTTTTTTAAAAAATGACAGACCAAGGAGGCGACTGGGTGGCTCAGTCGGGT
The DNA here is from genome assembly GCF_023065955.2 of Ursus arctos. Taxonomy (NCBI): domain Eukaryota; kingdom Metazoa; phylum Chordata; class Mammalia; order Carnivora; family Ursidae; genus Ursus; species Ursus arctos. The sequence continues at coordinate 10,971,256 of NW_026622986.1, forward strand.
AAGTCTCTGACTCAATTTTGGATCAGGTCATGATCTCAGGTTGTGGGATCGCATGGGGCTGGGCTCTCAGTGCCAAGTCTGCTTGTCACTCTCCCCCTGCTCTCTAATATAAATAAATAAAATCTTAAAAAAAAAAAAAAAAGCCAGGTCAAGGCATTAAATAATTCACAAAATTATACAACCAAAAGACTCCTTAAAAATTTTCTAGATATATATTATATAACCCGATTGTCATTTTTTCTCATCCTTAGAAAGACCACAGAAAAAATATAAAGTTTCAACAGCAGTGTTTCATGCTTGATAAAGATCATCTAACGATAGGATATCTTCTACTATTCAAAATAGTCATATTAAAATTCTAAAGAGCAGTAAAAGGGGTTCGGAATGCAGAAGATATTCCTATTTTGTAAACCAAATTTTCATAAATTATAAAATGTGAAGTCACTGTTGAAAATCTGTGTGGTGCATGTAGAAATATATTCTCTTTAAAAGGGAAGGATAACAGCATGCATGCAAGTACCTTAAAAAGAAGATTCACTGCATTAGCAACATCTTGGCTTACGGCACAGGGGTCATCAAATCAAATGTTTATATAGAATATGGGACAAATTGCCATATGAAATCTCTTGGTAATATTCAGATCAATTTGAGGGCCTAACATTTGAGCACTCCTGCATTAGGAACCAAAACCAAAACCTAGTAACTTAATTTTGTTGGTAATTATGTTAGAGCACCAGTGTAGCAGGTAACTTCCTTTTGCAACTCAGCAGATATTAAAAGTATTCTAAAATTTGCATAAGACATGACATCAAACCAAACATTTTAAATATACTTTCTTACACAATCAGTACACTGCAGACCTAAATTCATTTTTTCAAATGGTCGCATACTACCTTGTTTTATAGGGGTGAAAATTTACTTCCTTATTGATGGATATTTAGACTAGCTCCAACTTTTTGATATGAGAATGCTATAATAAATATCCTTAACATATCTGTCATATTCTATACATATAATAATGTATAATAAATGTCCTTAGAATGTATGTGTGTATGTGTATATGTGTGTGTGTGTGTGTGTGTGTGTGTGTGTGTGTGTGTGTTTACACAAGTCATGTTTTCCTATAGGATCTAGTCCTGGCAATGAAGCCGTTGGGATAAAGGGAGAGCATATTTGAAATTTTTGAAACCACTGCTAAATCACCCTTCAGGAAGGATTTACCAATTTCATCTAACAGCAGTGTATAAGAATGCCTTTTTCCTCACATCTGCTAACTTTGGTTGTTATTTTTTTAATAAAATATTTATCACTATGACTGCAAAAAATGGTATCTCATTATTTGCATTTTTCTGATTAGCACCCATGATGGAATCGCCTTACTAAAAATATAAAAAGTTGTTAATCATGAATGTTAGCTCCAACTAGAATTTGTTTCCTAGGAAAATAGTAATTACCTACTATTTACGTATTGCTATAGGCTTACCCATCAGAATCTTCATCTTCCATAATAGGACATAGGTGGTTATCAGTTTTTCCACTCGCTCTTTGTTGAATTAGTCCAGTAGCAGCAGCGGCATATATGCTTTCTGATACTGCCAATTTATCACTTTCGTGCCTCTTCCTTTCTTCAACCATCTTTAAAGGAAGTTTGATACTAAGGATAACTGTTACTACTTTACCCATTAAAAAGAACTTTTTTCATTAATGATAAATTTTTTAAAGATTTTATTTATTTATTTATTTATTTATTTATTTGTCAGAGAGAGAGAGCAAGAGCAAGGGGGAGGTGCAAGCAGAGGGAGAAGCAGGCTCCCTGCTGAGCAAGGAGCCCGCTGCAGGACCCAGTCCCAGGACCCTGGGATCATGACCTGAACCAAAGGCAGATGCTTAACCAACTGAGCCACCCAGGCATCCCAGAACTTTTTTTCATTAATTCTACCATTTGACTCCTAGTTTGTCGTAATTTTAATCGATAAAAATATTTTGTGTTTAACTTTATCATTACAAGTAATTGCAATTTTTATAAATTCTGCTTCATTTCTATTTGAATAAAAACAGCGTAATTGGGACATGTGGGTGGTCCAGTTGGTTAAGCATCTGCCTTTGGCTCAGGGCACAATCCCAGAGTCCTGGGATCGAGTCCAGAGTCCAGCATCCTGCTCCTTGCTCAGCCTGCTTCTCCCTCTGCCAGCACCTCCCCCTGCTTGTGCACTCTTGCTCGCTCGCTTCTGACAAATAAAACCTTTAAATAAATAAATAAAATTTAAAAATTAAAACAGCAGAATTTTCCAAAATTTCAAAAAGGGCTTTCTTCATTTTGTATTCATATTCACGCTTTGCTAACATTCCCCACCCCACCTGACCAGCAGATACAAAGAAATAAAAAGACAAAGACACAAGATTTGTCATCTTCTGTCTTTACCACCTGGATTTTGCATAAACAGCCAGATTTAAAGGATGTGACATTGTAGTGCTCCAGGCACAAATAGGAAGCTTTCCTCTTTCTGCACTGAGCTATTCTTTCCCTAACTGCCTTTTACAATTCTTTTTTCATTTGGATCCTAGGGTTATCAAAAATTGACAGTGTTCATTAAAATACATGAATCAGAAGTCACCACAACACAAAAAGAACAGAGCAAAACTGATGTTAGTGTAGAATTTTGGGAAATGAGTCATGCTCCCCAAATTCCACATTCAATAACCACAACATTTTATAGCTAGAGGGTATAAAAGTAACTATCAACTTCAATCCCATTTTCTGCTGATAATGGGAGTAAAACCAAAAAAGGTTCAATGATTCGGCCAAAGTTCCTGAAGTGGCATTGCCTAGCATTTTATGGCACCAAAAGAGATGATACTATTCCTTAATGCTGAATCAGGTAAGTTATCAAATTCATTAAATTAATCAGATACATTAAAAGTGTGACATTGACACGATAAGTTAATACCTTAACTGGGGATGAGGTGCTTAGCTACTTTTTCTTTTAAAGGAGGCGATCTCGAGATTTTTGACTATTCGTAAAATTTAATTCACCTCAAAAGTCAGTTTTCTCCCTTCAAGTGAAATACTGAAGATTTGCTGAAGGTTTATGCTACTACTTACATTATTAAAATCATACATGTCAAATGTACCATACTTTATTAAACACAATATAAAGGTTTGACTCATCAGAAACATGTGAGAATGGTGATTTAAAAAAAAAATGTGGAGGGGGTGCCTGGGAGACTCAGTCAGTTGGGTCTCTGACTCTTGATTTTGGCTTAGGTCATGATCTCGGAGTCGTGGGATGGAGCCCCACATTAGGCTCTGTGATCAGTGGGGAGTCTGCTTTTCTCCCTCTCTCTCTCTCCCTTTGCCCCTCCCCCTGCTCATGCGCTCTCTCTAAATAAATCAATCTTTAAAAAAAATTCTGTTTAAAAATAATGTGAAGGGAAAAAAGTGATAATATAAGTATTTGTTTTTAAAAATATCTCAAAGTGGTCATGTTGGAATTCTAAGTTCCAAGAGTGAGTAAAGCAGAGAACATTGCACATACTGAAACGATAAAGAGAAGCAATAAATAGATTGGTTTAGCTCAAATATTTGTTTATATCCTTTCTCTTAGTCCTTGCTTCTTTCCCATTTTATTATTTATGGAAATGCAACTTATATTTAAGCCAATAGATAAAAATAAAAATCCCAGAGATGGGGCTCCAGGGTGGCTCAGCAGTTAAGAGTCTGCCTTCGGCTCAGGTCATGATCCCAGGGGCCTGGGATCGAGGCCCACATCAGGCTCCCTGCTCAGCAGAGTCTGGCTTCTCCGTTTCTCTCTCCCTCTGCCTCTCCCTCTGCTCATGCTCGTGCACACACGCGCTCTTTCTCTCTCTCTCAAATAAATAAATAAATAAATCTTAAAAAAAAAAAACCTAGAGATTATTGTATGTTTTTTAAAGATTTATTTATTTTAGAGAGAGAGAGCATGAGCAGGAGGGGCAGAGGGAGAAGGAGAGATAAACTAAAGCAGACTCCACACTGAGCCCAGAGCCCAACGTGGGGCTTGATCTCACAACCCTGAGATCACAATCCACGCCAAAACCAAGACTCAGATGCTCAACTGTGCCACCCAGGCACCCCAAGATAATTGCACTTTTTAAGCAATTTTCTTTATGGTTAGTCTGGTTCATGAGGTCACACGGTAGATAGCTAAATTAGTTTCCCAGTTCATATGCCACTTGGGAAACTGACAGAGAAACTTAAGGAAAAGAAATCATAAGAATGCTTCCTGCACTCCTATCATTTAGATAGCAGAAATAATCTATTTCCAAACACAATTACATATTTAGACAACCCATCTTATACGTGAACTTTTTTCATAAGTGGAAAATCAAAATGGCTCAGATAATGATAAAGAGAAAAAACAAAAGAGCGGCAGCAAAGTGAACCTCTAGCTCTTTTTAAGTTGAACTTTCTCGTTTTCCAACGACAGGAATCTACCTGTAACAGGTCTATCTCATTCTTAAACATTAGTATATCTTACTGTAATTCTTCACTTAGATGTACTTCTGATGTTCTGTAACTACATGATGGAGAAGAACTCACATGTTCTAATTCAGGTTCCATGCTTCTATAGTTATTAGTACTGTCGTTATCTGCATTTAGTGGCTTCTGAAAGGAGTCTTTTTTTTTCTTGTGCTTGTAATAGCAGAAATATTGTGCCTTTTCATTTGAAGCATTTCTCTTATTTCACGGGAGCATGCAAGCCAAAAATCGAAAAGGCTTCTTAGATCACTGGACGGAGGTATACATCCAATGTCTAATCTACAATTAGTGCTATTTTGGTTCATACTTGCTGACATTCGCATATCAAATTCTTGGTCCTCTTTTACTTCAAACGTAACGAGTGGGTTCCTTACATTTTTATTTTCTGTATCACTATTAAAACTCTCATTTTTGTTAAAAACATGCTCAATGTCTGGTTTACCATTTTCACAGTCTGATTTATTTCCACTGGATGAAATATTAGAAGATGACTGGCAAGCATATCCCAAGGACCCAGAGTTTGGACGAGAAAGAATGACATTTTTGAGACTAGGCTCTTTTTGTTCGGGAAATGCCTGAAATACTACAGGGACAGGCACTGCAAATGCATCTTTTTTCTCACAATCAAGTCTATCATTTGTTAAATGAGAAGGTATTTACTTTAAGTTTGCTCCTTCTTTAAAGTTACCATGTCGTGATTCTTCTTTAGGATAAGTAGTAATTTTGTCTTTTTCACAAATAGCACCAAATTTCCGCTTTAACTCACTGGTGATGAGTTTTAAATTATTTTTCCACTCTAATTTGCCTTTCTTGTTCCACATTTTCTCATACTGTTGCACAGAAGGATGTTCTGAATATACAGATATATCATCCTTTCTATCATGTTTCTTATTCATTTCTGGTTCCCGAACCATTTTTTGCAGGTGCAAAAGTGGAATGTTACTTTGATGGATCTGATTTTCAGATGTCTTTTCTGCCAGGATACATGTTTGTAAAATAACTTTATCCTTACGTAATCAAGTATGGACAAAGAAAAATTAGAAAATAATTAAAATTTAACTGTTTAATTTCTTAAGCTATGTTAAGCTGCTCCCAAATCACTGGATTGTAACTAAGAAGTGAGAAATAACTCACCCTAGCCTAAGACAAAAGAAAAACATAAATCCATAAGCTTCATTTTGTCAGTTTTTTAGAACTAAACAATTCATTACATGTTACGGCTACCAAAAAATGAATTAGATGATTTTTAATGCTACAAACTTAAAACACTTTATCTCACCATACCTTAAATAGTGAGCCCCTACAGTGCATGTGAGGATATTTTTTGAAGATTAATAACTAGAGAATAGGCAAACATCAAATTATTAGAAGCCAAAATCAATCAACAGCAATCAGAAAGAAAACCAAATTCCTAAATTTTAATTCAAATTCTATACTATGATAGTGTTATACGTCACTATACATTATCTGCTTGTATCCAGCTCTAATATATTGTAATGCCCACTGAGTGGATACAAAAAATTTAATGAGACTCACTGATTTCCTATGCTGAAATGAAATAACTGAAAAAGTTATTATTACTCAACTACAAAGGTACCATCCTGGAAGGAGTGACTCTACAATAGGCAACTGTGTTGATTTTATGACCCCACTCTGTGAAGTCAACAACACAGAGATCACAAGGCAAAATAAGTCTTTAATCTGGGCATTAGTAACTGGCAATACAGAACTGCACATTTTGAACCACTGAGAATAATTACTCCTACACGAATCTAAGTCAGTAGTCATTATTGTCATACTGCTCATAATTTAACTACTTAAACAGATGATTCAATATTTGATGTTACCTTCTTTATCATGTAAAAATTACAAAAATGCAAGCAAACAATATTTGCGATTTTTTTTTGTCTCAATTCCAAGGATAAAGTTTAGCTGTAAGTTACTATAAAATCTACCAATATTTTAAGTTTTGTAACTTGTAAAATTTTATAAAAACTAAATACTAAGTTATAATCTGTTGACTTCAATATGGCCGTTCAAACGATAATTTCGTTTGAACTAGGTTACATTATTAAAGCAGGGAAAACAATATCGGAATATTGGAAATCTAAATTTTTACATACCTGCAGGTGGTTATTTTCACTTTTACCAAGTCTTTCTTGCTCTTCTTCTGATGTCATTTCTAAGTTTCGTTCTGAGGACAAATCTATATATTTAGTTAAAATGGACTACTTTTAGCATGGTTAGATAAAAGTTATAACCTTCATAAAAATAGAAAATAACATTTTATCAATTAAGATTTTAAATTAAACTTAATCTTTAGCTGAATATTTACTTGAAGAAATACTTTTAATTATCGAAAACTTCAACAAACCATTTGGGAAATACTAAATGTCACCAGGTTAAAGGCATACAAACATCTCAAAGATTCATTCACAAATTCATCCACCTAACATCCATGAACAAAACAACCAGAAACAAAATTTGAAAAGGCAGCAGAAACATAAAATCACAACAGACTCTTCCTCACCTTATACCAGTACCTCTTAAACACCTTAAGCTTCAACTACATTATTCATGGTTTCCAAAATTACTTGTACTTTTGATGCCATTATCAGTGTACAACCTTCCCATGGGTGTATGTGCCTGAAATGTTTTCCTCTACTACTTGGCAAATTTCTTCACACCTTAGGACACAGACTGCTATGTAAAGTCATCCTTGATTATGGCCTTCCTTCCCCACATAAACAGGTGTCTCTTTCTTTGGGGCTACCTTACTACTTTACAGATTTTTCCAGTGCATCTTCACCACCTGAACTGCTAATCACTTCTTTATATACCTATCTCATTTCCTCCTACACTGTATGGAACAATCACTCACTCTCTCTCTCTTTTCAGAGAGGGAGGGGGCAGGAGCAGAGGGGGAGAGAGAATCTTGACCAGGCTCCATAACCAGCACTGAGCCCCAGACAGGGTTTGCTCTCACAACTCTGAGGTCATAATCTGAGCTGAAATCAAGAGTTGGACACTCAACCTACTGAGCCACCCAGGCACCCCTGTATGGGACAATCTCTTAAATCATCTCTGCATAAACAGTCTTTATTTTACTCAGTAATTATTTACTGAATTCCCGCTGAATGCTAGGCACCCAGGTTTAAAGAAGCCTGTAGATAAAAGGTGTCAGGAATGGTTTTTCTAGAGATAATGCCTGAACTGAGACTGCAACAGTTGAGGTCAGCCAGATTCAAAGGGGGTAGAGGGCAGAAAATGGGGAGAGTATGCAAGGCTGTAGTTAAGACAAGGGAGAGAAGCACACAACAAGGTAAATATTTGTCTAAATTACAGGGATCAAAGAGGAAGACATCACCAGCAGTTCAGAATGCCAGAGAAAAGGGCAGACAGTAGAAAGGGTTAGAGCGTTTGGCAGAATTCAAGACTATGAAAGCCTTATGTGTAATTTTAAGATACCCGGACACAAATGTATTTTCAACAGTTCATAGTCATATTTGCATTTGAGACAGATCACTCTAAATGCTGTGGAGAGCAATGAATTTGAGGGGCATTATAATAAAAGACGGGAGATGAATTATAGGACAGTAATACAAAATAAAGATGAAGCAAGCACACCTGAACTGACAGAATGGCTCCAGAAATATTCAGGATATAAAATTATCAGGGCCCAGGACAGAATAAATCTGCACTAAACGAATAAACACAAAATCTTGGATCCCTAGAGAACTAACCTTGCTCATTACCTTATAAAAGGCATCAAGTGAGAAGAGAAATAATCTACATGAACTGTTTTAAGTTGCTTGTATTTATTTTATAATTTTTCTCTTTCGTATCTTCCTGTGTTAAGGAGCCTGTAGGCGTTTTGTTTTAAAAGTCCTGCTTCTTGGATCCACCAAGCTCATGAAGAAGTAACAGCAAACAAGTCAATTGTATAGGTAAATAACTTTGAATTTATTGCCTGTACTCACTACTCTAGGAGCTAACTGAAAATCTTTTGAAAATACAGTGTTAATTCTACAAGTAAAGAAAGAAAACTACAGGGGTGAAAAAAATACTGTACTATTTATTAGTACAGACCTGATCATATGAGAGAAAAGGCACTGAATTAACTGGTACATTAAGTAGAGCACACATTAGATGTGGTTAATCAATAGAGTATCTTAGAATTAAAATTGATTTTCCACATATTATTTTTAAGTGATATAGTACTATTTAAAACCAATATTCCATTTATTCATTAAAAATAATAAAGGAGGGTTCCTGGGTGGCTCAGTTGGCTAAACAGCTGCCTTCGGCTCAGGTCATGATCTGGGATTCCTGGGATCGAGTCCTCCATCAGGCTCCCTGCTCAGCTGGGAGTCTCCATCTCCCTCTGCCCCTCTTCCCACTCATTCTCTCAATCTGTCTCTCTCAAGTATATAAAATCTTTAGATAATAATCGTAATAATAAAGGGACACCTGGGTGGCTCAGTGAGTTAGGCGTCCACCCGACTCTTGATTTCAGCTCAGGTCATGATCTCAGGGTCGTGAGATCAAGCCCCCCATCAGGCCCAGTGCTGAGCGTGAAGCCTGCTTGGGATTCTCTCTCTCCCTCTCCCTCTGCCTTTCCCTCACTCCTCACTTTCTCTCTCTCTCTAAAAAAATAAAAATGAGAAAACAAGGGGATGGACTATGCATACATAGCTGAGAAGATGATAACTATATAGTAAATCCTAAACGATTCCCATTACTGCTGGGAAAGCCAACTCTAAAATAAAGTCATAGAGAATACAGGAAATAGTCTAATATTTCGTTTGGGAAGGTGTTTTTATTAGTTACAGTGAATACAGTTTAACCAATACTTGTGAATTTAGAGCTATAAAAATAAAGCTAAGAAATTATGTTTTGAGTAAGCAATCTTTAGATCTCTACCTAGTATTCCCAACTGGCTCCAAAGTTCTAAATATAATTTTGCTACCCGCTCTCAAGCGAATGCAAAAAACTAGCCTAAAGGAAATTACTTTCTCCGAATTCTTATTCATATGTTGTTTTGCTTAGAGCAAGAATGCAAATGTCTTGCTAAAAGATATTCTGTTTGGTTGTAGGTTGCAGAAAAGGAGTAAACACAAAGTAACTTTTGCCACAAAATTATTTTTGAAAAATCAGAACTATGGTGAAGTCATGGAGAGGTTGAATTCTCTATGATTCTTTATTACCTTCTTTGTGCTCTCTGGTTTCTGGTGGCTGTGATTCACACAGGTCGTGGAGTTTATAATTCTCTAACAGAAACACAGCTCAAATATTATTAATCTTTTCTTTATCTATTAATGTCGTCTGTCCAAATTCTGTGGGTACCAACTGAATTTTGGTCATCGATTGTGATACAGATGGGCACTTATCATCAACCTTCAAATCCCTGTATCTTTGACAAGTCTCATTATTCTGGGTCAAACCAGTGGACTCCCAATTGGACAAATCGGAAAACAAAGTTTCATTTATTAGAATGTAAATAATAATACAAACTTGACTAATCCGTATAAACTCTTCTGTCAAAGAAGCAGTCCCATGTCCTGTTCTTCTCCCAGACATACTACTGCTCATTCATAACTTACTGTATTTTACATGTCCTATACTTGCCATTCACACAGATGAATTTAACGGTCTCTCATTTTTTTCATTCTCTAGTATTACATATTTTAACTCACTCACCAAGCTCTATTACATATTCTGTATTCCATAAGGACTTTTGTTCACTAATAATTAAGATTTTCCAAGGTATGAATTTTTTTAGTAACAACATTTATGTCTAACCATTTATTTTATGTTTAAATACGCACCGTGTGTTCTGAAGACATGGGTTTTAAAAAACTTTTAATGAATGGTACTACTTTAATTACAATGAGATCGTCTTTCCTCAATGCACCAATATCTTCAGAAATGTTTAAGCCTTGGATAAACATCATAAACTTACGTGAGAAAAGCAAGCCTCGGCTGATCTAATCATTTTCATGTAAAAACAGAATAAGTCTCAGTCCACACTAGATCCAAAAACTACAGTGCCATGAAACAGAAAATGTATAACAAAACTATTTTCCTTTTTTTTAAACAAGCTTGTCTGATTTAAACCTCGTAAGGCTAGTGAAAGAAAAAAGCAAGAAATGCAGAAATGAAACCTTAATGCCCATTTCATCACAGGGTCCCTTTATCATTTTGCATCCATGAACCCTTATCTGGTTTAAAACAGTCCTCCCATGTCGTCTCAGAATCCCCTGAGTTCCAAGGTCCATCCATTCATAGGGTCCAAGAGGTCAAAACTATTTTCACAATAATGCTAAATGTTATTTGACATTTTCACTCTCATTCTCTTATTACGTGTACAGTGAAGTTTTCTAAAGATATGATACGTGATAGTATCACAACTCACATGATTAGTGGGTCATAGCTCGAATGCCTAACAATGTATGATTGTGTATGCTTGTATTTTAAATGTTTGTTTTAATTTTTAATATTGTAAATATCAACAGATGCAACCCACTTAAACAGAAGTTCTTTGGAATTCCTAATAATTTTTAGATGGTATAAAAGGACCCTAAGGCCAGTACGTTTCAGAATTACTGTTTTAAAAGATTGTATCTGCCAAATATTAAGATATAACTACTTCCCGCATTTTTAATAATCAAGGACACCATAGACACACACATAGACACACACACACACACACACACACACACACACACCAGTCTGCTAATGAGAACATCTGTTAGGCTTAAGATGATCAACAAAACACTAAGATGAAATAAAATACAATTGACATGTTAGCAAGTGAAGCTTTACACTAGATAAAGGTCAGAATTCATATAAACATTGTGAACAATGGAAAAATCTTAAAAGTCTACTAATTAATTTTTAGGGATCCCTAGGAAGTAAAGGGATTCCGAACTGGGAACTTTATTTATTTATTTAGTTATTTGTTTGTTTGTTTGTTTTTAAAGATTTTATTCATTTGACAGAGAGAGAGAGACAGCCAGCAAGAGAGGGAACACAGGCAGGGGGAGTGGGAGAGGAAGAAGCAGGCTCCGAGCAGAGGAGCCTGACGTGGGGCTCGATCCCAGAACGCTGGGACCACGCCCTGAGCTGAAGGCAGACGCTTAACAACTGAGCCACCCAGGCGCCCCAGAACTGGGAACTTTAGGATTTCAAAACATAAAAGTAGAAACTTGAGCTAAAGCTTCATTTTTAAAATCTCTTTTTCTTCTCCTTGTAAATATCTTTTGTTCAAACATGGATATCAACAATGATATCTACCTTATTTATGTCAAATTCTTTGGTTAAGTTTCCCACACATCCAAAAAAAAAATCAGAATAAGAAGAGAGTGAGCATTGAAATATTTTAGTGTACTTCCTTCCACCATTAAATTTGTATTGTAAAATTTACCTGATGTGGATGCTTGTTTTTTCTTAATTTCTACTGTTTTATTAGGAACAGAATCCTTCACTTCAACGATAAGCTGAATGGGTATTGAAACAATATGATTAAGACATAATGTACATTTCATTCAATTTGTAGTTAAAAATTCAAAATAAAAACATAAAAGGTTTACCTTCGAGTAAGGATATTTTTCAAGAGAATCTAAAAAGCAAAAAGAACATATAGTTAACTATATATAAATGTGAAAGTCAACTAAACATTCATGCAGTTACTACTAAGCTGAATTGTCATGCTTCCTTCCAACATTAAATTTGTATTGTAAAATTTACCTGATTTGAATGTCTGTTTTTCCAGCTCTACTGTTGTGTTAGGAACAAACTCTTTCATTTCAGCGGTAGGCTGAATGGGTATTGAAACAATATGATTAAGACATAATGTACATTTTATACAATCTGTACTTAAAAATTGAAAAAAATATAAAAGTTTTACCTTCGAGTAAGGATATTTCTCAGGAGAATCTAAAAGGAAAAGGGACATATAGTTAATTATATCTAAATGTGGAAGTCAACTAAACATTCATGCAGTTAGTACTAAGCTGAATCCTCATGCTTGGTGCTGAAAATGATTACATTAGGTTTTGGTGTTCTGTTTCTGGAGACAGGAAGGTGGGTTAGGACAGCAACAAGACAGAAATACGAACCCAGTATAAATACTGAAAAGAAAATACGAAGATATGTTCAATAGAACATGCAGGTAGGATTTCAAAAGTAAGATTATGTTTCAAATGACTATAACTACAACAGAAAAGTGCACATATACCAATGTGAACATGCTGACTGATGGGGAGAAAAGCAATTTTTGATCAGAGGAACAAATCATAAGTCTGGGAGGATAAACGTGAAAGCCAATGGTAGAATGCAACAGCACACCCTTAATGCAGTACAGCAGCATCAGTTATTCCATTATACTACAAGTATTTACCATGTTCTTCAGTCTGTCCTGTAATTTAGGCAGTACACAGTTGTGATGATAGTTCAACTGAATGCATAATTTAGTTTTCATGAGAAAAAGTGTTTTGAATTGATCGGCTTGGATATACACTTGTAGGATAATAGTTAATAAAAGTATTATTTTTTGTCCATACCCATGTGGGCTACTGGTATGCCTACATTTCTTGTATCCTCTACTTTAGCCATCTTAAGGTTTCTTGATCCACTCATGCAAGAAGGTATATAAAACACATCTAAGAAATAATGTACAATAAACTTTCAATATGGAGATATGACTACCAAAATGGAAAAAAATAATTTAACTGCCACAGAATTTTTAGATACTGAAAATCTTTTTTATTGCAAAATCAGTGTCATACTTATAGTAACAATTTTAGCATTTAGGGAAGGAACCCTATAATTTCTTTTGTTTCCAAAATTAATTTGATTTGGTAGATCATGTCAGTCTTTAAAAGGTTTTTTGAAACAGCTATCATATCAAAAAATTACCTATCTTAAAAAAAAAACCAACAGTCAAAGCTTCCATATTCAAATTAATCTCATTTGAATAATGAATACCAATGCAACATATATCTTTGATGCCTGAATAGATCTGAGGAGGATGAATGCGAGGCTATGTTTTACTCCAAGTCTAGCACTCCATCTGCTTTCAGCATTCTTTGTGGAGAAGCTGTGATATAATCTGTTTTTGCAAATACACTCAAGCCATCTAAAGCGAATTCTCTTGAGTTTCATCAACTCCAAAACTTCCTAGCTAACATGCTCTTTCTTCCCTCTTTCCCCTCACTATCCCCCTTCTTCAAAAGTACTTTCTGGGGGCACCTGAGTGGCACAATCTATTGGGCCTCAGCTCTTGATTTCAGCTCAGGTCATGATGTCGGGGTCCTGGGACTGATCTGGGCATTAGGCTCCAGGCTCAGCAGGGAGTCTGCTTGAGGATTCTCTCTCCCTCTTTCTTTGCCCCTCCCCCTGATCGCTCACTCTCTCTCTCTCATTCTCTCTCCCTAAAACAAATAAATAGATCTTTAAAATAAGTAATTTCTGGATCTATAGTCTTGATTGTCCTGCTTTTACATCCCTTTTATTATGGATTATCTCCACCACTTCTTTCCTCGTTGTTTAGCAGGTAGAATTTTACCTTTATAACCTCTATTTCTGCATCTCCTTGCTCCCCTCTAGCTAAAAACATGCTCAGAAATAAAAATAAAATAATACTTTTCCTTGATCCTATTAGGTCTTGAACTAGCCAACGGCCCTTCCAGATTTCTCTAGAGGGAAGTCTATACCCTTGCTACAGAGCACATGACCCAAGGACCACTGACATTGGCATCACCTGAGAGGTCAGAATGAAGAATCCCAGACCTGCTCCTCACAACGTGCATTTTTAAGAAGGTCTTAGATGATTCACTAAAATGTGAGAAATTCTGGTCCATACAGAGTCTGCTGCCACATTCCTTTACCTCCACTTAACCTTCTAGAAGCAAGCCTCAAGTTCATCACTATCAATTCTCTAAAATTGAAAGTGTATTAAAAGTCATAAACTTTCTAATGGACAAAAGTCCAATATCAGGGCTAAAGCTTCCTTGATTGCCCCCTACCTGACCTTGCTCTCTTCTTCCTTCCCATTCTCTTATTTTGCACTAAATGATAATAGCTTATGAAGTACCACCATTTTATATGACATTAAGATACATATATTTATAGCTGACTAGGACACAGCTCTGCATAATCAGCTGCATCAATCCTTAATGTCTTCCCAACAGTGAGGAAAGCAGTAAGAGTCGGAAAATTTTGGTATACTACTCTGACAAGTTTTGATACTGAAAGCTCACTTGATAGTACTCCTGCATTTCAAATAGTCTGCTCTTCCTTCTAAAATAAAGAATTATTTTATTTTACCACCTTCCACTCTAAAGAGCTGCTTACTGTCCTTCATCTACTCCCTGTACTCTCCACCTTTCTCATCATTCCCTCTTTGGCTCTTTTCCTCTTCTTTGCTGACGCTCCTTAGGTCTTAGAGTATCTTGAAATGGAACCAGTAATTTAGCCCCTTTAGTGGCACTCTCAATTTAATCTGTTGCTGACACCTGATAAGATATACACCTTCTTTCCTTTTCACATCTTTCTCCTTTCTATGCATTTAATAGGTGATTCTCTTTGGATATTAGAATATATGAATATTCCCAATTTAAATCAACAGTCTATCAAATGACTTTTCCATAAAATACAATTCTTACCTTCTACTTCTTCATTTAATATACTTGACCCTTTCTGATCTGTAGTTCCAGATGAATGATTAACATATTTCTTTGGAAGACTCTCAGAATTAGTCTGTTAAGATTAACATCAAAAATGAGTTGCATAAAGATTTACTAATCCTTTTCTAAGAAAATATCTGAATTTCCTACTTTAATAGCAATCAGACTTACAAATAAGCATGTATTGAAAACCAAAACATTTAAGAACTTCATATATGCTTTCTAGATTAAGTGTACCTTTTAATCTTCATTTGGCCCTTGACTCTGTAAACTGAATGTGGAAGGCAAGAGTAAATACTTTCGTAGACAGAAGACTGACTTATATGTACATTTTAACAGGAACTAACAAAACACCTAACTCTCCTTTGCATTCCCCACCAAAATAAAAGCATATTAAAAATAAGTATTTCAATAAATTCTTTAATAAGTATATTTGCTACAAATTTAAACTGTTCCTAATGGCAGAAACTTTTCCACTGTTGAAATAAGATACTTGACATAAGAGACCCTGGAGTATATCATATTGAGTATAAACAGAACACTGTGGTAGCTGCTGCTTCATTTAGATAAACAAAGACTTGGAATTTTTACTGATAGGAAAAATGGTTGAATGAAATGGCAAAGTAGAAATAAAAACTTTTCTTGAAATTATGTTTAAATAATAGCAGAAAATTTCAGATATAGGTATGAAACTATTCAAAAAGTATAGTAAGCTTTCACAAGGGAAGAATAAGAACATTTATTAATTACCTAAAATATACCAAGCACGTATTGAAGTGTGCACATTTTCTTTTCTACACTCAACAATAATAACAATGATTATGACAATGGGGTGGATCTTCCTGCTTCCTGGTCATTCCAAGACATCAGAGTGAAACAATGAACAGATGTGATCCATGGTTCTGTCTAGAATGTCCTTCTCCAAGACCTTTGCACGACTGGTCCTTCTCATCCTTCACTTGGCAGCTCTTGCCACATTCAGAGAGATCTTTTCTGACTAAAAAAATTCCACTCCCATTCTCATCCCCATCCTAACTACAAACTCCCCCAATATTCTCTAAACTAACATTTCCACTTTCTTTATATGAAGCACTTATAGTGACTTATAATGGATTGTTGTTTCCTTATTTTTCTGCTCCTACCACCACAGCCTAACCCCTCAGCTTGTATAGACTGGTACACAGCTGGTATTCAATAACAGCAATTTATTTAAGGTCAAAACATTTAAAATCATCTCACTGAGGGGGTGCTATGTGCCTCAGTCAGTTAAGCAGCCAACTCTTGATTTCAGCTCAGTTCATGATCTCAGGGTCGTGAGATCAAGCCCCGTGTTGGGCTCCGTGCTGAGCATGAAGCCTACCTGGGATTCTCTCTCTCCCTCTTCTTCTGTCCCTCCCCACCCCTCTCATGTGCACTCTCTCTCTCTCTAAAAAATAATAATAATCTCACTGAGAAGGTCTCAAGTACCAAATCACTATACTATTGATCCTTGCACAATGCAAGGGTTAAGGGCATTGATGGCCAGCAGTCAAAAATCCAAATATAACTTTTGATTCCCCAAAAACTTAACTACTAATCTATTGAACCTCCTACTTTCAAAGCAATTAGACTTAAAAATAGGAAAACTGTATATTAAAAACCAAAACATTTAAATAGAAGACCTTGTCTATGTTCTCTAGATCTATGTGTATAGATCTCGTATATGTTCTCTTAATCCTCATTTGGCCATTGACTGTGTAAACTGAGCATGGAAGGTCAGAGTACATTATAACCTAATGCTGACCTTACCAATAACGTAAAGGCAATTAATACATTTTGTATATTACGTGTCTTATATACTGTGTTCTTACAATATAAACTAAAGAAAAGCTTATTAAGAAAATCATAAGGAAGAGAAAATACATTAACAGTACCGTACTGTATCGAAAAAAAATCTGTGTGTAAGTGGACACAGAATTCAAACCCATCTTGTTCAAGGGTCAACTGTATGCCTATACAGTGTCACTAAAATTTAACATACCCCAAATTAGAAATCCACCTTCCCATTCTAACTTTCCCATTCTTTTCTTGACACTACTATCATTTATTTTATTGTCCTTCAGAAATCTTCACATTTAAAAAAGTGACCTCAATATTTAGTAAATCACTAAAAACTGCTGTGATCATTTTTGTCTTATATTTCTATAGCACCCTTTACAGTTTACAAAGTGTTTTCACATTTGTTACCACATTTGTTCATTACACATACCGGAGAGGTAGGTATGAGTACCATTTCTATGAATGAGGTCACTGACATTCAAACAGGTTAAAGAAGTTTCTCTGGGATCCCACAACTACCAAGTGACAGAACCAGGATGCTAGCATATCTCTTGACTTCAAATATGGTGCTCACACCATTGTGTAGCACCTGCCTGTGCTAAGAGATCAGGCCCTTTTTATCTCCTTCTATAGTCTATCACCTTAGAACAGGCCCTCATTACTTTATCCTTATGTTGTTACAAGTATGGCTGTGACAAAGAGACTCAATGCATACTATTTTAAGTATCTGAAATGGTTTTTACCTATTAAAAATTCAGTAAAGCAGGAGCACCTGCGTGGCTCAGTCGGTTCTGGGATCTAGCTCCATGTGCTCAGCGGGAAGCCTGCTTCTCCGACTCCCTCTGACCCCCTCCCTACCCTCTGCTCATGCTCTCTTTCTCTCTCTCTCTCTCTCAAATAAAATCTTTTTAAAAATTAATAAATACAACACCACTAAACCAAACTGTTATTATAATTCCAATGCTCCTTGTAAATCTACTTGACAATACAAATATAATACTTTCAGGGCCCCTGGATGGTTCAGTCGGTTGAGTGTCCAGCTCTTCAAATCAGTCGGGCTCTGCGCTCAAGAGTTGAGTCTGCTTCAGATTCTCTCTCCCTCTCCCTCCCGCTCACTCACTCACTCTCTCAAATAAATAAATAAAATCTTTTAAAAAATGTATATATGCCATATATATATATATATAAACAAAATACTTTCATGTCCCAGGCATTATCATTTCAAGTTTCAAGTTGTAAAAACTATAATCCAAACTCTTTCTAGATCTCATTAGGAGCTTTGCACATCCATATACACCACAGAATCATACATTTGGCCCTAGGTTGGGCCTGGAGCAATTCTTTAGTTTTTTAGATATCTTAATTTCAAAACACAAACTAATTCCTTTTCAGTTCTAAGCCTCAGTTTTCTGCAATAATACTACACAGCTTTCATTAAGTTAAGCTTGCAAATTAGCAGAACTGTATTATGCTATATCATTATATTTACACATAATGATTTTGTCAATTACAGGTAAAAGGATAAGGAAATACTTTTTATGGGCAAACACACAGACAAGAGAGTAAAGCCTAAGCATTCCTTTCATGTTTTAACATCACTCAATGCTTATATTGTAAAACAAGAAGAAGAAAACAGTACCTCAGAATCCCAAGGTGATTCTCTATCTTCCTCTTCTTCTAATCCTAATACCATAACTACAAAATATAGTCACAGACACTTTAATGAGAATACTATTATGAATTTGAAACACATATAGAAGCCTATCCATATTTATGAATATTTCAATAAAATAAAAGTGATAGCAGTAAAGATTTTCAGAGTGTTGAAGTATTTTCAAGAAGTTGGTAGTAGTTGGGATACTTATAAAGAAAGACAGCAAAAGAGAAATATCTTAATGAAATGGAAAACATATCTAGATCTACAGACTTTCAGATTTTTTTATAGTAACACTTAAGCATAGAAAAAAATTCACAGATGTTCACTGACTTACCATCTCCATTATTTTTGTATGCTCTATCAGAAGTCAAGTTGTCATTAACTGTTTGCCCTTGTGGAGCACTTTCAGTATCAATCCCATTGTCCTTTTTTGCAATTGCTGATAGCACCTCTCCTTCCTATAAAAACAACACAAAACGAAAACCCAACTTCAGAAAACACATTAATTCAATTGCTCCCTTACTCACTTACTCAAGAAAGACAAATACATACCGTCTCTGTCAAGTCATAGGCACTATCCTGGGACAAGTTGGAAGTAGAAATAAAAGACAGGGACTACCCTATATGCTAGTAGGGGTAGAGATGGACGAAAACAGATAAGAACAGAAGAGTATCATTTACTGGGGCGCCTGGGTGGCACAGTGGTTAAGCGTCTGCCTTCGGCTCAGGGCGTGATCCCGGCGTTATGGGATCGAGCCCCACATCGGGCTCCTCCGCTGTGAGCCTGCTTCTTCCTCTCCCACTCCCCCTGCTTGTGTTCCCTCTCTCGCTGGCTGTCTCTATCTCTGTCAAATAAATAGATAAAATCTTTAAAAAAAAAAAAAAGTATCATTTACTAGTTCTACAGGTGAAGTGAATAAAGCACAGCGAAGGCACAAAAGAGAAAACAGTTGTATATGGGAAGCTCAGGAAGTGCTGCAAAGATAGGGCTGTATTTTGAAAGACAGACAAAGTGCACAAGGAGGGTGTAAAGGGCCTTCTAGAAAAGGTAGAATGAGCAAAAGGATGAAGTATGAAATAACACAGGAAGTAACGATAGCTAGAGAATGTGGCAAAACTGGAACACACTTCTTGGGAATGGGATACAGACATGTAATTGGAAAATCAGGACTGAACCAAAAAAGGCAAGTGTCATGCTAGAATAGGAACTTTCTCCGTCATGTAATGGGTATCCACCAAATAAGCAGAGAAATTACATCGTAACAAACATATTTAAAAAGGTCACTCTGACAGCAATGTAAAGATGAACATAAAGGAACCAAAACCAGAAGAGTATTTCAAAATTACAGGTGAGGGGATGCACTATGGTAATAAGATATGAAAAATGGTAAGCAGGGACAAAATACTGAATGTGGTGAATGACTGTGCTGAATTTTTTTTGCTTTTTAACTTATTTCTTTATTTGTCAGGGAAAGAGAGAGAGCAACCACAAGCAGGAGGAGTGACAGACAGAGAGAGAAGCAAGCTCCCCGCTGAGCAAGAAGCCCAACGCAGGACTCGATCCCAGAATCCTGGGATCATGACGTGAGTTGAAGGCAGACACTTACTTAACCCACTGAGCCAGCCAGGTGTCACTTTTTCTAATTTAAATTCAATTAATTAACATATAATGTATTACTGGTTTCAGAGGTAGAAATTTTTTTTAAAGATTTATTTATTTTTACAGAGAGACAGAGTGTGCGCGTGCAGGGGGAGGGGCAGAGGGAGAGGAAGAGAGAGAGTCCTCAAGCAGACTCCCTACTGAGGATGGAGCCTGATGCAGGGCTTGATATACCAGGACCCTGAGATCACGACCTGAGCCAACATCAAGAGTCGGATGCTTACCAGAGTGAGCCACCCAGGGGCCCCTGGATGTAGCAATTTCGGGGAAGTTTGGAGTCCAGGATTTTTCCTGCCTCAGTATTTCAGTGGTGCCATATACGAGCATGGGGAAAACAAATGACAGAGCAGACTACAAAAAGTCAGGGAAGTGGAAAGGGTCAGAAACCATGTTTTCAATCCAGGACATACCAAATTTGAAACACCCAGGAGACTTAAGAAGAAAGTTATAGACAAATACATTTGAAGTAGGAAAAAAATGACATTACTTAGAAAAATATAAGTAATATAATTATAAATATTTAAATATAAATATAAAAAATATAATAGATATAATTAAATAATGTAAACCTACACAGAACTCTGAAATTTTCAGAACAAAAATAAAAGCAGGGGGAAAAAGCCATGGATTCAATATTTCAATTATATACTTCACATTAGTTTCAAGGATAGAAAATACACTTTTATTAACATAGGCAAGTTAATGGGCACCTGGGTGGCTCAGCTGGATAAGCATCTGACTTAGGATTTTGGCTCAGGTCATCATCTCAGATTTGTGAGACTGAGCCCCACATCAGGCTCCATGCTCGGTGGGGAGTCTGCTTCTCTCCCTCTCTCTTCCTCTCCCTCCTACCCTCTCCCCCCACCACACTCTCTCTCTCTCTCACTCTGAAATAAATAAAACTTTAGGAAAAAAACACATACAGGCAAGTATTCGTCTCTGTAATGAACAGCATTTTTAAGATTAATAAAAAGACTTAATCGCAAAACACTGATTTAAGATTTTGTAAGAATACTCCGTTTAAAAATTTAATCTTAAAAGATTTAAATTGTAGAAGAGAAATACTTATGGGATCATAGAATTCCGAGGCATTTTTAAGTACTACTATAATTTACAAAAAAAGATAAAACCCCATTTTAAAATTCATATGGTTTTCTTATATGAACTGTAAATAGCAAACTAATAGCTCTAATTTCCTATCTACGAATATAAGATGGTAATTAAGGACTGGAGAAAGAACCTAGTAATAAAAAATTAATAATCATGATCATCCAAGCTGAATGTTTTAAAGACTCCAGATACATGTATGATTATCAAGCAGGGCCCAATATTCACATGAGGAAAGAAAAAAGGGACCAAAAAAACCAAATCACCAGTATTTCTGAGTTTCAGATTTGAAAGAATTCACACGTTAAATTTAACAACTACGTGGGCGCCTGGCTGGCTCAGTTGGAAGGGTGTGTGACCCTTGATCTCAGGGTTGTGAGTTCAAGCCCCGCGTTGGGTATAGAGATTACTCAAAATTTTTAAAATCTAAAAAAAAACAAAAATTAACAACTATGAATACTAAAGTTTCCTGAGAATAATATAAAATGTATCCACTATTGGAGATATTTGAAAAAGTAAAAATCATCTTCCAGAAATAATTCTGTACACTCTGCTGGCAACCTTTCCTTCCTTATGACTCTACGATGACAAATAGTTCATATTAGAAAAAAACTTATAAATTATGAGTTCATTCATTCGATGTCTGTGTATATATCTATTATACGCAGATATAATTAAAAATAAGTAAATCAGAATCCAGAAACAATTTTCTTCCTTAAGAGTGCTGCAGCATAAGATTTTTTTCCTTTACTGGATAAAGATTAAGAACCTCACTCACATAATCAGAAATTTCAGTTTTAATTAATGAAAAGACTACATAAAATGTTTACTTATTTCCTCTCTTTATTCTCAAAAAGATCTAAAACCTGCCAAGATTATACCACACAGTAAGTTAAATTAGAAACCACAAGAAAGGGCACCTGGGTGGCTCAGTTGGTTAAGCATCTGCCTACAGCTCAGGTCATGATCCCAGGGTCCTGGGATCGAGTCCTGAATCAGGCTCCCTGCTCAGTGGGGAGTCTGCTTCTCCCTCTGCCCCTCCCCCTGCTTGTGTGTCCTCCAGCTCTCAATATCTCTCTCTCACTCTCTCGCACAAAAATAAATAAAATCTTCAAAAAAAAAAAAAAAAGAAAGAAACCAACCAACCACAAGGATGACAACGACCAAAAATTCAAAATTCATAATAAATCTGATTAAGGTCTAAAACAGATTTCACTTTGCATTATCTATAAACACAGCTTTTGCTAAATTAAATATATCACACTTTATTAAAGTTAAAAGGATAAAATTTTCTTCCAGTTCTTCATAAAAATCAGCTGTAAGTCATTCAGAAGAGTCTAAGCATTTGTATTACCTGACTTTGTTTTTTAAGTTTGCACTTAAAATAATCTCTACCATATTTTATAATCCAGACTATCTGCTCTCCCTTAGCCCCACTACTGCAGTTATGTTTTTGTAATAATCTCTCTCAACTCTTCAATCTTTACATTCATCTTGCCCTTCTTAAATGAATTCTTCCCCCCACCCCCTCCCTCATCTTCACATCCATCTAGCTGTTCTTTCCAGTTGCTTTCTAATTCTTTACTTCCATACTGGCATACTTAAGAATTGTTCACTCCCACCAACCTTTATAAATCTCAATCCGGTACTTATCTCCCTGTTGTTATTACACTATGTTCTCTTACGATCTTGAGGACTTCCATTTCTTCCTAAGATCTTTTCATTATAAGGATCAAGAGGATGTATGTGAAAAAAAAGCATAGGGGAAAAAAGTTTAAAACAAAACAACTTACCTTTGTAACACCAAGGCCTTCTAATGGCCCGAGAGGTTTTTTAAGAGTGCTAGGTGACGGAATAGCAGGACAAAAAAGGTCATACACTTTTGTATCTTCATCTTTATGATCAGAATTATCGTCCGTAAGTGAAAGGTTATCGCCTACTGTCATAAGGCCACATTTTGTTTCCACTTAGTAAAAAACAAAATAAAGAGTACATGAAAATATCTGTAATTTTGAATTACTGAGTAACACAAGAATGGACAAAAATCACTGAATAACACAAGTCTTCAAATAGCTTACAGTTCTTGAATTTCTCACAAGCAGCCATTAGCTTTCTTAAGCTTGGTTTGGGGACATTCTAGAAAAAAAATTAATACTTTTAAGGATTACAAGTATCACATTTGGTAAAATAATCATAATATTCACTATTATCAAATGAGCACCGTTACACAAAGAACACAGGTTTTGGAATCATTCAAATGTAGATTCAAGTTTCAGTTCTGCCATTTACTAGCCTACATTTTCTCATGGGGTGAGGATTATGAGAGATTTAATAGGTAGTCCCAAAATGTTACTTTCCTTACCCCTGATTATCATACAAATTCTTCCTGAACCATTTAAAACTAAAGCCACCCTACAACCCAGCAACTGCACTACTAGGTATTTCTCCAAAGGATACAAACACAGTGATCTGAAGGGGCACCTGCACCCCAATGTTAATAGCAGCAAGTCCACAATAGCCAAACTATGGAAAGAGCCTAGATGTCCACTGGCAGATGAATGGATAAAGAAGATGTGGCATATATACACAATGGAATATTACTCAGCCATCAAAAAGAATGAACTCCTGCCATTTGCAATGACATGAATGGAACTAGAGGGTATTCTGCTAAGCGAAATAAGTCAGTCAGAGAAAGACAAATACCACGATTTCACTCATATGTGGAAGAAAAAAACAGATGAACATAGGGGAAGGGAAGGAAAAAAAAAGATGAAAACAGAGAGGGAGGCAGACCCTAAGAGACTCTTAAGTACAGGAAAGAAACAGGGTTGCTGGAGGGGAGGCAGGGTGGGGGGGCAGGGAGTGGAATAACTGGGTGATGGGCATTAAGGAGAGTACTTGAATTAATGAGCACTGGGTGTTGTGTGCAACTAATGAATCACTGAATTCTACCTCTAAAACTAATAATATACGATATGTAAATTAAATTGAAATTTTAAAAAATTTTTACTTTCTTTACCAAAGTAACCTAAAATAAAACTTTATTCCTAGGTAATTGAAAGTATTATTGAAAAAAAACCAAACATTAAGAAATTTAGATTATTTATACTTTAACATGTGTTTGCATGATTTATATTTGCACGAATATCTCTTGTAGGAGAAAATATTAAAATTTAGTTTTTAGTAGTATCTTATTTAGGTAAGTTGGAATTACAATTTAAGTTGGTTTTGTTTGTCAAAATGCTAAAGACAAATGATTGTTTAAATTCAGCTCCTTCCAGAAAAGAGAAAAAAACTAATAATAAACCTTGTAGGGCAATGATTCAGAAAGCCATAACCAAATATATTGACAATGGAGACAGAAAGAGAAGGACTGAAAGAACAGACTCTAAAGAAATGTTTCTGCAAGGAAAAATTAGGGTAGGGATAAATAATTAAAAAAAAAAAAGAGTTGGGGGGAGAAGAAGCAAAAAGGAAAAAAATAAGACATGACCGATCAATCAAGCACAAGCTTAAGATAAGGAAAAAAAGGAAAAATGTAAGTAAAAAAAGGTATATGGAAAAAATATGTATTTTCCAGGATATGTGAGTATGATTATGGATATACTATAAACAGAAGTCTCTTAAATTTTTTCAATTACATATTATAAATATATATTACATATAAATTATAAATATATATGAGAGAGGCTTTTGTTCATAGTCTATACCTAATAATACTGACTTTTCTCACTCTACAATTATTTCTTTATAATTACTGTAGTAAAGAATTTAATTTTTTCACTATAAATTGTTCAATTTGTGGTCATCTATGACAATCTGAAAGCTATAAATTATTACCAGAGAGAGAAAAAAATAGAAAAAGAAATGTTTCTAATACATCAACTTTGCACATGGAGAAAGAACTGGTAATGAGAATTCTAAGGAGAAATGTATTCCTTGAAAGGATATATCTAATGGGACATAGGTGGGGTTAAAGAAAATAGTTGGGCATTTTCATCTACAACTCTAAGCTCACAATTAGAGGATACTAAAAAATACACTGTAACCTTCCTTCTTATTTATTTCTTTGTTCCTCAACATAATTCGTTTGCACTTATAAAGCCTAAACATGAAAATGGAATATAAATTTGAGCCATATTTTTTAAATTTATGTATTTAATTATGACATATTATACACATTACATTACTTATAACATTCCATTATACAGAATTCCATCAGTCTGCTCATTTATTCACATTCAAAAAATATTAAATTCCTTCTTCCAAGCAAGACTTTATTCTAGGTGTTTCAAGAGATGCAGAATTCTGTTTCCTAACATCCAGTAGCATATAATGACGTAGGGGCTTTCAAATGAATATTTAAATAAACATAAAATGAGTGAAATTTTTAGAATCTGATACAAAGGCTATAAGTAGATATTTTAAAAAACTATAATATAAAAGATTTCTGAAATTGGACATTTTACCATATGGGTATGAAGAGCCTCTGCTCCTAGAACTGATTATTATTTTAGGCAAATCATGTATTCTTCACTTAGATAAAGAGTTTTAACTATACTCTGCATGGAATTATTTTGAAAACACAGTGGAATGCCTTTGCAATATACATTTTGAGAAACAATTTAAATTTCTGAATTTCCACAACTTCTAATATTATTTTAGTCTAAATGTAGAACAAAGGATAGAAACAGAGAAAAAAAAATCTTTCGTACAACTACATGCCACCAAAATAAAAAATGTCCAAGAAAAAATATCTGCAATAAATAATTGGATCCACTAAAGATTTCACTTAGGCATTAGTATTATAAAATTCATGTTTTTTAGAGAAAGAAAAGAAAAGAAAAGAAAAAGAAGAAAGAAAGAAAGAGAAAAAAGAAAGTAAGTCATGTTAAGATCTAAAACTCACAGTAAGAATCCTTATCCTTGGGAAACGGGCGAGCTGGGGGCTCTGAAGTGACCATCACCTGGGGCTGTGGTGGGGGCACCCGAATGTTTCCGTCTTCACGTCCCCCTCCTCACGTCAACCCCGCAGCCGCCAGCCCCGGCTCACCCCCCACCCCAGCCCACCCTGCCAGCCCGTCCTGCTGCGGAGCTGGTGGGGGCCGCGTCTACATGACGGCGGTGACGAGGCGGGGGCAGGGGTCCCGGCCTCCCGCAGAGCAGCACCGCGCCGAGTTGGAAGACCCCAGACGCCCGTGAGTGCAGAGACGCTAAGCCCACCGAGGAGACCGAGCCGCGACAGGGGGCGGCGCAAAGACCCCGGCCGGCGCCCGCTTACCTGCGGCGGCTCCGCTCCTGACCGGCGCCGCCGCCCCCGAGCAGCCAAGGGGAAGCGGCTGTTAGGACCGGCCGGGCAGGCTGGGCTCGCCAGAGGCTTAGGGGGCGGGCCGGCTGAGGACGCGCGCGAGGCCCAGGTGCCCACCGCCGCCGCTGCCTCGGGAGCTACCTGGGCCACAGCCCCGCCAGGCGGCTCTCCTGAATGGGACGCGGCAGTCGTGGCGGCCGAGAGGCGGGCCGGCTGCGCGCAGGCCCCTCCCCGGCCACGTGACGCCGCGGTTGGCCAACGCCTACCGCCGCGGGACGCCCCAGCTGCCTCCCTTCCGGGCCGCGCTAGCCCAACACGCGGGACCGCTGCTCCTCCCCTGCGTAGCAGGGCCCGGAGCCCTGAGCTCTCTCGCTTTGTGCAAAGCTAGCGATACTCTTCTAAAGTTTCTGCTGGTCCCCATGGCAACCCCGCGGCGCGTCACGTGGAACTTAAAACCCGACTGCAAAAAAGAATAAATACTGAAGTGAAAAAAAAAAAATCCTTATCCTTAACCAAATGTCATATTTCCTCCATTATGGGAAAGCTTTTCCCAATATAATTTTCCTGTCATTATATATTTTCCAGCCCATTTTCTTCGACCTCCACCTCAGTATTTGCCAGAGTTAAAAAAAAAAAAAATTGTCAACTTGTCATATTTCTGTAAAATGGTTTGTTCTGACCAACTTTCCATTACAAACATAAAATGATGACAGGCAGGCCACTGCTAAATTTTAACAGTAAATAAAAGACAAAACTAAATTCAGAGCAGGAAAATTAATTTCACAAGAGAGTACTTTACCTTGATATTAAAGTCGTCATCATCTGATGGAGGCCATGAATCATCCGCACCACGGTAAACAGAAAGCCTTTAGAGCAAAAATATACAACAAAAACAAGTTCATTAAAAAGAAAAATTGACTGAAAGGTCAGCTATTTATTTATTGAAAGAAGTTTCTTGATATAATTAAAATTTGGCCTCTGTTTTTGTTACTAAGTTTTATTTTAATTCCAGTACTATTAACATATGGTGCTATATTAGTTTTATGTATACAATATAATGATTCGGCAATTCCATACATCACCCAGGGTAAATCATGACAAGGGCATTCCTTAATCCCTATCTCCTATTTCAGCCATTCGCCCACCCATCTCCCCTCTGGCAACCATCAATTTGTTATCTATGGTTAAGAGTCTGTTTCTGGGTTTGTCTGTCTCTCCTTTTTCTTTGCTCATTTTTATTGTTTCTTAAATTCTACATGAGTGAAATCATAGGTTTATGTCTTTCTCTGACTTCGCTTAGCATAATACTCTCTACTTCCATCCATTGCATTGTAAATGGCAAGATTTAATTCTTTTCTATGGCTGAATAACATTCCATTGTGTATATATACCACTTCCTCTTTATCCATTCATCTGTCAATGGACACTTGGGCTGACTGTTGTAAATAATGCTGTAGTAAATATAGGGGTGCATGTATCCCTTTGAATTGGTGTTTTTGTATTTTTTGGATAAATACCCAGTACTGCAATCACTGGATTGTAGGGTAGTTCTATTTTTAGCTTTTTGAGGAAATGCCATACTTTTTCCCACAGTGGCTGTACCAGTTTGCATTCCCACCAACAGTCCAAGAGGGTTCCTTTTTCTCCGCCTCTTGGCCAACACTTGTTTCTTGTGTTTTTGATTTTGGCCATTCTGATGGGTGTGCGGTGGTATCTCATTGCAGTTTTGATTTGCATTTCCCTGAGGATGAGTGATGTTAAGCATCTTCTTATGTGCCTGTTGGCCATCTGCATGTTTTCTTTGGAAAAATGTCTGCTCATGTCTTCTGATCATTTTTAAACAGAGTTGTGTTTTGGGTGTTGAATTCTATCAGTACTTTATATTTGTATACTAACCCTTTACCAGATATGTCATCTGCAGGGGCGCCTGGGTGGCACAGCGGTTAAGCGTCTGCCTTCCGCTCAGGGCGTGATCCCGGCGTTATGGGATCGAGCCCCACGTCAGGCTCCTCCACTATGAGCCTGCTTCTTCCTCTCCCACTCCCCCTGCTTGTGTTCCCTCTCTCGCTGGCTGTCTCTATCTCTGTCGAATAAATAAATAAAATCTTTAAAAAAAAAAAAAGATATGTCATCTGCAAATATCTTCTCCCATTCTGTAGGTTGCCTTTTCGTTTTGTGTATTGATTCCGTCACTGTGCAAAACCTTCTGATTTTGATGTCGTCCCAACAGTTTATTTTTGCCTTTATTGCTCTTGCCTCAGGAGATATAATTAGCAAAAAAATGTTGCTACAGCCAGTATCAGAGAGATTATTGCCTGTGCGCTCTTCAAGTATTTTATGATTTCAGGTGTCACATTTAGGTCTTAAATCCATTTCTGAGTTTATTTTTCTGTATGGTTAAAGAAAGTGGTCAAGTTTCATTCTTTTGCATGTAGCTGTTCAGTTTTCCCAACACCATTTGTTGAAGAGTCTGCTTTTTCCCCATTAGATATTCTTTCCTGCTTCATCAAGGATTAATTGATCATATTCTTATGGGTTTTGTTCTGGGTTTTCTGTTTTATTCCACTGATCTATATATCTGTTTTTATGCCAGTACCATACTGTTTGGATTATGATAGCTTTGTACTATAACTTGAAATCTGCAATTGTGATACCTCCAATTTGTTTTTCTTTTTCAATATTGCTTTGGCTATTCGAGGTCTTCAGTGGTTCCATACCAATTTTAGGATTCTTTGTTCTAGTTCTGTGAAAAATGTCGTTGGTATTTTAATAGGCATTGTATTAAATCTGCAGATTGCGTTGGGTACTATAGACATTTTAACAATATGTGTTCTTCCCATCCATGAGGATAGACTGTCTTTCCACTTCTTTGTGTCATCTTCAAATTCTGTCATCAATGTTTTATAGTTGCTAGAGTACAGGTCTTTCAAAATTTGGCCTCTGTTTTTAAACGGTTTTCATTCTCTGTTTTGCCTCCACTTCTCCAAAGATGTGAAATACCTAGTAAAGACCCAGTCTTAGTTCCCATAAGTAAGAGTGACAGGCAAGGAATTCTCTGAAATGTTTGAAAGTTAATCGTACAAAAGTTAACCACAATGAATTATCACCTTACACCTATCAGAATGGCTAGAATCAAAAACACAAAAAACAAGTATTGGCGAGGATGTAGAGAAAAAGGAACCCTTGTGCATGGTGTTGGGGATAGAAACTGGTGCAGCCACTGTGAAAAACAGTATGGACATTCCTTGAAAAATTAAAAATAGAAATACCATATGATCCAGTAATTCCACTATTGGTTATTTAATACTTCCCCAAAGAAATGAAAACACTAATTTGAAAAGATATATGCACCCCCATGTTTATTGCAGCATTCTTTACAACAGCCAAGATATGGAAACAACCCAGGTGTCCATCAACAGATGTACCACACACACACACACACACACACACACACACACACACACAGAGGAATGTTACCTAGCCATAAAAAAGGAGGAGATCTTGCCATCTGCAACAATGTAGATGTACCTAGAGGATATCATGCTAAGTGAAATATGTCAGACAGAGATAGACAAATACGGGGCGCCTGGGTGGCTCAGTCATAAAGTGTCTGCCTTCAGCTCAGGGCATGATCCCGGAGCCCTGGAATCGAGCCCCACATCAGGCTCCTCCGCTCGGAGCCTGCTTCTTCCTCTCCCACTCCCCCTGCCTGTGTTCCCTCTCTCGCTGGCTGTCTCTCTGTCAAATAAATAAATAAAATCTTAAAAAAAAAACAAAAACAAAAAGAGATAGACAAATTTCACTTATATGTGGAATCTAGAAAGCAGAACAAATGAACAAACAAAAAACAGAAACAGACCCAGAAATACAGAGAATTCTGTATGGCCAGAAGGGAAGGGGGTGGCAGACAGACAACATGGGCGAAGGGGAATGGGAGGCTCAGGATTCCAGTTATAGTAAGTCACAGGATACAAGTACAGCATAGGGTATACAGTCAATGGTACTGTAATAGCATTATGCAGTAACAGATAGTAGCTACACTTGTGCTAAGCATGGTGTAACATACAGAGTTGTTGAATCACTATGTTGTACGCCTGAAACTAACACAACACTGTGTATCAACTATACTTCAATTTAAAAAAAATAAATATACAACGTTATGTTATTAGTGTGAATACTATTCCGAGAGAGATTAAAAGATTAAAAATTATAAGGTCCAACTTCTTTCCTACACAGGTCCTGCCTTATATAAACTAGCAAGACCTTAAAAACCTTCATAGGCACTCAGATACCCAAGAAGAGAGACTGCTATAAAAAAATAAAGTCCTGGTAGCCGTGCCTCTATTTCCCTAGACACTGCCTAATAGTTTCTTTCTGTGAGCTCCCACTCCTAGATCACTCTTCTGCAGGGCTCAGTGTACTCTCCAATCATTAAATCTCTAGACTATGAAAGCACAAGCTCTCAAAACAAGGATAAGCTCAAATGACCAAGAGTAGGAGCCATTTGCTGCTCCTGTAGAACAAGCTACACAGAGTTTCAGTCATCCATGGAGTCATCTCAATGTAGACACGTTACCAACTACCCAAATGAAGCTCCGTTACTGATCTGACACCCAGTCCCACCCCACCAAACCCTACATGTCCATGAGAAGGGCATCAAAGAATTAGGAAAAGAGGTGGAGTGAGGAGACCACTACCTTGGGCCATACATCTAGATAGTTCAGAATCTCCATTCCCCCTATTACTCGAGAGGATCTAAGCCACTCTCTGTAAGTTGGAATGGAAGTAGATGGTATCACATTCCTATATTCTGTAAAAAGACTCTTCCCAGTGGCTCAAATGATTTTAATATCTCTCAACAGAAAACCTGAAGTATGCTAGTTCGCTCAATTAAACAAACAAACAAAAAAGCTGCTCAGGATTCTCTTGAACCCTCTATTTTAATATGCCTTTCTACACAACTCCCAATATCCTGTGTCCTTCATTCCTTTCTGTGTGTGTGTGTGTGTGTGTGTGTGTGTGTGTGTATCCTTCCTTCCTGTAATGCATCTCTATCTAACTTACCATGAAACCCAATATTCTGACATCTTTTCTAAAACTCTTATTTCTATCCAACCCAACATTGTTGTTATTGAAACTCGGCCTCCCCTGCTAACTCCTTCCTTACCCACCTTCACTGTATTTACTAGACCCACTCCCCATCTTTCTATTATTAAAACATTCACCCACTAGATGAGAAAAAAGGAAGAAACCTGAATTTAAATCTCACTCTTGTCACTTGTCATAGCCAAATAAGTCACTTTAATCTCTTTTGAGTTTCAAATTCTCCATTTAAACAATCACTTGGTGAGGATTTAAAAACATAGGTTGCAGTACCCGAGGGCATTTTGATTAATTCATCTCTAAGATTCCTTAAAATCCTGAAATTCTATGTGCTTTTCACAATGTCTGTAGAAAAACAGAGAATACGTAACTGGCAGAAATAGAAAAAATTAATGGAATAAAAAAAGCACCAAGAAAAGCAGAGAAGAAAGTAAAAAAAAAAAAAAATCAAGAAAAGATTATAGAAAAGTCATGGAGAAAAGGAAAAAAGTCTACGAAAAAATAAAAAAGAAAAGAAAAATCTTCAAAGAACTAGTGAAGGGTACTAGCCTAAAGGGAAAACTAGACTGGGAAGTCAGTAAATAGAGAACCGTTTAGAAAGATCCTCTAAATAGATGATAAATTTCATTAACGTAACATGGTCTACACCTAGATTACATATCCTTCACTTCTGGAAAAATCATTCATCTCAAGGAGAGCAGACATCACTACAGCTAAGAACTTGCGTGATTAGGTCTTGCTTAGGTAAAAGCTATGTACTGTGGCTATAGGTTACTGAGATCCACCCTAAAATCTTTGATATGTAAAAATAAGAGACTAGTTACCACTGCACTAATTGCCTCTAGTTATCACTAGTTGTCAAATATACTAGGACAAACGCTTGGACTAACCTGGTTTCTTAAGAAAACTCTAAATCCAAGTTAACACATAACTACATTTGACTTTCTGAGTTGATCTGACTAGGATCGGTATCTTAATCCCAGTGCTGCTGAGGAACAGAAGAATGGGTGTGGGAGTCACACAGGCTGACAGTCACATCAGGGCTCTGCTACTCATTAACTATGGAATCATGGGTCAATTAATCAACCTCCCTGAACCACAGCTGACTAATTAAAAAAAAATAGGCTATAATAGCACAGCTACTTTGTGAAGCTATTGTAATGACTACGTAAGTAATAAATGTCCAGCACGTAATATAGTCTCTAGCCCAGAGTAGAACTCTCCACAAAGGCTTTTCTCTGCATTCCCTCAGTCAACACATAATTTTAAAAAATCCATAAAAATCCTACCTGCTTGACGTGTCTTCAGAACTCTTATCCACCACTAAAGAAAAAAGCAAAATACATTTTAAATCAACAATAGAAAAATACAGATTAAAAGTATAAGACTGATGATTTGTTAAAAAGTATTCCTTTGGGACCCACACTGGAGAGAATATTAACCATACTATTGGCAGGCAGTTAATGCATTAAGAAATCTTACTTTCTCCTCTACATTTACCAAATGCAAGAAAAGAATGGTATTTATCAAAATTTGGATACCTACAAGTGAATGTTTATAATGACCATAATTGTAACCAAACCCTATGAGACTGACAGAAAATGCTATCATCAGCAGAATCATTATCATAGACTGACAAAGTCAAACTTAAACAGCATGATTCTTCTGGACTTCCACGACCAGGAGCAGTTAAAAGAGACTGTACTTATTTTGCTGTAACACAGCAGAACTTCTCCAGCACTTCAGCAGAGACTGTTAAGTGTACGATGAAACACCTCATCACAAAGTTTGGTCTGTAGCCACGGTACTTTGCAGCATGGCAAAACACAGCAAACAGACTCTCTCGCCTTATCTCCAATTGCAAGGTAAGTATGAAAGATGTTAGTGATTTTAGTGCATCTGGTTTAATAAAGTATAACCTCTTGAGACTACCTACTTTCATTGCTAGAGAGTCTATCTGGACTCACCTCTTAGACGAGGATGGTACCAATGGTTAGTGCTAGGTAGTAGTACATAATGTCATTGTTCTCAGCCCTCCCCATTATGTGACAAATGTCTACAGAAATCACACTTTCTCAGTCCGTAAGGCACATGTCATCAGATCCTACACTGATGAACAAAACAAAACAAAGGACAAAGGCTATCTTGAATCACTACATTCAATTACCTTGGAATTTTAATGTTTTAAACATCCAAGAAGATACCTACTGTATGATTGCAACTCTTTCACATTCTGGAAAAAGTAAAACTTTTTAAGTTAGGAATTAAGGGTTGCGGCAAAAGGAGGGATGAATAGGCACAGCCCAGAGGACTTTTAAGGCAGTGGAACTGTTCTATGTGATACCACATGGGTGCATTGGGTGTACAACACCGGACTGAGCCCTAATGTAAATTATGGACTTTGGGGGACAAGGATGACTTAATGTTAATGTAACAATGTATCACTGTGGTACAGGATGTTGACAACAGGGCAGGCTAGACACATATGGGAACATGGGGTAAATGGAAACTCTCTGTACTTTCTGCTATGTTTTGCTATGAACTTGAAAATGCTCTAAAAAAGAAGGCCTATTTATTGTGGGGGGGAAAAAAAGTATTCATTGAGCCTGCTATTACATGTATTAAAGCAAGATACAGCCACCTTGAAAATCAAGATAAAGACCAAAGTAACAGAATATGGGTATTACCCACCAAACTGAACTATATGAAAATACATAAAGAAAAGAATTTGAATTGCATACTTAGGCAAGAAAATAACTGACAAATAAAACTGAATATCTTATAATTATAAACAGGGATTCACCACAATAGGAAACAAAACTGCATTACCTATACACTTAAAAGTTTCTATTCTCACTTTAAATCAGAAATCATTGTTTAATCTGAGAATCATAATGAAAGTTTAATCAGATAAAAAAGATTATAATTACCTAATATTGCCCTAGTAACTTACGTACAAATACCTGTTAAATATTCACCAAAAGTCAAAAACTAACCATCACTTCAATTTAATATGGATGATGCTACTGAGATCAGTACCATGTTATATCACCATATTACTTGCTATTAAAAGAAAATCTGAATAAATTAGGTCAGGGCTATAATTCCTGTGCAGAAAAGATTCCACACAGCAGGCCAAAGACTGCCACTGTTAGATCCCACCTGAATGGTTGGCCCTTGGTTGGTATCTGGGAGCCTGGATGTGGGCAGGGTTCCCACCATTCCATAACTGCTAAGAGTGGCTGTGCCTAAGTCTTGGTACCAACCAGGTGATTTATCCCGTATACTTGATTTCCTTCTGTGAACCTGGAATTTTGGTATATGCTAGGGAAAAGATGCCTACCTGACTGTCATTTAAAGAAAACTTCATTTAGTCCCTCTAAGATTCC
Source organism: Ursus arctos (assembly GCF_023065955.2). Lineage (NCBI taxonomy): Eukaryota > Metazoa > Chordata > Mammalia > Carnivora > Ursidae > Ursus > Ursus arctos. The sequence continues at coordinate 11,006,505 of NW_026622986.1, forward strand.
TCTATTGGCAGACAACGTTTCACATGTGTTATCATAATGTGATGCTGGAGGAATGAAGCACATCCATACGCATAGAAACCTGCACTTGGCTTCCTCTAGACATCACTCCGTGCCCCTTTGCTCTGTGCTGATTTTGTTTTGTATCCTTTCACCGTAATAAACCTCAGGCATGAGTACAACTATGCTGAGACCTGTGAGGTCTTCTAGTGAAAAACCACATCTGGGTGTCGTTTTGGGAGCCTCTACTACAACTGCATTATGTGGAATCTTTATGATTTGGTTGATGTTTTGTACATGATTACAGTCAGAAGGTCATGTCACAGAACACCTTTCCTTCAATCTGTTTTTCTTACTATTTGCCTTGGAGATTTCCGTATTTCTATATCCATATGAATAAAGGCATAAAAGGAATAGAGGAAATAGTGATGTCAAAAAATAATGTGAAACAAGCAACAATCCTATTTTAATCAGGAAAAAAAGAGAATCCTGATGATTATCAATATGTTCTACAGTATAAAAGTTCCTATAAAAAAATGAAAATATCACATAAATTTTCTCCAACTAAATAGGGCTTAATTCATTTTTATGGTAGCTATGAATCAATAAGGTAACTGGGATAATTATAGAAAAATATATAACTATTGATTACACACTACTGATTATAGTTTTTTTGTTTCCAGTCTTTTTCTTAATTTCTTACAGAATTAAAAACATAATTCACCTATTAAAGGCAGTTGTTAACAACTAGTCAAAAAGTCAAAAATTCTCCATCCAAAATATAGGATGAGTTATCCACTCCGCCCTGAAAATAGTGAATTTGATCATTAAAGATCAATAGGACTCATTTGGGGGAAAACAAAGTGAGTTACCTTGTATACATAGATGATTAAAAACTTGGTTATCTAGGGGCGCCTGGGTGGCACAGCGGTTAAGCGTCTGCCTTCGGCTCAGGGCGTGATCCTGGCGTTATAGGATCGAGTCCCACATCGGGCTCCTCCGCTATGAGCCTGCTTCTTCCTCTCCCACCCCCCCTGCTTGTGTTCCCTCTCTTGCTGGCTGTCTCTATCTCTGTCGAATAAATAAATAAAATCATTAAAAAAAAAACTTGGTAATCTAATTGGCCACAAATTCTCGTTAAGCCACAGTTTACCAATTTCGGAAAAAATACAAAAGCATGTCACATTAGGGGCGCCTGGGTGGCACAGCGGTTAAGCGTCTGCCTTCGGCTCAGGGCGTGGTCCCGGCGTTACGGGATCGAGCCCCACATCAGGCTCTTCTGCTGTGAGCCTGCTTCTTCCTCTCCCACTCCCCCTTGTGTTCCCTCTCTCGCTGGCTGTCTCTATCTCTGTCGAATAAATAAATAAAATCTTTAAAAAAAAAAAAAAAAAAAAAAAGCATGTCACATTAAAACTGTATCAGATAAAAATTTCTATGTGACAATCCAGAAAATGTTTTCAATCTTGGCAGACCATCATCACTAGCTCTGTCACTGCGGTACATGTACAAAGAAGTTTAGCATAAGAAACTAAGAAAATATGAGATACACTTTAGATTAGGTAGCCCATTACCTTAGAAGGAAATACACATATATGGCAAACACACATATCGTGGAAATGTGTTCTAATAGTGATAGATTCCAACGCAATTTTCCCTAGCGTTTTCTTTAGAGATGAAATTCAGAAAGGAGCCATAAAAATGGAGATATTAGAAGAAGGCAAATGAAAAGAGGATCAAGAGAGACATCATTAACAAAAATACTCAGGTATTGACTTTTTTTACCGACACAGAATTTTGAAACTAGTGAGAACTAATATATTTAGCATATCACCTTGTATTTTCTCCTTGGTATTATACCAGTTTTCTGCAATAAAATATTTAAAAGAGGTCAGTTTCTCCAAACTGCTGGCCTGTAAACCATTTCTGATCAAAATTTAAAACTGTCAAAATACAGATGCATCATGATTCCATATCAGAGATTGGGCCTGACAGTGGCTTCCTTCCTGTTGCTCCCAGATTTTTGTTTTAGTATTCATCCCAAGAGCATATCAAGGACTTGAGGAAAAACTCAAGTATCTCCACAAGAAACGGGTAAGAAAGACAACACTTTTTGTCACCCTTGACTCTTTGGTTTTGACATTTATAGGAAAATGTTGGCAAGTCTACTCACCAGTCTAGACCATTTTCCCTTGACCCTGTCTGGGTAGATACTGCAGTTACAAAAAAGTCAGGTAGGACCTTACTTGATGTGTTATTTTTCCATATTTGGACACAGAAAGTACCAATCACATAAACAATAGAACTTACAACTCAAAAATTGTTGTTTTGAAAAGGTTACCACCAAAGAGCTTTTAAAAGTTAAATCCAACTTTCTTTTCAGTAATTTTTATTTGATACAATTAATATTCCTCCTTGAAATTTTTTTTTAATTTTTTCAACATCACTTCCTCTAATTCCACTCCTACGTTTGCCCAGCCACTCCTCAGTCTTCTCTACCAACTCCTACTCCTCCATCCACCCCTGATAATATTGGTATTCCCAGGGTTTGTTCACTGGCCTTCTCCTCATTCTGTATGTTCTCCATCATGGACAAGCTCAATCTTGGCCCAAGCTATGACTTTGCCTAATAATTCTAATCAGATTATTTCAAATCCGCATCTCCAACCTTGAAGTTCTATCTCCAGCTAGAAACTCCTAGTATTCCATTATCCAATTCCTGAAAATATGCTCCATGGATATTCCATCAAATTGAACATATAGACAAAAACCTGGTCTTCCCTATTCCCACTGCTCTCCTCCTTCATCCAATAAAGTCCTACTCATTCTTCATGTCCAATTTAAATGCTAGTGTACAATGTGGAAACGTATGAATCTTCTTAGATTTCCTCTCTCCCCTAACTTTCCACATTCAATAATCATGAAAATGTATTAACTATACCCCTTTCCTGTCTCTACTTTATATTTTCCTTGCCAGAGGGGAAAAAAAGCCACCAACTATTATTGTTATTTCTTAAATGAATAAAAAATTTTTAAGCAAAACGAATGAGAAAGGGGGCACCTGGGTGGCTCAATCAGTTAAGTGTCTGCCTTTACCCCAGGTCATGGTCTCAGGGTCCTCGGATTGAGCCCTGCATCGGGCTCCCTGCTCAGTGGGGAGTCTGCTTCTCCCTCTCCCTCTGCCTGTCTGCATCACTTGTGCTCTCTTCTCTCTCAAATAATTAAATAAATAAAATCTTTAAAAAAATTTTTTTAAGAAAAAAATGAGAAAGACATAAAGCCTAAAAAAAGAACTACATTTTAAATTGAATAAATTGAGCCTCCTGACTTTTTCAGTATAGAGGGGTGAAAATTTCATAATGGACTGATACTAGGCTAAGGAAATATAAACTTCCTTTGGCTTCTAATCCTTTTACGTGGTTCCCTTCAATCTATTCTCCATATGAGGGGCCAGCAAACTACCACCACAGGCCAAGTCTGACCAGCCATCTGGTGCTGTAAATAAAGTTTTACTGGAGCACAGTCACATCTATTCACCTACACATTGCTATGGCTGCTTTCACACTGCAATGGTAAATGTAGTTGAGAAACCACACGGCCTAAAATATTCACTGTCCGGCCCTTTATAGAAAACGCCTGGTGATCCCTATTTTATGCCATAACCAGAGGGCCCTAATTCAAATCTAATCTTATTAGCCTTCTGCTTCAAATTCTCCAATGAATCCCTGCATCAAATACCACTGGCTCCCTCCCCAATAGCCATTCCATATTCTTCATTCTTGCTAGAGAACCACAACTTTATCTGGATATTTATTGTCCCCATACACAAAGAAGGTGGCCTCACCCCTGCTTCAAAAGGTGAAATGATTATTCTAAGCTAATCACAATACCTGATTTACCAGTGACTGGTAAAGCATTAGGATAAAAGCATGTGATATAACCTAGCCTATAAAATGTTAGAGGAAATTTCCTGCAAGCCTCTGAGTTTTCTTCCTGTTTAAAAGAAACATATAAAGGAAAACAGTCCTTCCAGTCACTGGATATTCTCATGTGAGAATATGCCTGGAGCTGTTGCTAATTAGCCAATCAGGAAAGGAGACATAAAATACTGCCAACCTCAAAGCTGAAAAAGATACAACTGGGATCCTGATGACATCACTACATCATCAAAACAACTCTGGTTCCTATTTTTTTTTAGTCACTGTTTTGTTTCAGGTTTTTTAGATTTATTTATTTTATTTATTTATTTGAGAGAGAGAGAGAGAGAGAGAAAGCGTGCAAGAGAGAATGCATGAATGGGGGAAAGGGCAGAGGAAGAGAATCTTCAAGCAGACTCCATGCTGAGCACAGAGCCCAACGTGATGTGGGGCTTTATCTCATGACCCATGAGACTGTGACCTGAGCTAAAACCAAAAGTCAACATTTAGCTGACTAAGCCACCCAGGTGCCCCATTTTAGTCACTATTACAAGTCACCTACTATTTGCAGCTAAGAGCATTCTACCTAATTTCCCAAGGTCTACAGGGTAAGATCTACTCCTTTCCATAGTACCAAAAAACTTTCATAAGCTTGCCTTAGCTAAGTATTCACCTCATTCCAACCATTCCCATAGCACACTTTTAATACTAGCAAAACTGAACTGCTCATAAATCTTGCAAAGTTCACTCGTACATCTTAGCCTTTGCACTGCTGTTCCCTCGGCAAAACATGTAATCCTGATGGATGTTCCTCCTGCCAAACATCGTCTTTCTGCCTCTTTACCTGGCAAACTTACTACTCAGTCTGCATACTTACCTTAAATTCTACCCACTCTCCTAAAACTCTAATTCCTCATGTGGACTTACAGTATCTGGAACATATTAAATAGCACTAAAAAAAATAACAATGATAATTATAAGCACTAGGGGACTCTGGCACATAGTAAGCGCTGAATAAAGTAAATAATAAAAATTACAACGGTAATAACAAACTCCTGGAGGGCGGGGAGTGTGTTTTTTGAATGTTTGTATTCTACAACATCGGAATAACACTTAGGAGCTAAAAGACACTTGATAGCTATTTGTTAAGTGAACAAATGAAAATGAGTAAATTGCAAAACCAAACCAACCTACAGAATTTCTTTAACTAAAGGCTACTAAGTTAAAGATTTCTTCATACATTTCAGATTGTACAATGCACTAGGTGACACACCCAGGGAGCAATGGTAGCATTTTAGTTATTGCGAACCATTTTTGTGCTTTTATTATAATCCGTTGAGCCTCAGTTGCCCCATTTGAATATTTATTATGCTAATGTTTTGACTAATGGCAACAGAGTGTCTTGTTCTAACAAAATTACGGTATCGTGACAATTATGTAACAAACAGCAGAAAACATTGTTCTAATGAAGTCACCATCCCATTCTGTTTCACTTATGAGAAATGAAGTTGTTAATGGTGAGATCTTCTTGACACAACAATACGTAAAACAACCTATGCTTCTCAACAAGGCATTTCTTTTCTGACTTCTGTACCATAGACAGTTACCTTAAAAACACACACACCCACACAAAAACAGTCTCATTGGTATTGCTACACACTAGCTAAGTTTTGCAGTTCTTATTGTTTGCCATTTGTTTACAGTACCAGGATGGTACTGTGGAGTTCCCAGTTTGAAGGATAGCTCCTTTTTTAATGAGACAAATCACTAGGTCGTAATATTTACTAGATGCAATCCACTTGTAAAAATTAAAAGATCCATTTTCATAACAAGTTCAATCTGTTATAATATGCTTATAGAGGAAACATAAAACATACTAACTTAAAAATCTCTTTTTCTTATTTACACAAGATATCATATGGGATTTTAGGGGTCATAACTAAAATAATGAATTTCTTTTCAGACAATACTGCCTCATATTTTAAATTACCTACAATTGACTTCTTTTTTTTGTTCACATTGAGGTACTTTATTTTATGTTTTTTTATTATGTCCAGTTAGCCAGCATATAGCACATCGTAAGTTTTTGATGCAGTGTTCAGCAATTCATTAGTTGTGTATAACACCCAGTGCTCATCACTACACAAGCCCTCCTTAATACTCATCACCCACCCTCCTTCCTTCTGTACCCCTCAGTTTGTTTTCTGGAGTCCAGTCTCTCTCATGGTTTGTCTCCCTCTCTGATTTCTTTCCATCGTTCATGACAGTAAAACCTACAATTAATTTCTTAAATAATTCTGAATACTAGACTATTTTTTTAAAGATTTTATTTATTTATTTGACAGAGGTAGAGACAGCCAGCGAGAGAGGGAACACAAGCAGGGGGAGTGGGAGAGGAAGAAGCAGGCTCCCAGCAGAAGAGCCTGACGTGGGGCTCGATCCCAGAACGCGGGGATCACGCCCTGAGCCAAAGGCAGACGCTTAACGACTGAGCCACCCAGGCGCCCCTGAATACTACACTATTAAGAAAGAAAAAAAAATAGGGGCGCTTGGGTGGCTCAGTTGGTTAAGCAACTGCCTTCAGCTCAGGTCATGATCCGTGGACCCTGGGATCAAGTCCCACATCAGGCTCCCTCCTCCGCGGGTTTCCTGCTTCTCCCCCTCCCTCTGCCTGCCACTCCCCCTGCTTGTGCTCTCTCTCTGTCAAATAAATAAAATCATTTAATAAATAAATAAATAAAATACATATGCAATTTACACATTGGGTTTTTTTGTTTTTTTGTTGTTTTTTTTGTTTGTTTGTTTGCTCTTTCATTATCAAACCTTCCTTGCTCTGATTTCATCTATGTTAGGACCACCAAAAGTAATTCACTCTGAAAAGTCTTACCTGGGTTGCTATTTTGCGAACAATTTTTATTTTGCGAACAATTTTTAGGTCTTATTGCTTCTCTATGTTCGGCAATTAGCTGGCGACTGCTACGTATAAAAAAGGGTGATAAACAATGTTACTATTTTAATACTGATATGAAAAACATTTACCAAATATATCATATTCATATGAGTATTTCAAATAATATCAGAGCTAATATCAAAACTTAAATTACCCCATATACTTCAAATTTGTAAGTTCTATAAACTTTTTATCAAGTATGTAATTAAAGGAGAAAAAAGTAAGGTGAACCAGTCATGAGTTGACAGCATTATGGCTTAGTAAATTTGAGTTAGCTTGCCATAATGGAATGTCTTGAATTCAGAAGTCCTAACCCTATAACCAATAGTTATTTGTTCTCGGACAAGCCACTTCTCTTTGGCTCAAAGTCTTCCTGTATAAAACAGGCATCTCACTGCCTTATTTACAAGGTTGTTAAGAGGATTTAATGAAATATTATACCCAAAGCATGGCCTCTTGGGAAACGTGAGGCCCGCTACTCTGGGAAGGGCAATATGAGACCTTTCATCACCTAGTAAGAAAAGGCACTCCACAGGATTTAAAGCAGGCTTGGGATATAGGTCTAGTAACAAAGGAGAAAGGAAAGTCCAGTCTCTTCCTGCAGCATTCTTTGAACCTCTTTCACAGCTTAGAATGGTCCCAACTATCATCTGCTAGCAGAAAAGACAAGCAAAATCCTCAAAGGGTAATTCATCATGAAGGTCTGGGCTAACATATGGGCTTCATGTTAAGGTTTTGGGGTGTGAAGGGAAGGGTGTGTGTGGCTAAAGCCAGGAGGCCCAGCTGCCAGAACAGGTTGCTAGTGCTTTGGAACAGCAGCTGAGCATATAAGCATACATAGTAAACTAAAAAAAGTCGGAACTTTGAAGTCTAACTGTGGATCACCATGAACACTGAGGAATGTGGATCATGCCCTTGCTGGGAGCAAAGGTCAATCCTGACCCAACTACAGAATCAGTTTCAATAGCAATGCTGCATCCAAAGACTCAGAGGAAACAAGGGAACGATAATAATGTCCTTTTTTCCCTCCAAATGACCTGTGAAAGAGGATGGTCTCTTTGGTCTTAGGGAACTCCTTAGGTTCTCGGAAAATTCAAGGGGGAAGTATAGGAGATAGCCCTCAAGGGAAAGTATAGGGTTTTCTACTACACTGAACATCTCAAGACCCAAGTAACTAGTTAGAAAAAACAAAGATGTTGGGGTGTCTGGGTGGCTCAGTCAGTTAAGCGTCTGCCTTCAGCTCAGGTCACAGATCAAGCCCCACGTCAGGCTCCCTGCTCAGCAGGGAATCTGCTTCTCCCTCTGTCCCTCACCCACCCATACGCTCTCTCAAATAAATAAATAAAATCTACAAAAAGAAAGAAAAGAAGAAAAAGAAAAGAGAAAAAACAGAGATGTAATATTATTTGTACCCCATGCATAACGGTTGTACTTGCAATGAAACAGGAACATTTAGGATCCCTAAGGATAAAGGTCTCAATAGTCCTGAGATAAAGAATTGTGTACCCATTGATACTTCTAACTAGTCTAGCCTTTTTCTTGGTTTCTGGCAAATGACGTGGGCCAACTCTGTGCCATCCCAAAAGTGCCTGAATCAAACTATGAACTCTCATGTTACGTAAGAACTAACAGTTAAATTATTTGAAACTTCAGTTTAGTAATAACATTTTAATGTAAACACTTACACATTAAAACCACTAACAGTAGCATATTCTTCTGCAGTCCATCCACATTCATCTTCAAAAAAGATATTAATACCTTCCTGAAGAAGAAGCTTGACTATATCTGTAGATTCATAAGTTACAGCAAGCATGAGGGCTGTTCTAAAATGACAGAGAGATAACTTCACCCTTAGGAACTTAAGAGTTATTTAAACAGCTAATTTGATATACTTTATCAGGTTAATATCTTGCCTGCCAGTACAGAATTAACTATTAACATTTTCAAGTGTTCACCTTTGTAAATTACCTCCATGGCTAAAATGAAAGGACAAAAAAGAGCCTCTTGTCCCACTGGGGTATGACAGGAGTTGCTATTTTAAAGTCCTTTGATGAATAAAAAACTATGCTGAGGTCACTTATCTGAATAGGTGAAGATTTTAAAAAAGAACTCCCCATTTCTTTCTTAATCTGATACAGTGAACTTCCAAGTCATCTAGAGGCCAGGTCTGTATAAAACCTATTTGTGTGGGCACCTGGGTGGCTCAGGCATTGAAGTGTCTGCCTTCAGCTCAGTCATGATCTCGGGGTCTTGGGACAGAGCCCCACGTCTGGCTCCCTGCTCTAGCCCCTCCCCCTACTCATGCTCTCTCTCTCTCTCTCAAATAAATAAAATCTTTAAAAGTAAAAAAATAAAAAAGCTATATGCAGGTTTAAAATAACAGTGTTCATAGTAACGGTAATAAAATAGTCACAATTGCAGTTAATGATGCTAGGATAAGCATGTGGTAGGCACTTAATTAAATGCTATCTATACAAAATATTATTTACACACAACCACCCTTGAAGGATATATTATTATCCTCCTTTTCTTATCAGGAAATATATCTGGTGATGATAAGTAATGTTTCCAAAGTCACACACCCAGCAAGTAGGAAAGCTAGGAATTAAACCTACTCCTGTGTCAGTCTAAAGCCCATCTCTTTTCTCTTTATCACCTGCCTATGATTTGTCCTCATTAAAGGAAAAGTCTATTCAATTAAAGTTATCTTTCGTCCTTCTACCCTTACCAATGAAAACAAAAAAAAAATATACTGAACGTGAAAAAAAGGATGATGAGCCCATAGTATCTGGTAACAGTAGTTAATAATTACTCAGGGTTCATCTAATATCAATGTTCTTAAAAAAAAAAAGCAATTTAAAACAAAGAGTCATCCAAAAGACAAAACTCCTATTTATGCTAATATGCATCTTTTAAGGAAAATATATATGAAGTAGAAGTTTCAAAAAATAGTATAAAAGGGTTAAGTACTTCAAAATTGTATCATAAGTAAAATAAAAGTTAGGAGTCCACACTTTATAAAGCTAATAAAATATGAAACCCTTTAAGCTAATATAAAATCATATATAAAAAAAAGACCGCAAATGACATCAGTTAATAATATGAAGGAATATAAATTCTGCCATATACTGTTCTTCATGTTGCCCCATCAGAATAATTGCTTTCTGCCTAACCAATGACATGTTGACATTTTTCACTATATAATTATAAATTAATCCTCTTCTTATTAAGTTAATCTTTCTGACTTGAGTAATTGTTACCAATCTAGAACAATATACGGTTTAAAAAAAAATAACCCAAAACTACTGTACCTCTTCCATCTATCAATTGCATGTATGTTTGCTCCTCTTTCCATTAAAAACTCTACTATTTGCTGTTTGTTTTCAGCTACAGCGAGTAAAAATGGTGTGAGGTCATCCTGTAAAAGTGCAAAAACAATTTATAATTTACAAAAGTACATATTTCCATACTGAATTTTAAAACTTATAAAGGATCCTCTAGACTTAAACATATAACATAGAAAGTACTCTCACCCCTCTGTGCTTTCACCAGCTCCTCCTCCTCTTTAAAATACCCCTTCTCAGGTGGCCTGGGTGGCCCAGTTGGTTAAACATCTGCCTTGGGCTCAGGTCGGCTCAGGTCATGATCCCAAGGTCCTGGGATCCAGCCCCAAGTCAGGCTCCCTGCTCAGAGGGAAGTCAGCTTCTCCCTCTCTCTCTGCCCCACCCCTCTGCTCCTGCTCTCTCTCCCACTCTCTCTCTCTCAAATAAATAAAATCTTCTTTAAAAAATAAATTAAATTAAATTAAATTAAATTAAATTAAATTAAATAGTCCTCCTCCACCTCTTCAACAGCTTCACTGCAGTCATCCTCCAAAACTCACTTCAAACATTGACTGGTTCCAAGAATCTTGGCTTCTATCACAGTACTTCTCATGGTATACTCTAGTTATTTTATTGCACCCCATCTAAACAGAGAGCTTCTTGAGGAAAGGGATTATTTTTTATCTCTGTATCTCCAAACTCTAAAACATAGCAGTAAATGTTTTAAGTATTGTTATTGAGTTAACAACCTAAATGATTATCTCTGAAGTAGTGTTTCTTGAATTATATTCCAAAGAACATATTCTTTCCTGGAAGGTAAGTACTGTGCCCCAATAGAAAGATTCAATGATCATCTATGTTTGAGAAATATTACAAAACTGCACTACATACCTACCGCAAAAGAAATCCATTTAAATTTGCTTATCCCCATTTGACAATACTTTTTTGTGGCAAACATTAACATTTGAGAAATTAGAGTTTCAGGGATATAGTTTTGGGAGCTTTTCAATGAAGATGTAGGTTTTCTCCAGGTTATACAAACGTGCTTGATTCTCTTCTATCAATGGTATCAGGATCCCAGATGTCAACATAAAGCTCCAAATGGGTCACTAAGGAGATGGACTCTGAATTAAAAGAGAGCTTTTGGGGCACCTGGGTGGCTCAGTCAGTGAAGCATCTGCCTTTGGCTCAGGTCATGATCCAAGGGTCCTGGGATCCAGACCCGCATCAGGCTCCCCTGCTTCTCTCTCTCCCTCTCCCTCTGCCCTTCCTCCCTACTCATGTTTGTTCTCTCTCCTTCATGCTCTCTCTCAAAGAAATAAAATCTTTATAAAAAATACATCATCAAAGTGAAATCTTAGACAGTTATTTCAAAATATTTTCATTCAGGGCATGTTCAAGCTTCCAAATATGAAAAATTGACCTACCTAGGTCAACCAACAGTGTTTCTGTAAGAGCAGTGGTAGAAGGTAATGCATGTCATAGAAACAGCAGGTGGACTGGTAAGCGTGGTTATCAACTACTCCCCATGTACAGCTACCATTCCACTGAGGAGTTACACAAGGCTGAGCAGGAACTACTCACTGAAATGGGAGAGCCCAGTGTGCTACATGGTGGGCAGAGTAGCTGTGAGCACAAGGACATGCCCCTATAGGATGTCATGACCTGATCCCCTTGCTCTCATCTTCAGAGCCTTCACCTGCTGCTTTCTCCTCCTACACGCACTCACCGAAGTTACCCCGCTGGGTCACAGTCTCCCACCCATCCGCAGCAGCACCCATTTCCTAAGCCCCTGCACAGTACCCAGCCTCCACCATCACCTCCCTTCCCTCTAGCCCTTCAATCCTTTGTGAGCTCTGAGCCCACCATCCACTCCCAAGCGCTAATGGGAAGATTTCGTTCTGGGGTGGAAGGGTGGCTGGGAGACAGAACTTTGCCCTTTCCGTGGGCATTACCTTTCTCTAGCCCTCCCTGCCCTGGCTTTGGAGTTGTTTCCATGATGACAGAACTTGATGTATAGAATTCAGTATATATATTATATATATGAATAAATATGTAAATAAAATGTTTTGTGGCTAAAAACATTTATATATACATATATATATAATTTCAAATACTTTGTAAATAACGTTGATCTGTACCTTGTTTCTTCCTTCAATATCTGCATTATGTAGAAGCAGCTTCTCTACTATTGAGACGTTCTGACCAACGGCAGCATAGTGGAGAGCAGTATTGCCATTACCGTCAGTAAGATTTGGATCAGCACCATGTTCTAAAAGGATGGTTACACAGCTCTCTTCTTGGCACTGCACGGCCTGTCAGTATTATACCAATAAAAAGAGTGTAAATTCTGAGAACTTAAAGTAAACATTCCACAAATTTCACCAATTAGTTATGTTTAAATGCAATAAATTTTCATTCTGAGTATTTAAATCAAATCCATCTCAGGCAGACACAGCAGCTATACCATATACCTTCATTAGTGGGGTCCTAGCTTCTTTATCATAGAGGTTAAGTTGGCATTTCCTCTCTACTAGAAGACTCACCACGTCTGGATGGCCATTGGCACAGGCCAAATGGAGAGCAGTCCTATGAAAGTGAAAGAACTTTTTAGGAAATTACAGTGCACTATTTCAAAGCACGCAATTAATTCATGTAATTGTAAACGTGAAATAGCATCTTATTCCTATGACTCCAAAACAAAGACTTAGTTTTCTTTTGAAGAAAGGACAATATTTATTAGTGATTATTCACCACACTAACAAAAGAGCAGCCTCTCTGATTAGGTAGAACATGACCTCAGGATTCAGCTCAACTTGGGTTTGAATCCTACTTTAATTCTGTCACTTCATAGTTATCGCTTAGCCTTATCCTCAATTTCCTCATCAACAAAATGGGGATAAGGACAGTTATCTCAGGTTCCCTGCCCAGCTCAGTTTGAAGATCATGTGACTCTTGATCTTGAGGGTCGTGACTTTGAGCCCCATGTTGGGTATAGAGATTACTAAAAAATAATAATAATAACCAAATAAAATACTAAAAATACTAAAAAATAATAATAAATAAATAAAATAAAGAGTAGTTATCTCATCTATGCAAAGTGTTTAGAACAGTTCCTACCACAAATAGCGTCTCAAAAATTGTTACATAATATTATGATAACTATTACCGTTACTACTACTATACAAAGACAACACTCCAATTAGGTACAGTGATACAATTATGTCTACTTTGCAGATACGTCTTAAGGATTCCCAAGAATACTATATTTCAGTGATTCCAAGACGCTCATTTTGTCACCTTTTAATATCTCTGACATTAGAATGCAATTTATAATTCAAAATGTCTTACAAGTATAATTGGCAGAATTTTTTAAAATTTCTTATTGGTACATAAAATAGTGGGGCATCATACAATCTATGGTGCCTTACATTAAATGAAATAATGATATATACAAGAGGTCTATTGCAGTTCTAGTCATATGGTTGGCATTTAAATGAATTTTAGTTCTTGAAAGCATTACGGGAAAAGAGGACTAAAATAATGATTTTTTAAAATTAATTCTTACTCTGATTTTTAATAAACTTTAAGCCAAAGGAAACTCAGGATTCAAATATACAGGGACAACTCATTTTATTAAATATTTAGATTTACAGATCATATGAAAATCAAGTATTACCAATTATCAATATTAGTATTTAATACTATTATAAATATCAAAAGGGCAGTTACAGGTTAGTTTTTACAATTTCCTATCTTCAGAAACGTTTTCGTTTGAAAGGAAGGAGGCACAGTTTCAACTGAGATTAAGTTGTAATACTTCAATTTAAAATTTCTCATGTTAGGGGCACCTGGGTGGCTCAGTTCGCTGAGTGTCCGACTTGGTTTTGGCTCAGGTCCTGATCTATTATGGAATAGATCTTTTTTATAACATTATCATATAAAAAGATGTCCATTAAAAATAAAATACACACTTAATTTCTTTTCTGTTACTACTGAACTTTGGTTAAATCACGCCAAAACTGTCTGTAAAGTAGACCATACGGGGAATTATGAGTGGGTCCAAAGGCAGCCGAAGATTCTGTTTTGTTGCTCAGACAGCCTGGGCGCTAGACCCCATGCTGCCGGGCCTCAGGAGCAAAGACGCCAAGCGCCCTCGGTGACAGGAGGGCTCGGCTCCACAGGCTGGGCCCCGGAAAGTGCGCGCTTCTCGCGGTCCGCCCCACCTCCTCCCCGCAGTCTCAGGCCGCCGGCCTCCAAATCCCTATTACCTGTGCATTTTATCTCGATCGTTTATGCCGTTTTTCCTGAGCACCAGAATATGATGCATTTTCGCTACGTCGCCCAGGCAGGCAGCTCTGTGGATCTTTTTGAGATCTTTGTCTCGGATGTTGTACCCCTGCTGGGAGTTGCGGGCCACAGTTCTCTTATCACGCCGGAGGCCGAAGCCATCCCTCAGCGAGCTGGTAATGGGCACGGACGACTTACCCCTGAAGCTAAAATACTTCTTCATTGCAAAGCCCAGAAGCTTTACAAACACTTCACCTTCCGCTGGGCTTTTCGCTGCCTCTAGAGCCCAACACTAGTGCGAGAGATAAGGTAAACTGACCTCACTACTACATCACAGTAGCAAAGCTCCGGGGTTTGGAATCTTTGAGCGCAGAACAACTGTAACCAGGCAATGACGCTAAACACAAATGCGCTTGCGCACTTCAGAGGTGGGCGTCGCTGCGCGAGCGCACAGAGGACTGGCGACCAACGGTGCCCAAAGCGCATGTGCGAGGCCCAAGCCTCTCAAATCTCAGCGATTGCCTGGGAGCCGGGCTGGGTTCCCTTCAAACGCTGGTGGGAGTTGGCTGAGCGTTTCTGCACATTTCCGGAAGTTAGACTCGCCGGTGTGGAAAAGCAGTCTGTAAACTACTTGGGGCTAGAGTGCATGAATCTTCAGGATGCTGAATGCCTCGTCCTCCAGAAAACTTCCTAAAACAAACTCTCCCTCAGTTTACTCCTCTTCCATACCCCTCTGGGCGCTAGCCGGTCTCCATGGAGTTGAGTAGATGCAGCAATAGGCGTTTCCAGGGGCTCCTGGGTGGCTCAGTTGGTTGGGCATCTGCCTTCCCCGGGCATGAACCCGGGGTCCTGGAATCAAGGCCGCGTCGGGCTCGCGGTGCAGCGGGGTCATGCTTCTCCCTTTCCCTCTGCCTGATGCTCCTCCTGCTTGGACTCTCTCTGTCTCTCTCTGTCAAAAAAAAAAAAAAAAAAAAAAAAAAAAGTTAAAAAAAAGAAGGAAAGAAAGAAATCTGTTTTCATGGTCAGAGACTTCAGCAATATGTATCATCAAGTGCAAACTTATGAGGGGAAAACTATGCACATTCTCCAGGTGAAATGAAAACGCATTTCTGCATGCCTCTTAATCCTCCTATTTGGCCCAGGCTTACATTTACATTTTCTTTAATTTTATTTTTTGCTGCTATTTCCCAATTACATCTTTAATCAGTCCAAGATTTATTTTGGAGAATGGTGCAACGTATAAGTTGTTTTGTTTTGTTTTGTTTTGTTTTGTTTTGAGAGAGAATGGGGGGAGATAATAGGGGAGAGGGGCAGCGGGAGTGGGAGAGGGAGAGAGGAGGAGAGTCTTAAGCAGGCGCCACCTCAAGCGTGGAGGTAGGGGGCTGGGAGGGAGGTTGGGGGGGCTGGGGAGGGCGGGAATTGATCTCAGGACCCTGACATCATAACCTGAGCTGAAATGAAGAGTCAGATACCTAACCCAGGTGCTCCAACTTTTAAGAACTTTCTAAAAAATAGTTATTTGCTTGTCATAACTAATCCATCTTTTCTCACCTAATTTAAAATTCCACTTCACCGTCATTAAATTCTCAGGTATGGTTTTCTCTGTTTCTGGGTTTTGTGTTCTGTTCAATTGACTGGTAGTCTTCTTCTTGTGTCTGTACTCTACTATTTTAACTTCCTTATAAAATATGTTTTAATATCCATTACAGATCTAGAGTTCCCGGTCCTAATCTTCTCTTTGAGTATTCTCTTGGCAGTATTTACCTCTACATTATTTGAGATGAATTTTTAATCACTATGCCAAATTAAAAAGAATTCACATTGAGAATTTGTCTGTATTTAGGTTAAGAGAATTAATTTTAGCAGAATCAATCTTGAATTGTTGTACCTAGATACATGTTATGTCTTTCAATTTAAGTCTCATTAGATTCTGGTAGTCTTTTTCTGTATATAAATCCTGCATACTTCTTCTTTTTGCATTGTTCTTGATATATTTATATATGGGCTTTTTCATTTTTCTAGTGTGATGGTATGTTTTTCCATTATAATTTGTAAATGGTTATTGTTTTGATACCGGTGTATTTATTTGGCAACAGAGTGAAGAACTTTTTAAACTACAGTTTTGTTAACAGAAGTTGTCAGTTTCTGGCAGGTGCTTAGGGAAGGCACAAATTGGTTGGTAAAGATTTCACCAGAAAGATTTAATATTGAAGAATGGTATAATGCAGTGAAAAAAAAAACAAGTAAAATGCAAACAAGATGGGCTGTGTGGCATATATATACATATAGGCTGTATACTGAGTGTCTACAGAAATGCCTTTTAATGTGGTACTTGATCCAGTAATTACAACTGAACTGTACCTGATATTGTGGGTGCAGCAGACAGACAGGAACAGGAGCAGACCCATGACAACAGCTAATACAAAACCAGCTAACCCAAAACTCAACAGATTCCTATTACATTGGTTAATGATTTTAAGAATTAACCAAAGTAAGAGCCCTTGGGTGGCTCAGTTGGTAGAGCATGCGACTCTTGATCTTGGGGTTGAGTTTAAGCCTCACATTGGTCATGGAGCTTACTTTAAAAAAAAATTAACCAAAATAAAAACTAACAGAAACCACTGTTGCACAAGATATGCCAGCAAAATTTCAAAGTTTGGTGTCTATTTTTATGGCAAGGAAAATACACGGATATAAATTTAGGCACTTATTCTTCAGAGGCAATTTAATGTCATTTTCTGTCTGTGGGTTGAATGATTGACAAGAAGTTGTTTGGAATTAGCAACTCAGAAACCAAGGGTCTTCATCTTCAGCCGAAATTGCTGCTGGAATGACATACAGAGCTCTGGAGAGCACGAGGGTCCCTGCTGAGGAGGTAACTAGTTCCAGAATGGGTGTCTTCACTAGTGAAAGAGCAATGAACAACAACAAAGAAACAGAAACAACAACAAACCATTTCTCAGGCCTATCCGGCTTAGCTAGACAAAACGGTTTTGGTGTATGTCAGTGGTTCCCACTATGATCAACAAGTATTTGTCTCCTACAGGTGCCAGCTAGAAAATTATCTTTTGTCTTTTATTTGTCTCCTCAGAATTCCCCAGGGTGACTTATGAGACCAGTAAAGGCTCTCTGTAGTGACATTTGAACAGAAGACTCTGACATTTCCTAATGCAACCTGGAATGAGGGTCAAAGACATCACCAGGCTATAAGGAGATAGGAACCACACACCAGGACTCTAGGTAAGTTGTAGAATTTGGGGGACTCTAGTGTTTTTCTATAGATCAGAGATACTCAA
This sequence comes from Ursus arctos, assembly GCF_023065955.2. Lineage (NCBI taxonomy): Eukaryota > Metazoa > Chordata > Mammalia > Carnivora > Ursidae > Ursus > Ursus arctos. Next base: position 11,024,275 of record NW_026622986.1, read on the forward strand.
AGAGTATATGGTAGGCCAATTCTGAGCTTCTGTGTTCCTTGGTCAGATGCTATGTGGATCCCCAAAGAGTTTCTCACAATCAACTGAAACCTAAGATTTCTAACTCCCAGACTTCTGTGAAAACTAACATCAGATCTAGAACAGACATTCTCTAGAAAGTTCTTGATTAGAACTCCTTTCCCCATCTAAAGCTCAAAGATGACCTGGTTCAGTTTTGCTGCATACTCATTTGATAGTTATACTAATGGAATTAATAATGTGTTAGAGTAATATCTGTTTTATGATGAAAAACAACTGAGATATGAATGCCTTAACAAATCCCTTAGCTCAGGTTTTCCAATTCCAGTTCAGGGTTGTCACAAACGTTTTCTCCTCTTAAGAGTTACCAAGACATTCATCAAACACTTTTCCATAACTGGTTCATTCATTCTTTTGGACATGTCTTCCCTTGCACTCCACTGTATCTACTGAGGAAAACTAAAACTACATTGTAATTAAACCATGATTAGAATATGAGGCTTCAAGTGTGTGGAGGATGATCTGCCAGTGTCTACTGGAGATCTCTGACCCCAAAGAACCATATAGAGGGGACCATAAAGTTCAAACAGAAACATGTACTGAAAACCTTTATTCTGGAATTGTGAGAGTCAATGAGGAAACAACAGACATGACATTCTGGTGTGCACGGAGTGAGGTGAGTTTTATATTTCATGCCACATTTAGGGTGAGCACAAAAGGGCCTATGGAATCATGTGAAGGTAAGGGTAGTGAGTCAGGGAGTAATGCACAGGAAGAAGCAGTATCAAAGCTAAAACCTAAAGAATGAATAGGAGTTTGCCAGTGAGGGGGGGAAGCACATTCCAGAAAGAAGGGATATATTGTATCAGTGAAGGTCCAATCAGGAGAGAAACCACTTAGTAATTTGAACAGGGAAAGTTTAATTTGAAAAATTATTGGGATGCCTGGGGGACTCAGTTGGTTAAGTGACTGCCTTCGGCTCAGGTCATGATCCCAGAGTCCTGGGATCGAGTCTCTTGTTGGGCTCCCTGCTCAGTGGGGAGCCTGCATCTCCCTCTGCCTGCCTCTCTGCCTCTCTCTCTCTCTCTGACAAATAAATAAATAAAGTCTTTTCAAAAGATTCTTAACTATAACAGTATATCAACTATAAAGGTGAAAAGAGAAATCCAAATGCCCTAGGGTGTAAGATTACCCAAGAAAGATTACCCAAATGGGTGACTCCCAAGGCTGGGATTCAGAACTCATTGAAGGAGGTGTGGTCGCAGTCCACTGAGCTGTCCAGGCCAAAGCTGGTCCATGCTAGTCATCATGCAAGCAGGAAATGTCCTTCAGGAGTGCAGGGAAGCCTGTCTGACAAATGGATGTATAGAGAGTGTCAGGGCACAACGAGCCCCCCTACCAGCACAGCAGTGCTAGGCCTCCAGTGTATCATATCCACGTGCAGCAAGATGCAACACACATCTTAAGGATAGAGCAGAGTTAAGGCTGAAGACTGGGTGCACAAAGAGAATCGCGTGTCAAGAGCATTTGTTAGGGGCATGGTACCCATTTTCGAAGGGTCACTGGCTGGGGGCGGGACTGCGTGCTCTGGCTGTACACAGCTAGGGCAGAATACTTCTGATGTTGGTGCAGAAGGAACAAGAAGAGCAGCAGCACACCAGAACATGGGCCAGGGCCAGGGCTCAATCTCCAGATAAACAGCAACAATCTGCTATGACACAAATGAGTTGAGCTTGGCAATTGGATACACAGAGGAAGTCAGACACACAGGACTCCAACTTCTCTGCCATTCACTGTGCTGCAATCACACCTTCTTCAACAACTTTGAACCTCCTGCCCAAGTTAGCCCTTTTGGGGTGCTCTCTTTCAGCCCTAGGGTACCCTTCAGAATTCTCTTTCCATCATTTAATTACTTTCTTGTCATAGTTTAGTAATTCTTTATATTAAACTTCCACTGTTTAAAATACTATGTCACTTCTTGGGGCGCCTGGGTGGCTCAGTCGTTAAGCGTCTGCCTTCAGCTCGGGTCATGATCCCAGCGTTCTGGGATCCAGCCGCACATTGGGCTCCCTGCTCAGCAGGAAGCCTGCTTCTCCCTCTCCCACTCCCCCTGCTTGTGTTCCCTCTCTTGCTGCCTCTCTGTCAAATAAATAAATAAAATCTTTAAAAAAAATACTATATCATTCCTGTCTTCTAATTGGATCCAGACTAATATAGAGGCCATGGAGTTGCACTGTTCAGATTTGTCTTCAAGAGGACCTAACATGGGAATGCATAGGTGGCTCAGTTGGTTAAGTGTCTGCCTTCTGCTCCGGTCATGATCCCAGGGTCCTGGGATCGAGTCCCACGTCAGGGTCCTTGCTCAGTGGGGAGCCTGCTTCTCCCTCTGCCTGCCACTCCCCCTGCTTGTGTGTTCTCACTCTTTCTGACAAATAAATAAAATCTTTTTTTTTAAGGACCTAACATGAGAACACAGTTGAGCTATAGCCCAGAATGCAGCCAGCTGCTACATTTTCATATCCACCATAGTGCTCACACTGAGGCCTTGTGCCTACCAGGCTGTGTCCAGCCAATGACTGAGCACAGAAGGAATACTAAAACCAAGTCATTTCTTCATCTCTGTCTACTATAGGACTCCTCTACAGGCAAGCTTCTGGTGGAGAATCAATATCAGAACCCCAAGGGCCTGCACTATGATTCTCCTACTGGAGCTTGCACTAAGATCCACAGTACCACTTTTCCCCACCACTGACACCATGAATAGCACAGGGTCTACTGGATCCTATGACCAAAGCAGCAGGGCTTCTTAAAGCACAGCTTGCACCTGCTGCACCACTCATCTGCTCTGGGCCAGCTTAAGTCTTGCTTTCTTTAGTGTCCCCAAGGTATCTGGATGAAAGGAGTACTCAGTGTAGGACAGAAATTGAAGATGACACAAAGAAGTGGAAAGACATTCTATGCTCATGGATGGGAAGAACACATATTGTTAAAATGTCTATACTACACAAAGCAATCTGCAGATTTAATGCAATGCCTATTAAAATACCAACAGCATTTTTCACAGGACTAGAAAAAACAATCCTAAAATTTGTATGGAACCACTGAAGACCTCGAATAGCCAAAGCAATATAAGAATGGCCAAATCTAGAACAATGACAACATCAAATGCTAGCAAGGACGCAGAGCAATAGGAACTCTCATCCGTTGTTAGTGGGAATGCAAAATGATATACACACTTTGAAAGAGAGTTTGGCATTCTCTTACAAAACTAAACATACTCTTAGCATAGGATCCAGCAATCACGTTCCTTGGTATTTACCCAAAGGAACTGAAAACTTACGACTACAGAAAAACCTGTACATGCTTGTTTAGATGAGTGGATAAATAAAGTGTGGTATATTCAGACAGTGGAATATTACTCAGCACTAAAAAGAAATGACCTAAACCACGCTAGGGTATAATATGTGGTCTAACGGAGTATAACATGGAGGAGGAAAAGTTATTCCCTTCTTTCCCTACTTGAGTATTTGAAAGGGCTGAATTAGAAAAGAGAAATGAACAAGCAGAGTAATAGGGGTGGGGTGAGAACACCCCTTATAGAAAGAACATCTAAGGAGCAGTTCTTGGCAAGTCATGGGATACTGGGTATATAGCATGCAGGCTATCCCCATAGACAAGAACAATCTGGGGCAAAAGAGGGAGTGATTTACCCATGAACTAGTCCATGGACCTCCCTTGTATTAAACATAGAAATTATTTTTTAAGATTTTATTTATTTATTTGACACAGAGAGAAGGCAGCGAGAGAGGGAACACGAGCAGGGGGAGTGGGAGAGGGAAAAGCAGGCTTCCCAGTGGAGCAGGGAGCTTGATGCAGGGCTTGATCCCAGGACTCTGGGATCATGCCCTGAGCTGAAGGCAGATGCTTAAGGACTGAGCCACCCAGGTGCCCCTTAAACATGGAAATTATAAAGACACTGAGTCCTAGCGGCAGAGGGTTTTGTTTGGGGGAAATCTGTTTCCTGTTTGGTTTGTATTTGTGCCCCCAGGTAAATCCGGCCTGAGAAACAACTGAATAGCACACACTAAGTTGTTACTAATGCAGATACAGGTGCCCCTTTATAAAGGCAGCTTTCATGAATGTATATGCTCTGCTTACGTTGTTGAAAGTGTGAGATGCTTCTTAAGAATTTGCTTCAAGAAAGGAGTTGCATTAGGTTGCGTATTTGAAAAACCCACATGAGAAGTCAGGTTTCCTACACCGAAGACTTTTGAAACGTGTGGAGGGTACACATAGCACTTTAGTCATGAAGATTAATAAGAATCTGAAAAGTCACTATCAAGGGGCAGCTATAGGAACTCCTCTCTACTTGCTACACTGGATGCTCCTCAGTTAAGGAGTTGTTTAATTAAGCCAATTAGAGGGTAACAAAAAAGGGGGGAGGGGGAGAAGCAGCTATAGTTTTGTTTTGTTTTGTTTTGTTTTGTTTTGTTTTGTTTTGTTTTGTTTTAAGTAGGCCCCACACCAAGTGTGGAACGCAACACAGGGCTCAAACTCATGACCCTGAGATCAAGACCTGAGCCTAGATCAAGAGTCAGACATTGAACTGACTGAGCCACCCAGGAGTTCCAGCAACTATAATTATTTGGATTGTATGCGGTTTCCTTATTCTTTTCTCTAACTCTTCCACTTTTTCTGTATTTTTGGTAAGTAATTACATCCTTGCTCTGAATCCTTTTCCTAAATATAAGCTCTAGGATGATGATGACCGTGGAGATTTTTTAGGGATCTAGGTCATACCACTCTGCAGGATCTTACCAAAATTGGCAATATCCAACAGAAAACTAAAATGAAAACTGTACTTTTTAGAATCTGTGCTTAATTAGTATAAGTTCTTCCCTATCATATGACAAGGGTTAATATAAAAACAACATCATCAGACCACACTGCTTAGTGTAGGGAACCATGTTTCTAAGGTAGATAAAATGGTTAAGTCTAGTTAGCATCCTTGGTCAGATGATTTATGTACTTTTGTATACGAGATAACAGAGAAGTAATCATGCCTACGGTGAGAGAGGGTGGTTCTCTTTCTACTTTTTTCATGTTTACATTGGTTTCTTTTAAAACTGATGGATGGTAATGCATAGTTTATGACATTTTCACAAAGCTCCAGGTTACTATTATTCAAATATACCAGCTTTATCTGAAATTAAGAGCTTCTGAAAAGTGAGATGTTTTGTTTCTTTGAAAAGAGTTTTAAAATTAAGTACCCAAAATTGGATTAGGCAGATAAAGAACAATAAGAACCATAAACACAAGAAATCTGCTCCTTAATGAAAGAACACGTGCACACTACTACATCTTTTAAACAGTGCTTTCAAAGAATATCTGGTAATAATAACCCTGTAGCTTTAATTCTGTGCATGATCAAGATGTGCCTAAGCACTAATTAGGCTTTTTCTTTTTTTATAAGCTTTTTATTCTGAAATAATTATAGATGTATAGAAAGTTACAAAAAACTATACAGAGAGGTCCTGTGTACTCTTCACCCAGTTTCCTCCAAAGGTAACATCTTGCATAACTATAGTATAAGATCGATCCAAACCAGGAACTTCACATTGGTACCATTTCATTCGCTACATTCAGCTTATCAGTTTTACGTGCACTGATTTGTATACACGTATGTCCACACATAGTTCAGGCCTTTTTGTCACTGCACAATATTCCACAGTACTAGTTTATTTAACCACTTGCCTGCTGAAGGACATCAGAGTTACTTCCAGATGGAAGACTATAATGAAACTGCTACCTATGTTCATGTACCAATTTTCTCTGGAATAAATATCCATGAGTGCAATAACTGGGTCACATGGCAAATGCATGTCTATATTTGTCCTTTAAAGAAGCGTTTATTGAGCATGCATGTGCAAAGCACTGTTCTAGGTGATGAGAACAGAGGAAACAAAATCCCTGCCATTATGGAATTTATACTTCAGTGACTATGTCCTGGCCAAAAACAGGGTGCAGATTAAAAATGAAAAAATTATATAACTATAGAATTTTACAAATGAAATGGGATTACAAATGAATTACCCAAATATCACATGTAAGGGAAGAAAACTGGGCTAGATTCTAAGACCCAACAAGTACAGAAAGGGCTAGACAAAGCAAACAAGATCAAACTAAAAAAAAAATTTTTTTAAAGATTTTATTCATTTATTTTTGAGACAGAGAGAGAGACAGAGCGGGCACAAGCAGGGGAGAGCAGCAGAGGTAGAGGGAGAAGCAGACTCCCCGCTGAGCAGGGAGCTTGACGCAGGGCTCGATCCCAGGACTCCGACATCATAATCTGAGCAGACGCATAACCGACTGAGCCACCCAGGCACCCCAAGATCAAACTAAAAATTAATAATAATTATAAATTCTAATTAAATAATTTGATCAGATAGGGAGCAAATGGTATTACAAGGGTTAAAAACATAAACATGCATTACACAAACTGTTATATTATTCTTATCTCAGTGTTGCATTAGAAAAATTTTTGCTTATTTGTTTTTTGTATGGAAGACTACCACTTACGATCTGCTTTCCATATTGTGATAACAGCATGGGCCCCAGATGTAGAAGAGTAAGTTATCTATATCACAGTGATATTTTTGTTAGTATTTATTGTAAGAGAAGAATTTCATTCAGCTCATATCCATATTGCTGTTACAATAAATGAACTTCTACCCCAAGGCTAAGACAGAACAAGCTAGTTATCATTAGCTGAAGACAGTACTTGAAAGGTTGTTATTTTGTTTTTAACATGGGACATTTCAAAACCTTTCCTAAGGAAAACATGAATTTCTCAATTACACTTTCTGATGCACAAGTGCCCTATTTTCTGGAACTACAAAAAAGAAATTTGTAATTTTCACTGTGGAACAACCAGTTATTAACACAACTGACTTTAAGCGCTCCTTGCAGATCAAAACTCAATCTGTGCTACTTTGCTTTAAGTTTTAAATAACAAAATATTAGGGTATTGAAAAAATAAAACACTTTGAAAAAAGCAAATTGATTCCATCAAATTTAGTGTTCTACTATACTGCCATGGTTCACCACTTAGGAGAATGGCTGAGTAGAATTTGAAAAAGAAAAGAGGAACTAGGATGGTCAGATAATAAGGCATATTATAAAACCATAATAAAAGTGTGATTTATTATTTATTTATTTATTTATTTATTTATTTATTTATTTGACAGAAAGAGACAGCCAGTGAGAGAGGGAACACAAGCAGGGGGAGTGGGAAATGAAGAAGCAGTCTCCCAGCGGAGGAGCCTGACATGGGACTCAATCCCAGGAACCTGGGATCATGCCCTGAGCTGAAGGCAGACGCTTAACGACTGAGCCACCCAGGCGCCCCAAAAGTGTGATTTTAAAAAAGTGTTACATTGGCATTAGATAAAATGGAAGAGAATGGAAAATCTAAAAGCAAATTCAGCTATATAAAAGAATTTAGAATAAAAGTGGTATATTTATCCATGATAAACAGTAGAGAATTCAATGTGCTGCAATAATTGGTTAAAATTTTAGGGGGAGGGTTTTGATTTCTACCATGTATCATGGGGATTAAAGAGTTAAATACTTAAAATACCAACTATGAAAACTAGAAGAAAATATGGGTATCACATCTATCAGAAGGTCATGCAGGGAAACGCAGTAAGACTGCAGAGTGATACTAACAGCTCCCCCAAATCAGTGGTGATAAATTTAAGCAAGACCAGTTAAGTATGGTTATACATATATTTTTGTTCAGTCACATTCAGTTTTGCAGCAAACCCAGATATACACGGAGTAAAAAGAGTTGGTTTTAACCAAGATTGGATAGAAATGTCAGAGAAAGAAACAAAAAAAGAGTGTGGCATGCTGATTCTAACATGCACCCATTCCTCCCAAATGACCCCTGCCGCCTGGAACTCAAGCCCCATATCACACTCTCCTTGAGTGTGAGCAGCATCTGTGACTTGCTCCTAACCAACAAAATAAAGCAATGGTCACAAAATGACACTTCTGTGACTACATTCACATTGTTCTGTCTTGTTGAGAGACTTTCTCGCTAGACTACTTGGATAAAGCAAGCCCCCGTGTTGGAAGGCTCATAAGGTGAGGAATTGAGGGACAGCCCCTGGCCAGGAAAAAACTGAGGCCTTTGGGGAGTCAGTTAAGTGCCTGACTCTTGATTTCAGCTCAGATCATGATCTCAGGGTTGTGAGACGGAGCCCTGAGTCAGGCTCTGCACTGGGTATGGAGCCTGCTTGGGATTCTCTCTCTCCTTCTCCCTATGCCCCTCCCCCCAACTCTCTCCCTCTCTTAAAAAAACAAAACAAAACAAAAAAATCCACCTTTGTTAAAAAAAAAAAATCAGGGCACCTGGGTGGCTCAGTCTGCCTTGGGGGGATCCTGCTTCTCCCCCACCTCTCCTCCTTGCTAGTTCTCTCTCTTCATCTCTCTCAAATAAATAAAATAAAACCTAAAAAAAAACCCCAAACTTAAAAAAAAAACCAAACATAAAAAAATAACTTAAAAAAAAAAGCACTGATCATGAATTCAAAACTTGGGGAGTTTTAAAGAGGAAGAAGGTAGAAAGGTCTAGAAGTGACAATGAGGAATAAGTATGATACCAACCCCAGTTCTAGGCCCAGGGGTAAGAGGGCTGTAGTAGTGAAAACAGCCACCACTGTAAGCTACAAGGAAGCAGTGTCCTCATGAAAGAACTAGTCTCAGAACCAAAAGTGTCAGAAACATTCAAAAGAAACTAACAATACAGGAAATTTTGCTTACGACTGAGGATGGTGAGCTGTGGAAGGCACTGTGGGTGTTTCTTCACTTAGGAAGGGTGTAAATCAATGTACCATTTCTTCACTGAGAAAGTTATTATGGAAAAAACAGTCAACTGAACTAAAGAGCATACTTAGTGACATAATTGGTTTCTATTCTGGTAAAAGCTCCTTATCTTACTCTAGACAGGGACTATGCTTTGAGCAGCAGTAGTTTAGGAAATGAGGGACGGTCTAGGAGTCTTAAAGTGACTGACGCCAACATGAATAAAGGGTCAAATAGACCAGTTCAAATAAGCCAACTGAATAGATAGAAAGAGGGTTTTGAGGAAAGGACGGACGTAGGTCTTGCCCAGGAACATGGTAGAGTTCTGGGAACTCTCTCCTTTCCTCCTCCCAACGTAGTACGGAGACAGGAAAAAGGGAGGACTATATAGCATCCTTGACTCTCTAAATGTGAGTAGCCCTCTCCAGTTATCGCTAAAACCAAACCTGATCCCCAGGGGTAGCAGTGCCATATGCTTTCGAGAACCACTACTTTAGACCCCAAGGGTGTGGGATTCATCTTTCTTCTGCATTTAAGGATATACGGATGAGTGCAAAAATTTAAATCAATAGAAAAGATCACCTTTAGCATGGAAATATTATAGAACTATAAATAACAAAGGAAAAGGATAATATTACTAATTTTATTAATGATAAATGGATAACACAGGGCTACAGGTTACAACTTTTTAAAAATTTGATATTGTGGGGGCACCTCAGTGACACAGTTGGTTAAGCATCTGATGTCGGCTCAGATCATGATCCCAGGGTCCTGGGATCAAGCCCCACGTGGTTGGGCTACCTACTCAGTGGGGAGTCTGCATCTCCCTCTCTCTCTCCTTCTGCCCTCCCCCCCACCGCTCGTGCTCTCTCTCAAATAAATAAAATCTTTAAAAATTTTTTTGATATTTTCCAAAATTTAAAAACTAATCATAAGTCATTCTGGACCAGCTATCTATTGCTGTTTAACACATTACCATAAAACTTAGTGGCTTAAAATAACAAACATGTATTATGTCACACAGTTTTGAGGGATCAGGAATTTTTGAGTTTTGAGGGATCAGGAATTTGGGGCAGTCTGGCATGGACTATTCTAGCTTACGGTCCTTCATAGGCTTGTTATCAGATGTTGGCTAGGGTTTCAGTCATTTGAAGGACTAACTGGGGCTGGGGAATCCACATTTCCCAGGTTGATACTGGGTGTTGGCTAGAGTCGGTTCCTCTTCACATGAGTCTCTCTACAAAGCCGCTTAAATATCCTCACACCACGTGATCATCACTCACAACACACGGTCCAAGAAACCAAGGAAGAAATCATAATGGCCTTTTTGTCCTAGCCTCAGAAGTCAACACACTGTCCGTTCCGCAGCATTTTATAGGTTAGATAGGTGGTCCTGATTTGGAGCGGGAGGGGACAAGCACCACTGGGGAACATCTTGGAAGCTGTTTATTAAATATTTTTCTAAGCAGATTTGTCTCTCAAATCCAGCAGCAACATCAAATTTTCTGCCTCCTTGCTGAAATCACAGCTTAGCTCCGCTCAGATGGCTCGCAAAAAAAGGGGGGGAGGCCAATTTTTAAAAATTTCATGTAAGTCGCAGCACTTCTTTCTTGGTTGGTAAAAGTAGCCCTAGCCCCCCAACAAAAACAGTAAAAAAAAATTACACAAGTATATTACCTGTTGACCAGATTTTCAGCATTCTTACTCTTCAAACTAAAAAGAAGCTAGGCATTTAACTGAAATTCTTATTTACCTAGCAATAAGAAAACAGAAGTTGGCCTTTTCCTAGAGTATAAATTTAAGTATAAACTTTCTATTTTTTCCATTTAAAAAGTACTTTACACATTGGTACAAAAGATCAAAAGTATAGTGTTTCAATTGATGACAGTATTAGCAAACTCATATCGTGCTCTTACTATGTGGCAAACACTGTACTAAACTTTACATGCATTATCTCAACTTGTCCATTCTAGAAATAAGATAAAAGAAAAAAAGAGATACCCACCTGAGGTCACAGTGCTATTAAACAGCAATGCCAGAACTTAACAAGCCTGATGCCTGGCACCTACATATGTATACTTAATGCCAACCCTTTATTAGCCCAGATTAGAGAACACCAGATAGATCTCGTAGATAGGTTCATTTGAAAATGTTGTCAAAAGAGGCTCAATGATCAAAAATAACATTCATAAACAGTGAATGTACAAAATGCATATTTTGACTTAGGTTCTGTCTCTCTCCACCCTCTTCCCTTGCCAGGTGCTAGAATTGGAAGTGGGAGACCATGGTGTCCTGGGCTGGGCCCTGGAGGCCATTGGTGGGTAGTCTGACTCACACAGGGCTGCCGTGGAGCTCCTCACACTGTTTTGTTGGGCTTCTCTAAGGTCCTGTAGTTGGCGCTGGTCACTCTAAGCATCTAAAACAATTCCATACCACATCTTCAGTCTAGGGACTGGCAGTGGTCTTTCAGTCCTTTCCTGTACTAATGTGAGTTGGAGATGAAGAACTGGCTTCTCTTGACCTTTTTATTGCTTGGGAAAACAAAGAAAAATCACTTGTTTGGGGTATATTTCATCTATACTGGCTCACCTTTGTTCACCTCTTTTCTGTTATGGACCCCAAGGATCACTGTGCAAACTGGCTTATTTTGGGAAGTAGTTAACGTGATATCTGTAGGGTGTAGGGGCCTATCTTTATGAATATCCATATCATCAGAAACAGAGATACTCATCACGTTTATTGTGGGTTTTATCTTGCCAGTGTTTACCATTCTTCTCATAAATACTAGTGGAAGTCACACATTTTAGTTATATTGAGGCAAACTTTTCACTTTTAAAATGTTTCTGGTGTGTTGAATATTTAGCCGTCAGGGTATCTTAAGCCAGAACAGTGAGTCTGATGTTGGAAACAGGTAAGTGGCATGTGACCAATGACGAAAGCCTCAGGAGCATTTTAGGAAGGCGTGGAATGGTTTGTGAGGAAGATAATTTCTCAATGAGCTTGGGTCCTTCTAGGAACTAGGAGGCCACTAAGTATTTTTTGAAGGGCATAGTAAAAAAGGATCTGAACCGACATCCTGAACTGGATTGCAGGATTATTCTGGCTGTTTTTATAAGTGATCCAGATCGTTGCAACAGGGACTTGATCATGTTGTCAGTATTCATTTAAATAATTCTGGGCTGATTTTCCTATCATTGTTTGCGCTGAGTACACAAAATCTTCTCACAGAATAGTTTATTAAAAACATTAAAATAAATTGATATTCATTTTTGTTTTAAAGGTTTTCTTTTGCTTTGTTTCCATTATAAGAATTTTTTAAAATCACTATTTAGAGTAGGACAGTGGCCTTGAAAGTTTTTGATTGTATTCTATTAGTAAAAATGTTCTGAGTATCCACCCATAGTGTATGTGTATTTTTAATCTAGAAAGTATGAGTTTTTTCTTGTATTTATGTATTCTATATATTATAAATTAGAAAACTTAGGTTAGATAAAGATAAAATAATATTTTAATGTAGCTTATGTATTATAAGTATTATATCTTTAATAAGAACAATAACCGATTCACAATTATGCTTCATCATTTTTTAAAATCTTAGTTTAATACTTAGTAATGCAATGATTCCGAGGTCTCTAAGTTCAGTTTATTTTTATACTTTGTTTTACTGTCTGTCGTGGTTGAAAATATGCCTCACAAGGATAGGTCATTCCAAATTGAAGAAGTAATTTGTTGACCGTGTTTGCTAAATGACAGTATTCATTTTTCAGTTCCATGTACCAGTTTTGTACAGGTTTTTGCAAAATGAGCTGGCAGTCTTTCATCTAACCTGATGTCAGCTGGTCCTTACAAACTATTTGGAAAGCTGGGAATTTTAGTATTTTCAGTGAATAGGTTAAAAAGTCCACTTACACTTTTGTGAGGAGTATTTTCAAACAGATTAGGAAATTTTATTCCAAACTTTAAACTATATGGTAAATGAGTATTTATAGTTTTTGGCAATGAAAACCACATAATACCGAAAACCAAAGACGCATTTTCAAAATGCTCACTTCAGAAGGCTTTCTCACGGATGATTAAACTGTCGCTTTTACTTTGAAGGAACAGCTTATATGTATTTTTGAAAATACCTGCTTCATAGGCCATATCGACAACCACTTGTCATCGTAGAGCAGGTCAGCAAATTTGGAGCATTTTCTTTCTCTTTCTTTCTTTCTTTTTTTTTTTAAAGACTCTTTTATTTATTTGTCAGAGAGAGACAGAGAGAGCGAGAGAACACTAGCAGGGAAGCAGCAGGCAGACAGAGAAGCAGGCTCCCCGCCCAGCAAGGAGCCAGACGAGGCACTCGATCCCAGCATCCTGGGATCACGACCGAAGCCGAAAGCAGATGCTTAAACGACTGAGCCACCCAGGCATCCCATCTTTTTTTTTTTTTTTTAAGGGTCATGCATAACTAGTCTTTGAGTTTAGAAACAAATAGTTCCCTTTGAGATAATCAGAAAATCTTTGTGTGGTGAAAAGGTTTTCCAGGTCACACACCATCTCATTTTGAAGAATTGTTAAGTATTTTACAATTTAAAATAATATACTTTGTAAATCCATTTAGATGGTCAGATGTAAATGGTAGTACACCAGGGGCGCCTGGGTGGCACAGCGGTTGAGCGTCTGCCTTCGGCTCAGGGCGTGATCCCGGCGATCTGTGATCGAGCCCCACATCAGGCTCTTCTGCTATGGGCCTGCTTCTTCCTCTCCCACTCCCCCTGCTTGTGTTCCCTCTCTCGCTGGCTGTCTCTATCTCTGTCAAATAAATAAATAAAATCTTAAAAAAAAAATGGTAGTACACTGAAATTTGAAAGTAGGTGAAGGGACCAGTTAACCACCGTCGATATTGGTGCCTGGGAACTCCTAGTTTTCCCTCAGGATACCTCAAGTGACTTACCGGTATTGTGGTCATTTGACATGTGGACTGAGTAAGAGCATTAATGTCTATCCAAGTCTTAAATTAGTAAAGCTTGATTTATTTTTTTTAATAAAAAGGTTAAATATAAGTAGAAGTTCTATCTTCTTTTCACATGCCAATTCACCTCTTGTGTCCTCTGCTTTGGAGACTACTTCTTGAGGTTGTCAGATTTACTATTCTACCTAGAATCACCTGAATGGTCGTGTTGTCAGCTCAGCCAATGGTTTCACATAGTTCTAAGGTAGTTTTCTGATCTCTCTTTTTTCCTACTGTTAGATGGGAATCCACTTGTAACTTTTTACTACTCCATTAGATCTAAGTTAATAATCTCTAAAGATATAATTTTAGAAAGTTAAAAATGTAAGAAAAGGTGTCATTTAGTGTGCAAGAAAAGAAATTTAGTGCAAAAATGTAAGGAAAGCAGAAGGAGTTAATCATTATCTTTTGGAAGCTGTCTTATATGCAGAATATAGCTTACTCATTTGTCTGCAATAGGATTTAGAGTACTTTTCCCGAGATCTCTTACTGAATTCGACAGTGAAATTGCATAGAAACAGCTGAATGTTAGTTCTCATCTTGTGGCTATAATCTCACCAATCTCTTCTTTTCTCTTTAATTTTTTCTTTTCTCTAGAAAGGTTCTGCTTTACAAATGTTATTGTTGGGGAGGATGTGGAGAAAGGGGAACCCTCTTACATTGTTGGTGGGAAGTAAGTTGGTATAGCCACTTTGGAAAACAGTATGGAGGTTCCTCAAAAAGTTAAAAATAGAGCTACCCTATGACCTAGCAATTGCACTACTGGGTATTTACCCCAAAGATACAGACATAGTGAAGAGAAGGGCCATATGCACCCCAATGTTCATAGCAGCAATGTCCACAACAGCCAAACTGTGGAAGGAGCCAAGATGCCCTTCAACAGATGACTGGATTAAGAAGATATGGTTCATATATACAATGGAATATTACTCAGCCATCAGAAAGGATGAATACCCACCATTTGCATTGACATTGATGGAACTGGAGGGGATTATACTAAGTGAAATAAGGCAGAGAAAGACAAATATATGGTTTCACTTATATGTGGACCATAAGGAAAAGCATGGAGGACATTAGGAGAAGGAAGAGAAAAATGAAGGGGAGGGGGATCAGAGGGGCAGATGAACCATGAGAGACTATGGACTCCGGGAAACAAATTGAGGGTTTTAAAGGGGAGGGTGATAGGGGGATGGGCTAGCCTGGTGATGGGTATTAAGGAGGGCACGTGTTGCAATGAGCACTGGGTGTTGTACACAAACGATAAGTCATGGAGCACTACATCGGGAACTAATGAAGTACTGTATGGTGACTAACATAATAAAAAAATATATTGTTCTCCTGTCTCTAGAACTCTGCTATTTTCTACGATGGTCACTAGCCACATGATGGCTATTGAAATGCAAAGCAGTTAAAATTAAACAAAATGAAGAATTCAGGTCCTTCCTAGCCTGATTTCAAATGTCTAGTAGCCACATGTAACTAAGCTACCATATTGAACAGTGCAGTGGATAGCTGTGCTCTAGAATACGGTCCAGCTTATAGAGTAGTCGAAACACACAGATTATTGAAACCTTTCAACTCTTTGAATTTCCTCTGATAGTAACACTGCCTTCAAATCCACTAAGGGACGTTTAAGGACAAACTTGAAATGAATTTTGGCTTATGCAGGCATTCTTATGATCTACTGTATTATCTCAGTTGAAAATAAATATTGAGAAACTTGCAAACCATTTTTAATGCCATTATTTTACACTGAAAACTGTAAAAATCGTTCAGTAAATGGAGAAAAGTAAATATACGCAATCTTTTAGACATTTAAATTTCTTCTGTATTTGTAGTAAAACTTCTCTTTCCCTTCATTACTAATACAAAGTTGGTTAAGGTGAAGTCATACCCTCCTACTAGAATATAGGGCAATGATCAGGTGTTCACTGGCGCTTAGCAGTACCTGACACATTTGTTGCAGTAATGGCCTCGCTATAACATACAGCCACTGCTTTTGATTTCTACCACTGGAATCGCCCAAAATTAGAGTTAAAATTTTTTTCTTCCTACTAGTTATTCATTCAGATATTTGAAGATTGCTGTCAGTCTGCTTCTAAGTCTTCTTTCTAGGCTAAATATTCCCTGGTTTAGTCAAGTATCCTTGCCTTACTAGACTTAACAAAAAAAGGCCATACCACTACTATATGGATCCCCATTTGTTTCTGAAGTTCATAGAGCCCTAACTTGTTTTGATTTTGTTACATAGTCCTTTCTTAAATTATTAGAAACTGATTATATTTGCCAGAGTTTTTCAGTATGCTTCTGAGAGTTATTTGGACTAGATATTCTGGAATTGTTCCCAAAGTAGGGTTACTATTCCCAAATAACAGTACCAGGGTACCTAAAAAGTCAGTTAAGGGAAAGCTGGTTTTCTCAGTTACAGAAAGATGTTTTCAGCAACTGAGCCCAGAGTTCGACAGTGGCTATCGCCATCTTGTGGTTGGGGGAAAGAGAGAGGCAGGGACAGGGACAAGGACAAGGACAGAGACAAGAGGGAGAAGGAGAGGAAGGGAATCACCGATAGGAAAATCTAAAATCGCTATCGGAATACTGTATGTTTTTCCTTATGCCTAGTTGAAAGCTGGTTTGTATGTTAGGTCCCGGTCAAGTCTTGGACAGCTGTTTCAAACATTGCCTCATGCTGTCCAGGTCTGACTCTGAATAGGTATCCTAGGCTTCTCTGTTTGAGGCCTGCTTTAAAAGTTTGCTGAACAATTATTCTTATTGATACTTATTATTGTAATTAACAAGACAGTTTTTTTTTAGCATGGGACACGTTTTCTAATACATTACCTCAAATTCATTGTTTTCATTCATTCAATGTGTATTTATTAGCACCTGCTATATACCAGGCACCGTTTCAGTGTCTTGAGATACACAATGGTGTACAAGACAGAGGAAATCTATAATTTAAAATAAATCATTTCATTCTAGAGGGAAGCAGAGAACTTAAAAATATATCAATTGACTTTAACTTTTTAAAATACTAACTTTGCTAAGGGTCTAAAATACTGTCCATTAATTTTTGAGACACAGGAATGAATCATCCCTATCATAAAAGACAAGTCTTTACACATCTTCCAGAAGTGCAAGACTTTACGTATTGAATTAGCAAATAGTAAAAAAAAATTATAATGCTCAGTGTTGCTGAGGTTTTTGCAAAATGGACATTCTCATGCATTATTGTGCAAATTTTTCTCAAACTTTCTGGAAATATGGTAAAAATGGGTCACCATTAAGAATGTCATTCTTCTTTGTCCTATCTGTCCTTTTTCTTTTACCTTACAGGACCTATCAGCAGCACCCGCTGTGGTTGATCCCTCTCTTTCAGAGTCTTTACTTGGCTCCCAAGCTACCGCCCTCTCCTGGTTTTCCTCTTACTTGACATCTCCGTCTCTTGGCTGGCTCCTCCTCTTTTCTTTTCCCCCTTTATAAGGGAGTACCAAGGCTCAGTCTTTGACCTCTCCTTTGCTATCGCATTTTCTTTTTCTTTTCTTCTTTCTTTCTTTCTTTCTTTCTTTCTTAAGATTTTATTTATTTGAGAGAGAAATTTTATTTATTTATTTGAGCAGGAGCAAGGGTGAGGGAGAAGCAGGCTCCCCCCTGAGCAGGGATCTGGGATCATGACCTGCGCCGAAGGCAGACGCTTAACCGACTGAGCCACCCAGGCACTCCTCTGCATTTTCTTCTAATGTGATCTCATACAGTCGCATGGCTTTAAGTATAACAAATATGCCAAGTATTGAATTGGTATTGAATGCCATGTTTATACCCCAGGCTGGACAGCTCCCCTGAACTCTATACTCATATATTCAATTGCTTTGCAACCTTAACATGTAGCATGAACAAGAAATTCATTTTTATTTTAAGCCGCTGAGATTTTGGGGTTGTTACTGAAACATAAACACGGCTAAACTGACTGCTATAGAACACTGGCCAAACACCCATCATCTTTCGGCTAGCTACTTGTATTCACTTGCTAAATAGCCTTCCTGCTTCCAATCTTTCCCCCCTAACTACCATTCCCATCAGTCAGCTTGATTCATGGAAAAGCTACTCCTCTATTCAAATCCTGCAAAGGCCTCACTTTTCTAGGTGTAAAAGTCAAAGTCCTTATAAGAGCCTACTAACCCTCCTCTGGCCCCTCACATCTCTGACCTTTCTTGACCCGTTTCTGTCCTGCGTTCCTGTCTGATCACAACGCACACCCCACTTTTTCAAACATCCCAGCTCAAGGCCTTTGCACTGGCTCTTCCCCCAAATGCCCACATGGCTCTCTCTCTGCTCCTTACACTGCTCAGATTGACTTGTCATAGGGCATAACCTGCCCACCACCTTCCCTAGGACCCCCAACCCCTAATGCTGACCTACTTGTTTCCCCCACAGCATTATATCAGTTTCGCGTAGAACTCATTTATCATGGGCCTTTTCTGCTTCCCTAACTGAAATACAAACAGGGGTTTTTGTTTTGTACACTGGTGTAGTTTCAGTGGGTGTGTTTGGGGGGGAGTAAAAGTCCAGCTAGAGTGGTTGTCAGGAAACAAGGGTGGTAGTCCCCAAAGTCCTCATGCCCCGGAGTGCCTGTTTCCGAATGAGCTGGACCGATTTGTTCAGCCGCCAGCACATCACCATACCTCAGTTAAGCAGCTTGAGACCTGGGGAAGGTTGGGGTAGCCTGAGGATGGGCTGTGTGGGGAAACCCCGGGCCACCATGGTCCTCAGCGGGGACCCTGTGAGGAGGAAGTGGTGGGTGACCAGGGAGGAAGGAGGGCGGGCAGGTGCCCAGGTCCTATAGGTGCTCGGCTCCCAGCCCCTACTCCGCAGCGCCTCCCACCCCGCGTCTCCTGCCCGTTGTCCTGCAGATGGGGGCACGCAGCAAGTCCCGCAGAAACCCCAACCAGCAGGGCCCTCCCGCCCGCCCCTCCGCGAGGGGGTGGCGAGCGGGGTCGAAAGTCGTACAGTGCGGGTCGCAGGGTCCGGGGTGGGGATGCGAGGCCGGGCGCGAGACCGGGAGCCGCCGGGCTGATCGCAGGGCCAGGAGCCAGGTGGGAGGTCTGGGGCCGGGCGTGGGGTCCGGCGCGGGTCCGAGCCTGGAGCCGGCAGCAGGGAGCAAGGAACGAAATCCGCCTCCAGCACAAAGCTTCCCGGAAACTGATATAGCGCGGGCTGGCCGCGCCCCTCCCCCGCGCTCCCTCTGCTCCTCAATGCGCCGGCGCACTCTCTCTCCTCCCATTGGCCACGGCGTGGCGGCGCGCGCTCTGGGATTGGCGGGTCGGCGGCGGGCGGGGGTGTGTCTGCGCCGCGCCCCACCTCCGGCTCCGCTCGCGGAGGTGCACACCGCGGCGGCTGCGGCAGAAGAGGCGTAGTCATCGTCGTCAGCGGCGGCGGCAGAAGAGGTGGCGGGAGCGCGTGGCAGGTGCGGCTGGTGCGAGGCGGTGGCGCCTGGCACGTGCGGCGGGCGCGAGGCGGCGGCAGAGGCGGTGACAGCGGGGCGTGGCAGGTCGGTCGGGCGCGAGGCGGCAGCGGCAGAGGCGGCGGCAGCTGCGCGTGGCAGGTCTGGCGGGCGCAAGGCGTCGGCGGCCCGAGGCGGCGGCGGGTGGCAGCTACGGCGGGCGCGAGGCGGCGGCGGCGGCGGGTGGCAGGTCCGGTGGGCGTGAGGCGGCGGCGGCCCGACCCCGGCCCAGCCTCGTCCCTCCTGGCCCTAACCCCGGCCCGCCGCCCCGGCCCGTTCCTGGCCCGGCGCCTCCCGAGGGAGCGGCGCAGCCGGCCGAGCGCAGGCCCGGTCATGACCGACTGCAAATTGGGCATCGTGCGGCTGGGCCGGGTGGTCGGGAAGGTGAGCGGCGCGGGAGTGGAGGCGCGGGGCTGCGGGCCGGGGCGCTGGGCCAGGGCCGCAGCCTCGGGGTCGGGGGGATGCGGGGCTGGGCGGGCGGGCTGGCTGGAGGCGGGTCCCCGCGGGCCAGGAGGGGGCTGGCAGCCGCGGGCAGCGCAGCGCCCTTCGGAGGCGGCTCGCTCGCTCGTTGGCAGGATAGTCTGCGTGCGTCTCAGTGTCTGGCGGTCCGTAGTGGAACTTCGCGCAGGGTTCACGCTGCCCGCGGTGGCCGTGTCTGGACGAGCCTCAGTGGGCCTCCCAGAGCAGGGCCTCCCTCTGCTTCTGTCCCTTACCTGGCTCCGCCCTCCGCGTGTTCCAGGCTGGGGTTCCTGGCACCTGTGGGCACTGAGGCTTGGCTGTTTCCAGGAGCCGGCCGGCCGTGCAGTTGCACCAGCCACGGACCTTACCCTGGATGGGAACCCTGTTCCCATCACCAGCGGCGGAAGCTTGTGGTGGGAGAGAGGAGCAGAGGCAGTCAGAAGAAGGTAAAACCGACTTAGATCTTAGAAAAAGGCTTTCCAAGCAAGAATGAGACTAGTCCGTTTGGGGGACTGTTTCCTGCCTTTCATGCAAGAGGAATGTGTCTTTTTACCTAGGGAAGGGTGGGCTCCCCCGTCAGCCCTGAGACCCCTTCTAACTCAGTGACTGGTTATAGTAATGTCATCCCTTAAAACTCTTTATTTGGAACATTTCAGACAGAAAGCTGAACAAACAAACAATTCAGTGTGTACCGCCACCCATCTTAATAAATAAACGTTAATTGAGAACTTCTGGATGTTCTGCCTCAATCTGGCACCCCTTCCTCTGTTCTGAGGAAGCCACCCTCTGAGATTAGGTTTATTGGCACATAGAGGTTAGCGAGCTCAGGGGCACTTACGTTTTAGGCTCATGTGGATGGGAAGTGAAGCCTGGTACCTGCATCTCTGGTACAGTCTTGAGTGGGAAATAACCACCTGCTTTTTGGGGTAGGCGCCTCATGCCCCTCACCTGCTGGCCTCATTTAGCCTGAAGGGGCAGTTTCTGTATGTTACTAATACTTTACTGTGACCCTGAACCTAACGTTTTGAAACATGGTTAATTTCCAGACCAAGTACACGCTGATAGATGAGCAAGATATCCCGCTGGTGGAGGGCTACTCCTATGAGGTAAGGGTGACTGTTCCTCTGCGGGCCCCAGTCAAGTGCCTGGGGAGGGTCATGAGGGATGGGTTTTATCCCGTGAGGGCAACCTGGCTTTCACTGTCCAGTGGAGCCTCACCACTACCACTGTGATGTTGATCCTCCCCCACTTTCACCTGGTGGCTGACTCTTCCTGAAAACAGGTCAAATTGTGTCATGTTTGTGATCGAATGTTCAATTGGACAAGCCCTGGCTCCCTGGGAGACTGTCCAGTGACACCTCACCTTTCCTCTGGCCTGGCCTCAGCGCCCCTCCGTGCCCTCCATTCTCTCATCTTCCTGAGCTCCCTTGCCTTCCGCTGTTCTCTGCTTGATGAGTTTCTGTTCACCTGCCAGTCCTCACCTACCGGCTCCTCCCCTTCGGAAATCCTCCAGGAATCTGTGGACCCACTACACTTTCATCTCGGCCCTTTGTGCTTTTACAGTACAGATGACTCCGGAACAACACAAGTTTGAACTGCACAGGTTAACTTAGATATGGTTTTGGTTCTTTTGTTTTTGGGTTTTTTTTTTTTGATAAACAGTGCAGTACTGTAATGGTATTTTTTTCCTTATGACTTTCTTGAAAATGTTTTCTTTTCTCCAGCCTTACCTTATTGTAAGGATATAGCATATGATACGTCTAACGTACAAAGTACGTGTTAATCGGCTGTCTCTGTAATCGGTAAGGTTTCTAGTCAAGAACAAGCTATCAGTAAAGTATCCCAAAGTGAGAAGTCATATATGGATTTTCAGCTGTGTGGGGGTTCAGTGATAAAGCAGAGCCTAGAACAGTTTATACAAAAAACATACAGCTAATAAATAGTACAGCTGAGATTTAAATCTCAATCTGTTAGCAGAATTCAATTTTGTTTTCTTTTTCAAGATATCCTCACACTAGACCATCCATATAGACTTCTGCTAATAAATTTGCCTCCTTAAATGTGTATTTCACAGCCTACCACCAGTGTTCTGCTGGAGCCTGTAAGAGGAGACTTGGCTCATAACATGTATAATTTATGGTTTTCCTAATTAACCTAATTAACCAATATCTTGCATTGGTTCCTCAGAATGGATGAGTAAAAGACCATGATGCATCTCCATGTGAACAAGTAATAATAAGTCAAAACCCATTTCCTACTGATATCATCTTAGTAGCATCATCTGCACATTCAAAAGCTTGTATATATCATTTTTATGTAATGCTTAAAGTTCAGAGTCATGAGTCCTTGGGTGGCTCAGTTGGTTAAGCATCTGCCTTTGGCTCAGGTCATGATTCCAGGGTCCTGAGATAGAGCCCTGCATTGGGCTCCTTGCTCAGTGGCGAGCCTGCTTCTACCTCTCTCTCTGCTGCTTGAGCTCTCTCTCTCTCTCGTTCTATCTCAAATAAATAAATAAAATCCTTTAAAATAAAGGTGAGAGTCACATATTGGTATGCTAGAGGATTTTTACTCTATAGCCAATGTGCACATTTTTTTGGTTGTTAAAAGAATTCAAAAAATGGTATGATAAATATTTTAGCTACAGTTTCAAAAGATATCAAAATTATGACTGTTCCAAAATAATTTCTGGGTCTGGTGTTTCTGGATTTATGATCAGCTAGAACGTGTTCTATAAATGAATCCTTATAATAGTAGCCTACCATAGAAACCTGCCTCTCACAGGGCAGACACAGCGTGTTGACTGTCTGGAATGACCCATGAGTAAGGCTAAGCCACAGAGTAATCATGAAATATATCAGTGTTATCTGTTGTATATTAACCTTTCTTGTTAATAGAAACCAATTCTTTATCATCATGCTGTGAAACATCAATGTCTCCCAATCTCCACACAACTTTCCGTAAATGAGGCATGCCTGGGAACCATGTCTTCTCACTATTGGAGTGGGAGTCCTTACATTTAAATGTTTTCTTCATCTGCTTATCATTTGAAAATGAGAAACATTAAGGTGAGCTGTTGATATCATGTGCCTATCAACTAAATTCTGGAAAATTATTCCTAAATAGTATTTCTTGAATATTTAAGTAAATGAAAAAAGATATCTTGTGTGCCAATCAATTCATACGCCAACTTTTATACATTCTCTTATAGCTAAATGCATCTAAAAAGCATGCCACTTGAAGGGAAAAGCTATTGAATATAGAATTTTGGTCAAGTATAATGTGGAAACATTCAACATTAGAGTAAAGAAGAGAATTGGAAATTAGTCTATGAAGCGCTAATTGTCACTCAACAACATTCCAATGTTTTAATGCAGCTATTCACATAATTCAAACAACACATTTGCATTGCCTTTATAAAGTCCATGGCATGAATAAGCTCTGTGAAAGGACAGTAGCAGCAGCCAGAGTGTACAGTGAGATCAAATGTTTCATTCTTTAAAATTACAAATCCTTCAGACAGTTGGCATAAGGTCTTGCATAGAGAAAATGCTAAGTAAATATTTTCTAGATTTGAATCAAATAAAGATTGATTATACCAATGACTGCATTGTTTTCAGAAAAGTTATGTAGAACTTGACCACTTGATTCTCCAGGTTGGTGGCTCCTGTGATGTCTCCAACTATTACTATTGCTAATACTCTCATGTCCTAGGGCATTGTACTTCTTTCTTTTTTTTTTTTTTAAGATTTTATTTATTTATTTGACAGAGAGAGACAGCCAGCGAGGGAGGGAGCACAAGCAGGGGGAGTGGGAGAGGAAGAAGCCAGCTCCCAGCGGAGAAGCCTGATGTGGGGCTGGATCCCACAACGCCCAGGACCACGCCCCGAGCCGAAGGCAGCTGCCTAACGATGGCGTCACCCAGGCGCCCCTAGGGCTTTGTACTTCTGACCCTTAGAGTGAAGTTGTGTCAAAAATCTGCACATAATTAAATGCCTGGTCAATGGCAACCAATAAGCATTGTCCAATACCACATGAATAAATATATGACTTAAAACTTCTCTAGTACTCCATTAGGACAGATTTAAACAGTTCAAATTGAAGTAGAAACTTCAAATTTCTTTTCGATTATATGTAATGTCATAAAAACTCCCTTAGATGTAAGAAATGGGAAATAGTCTCTTATTACTGTTTACCTTTTAGGAAAATGATCAACAAATAGAAAAGGAAATGTACTCACTAGTTGATATCAAAACCAGTACTATGTGGTTACATGTATGGAGCAGGCTTGTAAACCGGTTACCAAGTCTAATTCAAGAACATGTGACAATGAACCTGGTGATTCCTAGATACTCCCAGAAGGGAGATTGTGGACTTCCGACACTCAAGCAAATAGGAGTTGGAGACATTGGGATTATGAAGTTAAAATCATTAATTGATTGTGTTAGATTATTGTTCCATATCTGCATGGTCACTCCTTCAATTCCTTCAGACCTCTTTGTTTAAATGGCCCTTAGTGAGACATCTTTATTGACCACACTTTAGCTCCCCAGTCTGTTAACTTTATTCTCTTTCTTCTTACTCTGTTTTAATTTTCTTTTTTTTTTTCTATTTTTTTTAATTTTGTTTATTTATTCGACAGAGATAGACACAGCCAGCGAGAGAGGGAACACAAGCAGGGGGAGTGGGAGAGGAAGAAGCAGGCTCATAGCGGAGGAGCCTGATGTGGGGCTCGATCCCACAACGCCGGGATCACGCCCTGAGCCGAAGGCAGACGCTTAACCGCTGTGCCACCCAGGCGCCCCTGTTTTAATTTTCTTATTAGCACTTATACCACCTAACATAGTGTATATTTACATTGATCTGTTAATTTCATGAGCATGGAATTTGGTTCATCCACTTCCATATCTCTAGTACTTAGAACAGAAGCACATAATAGGTGTTCTATCAATCAATCAATCCATATTAACATATATATATATAATTGAATATATGGATGAATTACTATCTATATACTGCATGCTCTGAGCTAAGCATTAGGTATAGCAAAGAACTGGCTGTCTTCATGGAGTTTACCATTTCGTGGGATGATCAGTGAAGCTAAAATGCTCAGTTTTCTCAATAACCTGTCTCTTTATACTCTTTATTCCTCCCTACAAAACCTAGCATTCTTGCCAAGGAAATAGTGCCCTTCACAGGTTCACAGACCCTCAGGCTGTCTTTATGACTTTTCCTTTTGAACTTCAAAGCTGTCTTTGATGTTCATAATAGTGTCTGAAGAAAGCTAGCACATGGTGAGCTTTGCCCTCACATCTGTTTGGCTGACCTTATTCTGTGCTCTCTCAGGCCAAAGGACACATAAAGGACAATGACTGTATCTAAGAGATGAAATATTTTCCTGACCCTTTCCTCTCACAGAACACTCCATCCTGACTCACCTAAATTTCTTGCGTCTGGGGTTAAACTATTCCCATGACATGGTCTGGAAAATTTCTGAGCAGTTTCTCAGAAGGCAGAGGTACTTCTCTTCCCTAACACCACTATTCTTTCCCTAGAAAATACATAGTACAACTTATTCCACCTGGAAACACGAAAACATAAGGCTTACCAGAATAGAATCAGATAGAAGTTCGGTGCTATTGGGGCAGCATGGCACAACTGAGAAGAAAAGCAACTGAAAGGCTAGAGGACATAAATTTGAATCTAGGTTCCACCACTTGGCCAGCTCTGTAACCTTGGGCATTTAACCTCTCCCAAGCTTCAGTTTCCTCTGTTGAATAAATGCTGAGGGTAATAGCAATACTTATCTTCTATGAAAGCTTTGAGGGTTAAATAAGAGAACATATGTAAAACATACTAAGCACTTGTTAGGTATCTCATTCAAAATTTTGCTATCATTAACATTAGAATAACAGCCCAGACTTCATAATATGCAACATTTAGAATAAAGTCTAATGTAAATACTAGATTTCAGACTAACTCAAGCAGCATTCTTATTTAGATTTAAATTGCAGGGTTTAAAATGAGAGATCTGTTTTGCGTCTTCCACTGTCAGTACATGTCTGTAGGTACTCCTTTAGAATACAAATTTTATATTTGTATGTGAACATACATATCAATGAATTGATCAGTTGATCAATTGATAGAGGTTTATATTCTGACTTTCCTAATCAAGTAAAAAAATTCTCATGAACTTTCTTCTTCAGCCATCTCCATATGTCTCCACACCCCAGTGCCCACAGTATGCCCTTCCTGCTTCCTAGAACTATAAACACAAGACCACAAATTCCTCCACATTTATACATATTAAATAAAATTAAAAGAGAACCACTGATCAAAATCTCCTAAATTTTAAAGTTTACCATTTTCTGACTTGAAGTGACCAGTGTTCCAGAGAGAAAGTTTATACTTGGCCCTTAAGTATATGTTTAATTAGAAGCCTGCCCCTGGGGCTGCAGCTCTAGGGGCACGTGGGTGCCTCAGTCAGTTGAGTGTCTGCCTTCGGCTCAGATCATGATCTCAGGGTCATGGGATCATGTACCCCATCAGGCTCCACGTTCAGCACAGAGTCTGCTTGTCCTCCCTCTGCTCCTCCCCACCTCCCACCCCCCTCTCTCTCTTTCAAGTAAATAAAATCTTTTAAAAAGAAAAAAAGCAAAAGGAAAAAAAAAAGATAGTGCCTACTGGTTTGTTTTAGCAAGGCAAGGAGAGAGAGAGAGCAGGAAGATGGCACCTACCAGCCTCCATTCCTGAAGAGTGTCTCAGCAGGCCCCTGCCCCTCAGACCAATGCCTCAAAATTAGGAAATGAGACTATTTCACACAAAGTTTGGGCTCTTTTAAAAGGCTGCCTCAGTGCTGGGCCCTGGAACAGGTGACTCTGTGTGGGTGAGCCCTTTAGGAGCCATTCCAGAGTTCACCACAGCCCCATGGGTCTCGTGAGCACAAGCCTCATTGGTCTTCAAAGCCAGATGTTTTGGAGGCTTGTCTTTCAGGTGCCAGTCTTAAAGGTTGGAGTGCCTCATGTCGGGTATGAACCTTTCACTCCTCAGGTGGAAACTCCTGGTTTTGAGTTTGCTCCCAAATGTGGATTGCCGCATGAGCACTGGGGCTTATGGCAAGACTGTGTCTCCGCCTTTCCTTCTTGCTTTGATGTGGTTTCCCTTTTATATGCCAAGTGTGAAGGGGTCACTCCTCTAGATTTTAAGGTGTTTTCTTTTCCCTCCAGAGGAAATTGTCCCATATATAGCTGTAAATTTGGTGTGTGCATGCAAGGAAGTGAGTTTAGGATCATCCCACATCACCATTTTGAACTGGAGCCCTTATTTATTTTTTTACATAAATTATTTTGGGTTAAAAATAAATTATTGGAAAGTAAGAGTCACAGCAGTGGCAAGCTTTTGCAAAATCCAACTGTTCAAGTGGACCAAAATAGCATTCCATCGTGAAGTGTGCACTTTTTACTCTTGACTCTCTGGCCATCAGATATCGAGTCTCTTAAGGAAGACAGAACAAAGTACTAGAGTCCTTGTGGGATGAAATAAGTCAGATAGATGTTGAGGTGGACATGAAGTAATAATCAGGAGTTTTCACTGCTAAGCAAAATCAATTTAGATTATGAGAGCTTGAACTTGGCAGTCAGAAGGTATAACTGCTGAGAACTTTCCATGATCGTGAACCCATCATTTGACCTCTCTGCCCACGCTTCCCATTCTAGGAACTAGAACATGAGAATTAGGAATCTGGGAACTAGAAAAATTAGTCAGAACTTCTGAAGCTACCAGAATATAAAATAGTTCTTGGTAAATATTACTTTAGTTATTTATATTAGAGGAAAGAAAATGAAAAGATTCTTATCACCACTCTGGTGGTTCTATTATGTATCGAAAGTTCATTTAAATCCTCCACCTACCCCAGTTATTCTAGGATTTATCATTGGGAACATGACCGTGTTTTCGTTATTAAATCACTGAATTTAGGAGTGAGAAGACTTGGATTTAAGTTCTTGTATGCCAGGACTATCGGAAAGGCATTTAATTCTTCTAAGTTTTCTCATCTTAAAAACGAAGGTAACAATACCTCCCCTGGAGAGCTATTGAGAGTTTTAAATGAGGTAATTTGTGGGGGAACATTTTATAGCATTTAGTGGAGCAGAAAGAGCCCAGACTTGGGAACCAGAGAGACATTGTTTCAAATTCTCACCCACCTCTTCTCATCCAGAAGACCATGGGACCATAAATTACACAGTATGGATCTGTTTTTTCAGCTGTGAAAGGGGGATAAACTACCTTAAAAGTAAGGTAAAAAGAATAATGTCTAAAACTTCCCATGATATATCTGGCCCCAGAAAATTCAGTCTTCGAAACAATAAAATAATCACCTGTAGAAATTATAATGGTGCAAAGAAACTCAACTTTTTTTTTTACTTTTAAAAATTAAATATTTAATAACAAAAGAATATTGCACGTGTGTGTAAAATATTAAGAATAACAATAAAATTGACATATGTGTACTGGCCATAGATTTAAGAGATATAAATTACTTTGCAAATATCTTTGAGGTCTCCTGTGGGCCACTACTTAATCCCATCTTATCTCCTTCCACTTAAAGTAACAATAATCCTAAATTTGGAGTTCCTCTTTTTACTATATATGCAACTATTCTCAGACATATTTTAGTTAAAATATTTTTGTATAGGGGCACCTGGGTGGCTCAATCGTTAAGTGTCTGCGTTCGGCTCAGGGCGTGATCCCAGCGTTCTGGGATCGAGCCCCACATCACGCTCCTCTGCTGGGAGCCTGCTTCTTCCTCTCCCACTCCCCTGCTTGTGTTCCCTCTCTCGCTGGCTGTCTCTGTCAAATAAATAAAATCTTTAAAAAAAATAAAAAATAAAAATAAAATATTTTTGTATTAATAAATTTTTAATATGTGATTATTTCTGACTTCTTGACTCAACATTATGTTTGTAAGATTCATCCATATTGTTTAGCTACAGATGAGTCATTTTCACTGCTATGTTACTTCATCATATAAATATACCACAATTTATTCATCCATTCTTCCATTAATGGATATTTGGGTTTTTCCCATTGTTTTGATAATACAAACAGTGCTGCTATGTATATTCTTGTGATTTTTCTTTTGGATATGCATATAGGAATGGAACTGCTGGTTTATAGTTTACATATCTTCACCTTTACTAAAAATTGTCAAATTGCTTTTAAAAGAGGTTATACCAATTTAGACTCTCAAAAATGGTATATAAGGAGCCTAATACAAAGCCTAATATCCAGGCACCTGGGTGGCTCAGTCGGTTGAGCATCTGACTATTGGTTTTGGTTCAGGTCATGATTTCAGGGTTGTGAGAGCAAGCCCAGTGTCAGTCTCCACGCTCAGTGAAGAGTCTGCTTGAGATTCTCTCCCCCTCTCTCTCCCTTTGCTCCTCTCCTTGCTCGTGTGCTCTCTCTCTCTCAAATAAATAAAATCTTAAAAACAAGAGACAAAAAGCCTAATACTCAGTGGGAGCTCCAAATATATTTCTTGTGTTGAAGTGGGGAGTAATATGTTTAAGTGTTAATAATCTAAGTTACTTACCCTAATATGGATTACTTTATCAGATTTTGTACTGAGATTTGATAGGGATGGGGAAAAAATAACAAGGGTATTTGGTGCCTTGCAGAATGGGAGATGAGGGTTACTGAGTTGGTATAGAAGCACAAAAAGCCAAAGAATATAGACAAGTCTCTTATTTGATAGTTTTCGTAAGGCCAGCTTTATTTCCTACCCTTCTTCTTGACCCATCTAACCTAACTCAGCTTTTGGCCCAAATATTCAAACAATTTAAAAAATTTTATCTACAATTTTCTACAAATATTTTTGTGCATCTCTTCCAATTAGAGGGACAGAAAAGAGAATAGCTAATTATCTTCCTCTTAATAAACACACTTCATCATGTGCTTGGGAACCATGTGTGAAGAAACTCTCTTTTCTAAGCTAAGCAAGAGCAGTTGCTTTCCCCATCTGATGTATTTTTCAATAACTGAACATGTTTATCATTTTCCTTTGGGATTGCTTCCAAACCTCGCTCTTCTTTGCAGTGTGAGGCTCCAGACTGTCTCCATTATTCTAATGTGAGCCTTGCTCAACTCCAAATATAGGACTTACAAGGATAACCCAATTTTGTTTTTATATTCATTTCATTACGATGTGAGCAGAACGTAAGGTTTGTGATTTATCTTTAGATAATTTTATTAAGCATCTGTAGGTGTGGTTTTGCCATACTGGGCAATAAATAATAAGTGGGTAAAAGCCCTCCTTTCTAAGAAACAAAAATAAATCAGACAATATGATTTAAAAGACCCATAAAAATGAGAAATTTTAAACGGTATATGCAATAGAAGGTTACAGAGTAGCAAACCTCAAAATTAAGAACTTATTAAGTGTAATATATGAAAAATAAAATAAAATTTCTCTTTTACCTTTAACAAACAACTTCCCCCACTTCATATAGGGATAGTTAATAGGAATGAGTAAGATTTAGAATACTGTTTCAAGACATTGGAAAATTAGGAAATTAGAGGAGTATTTATTAAATGCATTTATCATAATCTTTTCTGTTTCTTTCCTAACTTATTTCACAAAGAAAACATTTCAAAAAATGTGTAAGGCTTAAAGTGAAATAATTATAATTGTAAATTATAGTAACAATTTCTTAAATAACAAAAACATTAACATATTTTTTCTAGCTTTATTGAGATATAATTGACATTTAACATTGTGTAAATAATGTTAACATACTTTAAGTTGAGATTTCTCCCCTTTGGAGGTATTAACAGCACAGGAAGTAAAACAAAAAAATGTTTTATCTATTGTTTAAATAAATATTTTGTTTATATTGTCATAAGGAAGACAGAAGTCTTTTATCCAAGGTTTCCAACATTTGGATCTCACTTAAATAAGACTTAAAATCCAAGAAAGAGAAGTCATGTTATAACTAATGGCTATGTTGGATGAATTCATTTCAGTGTTTGAAGATCAAGGCGCAGAGAGATTTCTTGTCCACAGCAAGGATAGTATACACACACACGGAAAATGAGGTTTATGCCCTTCACCAAATTGAAGCGTAAAGATTCTAGACAGTTAATTTTGGATAAATGAAACCTATTCGTGGAAATAACGACCAAGATAATGACCGTAATAAGGGCTAAGAAAATAATTCCTCTTTCTTTTTCTTTCTTTTCAAAACTGGCAGCAAAGTCGCCTGTGGACCTCCACTACTGGAGGAGGCACATTTAATCCTGACGTTCATTTGTAAAGCATTTAACTTAAAAGGCAAAGAAAAATGATTCCTAGATAATTGTTCTTAGAGCAGATTTATTGTGAATAGAACATTTGTGTTTGTGGGGGGGGGGAGTGTTGTTTTCCTGGGCACATACAGAAGACAGATTGTTGACAGTAAATGTTTAGTCAAGGGTGAGAATACTTTTGTTTTAGTTACAGATCCTTTCTACAAGCCAGATGACGTTTTTTCCTCTTAATCAGTGCCACAGAAGCTTTTGTGCATTATAGGAGTGCTGCTAAATATGATGGAACAGCCGCATCTTTTAATTTAGTCCCAGTAGGAGAATAAGCTATTCTTCTTTTACTAGGCGACAGATGGGGACTTTTTATGTCACCTAAAGCTCAGCTGTGCAAAGCCTTTGAGAGATGGTGCTATCATGTTGGACTTTCTTGAATTATTTACCAGAGGCAAATGGCTGTCTCTGTTTTCTACAAACCATTGCTTTTGAATTGGAAGGCTCTTTGGAAATGAGCCTATACAGGAGATATGTACACTTTTAGGATATTGTTCGACTAGTCTTATACTTAATAGGTGTGATAGGACAAAAGCAATTAGCATACGAGGAAGGTTCTGGTTTGGCCTGCTCAGTTCTCTATCTTTCCCTGAATATACAGGAGATTTTCCCAAATTCCAGGCAATTCTTTAGGCTTTATGTGCAAAATTGATGGAATGAGGATGGGATAGAAAGGTCAAAAGCAAAGCAGGTGGATTTTTTACAGAGAAGAAGAGCACAGAAGAGAACTAGTGTCTAGAGGTCTGTATCAAGGCATATCTTTTGCTAGGGGGCTCTGTGAAGAACTTACGAACTTTGTCAAGAAAGAAATCTGCATGATAGAAAGATATAGAAGCATAAGCAATTCTTCTGGGGAAGGAAAGTGAGCGGTTGGTTTCCAGGGCCTTAGGACATAATAAAACAGAAAAAGAGAGGATTTTAATAAGTTTTGTTGTTTATGTAATATATCCTCTTTTAAGATGTTGAAATATGTATGAAATTGTTGGACGTCCTGTTGGGATTACATATCTCTGAATTTAAAATCCCTCTGGGACTGAGCCAAGTGACCATGGCTTCCTTAGGATTATATCTGTATGATAGTTATAAGCTTTTGTAATGGACATCTTCTTTGGGTGCTCACTATCTCAGACACACTTTGGGACATTGGAAAACCTCCAATGATGAGACGTTTCTGTGGGGATAGGAATATCTTTGAAATGATAGACTTATTTATCTACAAGTCCACTTTAGACACCCATGAAGTATTCTCTGTGTCACTCTAAGCAGTGTATCTGCTGACAATGCTATATCATAAAATAAGATTTGTGATACATTAGAGATATAAGATGGTGAGTGATGATGATGGAGCATAATGTCTTAAGAGCCTGTAGGTGAACTGGAAAAATTAACATCAAGTTTCAAGAGATGTATTTGCCAATAAGAGTCTAAAGAAAACTTGGCAGTGTGTGTAGAAGCAAGCAAATATACAAGTGCGTTATCAAGTTGCTTAAGTCTTCATTTTGTTCAAAATATTCCAATTGGGTAGAACTGTAATTGATCCCTTGCTGCATGTTCTTTTGAATCTCTGAAGTTTCTCTGGGACTTTAACTTTACAGCAATAATAAAAGATTTTCAAAGGAAAATCTAAGCATCCCTCAAGAATGACTTCCATTTCTTGTTTTTGTTTGTTTTTAATTTTTTTGTTTTTTTATAATACTTTCTTATGTTATGTTAGTCCCCATACAGTATATCCTTAGTTTTTGATGTAATGTTCCATGATTCATTATTTGTATATAACACCCAGTACACAATGCAGTATATGCCCTCCTTAATACCCATCACTGGCCTGTCCCAATCGCCCACCCCCACCCCCTGAAGCCCTAAGTTTCTTTCTCAGAGTCCACAGTCTCTCATGGTTCATTCCCCCTTCTGTTTACCCCCCCTTCATTCTTCCCTTCCTTCTCCTACCGATCTTCCTATTTCTTATGTTCCATAAATGCGTGAAACCATGTGATGTCTTTCTCTGCTTGACTTATTTCACTTAACATAATCTCCTCCAGTCCCATCCATGTTGCTGCAAATGTGTAATCGTTCTTTCTGATGGCTAATATTCCATTGTATATATGGACCACATCTTCTTTTTTTTTTTAATGATTTTTTTATTATGTTAGTCACCATATAGTACATCCCCGGTTTCCGATATAAAGTTCGATGACTCATTAGTTGTGTATAACACCCAGTGCTCCATGCAATACGTGCCCTCTATACTACCCATCACCAGTCTATCCCATTCCCCCACCCCCCTCCCCTCTGAGGCCCTCAGTTTGTTTCTCATAGTCCATAGTCTCTCATGTTTCATTCCCCTTTCTGATTACCCCCCCTTTCTTTATCCCTTTCTTCCCCTACCAATCATCCTATTTCTTATGTTCCATAGATGAGAGAAATCATATAATAGTTGTCTTTCTCTGCTTGACTTATTTCACTTGGCATTATCTCTTCCAGTGCCGTCCATGTTGCAGCAAATGTTGAGAATTCGTTCTTTCTGATAGCTGAGTAATATTCCATTGTATATATGGACCACAACTTCTTAATCCAGTCATCTCGGCTCCTTCCACGATTTAGCTATTGTGGACAATGCTGCTATGAACATTGGGGTGCATATGTCCCTTCTCTTCACTACATCTGTATCTTTGGGGTAAATACCCAGTAGTACAATTACTGGATCATAGGGTAGCTCAATTTTTAACTTTTTAAGGGACCTCCACACTGTTTCCCAAAGTGGCTGTACCAACTTGCATTCCCACCAACAATGTAAGAGGGATCCCCTTTCTCCACATCCTCTCCAACATTTGTTGTTTCCTGCCTTGTCAATTTTTGCCATTCCAACTGGTGTAAGGTGGTGTCTCAAGGTGGTTTTGATTTGATTTCCCTGATGGCTAATGATTTTGAACATTTTCTCATGTGTCTGTTAGCCATTTGTATGTCATCATTGGAAAAGTGTCTGTTCATATCTTCTGCCTATTTTTTGATTTGATTATTTGTTTCCCGTGTATTGAGTTTGAGAAGTTCTTTGTAGATCTTGGATACTAGTCTTTTATCTGTAGTGTCATTGTCAGATATCTTCTCCCATTCCGTGGGCTGCCTCTTTGTGTTTTTGACTGTTTCCTTGGCTGTGCAGAAGCTTTTTATCTTGATGAAGTCCCACAAGTTCATTTTTTCTTTTGTTTCTCTTGCCTTTGGAGATGTATGACTTCCATTTCTAAACGTACATCTCTGATTCTATATGATATCAATTTTCTTTAAAATCTTTTCTTCTGCCCACTTGCTATAGGAGTCACAGAGTAATACTGATGAGTCTACCTCTACCCCAAAGAAAAACAATGGGTTGTAATAAGTCCGTTGGTTTAAGTTTTGTCAAGGCTGTGCAAGCATGCTGGGGAGACTGAGCTACACAGATCATACAGCCCTGACTGCAAACTAAGGTCATGAGAACCCTGGGAAGGTTTCTCTGAAGAGAAATCTTCAGAGCACAGTCTTTTGAATTTCCCTAGGTCACATTTGCTCACCTACTTGCTATTTTGCTCATTTTATATCTTCTACTCACACCTGTTTTTGTGTATAAATAGAGTGTGTTGCCAATCACAGTAAGATGCCTTCCATGGAGAATCATAATTTCAATTTCAGATGAGGTCTACATTATCCTCTTACTGTAACAAAGAATTTGGAAAAAGAGAATCGCTTTCTCCTATGTTCTAAGAGCACATTTACACCAGTACTTTATACTTTAGTGCTTGAGGTAATCCTTAGAGGTAGGTATACATACTGGCTTGGATAAGTAATTCAAGTTGCTCTAATAAACTCTCAGCTCTAACTGGTTTGACACAATAAAGGCTTACTCTGGTAAGTAAGAGTAAGTGAATAGTCCTACCTAGCAAGAGGTCTTTCACAAGGTCATTCAGACACTTGGATCCTTCTAGTCTATGGCTCTGCAGTCCCCTGGGGTATTAGAGTCCTCTGCTGAATCCTCTGTATTCACCCAGCAGTCAGGAAAGAGAGAGCACAGAGTATAACTTAGAAGATATATATGGACCAGATCTGAAGGTGGCATCCATCACTCCTCCCTTTTTCTAATAGCCAGCATCATCTGGCGACACCAGACCATGAGAGAAGGTGAGAACTATAGTCTAGCTCTTTAGCCAGAAGTTAACGGATTTTTTGAAACGGGAGGCAGTCTCTGGCATAGTGTTACTATTCTCACTTTTCTGATGGGGAAATAGACAGAAAGGGGTTCAGTAATATACCAAACACCTAGCTAAGAAGTGGTGAGCTAGAATCTGGACCAGGAATCTGACTCCAGAACAGCGTTTTAAACTATGGTACATACAAGGCTGCCTCCTAGATAATTAATGCAAAGTACTTCCCATTACTTCAAATGAGTAAAATGAGGCAGAGGAAGATAACATGCCTCTTCCTAGTTCATAAATTATAGCAGACACAGGCATAATGTTTGCTTACTCCATGGAATCACAGTCCCATTTAGGATGAGTGCATGACCCTCTGATTTCAATGGCTTTCTTTCTGAATGTCTTCGGGGAAGGGGGGCCATGTGTTCCAATCTCGGTGAATATTTTGGAGATGAGCCAATTCATACTCTGTAACTTGAGACCCTTGTTTCCAACAGCATGCCACAAAGGAGGCCAGTGATTAAATTAGGAATCATGGGGTCAAACAAACAGGCAGTATGGCATGGGGTTAAGAGGCAGAATCTGGAATCAGAGCTCCCAAATCAATAAAATCCAGCCCTGGCTCTGTGATATACTAGCTGTGTGACTTAAGTTACTTAATCTCTCTGTGCTATAGTTCACTCATTTGTAAAATGGTGAGAATGATCATATCTCCCTCATAGGTTATTATGAGGACTAAATCAATACATGTTGTAAAGTGCTCAGTATCTGACATAAGCAATCAAAAGAGATTAGTTATTGTTGTTGTTGTTATTTACTTGTACCTGATCAAGCTAAAGATATGACACACAGTTTTGCAGACACATAAAGAAAACTGCCGTCTCAGTAAATGTCAACTTCATCTGTTCAGTAACTCATGTTATTGGACCCCATCCTCCCCCATCTCCAGACTTTAATCCACTGGTTAAGTTCTATGAGCTCTACCTCGAAAGTATTTATTTTACTTATTCTGTCTCTCTGTCTTACCTGTCCCACCCTTGTTCGCTAGACTCACCAAGAATTAAAGAGAGGACTTAATAAATAAAATCAAGAGTAAAAGAGAAATTGCAACTGATAAGAAATAAATACAGAGGATCATTAGAAACTATAATCAATTATATGCCAACAAATTGGACAATCTGGGAGAAATGGATAAATTCCTAGAAACACAAGACCTTCCAGGATTGAATCGTGAAGAAATAGAAAATCTGAATAGGCCAATTTCTACTAAGCAGATTGAATCAGTAATGAAAAGTCTCTCAAAAACAAAAGCTCAGAACCATATGGTTTCAATAATTAATCTGTCAAACATTCAAAGATTGAAAACCTACACTTCTCAAATACTTCTAAAAAACTGAAGAGGAAGAAATGCTTCCAAACTCATTTTACAAGGCCAATGTTACTCTACTTTAAAAACAGAGAAGGAGACCACACACACACACACACACACACACACACACACACTAAGTAAATAAATAAAACAAACAACAAAGATACACACCAATATAATTTATTAGCATTGATGTAAAAATCCTCAGCCAAATAGTAGCAAAGAGAATTCAACAATATATTATAAGAATTATATGCCATGATCGACTAGGATTCATTCCAGGGATGAAAAGATATTTCAACATCTGCAAATCAACACAATATGCCACATTTATAAAATGAAGGATGAAAATTAAAAGATCATCTTAATAGATGTAGAAAAAAATGTGACATAATTCAACATCCATTTATGATAAAAACTTTCAACGAAGTGGGTATAGAGGGAATGCATCTCAATATAATAAAGGCTGTATATGACAAACTCACAGCTGACATCAGAGTCAATGGTGAAAAACTGAAAGCTTTTTCTGTAAGATCAGGAATAAGCCAAGGTTGCCCAGTCTTGCCACTTCTACCCAACATAGTAGTGTACATCCTAGTCATATCAATAAAGCATGAAAAAGAAATAAAAGGCTTCCAAGTTGGAAAGGAAGAAGTAAAACTGTCACTATTTGCAAATGACATGATACTGTATATAGAAAACCCTAAAGTTACTGCCAAAAAACTGTTTAATAAATTCAGTAAAGTTGCACAGCATAAAGTAAATATGTGAAATTTGTGGTGTTTCTATATGCTAATAATGAACTGTCAAATAAATTAAGAAAGCAGCCCCATTTACTGTTGCATCAAAAAGAAAATACATAGGCATACATTTAAATAAGGAAGTGAAAGACCTGTACACTGAAAACTATAAGATACTGAAGAAAGAAATTGAAGAAGATACAAATGAATGGAAAGATATTCCATGTTCATGAATGAGAAGAATTAATATTATTAAAATGTCCATACTACCCGAAGCAATCTGAAGATTCAGTGGCAATTCCTATCAAAATTGCAACAGCATTTTTTGCAAAACTAGAACAAATCATTCTGAAATTTGTGTAGAACCACAGAAGTTCCCAGATAGCTAAAGCATACTTGAAAAAGGAGAAAAAAGCTGGGAGTATCATGCTCCCTAGTATCAAGCTATATTACAAAGGTTCAGTAGCTAAAACAGTATGGTATTGGCATAAAAACTAACATACGGATCAATAGAATTGAATTGAGAGCCCAGAAAATACATATGTATATAAACCTACGTATGAATGGACAGTTTTCAATGAAGGATCCTAAGAACATACAATGGAGAAAAGACAATGTCTTCAATAAATGCTTCTGGGAAAACTGGACAGCCACATGCAAAATAATGAAAGTAGACCATTGTCTTACACCATGCACAAAATTAATACAAAATAGATTAAAGAAGTTAAGACCTAAAACCATAAAATTATTAGAACAAGACATAGGTGGTAAACCCTTTGACAATGATCTTCGTGATGTTTTTGTGGATCTGACCCAAAGGAATGGAAACAAAGCAAAAATAAACTGCATGGGACTGCATCATACTAAAAATCTTATGCACAGTGAAGGAAACCATCATCAAAATGAAAAGGCAACCTACTGAATGGGAGAAGATATTTGCAAATGATATATCTAATAGATCAATATCCAAAATATATGAAGAATTCATATAACTCAATTAAAAAACTCAAAAAATGTGCAGAGGATCTAAATAGACATTTTTCCAAAGAAGATGTACAAACAACCAAGAGGCACATGAAAAGATGTTCAACGTCGTTAATTTTTAGGGGAATGCAAATCAAAACCACAATGAGGTAACATCTTAACACCTGTTAGAATGGCTATTATCAAAAAGACAAGAAATAACAAATGTTGGAGAGGATGTGGAGAAACACAAACCCTTGTATACTCTTGTTGGGAATGTAAATTGGTGCAACTATTCTGGAAACCAGTATGGAAATTCTTCAAAAAATTAAAAACATATCTACCATATAATCCAAGCTATTCCACTTTGGGATTTTTATCCAAAGAATATGAAAACAGTAATCTGAAAATATATGTGCACTGCTATCTTTATTGCAGCATTATTTATAATAACCAAGATATGGAAACAACCTAAGTGTCCATCAGTAGATCAATGAATAAAGAGGGTTCACACACACACACACGCGTGCGCGCGCACGCACTGGAATGCTACTCAACCATAAAGAAGAATGAAATTGGCATTTTTGACAACATGGGTGGACCTTGAGTTTCTAATGCTAAGTGAAGTCAGAGAAAGGCAAATATCATGACTTCACACACATGTGGAATTTAAGAAACAAAATAAATGAGTAATCAAATGAGCAAATAAACACCACTAAGTATGTGTTTCCAGCCAGTCCTTGCCACCATGCAGTGGCTCCCACACCTGGTCCCCACAGCCAACCAGGTGCACATCACCAATGCCAGCCACCATTGTTGCCTTCTGGTCCCCAATTACTGGAACTGGAGGTGTTGCTGAGGACACCAGTAGCCTTTGGTATCAGTGGGGACCTCCACAGCTCTCATTGGGATCCTGCTTTTGTCAGTGCTGTGGACCACATTGGTTTGAACCAATAAGTCATCACACACTCACCTGTGGACCCAGAGGTATCACATGCCCCTGCACTTGGTGTTCTACACCATGAAACCAAGGGTCACAGCATACTCCAGCATGCCCCCACCCACAGGTGAAAATATTTCTTTACCATAGTTAATCCATGAGATCTGAAAGAGGTGACTGCTTCTTCATATGCAAAGAT
This sequence comes from Ursus arctos, assembly GCF_023065955.2. Taxonomy (NCBI): domain Eukaryota; kingdom Metazoa; phylum Chordata; class Mammalia; order Carnivora; family Ursidae; genus Ursus; species Ursus arctos. Next base: position 11,063,833 of record NW_026622986.1, read on the forward strand.
AGACTGACAAAGCTAGAGGAATCACAAAGAATTGGAAACATGACACCATCAAATGAATAGAATAAACTAGTGACTGACCACAACAAAATGGAGATATACAAATTGCCTGACAAATAGTTCAAAATAATTGTGCTAATGATGTTCAGAGGGCTATAGGAGAACACAGATAAACAATTTAACAAAATCAGGAAAATGATACAAGAACAAAATGAGAAGTTCAACAAAGATAGAAAACAAAGAACCAAGCAGAAAATTTTAAATGAAGACTACAATGACTGAAGAATTCAGTAGACAGCTGCAGTAACAAACTGGATTAAGCAGAAGAAAGAATCTGTGAACTCAGTGAGAGATCATTTGAAGTTGTTATGTCTGAGGATCAGAAAAAACAAAAGAGTGAAAAGTAATGAAGAAATCGGCTGGGACTTATAGGACACTGACAAGAGAAACAATCTATGCTATGTTAGAGATCCGGAAGAAGAAGAGAGGGAGAAAGCAAAGAGTAGAAAGCTTATTTAAAGAAGTAATGGTTGAGAACTTGCAAATTTGAGGAGAGATTTGGACATCCAAGTTCATGAAGCTCATAGGTCCCCAAATAAATTAAATTTAAAGAGATCATCTCCAAAACGTTACAACAAAACTGTCAAAAATAAAGAGAACATCTTAAATGTAATAACAAAATTTTGTGACTTACAAGAGAACCCCCTCCATAATGCTATCAGTGGGTTTCTCAGCAGAAACCTTACAGGTCTGGAGTGGCTGGAATAATACATTCAAAGTGCTAAAAGGAAAAATATGCCAACTAAGAATATCTGGAAAAGCTGTGCTTCAGAAATGAAGGTGAAATAAAAACCTTCCCAGCAAATAAAAATTCAAAATACTCCAATATTGTAACACGGTAGTGTGTTAATGACTTAACTCTAGCATAAAGATTATTAAAAATATCAATATCTACAATAATTTGTGAATGTATATACAATATAAAAAAGATGTAAATTTTGTGACATGAACACATAAGATGTGGTTGGAGGAATAAAAGAGTTTTTGTACATGATCTAAGTTAAGTTGTTAAAAACTTAAAATACACTGTTGTATCTATAAGATGTTTTATGTAAGTCTCAGGGTAACCACAAAGCAAATACCTATAGTAGATACACATAAGATAAAGAGAAAGGAAGCAAAGCCTACCACTACAGAAAATCATCAAATCACAAAGGCAGCCAGAAAAGAAGAAAGGAATTACAGATCAGCCAGAAAACAATTAAGATGGTATAAGAAATCCTTACATATCAGTATTTACTCAAAATGTAAATGAATTGAATTCTCCAGTCAAAAGGTATAGAATGGCTGAATGGGTAAAAACAAAACCCAACTATATGTTGCCTACAAAGAGAGTCACTTCAGATTTAAAGATAAATATAGGCTCAAAGTGAAAGGATAGGTAAAGATAGTCCATGGAAATGGAAACCAAAAGAACAGAGATGCATATATTAGACAAAATATTTCTTAAAACAAAAATTATAATAGACAATATAATGGTAGAGGGATAAATTCATCAAGTAGATATAATAATTATAAATACACATGCACACAATATCAGAGCACTTAAATATATTAAGCAAATACTAACAAATCTGAAGGGAGAAATGGATAACAATACAACAATAATAGGAGACGTCAGTACTCCACTTTTAACAATGGATAGATCGTACAGACAGAATTAATAAAGAAATATTGTACTTGAACCATACTATAGATCAAAGGAAACTAACAGCTGTATGTAGGACAATTCTTCCAACAGCAGCAAAATATACATTCCTCTTAAGCACACATGGAACATTCTCCAGAAGAGATCATATGTTAAGTCACAAAACAAGTCTCAGCAAATTTTTAAAGACTGAAATTATGCTAAGTGTCTTTTCTAACCAAATGATAAAAAACTAAAAATCAATGACTGGGAGACAACTGGAAAATTAACAAATATGAGGAAATTAAACAGCACACTACTGGAAAACCAATAGGTCGAAGAAGAAATCAAAAAAGAAATCCAAAAATATCTCGAAACAAATGAAAACAGAAGCACAACAGATAAAAACTTATGGGATGTAGTAAAAGTGGTTCTAAGAGGGAAGGTTATAGTGATAAATGCCTATATGAAGAAAAAAGAAAGATATCAAATAATCTAACTTTGTACCTTGAGAAAATATAAAAAGAAAAAATAAGACCAAAGTTAGACAAAGATCAGAACAAAAATAAATGAACTAAAGAATAGAAAAAAACTTTAAAAAGAACATTTAAACTAAGAGCTATTTTGTAAAAAAAGATAACAAAACGGATAAACCTTTAGCTAGACTCACCAAGAAATAGGACTCAAAAAAAAAAATTAGAAATTGAAGAAGAGACATTACAGCTGATAGCACAGGAATACAAGGGACATACTAGATTGCTATGAACAATTATATGCCAACAAATTGGACAACCTGGAGGAAATGGGTAAATTCCTACAAACATACAACCTACCAAGTCTACATCATGAAGGAATAGAAAATCTGAATAGATCAATAAATAAAGAGATTGCATCAATAATCAAGAATTTTACAACAACAACAAAAACCCAGGACCAGAGGGCTTCACCAGTGAATTCTACCAAACATTTAAATAAGAATTAACACCAATTATTCTCAAACTTCTCCAAATATTGAAGAATAGGGAACACTCTCAAATTCATATTAAGAGGTTTGCCTTACCCTGATAACAAAACCAGATAAGGATACTACAAGAAAAGAAAACTACAGACAAAATCCCAGATGAATATAGATGCAAACATTCTTAACAAAATATTACCAAACTGAATGCAACAGCATATTAAAAGAAATATGCTATGATCAAGTGGGCTTTATGCATGGATGGTTACTATACGCAAATCAGTAAATATGATATACCACATTAATAGAATGAAAAGTAACAATCATATGATCATCTCAATAGATGTAGAAAAGCATTTAACAAAAGTCAACATCCTTTCATAATAAAAATTCAACAAGTGTCTATAGAAGAAACATACTGCAACATAAGAAAGGTCACATACAACAAGCCCATAGCTAATATCATACTCAATGGTGAAAACCTTAGAGAAAGGTTTTCCTCTAAGAGCAGGAACAAGACAATGGTGCCTACTTTTGCGACTCTATTCAACATCGTACTAGATGTCCTAAGAGAAATTAGGCAAGAAAAAGAAATAAAAGATATCCAAGTCATAAAGGAGGAAGTAAAGTTGTCTCTGACATAATCTTGCATATAGAAAATTTTAAAGACTCCACCAAAAAATTGTGAGAACTAATAAATTCAGTAAAGTTTTAGAATACAAACTCAACATGCAAAATCAGATGCATTTCTATATATTTATGATAAACTATCTGTAAAAGATAAATTTAGAAAATAATCTATGTACAGTAGCATCAAAAACAATAAAATACTTAGCAGTAAATCAAGTGAAAGATCTATACACTGAAAACTATGACATGAGTGAAAGAAATTGAAGAAGCCACAAATAAGCGGAAAGATAATCTGTGTTTATGGATCAGAAGAATTAACATTATTAAAAAGTTCCAAAGCCATTTATGGATTCAATGCAAAATTCCAGTGGCATTTTTCACAGAAATAGAAAAAACAATCCTAAAATTCATATGGAAGCACAAAAGGCCCCACACTACCACAGCAATTGTGAAAAAAGAACAAAGCCAGAGGGAGGCATCACACTTCCTGATTTTAAACTATATTACATAGCTATAGTAATCAAAACAGTATTGCACTGGCATAAAAATAGACACATAGACCAATGGAACACAGCTGATACCCAGAAATAAACCTGCACATGTATGGTCAGCTAGTATTTGATAAATGATCCAAGAAGACTCAATGGAAAAAAAGATAGTCTCTTAAGTGAACGGTGCTGGGAAAATTGGATATTCACATGAAAAGAATGAAACTAGATACCTATCTTACAAAAATTAACTGGATATGGATTAAAGACTTAAATGTAAAACCTGAAACTATAAAACTCCAAGAAAATATAGGGAAAAATCTTCTTGATATTGGTTTTGGCAATGATTTTTTGGAAATGATACCTAAAGCACAAGCAACAAAAAACAATGACAAGTGGGACTACATTAAATGAAAAAGCTTCTGTGTAGCAAAAGAAATGATCAACAAAATGAAAGGGCAACCAATGGAAGGGGAGAAAGTATTTGTAAACCATATATCTAATACGGGGTTAATATCCAAAATATATAATGGAGTCATACAATTTATTAGCAAAACAACAAAAAACAAACCTAAAACAAATAATGAGAACAAAAATGTGTAAAGGATTTGAGTAGACATTTTTCCTGAGAAGATGTACAGATGGCCAACAGGTACCTGAAAAGGTGCTGAACATCACTAATTATCAGGGAAATGAAAATCAAAACAGTAAGATATCCCTTCATACCTGTTAAAAGGGCTTTTATCAAAAAGGCAAATGAGGGGGTCCTGGGTGGCTCAGTTGGTTAACTATCTGCCTTTGGCTTAGGTCAGGATCAGCCCTGGGGGTTGGGCTCCCTGCTCAGGGGGAGGCTGCTTCTCTCTCTCCTTCTGTGCCCCTCCTCTCTGCTCATACTCTCTCTCTCTCAAAGTCTTAAAAAAAAAGGCAAATGACAAGTGTTGGCTAGGACATGGAGAAAATGGAACACTTGTGCACTGTTGGTGAGAATATAAATTAGAATACCTATTATGAAAACAGTATGGAGGCTTCTTAAAATATTAAAAAGAGAACTACCATTCTACTTCAGGATATATAACCAAAGTAAATGAAATCAGGAAATTCAAGAGATATCTTCATCCCCATGTTCATTGCAGCATTGTTCACAACGGTCAAGATATAGTCACAACCTAAATGTCTGTTAATTAATGGATGAATAATGGAAATGTTGTATGTATATATACATGCATATATGTACGCACATACACAATGGAATATTATGCAGCCTTAAGAAAGAAGAAAATCTTTCCATTTGCAGTAGATGAATCTTGATGGCATTATGCTAAGTGATGTAAGTCAGAGAAAGACAAATAATGTATGTGTCTACTTATATGTGAAATTTTAAAAAGCAAAACTCATGAAACAGAGAGTAGATTGATCATTGCCAGAAAATGAGTGTTAGGGAAAATGAGGAAGATAATCAGTATTGGGTATAAACTTTTCAGTTCTAAGAGGACTAAGTTCTGAGGATCTAATGTAAAACTTGGTGACTACAGCTAACAGTACTGTATAGTATATTGAAAATTGCTAATTGAATACATCTTAAATATCCTTATCATAATAACAACATTGTAAATCTGTGAGGTGTTACAGTTGTATTAATTAATCTTATAGTGGGAAACATTTCTCAATATATAATTGTATCCAATCATCACATTGTATATCTTAAATTTACACGATGTTATATGTCAGTATGTCTCAATAAAGGCAAAAGAAATGAATATCTAAAATCAATAATCTAACTTTCTACCATAGGAAGTTAGAAAAAGAAAGCAAGCTAAACCCAAAGGAGACAGAATGAAGTAAATAATAAATATTAGAGGGAAATAAATGAAAGAAAGACAATCAAACATAGAGAAAAATAGAGAAAACAGCAAAACCAAAAGTTTCTCTTTAAATGATCAAAACTGACAAACCCTTAGCTCCATTGATCAATAATGAAAGAGAGATTTGATACTAATATCAGTAATAAGAAAGTGGTCATTACTACCAAACTTACAGAAATAACAAAAGTTATAAGGGAATATTATGAACAATTGTATGCCAACAAATTAGCTAACAAATGAAGAACTGAAAAAGACACAAAATACCAAAACAGACATTGATAGAAATAGAAAATCTGAACAGACTAAAAACAAGTAAAAACATTGAATTAGTAATCAAAATAACTTTCCACAAAGAAAAACCCAGACTTAGGTAGTTTCTTGGGTGAGTTCTACTAAGTGTTTAAAAAGTTAGTACCAATTCTTCAAACTGTTCTGAAAAATAGAAGGGCATGTTAGGAATGCTTCCTAACACATTCTATGAGTCGTTTTATCCCGATACCAAATCAGACAAAGACAACCCAAGAAAAGAAAATACAGACCAATATCCCTGAGGGGTATGATTGCAGTAATCCTCAAAAAAGACTAAAAAATTCATTACAGAATCTTAGTAAAAGTAGTATACCCCAATACTAAGTGGAATTTATCTCATGAATGCAAGCTTTGTTCAACATACGAAAAACATGCAATGTTTTTGGAGAGAGAGGGAAACAGAGCGTGAGCAGGAGGAGGGCCAAGGGGAGAGCGAAAGAATCTCAAGCAGACTCACCACAGAGCACGGAGCCTGACAGGGGTGTCTATCCCATGACCCTGAGATCATGACCTGGGCAGAAGTCAAGAGTCAGCTACCCTGAGCCTGAGCCACCCCCATGCTCCTGAGTCATTTCATTGCCTTTTCACCTCCGCCATTACTGGTGGTCAACCGGCAGTCATTTGTATTTTTCCCCCATAATCATGTCTTTCTGGCTGCTTTTCAGACTAGATGTGGTTTTGGGTGTGTTTTTCCTGCTTGGGATTTTCTGTGATTTTTGGTTCTGTAAGTGGAGTTTTCATCACTTTTTGGAAAATTTCAGCCAGTATTTCTTCAAGTACTTTTTTCTGTTCCATCCTCCACTCTTTTTCTGGCAATCCAATTACATATTTTGGATGCTCTCTCAAAGGTCACTGAGGCTCTGTTCATTTTTTACCTTTTTTTTTCTCTGTTCTTCAGATTGGATCATTTCTATTGATTTAGTTTCAAGCACACTGACTTTTTCTTCCGCCATGCACGACTGATCTGCTGTTGAGCCAATGTTGTGAATTTTTTTACTTCAGATGTTGCGAGTTGTAGTCCTAGTATTTCCATTTGATTCTTTTCACAGTTTCTATTTCTTTGCTGAGATTCCCCATCTCTTCATTAACGTCAAGTTCTTGGCTATATTTATAGTGAGTTTCTGTTATGTTTTTATTATGGATCATATTTTTCTGCTTTTGTGCATGTCTTTTAATTTTATGAATTGTGTAATGGGAATTTTAGATTATAGATTGTAGTACATTAATATTCTTCCTTCCTTCCTTAAGATTTTATTTATTTGCCAGAGAGAGAAGGTGAATACAAGCAGAGGGGGCAGCAGATAGAGGGAGAAGCAGGCTCCCCGCTGACCAGGAAGCCCAATGCGGGGCTCGATCCCAGGACCCTGGGATCATGAGCTGAGCAGAAGGCAGACACGTAATGGCTGAGCCACCCAGGCGCCCCTACAGGATATCTTTCTTTAAAGGTGTTTTGTGTTGTAGTGGAAGTCCCCCAACTTTGTTCTTTTTAACAAGTTTTCTTGGATATTCTGGCTCTTTGCATTTCTATATAAATTTTAGGATCATCTTGCCAATTTCCTGAAAAAAGTCCTGCTGGGATTATGAGTGAGACTTTATTAAATCTATTGGTCAGTTTGGGAGAACTGACATCTTTTCAACATTGAGTATGTTCATGAGTATATTCACAAACTTTATTTCTACATTTAGCTGTATTTTCTTTGTGCATAATGTTTGGTAACATTTTGTCTATATGATTTATAAGTATTTTGCTGCATTTATTCCTTTGTATTTACATTTTTCAGATACTATAAATGGTATCATTTAAAAAATTATTTTAAATGAATTATTCAAATATAAAAATGTAATTGATTTTGTATGTTGACTTTTAAGGAGTGACCTTACTAAGTTTACTTATTAATGCAAATGGATTGCCTGTGTATAGTTTCTGACTGTTTCATGTACTAATAATGAAAATAATGGCACTTTTATTCCTATACTTTAAATTCTTATATGTTTTGTTTCTTTTTCCTGCCATGTGGAACTAAGATATCTTGTACCATCTTGACTAAAAGTGGTAATAATGGGCATCCTTGTCTTATTTCTTGTCTCAGAGGGAAAGCTTTCAGTATTTTACCTTCTGTATGATGATATCTGTAGATATTTTATATATATCCTCAATTAGTTTAATTTTTTACTTCTATTAATAGTTAAGTAAGAATTTTATCATAAATGTTAAATTTTTTATTATCTACTTTTCCACATCTATTGGGATGATCATGTAATAACTATTTTTATTCTTCTTTTTATAGCAGTAACATTTTTTATTATTTATTTATGGTAATGGATTTTTGACTGATAATCTTGCATTCCTAAAATGAACTCAACTTTCTTTCTTTCTCCTTTTTCTTTTTTTAAATTATTGCTAGGTTAGGTTTTCTAATACTTTCTTGAAAAATCTTTCCATCCATGTTTATGAAACAGATTTATGTTTGATTTACCTTTCTTATAATGTTCTTGTCAGGTTTTACTATCAAAAGTATGCAAGTCTCATAAAATTAACCAAGAATTGTTCTCACTCTTTCTTTTATTAAAAAAATTATATTTATTTATTTGAGAGGAAGAGTGAGAGAGAGAGAGCATGAGCTGGGGGAAGGGCAGAGGGAGAGAGAGAATCCCAAGCAGACTCTGTGCCGAGCACAGAGCCCGACGCGGGGCTCCATCTCATGACCCTGAGATCATGACCTGAGCCAAAATCAAGAGCTGGGTGTTTAACCAGTTGAGCCATGAAGGCACCCCTGTTCTCACTTTTTCTATTCACTGGAGGAATCTGTGTAAGTTTGGTTAATTGTAAATACTTAGAAGGATTTGTAAGTAAAGTCATCTTCATCAACAGTTTTGTTTTTTTAGGGGTCAAAAGATTTTATACTATGGATTTTATTTCTCTAATACATGTAAGAATATATTTTTTTCTGTTTCTTGTGTCATTTTGGTTCATAGTATTTTTTTTAGGAATTTGCTTATTATGGAAAATTTTGACTATCATATATACAAATGGTGTAGTTTAATGAATCCCATGTACCTATCACTCCCCCCACCCCCACCAACCAGCAGGGCAGAGCCGTGCTCCCCTTCCACGCACCTACTGCCACTCCACCCCGTGAATATATTGGAGCAAATCCCAGACACTGGATCATCCCAGACAGAGGCACTGTGGCATCTCTACGTGATACGTATACTTTTTAGGTAACTGCATTATCATCACCATACCTACAAGATGGTGACAATTCCTTGATTATCCAATGTTCAGTGCTCAAGTTTCTAATTGTCTCAAAATATCTTAATTTTTACATTTTGACTGTAATCCGTTGCTGTATCTTTTAGGATAAAGTTTAGATTCATGTCCCTTTCCATGTTTCCATGTTTTCATGTTACTTTTTGCTTAAAAAAATTGCACTTGCCAAAAACTTTTCAAATTTTTTAGTCTTTTCAAAGATTCGAACTTGTGTCTTATTAACTATCTATTGTACTTTGTTATCATTAAGTTTTGCTCCCTTCTTCATATTTTTCTACCTTCCATATTATTTGGTCTTAATTTGCTTGTTTTTTTTCTATCTTATGACCAAAGCCCCAAATTAATTTATTTTCAGCCCTTCTTCTTTGTAATATTTCTATTTAAGGCCCTTTACGTAGAGTTTTATCTGTATTGTACATTTTGGAATGCTGTATTTTTATTATTCTTCATTCCAATTATTTTCTAAATTCCAGTATTAATTCTAAATTGTCATTGATGACTGAAAATATTCAGTTAAAGTATTAGCAATGTGCAAAAAGTCCCTGAAAGAAGTATTCTAGCTCAAGTGTTATTTTCCTCCCACTTCTGAGCTGCTAGATGTGCATAACCAAAGCTGAAATCAAATTTTAAGATGCTCCAATGGTACATTAAAAAACCTCTCTAACAAGAAACACATTTAAGAGGCTTTATTTAAGCTTGGAGGCATGCTTCACCATGTGTTCTCACAATGAATTTGATAGACTTTGAACTTGCTTTCAGAACTGAAGAGGTAATAGCTACAGTTGTTTGCAGTTACTATCAAGGCAAATACACGGTGCAAAACCAAAACTCTTACAAGTGAAGAAGGCATGCTTTTCATAGACATTACTGTAACCACAACAAAGCATGCCAGATATTTTGCATTTTAATTCTTTCAAAGGGTAACAAAGAAATTGTTTTCCTATGGGTTACCTTATATATATGGAACAGTTGTGAGCTCTAAAGTATGCAAGTCTATTTTTGTTTGTTTATTTTGGTTTTTTATTATGGCACTGCAACAACCTCCAAAAAATCTTGTTAGATTTTGTTGACTGCCTGTACTATAAAAGTTTTTTGAGGGGGAAAGTTTTAGTTCTTAAGTAAAAGGCCAAAGATAATTAAAGGTACTGTAATTATATCTGTATCTATACATTTACAAATTAATTAGAAGTTTATTAGTATCCCAGGCCAAATAGTATATTTTATTTTTTAAAAATATTAAATGTATAATGAAAATATATTTAAAACAAAATATAATACTTATAATGAAAAAAGCCAGGAAGAAAAGACTGTTACTGCATGAGTCCATTTATATCATGTTCTAGAAAAGCAAAACTTTAGGACAGAAAACAGATCAATGCTTCCAAAGAGCTACGGGAGAAGGGGCGCTGAGTACAAAGGCACACTAGGGAACTTTCTGGTCTGATGGAAATGTTCTGTATTTTGATTGTAGTTGTCATGACATGACTTTGTGCACTTGTCAACATTCATTGAACTATAATTAAAAGGGATGAATTTTAACATAAGTAAATTATAATTCAAAATCTGACATAAATAAATACATTAGAAAAAGTAGATTTACCTACATATTTTGACCAGAGTATGTTGTTAGAGTTGACTACATAATGCTGAAAATACACTATGGCATCAAAGATTGAATCTATAGTTACTGGAGGTTTTATAACTTCCCCCGATTTTTTATCTTCGTTGTAGAAAATTCCGTGAGAAAAACGTTTTAAAACCAGTCTGGATAGAAACTATTTAAGCTGAGATTAGTTCCTACAATGTAGATGATCAAGTGTTTTACAGGGTATTTACTTTCACCATTAACCTGATTATTAATCATTTACTGCATCCCTCTATAATTCATCTATTGCTCTTATTATTACAACTACCTAATAAGGTAAAGTTCATTAAAGGCCTATTAAATGCCAACCATTCTCTCACCTCTCTTTCTCTCTGTCTCTTTTTCACAAAGAATTCATTTGACTTAGTTCCCTTGATGTAGACACTTCTTTACAGTTTGTTGAGGTTAACAGACGATCCACATTATAATTTTCTCGGTATGTGTATACGGCAATAGTACACATTTAATAAATAAAATCGGAGAGATTTGAACCTTGACTTTTTCAATTGGAAAAAATGCATCTTTTCATGTTTATTTCTATTTTGTCCTATTATGTGAATCATTTGATGGAAGGGGCAATGCAGTATGTGTTATTTGCGATCTCCACTGTCCTGCCCTCGATGTAAGGCACGCAGCACATGCTCATACGTTGTTGCACAAGGACAAAACTGAGCCATGAATAGTCATCACAAAGAGTTGTATGCTATTTTAATACTTAGTCTTACCTCAAAATCTTTTCGGAGATACATTTAATATTAAAAGTTACGGAGAAGGGCTTCTCCCTACATCAATAACAAAACTGATTCATAATTTATCCTTGACAGTCATGGTCATTTTATTTTTCAAAAAGCATTTCCACTTAGGACACAAGGCTTGGAGGCATAACTTCGTTACATTCCAATGAATTTAAGACATCACTTGACTGTGGTTGTGATGGCTTTTGTAGATTAGTGTTGGACAAACTTTCCGACATCCTTTTCACGTGCCTGCCTATCCTGCAGAGGCTCCCAGCTTCCTGGCGGCTGGGTCCCAGAATGCATTTAGGATCAGCCAACGAGCTGCACTTCCGGAAGGGCAAACGCTACTTCCGTTGCCTCTGCTGACAAGGGTAGTTGTGGAGGTGTTGGACTTTGCTGTGTCAGCTTTAGTACAGCGCCCCCTCTCTCTAGGCTCTAGCTTCATGGGCTCGAGGCATGGGTTTTGCTGGTTTGGATAGAAATAAGTGTGAAGTGCTTCTGGGGTCAGCAGCATAGCGCTGGGTTTCTGATGGTGGCATTAACAACACAGTTCAGGAGCCTGCAACATCCTGACTAGAGAAGAGGCAGTAGCTTCCTTGGTGGTCAGTTCTGTGGAGTGATTTTGTGAATTGTTTTAAAAGCTAAAACTTGAGGGCTGTTTCTTCAGCCGTTTCGAAGATTTAAGTCGTTTAATACTCCCTAATAAATCCTTTCCTGCCCAAATAAACTTGAGTAGATTTTATTCTCTGCAAATGAACCCTGACCAACAGAGAAATGAAATGGATTGTAGTCATCTATGGACAAAAATTAAATGGATGATAGCACTACACTGTCGATCAATACAATGACCAAAATGACTCCTGAGCCACGCTAAAAGGAATGAATTTACATTGTAGGTTTAGATGGAAATTTTTTGTCTATCTGTAATCTAATGAACTCCAAAGAGAAGGCTCCATATTGCATACACACTGAAATATTCAGTATGGATCAGGACCTGTGGACTTATGATATTTTCCTTTTGATAACATTATTTAAAACTGATGTTAGGCACGATTAATTAGAAGTGGGAGGGAGGGAAATTAGTGAATCGTGGAAAATACATTTTTGAATGGAAACTTTTCTAAAATACGCCAATTTTGTCAAAATCTACTGATTTTATTTAGTTATGAAAAGTCTTAAGCAAGACTTAAGTGAGAAGTCAACGCCCTCCCAAAAAGAGGGGGGCCCCCAAGTATTTGAGGGTACTGGATTAAAAGGGGAGACCTGGGGCGCCTGGGTAGTGCAGTCGTTAAGCGTCTGCCTTCGGCTCAGGCGTGGTCTCGGCGTTCTGGGATTGAGCCACACGTCGGGCTCTTCCGCTGGGAGCCTGCTTCTTCCTCTCCCACTCCCCCTGCTTGTGTTCCCTCTCTCACTGGCTGTCTCTATGTCAAATAAATAAATAAATAAATCTTAAAAAGAAAAAACTCCCAACTAGTTACTCCACAGAAGCTTCATCTACTACTTCCAGTCATTAGGAAGCTCAATTAATCCATGCTTTAATGAGACAGACCAGATTCCAAGTATAAAGAATCAGATAGACCACAGATTCAGAATTCCTAAAATGTGCTTTTGGAAAATGCTCCTGCAGAAATGGTGGAATGGTAGACCTAACAGCCAGGCAGGTTATAACAGAAATTAGTGTTGGGGGAACATCATGTGCATAAAGTGAAGACTGAGATGGTTTTGCTTTGACCAATGTTTCTCTTCTTAACAGCCTAGAAAAGAAATAGTTTAACTTGACCACAAACTCTATTTCCTTCTTTTAGAAATGGTTAACATAAAGTCTGGAGGAATTATCTTTTCAAAAAGAAACCATTTTCTTGTTTGCTGCTGGCTTCCTCTCCTTTGCAGAAAGCTGGCTGTGACATGTTGGGCATCTTGTATTCTCTAGATTTGAATATTATTGTCCTGAACAAAAAAATAAAATGGCAATGCATGGTGAAATAGAATACAGACCGTAAATATGCTGAAATTGTTATAGAATATAAAGTTGAGATGTTTAGAATCTTCCCTTTGCCTTAATCTTAAAAAATAGCAGATCTTGAACATACTCATGGATGAAGGACAATAATAGGGAGGAAATTATTCTGTGATACATCACCCTTTGCCAAGGTGAAAGGATTATTCATTTATTTCTCTTTTCTAAATCAACTCTGTAACGTGCGTGCTTGTTTAGGTTACAGTTTTAATGATCATTTATGATGTAGTAGCTCTTTGATTGTTAGGCAGCATAGCTATTTCATTAGCTGGTCATAGATATTGTTACTTCTGGTCTTAAATATGAAGATCAAAATTGTTCTGAGGCAACCAGTCCAATGACCCATTTTGAAATGTTCATGCCCTTCATTTCCTTCTTGATGGGACTTGAATAGTACCTAACTATCTTTTCCATTAAGTGTCTGAAATATTCCCTGGATTTAAAATGTACCAGGTAATACACATAAAAATGTAACAAAAAGGGGAACGTTTCCTATCTCTGTGTGTGCGACTGCTTGAGTCTTCTCTAGGGAACTTAGCAGGAGACCTCACAGTCTGAGATATTTATGTTCTATGCCTCCTTTATGGAAGTGGAACTGGAGACCTTTGCACAGGCATCTAGTTTTCTTTAAACTCTGGAATACCTCTGACCTCGCATGGCGGAGAGTCTAGATTGCAGGTCTTTTTACTCCTCCCTTACAACCAAACTGTGACACTGTAAGGTTAGGCAGGGGAGAGAGAGAACATGGTGGCTGACAAACTTTGAAGGAAGGATGTTGGGGGAAACTACTATTCATGAAATTTCAACTGAAGAATTTTGGAAACAGCACTGAGGGCTGAGAGGAGAAATATATTAATAAATAAATGGCAAGAATATATAACAAAATATAGATAAAAAACATTTGACACAGAAAATTTAACCATTAGACTTTCAAGACTTCTTTAGCAAGGTTTCATATTAAAAAGTATTAAATATTAGTTCCTCTTTCTGGGCTGTTAAATACTGACTCATTGCTCACAAAATGTGGCCCCAAGAGGAGAAATTGTTATGGACGGTTCTTGTCAGGGTCCCAAAGAAGGCTCCTTGGAAGGCTAGAAGGACACCTCATGTTTGGGTTATCCAGTTTGAGCCATTCAGAACCCGAGGCGATGTTGTGAACATAGCTTAGTTCATGGAAGGACTCTTATCACCAGTACTATGTTAGAAGTGCCTCCTAGGTATAAGCACTTTTACCAATTATGAATTTAATATCCTGTGTTTTCAATTTTGGTGTTTTCTTCCCAGGTCCTAAGCAATTGGATACTCTTGAGGACAGTGCTGATGTTAGATAACAAATCCTACTTCTGCCCTCCTCTTTCTTCCCCTCTATTCTCTATCCTAGATTCTTCGGTGTCTCTTAGCAAGGTGGCAGACACAGCAAAATCACCTGGCCTTTACAGAGTTCTCTAACTCTAACTCATGGAAATTTCTGTTTTGTGGCTTCTGTGGCATCACCCACCTACACTGTCCATTAGTCACACAGTAGAACTCCCACACAATCCTTGCAAAGTACTGAGCAAGAAACTGTGACTCCACGTACAACTGCATGGTTTTCATCAACTGTAGCACAAAGATGTGATTAGCAGTCAAAGACCACTGAGAATGAACTTTGCTTTGCTGTTTGTACCAATAATTAGCACTCCGTTAAATTAGCAGTTTCGGAAATAAGACCTGAAATCTTTTTTGTTGTATGGAGCAGTTTTAAGATTCTCATGATAGCCAACTCCTTTTTTTGTGAATAAAAATGTCTCTTTTCTATTCCTACTTCTTAATATGTGTTATTTTTCCTTTCAGACAAGTTGGGGGGGGGGCAATAAGACAAAGACAATATTTGAGAGGAGGGACAGAGGAAGAGGGAGAAAGAGAATCCTAAGCAGGTTCTACGCCCCCAGCACAGAGCCCGACATGGGGCTCAATCTCACAACCCTGAGATCATGACCTGAGCTGAAATCATGAGTCAGACGCCTTACCAACTGAGCCACCCAGGCACCCCAAGACAAAGACAATCTTAATGCTGGCTTCCTAGGATTCTAGTCTTAGCTCTGTCACTTACCATCCAAGTAACTTTAGGCAAGTCACTGAATCTGTCTGAACTAAAGTGTTTCCAACTGTAAAAGGGAGGTAATATCAGCCTTACCTATTTCATAGGCTCAAACAAGATAATGTGAAAACCATGAAATGCTGTGTGAGTGTATAGCATTATAAATCACCAAGGAAAAGTCATGAATATCAATGACAAATGAAAGATGACTTAGTTTCTGAACAATTTTCCATAAGTAGACATGCTAGACTCAGAGCTATCATATGAAAGTTATTCACTGACAGATAAAAGAAAATTTTCTTCCCAATAAAGGCTTCAGAAATATTCTGAGGGCACATTGATGGTCAATCCTAAATATACCACCAGATGGGGGTGGAGGCTCTGAGAGGACAGAATAAAGGCATCTTCAGCCACCTGGAACTTTTCAAAACAGAGCGGGTTAAAAAAAAAAATCAAACCTACCAAAGAATCTCCTACAGAGCGGAATCAATGAACAAATTTGTGACCATGGAAGTTAAGCAAAATAATAACTGAAGAAGACCAACAAAAGCTAAAAACCTTTGCCAAAACTATGTTGTCCGACATCCAATGAGAGGATTCAAAACATTTTTTTTCCCAACCAAACCCAACAACAAAAAACTTCCCTGTTTTTATATACAATAACATGACCCCTTTCCAACTCATACCCAGTATAACTCCTTCCTGGCTACAGAACTGAAAGGTAGAAGTGCTGACTGCCAATGCCTGGGGTGGATTTCAGATCCCCTCTTTTGCATTTGGATTGTACTCTGCTCATGGTTATACCAACTGGAGGAAATGGGTCCCAGTGAAGGTAAACCTTTGAGAGCAGGAATTAGGTCAGTGGGGACAAAGGGTGAACTCTCCAGTTCTTTGCAGTTGAAAGACCTTAGATTTAGTTTTGGTTCTATGGTTGATTACAAGGTAAATTTTGGTAACTTGTCTCTACAGACTTCAGTTTCTTTGACTACAAAATGAAGTGGTTGAAAAAAAATCTCTTTACATTCCCAATGTCCTATAGGGAATGTCTGACAAGAAAGCTTCTCAGAAGGACAGGAAGGCTGTAGCCACTATATTTTTAGAAAGTTGGAAGCTCAAGGGTAACATTGCTTAAAAAATAGAGAGAGTACACTTGTAAAAGAGTAGGTGACATTCAGAAAAATAGAATATGAGGAATAGGGAAAATCTAGGGAGAGACAAACTGAAAGAAATTGGGACAACTGAGCAATCTAAGAAAAAATGAAAGACTGATACACAGATGTGGGTAGTAAGGGGCACTATGAAAGGCTAGCAGGCTGTGTGGAGTGGTAAAATTAAGTCATTTCTGGGGCGCCTGGGTGGCACAGCGGTTAAGCGTCTGCCTTCAGCTCAGGGCGTGATCCCGGCGTTATGGGATCGAGCCCCACATCAGGCTCCTCCGCTATGAGCCTGCTTCTTCCTCTCCCACTCCCCCTGCTTGTGCTCCCTCTCTCGCTGGCTGTCTCTATCTCTGTCAAATAAATAAATAAAATCTTTAAAAAAAATTAAGTCATTTCTGCCAGTGAAGTCTAGCATATTAACAAGTTAAGGATCGGGTGGCTGTAGCTTTATTCTTAAACCAAGGAATAAACCTAAAGCCTACTCAGAAAAAGAGCAAGAGAACATGTAAATAGATCAGTTATGGACTAGGGCAACAAAGGATGTAAACTAGAGAAGGACACTGAACAAAAAGGAATCCTTGACCAAAAAAAATCACCTTGTCATCAGCTCTTTGGGGAACAGTTTAAACACAACCACCAACAAAACAGAAAGCCATTGAGATCTTCCTCAGTTACTTAGATGTTAATATCATGAAAAAGATGAACCAATGTAGGAAGTGACTGGTTAAATGATACAGGGTCATTTATCAACTGAGTAGCAGAGGTCTGAGTTCCTAATCCTCCCTTCCATTGCCATTTAAGAGATACACAATTACAGAGCATCTGTAATCCCTTTAACCAGAATAATTTCTGCTATACTATTAATAATGTGTTGCTCATAGGAACTAAAAGGTATTGGTATAGTTGGAGAATGTTTTTGGGGCATTTGAAGTGACTCTGGATTCTAATTGCTCTTACTTAACAAGGATAGCATGAGGATATAGGACGAAGAGTAAAGATGTGGTATTTCCTTCTTTACCATTCTTAGAAAATTTTGATCATACAACAAGGGAAGAGAAAAACTGATGGATCCAAAAACAACATAAATATTTAACAAAAAATTAATGACTACAGAACATACGAGAACAATCCATGTTCTGATGGCTCTGAAAGATATATGTGCGAATTATTTTAGTCTTCTTATTTTTCAGCAGAGAAGGCAAATTTGCAATACTGTTGCTTACCTTTAAAAGTTGAGTTGACTGCTTATTTGCTTTTGTAACTCAGACGTCATATTTTTCTTGGTCCCTGCAAAGTCCCCAAAAAGAAAAGAGGTTGGGAATCCAATAGTCCAAGCACTGAGTTTTCATATTAAAACAAATCTTGGGATAGACTATGAACAAAATAATTTTCTTTCATTTGAAGGGACATCTAAGGTTTAAGGACATTTATTTAATTGTAACTTCAACCAAGGGGTTTAAAAACCACCTGATAAGTAATATTTGAATATTAAGTCCAAGTTTTTAGTGAATCTTTTTTTTTAAAGATTTTATTTATTTATGTGACAGAGAGACAGCCAGCGATGGAGGGAACACAAGCAGAGGGAGTGGGAGAGGAAGAAGCAGGCTCCCAGCAGAGGAGCCCGATATGGTCAGGGAATCATTTAAAAAGAAACCTATATTTCAAGACATAATTAATCAAAACCTCGAGGGAAGAAATATCAATCTGAAATACATATTTTTAAAAATTGAGGTTGCAGGGCAATTTTACCAGCCTGTCAAATTCCTTAAATTCTCTATTTTCTACACTTAGAGCTGCCACGATGATGTATAGCTGGTGAAGAGAGGCACAGGAATCAGGCTGCATCGTGAGCGACGCCTGAGACGGTGCATAGACAGAAGCAGATGCTGCTTAGCTGAAAATACATTAATAGTAGGGGACCTCAACACTCCACTATCAGAAATAGAACACCCTGGCAAAAACTAAACAAAGAATCATACTCGATGAGTTGGACCTCATAGATATATATATAGAACACTACACCCCAGAACCAAAGAATACTCATTCTATTCTAATGCCCATGGAACATTCTCAAGATTAGACCATGTTGAATGCCATACTCGATGAGTTGGACCTCATAGATATATATAGAACACTACACCCCAGAACCAAAGAATACTCATTCTATTCTAATGCCCATGGAACATTCTCAAGAATAGACCATGTTCTGGGACACAAAACAGGTCTCAGCCGATACCAAAAGATTGAAATTATCTCCTGCATATTCTCAGACCACAACGCTCTGAAATTGGAACTCAACCACAAGGAAAAATTTGGAAGAAACTCAAACACTTGGAGATTAAGAACCATCCTGCTCAGGAATGACTCAATAAACCAGGAAATCAAAAATCAATTTAAAC
Source organism: Ursus arctos (assembly GCF_023065955.2). Classification (NCBI taxonomy): domain Eukaryota; kingdom Metazoa; phylum Chordata; class Mammalia; order Carnivora; family Ursidae; genus Ursus; species Ursus arctos. The sequence continues at coordinate 11,083,070 of NW_026622986.1, forward strand.
AATTTACGGAGACCAACGAGAATGAAAACACAACAGTCCAAAACCTATGGGATACTGCAAAGGCAGTCCTAAGGGGGAAATACATAGCCATCCAAGCCTCACTCAAAAGAATAGAAAAATCTAAAATGCAGTTTTTATATTCTCACCTCAAGAAGCTGGAACAGCAACAGAGGGACAGGCCTAATCCACTCACGAGGAAGCAGTTGACCAAGATGAGAGCAGAAATCAATGAATTAGAAACCAGAAGTACAGTAGAGCAAATCAACAGGACTAGAAGCTGGTTCTTTGAGAGAATCAATAAAATTGACAGACCACTGGCAAGACTTATCCAAGAGAAAAGAGAAAGGACCTAAATTTGTAAAATTATGAATGAAAAAGGAGAGGTCACGACCAACACCATTGAAATTGGAAGGATTATTAGAAACTATTATCAACAGCTATATGCCAAAAAACTAAGCAATCTGGAAGCGATGGAGGCCTTCCTGGAAACCTATAAACTACCAAGATTGAAACAGGAAGAAACTGATTTCTTAAACAGGCCAATTAATTATGAAGACATTGAGGCAGTGATAAACAACCTTCCAAATAACAAAACTCCAGGCACAGACAGTTTTCCTGGGGAATTCTACCAAACATTCAAAGAAGAAATAATACCTATTCTCCTAAAGCTATTTCAAAAAATAGAAACAGAAGGAAAGCTACCAAACTCATTCTATGAGGCCAATATTACCTTGATCCCCAAACCAGGCAAAGACCCCATCAAAAAGGAGAATTACAGACCAATTTCCCTAATGAATATGGATGCCAAAATCCTCAACAAGATCCTTGCTAATAGAATCCAACAGTTCATTAAAAGGATTATCCATCATGACCAAGTGGGATTCATACCTGGGATGCAAGCGTGGTTCAACATTCGCAAATCGATCAGCGTGATACATCATATCAACAAGAAAAGACTCACGGGGCGCCTGGGTGGCACAGCGGTTAAGCGTCTGCCTTCGGCTCAGGGCGTGATCCCGGCATTATGGGATCGAGCCCCACATCAGGCTCCTCCGCTATGAGCCTGCTTCTTCCTCTCCCACTCCCCCTGCTTCTGTTCCCTCTCTCGCTGGCTGTCTCTATCTCTGTCAAATAAATAAATAAAATCTTTAAAAAAAAAAGACTCAGGAACCATATGATCCTCTCAATTGATGCAGAAAAAGCATTTGACAAAATACAGCATCCTTTCCTGATTAAAACCCTTCAGAGTGTAGGAATAGAGGGTACATTTCTCAATCTCATAAAAGCCATCTATGAAAAGCCTACAGCAAATATCATTCTCAATGGGGAAAAGCTGGAAGCTTTTCCCTTAAGATCAGGAACACAACAAGGATGCCCACTCTCGCCACTATTATTCAACATAGTACTAGAAGTTCTTGCAACAGCAATCAGACAACAAAAAGGGACAAAAGGTATCCAAATTGGCAGAGAAGTCAAAATGTCTCTCTTCGCAGATGACATAACACTCTATATGGAAAACCCAAAAGAATCCACTCCCAAACTATTAGAAGTTATAGAGCAATTCAGTAATGTGGCGGGATACAAAATCAATGCTCAGAAATCAGTTGCATTTCTATACATGAATAACGAGACTGAAGAAAGAGAAATTAGGGAATCCATCCCATTTACAATAGCACCAAAAACCATACATTACCTTGGAATTCACTTAACCAGAGATGTAAAGGACCTATATTCTAGAAACTACAAATCACTCTTGAAAGACATTGAGGAAGACATAAAGATGGAAAAATATTCCATGCTCATGGATCAGAAGAATTAACATAGTTAAAATGTCCATGCTACCCAGAGCAATCTACACTTTCAATGTTATCCTGATCAAAATACCGAGGACATTTTTCAAAGAACTGGAACAAATAGTCCTTAAATTTGTATGGAAACAGAAAAGGCCCCGAATCTCCAAGGAACTGTTGAAAAGGAAAAACAAAGCTGGGGGCATCACAATGCCGGATTTCGAGCTGTACTACAAAGCTGTGATCACAAAGACAGCATGGTACTGGCACAAAAACAGACACATAGACCAATGGAACAGAATAGAGAACCCAGAAATGGACCCTCAGCTCTTTGGGCAACTAATATTTGATAAAGCAGGAAAAAACATCCAGTGGAAAAAAGACAGTCTCTTCAATAAATGGTGCTGGGAAAATTGGACGCTACATGCAAAAGAATGAAACTTGACCACTCTCTCACACCATACACAAAAATAAACTCCAAATGGATGAAAGACCTCGATGTGAGACAGGAATCCATCAAAATTCTAGAGAAGAACATAGGCAGCAACCTCTACGACATTGGCTAAAGCAACCTTTTTCATGACACATCCCCAAAGGCAAGAGAAACAAAAGATAAAATGAACTTATGGGACTTCATCAAGATTAAAAGCTTCTGCACAGCCAAGGAAACAGTCAAAAAAACTAAGAGGCAGCCCACGGAATGGGAGAATATATTTGCAAATGACACTACAGATAAAGGACTGGTATCCAAGATCTACAAAGAACTTCTCAAACTCAATACACGAGAAACAAATAAACAAATCAAAAAATGGGCAGAAGATATGAACAGACACTTTTCCAATGAAGACATACAAATGGCTAACAGACACATGAAAAAATGTTCAAAATCATTAGCCATCAGGGAAATTCAAATCAAAACCACACTGAGATACCACCTTACACCAGTTAGAATGGCAAAAATAGACAAGGCAAGAAACAACAATTGTTGGAGAGGATGTGGAGAAAGGGGATCCCTCCTACACTGTTGGTGGGAATGCAAGTTGGTACAGCCACTCGGGAACACAGTGTGGAGGTCCCTTAAAAAGTTAAAAATTGAGCTACCCTATGATCCAGCCATTGCACTACTGGGTGTTTACCCCAAAGATACAGACGTAGTGAAGAGAAGGGCCATATGCACCCCAATGTTCATAGCAGCAATGTCCACAATAGCTAAATCGTGGAAGGAGCCAAGATGCCCTTCAACAGATGACTGGATTAAGAAGTTGTGGTCCATATATACAATGGAAAATTACTCAGCTATCAGAAAGAATGAATTCTCAACATTTGCTACAACAATGACGGCACTGGAGGAGATAATGCTAAGTGAAATAAGTCAAGCAGAGAAAGACAACTATCATATGATTTCTCTCATCTATGGAACATAAGAACTAGGATGATCGGTAGGGCAAGAAAGGGATAAAGAAAGGGGGGTAATCAGAAGGGGGAATGAAACAGGAGAGACTATGGACTATGAGAAACAAACTGAGGGCCACAGAGGGGAGGGGGGTGGGGGAATGGGATAGGACAGTGATGGGTAGTAAGGAGGGCACGTATTGCATGGTGCACTGGGTGTTATACACAACTAATGAATCATTGAGCCTTACATCGGAAACTGGGGATGTACTGTATGGTGACTAACATAATATAATAAAAAATCATTATAAATTTAAAAAAATCATTAAAAAAAGATGCTGCTTAGCTGGCTAGTTTAGCCACCTTCACCCTGGTGATGAATGAGGTGACAGATATGGTGGCCTCCCTCACTTCTATATGCTTAGGCAGGGATTGAAAGTGACTTCTTTAAATATAATTTCTACACAGAAAACTAAAGTATCAAATTGAAATAGTGCTTAGTCAAATAATATGAAATACAAATTACTTCTAGCCCAGAAATGAGATGGATTTCTTTCCCTGTAAAATAAAAGAAGGCAAAATAACATTCTAGGTACAGACAATAATAAGCTCCACGGGAAAAAAAAACAACTACGGGAAAAGTGACTCAGTCATACCTAACCCTTTCTTTTTCTCTGAAAGTGCAAAAGAATTATCAAGTTAAATTGCCAGTATTTGATTACAAAGAAATAATATCCAGAGACTGGTTGTGAAAATGTGACCTGAAAGAAAGATGAACAAAAATGCAGGGTGTGTCTGGTTAACACAGTGATTCTCGTAGTCACTAATAGGTTTCTGAATCCAATAAGTCAGCATGCTATTTGGCTCATCAGTGTAAATTTTCTGAATAGTAAGTTATGGACCTGGAGTATAAATAGGCTTCGGAAATATTTTCCATACTAGAGACAGTGGCTCAGATACAATAAGAATCTAGCTCATCACTTCTCATCTTCTGGTACAATTTGTTGGCACAAAACAAACCTTGAAACTATTTTATGTACGTCCTTCCAAACTAAGTAGCCTGAGGATGGAGGCTTTGAATTGCACCCTGGAAGCTTGTTCTTCAGGAAACAAAGTACTGTATTTTATTTTCTAAAAAGACTTATTTATTTAGGGGCACCTGGGTGGCTCAGTCGTTAAATGTCTGCCTTCGGCTCTGGGCGTGATCCTGGCATTCTGGGATCGAGCCCCGCATCAGGCTCCTCCACTGGGAGCCTGCTTCTTCCTCTCCCACTCCCCCTGTTTGTGTTCCCTCTCTCGCTGGCTGTCTCTCTCTCTCAAATAAATAAATAAATAAAATAAAGATTTTATTTATTTATTTATTTGAGAGAGAGAGACGGCAGGGAGGGTAGAGAGAGAAAGAGAGAATCTCAAGCAGATTCCCTGCTGAGTGCAGAGCCCCACGCAGGGCTCCACCTGGGATCATGACCTGCACCAAAACCAAGTCAGATGCTTATCTGACTGAGCCACCCAGGTGCCCACAAAGTACTGTATTTTAGAGCTAAAAACATTTATAAGAAAATTCCCACCTATAATTTCTTGAAATTTAGTGACAGAATTGTCAGTAACAGTGGCGTTTCTTTTAATTTCGATGGGTGATGGCAATTTCTTAATGGTTATTTGAGCCTGAAGCATTCAGCCCTGGGAACTTTAATCTTAGAATACTCTGACTTCCTGAAATAGTATTTCTTACTTGTGTGAAGAAATGGTTCATTAATGACATATATTTCCATAAATGAGATTATAATTGTTCTTAAGTAAAGGTAAATTACTTTAAAATACTTCTGTTTTGTGACGTTGAATTGTTTTTTTTTTAAAGATTTTATTTATTTATTCGACAGAGATAGAGACAGCCAGCGAGAGAGGGAACACAAGCAGGGGAAGTGGGAGAGGAAGAAGCAGGCTCATAGCGGAGGAGCCTGATGTGGGGCTCGATCCCATAATGCCAGGATCACGCCCTGAGCTGAAGGCAGACGCTTAACCGCTGTGCCACCCAGGCGCCCCGTTGAATTGTTTTGAAACAAGAGATCTAGTCATGAAGTTACCTAATCATTCAGTCATTAGGTCTAATATCTTGGAATTCTTTGTATGGTCATTAAAAAACCTTTATTTTGTCTATAAGAACAGACATGTACATGGTTTTAATTGTCTATTTTATAGAAAAAAGTCCTGTAGGAATATGGTGATATTACAATTTAAATTTTCTGAAAACAAGCAATGGAAGAGAAAAATCATTACCCTTGAATACATGATACGATTTTCCTTTATAAAAAAGTTTCTGATATTTGGTGCTATTATTTTGATAACAAAAAATGGACGGAAACTCTTGATAGTCAGTGTTCCTTCAACTAATTATTTTCTACTCAGTCTGATTGTAAGAGGTTCAAGTAATTGGCCTTTTCTAAAGGATTCTAAAGGATAGTCAGATTTTTCCCCTATATATCAATTCATACAATTTTTAATTATATTATTGATTGGTACTGTTGTGTATATATACACATACATATGTGTATATATAAGTAAAGTAAAAATCACAGAGATGTGACATTCAACATCCCGAATTTGTAATCTGATAAATGTAAATAATGCAATGCAAGTATAAACATCAATAAAGAGAACAAAGTACTTATATGGAGGATACTTAAAGATAATTTAAGTATTGCTCCCAGCACAGATAAGCCAGACCTATTGGACTGTAATGAGTACTTGCCCACAGTCCAACTAAAGTAAAATTCCATAAATGTGGTCTTAACATATATAGAGCTTACAGTAGTAAGATTTTAAATGTTTAATTCTTGCATGTTATCTATGTTCTAGTTTCCTTTGTTTACTAACAGACTGGCTTTTATTGTGTGGCTCTGCAGTTGTCAGAAACAAAGGAACATTATTATTATTATTGTTATTATTATTACTATTATAACATTTGTATGGAAGATAGTAGCAGCTGTAGAGTCTACAATTAAAACGAATCCCACTACAGGGTGAAATATGGACCACAGATGATAGGCAAAGTGTATCAGACAGCACACAGATCAAATACATTAAACAGCATACACACACTGTCAGCTTAAAACAATGTTGGTAGGATACTATCTTCACACTACTTCCTGACATTTAACTTGAGTTATAGAAGACTGACAAAGTTGTCCACAATCTGTAAACTAATCTCAGCAAGAAGCAAGCAAATTCTCTCTAGATCTAGGAGAAACAGTGGCAACACAATGCAAACACATCTGCTTTGTCGAAGGTTAGCATTCCTAAGAGCACCCCCTCTATGCTGCACTCAGGTCGTGCCTCTGTGCACTAATAGCTCCAAGTGTATACCACATTCCATCAGATGTCTTTCTTGTTAATGTTTTCAGATTTTTATTGTGAAAAAATTGAAATATAAAGAAAACATGAAAGCATAATACAACCAAATCCATGTATCTATCACCCAGATTCAATAGTTAATATTTTGCCATATTTGCATTATCTATTTATTTATGCTTATATCACCAATCCATTAAAAAGTAAGGTTTCTAAGACAACCAATATAACCACAACACAAACAACACAATTAGCAATCTAAGGAAAGAACAATGACTTGTCAAAATCTAATATTCATTCTACATTTAAATGTACTAAATTGTATTAAAAATGACTTTTCTAGCTGTGACTTTTGTGTTTTTTAACCAATAGTTTAAGTGAAACTAAATGGTAGTGATATGGTGTGGGCCATCTGGTTTAGACACAACTTAACAATGGCTTAAACAAAATTATTACCCTTTCATTTAGTCTGGATATGTGCTGATACAGGGCATTTAGTTGGCTTTTCCATCCTGACACCCAACACACAGCTTCATCTCTGATTTGAAAGAAGGCAGCTACAACCTGTTGTTATGGCACAGAGGAGACAGGGAAGCTTACAACTCCGAGGGCATAATCGAGATGTTGCATACATAATTTCTGTTCACATTCCATTATGCAGACTGTAGACTCATGGTCCTATCTACCTGCAGTAGAGGCTGAGTCAAACAGGCTTTATTCTTGGCAGTCATGTGCCTAGATTTCCCTGGACTTGTATCTGAAGGACCAATGGTCTAGGGGCAGTAATTAATCATCTTGGCCAGAGATATTCCTGGAAATAACTGAGCTATCATAAACTATATTAAAATTAATTCCCTTCTTCCTCTCTCACTCCCCCTGCTTGTGTTCCCTCTGTCGCTGACTGTCTCTCTGTCACATAAATAAATAAAATCTTTTTTAAAAAAAATGAAAAAAAAAGGGGCGCCTGGGTAGCACAGTCATTAAGCGTCTGCCTTCGGCTCAGGGCGTGATCCCGGCGTTCTGGGATCGAGTCCCACATCAGGCTCCTTCGCTATGAGCCTGCTTCTTCCTCTCTCACTCCCCCTGCTTGTGTTCCCTCTCTTGCTGACTGTCTCTCTGTCATATAAATAAATAAAATCTTTTAAAAAAATGAAAAAAAATTAATTCCCTATATATTCCAATATAATGATAGGCTTAGACTTATTTCAAGTAAGACTATTTTTCTCCTATACTAAATAAGCGTTGTATTATTAATACTCATTTTGAGTCCATCAATCTATTTTTCAAGATTTTCTTTCTCCTTCCTTGTCAAGGTATAAGCTGTCTGTGCTTATTATTGTAACTAACTGTGTTTACTATGCTTTCTAATTTTCTTTTTTTGTTGTCATCAAGTTTCTAAAAAGAAGAATTTTATCTAAGTATAACATACTTTCATTTAAGTATAACACACGCAGAAAAGTTTACAAGTCATAATTGCACAACATGATGAAAATAGTGAGAAAATAGTGATACATATAAACACTATTCAGATTAAGAAGTGGAATATTATTAGTATGCTAGAAGCAGTTTTGTGCAACTTCCATGTACTACTCCCGTTCTCCTCCCAGAGATAACTATTCTGATCTTTTTTTTTAAAGATTATTTATTTATTTATTTGACAGAGAGAGACAGCCAGCGAGAGAGGGAACACAAACAGGGGGAGTGGGAGAGGAAGCAGCAGGCTTCCCAGCGGAGCAGGGAGCCCGATGTGGGGCTCAATCCCAGGACCCTAGGATCATGCCCTGGGCCAAAGGCAGACGCTTAACGACTGAGCCACCCAGGCACCCCACTATTCTGATCTTTAACACAATGGTTTAATTTCATGTTTTTGAATTTTATATAAATGGAATCATACAACATATATTTCTTTTTGTCTGTCATCTTTTGCTCAATATTGTGTTTATGAGATTCACTGATGTTAATTCATGTGGTAGGTAGTTCATCCATTTTCATTGCTTATGGGATTGTATTAATGTATCATAATTTATTTATCCATTATATTGTTATTGAATATGCTTTTGGCTCTTACAAATGCAGTTGTTATGATCATTATGTATTTGTTTTTTTGGTATACATATGTATATATTTGTTAGGCATATGTAATTCCTGGGAATGGAATTGCAAAATTATACGGTAATGGGATATATGTATATATTTTTTTAAAGGTTTTATTTAAATTCCAGTGAGTTAACATGCACTGTCATATTCATTTCAGATGTACAATAGTGATCGAACAATTCCATACAACACCCAGTGCTCAATACAACAAATGCACGTCTATATTTCCATCACTTATTTAACTCATCCCCTAATCCATCTCCACTCTGGTCACCATCAGTTTCTTCTCTATAGTTAAGAGTCTATTTCGTGATTTGCCTGTCTGCTTTTTCTTCTCCTTTGCTTGTTTCTTGTATTCCACATATGAGTGAAATCACATGATATTTGTCCTTCTCTGACTTCTTTCAGTTAGCATAATACTCTAGCTCCATCCATGTCATTGCAAATAGCAAGATTTCATTCCTTTTTAAGGATGAGTAATATTCCATTCTATATATATATATATATATATACACCACATCTTCTTTATTCATTTATCAGTCAATGAAGACTTGGGCCAGACTGTTTGAAGCAGAAATGCTCACTGCCACCGCCTGTTGAATTGCTTCTCCAACAAATCCATGGCACAGACAGTGCCAGAGCCCGGGACTATACTCATCACGGCACTCAGTAAAGGGAGGATGGTCCCACAGAGCAGTGCAGCAGCTTCCCTGAAAGGTCACCCATCTACAGTGATCTAAACTACGTTGGGGTTCTATACCTGGGATACTAGCACTTTGTGCAACCACACCACACACTTTGCTGATCCTGCCTATGCCACTGTCCAGAAGGCTTCTTCATCTCCAACATCTACTCTGCCATGTGACATTTTGAAGCTATGCACTAAATGACTGCATCATCAAACACCCTTCCTCCATCTACTGCCACTGATCTCGGCCTGGGCAAACACAGTCATCACAACAGCATCTGGTCCTCACTAATACACAGGAATTCAATTAAATCATGAAGATAGAATAGGACTTCCCTACTCAGAAACCCACCATACTTGCCAATTCCTTTATTCCATTACAAGTATTCATCAGGTGACACCACCAAGAGTTGTCTGTGCCTTTCGAGTGACTACAGGGAGTCACGTTGGGTCCCCTACCCACTATGAAAAGAGTTCTTCACATTTTCTTTTAGTAGGTCTTACCTTTCTCTCTAAGGTCGGTGCCATCATCGTGTTTTACTTACATTCACATCCCACATCCCAGGGCTAAATGTCTGAATTGATACCCATTGGCCTTACTTGTTTCTAATTGCAATTAAAAGGTCAGTGAAGACACTCTCACAACACAGACAAAGAAGAACGTTTGAGATGCTCATGTAGGTGGAAATAAAACTGGGGATAAATAGAAATGGAGATCTGAAGATAACCAGGAAAATAAACAAGTATAAGTGATTTTTCTAAATCTGGGGAGTCAGTTGGGCAACCCAGGAAAGGTGTCCTCTCTCCACATGCAGAATTCATGCCAATTTTTCATCCTCTGTATTTTCCATCTCTTAACTGGGGCTACAATATGACTCATAGTGGAATATATTTCTCTAACTTATGGGGTATCTATTACACACCAACCACTGTTATAAGGGTATGTTTACTTTATAGAAACATGAAAACAACACTCACATGTATGAAGTGGGATGCAAACCTTTATTAGGGGCTGTGGTGGAGTGCATTAGGGTCCCTGGGAAAGGTCCAGATAGCCTTTCAAACTGAAATAGGTTTCAGTAAGGTCGGTGTGAATCTTCTCTAAAGGACACATAAGGGGAAAGTAATGGGAGACGGGAGAAAGGGTTGCTCACAAGGGTGGAATGGGAATGTCGTATCAGAAGGTACATTAACTTCTGACTCTGCAGCTTGTTACATAGGGAATTCACTAGTAAGATTCTCTTGTGTCACTTAAAGTCCCCTGAAAAACTCCTGCCTACACAAAATGTATGCTAAATAGCATTGTCATGGAGTACTTCAGTTAGTCGATCAATAAGACCCATATACAATCTATAATATATCCATTATATTATTCCACTAGTCCCTAACAGGAGAAAATGATACAACAGATAAACTAAGGGAAAAACAATCACATATTATCTAAACATTAAGGCCACTGAGAAAATGGATTACTAGATATTTTTTCACTCTGTTGCCAAATAGTTGATAGACACCAGTTACCTACAAACTTATATAAAATGAGATAGGTTAACATTGGTAGTTGGATAACACTTCATTACATATCCATGTTAACATGATAAAAACCATTATGTTTTATTAATTAAAACATATTAAGTTCACAATAGACTAAATTATGCATTTCAATCCCCTCTATAATGCTTGCTCGAAATACAGAATATTAAGTGTTAGAAAGCATTCAAGCACGGATATAATGATGTGGGAGTAGTGGTTTCAATAATTTTCAGGTGTGAGATCATTCTCAACAAATGTGGATGTATGCTGTGTCAGGAAAGAGTCAGCTATCTTCTTTATGATATCCATGAGGCTTTCTTCCTTTCAACCACATCCACTAATATCCTCTACTTCTAACTATTGCTATCATGAGGCTACATCAGTATTTTACTGGATTGCTACCTCTTTTTCCTCTAATACCAGTTGGTAAAATATTTTATTTATAATATTCAGGAAGTTCTTCAGTTTTAATAAATGGAGAAGAATGATGTTCTGAATACCTTTTTCAGGACAACTGTCATTAATGTTATAACCAAAAACAGTATCTCCATTTAGATTTTCTTCATATATTGTATATTATATTGTCCTTCATCTTCCATGGGTAATTAGATATCCACGAGCCCCACCTAATGAAGGAGAGATCTCATATCTTTGATGAAGCAACAATCAGTCACATAATTTCACACACACTAAAAAATAAATGTATTTTCTGAAGTGTCTTTAAGAGTAGAGACACATTAATATTTGCTAGACACAAATATCAGATAGGGTCAATGTAAAAAAAAGCACATATTGAAATTAAGTAGAACTATGCAAAAATCTATCCACTTAATCTTTTGAAGCATAATAAGATAGTCATTTTCTAACAGTTTAACTTTGTTATTATTCCTTATCACGAGCATTCTGATGTAATGTCTGAATAGATTGACTGACGTAGTTTTTCACTTGATTTCTGTGACATTTATTGACATCTGATGTTCAGTTACACTCATTCCTAAATATTTACATTTTTCAAGTTACTTTCCTTTATGCATTCACGGGTGTTTGCTAAAATGTATATTTAAAATGAAGGTCTTTCCTCATTTATTAAGTTTGTAGGATTTGAATCAAATGTGCATTCTGGATATTAAGGATTGAATTCCAGTTAAAGGCACTGCAAATTTCTCTGTATTTTAGTTTTTATCCTGTATGAGAATTATGATGTTGAGTAAGTTGGGAGTTCCAGATAGAGGCTTTAGACATTCTTTTACCTTTGTAATGTTTCTCCTCAGTATGAACTCTGAGATACTGAGTCAGGGTTGAGCAATCCTAAAAGTTTTACCATATTCTTTACGTTTCTAAGTTTTTTCTCCCATATGAATTCTCTGATGTCCAATGAAGCTTGACTTCTGATTTTAAAGGGCTTGCCAAATTCATTATGTTTGCAAAATCTTCTCCAGTATACATTCTCTGATCATAAGTTAAGACTTTAGCATTGCTTAAAGGCCTTGACACATTCTTTATTTTGGTTAGGGTTCCTTCAAGTATGAATTCTGTGATGTTGAGTAAGGTTTGAGTGCTGGTTAAAGGCCTTGCCACATTCTTCACTCTGGTAAGGTTTCTCTCCAGGATGAATTTTGTCATGTTGAATAAGGTATGTGTGGTGGATAAACACCTTGCTACATTCTTCACATTTGTAAGGTTTCTCTCCAGTATGCATAGGCTGATGTTGAGATAGTGTTGAGTGCCAGTCAAAGGCTTTACCATATTCCTCACAAATGTAAGTTTTCTGTAGCGACTGTGTTATGTATGTTTAGTCCTGATGATTGACTCAACATGTCCCCAGGTTTATTATCTGTATGAATTTTTTTCCATGTGAATTCTCTGATAATCACCAACATGGGAGGACTGCTTAACAGATTTCCCACATTCATTATATTTATAAGGACTCTCTCCCATAGGCATACTCTTATGTATAATCACGTTGGAGCTTTGATAAAAAGACTTCCACACATGTATCACGTTCATAATGATTCTCTGGAAAATGAGTCCTCAGACATTTATTAACATTTGAACCCTTGTTAAATTTTTTCTCAGATTCACTGCATTGAGCAATTCTATTTTCACTGAAAATACTCTGGTCATCTTGTAGGGTCGACCCGTTGGTGAAGGACCTCTCAAATGGATCCCACTTAGCACTTTGTTCTTCATTTTTAAATCTCTGATTTTCAGAAATATTTGACTCAAAGGTCAATCCAATCCTACTTTCAAAATGGTTCAAATAATTATTTTCAGTGTGGAGAAGGCAACTTTCCAGATTTTCCAAATTTTCGTTCTCCAAATATGTATGTTTCACCATTTGATTTGAGCCCTTGCTTACAGAAAGACACTGCCTTTCAGAAGTAGCAGACTTAAGAAGGGATGTTTTCCAAAGTGTTTTATATCTTTCACCATTTTGGGGAGTGAGAGTCATACTATGGACAGTTCTCTCAGTTTGGAAAAGTCCTTCATGATATCTCTGATGCTCTTCACTTTCCCCATCATTTTTCCAGTCTATCATTAAGTGTAAATTCTCAAGGGCACTATGATTATATCTACCCACTGCCACATTTTGGAAAGAAGCTTCTATGCACAGCTTTGACAGGAAACTCTGGGTGCCATGTGAAGATGCAGCTGGGTGGATGGCCACTCTCTTCTTTCTCTTCATATCCCAGAGCTCCTTCTCTTGCTCCAAAAAGATGACCAGGTTTGGCTTCCACACAATGAGATCTGAGAATTGGCCATTTCTTCTTCTTTTACCTCATTCTCTGGATTTCTTTTTCAGAGCAGATTCATGGAGAAATCACAGCTGCATCAGGAGAAAATGTCCTGAGAGCCACCAATAGAGCCTCTTCACACGTAAACCGGTTGCCTGCAGGCAGGACCGTGAAATGCAGAAAAGGCCCAACTTCCTAGTCCTTTGTGTCAGGAGCCAGGCAGAAACTTTTTTTTTTTTTTTGCCTTATTGCACTCAAACTTCTGGTGTAATGTTGAATAGAAGTTGTCATAAAGAAAATTCTTGTCTTTATCTGGATCTCAAGGAGGAAACTTCCGTAACTTCACCATTAAGTATGACAATTTGCTTTAGAAGTTTTGTATATGACACTTGTCAGATTAAGAAAATTCTTCTCAGTCCTAATTTTCTAAGGTTCTCTCTTCATAGGTAGGTATTGAATTTTATCAAATGCTTTTTCTCTATTTTTGAGATGGTTGTATAGTTCTCTTTATTCCATTAAAATGATAAGTTTACTTGATTAATTTTCAAAGCTCAAACCAACCTTGCATTCCTGAAATAAACCCACTTTGTGATGCATTATCCCCAAATAATCCATTATCAAAGAAGATATCACATTGGAAATTTGAGTATATTTTGGACTGAATGAAAATGAAACTATGATATAGATCAGATCATAAACATGACATTCTTATACTATTCTTTTAGTGTCTATTCTAGATCACAAAACATGCATCCTTGATTTACTAAAGACTAATATAAACTGTAACTTTTACAACCTACTGGACAAAACACGTAATTTAGAGCACTTTAACTCCATTTACGTCCCTCCCAACTTATGTGTTATTGCTGTTGCTATGGGTTAAATTGTGTCCCCCTGGGGCGCCTGGGTAACGCAGTCATTAAGCATCTGCCTTCGGCTCAGGGTGTGATCCCGGTTCCGGGATCGAGTCCCACATTGGGCTCCTCCTCTGGGAGCCTGCTTCTTCCTCTCCTATTCCCCTGCTGTGTTCCCTCTCTCGCTGGCTGTCTCTCTGTCACATAAATAAATAAAATCTTAAAAAAAATTGTGTCCCCCAAAAAGACATGTTGAATTGCTAACCCCCAGAACCTGCACATGTGACCCTATTTCGAAATAGGGTCCTTGCAAATGTAATGAAGTAAGATGAAGTCATACTAGATTAGTGTCCTTAAAATGATTAGCACCCTTATAAGAAGAGGAAATACAGACACAGATACATAGGAGAGAAGGCCATTAAAAAATGGAGGCAGATTTTGACTGATGTATCTAGAAGCCAAGGAACGCCAAGGTTTGCCAGCTACGAGGGAAGTAAGGATAATCCCCTAGAGCTTTCAGACAGTATAGCTTTTACCAACACCTTGATTTCAGACTTCTGGTTTCTAGAATTGTGAGAGAATACATTTGTGTTGTTTTAAGCCACCAAGTTTGTGGTACTTTGTTACAGTAGCCCTGGGAAAGTAACACAATTGTCATGTATTTAAATTCTATATAAAATTTAATCTCTACAAGAAAATATTGGTATTGTTTGTATAGTGAATATTCATTTATGTTTATCTATGTTTGACTCTTTCCACTTTTCTTCATTTCTTTTTAAATCTCTGTATATCCCTTCTAGGATTGCTTTCTTTTTTTTCTTGGAGTACTTCTACCAGTATTTCCTTATTTTGGGTTTGCTGTTGGTGAATTCTCTTAGTTTTGTTTGCCTGAAAATGCTCTTATTTTACCTTCACTTTCTGAAGTATATTTTTGCTGGGCATAGAATTCTCGGTTAGTAGTTCTTTTAGCATCTAGCACATCGAAGATACCATTCCATTATCTTCTGACTTCTGTTATTTGGTTTTGTGAAGTTTTACTATAATATACACTGGTGTTGTTCCCTTTGGCTTTGTGTTGCTTGGTATTTACTTTTCTTAATCCTGTGACTTGATGTCTTTCATCAATTTTTGACAATTTTTGTCATTATTTCTTTACATATTACTTCTACCCAAATCTTTCTCTTCTTTTCCTTATGGGACACAGATGATAACTTTATTAGACCTACTTGTTCCTAATCTCTTTTTATAACCTGTTTTGTTTTTCCCTTCCTTCCCTATTCTTTCCTTCCTAGGTTTTGGAATATTTTCTACTCCACAACATTTTCAGCATTGCTTCTAAAAATTTCTTTAAAATAGGTATCTAACTCTATGAGATGCTTGCTTAAAAAACTTCAGTATCTCCTTTTCCACCTGTCCTTCAGCAAACATGTATTAAACAACTATTATGGGTTATGAACTGAGTTTAGTGCAGGAGACAAAAGGATGAGCAGTATAAAAGCTATTTCTATCTTTTTAGAGCTTATAGTCCAGGGACAAAGAAAATTTATAATAGAGTGCAGTAAGTGCTTTGTATGATGGGGGAAGTATAGGATGTTAAGAGAATACATATCAGGAGCATAAAACTCATTTGGTGGAGGCCAGAAGATGGACTCTTTGGAGGTAGTGACATGTAAGTGGAAATATTAAGAATGAATAAGATTTATCCATGTGAAGATATGGGTGACGGACCTTGTGAAGGCCTAGAGGTAGTTATGGTATGCTGGAGGAACTAAAAGAACTTCAAGATGGTTGAGGCACAGAACACAAGATGAATGTTTGATGAGATAGGTCGGGCCAGGCTACAAGATACATAAACAATTTCATGGGTTTGAGCTTCGTCATGAGGACAATGGGAGGAAAAAATGAAAATATATTTAAGTATGGAAAGTGAAGAGGTTTTTAAAGATAAACAATATTTTGTGATTAATTATAGGTGGGAGTTGAGAAAGGGAAAGGAATAGAGAAAGATTTTCAGGTCCTAGGGTTTCTGAATGGCATCTGCTGAGATATAGGGCAAAGGTGGAATGACAAACTTTGAGGGAGAGATGATGAGATAAATTTTGTAAATATTAGGAATGAGACACTCACGGGGCATCTAAGAAATTATAAGCAGTTGGCCTCATGAATCAGGAATTCAGAATAGAGGGTTAGGCTACAGATACAGATTTTAGAATCTTTACTACTCCATTTCATTTTCCATATAGCTTTCAAAGTTCTCTTTCAAAAATAGATCTACCTATAAGAGACACCTGCTTATAAACCATCAGAGTCTCCTCCTAGTTACCTGATACAGTCTAAACTCTTTCACATAATGGTTTGCAAAGGCCTTTAAAATTTAGTACCCACCAAACTTTCCAGACTAACGTCTCAACATATATTTCAGTTGGATACAATTTCTCACTGTTCTCTAGACACACAGGGTTTATTTTTATCTCCATATGCTTTTAAAATATGCTGTTTCTTTTATTCAAAATGCCTTGTCCACTTTCTTTTCAACCTGAATAACTTCTATTCATCCTTCAATATCATAGTTCAAATATATATCCTCTGAGTTGCCTTTTCAATTGCTTTCATGTCACTTTATAAATGTTTCTAAAATAATGTTTTTCAAAAAGCAGATCTTATCCCATTTATTGGTTATGAAATAAATTTAGAGGGTCATGACAGGTACTTGAAATAGAACAGAGTAGGAAATACAGACGGCTCAAAAAATTAAGTATTGCCTTTTGAAACTTTTGTTTCAGTTACATATGTACATGTATATGTATATTGAATAATTATATATACCATATTTCTTATTGTGGTTTATGGTCAAAAATATTTGAAACTCATTACCCTACTACTTTTGTTGCTTTACTAGTTATCTTTCTCCCTAGAAAGAGGGTGCCTTATTTGTTTTTGTGTCTCTGGTGCTTAGCACTGTGATTCATTATAGGCACTCAGTCATTTTTGAATAAATTGTCCATGGTGGAAGATGCTTTGCATAGTTGCCAATGTTCTCTCCCCCTTTCTTTTGTTCAGTGTTCCTTCAATTCTTCTCTTAAGGTAAAGAAATAGTTTAAGTTTGTTGATAACATATCTTTAATACATATTCATACTAAAAGGAATGATGTGTTCTAGGTTTCAAGATATATTAACAATTGCGGATAAATTTTTTGAGCTTCAACAGCTCAGAGTGGAAAAATTTCAGAATTTTGAGTTAGATTTGAGCGGAACAACAATACAATACAAAACACCACCACCAACAACAACACCTAAGTTCATGGATATTGCTTCAGGGAGAGGGGGAGGAGATAAGGACCACAGAAGGAACTACAGGGGGATTCTGCTTTATAAGTATTCTTTATGTCTTTTAAAATAGAAAGTTGCTGATGCAAATATGACAACATATTAACATTTTCAGCTGGGGGAGTAGGCAGAGGAGTGTCTTTTGCAACTTTCTGTATCTAATAGCATTAAAAATTTTCAAAGAGGGAAAATTTTCTAGCTCTATTACTAACTTTCTTTATCTGTCAAATGGGAATAATAATAGAACTTATAAAGAGATGAAAATGTTTTAGTATCTATCATCAGATTTCTCTTAAGATAGGGGAGGATATATTGATAGCCTTTTGATAGAAGTTGCGGGTATCTCTGAAGTTATGGGAGTAAGTGTGCTTCTAACAGATAAAATGAGAGCAATTGTGGCAAGAGATTTAGCTGTTCATGGAATGAAGGGCCAGTGGATGCCCTCTCCCCCTTGGTAGGATAGCTGAAAGGATCTTCAGGAGAATCTATTCACAATTTTTGGCTTTTTTTGTGGGGGGCTTTGATGAAACTCTCTTTCATAACTCCATAATTATCAGGAGTACTTTCTTTGTGTGAGTGGTTTTTGTGTGTGTTTTAGTTTGTTGTGAACATTCAGTGTGGAAGAATGAATTTCATATCTTATTTAATCCTTTCATAATGTGTAGGCACTAAGTTAAGGGGAGCCTTTGTGCATTTTGTGATTTCTATCAGATTGGAAAAAATTCCCATACATTTTAGAAGTTCAGAACACTCCCCCAAGTTTCTGCTAATTCCAATGGGAATAAATTCTCAGCAGATCAAATGATAAGTGGTAACTCTCAGCAAACATCCTGCTGTTGCTTTAGAAGCACTCTCATCAAGGGTAAAAATAAGCCAAAGATGGTCATGCTCACTGGAACTATTCCATAATATACCAGAAAACCTAGGCAATTTAACAACATAAGAAAATGGTAAAGGACTTCTGATGAAGATGGCAGAGTGGGAGGATCCTAACCTCATCTTGTCCCACAGATACAACTAGATAACACCCACATCAGTGCAAATAACAAGAAAACAACCTAAAGACTGGCAGAACACACTCTCCACAGCTAAATGTAGAGAAGAGGCCACATCAAAGAGGGTAGGAAGGGTGGAGACATGGCTGGGAGCCAAACAGACCCACAGGACTTTCCCAAGGAGGGAGGGATGCCACCAGTGTAGAGGTGGGGAGAGGACCAGACCCCATATCAGGCACCTCAGGCACAGGGAACATACATGGAGAAGATGAATCCCTATAACATTTGGCTTTGAAAACCACAGGGGCCTAATAATCAGTGGGGCTTAATACCTGGAACTTTAAAAATCAGTGGCTCAGCCCTGGGATAGCTGGGAGGGTGGAGTCCCTGCCCTTATAGAGACAGCACAACAAACAGTCCTGCGAAGTTACAGCATAGAGGCAGCAGTTTGAAAACTGCCTGGAATATACAAGAAGGGGATTTATTGGCTCATCTCAGAGCATGTGCTGGAGAGGCAGGGATCTTTGGGAGACTACTGCAAGAACAAAAGAGCTGGTGGGTGCCATTTCCTTCCCCTGTATCCCGGCCTAGATATGTGGACGCCTGTGGGAATGAGTGCAATGCCAACAATCTCCACCTACCTTGCTAAAAGCACACCCCACTCCTGCACTCTTCTGTGGACAGCCCATGCACCAGCCTCTGCAACAGTTCTCCAAAGTGGCTAATGGGTCCCCTGCCATAGCAGAGGCAACCTTGCTAACACTGCATGCCAGGCCCCTGTGAACTTCTTCTGATCTACCCCCATCAACCTGGTGGGCCTTGGCAATTTTCCTGGGTGGTTACAAGGGCTCTCCCACAGCAGACCAGCATGACCCTTGCTGGCACCTCAGCCCACCCCCATGTTTTTCTGTGGACCTTCCTCCTCCAAAATGCCCTTGGATGGAGCCCATCCAAAGTGGTACAAAACAGCCCCATCAGGGACCAGGACCACTGCAGAGTGACTCTTACTGGAGAGGGAAAGATAATGAGAGAAACCAGTCCAACTAAAGCCGCACAGTGGGCTGGGGCCAAGTATCAGGTCTGACTACAGGCCCTGACCACCAACAAAAGCTTCTCAGGGGCAACACAAAAGAAAGCTTTGCAGTTTAGTGCTACTGAAGTGCTGGAAAACAACTGGTCTGATTCAACTCAAGCTCAAGGTGACCCCAGACTGGCCCACTAAGAACACAGAGACCAAACACTGCCCACAACAGGCACAGAGTCATTGCAGATGACTAGAATGAAGGTAAATGTGACTCAGCTACAATAATAGGGCATACACAACAAACATGGAAGGCACCCCTGAAGTGCCAGGTTCTGGTGAACAAGAAAGATTGCACTGCAGGGCACTATAAGACCTCTTCTTTATAAGGTCATTACTTTCAAGGGCAGGAGATATAGCTAACTTTCTTAACATTTTGAAAGAGACATGGAGAGTTAGACAAAATGAGGAGACAGAGGAATATGTCCCAAATGAAAAAACAAGACAAAATCACAGCAAGAGGGCTAAATGAAATGGAAATAAGTAA
The DNA here is from genome assembly GCF_023065955.2 of Ursus arctos. Classification (NCBI taxonomy): domain Eukaryota; kingdom Metazoa; phylum Chordata; class Mammalia; order Carnivora; family Ursidae; genus Ursus; species Ursus arctos. The sequence continues at coordinate 11,103,397 of NW_026622986.1, forward strand.
TATGCCTGCTAGAGAATTAAAGTAATGGTCATAAAGTTACTCACTGCACTGGAGAAAAGACTAGAAAACATCAGTGAGACCCTTAACAAAGAGACATAAAACATAAAAAAGGAACCAATCAGAGATGAAAAACTCAAAAACCAAAATAAAAATACACTAGGTGGAATAAAGGGTAGACTAGAGGAGGCAGAATAGATCAGTGACCTGAAGGACAGAGTAATGGAAAGCAATCAAGCTGAGCAGGAGAAAAAAAACTAATAATAAAAAATGAAAGTAGATGTAGAAAACTTAGTGACACCATGTAGCATAACATTTGTATTATAGGGATCCAAGAAGAAGAGAGAGAAATGAGGGCAGAAAATTTATTTGGAGAAATAATAACTTAAAACTTCTCAAATCTGGGGAGGAAACAAATCCAGAACCAGGAGGTCGGCAGTAAGTACACATACCTATCACTAATTACTTCGAATGTAAATGGACTAAAGCCTCCAGTCAAAAGACTATATAGGGTGACGGAATGAATAAGAAAGCAAGAGCCAACTATATGCTGCCTACAAGAGACTCATTTCAAACTTAAAGACACATGCAGATTAAAAGCGAAGGGACTGAAAAGCATTTATCATGCAAATGGATATGAAAAGAAAGCTGGGGCAGCAATACATATCAGACAAAATAACCTTTAAAACAAAGATCATAACGAAAGACAAAGAAAGACACTATGTAATCATAAAGGGAACAATTCGACAAGAAGATATAACAATTGTAAATATTTACGCACCCAATATGACAGCAGTCAAATACACAAAGCAGCTAATAACAAACATAAAGGAAGTAATAGTAATACAATAATAGTAGGGGACTTTAACACCTTACTTATCTGATAAAGGGTTAGTATTCAAAATCTGCAAGAACTTATAAAACTCAACACCTAAAAAATAATAATCCAGTTTAAAAAAAGTGAGAAGACATGAATAGACATTTTTCCAAAGAAGACATACAGATAGGTAGCAGACACATGAAAAGATGCTCAGCATCACTCGGCATCAAGGAAATACAAATCAAAACTACAATGAGACATCACCTCACACCCGTCAGAATGACTAAAATTAACAACATAGGAAACAACAGGTATTAGCAAGGATGCAGAGAAAGGGGAAGTCTCTTATACTGTTGGTGGGAATGCAAACTGGTGCAGTCACTCTGGAAAACAGTATGGAGGTTCCTCACAAAACTAAAAATGAACTACCCTACATTCTACAATTGCACTACTAAGTATTTAACAAAGGATACAAAAATACTGATTCAAAGGGAAACATGCACCCTGATGTTTATAGCAGCATTATCAACAACAGCCAAATTATGGAAAGAGCCCAAATGTCCAGTGACTGATGAATGCATAAAGAAGTTGTGGTATATATATGCAATGGAATATTAATTAGCCATAAAAAGAATAAAATTTTACCATTTTGCAAAGATGTGGATGGAGCTAAAGAGTATAGTGCTAAGTGAAATAAGTTATTTCACTCATATGTGGAATTTAAGAAACAAAACAGATGAACATAAGAGAAAAAAAGAGAGGCAAACAGGAAAATGGACTCTTAACTATAGAGAACAAACTGATGGTTACTGGAGGGGAGGTGGCAGGGGAATGAGTTAAATGGGTGATGGGTATTAAGGAAGGCACTTGCTGTGATGAGCACTGGGTGCTGTAAATAAGTGATCAATCTCTAAATTCTACATGAAACTAATATAACACTGTATGTTAAAAAAAAAAGAACTATATAATTGAACACCAAAGAAACAAATAATCCAATTGAAAAACGGACAGAGGACCTGAATAGACAGTTTTCCAAAGAAGACATACAGATGGCCATTAGACACATGAAAAGATGCTCAACATCATTAATTATCAGGGAAATGCAAATCAAAACCAAAATGAAATATCACCTCACACCTGTCAGAATGGCTAAAATAAAAAAGACAAAAAATAACAAGTGCTGGTGAGGATGTGGAGAAAAAGCAACACTTGTGCACTGTTTGGTGGGAATGCAAATTGGTGCAGCCACTGGGGAAGACAGTATGGAGGTTCCTCAAAAAAATGAAAACATAATTACCATATGATCCAGTAATTTCACTACTGGATATTTACCCACAGAAAATGAAAAAACTAATTAAAAAAGATATGTACCCCTATGTTTACTGCAGCATTATTTACAGTAGCCATGATATGGAAGCAGCCCAAGTGTTCATCCACAGATGAATAAATAAAGAAGTGGTATGTGTGTGTGCATCTATCTATCTATCTATCTATCTATCATCTATCATCTATCTATATAATGGAATATTATTCAGCCTTAAAAATGAATGAGATCTGACCAATTGCAACAACATGGATAGATCTAGAGGATATAATGCTAAGTGAAATAAGTCTGTCAGAGAAAGATAAATACCATATGATTTTACTCATATGTGGAATTTAAAAAATAAAACATGTGAACAAAGAATAAAAGAAACAAAAAGACTTTTAAAAAATTATTATAATACCAGTAGGGTTAACAGACAGTGTGGTATTAGTTTCAGATGTACAATATAGTTATTCAGCAGCTGAATATATTACTCAGTGCTCATCAAGATCAATATAGTCTTAGTCCCTTCACCTATTTCACCCATATAATATAATATTAAATATAAGTATTGCTAAAAGAACTCTTTAAATTTCAGACCAAATATTTTACTTGACAGATGAAGAAACTCAAGTATAAAGATATAGGGTATTTAATTTTATGAAATGGAATATATTCAGGATTTTACATAATTTTCATCATTTCACTTCTAAAAGTTACTATTTGGGGGGTGCTACATCCAATTATGTGTTGGTCTACTAACACAGTGGTTTTCATACTATGGTATAGAATTCTGTGATTCCAGGGAGGTGCCTCAAAGATCACAGGGAAGAGGGAAAAAGCAAGGAAAGATGAGATGGGAAAAGGGTGTAGTGGGCAGTGGGAATTGCTATCTTTTCTTCAACTTGGACAGGCTTGCTTTTACCCATTTTATATATTGGGTTTGACATTTCATTTAAAAAAGCATCCCTCTACTAAGTAAATGTTTGCAAATCATTATAGTTTGAACAGGATATAGCACCTGTATGAAACAGACTTTATCCACAGCTTAGGATCTGGCACTGTGTTATAATTAGTTTCTTGTAAACATCTGGGGTCACCTGATGAACCTCATGAACTCTTTTCCCAGGAAACAGCATACAGACACACATTTGTGTACCAAATACAGGAGTTCAGGCACTTCCTGAAATCTATTCAAAGATCCTGGGTTAATAACACAACTCTGAAAACTTAAGATGACTTAAATAAGAAACTTCTTGTTGAAAAATAATAAGAATTTGGAATTAAATTAGAATGTGTTTGGAAGAGATGGATTTATCTTTAAGCAGAGCATAACTTTGTAGGGCCAGTTTTTCCTGCCTAGTGAAAAACAAATGTACTTTTGACCAAACTTCAAGGATCCTATGTACTCTTGCTGGCCACACTATTCTTTTGATTCACTGATTCATTCAACAGATACCAAGAACGGTAGAAGACACCGTGCTAAAGCAAAGGGAAGTGAAGGAGTTCAGATATTTGCTTTAGAAGCCATCTATACTTGAGGATATGAATAGCTTTTAGTCCTTAGTGAATTTTACCACTTAACCCCTTTCACCAGGTCTCCCTCATTCCCTCCTACTCTCTTGCCCTCCCTCCCCACACCCACACATCCCTTAACTCTCCACTGGAGTAAGTATCCCTTTGACTTGCCTGGGCTGGATCAGGCCTGGATGACTGAGGCCTTGGCTGTCTATTTAAGCTGCTTCTAGCCATGCATGTAGTGCAAGTTTCAATCAGAGGACTGTAGGGATGTGCAGGGACACTGGGACTGTGGCACCAAGGACTGCTATTGGGAAAAGGGTTTGGTGGGTTTTCTTTTTCTCTATAAAAAAACAAAAAGCCAAAAGTGAATTCAAAAGGTATCTTATATAGTGGAATTAGCAATGAAAGCTCAATTAAAGTGAAAGAATGTTTTAAGACCAGAGAGTATGGCTTTTCTAGACCTTTGGGCAGCACTTTTATCAACATCAGAAGCATTTGCCTAGATATGTGTGACATAAGTTCTGTACTTTAAGCCACAAGCCAGCTCTTGATCCAAGATTAAATTTCTAGATGATGCACCTCTTCCTCCACCTAAGCACTGCTAAAGACATGGTGATAACTTCATCTCTTCCCCTCTCCACAGCCTTGCCTCTAACAGCAGTGCCACTAAGAAGTGAAATGGCCAGAGGGGTCTTGTTATTGCCTAATGGAAGTCACCAGCCTTTACTGTCCCATGACTATAACCCTGCTTGCTTTGTGTTTTTCATAAAACACAAAAGTATTATGGTTTTTATGGTCCTATTTGAAATAGGATTTTTTTAAATTTGATTTACCTATTCATCATGTATCGATTTGTCACCCAGTCATTCCTACTTGCTCAGTTACTAATTGTGGGAAGGACTCAATTAAAAAAAAAAAAAAGCCAAGCAACTTTTACCTTTTAAGAAAACCTCTGACTTGTTCCATCTGATACTTTGAGATATCTTTATTACATTTATCTTGTTTTTCTTTAGTTGTAGTTATAGTTGCTGGCCAATTAAACATGTGTCTTCGAGACGCTGAACTTACTACTGAGCATCTGTCAAATTCAATGTCAGTCTCTAATTTCTCCCATGCTTGCTTCCAGTGAATAGGAGTGTACCAGGCAACAGCCTAACAAAAATGATTCATTAATATCAAATACAAGAGCAGTTAGATAGATTTTTTAAATGTCATAGGCTTATTGCAATAACATTTCAAAGTCAAACAGTTTAATGTCACTTACTTACCGTGCGTGAATTAGTGGAACACCATGAGGATGTAATAAGACATCCTGGCCTTAGTTTCTAATTCTGAAAATTATAAGGGGCATAACCTCAGGCAGATTAGTCACTTACTGTCTTGGGCTGTGTCGTCCATATATGAAATGGGGAGGGTGATAGTAGGGAATTGCTATATGAATGTGTTGTGAGATTCAGCTAAACTTCTAAATTTCATAACTATAAAGAACTATGCAAAAAGTAGTTGTAATGTTATCATTAAAATTTAAATATTTTAGATATTATATATATGTATATGTGTATATATAGGTCTCATTTGAAATGAGGAAATGGGCAGTAGAACTAGAGACATGGAAAGGAAACCACTTTTGAGCTAGAATCCTGCGTGGAACTATTAAGGAGACTAACTAGACTCTGAATTTCCTGAGGATAGAAACTATGCAATAGTTATGCTCTTTTTTTTCCAGCACCTAGCATAATGCTTGGCGGACACTAAACATATGTAAATGTTTCCCACAGGAATGAACCGGTCAGTTTCACTCTTTGACTAGCAAATAAAATTATATTTGTGTTTACGTCACCCTGCAGAAATAATCCGATCCTATATGTGCAAAGTAGTTCAAACCAGAGTAAAAAGAGTAGTGTAAAGACTAATCCCACTGCAGGGGATGACAACTTACTCAAACGGGCATTCCAGGAGCTTAGAGACCTGTTCTGTCTGGTTCAATACTCAGTGCCTGGCAACAGTCTGCATACTAAGTAGAAACCCCAAATGTGTTTGCAGAGTGAATAAATGGGTGGATAAATGTGATGAAAAGTCTGAAATAAGAATGCCTTAATCTTAGAATTTTGCCAATGATTTTTATGAGCCTGAGTAAATAATTTAGATTACATCACCTTATTTTTCCCAACAGTGAAAATCATTAGAGAAGTATTATAAAATTCATTTTAAGCCCACTAAAAGATCTAAAGGTGAGTAAAGGCTTCAAAATTACATCTAATGAGGGTTCTATCTAATGACAACTGCTGTTCTTACAGAAAGACATTAAGTGGCTCTTAATAAATTAGCAAGTCTACTCTAAAGGAAGAGTTAAACTAAGCATGAGGTATAATGTAGTAAGCAAGACAAACAGAGAGATAGATTCTAATCAATCTGGATTAGTAGTTATATGACATAGTAAGACTGAAGGTAAGAAAATAAAAGGGCAGGTATTTTAGAAAAATCGAAAGAATGGTTTTGCAAAAGGAATAACTTTTTTGTTGTATACAAAGATATCTTTCAATTTTATTAGTGTGTCTTTGGGCATATATTTATGCTAATGTTATGCTAAGGAAAAGGTAGAATGAAAATATAAAATTGTCAAATACTGGGAAAGAGTTACCCAAAATTATTACTAATACACTTAATTTTATAGTGAATAATGTATAGTTGTTACAAATTAGACTATAGATCCTTTCATTAGAATATTAGTCTCTTTTTTTTTTTGAAGATTTTATTTATTTATTTGACAGAGAGAGACGGCCAGCAAGAGAGGGAACACAAGCAGGGGGAGTGGAAGAGGAGGAAGCAGGCTCCCAGCAGAGGAGCCTGATGTGGGGCTCGATCCCAGAACGCCGGGATCATGCCCTGAGCCAAAGGCCGACGCTTAACGACTAAGCCACCCAGGCGCCCCTAGAATATTAGTCTCTTAAGAGCAGATATTGTGTCTTATTCTACACTGTATTCTCAGCACTTACTATAGCCATTGGAATAGAGAATCATCTCAACAAATATTTGAGAAATGAATAAGTGAATAGAAAAAATCTCTATGTAGTACTTCCTTTCTTATCCCGTTCTTCAACCTAAATATCATAAATAAAATCCATCCTTGACTCTGAAATTTGAAGTACTTCTTAGAAATATGGGCTATGAAAATTATTTTTGTCAAATTATAAGTAGCTCTCTGGCACTCTGGCCCTGGGAACAGGGTGCTGTTGATTTGCCTGACATGTTCTTGCAGTTAGTGATGGTTTTATCTAATCTATTAAGGATGGGAAATACTTGAGTCAGCTAAGAGGAGAAGGGGAACCTAAGGACAGCAATCCATTCTTCTTTTAATTTAATTCTTAACTGTTGTTAAGAATAGGACACTGACTTCACCATTCGGTTTGCACAGAATCGTTGTACAGTTTGGGCTTGTTCCAAACTTGCTTTGTTCTCTCCAAAGAAAATCCGATGGTGGCTGATGCTTTGCTTCAGAGGCAGCTGCCCACACCTGTAGGAAAATGGTGTGTTAATGACAAATGCTATTTGAGTTCCATGTAGTTTTGCATATGTCAGAGGGTCACTGCAATGTATCATTCTGAACAGATGAGGTTCTAAAATATGACTTTACAATATATAACGTCAAGCTGTGTAACACCAAGCAGCCACTATATGTAGTTTAAAGGAAAGCACAAGAAAGAGAGGAAACCTTCCAGCATCAGCTAATTACCTGTTCTCTAAGCAAATAATCTCTTTGCTTTTCTTTTAAGGCTTATGTTTGCTTAGTTTTAGGAACCTAGGTATTTTGTTTTAATAGCTGAATCATAAAAACAAAAGGCATTCAGGGCGCCTGGGTGGTGTATTTGGTTACCTCAGTTACCTCACCGACTCTTGGTTTCGCTCAGGTCATGATCTCAGGGTTATGAGAGCGAGCCCCGCACTTAGCGTGGAGGCTGCTTAAGACTCTCTCTCTCTCTCCCTCTGCCTCTCCCCCCCCAAATAGATAAGTAAATCTTTAAAAATCCCCAAAGGTATTGTACACTAAATTGAGGAAAGCCATGGAAATTTAATTATGGGTATTAATTTACATTCAGGAATGGACAAAGTGGGACAAGCAACTAGTAACAAGAAATCACATTTTACCTGGAGATTGAGTGATGAAGAAACTGGTGCTAAGCCAGTCTGGCTGGGTGAGGTTTTTCCTATAAAATTCAAGTTCATAGCATTTATATCTCATACTCACTGTTACTGCGCAGTTGGCCTGCATTATGATATGCGGAAGGAAGCGGTAAAAAGAGACTGTTTGTCCATTCACATTTTGCTGGAGAATATGACCTCCAATCTCCAGTTCTTTGTCAAGGGAAGAGTTAATGAGTCTCACGAATAAACCCTTGACATTTACTTCAGCTATTTTAATGTCTCCAAGAGCACTAAAAAAGAAAGCACAAAGATTATAGAGTGACTTTAGAGAAATGTGTGCTTAGTTCATTTTAAGAACTGAATAATATGCTTTAAAAGTACAACTTTTAAATAGCTGTATATTCTATTGGACACATTCTATGTAGAAATGGTGTATTTTATAACCTAAGACATATGGTTTGATCTCTTAGTTCTGTTTATCTGTGTAATGAAATTATCTCTTTCACATAAAATAATTAAAGGAAAGTTAAAAAGTGCTTTAGGTGTCAAGGTATAAATGCCATAGGAAGAGGTGATTGTCATTATTTAAATTTCCTTCTATTCACCATAAAAGCATGAGACATGAAACTATCAAGTAAATAAAGAGGAAAGGTAAATCATTTAGATTGTTTCTGATAAAGTTACTCTGAAGATGAATAGCAACTATGTGCTTAAAAGAATTTACAAACTTAGAATATTATGCAAATATAAGATGGTAATTTTTCCCTCTAACATGTGTTGAGAGCCTATTTGTACCAGGGACTAGGGTAATAAACGTTTTTACGTTAGCTTTTCTCAAAGTGTGGGTCACAACCTAATAGTACATCATGAAAGCCCTTCAGTGGGTTATAGCTGTCATTTTAAAAATGAAATGCCAATAATAATAACCAATACTTATTATGTGCTGGATACTTTTTAATGATTATATCTACAAATTCATATCCACAATTCCAAAATCCATAAAGTTCTGAAAAACCCAAAACTTAAAAAAAATGCATTTGATGTTTGATGAGTACCAGGTGTGGTATATAAGAGATGAATCACTAAATTTTACAGCCAAAACTAATATTACACTGTATGTTAATTAGCTGGAATTTAAATAGAAACTTGGAAAAAAATATATTTGAGACAAAATCTGACCTGATTGCTTTGGTGGCAAAATCTGACCTGAAACTGAGGGGAGTCTAGTTATAGTCTTTATTTTTGATTTTTGTGAATTATTCATATGTTTGGCTGTGGACAAATTAATGTTTGATTTCGGATACTTTTCTAAGCCCTGATGGGGTGTTACATAATATGTGTTCTAGTCATCATACTACTTTCCTGAAATCCCCCAAGTTCTGAATTTTGAAATACATCAAGTCCCCAAATATTTTGGTAAGGATATTGTGAACTTGTAGATATTCACTTAATTCTCATGATAAGGCTACATATTTCTTACTGAAAGTCATGGTAAAAAAAAAATTGAGGTACACTAATATTTCATTTAATTCTCACAACAACCCAGTGAGACAGGTTCTATTTTTAGTCCCATTTTATAGAATAGGAAACTGAGGTTTAGAGAGATTGCCATGTTCAAGATCACTCAAATGTTAGCACTTGCTCTTCTGTCTCATTCAAGTAGTAAATTCTCAAAGACGTTTGATGTAACCATTCAAATTGTTTACAGTCTGTATATAGCCTGGTGGTTGAGCACTGCTAGAACACACACACACACACACACACACACACACACACGCACACACGCAGATTGCTGCCACTGAATAAACCAGTCTCCAACGGTCTCCTTAATGATTCCCTTAGTAATTGGAAGCAAGCAGGTGTATGTGTGTGTTAGCAAGTTGTGTTCTTCATGAGCTGAACTAGCATAGTCTTTTATTCCTCCAACAATGTACAAATCCCTGCCGTCACATCTCCATCCTTACTCTCAGCAAATAATCTCACTGGGAAAACAGGATCATTAGAGAGAAGTGTGTTTTCCTACTTTCCACTTAGAAGCAGGTTCACCATACCCACTTGACCTCTTCTTGGTTCCAGCCCATCTTGTTTCAGTGGAAGAGGGGCCCTTTTCCCATCTAAAGCGAAACCCTCTGTTCACCACCTCCTCCTGCTACTTCAGCATCTCAGTCCATTCATTATTCTCCTTTAACGTCCACCTCTCCCTCCACGCTGCCCCATTCCCCCAAATATGTATGTATCCTCAAACTGCTACCACCTTAAAAAAGAAAAAAAAACCCACGATCTTCCTCCATCTTCCACTTCATAGTGCTATTACAATCAAGCTTTGGAAAGACTATGTCATTAATTCTTCACCGCTTATGACTCCTCAATCCACTACCATTTACTTCTGCCTTAGACCAAGATGACCAATGTCCTCCCAGTTGGTAAACAGAGTGGTAAATTAAATGGTTACTTACTTTTTATTGAGGTAAAATTGACATATTATATTAGTTCCATGTTTACAACATAATGATTTGATATTTGTATACACTGAGAAATGATTGCCCCAATAAGTCTAGTTAACATTCATCACCAGACATAGTTACGAGTTTTTTTCTTGTGATAAAAAAATTTAAAATCTACTCTCCTGACAACTGTTAAATATGCAATACAGTAACTTTTTATTGAAGTATAATTGATGTACAATATCCTATTAATTGCAGGTGTGCATCATAGTGATTTGATATTTTTACACATTAAGAAATCATCCCCATGGGAGGGGAGTTAAGATGGCGGAGGAGTAGGGGACCCCTTTTTCAGCCGGTCCCCTGAGTCGAGCTGGATAGGTACCAGACCAGCCTAAATAACCACGGAATCAGCCTGAGACGCAGGATGATGCATCTGGATCTCTACAAATGAACATCTCCAGCGCTGAGTATTGAGGTACGAAGAGGGGAGCTGTAAACCGTGCACAGATATCGGAAGATAAACGGAAGGGGGAGGGAGCCGCCGCGTTTGGGCGCCAGGAAGCGGCAGCCACCTGCACGGGGGAGCAGACGGACCCATGGAGGGCACCCGCGAGAGAGCGGACTGAGACCGGTGAGCCGTGAATGCGCACCACCAGGCATCTCCTGGAACACCGGAATCCCGGTGTGCTCACGGGATCCACACTGAGACCGGGAGCTCCTGGAGCGCGCGCGGGGGTGCTGGTGGCTGGCGGGCCACCTGCACGGGGGAGCGGGCGGACTCGCGGTCGGCACCCGCGAAACAGCAGACTGAGACCCTGAACCGGGTGCGCGCGCCACCAGGCTTCTCAAGAAACTCCGGAATCGAGGTGTGCTCACCGGGCATAGACTGAGACCGGGAGACCCGGGAGCCTGCGGGGCGGCCGGTGGCTGGCGGCATTAGAAACACAAAGGACAGAGACGCACCGGCCCTGGAAGTGAGGGCAGGGATGCCAGGTTGGTGCGCACATCCCGGGACGCTGCAGGGTTGAGCAGCACCAACAGTAATAGAGTTAAAGTGGCCAGAACATCAGTGGAGAACGGGCCGCAATCCCTCTGTTTTGTGACAATGCAGCCTCTGCTGCTCTGACTCTCAGAAGAGGCTTAGCCGGCCGCCAGGGAAAGCCGCCAGAGAACAAAAGCCTGGAAATACTGGCTCAGAGAGTGACCATCCCCATCCCCCCTCGCAGGGGACACGGAGACTCTAACCAAACAGGGTTGCCTGAGTATCAGTGCGGCAGGCTCCTCCCCCAGAACACAGAAGGCAGGCTGAAAAATCAAGAAGCCCACAACCCGAGGCGCCTGGGTGGCGCAGTCATTGAGCGCCTGTCTCCGGCTTAGGGCGTGATCCCAGCGTTCCGGAAAGGAGTCCCTCATCGGGCTCCTCCACTGGGAGCCTGCTTCTTCCTCTCTCACTCCCCTGCTTCTGTTCCGTTCTTGCTGACTGTCTGTCTCCCTCTCTCAGATAAGTAAATAAATAAAATCTTTAAAGAAGAAGCCCACATCTCTAAGATCCCTATAAAACAAGGGGCACGGCCTGGGACCCAGTCAATAATTTGGGCTCTGGACAACCCCGCAACCTCTCCTCATCAGAATGACAAGAAGGAGAAGACCCCCCCAGCAAAGAAAAGACAGTGAGTCTGTGGCCTCTGCCACAGAAGTAATGGATATGGATGTAACCAAATTATCAGAAATGGAATTCAGAGTAACAATGGTCAAGATAATGAGTAGACTTGAAAAAAGTATTAAGGAAAATGTTACTGAGAATATAGAATCCCTAAAGGCGGAAATGAGAGCGAATTTGACAGAAATTAAAAATTCTATGAGCCAAATGCAGACAAAACTAGAGGCTCTGGGGCGCCTGGGTGGTACAGCGGTTGGGCGTCTGCCTTCGGCTCAGGGCGTGGTCCCAGCATTATGGGATCGAGCCCCACATCAGGCTCCTCCGCTGTGAGCCTGCTTCTTCCTCTCCCACTCCCCCTGCTTGTGTTCCCTCTCTCGCTGGCTGTCTCTATCTCTGTCAAATAAATAAATAAAATCTTTAAAAAAAAAAAAAAACTAGAGGCTCTGACGGCCAGGGTCACAGAAGCAGAGGAAAGGGTTAGTGAATTGGAGGATGGGTTAATAGAGGAAAAAATAAAAATACAAGATGGTCTTAAAAAAATCCATGCCCACGAATGTTGGCTACGGGAGATTACTGACTCAACGAAACGATCCAATGTTAGAATCATCGGCATCGCCGAGGGGGTGGAGAAAAACAGAGGTCTAGAAGAGATATTTGAACAAATTGTAGCTGAAAACTTCCCTAATCTAGCAAGGGAAACAAAAATTCGTGTCCAAGAGGCAGAGAGGACCCCTCCCAAGCTCAACCATGACAGACCTACACCACGTCACGTCATAGTGCAATTCGCAAATATTAGATCCAAGGATACAGTATTGAAAGCGGCCAGGGCAAAGAAATTTCTCACGTACCAAGGCAAAGGCATCAGAATTACGTCAGACCTGTCTACACAGACCTGGAATGAGAGAAAGGGTTGGGGGAGCATATTTAAAGCTCTTTCAGAGAAAAACATGCAGCCAAGGATCCTTTATCCAGCAAGGCTGTCATTCAGAATTGATGGAGAAATAAAGACATTTCAGAATTGACAGTCACTAGCCAATTTCGTAACCACGAAACCAGCCCTACAGGAGGTATTACGGGGGGTTCTATAAAAGTAAAAAGGCCCCAAGAGTGATACGAAACAGAAAGTCACAGCCAATACAAACAAAGACTTTACTGACAACATGGCAGAATTAAAAGCATACCTCTCAGTACTCAGTCTTAATATTAATAGTTTAAATTCTTGCTTAAAACGCCACAGGGTTGCAGATTGGATAAAAAGAAATGACCCATCCATTTGCTGTCTACAAGAGACTCATTTCGAACCCAAAGATGCATTCAGACTGAGAGTAAGGGGATGGAGTACCATCTTTCATGCAAATGGACCTCAAAAGAAAGCTGGGGTAGCAATTCTCATATCAGATAAACTGGATTTTAAACTACAGACTATAGTTAGAGACACAGAAGGGCACTATATTATTCTTAAAGGAAGTATTCAACAAGTGGATATGACAATTATAAATATATATGCCCCCAACAGGGGAGCAGCAAGATACACAAGCCAACTCTTAACCAGAATAAAGAGACATATAAATAAAAATACATTAATAGTAGGGGACCTCAACACTCCACTCTCAGAAATAGACAGAACACCCTGGCAAAAACTAAGCAAAGAATCAAAGGCTTTGAATGCCATACTCGATGAGTTGGACCTCTTAGATATATATAGAACACTACACCCCAGAACCAAAGAATACTCATTCTATTCTAATGCCCATGGAACATTTTCAAGAATAGACCATGTTCTGGGACACAAAACAGGTCTCAGCCGATACCAAAAGATTGAAATTATCCCCTGCATATTCTCAGACCACAACGCTCTGAAATTGGAACTCAACCACAAGGAAAAATTTGGAAGAAACTCAAACACTTGGAGACTAAGAACCATCCTGCTCAGGAATGACTCGATAAACCAGGAAATCAAAAATCAAATTAAACAATTTATGGAGACCAATGAGAATGAAAATACAACAGTCCAAAACCTATGGGATACTGCAAAGGCGGTCCTAAGGGGGAAATACATAGCCATCCAAGCCTCACTCAAAAGAATAGAAAAATCTAAAATGCAGTTTTTATATTCTCACCTCAAGAAGCTGGAACAGCAACAGAGGGACAGGCCTAATCCACGCATGAGGAAGCAGTTGACCAAAATTAGAGCTGAAATCAATCAAGCAGAAACCAGAAGTACAGTAGAGCAGATCAACAGGACTAGAAGCTGGTTCTTGGAGAGAATCAATAAAATTGACAGACCACTGGCAAGACTTATCCAAAAGAAAAGAGAAAGGACCCAGATTATTAAAATTATGAATGAAAAAGGAGAGGTCACGACGAACACCATTGAAATTGGAAGGATTATTAGAAATTTTTATCAACAGCTATATGCCAATAAACTAAGCAATCTGGAAGAGATGGAATCCTTCCTGGAAACCTATAAACTACCAAGATTGAAACCGGAAGAAATTGATTTCTTAAACAGGCCAATTAATTATGAAGAACTTGAGTCAGTGATAAACAACCTTCCAAATAACAAAACTCCAGGCCCGGACGGTTTTCCTGGGGAATTCTACCAAACATTCGAAGAAGAAATAATACCTATTCTCCTAAAGCTATTTCAAAAAAATAGAAACAGAAGGAAAGCTACCAAACTCATTCTATGAGGCCAATATTACCTTGATCCCCAAACCAGGCAAAGACCCCCTCAAAAAGGAGAATTACAGACCGATCTCCCTAATGAATATGGACACCAAAATCCTCAACAAGATACTTGCTAATAGAATCCAACAGTTCATTAAAAGGATTATCCACCACGATCAAGTGGGATTCCTACCTGGGATGCAAGCGTGGTTCAATATTCGCAAATCAATCAGCGTGATACATCATATCAACAAGAAAAGACTCAGGAACCATATGATCCTCTCAATCGATGCCGAAAAAGCATTTGACAAAATACAGCATCCTTTCCTGATTAAAACCCTTCAGAGTGTAGGAATAGAAGGTACATTTCTCAATCTCATAAAAGCCATCTATGAAAAGCCTACTGCAAATATTATTCTCAATGGGGAAAAGCTGGAAGCCTTTCCCTTAAGATCAGGAACACGACAAGGATGCCCACTCTCGCCACTATTATTCAACATAGTACTAGAAGTCCTTGCAACAGCAATCAGATGACAAAAAGGGATCAAAGGTATTCAAATCAGCAAAGAAGACGTCAAAATGTCTCTCTTCGCAGATGACATGATACTCTATTTGGAAAACCCAAAAGAAGCCACTCCCAAACTATTAGAAGTTATAGAGCAATCCAGTAATGTGGCAGGATACAAAATCAATGCTCAGAAATCAGTTGCATTTCTATACATGAATAACGAGAATGAAGAAAGAGAAATTAGGGAATCCATCCCATTTACAATAGCACCAAAAACCATACGTTACCTTGGAATTAACTTAACCTGAGACGTAAAGGACCTTTATTCTAGAAACTATAAATCACTCTTGAAAGACATTGAGGAAGACACAAAAAGATGGAAAGATATTCCATGCTCATGGATCGGAAGAATTAACATAGTTAAAATGTCCATGCTACCCAGAGCAATCTACACTTTCAATGCTATCCCGATCAAAATACCGAGGACATTTTTCAAAGAACTGGAACAAATAGTCCTTAAATTTGTATGGAAACAGAAAAGGCCCCGAATCTCCAAGGAACTGTTGAAAAGGAAAAACAAAGCTGGGGGCATCACAATGCCGGATTTCGAGCTGTACTACAAAGCTGTGATCACAAAGACAGCATGGTACTGGCACAAAAACAGACACATAGACCAATGGAACAGAATAGAGAGCCCAGAAATGGACCCTCAGCTCTTTGGGCAACTAATATTTGATAAAGCAGGAAAAAACATCCAGTGGGAAAAAGACAGTCTCTTCAATAAATGGTGCTGGGAAAATTGGACAGCTACATGCAAAAGAATGAAACTTGACCACTCTCTCACACCATACACAAAAATAAACTCCAAATGGATGAAAGACCTCGATGTGAGACAGGAATCCATCAAAATTCTAGAGGAGAACATAGGAAGCAACCTCTACGACATCGGCCAAAGCAACCTTTTTCATGATACATCCCCAAAGGCAAGAGAAACAAAAGATAAAATGAATTTATGGGACTTCATCAAGATTAAAAGTTTCTGCACAGCCAAGGAAACAGTCAGAAAAACTAAGAGGCAGCCCACGGAATGGGAGAATATATTTGCAAATGACACTACAGATAAAGGACTGGTATCCAAGATCTACAAAGAACTTCTCAAACTCAATACACGAGAAACAAATAAACAAATCAAAAAATGGGCAGAAGATATGAACAGACACTTTTCCAATGAAGACATACAAATGGCTGACAGACACATGAAAAAATGTTCAAAATCATTAGCCATCAAGGAAATTCAAATCAAAACCACACTGAGATACCACCTTACGCCATTTAGAATGACAAAAATAGACAAGGCAAGAAACGACAATTTTTGGAGAGGATGTGGAGAAAGGGGATCCCTCCTACATTGTTGGTGGGAATGCAAGTTGGTACAGCCACTCTGGAAAACAGTGTGGAGGTCCCTTAAAAAGTTAAAAATTGAGCTACCCTATGATCCAGCCATTGCACTACTGGGTGTTTACCCCAAAGATATAGACGTAGTGGAGAGAAGGGCCATATGCACCCCAATGTTCATAGCAGCAATGTCCACAATAGCTAAATCGTGGAAGGAGCCGAGATGCCCTTCAACAGATGACTGGATTAAGAAGTTGTGGTCCATATATACAATGGAATATTACTCAGCAATCAGAAAGAACGAGTTCTCAACATTTGCTACAACATGGACGGCACTGGAGGAGATAATGCTAAGTGAAATAAGTCAAGCAGAGAAAGACAACTATCATATGATTTCTCTCATCTATGGAACATAAGAACTAGAATGATCAGTAGGGGAATAAAGGGATAAAGAAAGGGGGGGTAATCAGAAGGGGGAATGAAACATGAGAGACTATGGACTATGAGAAACAAACTGAGGGCCTCAGAGGGGAGGGGGGTGGGGGAATGGGATAGGCCGGTGATGGGTAGTAAGGAGGGCACATATTGCATGGTGCACTGGGTGTTATACACAACTAATGAATCATCGAGCCTTACGTCGAAAACCGGGGATGTACTGTATGGTGACTAACATAATATAATAAAAAATCATTATAAAAAAAAAAAGAAAGAAATCATCCCCATGATAAGTCTAGTTATCACCTGTCACCATACAACGTTATTACAATATTATTGACTATATTCCCTATGCTGTACATCAGCATGATTTATTTTATAACTCAGAGTTTGTACCTCTTAGTCCCCTTAACCTATTTCATATGCCCCCAACGCCTCCCAACTCTGGTAACCAATAGTTTGTTCTGGTATCTATGAGACTGTTTCTGTCTTGTTTTGTTTGTTTATTTGTTGTTGTTGTTGTTGTTGTTGTTGTTGTTGTTAGATTCCACATATAAGTGAAATCATGCAGTATTTGTCTTTGTCTGACATTTCATTTAGCATTATATTCTCTGGGTCCATTCATGTTGTTGGAAATGGCAAAGTTTCATTCCTTTTTATGGCTGAATTATATATATATGGCTGAACATACTTCTTTATCCATTCATTTATTGATGGGCACTTAGGTTACTTCCATTATCTTGGCTATTGTAAATAATGCTGCAATGCAGATAGAGGTGGGCATATATCATCTCTTGAGACTGTTTTCATTTTTCAGTAAATACCCAGATGTAGAATTGCTGGATCGTATATTATTAATTTTTTGAGGAACTTCCATATTCTTTTCCATAGTGGCCACACCAACTTACAGTCCCGCTAACTTAGTCTTTGTCTTAATGTCTCTGTGGTATTTGCCTTTACCAGATATGCTTTCTTTTTGGAACTCCTCTCCTTGTTTACCGAAGTCCATTGTTTTCCTTCTATCAGTCTGGTTGCTCCTTTTCAGTCACTCTCTCTCTTTTTTTTCTTTTTAGTCTCTTTTTCAGAGTCTTCTTCATCTATCTCTCAGATACTGATCCCTGGGATTCTGTCCGTAACCATCTTTTACTTTCACCACATTCCATATATGTGATATCACCTATGAACAGGGCATCGGTAATCTTTAATACACTGATGACTGGTAAATCTAAATCTCTTGCTTAGATTTAGCTGCTGAGCTTTGGACCCATAGAAATAATTGACCACCACAGACCCCAAAGATGTCTCTGAATCAACATACATCAAATTGAATTCATCATTTTGGAAGGGTGGGAAACCTATTCCAGTGAATTGGATCATCATTTATCCTGTTGGCCATGTCTGAAATTTCCATTACTTTCTCACTCTCTTAACCTTCTTGTGTTATCTATGACAAATACTATTGATTCTATCACTATATCTTCTATAAACATCCATGCTACGAAGTTGGTGTTTTCTCTGGAAGGAAATGGTCAGTTATTGCAATATTTATCCTTGTTCTGGATAGCAAACAAAGATTGTTCTGAAAACAAAATGGAGAATAGTTAGGAGGGTACAGAACTGGAGAAACCAGTTAGAACACTGTTAAAATATCACACAGAGGTGAGGAGGACCTAATGAAGACCACAGCAATATGGATGGAAGAAAGAGGATGTTTTTATACTATGATTGAGTTCATAGTTTTTAAATAAAATAGCACTTAAATATATAAACATATTTTTAGAAGAAGAACTGTGCAGTAGTAAAAGTATTATTCATGCTATTTTAAGTTGCTATAATGGTGATAATTTGTTACGGCAAGCAACAGAAAACTAATATCCACTTCTTGTAAATTTTTTTAATGTTTTTTTTATTATATTGTTAGTCACCGTACAGTACATCCTTGGTTTCTGATGTAAAGTTCAATGATTCATTAGTTGCGTACAACACCCAGTGCACCATACAATACGTGCCCTCCTTACTACCCATCACCAGTTTATCCCATTCCCCCACCGCCCTCCCCTCTGAAGCCCTCAGTTAACTTCTTGTAAATTTTTAAATCATGTGCCAGAAATGTTGTCAGAGTTTTCTGTCTTCTATTTTTCTGATGATAAACCACTCCCAATCTTCTATTGTTCCTTTGAATGTAAGTTTCCTTTTTCTCTGGCTAAGATTTTCCATGTCTTCAGTTTTTCATTTGTTTGCTTGTTTGTTTGTTTGTTTGTTTGTTTGTTTGTTTGTTTAAAGGGGGGTTGGAGAGGAGGGACAGAGGGAGAGGGTGAGAGAGAATCTTAACCAGGCCCCAGGCCCAGCATGGAGCCAAAATCAAGAGTCTTAACTGACTGAGGCTTAACTGACTGAAGCCACTCAGGCACTCCTCTTATGTCTTCTGTTATAGAAGTTTTTCCAATATGCACCCAGAGGTTTGGGTTTTTATTTTTCTTTTATCTTTCTGGGGTTGGTAGTGCTTCTTGCATCTGTGGCATGATGTCTTTCATTAGTTCGGGAAACTTCTCTGCTATATTTCCACCAGTACTGTTCTACCTTCATCTGTGTCTTCTCTCCTTAAGTAACTTCAATTACAAGTAGGTGGATTTTTTTTAATCTTTCTCTATTTGTCTTTATGCCTGTTTCTCTTTGTCTAATATCTTTGCAATTCAGACTGGGTATTTTCTTCTAAGAATGTTTTAGTGCAATAATTCTCTCTTCTGTTGTATCAAATATATTATTAAACCCACCTACTTCTGAAATAGTAATTTCTCTTATTGGATTTTTTAGTTTTAGAATTTCCTTTTGATAATTTAATAAGAATAAACCATTAAAATATTTAGTTTCCAGTTCTATCTTGTCATTTAATTCTTTGAATATTTAGTCATTGTTATTTTAAAATCCCTGTCAGATAACCATAATATCTGCACCACCAAGGCCTGTTTTTATGTCCATTTTAACCTTAGTGTTTGGTTAACTTTTATCAGTTGTATGCCTTATTATTTTTTACGTAGTGCCTAATATTAAAGATTAAAAAACTGCAGAGATAATTTAAGGCTCTGTATAACATTTTCTCAACCCATAGAGGATTTTCTTCAGCTTCTCAAAGCCATCTAAGTTGGGGGTAAATCACTTTAATCAAACCAGGGTGTGAAATGATTTGACACTATGCTTAAGCTCCAATTAGGCTGGTCTATTTTGAATATAGCCTTATTATTGGGTGACCCTTTGAAGTTTCAACTGAAAACCTGGGTTGTTTATCAGGGACCCTCTTTCTGGATAGGCTCTGAATCCCAATTTTTATTCACTGGGCCTATGAAACTGCCAATATATTATTAACTTCTGAGCTTCTTAGCTGCTGCTTTCAAATTAACAACTGTTTTGAGGAGAAAAGTGGCTCCAAATGTCGGCCATCACTCTGAGTTTCCTCTTTGAGAAGAGGAATTGTAAGAATAGAGGATGTAAACATCCATGAAATCTCAATATACACGACTAAACTGCTTTCAAAATAGTGGTCTCACTTCATACTCTAATTGCATTATATGAGAATGCCTGTTTTGCAGAGGTTCACTTTTGAGTAAGTTACATGCATAGTCTTTTCTTTTGCATTACCATTATGGTTCTTACTAAATTGTGGATATAACATTTTATTCTTCTTTGAAATCCCTAGAATTCCTCCATGTCATCCTTATCCTACTGTTATTGAATTCTCTGTGGTATGTTTTAATTTCTTAACAAGATGTCTTTTTGTTTTTAAGACTTGCTTTTTTTGCATGGGAGATGAGCACTATTTTGAATTTTGCTTTTAAACAGATAAGACACTAGAATAGTTCAGTTATCCCTTTGTTATCATACATGTAATGGAATATGTATAGTTGTTTTTCAAAAATCTTTCATTATTTAAGTGAACTATTTACTGATCTTCAATTTTTATTTTCTGTACATAAAAATAAATTAGCTCATATGAAAGAAAAAATTACATCATCCATATCAGAGCTAGTAATTTCATCTGCCTTCCTTTTGATGTAAGTCCAAAAGCTATAAGAAAATACTTCACACAGTACACAGAAATTCACAGAGGCAGAGGGTTGTTAAATTGCTATCACACAGACTTTAGTAGTTATTTTTTTCTCTTTCCAATTAGTTTTTCCATTTTTCTTTAGTAGGAAAGTGACTTGAAACCTCTGCTTATAAGTCATTATTTGATGAGAGTGTAGAGTGATGTACCAATCATTCTGTCAGGAGTCTTTGCAGGGGACTGATTTGTAAAGAGATTGAAGAGACAGGGCTATGTAACTTTTTAAAAAACAATGACTTTCCATCATTTAAGTCTTGATTTATCTAGATCTTGGGTTTTTCTTGATACCTTCATGCTACTTATCTGTCTCTAGGTTTCTACATCTTTAAAGTTTGCTAAAATTACCTTTAGAGTTTCAGTTCTTCCAATATACACCTACCTAACATTCTCCATACAGATTGGCATCTGTGTTCATAGCTGTGGGGTGTCTAACAAAGGGGTTGACATTTAGGACCTCCTAAATTTTTAAGAGACAAACTTAGGGAGACTCAGGGAACTTGATTCAGTTCATTGGTATTACAAGAGAAAAGCCCTCAGACTGAAAGTTCTGGTAACAGATCCTTTAATGTAACGAGGAGGTAAGTTAGTACATCATTATCATCAGGTTTTAAAACATCTGAGGGAATAACAACTAGGACTTAGTTTGAATTAGAATCCTTGGGGAATATGAATAGATTTGTAATATCATAAGCTATTTTGGACCAAAACTATTCATGTAGTTATCATTATTTTGGTGAGGCCCATCTCAGTTTACACCTTACTACCATCCTGATTCTAGATTTATAGAATGGAGAATTGCCTGGGGGGTAGAGAAGGTGAACGGGTGGGAAGGTAGCCTTAATGTAGTTTGGTTACTCCTGAATCATCTAGAACTGACCTGGAAGCTAATACATGGTCTTAGATGTAGGGGAAAAGATCATGTGTAGCCAATGAAAATTCTAATGATGTCTCCATCTTGCTTCTTGTTTGCCTATGAACTTTTTCCCCTCCTGGTGGAAGATATTAAACATTCTTAGAGATGATGAATGATAATAGGAAAGAAACAACATATTTTATTGAAAACAACCAAATTGAGAGTTGGCTCCTGTTTCTAACCAAGATAGAATAACAGAAACTGTATTTGACCACCCAACTAAAAATCTGGAAAACTAAAAATCTGGAAAAAATTATATGAACCAATATTTTTCAAGGTATTGGACACTGGCCACTGAAGGAGTGATCTCTGAAAGATAGGAAATAAATGAGGTGAGCCTTAAAATTTTCCCACATTATTGCCTTGAGAGTTTCCAGGCTGTGTCACAGAGAGGTGGAGCCAGGTAAAGCCTGGTGGATTCTCTCACTTGAGGAGATGGAGCTGAGAGCCTGGAGAGACCAAGGTGGCAAGAGGTCATAGGCAGAGTTACCAGAGAGGAGATTGCTGCAAAAGAGAAAATTCTGGAGATTTTCAGAAGATTCCCATTAAGTATCCAGCAGAGGATTGATTAGCATATGCCTTTGAGTAAACTCTCTAAGACAGGATAACAAGAGTACTTGAAAGGATTAGAGACACCAGCACTCAGAACGCTCCCAGGATCAGGAAAAGTGCATGTTCCCATCAGCCAGACTGAAAATCCTCACAATTCATGGGCCATTGGGTAGAGTACTCGGAAGAGTCTTGTCTCAATAGTGAGGATTAATTAGCCATTGCTCTGCTGCCAGCTAACAACTTTTGGTTTTTGGTTTATTTATACATTTTTAAATTAAAATTCAATTAATTAACATATAACGTATTACTAGTTTGAGGTAGAGTTCAGTGATTCATCAGTCTTATATAATACCCAGTGCTCATTACATCATGTGCCCTCCTTAATGTCCATAACCCAGCTACACCATCCTTCCCCTCCAGCAACCCTCAGTTCATTTCCTATGATTAAGAGTCTCTATGGTTTGTCTCCTTCTCTGATTTTGCCTTGCTTTATTTTTCCCACTTGTTCCCTATGATCCTCTGTTTTGTTTCTTAAATTCCACATATGAGTGAGATCATATAATTCTTTCTCTGATTGACATATTTCACTTAGCATAATACACTCTAGCTCCATCTGTGTCCTTGCAATTGGCAAGATTGCATTTTTGATGGCTGAGTAGTATTCCAGTATGTGTGTGTGTGTGTGTGTGTGTGTGTGTGTGTGTGTGTGTACACACACACACATATATATATATACCCCACATCTTCTTTGTCCGTTCATCTGTCAATGGCCATCTGGCCACATAGTTTGGCTATTGTGGACATTGCTGTTATAAACATTGGGGTGGAGGTGCCCCTTGGATCACTACATTTGTAACTTTGGGATACAAACCTAGTAGTGCAATTGCTGTGTTGTAGGGTAGCTCTATTTTCAACTTTTTTGAGGAACCTCCATACTGTTTTCCAGAGTGGCCACACCAGCTTGCATTCCCATCAACAATGTAAGAGAGTTCCCTTTTTTCCCCATTGTCTCCAACATCTGTCGTTTACTGACTTGTTAATTTTAGCCATTCTGACTGGTGTGAGGTGGTATCTCATTGTGGTTTTGATATCTATTTCCCTGGTGAAAAGTGATGTGGAGCACTTTTTCATGTGTCTGTTGGCCATTTGTATGTTTTCTTTAGAGAAATGTCTGTTCATGTCTTCTGCCCATTTTTTATTGGATTTTTTTGTTCCTTGGGTGTTGAGTTTGATAAATTCTTTATGGATCTTGGATACCAATCCTTTATCTGATAAGACATTTGCAAATATCTTCTCTCATTCTGTCAGTTGTCTTTTGGTTTTGTCCACTGCTTCCTTTGCTGTACAAAAGCTTTTTATCTTGATCAAATCCCAATAGTTCATTTTTGCCTTCATTTCCCTTGCCTTTGAGACATGTCTGGCAAGAAGTTGTTGCGGGGTGCCTGGGTGGCACAGCGGTTAAGCATCTGCCTTCAGCTCAGGGCGTGATCCCAGCATTAATGGATCGAGCCCCACATCAGGATCCTCCGCTAGGAGGCTGCTTCTTCCTCTCCCACTCCCCCTGCTTGTGTTCCCTCTCTTGCTGGCTGTCTCTATCTCTGTCGAATAAATAAATAAAATCTTTAAAAAGAAAAAAAGAAGTGGTTGCAACCAAGGTCTGCCTGTGTTCTCCTCTAGGATTTTGATGGATTCCTGTCTCATGTTTGGGTCTTTCATCCATTTGAGTCTATTTTTGTGTATGGTATAAGGAAATGGTCCAGTTTCATTCTTCTGCGTGTGGTTGTCCAATTTTCCCAATACCGTTTGTTGAAGAGTCTTTTTTCCATTGTATATTCTTTCCCGCTTTGTTGAAGATTAGTTGACCATAGAGTTGAGGGTCCATTTCTGGGTTCTCTATTCTGTTCCACTGGTCTATGTTTCTGTTTTTGTGCCAGTACCATACCATCTTGATGATTACAGCTTTGTAATAGAGCTTGAAGTCCAGGATTGTGATGCCACCAGCTTTGGTTTTCTTTTTCAAAATTCCTTTCACTATTCAGGGTCTCTTCTGGTTCCATACAAATTTTAGGATTATTTGTTCCAGCTCTGTGAAAAAAGTTGATGGTATTTTGATAGGGATTGCATTGAATGTATAGATTACTCTAGGTAGTATAGACATTTTATAGTATTTGTTTTTCCAATCCATGAGCATGGAATGTTTTTAAATTTCTTTGTGTCTTCCTCAATTTCTTTCAAGAGTGTTCTATAGTTTTCTGAGTACAGATCCTTTGCCTCTTTTGTTAGGTTTATTTCTAGGTATCTTATGATTTTTGGTGCCATTAAAAATGGGGTCGACTCCTTAATTTCTCTTTCTTCTGTCTCAATGTATGGAAATGCAACTGATTTCTGTGCATTAATTTTATATCCTGCCACTTTGCTGAATTCCTGTATGAGTTCTAGCAATTTTGGGGTGGAGTCTTTTGGGTTTTCCACACAAAGGATCATGCCACCTTTGAAGAGTGAGAGTTTGACTTCTTCTCTGCCAGTTTGGATGCCTTTTATTTCTTTTTGTTGTCTGATTGCTGAGGCTAGGACTTCCAGTACTATGTTGAACAACAGTGGTGATAGTGGACATCCCTGCTGTGTTCTGACCTTAGGGGAAAAGCTCTCAATTTTTCCCCATTGAGGATAATATTTGCTGTGGGGTTTTCATAGATGTCTTTTATGATATTGAGGTATGTTCCCTCTATCCCTGCACTGTGAAGAGTTTTAATCAACAAAGGATGCCGTATTTTGTTAAAAGCTTTTTCTACATCTATTGAGAGGATCATATAGTTCTTGTCCTTTCTTTTATTAATGTAGTGTATCACATTGATTGAGTTGCAGATGTTGAACCAATCTTGCAGTCCAGGAATAAATCCCACTTGGTGGGGGTGAATAATCCTTTTAATGTACTGTTGGATCCTATTGGCTAGTATCTTGGTGAGAATTTTTGCACCCATGTTCATCAGGGATATTGGTCTGTAATTCTCCTTTTTGGTGGGATCTTTGTCTAGTTTGGGGATCAAGGTAATGCTGGCCTCACAGAATAAGTTTGGAAGTTTTCATTCCATTTCTATTTTTTGAAACAGCTTCAGAAAAATAGGTATTAATTCTTCTTTAAATGTTTGGTAGAATTCCCCAGGGAAGCCATCCAGGCCTGGACTCTTGTTTATGAGGAGATATTTGATTATTGCTTCAATTTCCTTGTCGGTTATGGGTATGTTCAGGTTTTCTATTTCCTTCTGTTTCAGTTTTTGTAGTTTATATGTCTCTAGGAATGCATCAATTTCTTCCAGATTGCCTAATTTGTTGGCATATATTTGCTCATAATATGTTCTTACAATTTTTTGTACTTCTTTGGTGTTGGTTGTGATCTCTTCTCTTTCATTCATGATTTTATTTATTTGGGTCCTTTCTCCTCTTTTGGTAGGTCTGGCCAGGGGTTTATCGATCTTATTAATTCTATATGCTTCCCTCTTAGGACTGCCTTTGCCACATCCCAAAGGTTTTGAACAGTTGTGTTTTCATATTCATTTGTTTCCATGAATTTTTAAAATTCTTCTTTAATTTCTTGGTTGACCCACTCATTCTTTAGTAGGATGCTTTTTTAGCCTCCATGTATCTGAGTTCTTTCCAAATTTCCTCTTGTGATTGAGTTCCAGTTTCAAAGCACTGTGGTCTGAAAATATGCAGGGAATGATCCCAGTCTTTTGGTACAGATTGAGAACTGATTTGTTACCCAGTATGTGACCTATTCTGGAGAAAGTTCCATGTGCCCTTGAGAAGAATATGTATTCTGTTGCCTTAGGATGGAGTGCTCTATATTTGTGAAGTCCATCTGGTCCTGTGTGTCATTCACAGCCCTTGTCTCCTTGATCTTCTGCTTAGATGATCTGTCCATTGCTGTGAGTAGGATGTTAAAGTCCCCTATTATTATTATATTATTATCAATGTTTTTCTTTAATTTTGTTTATTTAGTTTCTATATTTGGCTGCTCCTAAGTTAGGGGCATAAATATTTACAATTGCTAGATCTTCTAGTTGGATAGACTCTTTAAGTATGATATAATGTCCTTCTTCATCTCTTACTAGTCTTTGGTTTAAAATCTAATTTGTCTGATACAAGGATTGCCACCACAACTTTCTTTTGATGTTCATTAGCATGATAAATTGTTTTCCACCCTCTCAGATTCAATCTGGAGGTATCTTTGGGTCTAAAATGAGTCTTTTGCAGACACATATCAATGGGTTTTGCTTTTTAAAATCCAATCCGATACCCTGTGTCTTTTGATTAGGGCATTTAACCTATTTACATTCAGTGTAATCATTGAAAGATATGAATTTAGTGCCATTGTATTACCTGTACAGGCACTGTTTCTGTATATTGTCTCTGTTCCTTTCTGGTCTATGTTACTTTTGGTCTCTCTCTGCTTAAAGAATCCCTTTTAATATTACTTGCAGGTCTGATTTAGTGACATAAATTATTTTAGTTTGTCCTGGAAGTTTTTTTCTCTCTATTTTGAATGATAGCCTTGCTAGATCAAGTATTCTTGGCTGTATATTGTTCTCATTTAGCACCCTGGATATATCACACCAGTCTTTTCTTGCCTGCCAGGTCTCTGTGGATACGTCTGTTGCCAGTCTAAATTTTCTACTCTTGTAGATTACGGACCTCTTGTCCTGAACTGCTTTTAGTATTTTCTCTTTGTCTCTGAGATTTGCAAGTTTCACTATTGTATTTTGAGGTGTTGACCTATTTTTATTGATTTTGAGGGGGGTTTTCTGTGCCTCCTGAACTTGAATGCCTGTTTCCTTCCCCAGATTAGGGAGGTTCTCTGCTATAATTTGCTCTAATATACCTTCTGCACCCCCTTTCCTCTTCTTCTGTGATCCCAATTATTCTAATATTGTTTTGCTTTATGGTATCACCTATCTCTTTAATTCTCCCCTCATGATCCAGTAAATGTTTATCTCCCTTTTTCCCAGCTTCTTTATTCTCCATCATTTTGTCTTCTATATCACTAATTCTCTCTTCTGCCTCATTTATCCTTGCAGTTACAGCCTCTTTGATTTCAACTTGATTTGATTTTAATTCTTTTATTTCTCGAGAAAGGAATTCTCTACAGTCTTCTACACTTTTTTCAAACTCAGCTAGTACTTTTATAATTGTTATTCTGAACTCTAGTTTCAACATCTTACTTATATCCATACTGATTAGGTCCTTGGCAGTCAGTACTGCCTCTTGTTCTCTTTTTGAGGTGAGTTTTTCCATCTTGTCATTCTGTTTTGCAAAAAGTGGTCACTTTTCTATTTGTAGAGTTGCAGCTTTTCTTAGATCTTTAGTTGGGTTCACAGGTGTTTAGAATGATTTGATAATTATCTAGCTGAATTCCTGGGACCAGACAAAACTAAGGTATCCTACTCCTCTGCCATCTTGGATTCCTCGCCACTAAACAAATTTTAAAAGCAAGTTCCCAAACGCCCAAACTATTTCTAAGTAACTTAATTTCATTCCAGAACAAAGCTCAAGAATATTTTTAGAAATAGAAAGATATTCTAGCATTGAAATAACATAAAAATGACAATTTCTGGCATTTAATAAAAATTACCAGGCATATAAATAAATTGGATAATACAACCCATAATAAGGAGAAATAAAAATAAAAATTGATCAAAATTGATCCAGAATGGATGAACATGTCAAAAATAGCAAAAGGGCAAAGTACTTGTAACTATATTCTGTACATAAAAAATTTAGGTGTAAGTTCGAACATGACTGAGACACAGCTGAAGTAAAAATACACTAGATGGGATTAACAAGATTAGTCATTGCAGATAAAAACATTAGTGAATTTGAAGACATAGCAATAGATATTATCCAAAATGAGACACACAGAGGAAAAAAGAAAAGACTAAAAAAGAACACAGCATTAGTGAATTGTGGGATGACTTCAAATAGCCTAGTATATGTGTAATTTGAGTTTCTAAAGAAAAAGAGAGAGACAAAATATATTTTTATTTTAATGCTTTTTTTATTATATTATGTTAGTCACCATACAGTACATCTCTGGTTTCTGATGTAAAGTTTGATGATTCATTAGTTGCGCATAACACCCAGTGCACCATGCAATACGTGCCCTCCTTACTACCCATCACCAGTCTATCCCATTCCCCCACCCCCCTCCCCTCTGAAGCCCTCGGTTTGTTTCTCAGAGTCCATAGTCTCTCATGCTTCATTCCCCCTTCTGATTACCCCCCTTTCTTTATCCCTTTCTTCCCCTACTGATCTTCCTAGTTCTTATGTTCCATAGATGAGAGAAATCATATGATAGTTGTCTTTGAGAGACAAAATATTTTAAGAAACAATTACCTAAAGTTTTCTATAATTTTAAAATTTTAAGTCTATATATCTGTAAATCATAGAAGCTCAACAAAGTCCAAGCATAGAATTCCTGATAAAAAAGTTATACCAAGGCACATCATAATCAAATCTCCCAAAAGCAACAAGAGAAAAAAGACTAATCACATACAAGAAAACCACCATAACACTATAGGTAGATTTCTCAACAGAAACTGTGTGGCCAGGGGAAGGTGGGATAGTATATTCAAAGTACTGAAAGAAAAAATTGCCAACCAGATATACTTTACCTTGCAAAGCTATCCTTTAAAAGTGAAAGGGAGATAAAGTCTTTCCCAGACAAACAAAAACTAAGGGAGTTTTTCACCATTAAAACTGCCTTACAATAAATTCTTAAAGAAGTTCTTCAAATAGAATTAAAAAACACACTAAACAGGCTGCCTGGGTGTCTCAGATGGTTAAGCATCTGTCTTTGGCTCAGGTCATGATCTCCAGGTCCTGGGACCTAGCCCCATTTTGGGGTCCCAGCTCAGCGGGGGAGTCTGCCTCTCCCTCACCCTCTGCCTCTACCCCTGCTTTCTCTCTCTTAAATGAATAAATAAAATCTTTAAAAAAAAAACACTAAACAGCAACATGAATGTATGTGGAAGTGTAAATCTCAGTGGTAAATGTATATATCTATATATCTATCTCTCTGTCTATATATAGTCAAATACAAAATAATAGGACTTTAGTGGTAGTGCATATAATTACTAATTATCAAACATAAAAGTTAGAACAAAAATATTAAGAATAACTATAACCATGAAGACTTGCAAAGGATTCACATTATTTAAAAAAGCCAACTCTGACTTCAAGAACACAAATTGTTTGTAAGGTAAAAGTGTAGAATTTTTATATTGAATTGAACTTAAGTAATTATGAAATCAAAATAGACAGTTAAAGCTACAAGATTTAGACAAGCATTATGATAACCACAAAATCCCTATAAATTTCATTACAGAAATTTATCAAATAACAAGACAGAGAGGAAGAAAGGAACAAAGGAACTGCAAAAACAAAACAATGAACAAAACGGCAATAGCAAGTTTTTATCTATTGATAGTCATTTTAAATGTAAAATGGGTTAAATTCTTCAATCAAAAGGCATAGAGTGGTTGAATAGATTAAAAAAGAAAACAATAGCCAGCAATGTGCTATTTACAAGAGACTCACTTTAGATATAAGGACACACATAAGTTGAAAGAAAAGGATAGAAAATGATACATCATGCAAATGGTAACCAAAATAAAGCAGAGGTAGCTGTACTTATATTAGACAAAAAAGACTTTAAGTAAAAAACTGCCATTAAAGACAAAGAAGGTCATTAGATAATGATAAAAGGGTCAATTCAATAGGAAGATGTAACAATTGTAAATATTTATGCACCCAACATCAGAGCACCTAAATATATAAAACAAATATTGACAGAGCTAAAGGGAAAAATGACAACAATACAATAATAGAAAACTTTATAACCATACTTTCAATAATAGAATATTGAGGGTAGAAAATCAATAAGGAAACAGCTGACTTGAACGACTCAATAGACCAAATGGATATGTCTATTATACAGCCACCCTAGGGGGGCAGAATACACATTCTTCTCAAGCACACACAGAGCATTCTCCAGGACACATCACATGTTAGGTCACAAAACAAGTCAACAATTTAAAATTAAAACCATCCTAGCTATCTTCTCAAACCACAGTGGAATGAATGTAGAAATCAATGACAGAAAACAGGAAAATTCATGAAAACATGGAAACTGAACAATACATTTTTTAAAGATTTTTTATTTTATTTATTTGACAGAGAGAGCCAGCGAGAGAGGGAACACAAGCAGGGGGAGTGGGAGAGGAAGAAGCAGGCTCCTAGTGGAGGAGCCTGACGTGGGGCTCGATCCCAGAACGCTGGGATCACACCCTGAGTCGAAGGCAGACGCTTAACGACTACACCACCCAGGCGCCCCTGAACAATACATTCTTGAATCAATATTGGGTAAAAGAGGAGATCAAAAGGGAATTTTAAAAATAACTGGGATGAATGAAAACAAAAATACAACTTACCCAAACTAATGGGATGCAGCAAAAGCAGTGCTAGGAGGGAATTTTATAGCATCAAATGCCTACGTTAAAAAAGAATAAAGATCTCAATTAAAATACCTAATTTTACAACTTAAGAAAGTAGAAAAAGTTAGAACAAACTAAACCTAAAGTAGAAAAAAAGATATAGTAAAGATTAGAGCAGTAACATAAAAAATTGAGAATAGAGCAACAATTTAAAAACTTAATGAAATGAAAAGTTTTTAAAAAAAATACAAATGAAATTGACAAACCCTTAGCTAGATTAAGGAAAAAAGAAGATTCAAATGAAAAATATCAGATTTTTTTTTTTAAAGATTTTATTTATTTATTCGACAGAGATAGAGACAGCCAGCGAGAGAGGGAACACAAGCAGGGGGAGTGGGAGAGGAAGAAGCAGGCTCACAATGGAGGAGCCTGATGTGGGACTCGATCCCAGAACGCCGGGATCACGCCCTGAGCCGAAGGCTGACGCTTAACCGCTGTGCCACCCAGGCGCCCCGAAAAATATCAGATTTAAAAGAGGAAACATTACATTCGATGATACAGAAATAAAAAGGACCGTAATGGACTACTATGAACACTTATATGTAAATAATTGGATAACCAAGAAGAAATGGACAAATACTAGAAACATACAAAGGCTATAAAGACTGAACCAAGAAGAAATAGGAAGTGTAAATAAATCAGGAACAAACAAGGAGTTTGAATCAGTAATCAAGAACATTCCAACAACAACAACAACAACAACAAAAAACTCTGGAAACAGATGGCTTCAAGGATGAATTCTGTGAAACATTCAAAGAACTAATGCAAACCCTTCTTGAAGTTTTCAAAAAGTAGAGAAAGGGAGAACCCTTCCAAACTCATTTTATGAGGCCAGCATCACTTTGATTCCAAAGCCAAAAAAGACAACACAAGACAAAATAAAAACCACAAGAAAATAGGCCAACATCCCTGCAGAATGTATTTGCAAAAATCCTCAATAAAATACTAGCAAACCAATTCAACAGCACACTATAAAGATCATACACCATGACCAAGTGGGATTTATCCCTGGGATGGAAGGAAGTTCAACATATGAAAAGTCAATATGACATGTTCCATCAACACAATGAAAGACAAAAACCACATAATTCCATTTTTTGTATCAGATGCAGAAAAAACATTTGGCAAAATTCAACATTCTTTCATGATAAAAACTCTCAAAAAATAGATAAAGAAGCAACATACTTCAGTATAATAAACGTCATATAGGAAAAATCCACAGTAAACATCATAATCAATGGGGAAAAACTGAAAGTTTTTCTAGGATTCAGAACAAGGCAAGGATGTTCATTCTCACCATTGTTATTCAATGTAGTCCTGGAAGTCCAAGCCAGAGCAATCAGGCAAGAAAAAAAATTAAAGATACCCAAATGAGAAAAGATGTAAATTATTGCTATTTGCAGATGACACAATCATATACGTAGAAAATCCTAAAGACACCACAAAATGCTGTTAGAAAAAATGAATTCGGTGAAGTTGTACACTACAGAATTAACTTGCAAAAATCAGTGGAATTTCTGCACATTAATAATAGACTAATCAAAACAGATATTAAGACAACAATCCCACTTACATTAGCAATAAAAAGAATAAAAGACCTACATATTAACCAAAGAGTTTTGTGAAAAATTTGTACACTGAAATTATTGTACTACAATATTGAAAACTTATACACTACAAAATATTGATGAAGGAAATTTAAAAGACACAAATAAATAGAAAGACATGGCATGTTCATAGTTTGGAAGACCTAATATTGTTAAAATGCTCATGCATTTTACCCAAAGTGATCTACAGATACAATGCAATTTCTATCAAAATACCAATGACTTGTTTTGTGTGTGTGTGTTTTCTTTTTTTACAGAAGTTGAAAAACCAATCTCAAAATTCATATGGAACCACAAAAGACCCCAAATAGACAAAGCAATCTTGATCAAGAAGAAAAAAGTTGGAGGTATCCCACTTCCTTACCTCAAATTATATTATAAAGCTAAAGTAATTAAGACAGTATGGTATTGGCATAAAAATAGACATATAGACCAATGGAACAGAATAGAAAGCCCCAGAAGAAACCCATGCATAAAAATTATGGTTAATTAATCTTCAACAAGAGTGCCAAAACCACACAATGGGGAAAGGGTAGTTTCTTCAATGAATGATGGAAAACTGGTATCCACATGTAAAAGAATGAAATTGGACCCCTATGTCACACCATATACAAAAATTGCTCAAAATGGCCCAAAGACTTAAAAATAAGACTTGAAACCATGAACTCATAGTAAAAAAAGAGGGACAGCAAAAATACAATATCTGGGATGAAAGAAATAAAAGAATAGTATTGTAAAGCTCTTATACTATTTGGGAAGTGCTATAATATCACTTGATGGTAGTCTGTGATAGGCCGAAGATATAACCTATAAACCTGAAAGGAACCACTAAAATAACAGAGTTATAGCTAATCAGCCAACAATAGAGATAAAATGGAATCATTGATAATACTCAATTCAAAAGAATACAGAAAAAGAGGAAAAAGACAACAGAATATTTGGGGCAAATAGAAAACAAATAGCAAGATAGTAGACCGAACTCTAACCATACTAACAATTACTTTAAATGTAAACAGTTTAAATTCTCAAATTAAAAGACAGAGATTATTAAACTTGATAGAAGAACAAGTCTCAACTACATGCTATTTAAAAAACATGCATTCTAAATATAAAGACACAAATAGGTTAAAAGTAAAAGAATGGAAAACGACCATGCTAACAATAATAAAAGGAAAGCTGAAGTGGCTGTATTAATATAAGTAGATTTTTGAGCTAAAAATAATGCCAGGGATAAAGAAGGTCATTTCATAATGATGTAGAGATCAGATCATTAAGAGGATATAACAATTCCAAATGTTTGTAAATCTAGTAACTGAGCTTCAAAGTACATAAAACAAAAACTGATAGAACTGCAAGGTAAAACCAACAAATCCACATAGTTGATTTTAACATTCCTTTCTCAGAAATTCATAGAACAGGTAGACATAAAATCAGCAAAAAGACAGTTACTAAATGCCATCAACCAAATTTGACCTGATGGACATTTATAAAACACTCTACTCAAGAACATCAGAATATAAAATCTTTGTAAGTGCACTCAGAACATTAACCAGGATAGACGATATCCTGACTATAAAAGAAGTCTCAATACATTTAACAGGACTCAAGTCATACAAAGTGTGTTCTTTGACCACTATAGAATTTAATAAGAAATTGATAACAAAAACATATCTGGACAATCACTGAAACTGGCAAATCTGTCAATATTTGGAAACTAATCAATATACTTTTTATTACACAAAGATCAAAGAAGAAATTAAGTGGAAATTAGAAAGTATTTTGAAATGATTGAAAATCCAACATATCAAATTTGTGGACAGCAAATGGATGGGTCATGTCTTTTTATCCAATCTGCAACCCTGTGGTATTTTATGGGAGCATTAGGCCATTCACATTGAGAGTATTATTGAGACATATGATTTTAATGATGTCATGTTACCTGTGAAGTCTTTGTTTCTATAGATTGTAAATTTCTGTTCTGTATCACTCTTGAGATACCACCTTACGCCAGCCAAAGTGGCAAAAATTGACAAGGCAGGAAACAACAAATGTTGGAGAGGATGTGGAGAAAGGGGATCCCTCTTACATTGTTGGTGGGAATGCAAGTTGGTACAGCCACTTTGGAAAACAGTGTGGAGGTCCCTTAAAAAGTTAAAAATTGAGCTACCCTATGATCCAGCAATTGTACTACTGGGTATTTACCCCAAAGATAGAAATGTAGTGAAGAGAAGGGACATATGCACCCCAATGTTCAAAGCAGCATTGTCCACAATAGCTAAAGGAGCCAAGATGCCCTTAAACAGATGACTGGATTAAGAAGACGTGGTTCATATATACAACGGAATATTACTCAGCCATCAGAAAGAACGATTACACAACATTTGCAGCAACATGGACGGGACTGGAGGAGATTATGCTAAGTGAAATAAGTCAAGCAGAGAAAGACAATTATCATACGGTTTCACTCATTTATGGAACATAAGAAATAGGAAGATCAGTAGGAGAAGGAAGGGAAGAATGAAGGGTGGGTAAACAGAAGGGGGAATGAACCATGAGAGACTGTGGACTCTGGGAAACAAACTGAGGGCTTCAGAGGAGAGGGGGGTGGGGGACTGGGATAGGCCAGTGATGGGTATTAAGGAGGGCAAATATTGCATGGTGCACTGGTTGTTATATGCAAATAATGAATCACGGAACATTACATCAAAAACTAAGGATATACTGTATGGTGACTAACATAACATAATAAAAATTATTTTAAAAAAATTAAAATAAATAAAATAAAAAATAAAAAAAATAAAAGTATCGAACTTCAAAAAAAAATTTGTGGGATGCCACTAAAGCTGAACTTAGGGGGAAATTTAATAAATGCTTGTATTAGAAGAGAAAATAGTATCAAATCAATGATCTCAGGCTCCACCTTGAGAAACTAGAAAAAGAAAAGGAAATGAAACCTAAAGTGGGCAGAAGAAAGTAAATACATATCAGAATGGAAATCAATAAAATAGAAAACAAAACAAAAAACACAGAAGACCAATGAAATCAAACACTGTTTGAGAGGCTCAATAAAGCTGATGACTCTCAGGCAAGACTGATCAGGAAATGGAGAGAAGATACATTTGAGCAGTATCAGCAATAAGAAATGTGACATCACTACAGATTCTACGGATACTAAAAGGATTATAAGGAAATATTATGAACAAGTTCATGACAATTAATCTGAAAATTAGATGAAATGGACAAATTGTGTGAAAGACACAAACTATCCAAGAAGAAATAGATAACTGGAATATCCTGATATCTATTTTCAAGAAATACAACTTGTAGATTAAAACCTTCCCACAAAGAAACTCTGGGCCCAGAATGCTTCACTGATGAATTCTATAAAATATTTAAGAAAAAAGTTACTTCTATACAAACTCAGCTAGAAAATGAAAGAGGAGGGACTATATCTCAACTCATTCTATGAGGCAAGCTTTACCCTGATGCCAAAGCAGACAAAGACATTACAGGAGAAGAAAATGACAGACAGATACTCTGCACAAACATAGATGTAAAGATTTGAAACAAAATTTTAGCCAATAAAATTCAATAATATATTAAAAGAATAAACATTATGATCAAAGGAGGTTTATGAAAAACCATACAATCATCTCAGTAGATGCATTAAAAGCATTTGACAAAAATCTAATATTCATTCATAATATTTATTTCCACAATTAAACATTCTGAATCATGATCCTGTTACTCCTTTGTTTAAAACTTTCCCATTGCTTCCCATTTCCCATTGTGAAAATAAAATTCCTCATCCTGTGTTCAAGGCTCACTGTGATTGCTCCCCAACCCTGGCCCCTACAAACCTGTTACAACAATTGATGCGTTGCTCAGTGGGGCAATGCTATAAAATGCCTTATATCTACCTAATCCTAGCTTTTTCTGCCTCCTTCACTTCGTTTATGCTCGTCCTTTGCTCTAGGCTGGTGGTTCTCAACCTTGACTGTGCATTAGAATTACCATGGGATTTAAAAAATGATGATGATCAATTCTACTGCTAGAAATTCTGACTCAAAGAGTCTAGGATAGGGTCAGGACATTAAAAACTTCTCAGCTTATTCAATTGTGTAAGTAGGATTGAGAACTAGTGCCCT
This sequence comes from Ursus arctos, assembly GCF_023065955.2. Taxonomy (NCBI): domain Eukaryota; kingdom Metazoa; phylum Chordata; class Mammalia; order Carnivora; family Ursidae; genus Ursus; species Ursus arctos. The sequence continues at coordinate 11,140,170 of NW_026622986.1, forward strand.
AGAATGTTCTCACAGACTCCAAATTTGGATATCCAAAATTTATCTTTCTAAGATAATTCTAATTAACAACTCCTTCATAAAAATCTTCCCAGATCACCCTCTCCTGGAGAATGTTCTCTCAATGCCTTGATACTTTGTCTCTCTCAGTCCTTATACCTGCAGGTCTTTCTTGATCTGAGTGAAAGTTCTTCAAACCATATTCACAAATCTTTTTTTTTCTTTGAATTTTTGTTCCAAATAAGTCATCATTCTTAACATGTTAGATAGATATTGAATGAATAATTTGATGAAGTGTTTTTAGATGGTTGAAAGAATGCTTATTTATTCACTGCAGTTGAATGGTTAGCAGTAGTTGATTTTAGGAAATCTGACCTAAGAGGAGAATAGTTTCCTTTATGTCTCATCTACAAACCTGGCTAATAAGTTCTTTTAGCCCTCTCACACTCTTTGTTGACATGTGTTTATTTCTAATAATTCATAATTCAATCTGTTGTTAAAGCAACAAGAAAATCAGGGATAAGTAAATGTATAGATGAGCCAGCTCTTTTATTTTAGCTCTAATATAAACTTTCTTCCTGATCAATTATTTTTGCCATAGCTATCAACAACCATAAAAATGGATCAATGAGTAAGTCCACATTTTTCCTTCTATCTCAAACTCAAGTCCCTAGAAAAAAGACACTAAATCCATCTGAATGATTTGCCAATAATAAAAAATAGAGTTGACTTTATCTGTAGAGATTATGTAGTGCTGTTTTCTTTGGCATCTTTGAAAAATCAGCATTCCTTGTTTGGCTCCCTAGAAAATTACATTGATTTCTTATCATTGCTCAGAACATGACACAGTTATATTTCAATAAAGTGCTTAAGGTTTTAGATGAAATCATGGAAGTAATATCAGAGTAGAACTTTATTACCTACTGAAGTAAAGTAGCTCCTATTCTAATAGAAGATATTAAATAGTTCAAATAAAATAGGTACCTGGATCTAGATTGGCCCACTTCTTCAAGAATCACAGAGAAGTGCTTCCAGGCTTTCTCAGCATGGAATGAGTGCGAAAGAAGTTTCTTTGAATCACTAAACAAAGATAGGAAATAATCTTCTCCTTTCCCAGTTACTGGTATCTCAGGATCAAGGATTGGTAGAGCCTGTCTCTTTGTCATTATGGAGCTACCGATGCCTTTCAAAGAAACTAGAGAGAAAAGCAACAGAAAGAAGTAAATAAAAGGACATTAAAAGAACACAAACCACTATCTTTATTCTTTGCATCTACAAAATTATACTTTATACATTTTACTGTCACTTTCAAACTCAATGAGGATAATTAAAAGCTATAAACCAAAGTCTGTGAAATAACTAGTAAGTGATTATTTTTAGTGACATACAATTCCTAGAGATTATGTCTGTTATCTTACATTATCAATAATATCATTAGCATAATGACTTTTATTTAACTGATTATTCAGTTGTACTAGGAGCATCATAAGTTTTCAAGGTGGTAAACATTTGATTCTCTCAAATCTGGATATGATATATATAAATACAACTTTATTTCATATTAGCCATCCTCCCCAAATTATTACCCGTAAATTAAGACCTCAAATGAACCCTTCCTACCAATAATTAGTAATTTCGCTAGGTAAAGACTTAAATTTCCTCTAATCAACTAAAATAGTTTATTAGAAAGAAAGAGTAATGCTTAATCAGACTCTAGTATCCTCTTGGAAATTCGCTCTTTTAAAGTTATCACTACTACAATTTAAATACAAAATAGTTTTTATAATTCTGCATGGAAGGAAGCAGGCTTGATAAATCTAATGTTGTGTCTGCAAAGAGTAACACTACAGAGAGAGACCATGATGAAGTGGATAGAACAATGAATCTTGGATTTAGACAGACCTGCAATTGTATCCCAGCTCTGCCACTTAGTAAGCCAACTGATTTAAGCATTCTAATTCTCCATTTTCCTGAACATAAAATAACACAACCTTTGTGTAAGGTAATGTGAGGATTGAAGAAAATGTAGATAACTCTCTAGTACAGTGTCTAGTTTTTAACAGGTATTTAGTAAATGATAGCAATTATTGTAGTTCAGGGGCTTTGGTTAATGTGACACTGTGTCCAAAATCATTAAAGGACTGAGACAATCTAGAATTTGCTTTATATTCTTTTATCTTTAACAAAACCAAAGCAATGTGAAAGATGGAAAAGAATAAACATAGTTTCTAAGGAAGATTCCTCAAAATATTTTGTCTAGAAGAAATGTTTGGAATTAAATTAGTTCATTCTCAGTCACTTAAGTATTTACTTAATCCTTAAATTCCTTTGGAGAAGGAGATTATATAGTACCCTTTTAATGGCTCATCTCGAAGGATGAAAACCTTTATATTCTAAAAATGAAGAAGACAGATTAATTTTAGTTCTAGTTGTTATTTCATCTAGAGGAACAGATGGAAATGAACCAAATGCAACAAGCTGCAGTGGACCCAGGCATTTATCTACAGAACCTGAATCTATAGTAACTGAAGGAGAAGATTACAATATCCCAGTTCAGCTTTCATCTTACGTGGGGAAACCACTATATTTTGTTTTTCCCCTAAGAGCTTGCACAGTTTAATCCAAATGTAGAACATATACCATGATGATATGGGGATAAAGAAGGAAAAATATTCCCTCCTTAGATGTAAAGTTGGTATTTTCATTTTTGAGTATATGGATTTTGGTCATTGCTAAAGGTCAGTGTGATCTTAGGAGCCTTCTTTAAAGAGTGCATTATAGTCATACAAACAATGAAGCATAGGGAATAATAGCAGTAGACCAAAATCCTACATAATATTGTGTCACAAGTTTAGGAAAATGCCAGAAACAAAATGAAGTATAGATAAGCAGCAGCCAGGCTTAAAGATCCACAGAATAACAGAGGAAAATAGAGGCATCAAGTAGGCATGGGTGTGTTTATGTTACTACTTTTGAAACTTATTGACTGGTAATTGAAATACAAACCCCAAATTTAGCCTATTCAACAAGGAAGTATTTACAGATATATTCATATTCACGACTAATTTTTATTAAATACTTGCTATATGCTAAGTAATTTTCATAAATATTTTATTTAATCCTTAGGCCAGCCCTGTGAAGTTGATATTTTAATCCTTATTTTGCACTTGCGGGTAATAGGACTCAGGGATACCTAACCTATTATCTCACAGTGTAGGTAGTAGGAGTATCCTTTGGACCTAAGTCCTCTGTTTCCAAGACCATGATTTTTTCAGTACAAATTTCCCTAACGTCATGAGGAACACACTGGGGATATTGCTGAGTGCATTGCTTACACTGTTGGCAACTGTCAAGACCCGAATTTTTCCTATTGTAGTACTGTTTTCATTTTCTTCTCCTCCAAATTCATTATTGTTCTCCTATCTTTACACTATTTTCTTACCATTTATTTTGCTTCTTTCTGTTGTATGTCTGTCTTTTCCTCACTTAAGCTATAAGTCTCCTAATGGCACAAATACACAAGACATTGCTTATTCTTTCTGGTAGTGTTCAGAGGAAGGGGAATTCATGCTATACATTAGATTTTTAATCTAGCAATTCTAGAGCATCTAAACCATCAACCCATGAATCATTATGACAATTCAAGATATTGTAATCATGGGGATGATACATTTGGCCACATACACTTACATGACCTGAATATGACTCAGTGTTAGGATCAATGATGAGCATAATCAAATTACTCTACTTATGACATTAAGATATCTGTGTTATTGGAAGTCATTCTGACTTCTTGGCATATAAAGAATCTATTGAACTACATGCTTTAAAAACAGTCTCAAAAAATTTGGTACATGTTTTGCTTACCCAAGCTGTATTCTGATCTTGAATGGCCCACTCCTGTAGTTTTCGGAGACTTCTGCCCAATTGTTGATATAGTTATTCCACTAAACTGAGGGCTAGACAGATTGTCACCAAGAGGCATTTCATAAGATAATGACCATGACAATGGCAATGTTGTATCTGAATCTGCTGTCGAAAAAAAATGTACTAAAGATCGCTGTGTCACTGGGAAACTGTCTTGGGAGTCTTTTCTTCTGTGTACAAAAATTAGTATAATAAGCAAAGTGAGAAAGTCAAAATGAATAGATATGAACATAAGAATCATGAATTATATTTACTACCCAGAGTTCTGCTTTTCAAAGGTATTATACATCTACATAAGCATGAGGATATCTTATAGTTGTAGTTTAACAATCTAAATAAGACACTTGAGTGTCAAGAAATGCTTTTATTTACTCTTTCATCTAAAAATCAGTCAATTGGTGTTGTTTGGGTGGCTCAGCTGGTTAAGCGTCTGCCCTCGGCTCAGGTCATGATCTTGGGGTCCTGGGACTGAGTCCCACATCAGGTTCCCTGCTCAGCGGTGAGTCTGCTTCTCCTTCTCCCTCTGTGCTCTCTTGTGCTCTCTCTCTCTAGCTCTCCCTCAAGGAAATAAGAAAAATCTTTATTAAAAAATTAAAAATCAGTCAATAGCTACTGCAGATGATCTTGAAAAAGCGCAAAAGTAGAAAGAAGAAAACAAAATCACCAAAATGCTACCAACCAAAAATTTTACCAGAAAAATCACTGAAATGCTACCAACCATTTCATTCCAGGCCTTTTTTTTTTAATTGTTATGTTAGTCACCATACAGTACATCATTAATTTTTGATGTAGTGTTCAATGATTCATTATTTGCATGTAACACTCAGTGCTCAAACAACATGTGCCCTCCTGAATACCCATCACCCTGTTACCCCATCCCGCCAACCCCCCCCAAAAAAACTCTCAGATTATTTCCCAGAGTCCATAGTCTCCCATGGTTTGTCTCCCCCTCTGATTTCCCCCCCCTTCAGTTTTCCCTTCCTTCCCCTAATGTCCTCCATGCTATTCATTATGTTCCACATATGAGTGAAACCATATGATAACTGTCTTTCTCTGCTTCACTTATTTCACTTAGCGTAATCCCCTCCAATTCCATCCATGTCAGTGCAAATGGTGGGTATTCATCCTTTCTGATGGCTGAGTAATATTTCATTGTATATATGAACCACATCTTCTTTATCCATTCATCTGTTGAAGGGAATCTCAGCTCCTTCCACAGTTTGGTTATTGTGGACATTGCTGCTATGAACATTGGGGTGCATGTGCCCCTTCTTTTCACTACATCTCTATCTTTGGGGTAAATACCCAGTAGTGCAATTGCTGGGTCATAGGTTAGCTCTATTTTTAACTTTTTGAAGAAACTCGATACTGTTTTCTAGAGTGGCTGTACCAGTTTGCATTCCCACCAACAGTGTAAGAGGGTTCCCTTTCTCCATATCCTCAACAGCATTTGTTGTTTCCTGTCTTGTTAATTTTTGCCATTCTTACTGGTGTGAGGTGGTATCTCAATTTGGGTTTTATTTGAATTTCCCTGATAGCTAATAATGTTGAACATTTTTTTTCATTTGTCTGTTAGCCATTTCTATGTCTTCTTTGGAGAAATATCTGTTCATGTCTCCTGCCCATTTTTTCACTTCATTATTTGTTTTTTGGGTGTTGAGTTTGATAAGTTCTTTATAGATCTTAGATACTAGCCCTTCATCTGTAATGTCATTTGCAAATATCTTCTCCCATTCCATGGGTGGCTTCTTAGGTTTTTTTGACTGTTTGCTGTGCAGAAGCTTTTTATCTTGATGAAGTCCCAAAAGTTCATTTTTGCTTTTGTTTCCCTTGCCTTTAGAGACATATCATGAAAGAAGTTGCTGTGGCCGATGTTGAATAAGTTACTGACTATGTTCTCCTCTACGATTTTGATGGATTCCTGTCTCACATTGAGGTCTTTCATCCATTCTGAGTTTCTCTTTGTGCATGGTGTAAGGAAATGGTCCAGTTTCATTCTTCTGCATGTGGTTGTGCAATTTTCCCAGTGCCATTTATCAAAGAGACACTTTTTTCCATTGGATATTCTTTCCTGCTTTGTTAAAGATTCATTGACAATAGCATCGAGCACCCATTTCTGGGCTCTCTATTCTGTTCCATTGATCTATGTGTCTGTTTTTGTGCCAGTGCCATGCTATCTTGATGATCACAGCTTTGTAATATAGCTTAAGTCAGGCATTGTGATGCCTCTAGCTTTGGTTTTCTTTTTCAACATTCGCTTGGTGATTTTGGGGTCTTTTCTGGTCCCATACAAATTTTAGGAAGGTTTGTTCCAGCTCTTTGAAAAATGCCACTGGTATTTTGATCAGGATGGCACTGAAAGTATAGATTGCACTGGATAATACAGACATTTTAACAATGTTTATTCTTCCAATACATGAGCATGGAATATTTTTCCATCTTTTTGTGTCTTTTTCAATGTCTTTCATCAGTGTTCTGTAGTTTCTATAGATCATTTACCACTCTGGTTAAGTTTTTCCGAGATATCTTATGGTTTTTGGTGCTATTGTAAATGGAATCGATTCCCTAATTTCTCTTTCTTCAGTCTCATTGTTAGTGTATAGAAATGCAACTGATTTCTGAGCATTGATTTTATATCCTGTCACATTACTGAATTGCTGTATGAGTTCTAGTAATTTGGGGGTGGAGTCTTTTGGGTTTTCCACAAAAGGGTCATGTCATCTGTGAAGAGAGACTTTGACTTCTTTGCCAATTTGAATACCTTTTATTTCTCTGATCGCTGATGCCAGGACTTCTAGTACTATGTTGAACAATAGCGGTGAGAGTGGGTATCCTTGTCCTGTTCCTGATTTTAAGGGAGAACTGTATTTGTTGTGGGCTTTTCATAGATGGTTTTTATGAAATTGAGGTACGTTTCCTCTATCCCTACACTTTGAAGAGTTTTAATCAGGAAAGGATGCTGTATTTTGTCAAATGTTTTTTCTGCATCAATTGGGAGGATCATATGGTTCTTGCCTCTTCTGTTATTAATGTGCTCTATCACACTGATTGATTTGTAAGTATTGAACCACCCTTGCATCCCAGGAATAAATCTCATCTGGTCATGATGGATAATCCTTTTAATATATTGTTTGATTCTATTGGCTAGGATCCTGTTGAGTATTTTGGCATCCATGTTCATCAGGGATATCGGTCTGTAATCCTCCTTTTTGATGGGATCTTCGCCTGGTTTTGGGATCAGGTTAATGCTGGCCTCACAGAATAAGTTTGGAAGTTTTCCTTCTGTTTCTGTTTTTTTGAAACAGCTTCAGAAGAATGGGTATTATTTCTTCTTTACATGTTTGGTAGAATTCCCCTGGGAAGCCATCTTTCCCTGGACTCTTGGTTTTTGGGAGGTTTTTAATCACTGCTTCAATTTTTTACTGATTATTGGTCTATTCAGATTGTCTATTTCTTCCTGCTTCAGTCTTCGTAGTTTATAAGTTTCCAGGAAGACAGCCATTTCTTCCAGGTTGCTTAATTTGTTGGCATAGAGTTGCAGATAATAATTTTTAATAATTATTTCTATTTCCTTGGTGTTAGTCATGATCTCTCCCCTTTCATTCATGATTTTATTAATTCAGGTCCTTTCTCTTTTCTTTTGGATAAGTTTGGCCAGAGGTTTATCAATCTTATTAATTCTTTCAAAGAAACAGCTTCTAGTTTTGTTGCTCTGCTCTACTGTTTTTCTGGTTTCTACTTCATTGCTCTCTGCTCTAATCTTTATTATTTCTCTTCTCCTGCTTGGTTTAGGTTTCTTTTTTTTTTTAATTTTTTATTATATTATGTTAGTCACCATACAGTACATCCCCGGTTTCCGATGTAAGGCTCGATGATTCATTAGTTGTGTATAACACCCAGTGCACCATGCAATACATGCCCTCCTTACTACCCATCACCGGTCTATCCCATTCCCCCACCCCCCTCCCCTCTGAAGTCCTCAGTTTGTTTCTCATAGTCCATAGTCTCTCATGTTTCATTCCCCCTTCTGATTACCCCCCCTTTCTTTATCCCTTTCTTCCCCTACCGATCATCCTAGTTCTTATGTTCCATAGATGAGAGAAATCATATGATAGTTGTCTTTCTCTGCTTGACTTATTTCACTTAGCATTATCTCCTCCAGTGCTATCCATGTTGTAGCAAATGTTGAGAACTCGTTCTTTCTGATAGCTGAGTAATATTCCATTGTATATATGGACCACAACTTCTTAATCCAGTCATCTGTTGAAGGGCATCTCGGCTCCTTCCACAATTTAGCTATTGTGGACATTGCTGCTATGAACATTGGGGTGCATATGGCCCTTCTCTTCACTACGTCTGTATCCTTGGGGTAAATACCCAGTAGTGCAATGGCTGGATCATAGGGTAGCTCAATTTTTAACTTTTTAAGGGACCTCCACACTGTTTTCCAGAGTGGTGGTTTAGGTTTCATTTGCTGTTCTTTCTCCAGGTCCTTTAGGTGTAAGGTTAGCTTGTGCATTCGGGATTTTTCCACTTTTTTGAGTGAGGCTTGGATGGCTATGTATATTCCCCTTAGGACCGCCTTTGCAGCATCCCATAGGTTTTGGACTGATGTGTTTTCGCTCTCATTGGTTTCTATGAATTGTCTAAGTTCTTTAATTTCCTGGTTGACACAAACATTTTTTAGCAGGATGGTCTTTAACTTCCAAGTGTTTGAATTCCTTCCAATTTTTTTCTTGTAATTGAGTTCCAGTGTCAAAGCATTGTGGCCTGAAAACATGCAGGGAATAATCTCAATCTTTTGGTATCGGTTGAGACCTGATTTGTGACCCAATATGTGGTCTATTCTGGAGAAAGTTCCCTGTGCCTTCGAGAAGAATGAGTATTCTGTTGTTTTAAGGTGGAATGTTCTGTATATATCTGCAAAGTCCATCTGGTCCAATGTGTCATTCAGAGCTCTTGTTCCTTTGATCTGTCCATTGCTGAGAGTGGAGTGTTGAGTCTCCTACTATTAAAGTATTATTATCAATATGATTCTTTATTTTGGTTAACAGTTGGCTTATGTAGTTGGATGCTCCCCTGTTGGGGCATAGATATTTAAAATTGTTAAATCTTCTTGTTGGATAGACCCTTTAAGTATGATATAGTGTCCCTCTACATATCTTACTACAGTCTTTAGCTTAAAATCTAATTTGTCTGATATGAAAATTGCTACCCCAGCTTTCTTTTGAGGCCCGTTGGCATGATAAGTGGTTCTCCATCCCCTCACTTTCAATCTGGAGGTATCTTTAGGTTCAAAATGAGTCTCTTGTAGACAGCATTTGGATGGTTTATTTATTTTATCCAATCTACAACCCTGTGCCATCTCATGGGAGTATTTAGGCCATTCATGTTGATAATGACTATTGAAAGATATGATTTTAGTGCCACCATTTTGCCTGTGAAGTCCTTTTTTCCATAGATTGTCCATAGACAATAGATTTCTGGTCTGTATCACTCTTGGGGTCTTTCTTCTTTTATAGAATCCCCCTTAGTATTTCTTGCAGGGCTGGCTTGGTGGTCACATATTCTTTCATTTTCTGCCAGTCCTGGAAGCTCCTTGTCTTTCTATCCATTCTGAATAACGGCCTTGCTGGATAATGTATCCTTGGCTCATGTTCTCATTTAGTACCCTGAATATGTCTTCCCAGCTCTTTTTGGCTTTCCAGGTCTCTGTAGACAGGCCTGAAGTTATTCTGATGTTCCTCCCTGTATATGTAAGAAATCTCTTCCCCCTCGCTGCTCTCAGGATAGTTTCCTTGGCTCTAAGATGTGCAAGTTTTACTATTATATGTTGGGGCGTTGGTCTGTTCTTATTGATCTCTGCCTCTTGAACAGGAATACTATTTCCTTCCCCAGATTAGGAAAGTTCTCAGCTACGATTTACTCAAATATACCTTCTAGTCCTCTCTCTCTCTCTCTCCCCGCCCCCAAGGGATCCCAATAATTCTGACACTGGAACGTTTCATGGCATCATTGATCTCTCTAATTGTTCTCATGGGTTTCTAGCTGTTTATCCCAGGCCTCTTTGGCTTCCTTCCTTTCTATCATCTTATCTTCTAGCTCACTAATTCATTCTTCTGCATCATTTACTCAGGCTGTCAGGGTATCCAGTTTAGACTGCTTCTCATTCATAGCATTTTTAAGTTTGTCCTGATTAGATCTCATTTCTGCCCTTAGAGATTCTATATTGTCACTAATATTTTTCTGAAGCCTAGATATTGACTTCATAATTGCTACTCTGAAGTCTACCTCTGACATCTTGCTTATATCCATATCCATTAGGCCTATGGCAGAGGTCATAGTCTCTGGTTCTTTTCTTTGTTGGGAGTTGTTCCTCTTAGTCACTCTGTTGAGGGGTGGTTGAGGGAATGTACAGAATCCAAAGTATTAACCACAATCCAAGCAAGATGCAGCCATTTTATGGGGACCTGAAGGTTGTCGTCCTCTTGTTCTTCCAGCCTGTCTTCTGGGGGAGGGGCCTGCTGCGCTGTTACTGGGACAACCCTGCTTAGGCAGAGTTGCCCTGCCCCCGTACCAGGGGTGGGCTCAGTGGAAACTGGTATTTTCAGTTTTTGTTCTATGGTGGCGTTCCTCGTCTCTTCCAAGAGTCAGAGCAAAAATGGCTGCACCCAAACCTCTGTCCAAGAGCAGAGAAATTGGGTCTGCTCTTCACTGAGCTCTCCAGGGCACAGTCTCCATTTCTGTATGTGCTGCTAAAAACTGCAGCCTCTCACAGTGGTGCACACCCACAGCAACTCTCTGAGAGGTCGACCCCAGGTCTGGGGCATGTCTCTGGCCTTTGTGCTTCTAAAACTGTGAGTGGTTCTGGGTTTGCATGCATGCACCCACAATTCCTGGATCCTATCTGGGCACTGCTCTAAGGCCCTTTCCGGCTGCTACTGTTCTGCAAGTTTGTGCTTGGTTCCCAGTGTGGGATGCTTTTGTGCTCCAGTGTTATATCACTTTCCAGGTGCCAGCTGATGGTGGCTCCCTCCCCCTTCTGTTTATCTTCCGATATCTGCCCAGAGATTCATGACTCCACCCATCATAGCTCGTGACCAGCAGAGATTTTCTGCTTGTAGAGATCAAGATATATATTTTTACATCTCAGGCTGATTTCATGGGTGTTCAGAATCATTTGGTAGATATACAGCTACGTTCAAGGGGCCAGTTGAAACAGGGTTCCCTATTCCTCCACCATCTTGCCTCCTCCACTCCATTCCAGGACTTTTAACGTATTTTTTTTACTGAAAATTGAATCTCTGGAAACCATTTATATCCCACTTTTATTACTTAGTATATCATATTTCCCTTTCCATTAACTAAAAAAATATGATTATAATTCCTGTTTAATGTATTGTTTCGGAAACTTTTCCCCTTAATTCCTGCTGCTTAACTAATTTTCCTATATTTATAATAATTCTAGAGTTATTGTCTACTTTCAAATATATTCTGAAAATTAATTACTCTGAATACGGTATACATGTGTATATGTGTGTACATGTGTGTACGTGTGTGTACATGTGTGTATGTATGTTGAGAGGAATACAGAAAAGGAAGAAAACAGACTTAATTTCCAGGTATTATTTTTTTTTAAGATTTTATTTATTTATTTGACAGAGAGAGAGACAGCCAGTGAGAGGCAACACAGGCAGGAGGAGTGGGAGAGGAAGAAGCAGGCTCCCAGCAGAGGAGCCTGATGTGGGGCTCAATCCCAGGACTCTGGGATCATGCCCTGAGCTGAAGGCAGATGCTTAACGACTGAGCCACCCAGGCGCCCCTCCAGGTATTATTTTATAATTAAATCTTACTACGAGTACAGTTTTTTCTTTATTTCTTTTTTAAAAATATAAAAGCATTTGTGGGGCACCTGGGTGGCACAGCAGTTAAGCGTCTGCCTTCGGCTCAGGGTGTGATCCCGGCATTATGGGATCAAGCCCCACATCAGGCTCCTCCACTATGAGCCTGCTTCTTCCTCTCCCACTCCCCCTGCTTGTGTTCCCTCTCTCGCTGGCTGTCTCTATCTCTGTCGAATAAATAAATAAATAAATAAATAAATCTTTAAAAATATAAAAGCATTTGTTAACTAGTGTGCATTTAAACAAAGCCTCTAAACTACAACACAATTATTTTATAAGTAAAACAATATTCCCATGGCATAGCTCATGAAAAGATCTATGACAACTCCATTTTATGAGTCACATTGAGACTCAGTTACCTCAAAGCATTCTGTGTGCATGTGTATGTATGTGTGTGTGTTTAATACTTGGATTCTGAACAAAGTCCTGGGGTCCAAAATCCTTTGGCTTTTTGAAAAACTGGATAATGGCCAGTTCATGCATCCCCTTACTGGGGGCCACTTATCTATCCTCTAAGTCAAGAGCTAAGAATTTTGCCTCCACAGTTTGTCTCTATTTTGATCCTTGGTTTTACACAATTACTGTAAAGATATTTTAGCAAGTCTTCTGGTTTTTTGTTTGTTTGTTTTTGTTTTCCAAATGTTTCTATAAGGGAACAAGGGCCTGAAGTTTCCTAATCTGCCAAAGTGATGTCAGCCTTAATGTCTTTGCTTTCTAAGAGGTATTCATAATCATTTTATTCTATATTTTGTAAATTCCTTCATCAGAAATATTATATCTGCAGAGCTTTGTACTAAAAACCAGACTTCTCTAAATGTACCTCTCAGAGTGTACAGACATCTCAGACAATTTTTTTTTTAATAAATGGCATTGGCTTTGAAAACTGCATTAGGCCAGTACATATTAAGCTTGAGCATTTGCCATTCTGCTGACACCCCAAGCACTCATCTTTGTCAGAAAAGCTCTAACCCATGAAAATATACTCTTGAGTAGGATGTGGTGGTTTGTGGGAAGGAGACTAAGAGGCAGATTGTCAAAATACAATATTTCATCTCTGTCCAACCTAAGACAGGATCATATGACACGATTTCTGCCTGACAGTGGCTAACATAAGCAGGAAAAGTACATTTCTTTTCAAAGTTCCTTACATCTGGGTTCATTACAAACTGGCTAATCTTTTCAGCATGCTCATTTTAAAAGCTCCAAAGCTTTTTCCTCCTCCAGTAACACAATAGCATTTCCAAATAACTTAATTCCACAGGAGATTCCTAATAAGCCTCTGCAAATGTTGTGATTAAAGAAATCTGGCCTAGAGCCACAAAGTGTTCTTATTTTTGTAGTTGAATAAGAAATTTCTGATGGCTGCACACAACTTTGAAAGAGTTGAGACATTTCAGGAAGAGACACACGTGATGTAGCCCATTGTCTAAACACTGCACTCACCATCCTGTAGAGCCCTTTTGTAAGATGAGAGATTTGGCCTAGTGGTTAGTTAGCTTGCCCTCTATCATATGGAATTTCCAAGCCCCTTCTTGATATTTTGTTCCTTCTGTAATTGATTAACACTACACCAGAGGTAGTGAAAAAAGTTCCATTCCCACATTTCAATGTTATTTTGGGAGATGCTACATTGGTAATTCTGACAACAATCATTTCTCAGATGACCTCTAAGAGCAAACATTTAAAAAATGAACTTGAACTGATCAGTAAACACAGGACATGGAGGTGCAAAATAACATTAGCTTTAAATTGGGTATATTCAATACTAGAGGTCATTTTTTAAAAAACACTGGAAAACCCATGCTAATGCTTTTATTAAAAGAAGATTTATAGTAGTAGTAAAAATAGGGAGGTTTTTTGTTTTGTTTTGTTTTTCTTTTTCTTTTTTGGGGATGGGCAGGAAGTTGTCATTTTTATTTAACATCTTCACAGGCATTTCCAAAACCAAAATTCTCTAGCAATTCTTTGTCCCAAAAGTTAGTAAAGGAGTTCTAAAGAAATTGTCTGTCAATTGCCTTAACATGTTAGATGTAAGTTCTGGAATCTCAACCATGTCTTGTATGATAGAGATCTGTCCAGGTAAATTTTTGTATTACTCAAGGACTGAACTTTATAAAACAGTGGTTGAGGAAACAGTTGTACATTATAGTTAATTAATTTAAGAAAATGTGTGGAATCAATTCTAGTTACAACTACTTCATAAGATGTTTTGAAACAAGAGGTCAAGTGCTCCATCACTATCCTCTAAATCTCAGATCCTTCTTTCATTTATGCCATTCTTACCGTGCTTGATTCTCCATTTTATCTTCCTGCTCATGGAGTTCACTCTGCAGGGCAACCGAAGTTTCCTGACTGGCTTGCATGCCTTTCATCTTGGCTAGAAGAAAAGTCTCTTTTCTTTCCTGGGGAAACAAATCATGATACTAGTAATAAATACAGCCGAAGTTCAAGGTAGATTTTCTTTTCAAGTGACCTCGGCTGCTAATCTAACTACCTCAAAGCATCTGCCAGATTCAATAATTTCTTTCCCAAGCTGGTGCCAGAACCAGGTTTCTAAAGTGAATATGTAAGTACTGACATAGCCAATACTAGTACTGGCTAAGCATATTATGCAAATCAAGGTGAAGGTGTGTGGCATTCACTGGAAGCAGCTTAAGAGACAGGGCGGCAACCCAGCACAGCTACCTTTATGACTATAACCTTCACATCTGGCCAACAGTGCCTGTTAGAACACTGTGAGGTAATGTCTCCATGGTTACAAGGTTCCAGTCTCTAAGCAATTATGATGATGCTGCACCTGCTTTGTAGTTTGCAGACATTAAGTAGGGTAACTTGCTTTTAGGAGAGCCATACCTTTCACCAGACAAATTTGCCACCAAAATATTCAATAACCTATTTTGGATTTATGAGGGTCAAAGCTAGTATGTAAATATTTAGAGCGTTAGTCACTGTTTTTAATTTTTTTTTATTTTTGTTTGTTTTGTTTTGACAAATGCTCTTTGAACACTTGGAAATGGCCAAGCAGCAGGAACAGAAAACTTGTGTACTTTTCAGACAGAAAGAGACCTATTGGTAGAAGTAGTGAAATCAAAGCCAGGATATTTACATTCTTCTAGTTATGCCAGCAGTATGATTTAGAAGAAATCACTTAGTTCAGATTCTAACCTTGAATAAAATACTCACACTTAATGTTTTATGATAACAATGATAGAAGAATAAAATTAACACTGTACACAGTAGTAAGATAGATTAGCAATGATGATTACTGGATGAATAAATTTATTAAATAAATATTTATATAAGCATCTATTCTGTACCAGGAACCAGAGAGGTACTATGAATAAACAGTTCCTGCTTCAAGGAATAATGATAAAATGTTTTCCAATCTAGATTAGAAAATGGCTTCCATCATGGAATGATGAGCATTATTTTAAATACAAAGGACAATGAACAAAGTAACTATTTTAATAAATCAAAAGAAAAAGATTTCTTGTGGACCCTGTGAAATAGTAGCATAGGAGGATCCTAAACTCACCTCGTCACACAGATACTCCTAGATAACAGCCACATCAGTGTAACTAACCCAGAAAATGATCTGAAGACTGACAGAATAGACTCTCTACAGTTAATTGTAGAAAGGAGGCCACATCAGAAAATGGTGAAAAGGATGGAGCCCCAGTTGGGAACAAACCTAACCTGAGAGACTAACCACAAAGACTGGAGGGACACCACAAGTAAAGAAAAGGCAGAGGAACAGATCCCATACCAGACACCCCAGACATGTAGGACCTACACTGGGAAGATGAGTCCCCATAACATTTGGCTTTAAAAATCAGAGATGCTTAACTTTGTGAGTTTTTACAATCACTGGGGTTTAACACTGGGAATTTTTAAAAATCAGTGGGATCAGCTCCAGGAGGACCAGAGGGTGATAGGAAATAGTCCCCACCCTTAAAGAGACAGCACAGAAATAACCCTACCAACATACAGCATACAAGCAGCAGTTTGAAAAGCACCTGGAGATTAATTTACTAATCTCAGAATGTGTGCTAGGGGAGCAGAAATCTTTAAGAAATTTCTCCAAGAACAAAAGAGCTGGTGGGCACCATTCTCCCCATTTACCCCCAGCCTAGATACCCAGACATCTGCAGGAATCAGCATGAACACTTGCTAGTTAGCCCAAGTTTCATCCTGCAAGCAGATGGGCACTTACCTTGCTAACACCTGCGTGCTCTACCCCCACATTCTCCTGAAGACTGTTTAATTCAACCTGCCTCAATCCTTCCAAAGCTATGCCTGCTGCACTTCATTCTGCAAGCAGCCCTGACAGTGGCCAGTGCCACTCCAAACTGACTCTTGCTCTGGTGAGAGGGAAAGACAATCATACACACCAGTTCCACTGAAGCCCCAGAAGCAGGCTTGGGGAAAACATCTGATATGACTACTGGCCCTGTCCACCAACAAAAACCTCACAGGGGGCAGCACAAAGAGAGAACTCTGTAACGGGGGGGGGGGTGGTCACTGCAACCGAAAAAGACAGACTCAGGGCAGACATCTGGCCTGAGCAGGTCTCACTCTCCAAAACAAGAAACAAACAAACAAACAAAAAAGCCACTCAGAAGACAATGCAGGGACAGTGCCCTGCAGGTAGGTGTGGCCACAGTTCTGGCAAACAGGCTGACGGCAAGCATCTGGTCTGATCCAACTACAAGCCCAAAATCAGCCCAGACTGGCCCCATAATACTGCAGATGCCAAACTTTGCCCACAAGAAAGACGGCTATGCAGCTGACTGAACTGAAGGCAAATGTGGCTCAACCACAATGGTAGTGTGCATGCAACAAACATAGGAGACATCTGTGAAGCACCAGGTTCTGGTGAACAAGGGACATTGCACTGTAGGGCACAACAGGACCTCTTCTTCATTAAGTCCACTACTTTTAAAAGTAGGAGATGTAGCTGACTTTCCTAATACATAGAAACAAACACAGAGAGTTAGACAAAATGAGACAGAGGAATATATCCCAAAGGAAAGATCAGGACAAAATCACGACAAAATGATTTGGAGGTGAGCAATATACCTCATAAAGAAATCAAAGTAATAGTCATAAAGATACTAATTGATGTAAGAAAAGACTGGAGGATCTCAGTGAGACCTTCAACAAAGAGACAGAAAATTTTTAAAAAATCAGTGATGTAGAACGAAATTGCTGAAATTAAAATACACTGGAGGGAATCAATAGTAGATCAGAGAAAGCAGAAAAATAAATCAGTGAGCTAGAAGACAGAATAATGGAAAGCAAAGAATCTGAACAACCAAAAGAAAAAAGTATAATAAGAATGAGGATATGTCAAGGAAACTCAGTGACATTATCAAGCATAGTAACATTCACATTATAGGGGTTCCAGAAAAAGAAAATAGAGAAAGGGCGGCAGAAAATTTATTTGAAGAAATGACAGTGGAAAACCTCCCTAATGTGGGGAAGGAAGTAGATACCCAGATCTAGGAGGCACAGAAAGCCCCCTCAACCCAAGGAAATCCACACTGAGACACATAATATTCACAATGGCAAAAACTAATGGCAAAGAGAGAATCTTAAAGGCAACAAAAGAAAAGAAAACAGTTACATATAAGGGAAACCCCATAAAGCTATCTGCTGATTTTTCAGCAGAAATTTTGTAAGCCAGAGGTGTGGCATGATATATTCAAAATGCAAAAGGAAAAAACTTGCAACCAAAAATACTCTATCCAACAATGCTATCACTCAGAATAGGAGAGATCAAAATTTCTCAGACAAACAAAATTTAAAGGAGTTCATCACCACTAAATCAGCCATATAAGAAATGTTAAAGGGAATTCTTTGAGCAGAAAGAAATGGCCAAGTGGAAAGAATAAGAAAATTTTAAAAGGAAAAAATTTCACAGGTACATGCAAACATAATACAAGTAGTAGATTAGTTACTTATAAAACCAGTATAATTAAACCACAAAAACAGTAAAGTAATATCTATAAAAATCAGTCGAGGGTAAACAAAATAAAAGGATGTAAAGTATGAAATCATATACATAAAATGTGGAAGGAGAGAGTAAAAATGCAGTGCTTTTAGGATGGGTTCAAACTTAAGCAACCATCATCCTAATAGAGACTGCTACATGCATAGGATATTATATACCAACCTAACAATAATCACAAATAGAAAACTGTAAGAGATACGCAAAGAAGAAAAGAAAGGAATCCAAGTATATCACTAAAGAAAGCAATCAAACCAAAAGGGAAGACAGAAAGAGAAGAAAGGAAGAGAGAAGAACTACAAAAACAAGTAACAAAATGGCGATAACTATATACTTATCAATAATCACTTTGAATATAAATGGACTAAATGCTCACATCAAGACATAGGATGACTGAACAGATAAAAAAGCAAGCCCCACGTATATGCTGCCTATACGCAACTCACTTCTAACCTAAAGATGCATGCAAACTGAAAATGCAGGGATGGAAAAACAATTATCATTCAAATGGAAATGAAAACAAAACCAAAAATAAACAAATAAAAACAAGTGAAAAGAAAGCTGGGGTAACAATACTTATATTGGACAAAATAGACTTTAAAACAAAGACTGTAACAAGAGACAAAGAAGGATACTACCTAACGATAAAGGGAACAATCCAACAAGAAGATATAACAATTGTAAATATTTATGCACCCAACATGGGAGCACCCAGATACATAAAGCACCTATTAACAGACATAAAGGGAGTAATCTTCAGTAATACAACAATAGTAAAGGGCTTTAACACCCCACTTACATCAATGGATAGATCATCCTGATGGAAAAATCAACAAGGAAACTGTGGCTTTGAATGACACATGGGACCTAACTTGCATGGATGGATCCTTAGATGGATCTAACAGATATATTCAGAACATTTCATCCAAAAACAGTATAATACACATTTTTTCCCCAGTGCACATGAAACATTCTCCAGGACAGACTGCATGTTGGGCCACAAAACAAATCTCAAAAAATTCAAAAAGATTGATATTGTATCATGCATCTTTTCTGATCGTAATGGTATGAAACTAGAGATGTAACAAACACACACACAAGTCTGGGAGAAAACAAATACATAGAGGGTAAAGACCATGGTCCTAGAGAATGAATGGGTCAACCAAGAAATCAAAGATGAAATAAAAAATACATGGAGACAAATGAAAATGAAAACACAGGGGTCCAAAATCTTTGGGATGCGATAAAAGCTATTCTAAGAGGGACAATCAGAGCAATACAGGCCTATCTCAGGAAATAAGAAAATCTCAAATAAACAACCTAACTTACACCTACAGGAGCTAGAAAAAGGACAAACAAAGCTCAAAGTCAATAGAAGGAAGAACATAATAAAGATTAGAGTAGAAATAAATGAAATAGAGACTAAGAAAACAAAAGAACAGATCAATAAAACCAGGAACTGACTCTTTAAAAAGATCAACAAAGTAGATAAATCTTTAGTCAGATTCAACAAAAAAAGAAAAAGGGAGGACTCAAATAAAATCAGAAATGAAAGAGGAAAAATAAAATGGACACCACAGAAATTATAAAGGATTATAAAAGAATATTATGAAAAATTATACATCAACAATTTGGACGACTTAGAAGAAATGGATACATTCCTAAAAACATACAGCTTCCCAAAACTGAATCAGGAAGAAATATAAAATCTGAACAGACCAAATACTAGCAATGAAATTGAATTAGGAATCAAAATCTCCCAACAAACAAAAGTGCATGACCAGATGACTTCACAGGTGAATTTTACCAAACATTTAAAGAAAAGTTAATACCTATTTTTTAAAACTATTCCAAAGAATAAAAGAGGAAGGAAACCTTTCAAATTCATTCTATGAGGCCAGCATTACCCTGATACCAAAACCAGATAAAGACACTACAAAAGAGAAAAAACTACAGGCCAATATCTATGATGAACATAGATGCAAAGATCCTCAATATATTTAGCAAACTGAATCTAACAATATATTGAAAAAATTATTCACTATAATCAAGTGGAATTTATTTCAGGGATGCAAGTGTTGTTCAATATTCACAAATCAATGTGATACATCACATTAAAAAAAGAAAGGATAAAAACCATATGATCATCTCAATAGATGAAGAAAGTCATTTGACAAAGTACAACATCCATTCATCCATTCATGATACAAACCTTCAACTTATACAACTCAACACCAAAAAACCACAAATAATCCAATTAAAAATGGGTAGAAGACATGAAGGCATTTCTCCAAAGAAGACATACAGATGGCTGACAGACACATGAAAAGATGCTCAAAATCACTAATCATCAGGGAAATGTAAATCAAATCCATAATGAAATATCACTTCATACCTGTCAGAATGGTTAAAATAAAAAACACAAGAAACAACAAGTGTTCACAAGGATGTAGAGAAAAAGGAACCCTGTGCACTGTTAGTGGGAATGCAAATTGGTGCAGTAAACTTGGAAAACAGTATAGAGGTTCCTCAAAAAATTAAAAACAGAATTACCATATCATCCAGTAATTCCACCTTTGAATTTTTACCCCCCAAAACAAAAGCATTAATTTGAAAAGATCTATGCACCCTCTCTTTACCATAACATTATTTACAATAGCTAGGATATGGAAGCAACCCAAGTTCCACCAATATATAAATGGATAAAGAGGCAGTGTGTGTGACTATGTGTGTGTGTATGTATAATATATATGTTTTATATATATAATATATATAATATAATGGAATATAATATTTAATATATAATGGAATATACATTCCATATATATAATGGAATAGTACTTAGCCATAAAAAATAATGGAATCTTACCATTTGCAACAACAACATGAATGGATCTAGAGGATATAACGTTCAGTGAAATATGTCAGAGAAAGGCAGGTAACCATATGATTTCACAGCTCTGCTGCTCCTGGGCCACAGCTGGGTGTCACCCTACTGTCCTTTCTGGGGCTACTGCCACACTGGAGAGCTGTTGCCTGGCCGAGGACGCAGCTGTTTTGCCCCTCCCAGGGGAAGGTAAACAGTCCATGTATTCCAGTCCTTTTCAGGGTGCTCAGGCAGAGAGTGGGTGATGGGTATCACCCTACTGTCCTTTCCAGGGTTGCTGCTGCCCTGAGAGCTGTTGCCCGGTGGTGGGCGCAGCCATTTTGCCCCTCTGGAGGGATGGTAAACAGCCTGTGCATTCCAGTCCTTTTCAGGGTGCTCTGGCAAAGAGCAGTCACCCAACTGGCCAGGCTCGGGGTTTATGGCAACCCAAGCTGAGAGCCCCCTCCTGGGCTTGCTGTCCCTAACCAGTTTCCCCAATCCACTATTTGGGCACTCTACTGGTTCAGACAACCCACCCCCCAACCCTGGTTCATTCTGTGTCTCCTGGGATCCTGAGACCACAATGACACATCTAGAATTCTGCTCTTTTCATCCCCTGAGCCCCTTTCAGAAAGGGATGTTTCTCAGTGGAGCAGATTTCTGAGGGTTCTGATTTTGCACTCTGCGGTGGTTATATCTATCACTTTCCAGTAGCTGGCTTATGGAGGCTCCCTCCTCCCTCCATTTATCTTCCGATATCCCCCCCCCCAATTCACATCTCTGCACCTTCTACCTTGCAAAAAGCAGTCACTTTTCTGCTTATAGAGTTTCAGATATATTTTCTTATATCTCAGGCTGAATTCATGGATGTTCAGTATCAGTTGATAGATATCCAGCTAAATTCCAGGGACCAGATGAAACGAGGTCCTACACTTGAACTTCCCCAGAATGATTCTTTACCTTTCCTGTGAACACCTCCAAGAGGACCTTAATGGCTAAAGGTCATTTAGCCTACACTTCTGCCATCTTGCCTTTCTCCCCTGAGGTCCAATACTCTACACAGGTTCTTTCATCACAGCTCTGGAAGATAGGAATTTCCCCATGTCCTCAAATGAGGAAGCGGAAGTTCAGAAAGATGAATACCTCTTCCAAGGTTATACTGCCAATAAATGGCAGGGTCAGAATATGATCTCACATTTATTACAAACACTCCTTCATTGTACTCCCTGTTTCTCTACTGCAGTTCCTGTCCAAAATCTTCCTAACTCTTTCTATGGTAACTGCCTGACCTTTTACCTACTCTTGAACCAGCTGCCCCAATCTTTCTGTTTTGGTCTCAAATGACTCTCCCCTGGCTTCCAGACCCTGTGCCAATTCTCTGGTCTTACCCTCTGTTGGAAAAACACCAGAATTTTGCATGAGAAATTGAAGTACTCCCCATGAGATAGATATAGGGTAAAATAGGATGATGAAAACTGAATTTTATTTTCTGAGCTTTCACCTTGATTAAGAAAAAATTAAAAGTGGCAAAATACCATATTAAGCAATTTAAAAAAAAACAGGAAAAGATTACATGTACATAATTTTTTAAAAGCTGAAAAACACAAAGAACTGGCTTTATGTATTCTAGTCCTCAGTCTCCACATATGGAGAATACTTGCACAGTAGGGGATTTTATTAAATTGGTAATGTAAATAAAATGTCTTGTGTGAATGCAGACTGTATATATAAAGAGAATTTTCATCCCCTCTCGGGCCATGGGTGGGAATTTCCATATTGAGTAATATGCAGCTAAGAATTACAATTTAAAACATGAGAGGTTTCACTAGCTAAGATTCAAAGAGTTTGTATATATAGGAATACAGTTTCATATTTGCACCTACATGAATATAGTACAGATTCCTATTGTAAAGCATCTTCCTAGTCTAAAAATGTGCTAGGTTGGTTCATTTCCTTCACAAGATCCACATTTAAGTAACATAGCTGCAAACATAAATGCTATTATTTTCCCTTGGAGTCAGGGTCACATTAAGGTCCTCTTGGAGGTGTGCACAGGAAAGGTAAAGAATCATCTTGTGGAAGTTCAAGTTTCAGATAGTTTGTTCAAATACCTTCACAGGTCTTTCCAATCACAAAATTCTATTGGGAAGGAACACTAAGATCTTAGATCTGCATATGTGATACTGAGTATCAAACAACGGTTTCAACCCTCAGACATTCCTATCAGTTTTAGCAATGGTTCATACATAACTGCACAGTTACTTCACACACAGCGTACATGTATTTTAGGCTTAGTCTCTATCCACGAATTTTTTTTTTCTATCCATGTTCTTTAGAGGAATATAATGCTTATTATTCTAAGACAAAGCATCTCAGACTTGTTTAGGGGGCAGAGACCCAGATTACAATCTTATTTGCAAAACACCATGTTCTTTTGAGAAATATTTTTAAAAATACAAATAAATATATTTTTATTTAATCCGTACATTATTTATAAATACTAGCAAAAAGAAATCCATCTTTTATTATTTGTATAGCATATAAACTCACAACAACCAGCTTATATGTCTTAGAATAAAACACCCAACAAACCATTGAACCAAGAACAAATGATTGGTTTTGAGTTTTCCTATTGATATGAATTTGCGATTTCATTTTCTTCTATCATCTACTGGCAACCTTTAATAGAAAAGTGGTGTCTGGAGCCAAAGACATGTAAAAAATTATTGGAGAACAATCTAAATTGTGAAAATGCTACCCATTAGCTTTTGTTTCTCTGCAAGCAGGGTAAAGGCAATCATTATTCAATATCACAATCAAATAAATGCTTTTTTCTCTACAGCTTATGGAAAACTAATTCCCCCTAGACACACTGTGTGAGAAGCACTGGATTAAAAGAGTATGCAAGAGAGTTGTTAGAAATCTGAACATCAGCCCTACCAATGGCTTCAGGCACAAACAGAAGTATAAATGGAGCCCAGCCAAGTTCAAAGTGGAAGCACACCAGTCAAGAGGGGAGGGGGGAGCTCCTCTTCCTCTCTGGTTACTGCACACATAACAAATTTGATCAGTGGTATCTACTGTTAGAATTACTCATTATTGATGATGGTGATAGGTGGTGATGAGAGGTACAGTTCACCAAAAGTTAGTTATTTATTCTTGAAAAATCCCATGATACTATTTACATACATGACAATTTGAGGTATAAGCAAACTTAAGTTGGGAAATTAAATTTAAGGTGGTTGGCAGTTTTCTTCCTCATGTGCAAATGAGAGAACAGAAGAAATTAGGAGGTTTCTAAGAATATTAAGGACCCTGAGCTTTTAGTTATATCTTTTGCAAGAGGACACGTTTAACCTTCACTAGCAACAGAAAATAAGCCACTGGGGTGGATAATACTGTCTGAAATTTTACCGTGTCATTTGTTTGAGACCCTGTATGTTAGAAAGAGGTGAGAAACCAGACACCTGAGATGGAATGAGAAAATTCATGCAGCGTTAGGAAACAGAACTCTCTAAAGGATCTTTGGCTATATGTAGATTAGTCTGCAGAAGAAAGACAAGCTGGACATTTTTATGAAATGCTTTAAACATCATCTAGCTTAGTTTTGTTCTATTAGTCTTAGTTTTGTTGTTTTTTGTTCATTTTGTTTCTCCCTTAGTCTTTTGAGTAAATCCTCTTACAATCCAGAGTCAGCCATAATCAAAGGAATACTACTCCTATTGCTCTTATCAGCTATTATTTATCATGTTTCCTATTTGTGTTAAGTACTCTATGTATATTATCTCATTTCACCCTTTTAAGTAAGGATGCATTATTATCTACCTTTCACAGGTTAGCAAATTGATGCCTACAGTAGTTAGGTAATTGCCTAGAGTAACCCAGCTATGAAGTAGCAGAACCAGGGCCAGAGTTTAAGTCTCTCGCATTTCAGGGTTTGCTTTCTTCACCATTACACCACACTATTCCCTGAAAAATACTGAGCACCACTGTTTAGTAACTGGACAGATACTCTACAATAATATAAAGAGATGTCAGAAATGTTCCTTGCTCTTCTGGAATTTACTCTTTTGATGAGATAGTAGTATCTGAATATGAAAAAAATATAATACATGTGATAAGCATCAAAAATAGTTTTGTTAAGGGGCGCCTGGGTAGCGCAGGCATTAAGCATCTGCCTTCAGCTCAGGGCGTGATCCTGGCCTTCCAGGATCGAGTCCCACATAGAGCTCCTCCGCTGGGAGCCTGCTTCTTCCTCCCCCACTCCCCTGCTGTGTTCCCTCTCTCTCTGGCTGTCTCTCTGTCACATAAATAAATAAAATCTTTTAAAAAATAGTTTTGTTAAGAGCTATAAGAACTCAGCAAAGAATTACTTTTGTTGTTGTGGTTAGGCAAGACTTCACAGAAGAGGTAAGATAAGGTGGACCTCTAAGGATAGATAGGATTTCAAAAGACAGAGAATAGGAAGGAAGGCATTTATTTTCATATTTTTATTTTTTAAAAAGATGTTATTTATTTGAGAAAGAGAGACAAGCATGAGTGGGGGGAGAGGCAGAGGGATAGAGTGAGGGAGAAGCACACTCCCTGCTCCCATCTCAGGACCCTGAGATCATGACCTTAGCCAAAGGCAGATGCTTAACTAACTGAGCCACCCAGGCACCTCTATTATGTAGTGCTTTCATTATCATTTATTTCAATGTATTTTAAAAATTTCAAATAATAAAATTTAAAACTTAGGTTTTTTCTTTTAAATGGCTATTGCTTAATTTCCAAACATATGACAGTTTTCTAGTTATTTTTTTGGTAGTGATTTCTTTGTGGTCAGAGAACAAATTCTGAATATTTTAAGTCCCAAATTTATTGAGTTTAGTTCATGGCCAGCATATGGTCCATTTTTGTAAAATTTTCATGTATTTTTGAAAGGAGTGCATACATTTTTTTGAGTGTAGTCCTTTATAGGTCTCAGTTTAATTGTAATAATTGTTATTCAAATCATTTGTATTCTTACTGATTTTTTCCTAGATGTCAAAATTACAGAGAGTAATATCAAAATTTATCATTTTGATTGCAGGTTTTGCCTATATTTTACACTCCCACCAACAGTGCATGAGGGTTCCCTTTTTTCTACACCCTCATCAACACTTGTTATCTGGTCTTTTTCATAAAAGTCATCCTGACAGGTGCGAAGTGTTAGCTCACTGTGGTTTTGATTGCATTTGTCTTATGATTAGTAATGTGACGCACCTTTTCACATACCTGTTGACCATTTGTATGTCTTTTTTGGGAAAATGTCTATTCAGTTTCTTTGCCCATTTTTAATTGGATTATTTGGGGTTTCTTTGCTATGGCATTGTATAAATTCCTTCTATGTGTTATTTCTGTGTGTGTTTAGGCACCTGTCTTGTTTCTTCATATTTCTGAATATTCTTGATTGAGTACCAAACAGTTTATGAAAAAATTATGAGATATAACTTAGGTCTAAAGTGACATTATATGCCTTCAGAGTATATATATTAGGTGGCTAGGGACACAAGGAAGTTCATATTAACTTAATTAATTCAATCAGAGATAAAGACAATTTAAAGCTGGGTTTCAATTTCTGTGAAGGCCAGTCCATTTCTGGAAACGGTATGACTTTCAGGGTTTTAACCCAAAGTCTGGAGGGAGATGTTACCAGGGCTCGCTCTTTGTTGAATCTTGAACTCCAACTTCTGTCCTCCAGATCTTCAAATCTATAAAATCTCTGTTCATCCTGTCAACCAACTCTTCCTAAAATAGCCTAATGAATTAAGGGCAAATCTGACAGTAAAGATGGGTTATTTGTTGTTGTTGTTGTTGTTGTTGTTGTTGTTGTTGTTGTTGTTTCTGGATTCTGGGAATCCAGAAATACTGAATGCTTTGATAGCTTTCTGGAATCTTCAGTTCTGCTACATTTTCCCAGCTTTTCTAGATGTTTTTAGCAGGAGAGTTAGTACAAATTACCTGGACAGCCATCACTAAAAACTTATGCTCATATTGTTTAAACAAAATATTTGTATGTCTTTCGGCTTCACTGTTTACTATATTGGTGTCTTCAGTCAATAATAATAAAAAATACTCCTTTTAGTACTCCTTTTAGTATTGGGCTTATACAAAAGAGGTATTCTTATAGCCTATAAGTTACATGACAAATTTAAGGTGAGATTCAAATTTATCTTGTTACTTGGCGATATTTCTTTGCCCAAATTATCTTGTTCTTATAGCTACTTCACTCTTCTCCTCCTGTTTTTACAGAGTATGTTATGCAAATTAAATGAGAAAATGCCTGTGAAAGGTCTTTGTAAATGTTTGAAGAACTATACAAGTATACAAGTATAAGGCAGTGTTACTATTCTAGACTCATAATCATTTACTTTGTAAAAACCTTATTCACATAGATTAGTGCCTCTGAGAATGTTTTTGTGGGGCAGTCTCTGCAGAAGAGGTGTTCTGCATTGACTGATGACAACTAGCCTAAACAGATCTTCTGGGAAGAAGGATCACAAAGTAAACAGAGAAATTGTTCATCTGCTCCTGATAAAAGAACGATTAAGTAACTCATCAAAATCATACAGCTTGTGTTTAATGGAAAAGGTAAAGCTAGTATATGGCAGCAGGGACTTAAACCAGGACTCTATGAATCCAAATCTCATGAAATGGAAACAGAGCAACAATAAAATTAGAGGTGGTAGACTTATTTTCAAAGAAAAATTTTCAAAGATTTGAAAATTTAAAACACACACACGACTTCTCAACTTAGAGCTACTGTGGTAGCATAACCTTTCCTTTCTTTCTTGCCTTCTCCCCTCCCCTCCTTCCTCCCTCCCTTCCTTCCTTCCTCAACCAAAGATTTTTGGGCACAGAAAAGGCTACACTGCTTTCATTTCCTTACTAATAGCTCTCATTAAATCCACTGTGATAGGGGCACCTGGGTGGGTCAGTCAGATAAGCGTCTGCCTTAGGCTCAGGTCATGATCCCAGAGTCCGGGGATCAAGCCCTGCATCAGGCTCCCTGTTTAGTTAGCGGGAAGTCTGCCTCTCCCTCCCCATCTACCTCTCTCATCCGCTCATGCTCTCTCTGGCAAATAAATAAATAAGATCTTTGAAAAAAAATCCACTGTGATATGATTTGTTCCTTCATGAATAATCACATCTGCTGTTAGGGGTCATAATGACCTCCTAGTAGATTCATCAAATGGCTTCAATCCTGTCTCCTTTCTGGAACTTTTGACATGATTGACCACTCTTCTGTTTGAAATGTCTTTCTTTGTTTCTACAAAATACCATTTTCTCCTGTCTTCCTTCCCTCCAAATGCTTGCCCAATTCCCCTTCCTCTTCTTTTTCTCCAAGTTCAGAGGATCCTCTTGTGTCAGTTCTTGGCCCTTTCTCTGTTTTTTTCACTTCCCTGTTTCCTTCAGTTATTTCACTCTCTTTTCAATACCTGTAACCATTACATCTTTATGACTTAAAATCCCTAGCTTATATTTTCCTTTTAAGCTATAATTCAGCAATTCCAACTGTCTACTGCAAGTCTCAGATTTTTCCAACCCTATGCAGCTGCCCCTAATTATTAGGAACCTCTCTGATAGAAACAGAGCTCAGCCCAGTCCTACTATTAATGAGAATTCCAGCTGGCAAGAAACATCAGCCACCCTCTGTGAACAAACAGGGCCTAGAAATAATGTAATCTTTTGGCTTCCCAATGCCTGAGGTTAGAGTGCTTTAAAATGAACAGAGCCCTAAACTGGCTGATAGCATAATATTTTTATTCTTTCATTGAAAAAGCACAAAGCCCTACCCAGAGAACTCTTTAGTTAGCCCTTCTGCCTAGGTCTGTGATGCCCAATTTTTCTGCCAGTTCACCAAGGGGTGGAATGGGGAGTATCTTTTTAAAAATTCAACCTTGTACCCTAGGAAATTGGTAACTAGCAGCAGGACAGAACTGGTTTAAATAAACCCTTTTAGCCTAAATAAATCCTTTTTCTTGTGGCTCAATTTTGCTGTCAATTTCTCTCTTGAAACTGGAAGGTTTGGCCTTAAAAGATTTTCCCTGATGACAGTTAGTCGGTTAGTCTCCACTTACTTCATGAGTCACCATGGTCCATGCTATGAGGAGCATATTTGGTATAACATGGTACCTCCCTGAATTGGATTTGAGTTTGACACACTCTGATCTAAGATTATCCATCCAGGGAGACTATCCTTGATGTTCAGAACTTATAAACCCTACCACCACTGATTATGTATCATACTTTGGTCCTTCCCCCAAGGCTTTTCTTTACTTGCACATTTATAATTAAGCTTGTTAAGCCAGAACCTCAAAATACCACATTCACTTGTGTTTACTGTTTCTTCTCCTAGTGTCACTTTCTCCCAGACATTCAATCCTCAAATCACTTCATCTTTGACAAATCTTTCTCCTTAACTATCTGCCAGGTTATTTTATTCTATCTCCATGACAACTCCCATCTATTCTTCCATTACCTAACTAGAACAAAATATTCAGTTTTATTTCCTTTATTACTTTCATTTTCCCATCCAATCTTCCCACCAAATTAATCAATGTAGTATTTTTATATGTGCCCCTTGCTTTCCCACACTCATGCGTTTGTTCTATTACCACTGATAAGTAACACCCTTCCCAACACTCCTTCTGTCTCTAAAAATCTATCATTCTTCAAACCAGTTTTCTCAGCTATAAAATGGAATTAATATCTATTTCATAAAGGATTAAAATGTGAGAAAATAATTTTAAATGGTAATTATTATTTATATTGTTAATATTATTACCCATATCTTCTGTAAAGTACTTTTTTTTCCTCCCCAAACTAGAAATGATTTCTTTCTCTCCTGAATATCCATGGGACATATTTTTCATTCCTTCCCCCAGCATCATTACTTTCCACATTTCATTACAGTTATTTTGCACATGCCTTATCCAATCACAAGAGATTCTAAGATCCCCGAGGTCAGGGACCATTTCTTGGGAGTATTTGTCCCTTCCCCAGGTCACAAAATAGATATCTTAATAAGTATTTGCAAAAGCAATGAACAAAATCACCAGAGTGGTAATTATAGCTTTATCACAATCTTTACTCACAAATTACATCTTGATGGAATTACAAATTAACAAATCCCATTATACCTACAAATCGTGTAGTGAATCACTCATCTGGAGGGTGATTACCTTGGTCTTGTTGAGAAGTGCTGGCAGGCTCTCAAAGACAAAGACCTGAAGAAGGCAGTGCTGCTGTCCAGAAATAATGAACTGGGAAGAATTTTTGTCCCTGGTGAAACTTTCCAATTTCAATACCAAATTTCTTACATTCTTTTGGCTATAAGATATGCCATTATTTTATCAACTACCAAGAAAAACAATCCAAGATAGGGAATCTAATAAGATACTCTGGCATAAAGCTGGGATAGTTGGGATTCCTAAGACACAACTCGCATTTCTTAACCTTAGTACTGGGAGGAGAAAGAAAAGAAAAATCTCCCCTGAGATTCTGAATCACAGCCAGTACATAAATATGAGGTCTAATTCACACCACTAGTATGATGTAAAAACCTGAGGAATAAAGTTTAATTTAAAGGGGTGCCAGATCAGTAATGGTCCTAGGTAACTGCTGGAAATAAATGCTTTATATAAGAAATCAATCCAGGCAACACCAATGCCATAAGATGCCACTGATCATACAATGTGTCCCAGGTTCAGAGGTGTTAAATTGTGAAAAATCATCACGTTAGAATTAATGCAATATACTTTTTTCCATTAAGTATGGAGAAGGTCTGAAAATAACTCAATGAAGGAGATAGAAAATAAAAACAAACCTCTCTTTCCTTGACATTTTGACAAAGGCTAATTGCCTCTCTTCCAGAGCAGTTAAGAAGTAACCTCCGCATTCAGAAAACAGATTCTGATAGGGTAGGACATTTCAGGGTCTGTGCTGGTCTCACTGATCTGTCTTACGGGGAAAGCTAGGGTTGAGGAGGAGATGGTGAGAACCTTTTTCTCTAGTCTCAATGTACTGATTCCTTTTACCTGCCAGTGTCTCTAACTTCACACTGAGGAAAGGCTTCTTGCTTTGTTCACCTGCTTAGTTGTCCACATGCTTGGTCTCACAGAGCACAATAAAAAGCAGGTCATTCATGGAAGCAGACATTTTACATTATAGGGCACGTGTGTAGGTACACACACACACACACCTTAGACACACCTTGGGAAGACTGGCTGACCATTTTTAATACTATTGTGAATAAACCTAAATCCCTAAAATGCGGTGTTACTTAAATGGGAGTTATATGACACCAGACAGGAGGAGGAGGAAAGGTGGTCTAGGCACATGTAAAGGGCAGGTGTGAGTGAAGTACTACAATGGTAGCCACTGGGCAAGCAGAGGTAGTTTGAGGATTTAGATGCCTAGAGGTTAGGAAAGCAGTGACAAAAACAAACTAATCATCTTTGCCGTTATTTCTCCTGGGGAACCTGGTAAGGGCAGGTAACTAAATAGAAATAGAATATGCTTTCAGTGTGACTTGAGATACTGATCACACAATATATAACATGCATATGTGAATTGGTTTAATGTAAAACTATGTAAGTGAGGGAGCTGTTTAATACTATATTGCTCATTGATATGAAGATTCACTACCATTACTGTAGAGTAGAGCCGATTCAGACTATGTACAAATACTGAGCAATTCCCCCAGTTGCCATTTGCCAGGTCGGTGCTGGACTTTTACATGCAATTTGTGCAACAGCATCCAGTCTTGGAATTCACTAAAACAAAATAATAAAAGATCCATCTCAGGAATATTTGCAAATCAAACTTACCTACAAGACAATCAAGATCTAACCTTAGACTTATCAGCACAATAAAATATCAAAATAAGCCAAACTTAGTTTTGGAATACATTTTGATATTTATAAATTATGGTATGCAATCTATAAATTGACTCAAACCATAAAACTAAAAACAAACTGCTCTCCTAAAGGAGGAGGAGTTATACATTTTAGTTTCAAAGTATTTCCTCCTTAGGCTGTGAGTTTTCTGTCAAGTAAGTGTGTGTGTGCATGTGTTTGTGTGTGTGCGCATACGTAGGATAGGATAAGTACTGATGGTCATCTACATTTCCAATTGTCTGTTTGACTTCTCCATCTGGGTGTCCTGCATGACATATTTTGTATGAAACCAAGATCATTATCTTGCTAACTTTCCAAACATACTGGAGATGTTATCTCCATCTGCCTGTATTATCTCAGGTAAAACCAATAAAGTTGCTCAAGCCAAATGCTTTGGACTCATTGATTTTTTCTTTCTCACCTCAATACATTAAATCAACCATCATATATACTCAGAACGTCTCTTACATCCATCTCCTTCTCTTTACATCAATACCAGTATAGACTCACATCATATCTCTCCTAAATTATTGAAATAGCCTCTAAATGGTCTTCTTCCACTGGTATATTCTCTACAATACAACCAAAATTATCTCAAGTAATGATGAAATTCTTTAGGTTCTCTGATGCCCAAGAAAGTAAAAACTTCTTAGCTTAGCTTCATTATCTGGCCAAAAATGACTATCTACTATTACTCCCCATGAACCCCAAAATCTAATTACAGCTGGTAGACATTCCTCAATGCTGCCCAGCCTTAGTTTTTTTTCTTTGTTTGCTTATTTAGTTATATTTAATTAAATTTTATTGCTTTAAGAACACTTAACATGGAATCTCTTATTAACTACAGAGAAAATGATGTACAGCAGATCTCTAGAACTTACTCATCTTGTTTAGCTGAAACTTTATGCTTGTTGACTAGTAACTCCCCATTCCTTGCCCCTAAAAACCACTATTCCACTCTGATTCTATAAATGTGACTATATTATATTCTTCATATACAGACTTTGTTTAATATACTTGCTTCCTCTATCTAAAATGCCCTGTCCTGTTTTGTCTAATGGAAAATTCCCACTTATCCTTCAAAGTTCAAATCATACGTCATCTCTGTTTTCAGACTGTTCATGATCATCTTCATCCCTTCCTTCTACCCCTCTCATCTGTAGTCCCACATATCTCTATTTAAATATTAATTACATTATTAAATGCAAAGCTGATAGGCAATAAGCATGCACTTCAGCCACACCAGCTATTATGTAGCCAGTCATGTTTTGATTGGTTGGTGCTTGTTCAGTACAGTTATTAAACATTCTGAATGGCACTCAGGATTATGTCTTATTTCATATCTATTTCTACCATGATGATGTGAGATGAAGGATAGCAACTATGTATCTTATTCATCCTCATATCTCCAGGGACTGGCATAATGCCTGTACATAGGTGTGCCATATAAGTTTGGTGAAATAAACAAAATGAGACAGTCTTTATAGTAATTCTTTGAAAAACAGTATTACTTTTATCTGAATAATTACTTTTATCTTAATAATTATGAAGTTTTCCTGATTTATACCAAAAGGAACATGAATCTCGTTGATGATCAAAGTTACACTCTGAATTTGATGAGTTCAGGAGCCAGATGTAACAGGTGGTTTGGGTGCTCTTATGACTTTTTCTCTTTGAAATTGGGCTGGAAAACCTGGACTATGGAATCAGACAAACCTCAAACTGAATTGAGAGAAATCTCATAAAAACTATGTGATTTTGGTAAGCTATCTGAGATCTTCTTCTTCAAAAACAGAAAATAGATACCTCCTTTATAGAGTTGTTAAAAGAAATAAGTAAAACCATGTATTTAAGTATATGGCATATAATCCTACATGAACAGTAAGCTTTGATGTACTTGGAACGAATTTACATTACTAAATAAGCTTTTCATTTTGAATAGTAACCTCTCCAATCATAATGAGAGTAAGAAAAGGCATATGAGGTGCGTATTTTCTGGCAGCATCCCATAGAAGCTGTACATAGGCCATCACATGGACAACATGCCTGTTACTATAAGCCAATTCTGACCATGGCTGCTGAGAAATGATCATATGGCTGGTGTTATGTACTAGGGATAAATTAAAGTCACAAGACAGCTCTTCATTTGTCAAAACAGGAACTACTGGTTTTAAAACATTTGAATCCATTTTCAATGGAGCAACTTTCGCTGATGAAATATGAGGAGCAACAAGGTAATATAGTTGGTAGGTCAACTGTCAAGATTGGTAATCCTTTGAATCTATTAGGATTAGGAAAGGTGATTCTGAGACAAAAAAGTTGAACATCTCTAAGTCACAGTAATAAAACCAAGAAAACAAAAAATTGCTTCAAATATATTACTCTCTTGATAATTCTATTGTCTTAGGCATATAACTCTAACATGGAAAATTGACAGAAATAAGTGATATTACAACAGATTAAATCTAGGCTAGAAAATGTATTTACTTTTATTTCCCTGACTTCTTTCCCTATTCTACTTCTATTTCTCCTCATTCACAGACAAGGGAATAAAAACCTGGTGTCATAGCCCCTAGCCAACAAGTATAAAATGTTTTCTTACTGAGAAACAAGAGGATTATATGGTAACTCCGTGTGGATTTTCAGGATCTAACAAGGATGCTAGAGTGGCCAAAAGAAGAATTCAGGGAAGAGCTCAGTGTGATTTCCTCCCTTTACTTTTAAATACTGTCTGCTTCACATTTTTTGCAGATCTAAATAGTGCTGTTTATATATTGGTGCCACCAGAGATGGTTAAGTTGATGTGCAAACTTTACTTCCAAACTAATTCTATAATTTAACAACTTAAATCAGCTGTTACTTTCATATTTGTTCATCAGTAAATTGCATACAAAGACATAGCTCATCTTACAGAATTCTGTCTCCAAAAGATAATCTTGCTCAGAAACCTATAAAGAATCAC
This sequence comes from Ursus arctos, assembly GCF_023065955.2. NCBI lineage: Eukaryota > Metazoa > Chordata > Mammalia > Carnivora > Ursidae > Ursus > Ursus arctos. Next base: position 11,174,755 of record NW_026622986.1, read on the forward strand.
ATGAAACACTTATTTAGAAGATTCTTTAAGAATAATCTCACTGTCGGCTTCAGCAGGAAAGAAGTATGAACAACAATAAGAACAACAATGAAACTGCATAATTCTGAAATATTTCTTGGAATCCTTGCTCCCGCTCCCTGTCCCAACCTGGATTCTATAAATTAGAAGTTTTGGCCAAAGTAGTGGATATTGTTACTACAGAGGTCTCAGGTTATGCCTTCCTTGTCCTTTGAACTAGGCTCCTTTGATTTTCTGGTTTACCTCTTAGGAATCTACAGATGTATATATAGACTTTGGAATTTCTCCAAATTCAGAGCTGAAGTAGATTCTGTATATAAATGTAGCATTACTTGGAGACTTAAAAATAAGTCTTAGAAACTATGGAAGGATCCTGAATCAGTATTGAGGTATAGACAGGCCATTCCTTCAAGAGATAGACAAACCAAAGTAGCACAAGAAGACATCAACAGGAAAGCCTCTCTGTTATGATTTTAAAAGGCTAAAACTTGCTACATGTGTGGAAAATTCCACTAATGATATCCTTGTAGAAAGTAAAAGGTTTCTGAGATTCTCTGGTAATTAGTCTTTAAATGATCCAATTATAAATGAGTTCCAACTAGGTAGGATAGATTGATGGGAGTACTTAGATGTTGAACAAGTTAACAAATGACTTTATAAGATACTCTGGCTAATAGCAAATCAGATGATTATTCCTGAAGTGTCCTTGCAGTATTACAGGGGAAGGATGGAAAGGAAAAGCATGTTGGAGTTACCTGAGATAATTTATAGTAATGGAGATACACTCTCTCAGAATGGTTGTCAAACCTTAAAGTACCAAAGAATCACTTAGGCATCTGTAAAAAATGAGGCTTTCCTGGGATTCTTATTCAGGAAGTCTATGATAGGTCTCAGGAATCTGTTTTTTAAACCAAGGATCCTACTGATCCTGATGCAGACAGTACAAGACAATGCTTTGAGAAATACCCCTGACATTCTCTAACTGGGAATAGAAGAGGCAATATCCTTCTTTTTAATGTATGTTCCCCAAGATGACTTCTTGCTTGTGTTAGCTTGCTAGAATTTGTTCCTCTGCCAGGCACTGTTTGGAGTACTTTCTATGTATTAATTTATTTGATCTTCACAATAGTCACATGAAGTATGAACTATGATTTCTCCAATTTACAGATGAAGAAATGGAGGTCCAGAGAGTAGAGAGGTATGATATTTTGATTTATAATAAGAAATGTATATTTGCTCTATGTCCCTGGTTCTGGCACATAGGTCTTTAAAATGGTTGAATTTCCTAAGTGATGAGAAAAATAAAGAAATTAATGAAGTGACATTTAGAAATCTCTTAGGTAACCTAAGGATGGGGGCTGATTGTCAGGGTAGCCAACATGTGATTAGTGGGGTGGAACTTACAGTCCCACCCTCAGACCTCCAGGGTGGGGAGAAGGGCTGAAGATTGAGTTCAATGATCAGTGCCCAATGATTTAATCAATTATGCCTAGGTAATGAAGCCTCCATAAAAACCGAAGTACAGGGTTCAGAGAGCTCCCAGGTTGGTAAACACGTGGAGATTTGGGGAGAGTGGAGTACCTAGAGAGAAAAAGCATGGAAGGTCTGTGCCCTTTCCCCATACCTTGCTCTATGCATCTCTTCCATCTGGCTATTATTGAATTATATCTTTTTATAATAAACTAGCAATCTAGTAAGTAAAATCTTTCTCTGAGTTATATGAGCTGCTCTAGCACTTTAATTAAACCCAAGGAGGAAACCGTTAGAACCTCCAATCTATAGCATGTTGGTCAGAAACACAGACTGTTGACTGGTATTTGAAGGAGGTGGGCAGTCTTGTGGGATTGAGCTCTTAAACTTGTAAGAACTGACGCTATCTCCAGGTAGATGGTGTCAATATTGAGTTAAATTGTAGGACACCAAACTGGTGTTAGCGAATTGCTTGATGGTGTGGGGGAAAAACCCACATATTGTTATTGGGTTCAGAATTGTTAGGAGGCATACAGCTATGTTAAAGTCAGAGAGAAGCCAACCAGAGGTTTTTCTTGCCTGAATCTTAGGCCATATTCTACTCAGAATTTAATTATAAAATAGGAATATTTGGTTTGGGAAACTGAAACTGCAGGTCAAATAAGGCAAACAATCTGGGAAAATTATTTCTTTGTCTCTATTTTTCAGACTATCCTGGAAATTCCAGGGACAAATAATATGTTCCCAGCCTTCTTTCACTTAACGTTTACTAGAAATCTAGTGTATGTCCATGTACTGTGGTAGGCATCAGGAATATAGCAATGTACAAGACACATTGCTGCCCTCAGGAAGCTCACAATATAGTATATTTCTTAAAATCTGTCTCCCTGAAGTAGGGAGGCTTTAGATTAATCCATTTTAAGTAACTGTGCCCCTCAGGGTTTAAAGAAAAAGGTAGCACATGGTCATTTTAATCTACCTACAGGGGCCAAGGATATGTTCCCACCGTCATAGTTATCATAATTTAATTATATAGATCTCCCCTGCTATTTGAAAATAAAGTGTTCCTATGAGAACTTTTTTTTTAAGATTTTATTTATTTATGTGACAGAGAGACAGCCAGCGAGAGAGGGAACACAGGAGGGGAGTGGGAGAGGAAGAAGCAGGCTCCCAGCGGAGAAGCCCGATGTGGGACTTGATCCCGGAACGCCGGCATCACACCCTGAGCCGAAGGCAGACGCTTAACGACTGTGCTACCCAGGCGCCCCTCCAACCTATGAGAACTTTTGTAAGCTGAAATGGTGCAGAGCAAAGAAATGATTACCGTTAATTTATATGAAAAAGGCTTTTTTAGCATTTTTAGCAGACCCCAAAAGTAACCCTTCTTAGGCTTTTCTGAAACCTTAAGACATATCTTGCTAATGGATGCACAACATAAATTGACATAAAGCACAGATGCTTACAGACAGAATTCAAAGCTACAGTGGCTTGATGCTGACTGTAGTTCCCAGGAAGGAGCTTGGCACTACCATTCTTGCTGGTCAGGGTGTATGCTGCCTCTATAAGGGCTCAGCTGCAAAACAGACACTGAATGCCATTTTTTATTTTTGTTTTTGTTTTTTTCCAATAAAAGCAAAAATCTTCTTTGGGCTTTTTTTAGTTAGTGAAAACAGGCACTATCGTAGGTCTTTTGTAAAAGTGAAGTGGTGTAACGAACTTCTGAAAACCTGTATTTGTGCAGTTACGTGATTATCGTCTATCTCCTCTTAGATTGTAAGCTCCATATGGAGCTTTGTTTTTATTATTTTTTTAAATCATACTTACTGGTGAAAACTGAAAGCTCTTCCCCAAGATCAGCTCCTCATCAAATAAGAATGTCCACTCTTGCCACTTCTATTCAACATTGTACTGGAAGTCTGTCCAGGAAAATTGGGCAGCAAGAGAAATAAAAAGCATTCAGATTATAAAGGAAGAAGCAAAACTATCTTTGTTTGCAAATGACATAATCCTACATATAGAAAATCCTAAGAAGTCCACTAAAAAGCTGTAAGAAAAAACAAGTTCAGCAAGACTGCAGGGTATAAAATCAATATGCAAAAATCAATTGTCTTCTATACACTTGTATGAGCAATCCAAAAATAAAATTTTAAAATTTACTTTACATTGAAGAACAAAATACTTGGAATACATGTAACAAACAGTGCAAAACACACACTGTGAAAACTACAAAACATTGTTAAAAATTAAAGAAGACCTCAATAAATGGAAAGACATCTTATGTTTATAGATTGGAAGACTTAACATTGGTAAGATGGCTATAATCCCCCAAATGATCTATAAATTCAGTGCAATACTACCAGAATCTCACCTGGTTTCTTTGTAGTAATTTTAAGCTGATCCTAAAATTCATATTGGAGCTCAAGGAGCTCAGAATAGCTAAAACCATCTTGAAAAATATGAAAAAACTGGAGGATTCACACTTCCTGATTTTAAAACTTACCATAAAGCAGCAGTAGTCAAGGCACTATGGTACTGGTATAAGGATGAACATATAGATAAATGGAATAGAACTAAGAATTCTAAAATATATCCTCACGTCTATGGTCAATTGATTTTTGGTGCTACAGGACAGGGTGCTAAAACCATTCAATGGGGGAAAGAATGATCTTTTCAGTATGTGGTGCTGAAGACAACTGGACATTCACATGCAGTGGAATAAAATACCTCATACCTTATACAAAAATTAGCTCAAATTGTATCAAAAACCTAAATTTCAGAGCTAAAATGTAACACTCTTAGATGAAAATATAGTAGTAAACCTACATGACCTTTGATTTGGCAACAGATTCTTAGATACAACACTAAGAAGCATGAGCAACAAGAGAAAAAATAGACAAATTGGAATTCACCAAAATTAAAAACTTTTGTGCATTAAAGGAAATAAGAAAATGAAAAGACAATCCATAGAATGGTATCTAATACTTGCATAGCATATATCTGATAAGGGACTATCCAGAATATATTGAAAAACTCTTACAACTCAACAATAAGAAGAATAAATAACTCAATTTAAAATTGGGCAAAGGATATGAACAGGTATTTCTCCCAAGAATATATACAGGGGGCCAACAAGCATATGTCTTTGTGGGTCATTGGGGAAGTGTAAATCAATACCATTTCACACACACTAGAATGTCTATTATCAAAAAGACAGATGATAACAAGTGTTGGTGAGGGGGCGCCTGGGTGGCACAGCGGTTAAGCGTCTGCCTTCGGCTCAGGGCGTGATCCCAGCGTTATGGGATCGAGCCCCACATCAGGCTCCTCCGCTAGGAGCCTGCTTCTTCCTCTCCCACTCCCCCTGCTTGTGTTCCCTCTCTCGCTGGCTGTCTCTATCCTGTCGAATAAATAAATAAAATTAAAAAAAAAAACAAGTGTTGGTGAGAATGGGAAGAAATCAGAATCCTCAAACACTGTGGGGGTAATGTTAAATGGGGCAGGCACTTTGGTAAATAGATTCGTAGTTGCTCAAAAAGTTAAACACAGGGGCGCCTGGGTGGCTCGGTCAGTTAAGCAAAAGCTTTCATCTCAGGTCATGATCCCAGAGTCCCGGGATTGAGCTCTGCATTGGGCTCTCTGCTCAGCGAGGTGTCTGCTTCTCCCACTGCCCTTCACTCTGCTCTCATGCTCTCTCTTTCAAACAAACAAATAAAATCGTTTTAAAAAGAAAAAAGAATCAAAACATGTAAAAAAAAAGTTGAACATAGAGTTACAATTTGACCAGCAATTCCACTCTATGTAAGACTAAAGAGAAATGAAAATACATGTCCACACAAAAAATGTTCACCTCACATCTGTGGAGACAGAAACTAGATTAGTGTTTGCTTTGGACTGGGGAGGTGAAGAGATGATAGCTAAAGGATACACAGATTCTTCTGAGAATGATTAAAATATACTAAAATTGGACTTCCGGTTAAGATGGCGGAGGAGTAGAAGACACCTTTTTCAGCTGGTCCCCTGAGTCGAGCTGGGTAGGTACCAGACCAGCCTAAACAACCACGAACCAGCCTGAGATGCAGGAAGATGCATCTGGATCTCTACAAATGAACATCTCCAGTGCTGAGTATTGAGGTACGAAGCGGGGAGCCATGAAACCGTGCACAGATATCGGAAGATAAACAGAAGGGGGAGGGAGCCACTGCGTTCGGGCGCCGGGAAGCAGTAGCCACTTGCACGGGAGAGTGGGCGGGGCTCGCGGACGGCACCCGCAAAACGGCAGACTGAGACCGTGAGCTGGGTGCGCGCACCACCAGGCATCTCGCGGAACACCGGAATCCCGGTGTGCTCACTGGATCCAGACTGAGACCAGGAGCTTCCGGAGCGCGCGCGGGGTGGCTGGCGGCTGGCGGCGTTAGAAACACAAAGGACAGAGACATGCCGGCCCTGGAAGTGAGGGCTGGGATGCCGGGGGTGGGGCGCACATCCCGGGATGCTGCAGGGTTGAGCAGCACCAACAGTAACAGAGTTAAGGTGGTCAGAACATTAGTAGAGAATGGGCCGCAATCCCTCTGTTCTGTGACAGAGGCTGAAATTCGGCCGCTGCTGCTCTGACTCTCAGAAGAGGCACAGCAGACCGCCAGGGAAAGCCGCCAGAGAACAAAAGCCTGGAAATACCGGCTCAGAGAGTGCCCATCCCCATCCCCCCTCCAGGGGACGCGGAGACTCTGCCCAAACAGGGTTGCCTGAGTATCGGCGTGGCAGGCCCCTCCCCAGAAGGCAGGCTGAAAAATCAAGAAGCCCACAACCCGGGCGCCTGGGTGGCGTAGTCATTGAGCGCCTGTCTTCAGCTTAGGGTGTGATCCCGGCGTTCTGGAAAGGAGTCCCTCATCGGGCTCCTCCGCTGGAAGCCTGCTTCTTCCTCTCCCACTCCCCTGCTTCTGTTCCCTCTCTCGCTGGTTGGCTGCCACATAAATAAATAAATAAAATCTTTAAAGAAGAAGCCCACATCCCTAAGATCCCTATAAAACAAGGGGCACGGCCTGGGACCCAGTCAATAATTTGGGCTCTGGACAACCCCGCAGCCTCTCCTTATCAGAATGACAAGAAGGAGAAGCCCCCCCACCCAGCAAAGAAAAGACAGTGAGTCTGTGGCCTCTGCCACAGAAATAATGGATATGGATGTAACCAAAGTATCAGAAATGGAATTCAGAGTAATGATGGTCAAAATGATGAGTAGAATTGAAAAAACTATTAATGAAAAGGTTACTGAGAATATAGAATCCCTAAGGACAGAAATGAGAGCGAATCTGACAGAAATTAAAAATTCTATGAGCCAAATGCAGGCAAAACTAGAGGCTCTGACGGCCAGGGTCGCAGAAGCAGAGGAACGGGTTAGTGAATTGGAGGATGGGTTAATAGAGGAAAAAATGAAAATAGAAGAAGGTCTTAAAAAAATCCACGCCCACGAATGTAGGTTACGGGAGATTACTGACTTAATGAAACGATCCAATGTTAGAATCATCGGCATCCCCGAGGGGGTGGAGAAAAACAGAGGTCTAGAAGAGATATTTGAACAAATTGTAGCTGAAAACTTCCCTAATCTAGCAAGGGAAACAAAAATTCATGTCCAAGAGGCAGAGAGGACCCCTCCCAAGCTCAACCATGACAGACCTACACCACGTCACGTCATAGTGCAATTCGCAAATATTAGATCCAAGGATACAGTATTGAAAGCGGCCAGGGCAAAGAAATTTCTCACGTACCAAGGCAAAGGCATCAGAATTACGTCAGACCTGTCTACACAGACCTGGAATGAGAGAAAGGGTTGGGGGAGCATATTTAAAGCTCTTTCAGAGAAAAACATGCAGCCAAGGATCCTTTATCCAGCAAGGCTGTCATTCAGAATTGATGGAGAAATAAAGACATTTCAGAATCGCCAGTCACTAACCAATTTCGTAACCACGAAACCAGCCCTACAGGAGATATTACGGGGGGGTTCTATAAAAGTAAAAAGGCCACAAGAGTGATACAGAACAGAAAGTCACAGCCAATACAAACAAAGACTTTACTGGCAACATGGCATCATTAAAATCATATCTCTCAGTAATCAGTCTTAATGTAAATGGTTTGAACCATCCCATAAAACGCCAGAGGGCTGCAGATTGGATAAAAAGAAATGACCCATCCATTTGCTGTCTACAAGAGACTCATTTCGAACCCAAAGATGCATTCAGACTGAGAGTAAGGGGATGGAGTACCATCTTTCACGCAAATGCACCTCAAAAGAAAGCTGGGGTAGCAATACTCATATCAGATAAATTGGATTTTAAACTACAGACTATAGTTAGAGATGCAGAAGGGCACTATATTATTCTTAAAGGAAGTATTCAACAAGTGGATATGACAATTATAAATATATATGCCCCCAACAGGGGAGCAGCAAGATACACAAGCCAACTCTTAACCAGAATAAAGAGACATATAAATAAAAATACATTAATAGTAGGGGACCTCAACACTCCACTCTCAGAAATAGACAGAACACCCTGGCAAAAACTAAGCAAAGAATCAAAGGCTTTGAATGCCATACTCGATGAGTTGGACCTCATAGATATATATAGAACACTACACCCCAGAACCAAAGAATACTCATTCTATTCTAATGCCCATGGAACATTCTCAAGAATAGACCATGTTCTGGGACACAAAACAGGTCTCAACTGATACCAAAAGATTGAAATTATCCCCTGCATATTCTCAGACCACAACGCTCTGAAATTGGAACTCAACCACAAGGAAAAATTTGGAAGAAATTCAAACACTTGGAGACTAAGAACCATCCTGCTCAGGAATGACTCGATAAACCAGGAAATCAAAAATCAAATTAAACAATTTATGGAGACCAATGAAAATGAAAATACAACAGTCCAAAACCTATGGGATACTGCAAAGGCAGTCCTAAGGGGAGAATACATAGCCATCCAAGCCTCACTCAAAAGAATAGAAAAATCTAAAATGCAGTTTTTATATTCTCACCTCAAGAAGCTGGAACAGCAACAGAGGGACAGGCCTAATCCACGCACGAGGAAGAAGTTGACCAAAATTAGAGCTGAAATCAATCAAGCAGAAACCAGAAGTACAGTAGAGCAGATCAACAGGACAAGAAGCTGGTTCTTTGAGAGAATCAATAAAATTGACAGACCACTGGCAAGACTTATCCAAAAGAAAAGAGAAAGGACCCAGATTATTAAAATTATGAATGAAAAGGGAGAGGTCACGACGAACACCATTGAAATTGGAAGGATTATTAGAAATTTTTATCAACAGCTATATGCCAATAAACTAAGCAATCTGGAAGAGATGGAATCCTTCCTGGAAACCTATAAACTACCAAGATTGAAACCGGAAGAAATTGATTTCTTAAACAGGCCAATTAATTATGAAGAACTTGAGTCAGTGATAAACAACCTTCCAAATAACAAAACTCCAGGCCCGGACGGTTTTCCTGGGGAATTCTACCAAGCATTCAAAGAAGAAATAATACCTATTCTCCTAAAGCTATTTCAAAAAATAGAAACAGAAGGAAAGCTACCAAACTCATTCTATGAGGCCAATATTACCTTGATCCCCAAACCAGGCAAAGACCCCCTCAAAAAGGAGAATTACAGACCGATCTCCCTAATGAATATGGACGCCAAAATCCTCAACAAGATACTTGCTAATAGAATCCAACAGTACATTAAAAGGATTATCCATCACGATCAAGTGGGATTCCTACCTGGGATGCAAGTGTGGTTCAATATTTGCAAATCAATCAGCGTGATACATCATATCAACAAGAAAAGACTCAGGAACCATATGATCCTCTCAATCGATGCCGAAAAAGCATTTGACAAAATACAGCATTCTTTCCTGATTAAAACCCTTCAGAGTGTAGGAATAGAAGGTACATTTCTCAATCTCATAAAAGCCATCTGTGAAAAGCCTATTGCAAATATTATTCTCAATGGGGAAAAGCTGGAAGCCTTTCCCTTAAGATCAGGAACACGACAAGGATGCCCACTCTCACCACTATTATTCAACATAGTACTAGAAGTCCTTGCAACAGCAATCAGATGACAAAAAGGGATCAAAGGTATTCAAATCGGCAAAGAAGAAGTCAAAATGTCTCTCTTCACAGATGACATGATACTCTATATGGAAAACCCAAAAGAAGCCACTCCCAAACTATTAGAAGTTATAGAGCAATCCAGTAATGTGGCAGGATACAAAATCAATGCTCAGAAATCAGTTGCATTTCTATACACGAATAACGAGAACGAAGAAAGAGAAATTAGGGAATCCATCCCATTTACAATAGCACCAAAAACCATACGTTACCTTGGAATTAACTTAACCAGAGACGTAAAGGACCTATATTCTAGAAACTATAAATCACTCTTGAAAGACATTGAGGAAGAAATAAAAAGATGGAAAGATATTCCATGCTCATGGATCGGAAGAATTAACATAGTTAAAATGTCCATGCTACCCAGAGCAATCTACACTTTCAATGCTATCCCGATCAAAATACCGAGGACATTTTTCAAAGAACTGGAACAAATAGTCCTTAAATTTGTATGGAACCAGAAAAGACCCCGAATCTCCAAGGAACTGTTGAAAAGGAAAAACAAAGCTGGGGGCATCACAATGCCGGATTTCGAGCTGTACTACAAAGCTGTGATCACAAAGACAGCATGGTACTGGCACAAAAACAGACACATAGACCAATGGAACAGAATAAAGACCCCAGAAATGGACCCTCGGCTCTTTGGGCAACTAATATTTGATAAAGCAGGAAAAAACATCCAGTGGGAAAAAGACAGTCTCTTCAATAAATGGTGCTGGGAAAATTGGACAGCTACATGCAAAGGAATGAAACTTGACCACTATCTCACACCATACACAAAAATAAACTCCAAATGGATGAAAGACCTTGATGTGGACAGGAATCCATCAAAACCCTAGAGGAGAACATAGGCAGCAACCTCTACGACATCGGCCAAAGCAAACTTTTTCATGACACATCCCCAAAGGCAAGAGAAACAAAAGATAAAATGAATTTATGGGACTTCATCAAGATTAAAATTTTCTGCACAGCCAAGGAAACAGTCAGAAAAACTAAGAGGCAGCCCACGGAATGGGAGAATATATTTGCAAATGACACTACAGATAAAGGACTGGTATCCAAGATCTACAAAGAACTTCTCAAACTCAATACACGAGAAACAAATAAACAAATCAAAAAATGGGCAGAAGATATGAACAGACACTTTTCCAATGAAGACATACAAATGGCTAACAGACACATGAAAAAATGTTCAAAATCATTAGCCATCAAGGAAATCCAAATCAAAACCACACTGAGATACCACCTTACGCCAGTTAGAATGGCAAAAATAGACAAGGCAAGAAACAACAATTTTTGGAGAGGATGTGGAGAAAGGGGATCCCTCCTACATTGTTGGTGGGAATGCAAGTTGGTACAGCCACTCTGGAAAACAGTGTGGAGGTCCCTTAAAAAGTTAAAAATTGAGCTACCCTATGATCCAGCCATTGCACTACTGGGTGTTTACCCTAAAGATACAGATGTAGTGAAGAGAAGGGCTATATGCACCCCAATGTTCATAGCAGCAATGTCCACAATAGCTAAATCATGGAAGGAGCTGAGATGCCCTTCAACAGATGACTGGATTAAGAAGTTGTGGTCCATATATACAATGGAATATTACTCAGCTATCAGAAAGAACGAGTTCTCAACATTTGCTACAACATGGACGGCACTGGAGGAGATAATGCTAAGTGAAATAAGTCAAGCAGAGAAAGACAACTATCATATGATTTCTCTCATCTATGGAACATAAGAACTAGGATGATCGGTAGGGGAAGAAAGGGATAAAGAAAGGGGGGGTAATCAGAAGGGGGAATGAAACATGAGAGACTATGGACTATGAGAAACAAACTGAGGGCCTCAGAGGGGAGGGGAGTGGGGGAATGGGATAGGCTGGTGATGGGTAGTAAGGAGGGCATGTATTGCATGGTGCACTGGGTGTTATACGCAACCAATGAATCATTGAGCCTTACATCAGAAACCGGGGATGTACTGTATGGTGACTAACATAATATAATAAAAAATAAAAAAAAATACTAAAATTGATGGCTGAGATGGTTGTACAACTCTATGAATACTAAAAACCATTAAATAGCACTTTAAATGGGAGATTTGTATATAAATTATCTCTGAATAAAGCTATTAAATGACAACAATAATAAATAATAGTAACTGTATTTTCAGTGCTCTTGACAGTGCCTAGTGCCTGGCACAAACATATGCCTGCTATATTAAGGAAATATTTTCTATGTATTAGAATTTTCAAGCAATGCTCATTGGGTGCTCATTTTGATAATGTGGAATATAGTTTCTTTGCAGTAATCTTCAAATTTTAACATATGTAAGTCAACTAGGAGAGTGTGTTCAAATACAGAGTCCTGGGTCCCAGGACTACAGATCTATTTCAGAAGGTCTAGGGTGAGGCTTAGGTGTCTTTATTTTAAACAACCCCTCTTCAAAAGCATTGTGCAAATACGACTTTAAAGAAATTGCAGCATGTTCCAAAGATAGAAGCCTTGCTCTCTGGATAAGCTATTGAGAAGTTAGAAGTATTTCAGCTTTTCAGTTTGAAAAACACCTGGGGTATATGACAGAGAGATTTGTTAACTAATCTCAGAGCATGTCCTCAAGAGGCAGAGATCGTTGGGAGACTTCTCTAGGAACAAAGGAGCTAGCTGGCATTATTTCCCTTCTCCAAATGCAGGGCTAGACACATGGACATCTGTGGGAGACAGCAGGGTGTCAATACTCACTACCTAACTTACTAATAGCTTGCCCCGTCTCCATAGTCTCCTGTGAACATGCCTTCTATAGCCAGGTCTTGGTTCCAGGTCTCATCCCATGGGCAGACCCATGCAAACCTTACTAACATGAATTCTGCCCCTGCATGCTTCTGTGAATCCTCCCTCCCCCCACCCCACCCCCATGCTTTCAACCTGGCCTGCCTCAGTCCCCTGTGACTGCAGCTCCCATCCTATAGTGGACCAGCTCAGACCTTGCTAACCTTGTGCACCCTGACCCTGTATTCATCTTCAGACCTGCCCTCTCCAATATGCCCTTGGCCAGAGCCCATCCAAAGTGGTGCCACAAGTCTCGCAGTGCGCAAACTGAACCAACAGGGACCAGGACACTATAAAGTGACTCATGCCATGGGGAAGAGGGGAAGATACCACATACATGCATTCTGACTGAAGCCCTAGCAGTGGGGGTGGGGATGGGCAGACATCTGGTCTGACTGTAGGCCCTGCCCATCAACAACAGTGAGTCAGGCAACAACACAGGGAAAGCACCCTGCACAGTTCTATGCTACTGCATTTCTGGATAACTCCTGGTCTGATTCAACTCAAGCCCAAGGTGACCCCACATTGACCCACTAACAAAATAGGGACCAAACACTGCCTATAACAATCAAAGAGAACCATTTCAGATGACTGGACTACAGGTAAAAGCAGTTCAGCCACAACAGCAGGATGCACACAACATATACAGGAGATACCTCTGGTGAACAGGGAATATTATACTGCAGGGCACTACAGGACCTCTTCATAAGGCCACTATTTTCAAGAGCAGGAGAGGTACACTTTTTAGAATAGATCCTATGTTAGGTCACAAAAATGTCTAAACAAATTAAAAAAGATTGAAGTCATACCATGGATTTTTTCCAACCACAAGGTGATGAAATTAATAATCAACCACAAGAAAAATTTGGAAAGACATGAACACATGAAGTTAATTAACATGCTACTAAGCAATGAGTGGGTCAACCAAGAAATCAAACAGGAAATCAAAAAGTACATGAACACAAATGAAAATGAAAACATGGCAGTTCAAAATCTTTGGGATACAGTAAAAGGGAAGTTTACAGCAATCCAGACCTACCTCAGGAAGTAAGAAAAACCTGAAATAAACAACCTAACCTTATACCTGAAGGAGATAGAAAAAGAAGAGTAAATAAAGGCCAACGCCAGTATAAGGAAGGAAATAATAAAGATTAGAACAGAAATAAATGAAATAGAGACTAAAAAAAACAAAAGAACAGATCAATAAAACCAGGAGATTGTACTTTGAAAAGATCAACAAAATTTATGAACCTTTGGCCAGACTCATCAGAAATAAAGAAAGAAAGAAAAAAGAAAGGGAAGGGAAGGGAAGGGAAAGAAGGGAAGGAAGGGAAGGGGGAAGGGAAGGGAAGAAAGGAGAAGACAACTCAAATAACAAAATCAGAAATGAAAGAGGGGAAATACTAATGGACACCACAGAAATACAAAGGTTTATAAGAGAATATTATGAAAAATTAAGTATATGTTAACAAATTGGACAACTTAGAAGAAATGGATAGATGTTTAACAACATATAGCCTCCCAAAAGTGAATCAGGAAGAAATACAAAATTTGAACAGACTAATTCATATACAGACTGATTACAATGCAACTGAATCACTAATCAAAAACCTCCCAACAAAAGTCTAGGACCAGATAGCTTCACGGACAAATTCTATCAGACATTTAAAGAAGAGTTAATACCTATTCTTCTCAAAGTATTCCAAAAAACAGAAGAGGAAGGAAAGCTTCCAAATTCATTCATGACCAATTACCCTGATTCCAAAACTGGATAAAGACACTACAAAAGAGAACTTCAAGCCACTATCTCTGATGAATATAGATGCAAAGATCCTCAAAAATATAGCAAACTGAACCCAACAATATAAGAAAAAAATCATTCACCACGATCAAGTGAGATTTATTCCTGGGATGCACATGTTCAATATTCACAAATAAAACAACATGATACATCACATCAACAATGGAAAGGATAAAAACCATATGATCATTCAATAGATGCAAAAGTACAACATCCATTCATGATACAAACCCTCGACAAAGTAGGTTTAGGGGGAACATAACTCAACATAATAAAAGCCACATAAGAAAAACCCATAGTTAATATCATACTCAATGCTGAAAAACAGAATTTTTCTCTTAAGAGCAGGAACAAGATAAGGATGTCCAGTCTCACCACTTTTATTCAAAATAGTGCTATAAGTCCTAGTCACAGCAATCAGACAGGAAAAAGAAATAAAAAGCATCCAAATTAGTAAGGAAGAAGTAAAACTGTCACGATTTGTAAATGACATGATACTGTATATAGAAAACAATCAACAAAACTAAAAGATAATCTACTGAATGGAGAAGTATTTGGAAATGATATATCTGATAAAGGATTAGTATCCAAAATATATAAAGAACATATACAATTCAACACCAAAAAAACAATCCAATTAAAAAATAGGCAGAAGAAATGAGAAAAAGGAACCCTTGAGCACTATTGGCAGGAATGCAAAGTGGTGCAGCCACTGTGGAACATGAATTCACAACCCTGAGATCATGACCCTGAGATCAAGAGTGGGATGCTTAACCTACTCAGCCACCCAGGTGCCCCTATCTCATTCTTAAACATGCTTTGGATTTACTATATTTTTTTGATTCCTGATGATTGAAACCTATATTTTATCTTTATTAATTCAAACCTGGGTTGGTAAACAAGGCTTTGATGAGATAGGGGCAATAATGTAGAGATCAGAGGCAAGGTGTGTCTGACAAGAGGTTGGTAAGGCTGGGGCAGAGGAAGCAATGTCATGGGAAGGGTTACAGAATGACAGGAGATGAGTGAGAGCTGATGGAAAGGTCAGATCCTCAGGGTCTTATCATCATAGGAAGGACATAAGAGAGTGAAGGAAAGTCATCAAAGGGCCTTGAACCGAGGAGTGACAGGATCTGACTTCTGTTTTAGGAAGGCCACTTTGGCTTCTGTTTCGAAAATAGCCTGAAGGAGAGCAAGAATCAGAGAGACTGGAGAAGAGGAGACTGTTGCCATCATCCATGGATGCTGGGCACCACCATGGGTAGCAGTGGAGCCGATGAGATATGGTCAGATTCTGTATGTATTCTGGAGGAAATGCTGGCAGAATTTGCTGGTAGATTAGATGTAAAGTAGATGTAAAGTAGAGAGAAGAGATAAGATGACGCCAGGGATTTGGGCCTGAACAACCACAGTATCTAAGCTGCTGGCATATGGATGGATAGACGGATGGGTATATGGATGGATGGATGGATGGATGGATGGATGGATGGATGGATGGATGGATAGGTGGATGGATAGATGAATGGATGAATAATAATAATAATAATTAATAATAATAATAGATAATAATTATCTATCTACCCATCCATCAAAACAGTGATGGACAGATTACCCATTTATCTGTCTGTGCAACATAGTCATGATTTTTCTCACTTAAAGTGAGACTGAAATAATCAGAAATTGTGAGGGAGTAGCTAACTAGTTTACCTAAGTTTACCTTGCTAAGAAGGGACAAGCTTGGCCTTGAGCATTGCTCAGTATAACCCCTGAGCCTATTCTCTTTGCCTTATAGCACAGTGGTTCCTGCACACATCTCAAATTTTTGGTCAGCAAAAGTCCTGTGCAGTGTTTAGGAATTTGCAGATTTTACATAATCAAAGATATTGTATATACCTAATCAGGTATGCAGTGTTCTGGTGGTGTCAGCTGTAATCCAGAACTCCAGGTCCCACATCCTACAAATGTACCAAAATGTAACGCTTTGATAAAGAGTAATGAACTTTGCATTTTAAGGTCTGTTTGTCAAATACAAAGAATGATTAATTAAAAAATACAACTGACAATGTTGAAAATTATTTGGGAACTTGAGGAACATCAAACTGTGGCTTCAAAGTTTATTATGTCAGCGCAGTCTTACTTGAATCTGTTTTCTTTGGGCCAACTAGAAAATGTAGATTTTCGTAATAGACTGGGATCTGATACTTATTCAGTAAGGAATATTTTTCTTAGGGTGGAAGATGAAAATTTGGTGCTAGATATGAATTCTAAAGTATGACATCTATATCAGATTTCCAAACTTTTTTGTATCAAAAGAAATACTAGTTGAAACACTTTCCAAGTAAAATGGATCATACCTGCCAAAAGTATTACTGGTTCTCATTTAAGTTGCTGATTTTTTAAGAAGAGTGACCTTGAGGACAGCTGCCAGTTGGCACAGAACACTATGGAGATGAGAAGAGAGATGTGAGCCAAAGCAAACACCTGAGTCTACCAATTGTGTCCCATGGACTCTTTCATGTCTCCATAAGGCATTTGGGGTCTTGGATTTGCAGGTTCCTTCCAAAAGACTCATTCTAGCAAACTCCCTGCTAGTTTGGATTCATTGGCATTTTACAAAACCTGGCAGTGTGTTTGGGTCCTGCTTGTTAAGACTTGCAAAGTACTATGGACTCAGGCTGCAATCTTCAGTTGAATTTGGATACAGGAAATTAGCAATTACAAAGTGTTCTTTTTGCCAAAAATCCATGCTGCCACCATTACGTTGCTCTGTGATGAAACAGGTCATTTTAATCCTTTGTAGTAGGTGAAACAATGTGTACTCACCCAACCAAAAGGGAAAATACTTCTTAACTCAAGGGAGATATTTTCAGCTACCACATATAGACTTACGTACATAATAGGAAAGGCATCTCTTTTCCCCCCAAGTACAACTTTTTAAGTAATCTTGAAATACAATCGGCAAAATCCCCTCCACTTTAATAAGAGATTGTAAATTCGCCAAATTTAATACCACCAGACCACACAAAACTGGGTTTCCAAATGCCAAGTGAAAAGAGATGTGATGCAATTAGACAGGAAATTATGTTTATTTGAACTTTAAGATATTGCCTCGTTTTTTTCCATTGGCGAGGAATGCATGGCTGGAGTGATGCAAGATTGTTCACACTGTGCTGTTGATTTGTATGGAGAATTGGTCTGATTAGTGAAACAAGTAATTCTATAGCTGATGATAACTTCACCATTATCTAGTGCCATTTTCTAATTCTACATATGAGGTAACTAGAGTCCAGAGGATAAACTCACTAGCTGTCACTCATTTAGCTGGTAACAGTCTGGTCTGGAAGTTTTCCTGTCTCGCTGTCTTGAATAAAAGAGAAAGATCCTATGATCCTATGCATGATCTAGATTAAAAACCTGAACCACAAAAATAATTTCTAAAATACTACTATATTAAAAATGTATAAAATATAAATTATATACATTAATATTATTGGGTAGGTTGGTAATATCTGATGTATTACGTATAGATCTTATTTAGTATTAATTTCCTATTTTGATAACTATACTATAGTTATGTGAGAGAATGTGAAGGGGTATCATGTCTGCAACTTACCTCTCAGAAAGTGAAGGGGGGGAATTATTATATAGGTAGAAATAGTGGATGAATAGATGGATGGATCAATGGGTAATGGATAGAGGAGGAATGGTGGGGAGAAAAGGGAGGTAATGACAGAGCAAATGGGGAGCCTGGGTGAAGGGGCTCAGGAATTCTTTGTACTAGTCGTATAGCTTTTCAGTAAGTTTGACATAACTTAAAAATTAAAGAATGTTTAAAAGTGCCAGCTAGTTGTTACAGGAGAATGGGAAAACAAAAGTAAATAATTCTTAAAAGAAATTGACAAACTCTGCACATAATTTAAGTATTAAGAGAAAAAACTGATTTCTCTCACTTCTAAAATGTTATTTTTCCTGGGGTGCCTGGTGGGCTCAGTAGGTAGAGCATGTGACTCTTGGTCTCAGGGTTGTGAGTTCAAGGGCCATGTTAGATGTAGGGATTACTTAAAAAATAAATTAAAAAATTTTTAATGTCATTTTTCCTGACTCTCTGCTCTCTACAGTTTTGCTTAAGACTCCTTTTTAATGCCATGATATTAACAAAAACTTATTTTCACCTACCTTCTAACAGGCTCCTAAAGAACCTGCACTGGCTATCAATTTTCCTCTCTCATCGACACTACCATTCAGTTCTTTTACCAATAAAGGTCTTGGCATTTTACTGAAGTCCAGGTTGCACGGGTTCGGTTCTGGGTTCTGTCACCTGCTGGCTATGTGACCTTGGGCAAATCACTTCACGTCTGTGTGCCTCCATTTCTTCATCTACAGGGTGAGATAAAGGTGATGTCTACCTCATGGGGGAATTAAAAATAGATAAATACAACTCAATAGCAAAAAAATGAATAATCTGAATTAAAAATGGGCAGAGGATGTGAGTAGACATTTTTCTAAAGACACACAAATGGCCAACAGGTACAAGAAAAGATGCTCACCATCACTAATCATCAGGAAAATGCAAATCAAAACTATAATAAGATGTTACCTGATACCTGTTAGAATGGCTATCATCAAAAAGACAAGAAATTACAAGTATTAGCAAGGATGTGGAAAAATGAAAACCCTTTTGCGCTGCTGGTGGTAATGTAAATTGGTCCAGCCACTATGTAAAACACTATGGAGGTTCCTCAAAAAATTAAAAATGCAACAAACCCATGTTCCAGCAATTCCACTTCTGAGTATAGCCAAAGGAAATGAAAACGCTATCTTGAAAAAACTATCTGCACCCCATGTTCATTGCAGCACTATTCATAATAGCCAAGGCATGGAGGCAATCTAAGGGTCCATCAATGAATGAATAGATAAATAAAGTGTGGTGTACACACACAATGGGAATATTATTCTGCAATAAAAAAAGAAGAAGGATCTTGCCATTTGCCAAGAACATGGATAGACCTTAAGGGCATTATACTCAGTGAAATAAGTCAGACAGAGAAAGACAAATAGTGTATGATCTCATTTATGTGTGAAATCTTAAAAAAAGATAAAAACAAAAACTCCACCAAATGCACAGATACAGAGAACAGATTGCTGGTTGCTAGAGGCAGAGTAAGAGGTGGGCAATATGGTAGTCAAAAGGTACAAATTTCCAGCTATAAAATAAATATGTCCTGGGGATGTTATGTATAGCATAGTGACCACAGTATACAATACTGTACTGTGTATCTGAAAGCTGTAAGAGAGTAGGTCTTTTTTTTTCAATAGGCTCCATGCCCATTGTGGGGCTTGAACTCACAACCCTGAGATCAAGAGCCACATGCTCTATTGACTCAGGCACCCCCTAAGAGAGTAGGTCTTTAAAGTTCTCATCACAAGAAAAAAAATCTGTAACTATATGTGGTGATGGATGTTTAGACTTATTGTGATGATCACATCACAATATATACAGTATCGAGTCATTACGCTGCAGACCTGAAACTAATAATGTTATATGTCCATTATATCTCAATTTAAAAAAGAATAGATAAGCTGAGGCATAAGAAACACTTGAGGCAGTGCCTAGAGCACCCACTGTGGGCACCAAATTCATGTTAGCTTTTATCATAAAATAGAAGATTAAAAAATGACTGAAGAAATCTCAAAACTTAAGACTTCAAATAGAAGACAATAACAAAAGTCTAATGATTAAAAACACTAATCCTGGGGCCCCTGGCTGGCTTGGTCAGAAGTGCTTCTGACTCTTGATCTCGGAGTCGTGAGTTCGAGCCCCACATTGGGTGTGGAGATTATTAAAAAAAAATAAACAAAATTTTTTAAAAAAAATAAAAAACACTAATCTCATCTCGGGGAAAAAAATTTCTGTTCATGACTGTTATGATAGAAAACAACTAAAAATAACCTCAATGCCCCATAGAGGATTGGTTAAATAGATAGGAGTGCCAATACTTTGAAGCTATTAAAAGTCATAATGTAGGAGATGAAAGGGCATTCTATATCATGTAATATTGTTAAATAAAAAAACCAGGATCCTGTTGAGTGTGTAAAAGTATGATCCTACCTTTATAAATATTTAATGTATGCACATAAAGAGAAGTAAGAAAGGTGTTAGGTTCTTTGGGGGACAAGGAATGTGGACTCCCTCAGATGCTTGGGGGTTCTTACAGGATATATACCAATGGACTGGAGCTGGAACGTCCCTGTTAATTCCTCTAAATGCTGGGTCTCTGTCAGTTTCTACTCCCTCATACGCAAGATTTTTTTTTTGTTTGTATCATGGCTTCTCACAGTCACCTTTTAGCTTCTTTTCCACACTAACTCCATAATCCTTGTATTTCCTAGGTTACACTCCCAAGAACCCAGTTCTTGGAATCTGATTGACCCAGTACATCTTTTCTTGCAAGATGTGTTAGATTACTAGCCATGATACAGATTCACTTGACCCAGGAGGGGGGAGAAGGGGTAGGAGCTGCTAGGACTGCCAGATATGCTCCAAAATTTTTTGTAGAGCCAGTGGGGAGATAAGACAAATACACAAAAAAGCCTTCTGTTGAACTGTAACTTCCACCAGACTCAGGGAATGTGTTAGTAGAACACTTGATACCTATCTTATTTGTAAGTAAATGCCCACTTATTTAACACCATTATGAAAGGATCACAGAGTAACATTAAGTAGCAGTCTTACAGATCACTAAATACCTAACAACAGAGAAAAACTAAAAACTGAAGTATTCCAATCAATAGTTAAGCAAGAGTAAATCTAAAATTCTAAAGATAGAAAGGGTACATTTCTGTGCCTGGATTTTCATTTTACTAAACAGGAAGCTAAAACACTGAGCAACTGACAATCTTAGGGTGGGGTAACTACCAGCCCCCTCCCAATAATAAAGGGAGAAAGAAAGGATTGCTGGTACAAAACATGGAGTAGAATTTGGAAACAGGCTGGCTTTTCTTTAAAAGAAAAAAAAAATTGTACTACAATGTCAATTGTAGTCAATTGTCCCTTGGTACAATATTAAAATATTAACCACGTAAAGACTAAGATTTCTTTTTGTGATGGTTATTATTCTTGAAAAAAACTTTTAAAGTTCCTTCTTTTCCACCATTCTCTTAAGCTTCCTAGAGAACTCCTCCTCTCTCATTCCAGGAGAATGCAGTTTTAGCCTCTCTGTTCCTCTTCCAAACAGGCTTCTCTGAAGTCATTTTCGACCTCTTCAAATCACCAACTCAATGGCTGTTTTCAATTGTAATTTTCCTGTACTTCTCTGCATCACTCAGCAATACAGAGCTTGGAGATGCATAATCCATCCTGTGACCGTGGGGAGCACCACTGACCCACTACTAACAGGTACTCTTAAGAGCTACCGTATCTGCCAGGAACCACATTCCTCCAGATTATGTTACAGGCTGGTCAAATGTATTTAAGTTACTGTTAGTATGACATTCTTTACTTGCAGCCTAAAACATCCTTTAGTGATTCAACCTTCTCTATGCATCCAACATTATTGATCATCTAGTCCTACCTATTCTTCAAAAATGCCAGTGATGAATGTCCTTTCCAATTATCGCTACCTTCAGCATTTCGCACTCATTCCACTCCAATAGTTAAACTAGTCTTTCTTCCTTCACTCGGTTCTATCCTAGCTTCCAATACCAGATTTAGTCTAAAACATTTAGTACACAGGACATTCTTAGTCTAAAATTTTGTTGTCATTCTTGTCTTAAACTTCAATGCCTGAATAAAAATGTTTAACACCAGTGAGCCTGGCATTCAAGGCTTGCTGCAATGTCTGGCCTACTATTTCTCAACCTCATTTTTTATTAGCTCTCTATAAGAAAAGAACTCTCTGATCTAGACAGATATTCTGACTTACTCATATGAACTTCCAAATCCTGCCTTCTCCAGGAAGCATTTTATTCATGATCACTGCCTGCCCCTGGATTCCTACAGAGGTCATACATTCTATGACTCATCTGGCACATAACATACGTTTTACACTATCATTGCTACCCACCCACTTTTTTTTTTAACATACTGTAATTCCTGAGGGCAGCAGGAGAATAGCAATCTTGTCACATACCTCTGCAACCTGAATAACAAAAACAGAAGACAGACTGATTGAGATTTGAGATTTTCCTTTTCCTTTTAATTCCACTATTACTTGAAAGAGTTGCAGATTACAGAAATCCACATACAGTTATGAAGATGGGCTCCACCACGGAAAGTGATGAAAATCTAGTGTTATGAGAACACAACTATCCTCACCATCAATTAGAACATTTGGCTCCCAGTCCCCGACATCCTGTAAAGAGGCCTGCCTTAACAACACAGTGGAAAATGAGGGGAGAAAAGTCTTTCAGAAACAATGTGGGGGAAAAAATAAATTTGTATAGGATACTAACCCAAGCCAATGCCAGTCTAAGAGTGGGGGGAAAATCCAAAGTTAGACCCCTTAATTATGTCAACAGGTGAAATTTTTCTTTAAATCACCTTCCCCCATAAAACAGTGTCTCCTGAACAAAGAACTTCAGGACACTGATTATAAAAATTGTCTCCCACACCTAAAAAGAATCTGCAAACACAACCTTTCAGGGAGACAGAAGAGACACAATAGGGAATGGGGGAGAGAAAAGATTTGCTAAAATAGTAGATCTGTTAATTTAACACATTGTCAAGCAAATCAACCGTCCTTAGGACCATTGTTGCTGAAACAATGAACACTCAGGGAAGGAGTGTTCATTAAAAGGAACTGGTCAGGAGAAAAACACTCTTATAGCCAACCAGACTGCTTAACATCATTCACAATTCTAAGAACTTATTCCATTCTTGGGAATTATTAATTGGAGGTGATTTAAAGGTTCAGCATTAAAAACATGAAGTGGTTAGTGTAATTGTGACCCTAACACATCCTCTATTTTCATTTATTTTTAGAGGGTATGGGTGGGGGTAGGGGCACAGAAGGATGCACACAGTCTGCTATGACAACCATTCACACATTTAATTCAGGTGGCCACATGCCTCTGTGACATATTGCCAAGTCAGGCAGTCACTCTAGCAAACCCACCCTAGGGAAAAAGTAGAACAACACTGCTCCTAAACAGTCTGGGCTCTTTAGCTAAAATCAGAGCTAAAAGCTGACCATTATAGTATGGAACTTATAAGAACATGATGTCATTTAAAGCCAACCAAATCATAAAGGTCACATTAGGTCAAGGACTTTAAACAGGAGAACGAAATACTATATTTCATATATTTTTACATAACCATATTCTATTTTAAAGGGGTGTGTGAGGAATGACATGCAAAACAGAGCATGTAACAGAATTATTCTGAGGGTCATTCACCCTCCTGAAGGAGAAAACTGCTTTTGGCTGCAAAAGTGACTGACTTCACCCCAAACTTATTTATACAGATTCTGGAATTTTATACCCCGATTCAGGCCAGAAATTCCACCTTCCTCCACCACAGCCCAAAACAAACCTAGGACATCAGTAGACTAGCACAACAATGGAGTAGGGGAGAAAAAAAGTGTGGTCAGGCCTTAGTTCCCAGTCAAGAAAGATAAAGAAAAATAAGGTGCTGGATCTCTGCGGGGACCAAATATACCAAGATGGCAAAGATGGATGCTGAGATGGACATTCAATGTAAAAGACACCTTCGGAAGCCACAGACAATTGACACCATCTCCCTTGAAGTTCCACCGTATCTTTCTTCCAAGAAGTTTCCCTCTAAGTCACCATCACAATACAATTTTTTCTCCAAACCAAAATGAAAACCTACTTGATGCATAAACTATTTTGCCATACTTGCCTACAAGGAAAAATCCAATGGGAGAAATCATGAAAAATACTTAAAGCGACCTCAAGAAAGGTTCTGTGATGGGTGTGTTCCAAGGTGAAAATTCTGATGGAATAATAAACTTTACATAACAATATACCCATATGTCTCCGAGATGTAAGTGTACACATGTGCACACACATCCCCCTTCAACTTAGGTCTCACTGAACTTTTGACCTGGTCATAACTAACCATAACTAACCCCACTCCCCATAGTCCACCACTGCGCAAGGCTCACGAGATTTGTCAAGAAGAGCCGGTGCCCTGACAGGCAATGGCAGTGCAGAAGCTAGCCTGAGGCTAGAGCACAACACCCCTCCACCCCAACAGTGCCAGGCAGCCAGGCCTTGACTAAGAGAGCCCTTTCTTTCAGGGATCCAATTAGCCCCACGACACCCTCTCTACTGCCCCCAAACCACTTCTTCCCTTAAATGACTCCCCAGAATAGAAAAATATTAACAAAACATTTGCTTCCCAGTTTTCTGACATGTGCAATTACTACTGACATGTACCTCTGTGAGCAACTTTAACTTCCCTCAATTTTTATAAACAAATATACTAAAGGTTTGCATTTAAGAAAAAAATTATTATCAGAAGGAAAAACTCATCTTCACAGTATACCTTTTATACAACGACCAACTGAAGAGTCTTCCCCACTTACACCTTAAAGCAGTAAATCTCAAATGGAGGTGATCTTTGCCCCCCCCCCCAGGAGCTCTATTTGGCAGTGTCTGGAGATAATTTTATTTGTCATGACTGGGTTTGCTATGGGCACGTAGAGGGTAGAGGCCAGAGATGCTTCTAGACAGCTTAAAATATGTGTGACAGCTTTTCCACAACAAAGACTTATCTGATCCAAAATACCAATAGTGCTGAGGCTAAGAAACCCCAACCCTTGAAAAAACCACAGAATCTTGAGCTCAATATTATTATCTAACAATTCTTTCCTCAATTAAAAGAACTACTCAAAGACTTTTCACAAGTTTTCCAACATCAATTAATATAGGTTAGAGGATAATGTGAAGAAGGTATAATAAAAGCATCCAAGGAACAGCATCTACTGAAATATGAAAATACAGAAAGACAATATGGCTTTCTAAAAAGACTGCAATACCAAATGAGAAGATAGCCACATGCCTGAAGCTATAACTGGATTTCATTCGCAGTTCAAAGTATGAATGATGTTAAATGTAAGTGAAGAAACAAAAGTGAAGGGAAGATAACGTAACTCGAGAACTTCATCCTCCAAAATTCCTCACGGTCTCAAAATACAAAATCTTAGCTCAGTTTGAGGACCTTGGAGGCTGTGAAAAAAATCAATCATCTAGTCTTAAAATCTACTTTCATAGTAGCGTGTCTGGAGACAAGATTTCCACAGAACGACAAGTTCATATAATCCACAAACACATCAAGTATGGATTTGTAGCTTTTATCTGGTACAAAATTAATCTGTAAAACATGGATCCTAACACAGGTCACAACCCTGACCCAAATAAGTGAGGTCGATGATTTTCTGAATCAATTAATAGTGCTATGCATGAGAACAGCATGAGAAGAGTGCTGAGAACCATTCCAAGAACGACAGAACTCAAGAACTAGGAAAAACTAAGAATCACCTAGTCTAAAATTCCCATTTTATATATGGGGCAAACCAGAAATCTGCCTAGGATCATAACTCAAGTTAATGACAGAGGCAGACCCACAATCCAGGTTTCTGACTTTCTGCTTGATTCCTTTTGGAAATGTGTTCAATCACATCAACTAGATCTAAAACCATACAGTTAGAAGCTGTGCAGCTCTGCTCCCTTGGCTCTGGCCACACTGAATTTTTACCTAAACCAGCCTCTACTCCTGCAGTTTTCCAGAATTCTGCTAATGCTCCTCATTCTTACTCCTAACACACAGCAAGAATCCAGCCCAAGCCTCTCCTGATCAAAGGGCAGACAGTTCATGGTACCGGATGGTGCCAAGGTGTATTTTAGGCTATCCTAACTATGTTCCAGAAAATTAAGCAACACTGAACTGAACTTCATCATAAAGCAAGCCAGATGGTAACATAGGCTGTCCTTCAGAGATGAGAGGGTATTGCCCTTTCTAGGACTATGGAAGCTCCCAACTACCCTTTGAAGGTTCACATGGTTGGCAAAGGAAACCTTCCCTTTCAAAATGTTGGTATAAACAGAAAGGGGATTCAGTATTCACTTTTGGAGAGAGAGAAATTTTTAAGTCATCTCCATGCCCAACATGGGCTGAACTCACATCCCCGAGATCAAGAGTCACATGCTCTACTGCCTAAGTCAGCCAGGCACCCCCTCACTTTTGGAGACACATACATGATCATGTTCTCTGAGAGAACATTCTCCCCTTTCAGGATTTCAGACTGCATAAAGATTTGCCCCTCTGTAACCCATGCCTGTGCTTGGCCTTTACCCCTCAGAGAAGGAATAGATCTTGAATCTTTACAAAATATTTATCATCTGGTATCTTACATTAAATAGAATAGCGTCACAAACTACTAATCTTTAAATTATTTTAGGGGCGCCTGGTTGGCTCAGTCAGTTAAGCTTCTGCCTTTGGCTCAGGTCATGATCCCAGGGTTCTGGGATCAAGCCCCACATCGGGGTTCCCTGCTCAGCGGGAAGCCTGCTTCTCTTTCTGCCATTCCCCCTGCTTGTGCTCTCTCTTTCTCTCAAATAAATAAAAGAAAGAAAGAAAGAAAGAAAGAAAGAAAGAAAGAAAGAAAGAAATTGGAATCATGAACTTGACTCTGTACTTAGTTCAGCAGAAGTTTTAAAAGGCGGATGCCTGGGTAGCTCAGTCAGTTAAGTGTCTGCCTTCAGGTCGGGTCATGATCCCAGGGTCCTGGGATCCAGTCCCACATCAGGTTCTTTGCTCAGTGGGGAGCCTGCTTCCCCCTCTGCCTGCTGCTCCCCCTGCTTGTGTCTGTGCAAATAAATAAAAAATTTTTTAAAAGTTTTAAAAAGATCTTCTGTACCCCACATTATTAAAAATCAAAGAACTCAACATTTGCACTATGGAGTCTTGGTCATTACTTATAGATCTAGTCCTTCATTTTATTTTATTTTTTTTAAGATTTTATTTATTTATTTGACAGAGAGACAGCCAGAGAGAGAGGGAACACAGGCAGGGGGAGTGGGAGAGGAAGAAGCAGGTTCCCAGCAGAGGAGCCTGATGTGGGGCTCGATCCCATAACGCCGGGATCACGCCCTGAGCCGAAGGCAGACGCTTAATGACTGAGCCACCCAGGCGCCCCTAGTCCTTCATTTTAGATAATGAAATAGGAACAGTGTGATATAGCAGTAACGGCAAAGAATTTATCAAAAACCTAAGATCCAGGTGAGAGTCTACCTGCAAGCAACTCAGCATCTAAATTTCCAATCTCATCTATAAAATGAGGATAATTCCTACCTCATAGTAATGGTTACAAATAGCTAAGGATTAAATGAGATACCATTGGGGGACAGCTGGCTGCCTCAGTTGGTAGAGCATGTGACTTTTGATCTCAGGGTCATGAGTTCAAGCCCCAGGTTGGGTGTAGAGCTTACTTTAACTAACTAAGTAACTACTAAATAAGTAAAATCAATATAATCAATCAACCAATAAAATAAATAATATTTGGAAAATGTATCAAGTACTATGCAAGTGTCATTTATCATTAGGCTATTCTGACCTGTCAAGGTCATAGAGCTAGTTAGTGGCACAATTAGAATAAGATTTCAAGTTTCCTAACTCATAGTCCAGTGCATTTTGTGTCATAAAACTAGGCTTCTGGTTCCCCTATTTAAGGTTAACTTATTCTTTCATCTAGTTCAGAGCTTTTCAACCTTTGTATGGTTGGGGACCTCTTTCAGAATTTGATGAAAGCAACGGGCCCCTCTCTTCCAGCAAAGTGCATGTATGTACATCAACACAAAATCTCCTATAGCCCATCCATAGGCCCAGGCTCAAACTGCTGATATGACTGATGTACTACTATGTTACTCTTAGCAATTCTTGTTTCTTCTTTTCGTGCTTAATAATTTATGCCTTGGGGCACCTGAATGGCTCAGTCAAGTAGAGCATGGGGCTCTTGATCACAGGGATGTGAGTTCGAGCCCCATGTTGGGTGTAAAGACTACTTAAAAAAATAAAAAATTAAATGGGCGCCTGAGTGGCTCAGTCCATTAAGCGGCTGCCTTCAGCTCAGGTCATGATCCCAGGGTCCTGGGATTGAGCCCCACATCGGGCTCCCTTCTCAGCAGGGAGCCTGTCTCTCCCTCTCCCTTGCCTGCCACTCCCCCTGCTTGTTCTCTCTCTCTCTCTCTCTCTCTCTCTCTCACCCTCTGTCAAATAAATAAAATCTTTTTTAAAAATTAAAATAAAAAAATTTAAAAAATAAAAATTTATGCCTTGGTGACCTTGATTAAAGGGATTAAATCCAGGGAAACACTGAGAGTGAAACTTGGGAATCTGAATTAAAGATACAGCCCCCAGATCATCATGCTTATTAGGTGAGAGACTTTACCTACATACAACCACAACCAGGAAGGAGCGCCAAGGCAGGTAAAGGATTCACTACTCAACAGCAAGAAGCCCAGGGAAAAAAGTAGACATGACAAGCAGATTATTTTTACCACAGTTGCTAATACCCAAACCATCAGGACCATTTTCAAAGAGCCACCTAGGGGCACCAGTCTCTTCTCTAGAGGAAAATATTCCCAAAATGTCTGTGATGGGATTTCTGCCCAGAACCCCACACCCATAATGATTAACTCCAGACGAGACTGTTAAAATGATTCTACACTCCCTTCCCTTACTTAGATCAAGACACTACATTCACTGTAAGGAGTACCTGGTAAGGAAAAAAAATCAGCATTAAATCTCTGCAGAAGTCAATTCACCATTCTTCATTTCTCAAACTGGCAAAAAAACTTAACCAGCCTAACCCACTGGAATGTTAAACAATTATAAAATCCTTGATTTAAATGAAATGGTTCTGAAATATTAACAGATAATCTTCCGATGCAAAGGAGGCGAGTTATGAGCTACTTTGGTAATCTCCCAGTTCGAAGTTAAGTATCTAGTAGAGTAAGGAGCGCTTAATAATACCAACCACTGAATTCAGTATCACTAACCTACTGTTGTCCAGCTATACTTCAATCCTCTCATCTGAAAAATAAAAACAGTACCTAATCTAAGGCACAAATACATTGTGAGCGTATCTGGGAATTTCTAAATATGTTAACAGTTAACAGCTTTTATCTCGTAGTGGTAGAACTATGGGTGATTTTTAATTCTCTTACCTACCTTGTGCTATAATTTTCAAGGTTTATATAATATCGGTATTATTTTTCAAACCAGAAATTTTGAACTTAAAGCGTTATCTACACATTCACAGATTTTCCATCTGATGATTAGAGAATCCCTAAAGAAATCCTGTACATTTAAGTTTGATTAACAGAGTAAAAAGGTTTTTTACAAGCAAAAATATAATTATCCATGTTTTGGGGACCAGTTCTGTAAGTGGGAGTTCTTGACCTCTTGCAGAATTGCAGCATGAATCCTCCCAGCCCTTCACCTATCTAAGAGATTACTTCACTCTAGACAAATAGAAGCCAAGTCCTTGAGGATTCCACTTCCCAAATTTTCTGTAAATCCATGAGTTCAGTTTGGTGGTCAAGGGTAAAACAAGATCTTTCCCCACAGGTGAAAACTGGCTTCCTAAACAAGCTGATATACAACCTCTACCACTTGGTATTATTCATCATTTTTACCTTTTAAAGTTGTAGTAAATTAAGATGGAAGGGCCTTTCCAGGTGGCCTACAAACACAACTCAGCATCAGAATTGGGTTTTTGTTTGTTTTGTTTAAGGAGGGTCTTCCATTGTATCATACGCTCAAACCAAGGGGCTGTTTCTCAAACTGTCAGGACAATAAACTGTTAGATTAAAAATTCACCTAACGAAAAAAATTAGTTATTTATACTTGAACTAAGATGTTTTCAGGGGCACCTGGCTGGCTCAGTCAGTGGACCATGGGACTCTTCATCTAGGGGTTGTGAGTTGGAGCCCCACATTAGGTGTCGAGATTACATACATACATAAATCTGGTGTTTTCAGTGAGTTGTGCACTGTCATGAGTCAAATTTGTTAGAAGCCTAAAAAAGACTAATTTTAATTTCTGATAACTACTGAAAACTTTAAGTTACAATTTGCATTAACCATGACAAAACAAACTTCACGTGAGAGGATTCCACAGGAAATACAGAAGTTAAAAAGTCACTATCATTTGTTATCTACCTACTGAACTTCTCCTAATAAAAACAGTATGGATAATTATAAAAACATGCATATGGATCCCAAATAGTCATTTGTGTTGCATGTATTTCAAATAGCTTGCAGTTTAAAAACAGTAGCGTCACTTCCAAGAATTACTCCAATCAAAAGAAAGATCTCAAATAGCCCAAATGATTCACCTGTAACAATGATTTTTCACTTCTATTATTCATACAAATTTGACCCCTTTGATCAGCTTACATTTCCTTTAGAAATTATGCCAGTTAATACTCAGAAACCACAAGTTTATTTCTTAGAATGTAAGACAAGTTATTTAGAGATTACTCTAGGTATCTGTAACAATTGGAGGCAAAATTAGTTACCTCTATTTATCCATCAACAAAATGGAAGTATATGGATTTTGGAAGATGAATTTTTCCACAGTATTTTTAGAATGGGTCCTTAAGGTCTCAACTTGTAATTCAACATCACCTCAATTTTATTATCTCGCAAGGAAGAAAATGGGCTAGGGGGCAAGTTTACCAGCACCCAAGATGGCACAGTCACAAGCAACACCTCCCACAACAGCCACCATTTTGCGCAGCAGGATAGAATTAAACTTCACAATTTTTTTTAAGTTTTATTTATTTATTTGACAGAGAGAGAGACAGCCAGTGAGAGAGAGAACACAAGCAGGGGGAGTGGGAGAGGAAGAAGCAGGCTCCTAGCGGAGAAGCCTGATGTGGGGCTTATCCCAGAACGCCAGGATCACGTCCTGAGCCGAAGGCAGACGCTTAACCACTGAGCCACCCAGGCGCCCCTAAACTTCACGATTTTATACCAACTGTAAGAAAACAGTATTATCAGAATAACTGTGAAACACCTCTTCAATTTAAGCACTCCTAAATCTTTCATTTCTGTGGCAATTTCTCTTCTTCACCAATAGAAACAGTTATTCTACTAACATTTTTAGTAAAGATGATGCTTCCTACAATTACGTTCGGACTTTAAAAGCAAACGCTATGGTGCTATCTAAAATGCCCAAGTTATTACATCTTCCTAAAAACAGAAGCCTACAATTTAATCACATTGTTTTAATCAGCTTCAGGAACTAAAAATTGCCAAAAGCCAGAGAATGGTACTAGTTTATCAGCCCATTATTTAGCAATTTTAACTGAATTTGTAATCGGCAACATTAGTAAGTCTTTAGTTTATGACCCTACCCCACTGCCCACATGACCTGCTCATTAAGCCCCGAATCAAGATGGCGCCGCCCCGAGCCAGGATGGTGCCGACTGGGGCACTTCCGGTTCAGCGGCAGTCACATGACCCCCCCAGGAGCCACTTCCGGGTCGGCGGGGGTCACATGACCCGGCCCCGGGGGGGGGGGGGGGGGCGGGGACCCTCCCCGCCGCCCTTGGGACCCGCGGGGGCTCCCCAGGGGCCCCCGAATAGGCTCCTTGGGCCCCGAATCAAGATGGCATTCTGGGATCGAGCCCCCCAGGCTCCTCTTCTGGAAGCCTGCTACTTCCTCTCCCACTCCACCTGCTTGTGTTGTGTCTCTTGCTGGCTGTCTCTATCTCTGTCAAATGAATAAATAAAATCTTTTAAAAAGG
The DNA here is from genome assembly GCF_023065955.2 of Ursus arctos. NCBI lineage: Eukaryota > Metazoa > Chordata > Mammalia > Carnivora > Ursidae > Ursus > Ursus arctos. The sequence goes on from NW_026622986.1 coordinate 11,206,810, forward strand.
CGGAGATTTTGTGCATATTTCCTTCCAGTGATCGTATACACGTGGCCAATATAGACAGAAAAAGTTGTTCGACATCACTAATCATCCTCAAGGAGACATAAGTCAAAACCACAATCGGCTATCACCTCACATGTGTTGCAATGGCAATCGTCCCAGAGACAGACACCCGGTGTGGTCGGGGGTGTGCAGACAATGGGAACCTGTGCACTGTTGGTGGGAATGGAAATGGTGCGGTCACTGTGACAAACGGTATGGAGGTTCCTGAAAAATAAATACAACTACCACACGACCCAGTAATGGCTCTACTGAGTATTGATTTGGAGAGCACAAAAACAGTACCCCAAAAAGACAGATGGACTCCCATGGTCACTGCAGCATTATTCCCAATAAACACACATAGAAACATAGACCTTGGGAGCCTTCTACTAAGTAACTCAGACACAGAAAGACAAATACCAGATGCTCTCATGATCATTCCACGTGGAATAAACAAATACTGAATGCACAGACAGGGAGAAGAGATGGGTGGCTGCCCGATGCGGGGAACGGGGGGGGGGGCGGGTGAAGGTGGTCTAAGATGCAGTGTCTGAGTGAGAAAATCCGATAGTCATGGAATGTTCTGTGCAGCATGGTGACTAAAGCTAACCCGGCAGTATGGGGTACAGGTTCCCCTGCTCTTTGAAAGTACAGTGCTCCTAGGAAACGTTTCACAGCAGAAATGGTGTAAAGAAGGAATGACCACTAATTTATATGGAAAAATGAGTGAGCACACTCAGACTCCAAAAATGACTTCTCTTTGGCTTTTCCTAGGCCTCGGGACACAACTCCTAACGGATGCTGAAAATAAATGGAGATAAAGCACAGCAGACGCTCACAGACACAATTCAAAGTGCCAGTGGCTGGACGCAGAGAGCGGTTCCCAGGAAGCGGTGGTTAGGCTGCACACTGCCTCTGTCGTGCTCCTCCCCAAAACAGATGCTGAACGCGATGCTCGCTGTTCGACTTTTTTCATAAAAGGAAAATCCTCTTCCGGTTTCTTTCCATTAGTGAAACCAGGTAATAACGGAGATCTTTTCAAAAAGCCAAGTGTCTTCCCATGAACTTTTAAAAAGTGGGGGATACTTGTACTTGAACGTTGCTGAGGGAGGACACGTGAAAGGTTCTCCCGGACACAAACCTCAGCAGATCCACCGGGAAAGGCACCTTCCTCAGCATGCGGCACACGGACTACCTCCTACCCCCAGAAACCTTCTCCTTCCCTCGCTCGGGACAGTCCGCAACAGCTGGGAGTTACCCCAGGTCCTCCTTTCTCCCATCCCCGATATCTAAGCCGTCGGCAAATCCGGTGAGCTCCGTCTTCAAGACGTACCCACCATAGGACTAACCGCTCCTTCCGAGGCCACCTGTCTGGTCCACACTGGAGCCCATCTCTTGCCTGAGTTCCTGGAAAAGCGTCATCATTGACCTCCCTTGCCCATCTTCAACCCTCTGTCATCTGTTCTCAACCCTGAAGCCAGGATGGCCCAGTGAGACAGGGTCCCATGGGGTCACGGGCCTGCAATGACTTTCTGTTACACTCTGTCACCTCCCTGAGGTCATGTCCTAAGCTGTCTGCCGTGGCCACGGGGCCTTCTTGCTGCTCCTGCGCACACCTGGTATACTCCTGCCTGGGGCCTTTGCACATGCTTTCCCTTCAGTTTACAATGCTCTCGATGTGATCTCACTCACCTTCTTTAGATCTTGACTCAAGTATCACCCTCCTAGTGAAGTACCACCTGGCCCCTATATGAATAGCGAACACCACCCCCACCTCCCCTTCAGCACCCCCAGCCCCGTCTCCTGCTTTCTATTTCCATAGCACTTAGAGTCTCCACTCCATCTCGGCAGGGAAGAAACTGAGGCACCAACCGATGGCTTCACCACCGACCCCCGCCCTGTGTCGTGCTCCAAATCCCTAGGGGAAAAGGTGCCCCAGGGCTCCTGCACAGCCCGGATGCCCGGGACAAGGGGTCCACCCACCTCCTGCACCCCAAACACCATCAGGAAAGGGAGCCGCGTGAGGAATCCACCTGCACACGAAACCTGAAACCAGACACCTTCCTCGATGACAGGTGAGCACACACGCTTCCTCCCCTTGCCGGAGGTGCTCACCCGAGAAAGCTGAGCAGAGACGCGTCCCAGGGTCCAAATCTCCCTCTGGCCAAGGTCCTGGGAAACAGACATCTGATCCGACCACCCTGCCAGCCTGGGACCCGCTCGGTGAGTCCTAAGACCCAGAGACTTCTTTGCACTCCGGCTCAATCCTTGTCACGGAGAAGCAAACTCCAGCCTCACAAACGTGCTCATCGGTAGCTCTGGAATTCCCTGGGTTGTATCCACACTGGCCCACACAGGGGTTCCATGCAGACCACTCTGCAAATGCCCTAGGGTTGCACTTTCAAGCTGCCCTTAGAAAGGCAGAAACTGGCCCGATCAGGCAGACCAGCCAAGTGACTCGATGTGCTGCAAACTCAGACAACATCCTCCCCGAACACCAACGCTTCTGAGTCCAAGCTTCCGACCTTCGCTCACTGGGCACCGAGCACCATGTCAACATGAACACCGCTCTTTCCATTCACTGGCCTCCCAGTCCTTCCGATCAGAAACCAAGCTCCAGACACCACGCTATTTTCCCTTCAGAGAGAGGTCAACTGATGGAATAAAACACTCCCTGTGCACAGCACACTTCTATCCACATAGAATTCCTTGATCTTCCTCATTTGGGCAGCCCTACAAGACCCACACCAGTGAGAGACACCACAAGTTCAATCATCACGTATATATTTGACCTTGTGTTGTTCCTTGCAGTATTTTTATCTCAAAGTCAATGTCTCTATTGCTTTGTTAAAATACTAATACTAATAATGATAATGATGATGATGACATGGTCACCTAAGGGTCTGGATCTCCATAGCCAGACAACATGGCTCCGGTCCAGATAAGGATGAAGACAGAACCTCAGCCCCTGAAGCAAACCCCACACCCTCAGGGATCCCGACACGCCTCAGGGGTGAAGAGTTCCTTTGCTACATGGAGTTGTCTGAGTCCAAAGGATACAGGCAACCCCCAGCATTCATTCTATTTTCTTCATCGATTCCCCAGCCCAAGTCACCAGTGACTCACCAGGTCAAGCTTCCAGAGCCCAGGATGGGCCTCCAGGTAAGCAGCACCCCCCCCCCCGCCACCCCTGCCCCGGGAAGGCTGACTGGAGGCTCCATTTCCTTTGGGAGCACAATGTGGCACTCCCCAACCTCCTAAAGAACCTACACTCCTTCTCCCTTTCTCCCTCTCACAAAGGCCACCAAACCCTGTGACAGCTCTGAGGCTGTTTCACTTTAACAAATAATTTCTAATATCGGAATGTGGCTCGCAGAAGAGAAAAACATGAACACCCAGAAAGGATTCCTTTACTATTTCAGAAGACTCTTTTCCCATTGTTTAATTAAACTAGGAAATAAAAACGCACAGATAGCTCCTTCCACTAGCAGGTCCGATTCACTTCACCGATCGGAAGTAGAGCAGGAAATAAAAGAGTAACAGATGTTCTGAGGACCCATCACGTCCGTCACCTCAGGTTTGAAACTTCGCACGCATGCAAGGAAAGAAGCACCACCAAACATCTCGGCCTGGCGACTCTGACAGTCTGAATTGGAGTGACAGGGACAGACGATGAGGCTGTGTGTGTTTGGTGAGGCCGGTGGCCCTGAAGAAGGGGCTCGGCCAGCTCTCCACCTGTGCCTCACCTGTCCTCGGCCAGGAACCTGCTCGCAGCCCTCACCTGTCACAACGGTCACACGGGAGACTCACAGCCACCCCTGGAGCTTGCCCTGCCCACACCCTGCTGCAGAATGCACTCAGCTCTCCTCTGGGATCCCTGTCACCTCTACCCAGACCTGGAACTCCCCTGTCTGCTGCAAAGCTCCAGGATTCCCCCTCTTCTTCCAAAATGACACTGGCCCAAGGCTTTCCTGAGAAGGGGAGAAGGCTACCTAATGAATGGTTCACACCTTCTCTCCCCTTCTGTCATATTTCTCTCCACTTACCTGCCTACCTGTGCAAACCGTTCAGTGACGTATCCATGGAACACGAATGTGCTCTGAGATCTCAAGCTTTCATTGCAGCTTTCTCAGGCCTCTGCGTGCAATAACATATCGTATCCCTAGGACAGGGAGTTTTAAAATTATTTACAGAATAATACAGCCCAAATCACATCATGTTTAGTTACTCTTCCTTAGGCAGAACAGTTTCTGTGTAAAAAGCCTTTCCGTAGAGATGACCCTCCAGCAATTTCTTTTTTTTTAATTTTTTAATTATGTTATGTGAGTCACCATACACCACATCATTAGTTTTTGATGGAGTGTTCCATGATTCCTTGTTTACGGCTAACACCCAGGGCTCCGTGCAATACGTGCCCTCCTTAATACCCATCAGTGGCCTATCCCAATCAACCACCACCCTCCCCCTCTGAAGCCCTCAGTTTGTTTCCCAGAGTCCATAGTCTTTTGTGATTCATTCCCCCTTCTGTGAAGCTCCTCATTCATTCTTCCCTTCCTTCTCCTACTGATCTCCCTGCTATTTCTTATGTTCCATAAATGAGTGAAACTGTATGATCATTGCCTTTCTCTGCTTGACTTATGTCACCTTCCAGCAATCTCATAAGGAGGAAACAGAAACTCTGTGGGATAACCTGACTCACCCAGCATCGGGCAAGCAGTTCCAGAACTCCGCCCAGGGCTCCCGACACCAAGCCCCCTGAAGCCACCGGCATGCCTCTATCCAGAGGAATTCCCAGAGACTCTCCTTCTGACTCCACCACCAAAGAAACGACAGAGAGAATATGGCCCTTCAAAATACCGAGATGATACATCTAGTAAAGCTAGATAGTCAAGCTCAACTTTTAAACAGGAAAAGGCTGCTTTGAATAATGTTGAATTTTCCCTCGACCCTCATTGTAACTCTTTGGATGAAAAGACGAATCAGTGATGAAACATCACCTTTGATATATGACAAGGCATCATCCAAATCTGTATCTGACGACAAAAAAGCCACCTAACTCTAAATGGTGGCTTCTCAACCACATCTTAGGCCCAACAGAATAAACACTGTGAGATGAGGAATAAAGTATATCTTAAAAATACACAAAGAGTAAATCTCACCTTCCCTTTCTAATAAAAGAGTGTTTCTAGGAAACAGCTGTTCAAAATCCATTCATAAGCAATAAAGGAACAGGGAAAATGGGATGCCCTGCAACGTTCTCCCTGCTCAGAAACTAAGTACCTCTTTCAGCAAATCCAGAACGCTGACAAGTACTACTTCAGTTTTACTTCATGGCTCAACTAGAGCAAAGAGCAAAGCCCAGGAGATGGTGGGTTAATGAGAGGTTTTACCTCCAGTCCTGACGTGGAGATGCCATTTCCCCAAACGGACCTGCAGCTTTCTCTGAATGCTGGCGTCCTGTGGCAAGAGGCCTCACTGACTCAGATGCAGACGTTTAAAACCTTGGGTCTCGTGGAGCCAGAGAAGTGCTGTCAGCTGGGGAGAAGGCAGCTCCTCGGACCTAAAGCCTGCACAGCTGCTGCCGTTTCTGGGAGAAGGGGAAACACAGACTTGTTTCTTTAAGTAGTAATTATCTTCACAGCCCATTCCCACGGTCCCCGGGAGACAGGGCACACAATACTGAAGCCCCCAAACGGTTCTGGGGCTTCTTACCACCACACCTGTGCCTGAGGGAACAGGGAACACCCTGCTGAACTCGGGGTACTGCTCAAGGTCCGTTACCTGCACTGTGTCAGGGGACAGGGGGCACCCCACTGAAGTTGGGGACTGTGCGGTCCTTACTCTCGCTCTTCCTGGGGAACACGGGAAACCCTGGAATGTCTGCAACCCATCCCACAAAAGCTCTGCTGAGCGGGCGCCCTGGAGTTCCTGGGTCTGGGGCATAAGGCCAGTTGACGGAGACTGGGCAGAAGAGACTTGCAAGGGAAAAAAAACTCACCTGAGTCTCCATGAGGAACTCTCTCCACACGCCCTTCCAGAACCTCACCTCCCACCCGGGGTGCCCCCTACTCCCAGACCCCCACCCCGACACACAGCACGCACTCCCTCAGCCAGGAACTCCACAGGTTGACTCTCTCAGAGCTCCCCTTCTCTGGCTCCCCGGTCTGCGTCCTCGGCTGCTCTGGGTCCGCCCATAGAGACGTAGCTCCTCCCCCACACGGTTGGTTGGGGAGTGTGGTGCTTCCAGCCCCTTGAATGCCGGGCAACCCGCCCCACTGACTCACAACTCTGGGAGCGCAGGGGGTCAAGGAGGCACCTCCTTGGTACAGTGCCCTGCGCAGGCGTGAGTGGGATCGTGGGCAGGGCCCCAAACACACACACACACACACACACACACACACACACACACCACGGCCCCTTCCACGGACCCCTCTAGCTGCAGACCACCCTCAGAGCCCTGTCCCTTCCCTTCTGCACCAACCCTCCTTGCAGGGGTGTGCCTGGTTCCTGGCAAGGTCAGCTGCTCTCAGACTGTTCCAGCCTTGGGTTTTAGGAAACGCAATGCTTTCATGCATTTCCAAGGCAATTTTAAGCCCCAGAAGGAATGTTCCAAGTGGGAATAGCTTTGCCTTCTTGTCTCACCCATGGAGTGGATAGTGCTTCTCAGACCTTCAAAGCATCCTTCTAGGATGAGCCCATTTGTGCTGGAATCTATATACACATGCTTGGTTCTACAGGGAAGGGGCCAGAAGGAACAGCCATCCTCCAGTGCTGTCGCAGTTGTGAACCAGGAACATTTATTTTTCACTTAAAAAGAAAACATAGTGTTATTGTCGACACTAAATGAATGAACCTTTTAAAACATCTTAGAGAGAAAGAAAGAGAGTTTTATTCAAACCCAAGTCAGGACAGCTGCCTGGGAGACACAATCTTCACAAAGAAGAGAGTGCTCTGGCGAATGAACATTGGGGGCAGGGTTATATATTTGTTCTGTTTTGTGGGGTTTTTTTTTTGAGAGATGAAAATTAGTCATTTTATTTTCAGCCATCCTTGTATGTTTGCTTTTTGTAGTATAATCTGTTTATTCTATTAGGGACCTTTTCCACCCTTTAACAAGGTAAAGACAATAGAATAGGGTAAGTCCTTCTGACTAATGACATGACTTTCTAGTTAGTAATGCCAGTCATCTTTACTTTCTAATATCACACGTAAGATTACATGCTGAATTTTCTTTCATTATTTTTCCCTTAAAATCACAACTGTGAACGAAACTGTACATTTATTTTTGCCCTTTTCCTCTGTTTCCTCTTTCTGATGCTGAGAACTTGTTTGCTAGCTAGTCTTCATGTCTTGGAATTTTCCACCAAAAGTTAAGGGTGAAAGGATTCCTGTGATTCAGCATCGTCTTTATCATTTATTGAATTCCACACGTTGAGAGGCTGCAGGGACCCGGGATGTGGTAACAGATCAGCAGTGTATGCTTTGGAAGCCTCCTGCCCGCATCGCCATTCCACTTCCAGCACTTGTTAGTAGTGTCACTCTGGAAAGCAAGTTCTAGCTCTAGGCTTGAGCCTTTTCATCTGACATCTGGGAATAAGAACTGTACCAACCTCACAAGATGACTTTCTTAAATGAGGTAATCCTTGTAACTCGTTCAGCATTGGCCTGGTACACAGTAGGCACACAAAACATGTTGGCCCTTATTACAGGGAATTGCTGGGTATTTAAGAAATATCTCTCAAGTGTGGAAGATAGGAGGATTCTACATTAGGAAAGCCCTAGAAGACACACACACACACACACACACACACACACACACACACAACACACATTCATGCACATGCACACTTTGGCTTTATTCCTTTTCTTTTTTATTTTTAAGATTTATTTATTTAAGGGAGAGAGAGAAAGAGGAGGGGCAGAGGGAGACAGAGACAGAAATCTCCAGCAGACTCCCCGCTGAGCACAGAGCCCTAGATGGGGTGATCCCATGACCTGAGATCATGACCTGAGCCAAAATCAGGAGTCAGCCCCTTAACCAATGGAGCCACCAGCCCCCCCCCCAGCCTCACCTCTCTTCAATTAAGGTTCTATGTTAGTATTATGCATGCACATGTGCACTTCTGTACGTATAGGAACAGGTTAGGCTTGTGCTATTCTCACCTGCAGAAAGTGATTCTCTGGATCCCAAAAATAAAATGGAAAATTCAGCTAGATATCCATGAAACATTTAAGCCATGTATTGATCTCCTAGGTCAGGGCAGATAATTTCTACCCCTTTGAAGGTAGGTATATAAGTGGAAGTGTATTTCAAATAACTGACACAACTAGCTGAAAGGACTCTCTTCAACATCATCTATGGAATATCTGCCAGTAAATGCGGAGGTTGATTCCAAACGAATGTGGAAAAAAGAATCCGCAATGTGGCAACACATGACCTGACACAGGTAGCACGTTTCTCAGTAATATAGAGTATAAATTACAGGGGATTAAAATTTGCAACAATTCTCTGGAAACCTGAATCAACTTACTCGCTAATGCAGAACTGACTAGATCTCTTTCTTCACATTCTCCTAAGCAGGCTGATCTCATTATTGGACAATTATGCATCTAGCGGGGGTCACGGAAGCCGTGGGGGCACCCCGAACGGGCTCGTTAGGCCCCGAATCGGCTCGGGAACCGCCCCCGCGCCAAGATGGCCGCCCCCGGGATCCAAGATGGCGGCCGGCGGGGCACTTCCGGTCCGGCGGGGGTCACGTGACCCCCCCAGGGGCCACTTCCGGTTCGGGGGGAGGTCACGTGACCCCCCCGCCGCCCTGGGGACCGGCGGGGGGCGCCCCAGGGCCTCCCGAACAGGCTCGTTAGGCCCCGAATCGGCTCGGGAACCGCCCCCGCGCCAAGATGGCCGCCCCCGGGATCCAAGATGGCGGCCGGCGGGGCACTTCCGGTCCGGCGGGGGTCACGTGACCCCCCCAGGGGCCACTTCCGGTTCGGGGGAGGTCACGTAACCCCCCCGCCGCCCTGGGGACCGGCGGGGGCGCCCCAGGGGCCCCCGAACGGGCTCGTTAGGCCCCGAATCGGCTCGGGAACCGCCCCCGCGCCAAGATGGCCGCCCCCGGGATCCAAGATGGCGGCCGGCGGGGCACTTCCGGTCCGGCGGGGGTCACGTGACCCCCCCAGGGGCCCCTTCCGGTTCGGGGGAGGTCACGTGACCCCCCCGCCGCCCTGGGGACCGGCGGGGGCGCCCCAGGGGCCCCCGAACGGGCTCGTTAGGCCCCGAATCGGCTCGGGAACCGCCCCCGCGCCAAGATGGCCGCCCCCGGGATCCAAGATGGCGGCCGGCGGGGCACTTCCGGTCCGGCGGGGGTCACGTGACCCCCCCAGGGGCCCCTTCCGGTTCGGGGGGAGGTCACGTGACAACCCCGTCGCCCTGGGGACCGGCGGGGGCGCCCCAGGGGCCCACGAACGGGCTCGTTAGGCCCCGAATCGGCTCGGGAACCGCCCCCGCGCCAAGATGGCCGCCCCCGGGATCGAAGATGGCGGCCGGCGGGGCACTTCCGGTCCGGCGGGGGTCACGTGACCCCCCCAGGGGCCCCTTCCGGTTCGGGGGGAGGTCACGTGACAACCCCGCCGCCCTGGGGACCGGCGGGGGCGCCCCAGGGCCTCCCGAACGGGCTCGTTAGGCCCCGAATCGGCTCGGGAACCGCCCCCGCGCCAAGATGGCCGCCCCCGGGATCGAAGATGGCGGCCGGCGGGGCACTTCCGGTCCGGCGGGGGTCACGTGACCCCCCCAGGGGCCACTTCCGGTTCGGGGGAGGTCACGTGACCCCCCCGCCGCCCTGGGGACCGGCGGGGGGCGCCCCAGGGCCTCCCGAACGGGCTCGTTAGGCCCCGAATCGGCTCGGGAACCGGCCCCACGCCAAGATGGCCGCCCCCGGGATCCAAGATGGCGGCCGGCGGGGCACTTCCGGTCCGGCGGGGGTCACGTGACCCCCCCAGGGGCCACTTCCGGTTCGGGGGGAGGTCACGTGACCCCCCCGCTGCTCTGGGGACCGGCGGGGGCGCCCCAGGGCCTCCCGAACGGGCTCGTTAGGCCCCGAATCGGCTCGGGAACCGCCCCCCGCGCCAAGATGGCCGCCCCCGGGATCCAAGATGGCGGCCGGCGGGGCACTTCCGGTCCGGCGGGGGTCACGTGACCCCCCCAGGGGCCACTTCCGATTCGGGGGGACGTCACATGACACCCCCGCCGCACTGGGGACCGGCGGGGGCGCCCCAGGGCCTCCCGAACGGGCTCGTTAGGCCCCGAATCGGCTCGGGAACCGACCCCGCGCCAAGATGGCCGCCCCCGGGATCCAAGATGGCGGCCGGCGGGGCACTTCCGGTCCGGCGGGGGTCACGTGACCCCCCCAGGGGCCACTTCCGGTTCGGGGGAAGGTCACGTGACCCCCCCGCCGCCCTGTGGACCGGCGGGGGCGCCCCAGGGCCTCCCGAACGGGCTCGTTAGGCCCCGAATCGGCTCGGGAACCGCCCCCGCGCCAAGATGGCCGCCCCCGGGATCCAAGATGGCGGCCGGCGGGGCACTTCCGGTCCGGCGGGGGTCACGTGACCCCCCCAGGGGCCACTTCCGGTTCGGGGGAAGGTCACGTGACCCCCCCGCCGCCCTGTGGACTGGCGGGGGCGCCCCAGGGCCTCCCGAACGGGCTCGTTAGGCCCCGAATCGGCTCGGGAACCGCCCCCGCGCCAAGATGGCCGCCCCCGGGATCCAAGATGGCGGCCGGCGGGGCACTTCCGGTCCGGCGGGGGTCACGTGACCCCCCCAGGGGCCACTTCCGTTTCGGGGGAGGTCACTTGACCCCCCCGCGGCCCTGGGGACCGGCGGGGGCGCCCCAGGGGCCCCCGAACGGGCTCGTTAGGCCCCGAATCGGCTCGGGAACCGCCCCCCGCGCCAAGATGGCCGCCCCCGGGATCCAAGATGGCGGCCGGCGGGGCACTTCCGGTCCGGCGGGGGTCACGTGACCCCCCCAGGGGCCACTTCCGTTTCGGGGGTGGTCAAGTGACCCCCCCGGCGCCCTGGGGACCGGCGGGGGCGCCCCAGGGGCCCCCGAACGGGCTCGTTAGGCCCCGAATCGGCTCAGGAACCGCCCCCCGCGCCAAGATGGCCGCCCCCGGGATCCAAGATGGCGGCCGGCGGGGCACTTCCGGTCCGGCGGGGGTCACGTGACCCCCCCAGGGGCCACTTCCGGTTCGGGGGGAGGTCACGTGACCCCCCCGCCGCCCTGGGGACCGGCGGGGGCGCCCCAGGGGCCTCCGGAACGGGCTCGTTAGGCCCCGAATCGGCTCGGGAACCGCCCCCGCGCCAAGATGGCCGCCCCCGGGATCCAAGATGGCGGCCGGCGGGGCACTTCCGGTCCGGCGGGGGTCACGTGACCCCCCCAGGGGCCACTTCCGGTTCGGGGGAGGTCACGTGACCCCCCCGCCGCCCTGGGGACCGGCGGGGGGCGCCCCAGGGGCCCCCGAACGGGCTCGTTAGGCCCCGAATCGGCTCGGGAACCGCCCCCGCGCCAACATGGCCGCCCCCGGGATCCAAGATGGCGGCCGGCGGGGCACTTCCGGTCCGGCGGGGGTCACGTGACCCCCCCAGGGGCCACTTCCGGTTCGGGGGAGGTCACGTGACCCCCCGCCGCCCTGGGGACCGGCGGGGGCGCCCCAGGGGCCCCCGAACGGGCTCGTTAGGCCCCGAATCGGCTCGGGAACCGCCCCCGCGCCAAGATGGCCGCCCCCGGGATCCAAGATGGCGGCCGGCGGGGCACTTCCGGTCCGGCGGGGGTCACGTGACCCCCCCAGGGGCCACTTCCGGTTCGGGGGAGGTCACGTGACCCCCCCGCCGCCCTGGGGACCGGCGGGGGCGCCCCAGGGGCCCCCGAACGGGCTCGTTAGGCCCCGAATCGGCTCGGGAACCGCCCCCGCGCCAAGATGGCCGCCCCCGGGATCCAAGATGGCGGCCGGCGGGGCACTTCCGGTCCGGCGGGGGTCACGTGACCCCCCCAGGGGCCACCTCCGGTTCGGGGGGAGGTCACGTGACCCCCCCGCCGCCCTGGGGACCGGCGGGGGCGCCCCAGGGCCTCCCGAACGGGCTCGTTAGGCCCCGAATCGGCTCGGGAACCGCCCCCGCGCCAAGATGGCCGCCCCCGGGATCCAAGATGGCGGCCGGCGGGGCACTTCCGGTCCGGCGGGGGTCACGTGACCCCCCCAGGGGCCACTTCCGGTTCGGGGGTGGTCAAGTGACCCCCCCGCCGCCATGGGGACCGGCGGGGGCGCCCCAGGGGCCCCCGAACGGGCTCGTTAGGCCCCGAATCGGCTCGGAAACCGCCCCCGCGCCAAGATGGCCGCCCCCGGGATCCAAGATGGCGGCCGGCGGGGCACTTCCGGTCCGGCGGGGGTCACGTGACCCCCCCAGGGGCCCCTTCCGGTTCGGGGGGAGGTCACGTGACAACCCCGTCGCCCTGGTGACCGGCGGGGGCGCCCCAGGGGCCCCCGAACGGGCTCGTTAGGCCCCGAATCGGCTCGGGAACCGCCCCCCGCGCCAAGATGGCCGCCCCCGGGATCCAAGATGGCGGCCGGCGGGGCACTTCCGGTCCGGCGGGGGTCACGTGACCCCCCCAGGGGCCCCTTCCGGTTCGGGGGGAGGTCACGTGACAACCCCGTCGCCCTGGTGACCGGCGGGGGGCGCCCCAGGGGCCCCCGAACGGGCTCGTTAGGCCCCGAATCGGCTCGGGAACCGGACCCGCGCCAAGATGGCCGCCCCCGGGATCGAAGATGGCGGCCGGCGGGGCACTTCCGGTCCGGCGGGGGTCACGTGACCCCCCCAGGGGCCCCTTCCGGTTCGGGGGGAGGTCACGTGACAACCCCGTCGCCCTGGGGACCGGCGGGGGCGCCCCAGGGGCCCCCGAACGGGCTCGTTAGGCCCCGAATCGGCTCGGGAACTGCCCCCGCGCCAAGATGGCCGCCCCCGGGATCCAAGATGGCGGCCGGCGGGGCACTTCCGGTCCGGCGGGGGTCACGTGACCCCCCCGCCGCCCTGGGGACCGGCGGGGGCGCCCCAGGGCCTCCGGAACGGGCTCGTTAGGCCCCGAATCGGCTCGGGAACCGCCCCCGCGCCAAGATGGCCGCCCCCGGGATCCAAGATGGCGGCCGGCGGGGCACTTCCGGTCCGGCGGGGGTCACGTGACCCCCCCAGGGGCCACTTCCGGTTCGGGGGGAGGTCACGTGACCCCCCCGCCGCCCTGGGGACCGGCGGGGGCGCCCCAGGGCCTCCCGAACGGGCTCGTTAGGCCCCGAATCGGCTCGGGAACCGCCCCCCGCGCCAAGATGGCCGCCCCCGGGATCCAAGATGGCGGCCGGCGGGGCACTTCCGGTCCGGCGGGGGTCACGTGACCCCCCCAGGGGCCACTTCCGGTTCGGGGGGAGGTCACGTGACCCCCCCGCTGCTCTGGGGACCGGCGGGGGCGCCCCAGGGCCTCCCGAACGGGCTCGTTAGGCCCCGAATCGGCTCGGGAACCGCCCCCGCGCCAAGATGGCCGCCCCCGGGATCCAAGATGGCGGCCGGCGGGGCACTTCCGGTCCGGCGGGGGTCACGTGACCCCCCCAGGGGCCCCTTCCGGTTCGGGGGAGGTCACGTGACCCCCCGCCGCCCTGGGGACCGGCGGGGGCGCCCCAGGGCCTCCCGAACGGGCTCGTTAGGCCCCGAATCGGCTCGGGAACCGCCCCCCGCGCCAAGATGGCCGCCCCCGGGATCCAAGATGGCGGCCGGCGGGGCACTTCCGGTCCGGCGGGGGTCACGTGACCCCCCCAGGGGCCCCTTCCGGTTCTGGGGGAGGTCACGTGACCCCCCCGCCGCCCTGGGGACCGGCGGGGGCGCCCCAGGGCCTCCCGAACGGGCTCGTTAGGCCCCGAATCGGCTCGGGAACCGCCCCCGCGCCAAGATGGCCGCCCCCGGGATCCAAGATGGCGGCCGGCGGGGCACTTCCGGTCCGGCGGGGGTCACGTGACCCCCCCAGGGGCCCCTTCCGGTTTGGGAGGAGGTCACGTGACAACCCCGTCGCCCTGGGGACCGGCGGGGGCGCCCCAGGGGCCCCCGAACGGGCTCGTTAGGCCCCGAATCGCCTCGGGAACCGCCCCCACGCCAAGATGGCCGCCCCCGGGATCCAAGATGGCGGCCGGCGGGGCACTTCCGGTCCGGCGGGGGTCACGTGACCCCCCCAGGGACCACTTCCGGTTCGGGGGGAGGTCACGTGACCCCCCCGCCGCCCTGGGGACCGGCGGGGGGCGCCCCAGGGCCTCCCGAACGGGCTCGTTAGGCCCCGAATCGGCTCGGGAACCGCCCCCGCGCCAAGATGGCCGCCCCCGGGATCCAAGATGGCGGCCGGCGGGGCACTTCCGGTCCGGCGGGGGTCACGTGACCCCCCCAGGGGCCACTTCCGGTTCGGGGGGAGGTCACGTGACCCCCCCGGCGCCCTAGGGACCGGCGGGGGCGCCCCAGGGCCTCCGGAACGGGCTCGTTAGGCCCCGAATCGGCTCGGGAACCGCCCCCGCGCCAAGATGGCCGCCCCCGGGATCCAAGATGGCGGCCGGCGGGGCACTTCCGGTCCGGCGGGGGTCACGTGACCCCCCCAGGGGCCACTTCCGTTTCGGGGGTGGTCAAGTGACCCCCCCGGCGCCCTGGGGACCGGCGGGGGCGCCCCAGGGGCCCCCGAACGGGCTCGTTAGGCCCCGAATCGGCTCGGGAACCGCCCCCGCGCCAAGATGGCCGCCCCCGGGATCCAAGATGGCGGCCGGCGGGGCACTTCCGGTCCGGCGGGGGTCACGTGACCCCCCCAGGGGCCACTTCCGGTTCGGGGGGAGGTCACGTGACCCCCCCGCCGCCCTAGGGACCGGCGGGGGAGCCCCAGGGCCTCCGGAACGGGCTCGTTAGGCCCCGAATCGGCTCGGGAACCGCCCCCCGCGCCAAGATGGCCGCCCCCGGGATCCAAGATGGCGGCCGGCGGGGCACTTCCGGTCCGGCAGGGGTCACGTGACCCCCCCAGGGCCACTTCCGGTTCGGGGGGAGGTCACGTGACCCCCCAGCCGCCCTAGGGACCGGCGGGGGAGCCCCAGGGCCTCCGGAACGGGCTCGTTAGGCCCCGAATCGGCTCGGGAACCGCCCCCCGCGCCAAGATGGCCGCCCCCGGGATCCAAGATGGCGGCCGGCGGGGCACTTCCGGTCCGGCGGGGGTCACGTGACCCCCCCAGGGGCCACTACCGGTTCGGGGGGAGGTCACGTGACCCCCCCGCCGCCCTGGGGACAGGCGGGGGCGCCCCAGGGCCTCCCGAACGGGCTCGTTAGGCCCCGAATCGGCTCGGGAACCGCCCCCGCGCCAAGATGGCCGCCCCCGGGATCCAAGATGGCGGCCGGCGGGGCACTTCCGGTCCGGCGGGGGTCACGTGACCCCCCCAGGGGCCACTACCGGTTCGGGGGGAGGTCACGTGACCCCCCCGCCGCCCTGGGGACCGGCGGGGGGCGCCCCAGGGCCTCCCGAACGGGCTCGTTAGGCCCCGAATCGGCTCGGGAACCGCCCCCGCGCCAAGATGGCCGCCCCCGGGATCCAAGATGGCGGCCGGCGGGGCACTTCCGGTCCGGCGGGGGTCACGTGACCCCCCCAGGGGCCACTTCCGGTTCGGGGGAAGGTCACGTGACCCCCCCGCCGCCCTGGGGACCGGCGGGGGCGCCCCAGGGCCTCCCGAACGGGCTCGTTAGGCCCCGAATTGGCTCGGGAACCGCCCCCGCGTCAGGATGGCCGCCCCCGGGATCCAAGATGGCGGCCGGCGGGGCACTTCCGGTCCGGCGGGGGTCACGTGACCCCCCCAGGGGCCACTTCCGGTTCGGGGGAGGTCACGTGACCCCCCCGCCGCCCTGGGGACCGGCGGGGGCGCCCCAGGGGCCCCCGAACGGGCTCGTTAGGCCCCGAATCGGCTCGGGAACCACCCCCGCGCCAAGATGGCCGCCCCCGGGATCCAAGATGGCGGCCGGAGGGGCACTTCCGGTCCGGCGGGGGTCACGTGACCCCCCCAGGGGCCACTTCCGGTTCGGGGGAGGTCACGTGACCCCCCCGCCGCCCTGGGGACCGGCGGGGGCGCCCCAGGGGCCCCCGAACGGGCTCGTTAGGCCCCGAATCGGCTCGGGAACCACCCCCGCGCCAAGATGGCCGCCCCCGGGATCCAAGATGGCGGCCGGAGGGGCACTTCCGGTCCGGCGGGGGTCACGTGACCCCCCCAGGGGCCACTTCCGGTTCGGGGGGAGGTCACGTGACCCCCCCGCCGCCCTGGGGACCGGCGGTGGCGCCCCAGGGCCTCCCGAACGGGCTCGTTAGGCCCCGAATCGGCTCGGGAACCGCCCCCGCGCCAAGATGGCCGCCCCCGGGATCCAAGATGGCGGCCGGAGGGGCACTTCCGGTCCGGCGGGGGTCACGTGACCCCCCCAGGGGCCACTTCCGGTTCGGGGGGAGGTCACGTGACCCCCCCGCCGCCGTGGGGACCGGCGGGGGCGCCCCAGGGCCTCCCGAACGGGCTCGTTAGGCACCGAATCGGCTCGGGAACCGCCCCCGCGCCAAGATGGCCGCCCCCGGGATCCAAGATGGCGGCCGGCGGGGCACTTCCGGTCCAGCGGGGGTCACGTGACCCCCCCAGGGGCCCCTTCCGGTTCGGGGGTAGGTCACGTGACCACCCGCCGCCGTGGGGACCGGCGGGGGCGCCCCAGGGCCTCCCGAACGGGCTCGTTAGGCACCGAATCGGCTCGGGAACCGCCCCCCGCGCCAAGATGGCCGCCCCCGGGATCCAAGATGGCGGCCGGCGGGGCACTTCCGGTCCGGCGGGGGTCACGTGACCCCCCCAGGGGCCCCTTCCGGTTCGGGGGTAGGTCACGTGACAACCCCGTCGCCCTGGAGACCGGCGGGGGCGCCCCAGGGGCCCCCGAACGGGCTCGTTAGGCCCCGAATCGGCTCGGGAACCGCCCCCGCGCCAAGATGGCCGCCCCCGGGATCCATGATGGCGGCCGGCGGGGCACTTCCGGTCCGGCGGGGGTCACGTGACCCCCACAGGGGCCACTTCCGGTTCGGGGGGAGATCACGTGACCCCCCCGCCGCTCTGGGGACCGGCGGGGGCGCCCCAGGGCCTCCCGAACGGGCTCGTTAGGCCCCGAATCGGCTCGGGAACCGCCCCCCGCGCCAAGATGTCCGCCCCCGGGATCCAAGATGGCGGCCGGCGGGGCACTTCCGGTCCGGCGGGGGTCACGTGACCCCCCCAGGGGCCACTTCCGGTTCGGGGGAGGTCACGTGACCCCCCGCCGCCCTGGGGACCGGCGGGGGCGCCCCAGGGCCTCTCGAACGGGCTCGTTAGGCCCCGAATCGGCTCGGGAACCGCCCCCGCGCCAACATGGCCGCCCCCGGGATCCAAGATGGCGGCCGGCGGGGCACTTCCGGTCCGGCGGGGGTCACGTGACCCCCCCAGGGGCCACTTCCGGTTCGGGGGTGGTCAAGTGACCCCCCCGCCGCCATGGGGACCGGCGGGGGCGCCCCAGGGGCCCCCGAACGGGCTCGTTAGGCCCCGAATCAGCTCGGGAACCACCCCCGCGCCAAGATGGCCGCCCCCGGGATCCAAGATGGCGGCCGGCGGGGCACTTCCGGTCCGGCGGGGGTCACGTGACCCCCCCAGGGGCCACTTCCGGTTCGGGGGAGGTCACGTGACCCCCCCGCCGCCCTGGGGACCGGCAGGGGCGCCCCAGGGGCCCCCGAACGGGCTCGTTAGGCCCCGAATCGGCTCGGGAACCACCCCCGCGCCAAGATGGCCGCCCCCGGGATCCAAGATGGCGGCCGGCGGGGCACTTCCGGTCCGGCGGGGGTCACGTGACCCCCCCAGGGGCCACTTCCGGTTCGGGGGGACGTCACGTGACCCCCCCGCCGCCCTGGGGACAGGCGGGGGCGCCCCAGGGCCTCCCGAACGGGCTCGTTAGGCCCCGAATCGGCTCCGGAACCGCCCCCGCGCCAAGATGGCCGCCCCCGGGATCCAAGATGGCGGCCGGCGGGGCACTTCCGGTCCGGCGGGGGTCACGTGACCCCCCCAGGGGCCACTTCCGGTTCGGGGGGAGGTCACGTGACCCCCCCGCCGCCCTAGGGACCGGCGGGGGCGCCCCAGGGCCTCCGGAACGGGCTCGTTAGGCCCCGAATCGGCTCGGGAACCGCCCCCGCGCCAAGATGGCCGCCCCCGGGATCCAAGATGGCGGCCGGCGGGGCACTTCCGGTCCGGCGGGGGTCACGTGACCCCCCCAGGGGCCACTTCCGTTTCGGGGGTGGTCAAGTGACCCCCCCGGCGCCCTGGGGACCGGCGGGGGCGCCCCAGGGGCCCCCGAACGGGCTCGTTAGGCCCCGAATCGGCTCGGGAACCGCCCCCGCGCCAAGATGGCCGCCCCCGGGATCCAAGATGGCGGCCGGCTGGGCACTTCCGGTCCGGCGGGGGTCACGTGACCCCCCCAGGGGCCACTTCCGGTTCGGGGGGAGGTCACGTGACACCCCCGCCGCCCTGGGGACCGGCGGGGGCGCCCCAGGGGCCCCCGAACGGCCCCGTTAGGCATCGAATCAAGATGGCGTTCTGGGATCGAGCCCCCCAGGCTCCTCTTCTGGAACTCTGCTACTTCCTCTCCCATTCCACCTGCTTGTGTTGTGTCTCTCGCGCGTTGTCTCTATCTCTGTCAAATGAATAAAGAAAATCTTTTAATTCGCGGAGATTTTGTGCATATTTCCTTCCAGTGATCGTATACACGTGGCCAATATAGACAGAATAAGTTTTTCAACATCACTAATCATCCTCAAGGAGACATAAGTCAAAACCACAATCGGCTATCATCTCACATGTGTTGCAACGGCATCGTCCCAGAGAGAGACACCCGGTGTGGTCGGGGGTGTGCAGACAATGGGAACCTGTGCACTGTTGGTGGGAATGGAAATGGTGCGGTCACTGTGACAAACGGTATGGAGGTTCCTGAAAAATAAATACAACTACCACACGACCCAGTAATGGCTCTACTGAGTATTGATTTGGAGAGCACAAAAACAGTACCCCAAAAAGACAGATGGACTCCCATGGTCACTGCAGCATTATTCCCAATAAACACACATAGAAACATAGACCTTGGGAGCCTTCTACTAAGTAACTCAGACACAGAAAGACAAATACCAGATGCTCTCATGATCATTCCACGTGGAATAAACAAATACTGAATGCACAGACAGGGAGAAGAGATGGGTGGCTGCCCGATGCGGGGAACGGGGGGGGGGGGGCGGGTGAAGGTGGTCAAAGATGCAGTGTCTGAGTGAAAAAATCCGATAGTCATGGAATGTTCTGTGCAGCATGGTGACTAAAGCTAACCCGGCAGGATGGGGTACAGGTTCCCCTGCTCTTTGAAAGTACAGTGCTCCTAGGAAACGTTTCACAGCAGAAATGGTGTAAAGAAGGAATGACCATTAATTTATATGGAAAAATGAGTGAGCACGCTCAGACTCCAAAAATGACTTCTCTTTGGCTTTTCCTAGGCCTCGGGACACAACTCCTAACGGATGCTGAAAATAAATGGAGATAAAGCACAGCAGACGCTCACAGACACAATTCAAAGTGCCGGTGGCTGGACGCAGACAGCGGTTCCCAGGAAGCGGTGGTTAGGCTGCACGCTGCCTCTGTCGTGCTCCTCCCCAAAACAGATGCTCGCTGTTCGACTTTTTTCATAAGAGGAAAATCCTCTTCCGGTTTCTTCCCATTAGTGAAACCAGGTAATAACGGAGATCTTTTCAAAAAGCCAAGTGTCTTCCCATGAACTTTTAAAAAATGGGGGATACTTGTACTTGAACGTTGCTGAGGGAGGACACGTGAAAGGTTCTCCCGGACACAAACCTCAGCAGATCCACCGGGAGAGGCACCTTCCTCAGCATGCGGCACACGGACTACCTCCTACCCCCAGAAACCTTCTCCTTCCCTCGCTCGGGACAGCCCGCAACAGCTGGGAGTTACCCCAGGTCCTCCTTTCTCCCATCCCCGATATCTAAGCCGTCGGCAAATCCGGTGAGCTCCGTCTTCAAGACGTACCCACCATAGGACTAACCGCTCCTTCCGAGGCCACCTGTCTGGTCCACACTGGAGCCCATCTCTTGCCTGAGTTCCTGGAAAAGCGTCATCATTGACCTCCCTTGCCCATCTTCAACCCTCTGTCATCTGTTCTCAACCCTGAAGCCAGGATGGCCCAGTGAGACAGGGTCCCATGGGGTCACGGGCCTGCAATGACTTTCTGTTACACTCTGTCACCTCCCTGAGGTCATGTCCTAAGCTGTCTGCCGTGGCCACGGGGCCTTCTTGCTGCTCCTGCGCACACCTGGTATACTCCTGCCTGGGGCCTTTGCACATGCTTTCCCTTCAGTTTACAATGCTCTCGATGTGATCTCACTCACCTTCTTTAGATCTTGACTCAAGTATCACCCTCCTAGTGAAGTACCACCTGGCCCCTATATGAATAGCGAACACCACCCCCACCTCCCCTTCAGCACCCCCAGCCCCGTCTCCTGCTTTCTATTTCCATAGCACTTAGAGTCTCCACTCCATCTCGGCAGGGAAGAAACTGAGGCACCAACCGATGGCTTCACCACCGACCCCCGCCCTGTGTCGTGCTCCAAATCCCTAGGGGAAAAGGTGCCCCAGGGCTCCTGCACAGCCCGGATGCCCGGGACAAGGGGTCCACCCACCTCCTGCACCCCAAACACCATCAGGAAAGGGAGCCGCGTGAGGAATCCACCTGCACACGAAACCTGAAACCAGACACCTTCCTCGATGACAGGTGAGCACACACGCTTCCTCCCCTTGCCGGAGGTGCTCACCCGAGAAAGCTGAGCAGAGACGCGTCCCAGGGTCCAAATCTCCCTCTGGCCAAGGTCCTGGGAAACAGACATCTGATCCGACCACCCTGCCAGCCTGGGACCCGCTCGGTGAGTCCTAAGACCCAGAGACTTCTTTGCACTCCGGCTCAATCCTTGTCACGGAGAAGCAAACTCCAGCCTCACAAACGTGCTCATCGGTAGCTCTGGAATTCCCTGGGTTGTATCCACACTGGCCCACACAGGGGTTCCATGCAGACCACTCTGCAAATGCCCTAGGGTTGCACTTTCAAGCTGCCCTTAGAAAGGCAGAAACTGGCCCGATCAGGCAGACCAGCCAAGTGACTCGATGTGCTGCAAACTCAGACAACATCCTCCCCGAACACCAACGCTTCTGAGTCCAAGCTTCCGACCTTCGCTCACTGGGCACCGAGCACCATGTCAACATGAACACCGCTCTTTCCATTCACTGGCCTCCCAGTCCTTCCAATCAGAAACCAAGCTCCAGACACCACGCTATTTTCCCTTCAGAGAGAGGTCAACTGATGGAATAAAACACTCCCTGTGCACAGCACACTTCTATCCACATAGAATTCCTTGATCTTCCTCATTTGGGCAGCCCTACAAGACCCACACCAGTGAGAGACACCACAAGTTCAATCATCACGTATATATTTGACCTTGTGTTGTTCCTTGCAGTATTTTTATCTCAAAGTCAATGTCTCTATTGCTTTGTTAAAATACTAATACTAATAATGATAATGATGATGATGACATGGTCACCTAAGGGTCTGGATCTCCATAGCCAGACAACATGGCTCCGGTCCAGATAAGGATGAAGACAGAACCTCAGCCCCTGAAGCAAACCCCACACCCTCAGGGATCCCGACACGCCTCAGGGGTGAAGAGTTCCTTTGCTACATGGAGTTGTCTGAGTCCAAAGGATACAGGCAACCCCCAGCATTCATTCTATTTTCTTCATCGATTCCCCAGCCCAAGTCACCAGTGACTCACCAGGTCAAGCTTCCAGAGCCCAGGATGGGCCTCCAGGTAAGCAGCACCCCCCCCCGCCACCCCTGCCCCGGGAAGGCTGACTGGAGGCTCCATTTCCTTTGGGAGCACAATGTGGCACTCCCCAACCTCCTAAAGAACCTACACTCCTTCTCCCTTTCTCCCTCTCACAAAGGCCACCAAACCCTGTGACAGCTCTGAGGCTGTTTCACTTTAACAAATAATTTCTAATATCGGAATGTGGCTCGCAGAAGAGAAAAACATGAACACCCAGAAAGGATTCCTTTACTATTTCAGAAGACTCTTTTCCCATTGTTTAATTAAACTAGGAAATAAAAACGCACAGATAGCTCCTTCCACTAGCAGGTCCGATTCACTTCACCGATCGGAAGTAGAGCAGGAAATAAAAGAGTAACAGATGTTCTGAGGACCCATCACGTCCGTCACCTCAGGTTTGAAACTTCGCACGCATGCAAGGAAAGAAGCACCACCAAACATCTCGGCCTGGCGACTCTGACAGTCTGAATTGGAGTGACAGGGACAGACGATGAGGCTGTGTGTGTTTGGTGAGGCCGGTGGCCCTGAAGAAGGGGCTCGGCCAGCTCTCCACCTGTGCCTCACCTGTCCTCGGCCAGGAACCTGCTCGCAGCCCTCACCTGTCACAACGGTCACACGGGAGACTCACAGCCACCCCTGGAGCTTGCCCTGCCCACACCCTGCTGCAGAATGCACTCAGCTCTCCTCTGGGATCCCTGTCACCTCTACCCAGACCTGGAACTCCCCTGTCTGCTGCAAAGCTCCAGGATTCCCCCTCTTCTTCCAAAATGACACTGGCCCAAGGCTTTCCTGAGAAGGGGAGAAGGCTACCTAATGAATGGTTCACACCTTCTCTCCCCTTCTGTCATATTTCTCTCCACTTACCTGCCTACCTGTGCAAACCGTTCAGTGACGTATCCATGGAACACGAATGTGCTCTGAGATCTCAAGCTTTCATTGCAGCTTTCTCAGGCCTCTGCGTGCAATAACATATCGTATCCCTAGGACAGGGAGTTTTAAAATTATTTACAGAATAATACAGCCCAAATCACATCATGTTTAGTTACTCTTCCTTAGGCAGAACAGTTTCTGTGTAAAAAGCCTTTCCGTAGAGATGACCCTCCAGCAATTTCTTTTTTTTTAATTTTTTAATTATGTTATGTGAGTCACCATACACCACATCATTAGTTTTTGATGGAGTGTTCCATGATTCCTTGTTTACGGCTAACACCCAGGGCTCCGTGCAATACGTGCCCTCCTTAATACCCATCAGTGGCCTATCCCAATCAACCACCACCCTCCCCCTCTGAAGCCCTCAGTTTGTTTCCCAGAGTCCATAGTCTTTTGTGATTCATTCCCCCTTCTGTGAAGCTCCTCATTCATTCTTCCCTTCCTTCTCCTACTGATCTCCCTGCTATTTCTTATGTTCCATAAATGAGTGAAACTGTATGATCATTGCCTTTCTCTGCTTGACTTATGTCACCTTCCAGCAATCTCATAAGGAGGAAACAGAAACTCTGTGGGATAACCTGACTCACCCAGCATCGGGCAAGCAGTTCCAGAACTCCGCCCAGGGCTCCCGACACCAAGCCCCCTGAAGCCACCGGCATGCCTCTATCCAGAGGAATTCCCAGAGACTCTCCTTCTGACTCCACCACCAAAGAAACGACAGAGAGAATATGGCCCTTCAAAATACCGAGATGATACATCTAGTAAAGCTAGATAGTCAAGCTCAACTTTTAAACAGGAAAAGGCTGCTTTGAATAATGTTGAATTTTCCCTCGACCCTCATTGTAACTCTTTGGATGAAAAGACGAATCAGTGATGAAACATCACCTTTGATATATGACAAGGCATCATCCAAATCTGTATCTGACGACAAAAAAGCCACCTAACTCTAAATGGTGGCTTCTCAACCACATCTTAGGCCCAACAGAATAAACACTGTGAGATGAGGAATAAAGTATATCTTAAAAATACACAAAGAGTAAATCTCACCTTCCCTTTCTAATAAAAGAGTGTTTCTAGGAAACAGCTGTTCAAAATCCATTCATAAGCAATAAAGGAACAGGGAAAATGGGATGCCCTGCAACGTTCTCCCTGCTCAGAAACTAAGTACCTCTTTCAGCAAATCCAGAACGCTGACAAGTACTACTTCAGTTTTACTTCATGGCTCAACTAGAGCAAAGAGCAAAGCCCAGGAGATGGTGGGTTAATGAGAGGTTTTACCTCCAGTCCTGACGTGGAGATGCCATTTCCCCAAACGGACCTGCAGCTTTCTCTGAATGCTGGCGTCCTGTGGCAAGAGGCCTCACTGACTCAGATGCAGACGTTTAAAACCTTGGGTCTCGTGGAGCCAGAGAAGTGCTGTCAGCTGGGGAGAAGGCAGCTCCTCGGACCTAAAGCCTGCACAGCTGCTGCCGTTTCTGGGAGAAGGGGAAACACAGACTTGTTTCTTTAAGTAGTAATTATCTTCACAGCCCATTCCCACGGTCCCCGGGAGACAGGGCACACAATACTGAAGCCCCCAAACGGTTCTGGGGCTTCTTACCACCACACCTGTGCCTGAGGGAACAGGGAACACCCTGCTGAACTCGGGGTACTGCTCAAGGTCCGTTACCTGCACTGTGTCAGGGGACAGGGGGCACCCCACTGAAGTTGGGGACTGTGCGGTCCTTACTCTCGCTCTTCCTGGGGAACACGGGAAACCCTGGAATGTCTGCAACCCATCCCACAAAAGCTCTGCTGAGCGGGCGCCCTGGAGTTCCTGGGTCTGGGGCATAAGGCCAGTTGACGGAGACTGGGCAGAAGAGACTTGCAAGGGAAAAAAAACTCACCTGAGTCTCCATGAGGAACTCTCTCCACACGCCCTTCCAGAACCTCACCTCCCACCCGGGGTGCCCCCTACTCCCAGACCCCCACCCCGACACACAGCACGCACTCCCTCAGCCAGGAACTCCACAGGTTGACTCTCTCAGAGCTCCCCTTCTCTGGCTCCCCGGTCTGCGTCCTCGGCTGCTCTGGGTCCGCCCATAGAGACGTAGCTCCTCCCCCACACGGTTGGTTGGGGAGTGTGGTGCTTCCAGCCCCTTGAATGCCGGGCAACCCGCCCCACTGACTCACAACTCTGGGAGCGCAGGGGGTCAAGGAGGCACCTCCTTGGTACAGTGCCCTGCGCAGGCGTGAGTGGGATCGTGGGCAGGGCCCCAAACACACACACACACACACACACACACACACACACACCACGGCCCCTTCCACGGACCCCTCTAGCTGCAGACCACCCTCAGAGCCCTGTCCCTTCCCTTCTGCACCAACCCTCCTTGCAGGGGTGTGCCTGGTTCCTGGCAAGGTCAGCTGCTCTCAGACTGTTCCAGCCTTGGGTTTTAGGAAACGCAATGCTTTCATGCATTTCCAAGGCAATTTTAAGCCCCAGAAGGAATGTTCCAAGTGGGAATAGCTTTGCCTTCTTGTCTCACCCATGGAGTGGATAGTGCTTCTCAGACCTTCAAAGCATCCTTCTAGGATGAGCCCATTTGTGCTGGAATCTATATACACATGCTTGGTTCTACAGGGAAGGGGCCAGAAGGAACAGCCATCCTCCAGTGCTGTCGCAGTTGTGAACCAGGAACATTTATTTTTCACTTAAAAAGAAAACATAGTGTTATTGTCGACACTAAATGAATGAACCTTTTAAAACATCTTAGAGAGAAAGAAAGAGAGTTTTATTCAAACCCAAGTCAGGACAGCTGCCTGGGAGACACAATCTTCACAAAGAAGAGAGTGCTCTGGCGAATGAACATTGGGGGCAGGGTTATATATTTGTTCTGTTTTGTGGGGTTTTTTTTTTGAGAGATGAAAATTAGTCATTTTATTTTCAGCCATCCTTGTATGTTTGCTTTTTGTAGTATAATCTGTTTATTCTATTAGGGACCTTTTCCACCCTTTAACAAGGTAAAGACAATAGAATAGGGTAAGTCCTTCTGACTAATGACATGACTTTCTAGTTAGTAATGCCAGTCATCTTTACTTTCTAATATCACACGTAAGATTACATGCTGAATTTTCTTTCATTATTTTTCCCTTAAAATCACAACTGTGAACGAAACTGTACATTTATTTTTGCCCTTTTCCTCTGTTTCCTCTTTCTGATGCTGAGAACTTGTTTGCTAGCTAGTCTTCATGTCTTGGAATTTTCCACCAAAAGTTAAGGGTGAAAGGATTCCTGTGATTCAGCATCGTCTTTATCATTTATTGAATTCCACACGTTGAGAGGCTGCAGGGACCCGGGATGTGGTAACAGATCAGCAGTGTATGCTTTGGAAGCCTCCTGCCCGCATCGCCATTCCACTTCCAGCACTTGTTAGTAGTGTCACTCTGGAAAGCAAGTTCTAGCTCTAGGCTTGAGCCTTTTCATCTGACATCTGGGAATAAGAACTGTACCAACCTCACAAGATGACTTTCTTAAATGAGGTAATCCTTGTAACTCGTTCAGCATTGGCCTGGTACACAGTAGGCACACAAAACATGTTGGCCCTTATTACAGGGAATTGCTGGGTATTTAAGAAATATCTCTCAAGTGTGGAAGATAGGAGGATTCTACATTAGGAAAGCCCTAGAAGACACACACACACACACACACACACACACACACACACACACACAAACACACATTCATGCACATGCACACTTTGGCTTTATTCCTTTTCTTTTTTATTTTTAAGATTTATTTATTTAAGGGAGAGAGAGAAAGAGGAGGGGCAGAGGGAGACAGAGACAGAAATCTCCAGCAGACTCCCCGCTGAGCACAGAGCCCTAGATGGGGTGATCCCATGACCTGAGATCATGACCTGAGCCAAAATCAGGAGTCAGCCCCTTAACCAATGGAGCCACCAGCCCCCCCCCCCAGCCTCACCTCTCTTCAATTAAGGTTCTATGTTAGTATTATGCATGCACATGTGCACTTCTGTACGTATAGGAACAGGTTAGGCTTGTGCTATTCTCACCTGCAGAAAGTGATTCTCTGGATCCCAAAAATAAAATGGAAAATTCAGCTAGATATCCATGAAACATTTAAGCCATGTATTGATCTCCTAGGTCAGGGCAGATAATTTCTACCCCTTTGAAGGTAGGTATATAAGTGGAAGTGTATTTCAAATAACTGACACAACTAGCTGAAAGGACTCTCTTCAACATCATCTATGGAATATCTGCCAGTAAATGCGGAGGTTGATTCCAAACGAATGTGGAAAAAAGAATCCGCAATGTGGCAACACATGACCTGACACAGGTAGCACGTTTCTCAGTAATATAGAGTATAAATTACAGGGGATTAAAATTTGCAACAATTCTCTGGAAACCTGAATCAACTTACTCGCTAATGCAGAACTGACTATATCTCTTTCTTCACATTCTCCTAAGCAGGCTGATCTCATTATTGGACAATTATGCATCTAGCGGGGGTCACGGAAGCCGTGGGGGCACCCCGAACGGGCTCGTTAGGCCCCGAATCGGCTCGGGAACCGCCCCCGCGCCAAGATGGCCGCCCCCGGGATCCAAGATGGCGGCCGGCGGGGCACTTCCGGTCCGGCGGGGGTCACGTGACCCCCCCAGGGGCCACTTCCGGTTCGGGGGGAGGTCACGTGACCCCCCCGCCGCCCTGGGGACCGGCGGGGGCGCCCCAGGGCCTCCCGAACAGGCTCGTTAGGCCCCGAATCGGCTCGGGAACCGCCCCCGCGCCAAGATGGCCGCCCCCGGGATCCAAGATGGCGGCCGGCGGGGCACTTCCGGTCCGGCGGGGGTCACGTGACCCCCCCAGGGGCCACTTCCGGTTCGGGGGAGGTCACGTAACCCCCCCGCCGCCCTGGGGACCGGCGGGGGCGCCCCAGGGGCCCCCGAACGGGCTCGTTAGGCCCCGAATCGGCTCGGGAACCGCCCCCGCGCCAAGATGGCCGCCCCCGGGATCCAAGATGGCGGCCGGCGGGGCACTTCCGGTCCGGCGGGGGTCACGTGACCCCCCCAGGGGCCACTTCCGGTTCGGGGGAGGTCACGTGACCCCCCCGCCGCCCTGGGGACCGGCGGGGGCGCCCCAGGGGCCCCCGAACGGGCTCGTTAGGCCCCGAATCGGCTCGGGAACCGCCCCCGCGCCAAGATGGCCGCCCCCGGGATCCAAGATGGCGGCCGGCGGGGCACTTCCGGTCCGGCGGGGGTCACGTGACCCCCCCAGGGGCCCCTTCCGGTTCGGGGGGAGGTCACGTGACAACCCCGTCGCCCTGGGGACCGGCGGGGGCGCCCCAGGGGCCCACGAACGGGCTCGTTAGGCCCCGAATCGGCTCGGGAACCGCCCCCGCGCCAAGATGGCCGCCCCCGGGATCCAAGATGGCGGCCGGCGGGGCACTTCCGGTCCGGCGGGGGTCACGTGACCCCCCCAGGGGCCCCTTCCGGTTCGGGGGGAGGTCACGTGACAACCCCGTCGCCCTGGGGACCGGCGGGGGGCGCCCCAGGGCCTCCCGAACGGGCTCGTTAGGCCCCGAATCGGCTCGGGAACCGCCCCCGCGCCAAGATGGCCGCCCCCGGGATCGAAGATGGCGGCCGGCGGGGCACTTCCGGTCCGGCGGGGGTCACGTGACCCCCCCAGGGGCCACTTCCGGTTCGGGGGGAGGTCACGTGACACCCCCGCCGCCCTGGGGACCGGCGGGGGCGCCCCAGGGCCTCCCGAACGGGCTCGTTAGGCCCCGAATCGGCTCGGGAACCGCCCCCGCGCCAAGATGGCCGCCCCCGGGATCCATGATGGCGGCCGGCGGGGCACTTCCGGTCCGGCGGGGGTCACGTGACCCCCCCAGGGGCCACTTCCGGTTCGGGGGAGGTCACGTGACCCCCCCGCCGCCCTGGGGACCGGCGGGGGCGCCCCAGGGGCCCCCGAACGGGCTCTTTAGGCCCCGAATCGGCTCGTGAACCGGCCCCACGCCAAGATGGCCGCCCCCGGGATCCAAGATGGCGGCCGGTGGGGCACTTCCGGTCCGGCGGGGGTCACGTGACCCCCCCAGGGGCCACTTCCGGTTCGGGGGGAGGTCACGTGACCCCCCCGCTGCTCTGGGGACCGGCGGGGGCGCCCCAGGGCCTCCCGAACGGGCTCGTTAGGCCCCGAATCGGCTCGGGAACCGACCCCGCGCCAAGATGGCCGCCCCCGGGATCCAAGATGGCGGCCGGCGGGGCACTTCCGGTCCGGCGGGGGTCACGTGACCCCCCCAGGGGCCACTTCCGGTTCGGGGGAAGGTCACGTGACCCCCCCGCCGCCCTGTGGACCGGCGGGGGCGCCCCAGGGCCTCCCGAACGGGCTCGTTAGGCCCCGAATCGGCTCGGGAACCGCCCCCGCGCCAAGATGGCCGCCCCCGGGATCCAAGATGGCGGCCGGCGGGGCACTTCCGGTCCGGCGGGGGTCACGTGACCCCCCCAGGGGCCACTTCTGGTTCGGGGGAGGTCACGTGACCCCCCCGCGGCCCTGGGGACCGGCGGGGGCGCCCCAGGGGCCCCCGAACGGGCTCGTTAGGCCCCGAATCGGCTCGGGAACCGCCCCCGCGCCAAGATGGCCGCCCCCGGGATCCAAGATGGCGGCCGGCGGGGCACTTCCGGTCCGGCGGGGGTCACGTGACCCCCCCAGGGGCCACTTCCGTTTCAGGGGTGGTCAAGTGACCCCCCCGGCGCCCTGGGGACCGGCGGGGGGCGCCCCAGGGGCCCCCGAACGGGCTCGTTAGGCCCCGAATCGGCTCAGGAACCGCCCCCGCGCCAAGATGGCCGCCCCCGGGATCCAAGATGGCGGCCGGCGGGGCACTTCCGGTCCGGCGGGGGTCACGTGACCCCCCCAGGGGCCACTTCCGGTTCGGGGGGAGGTCACGTGACCCCCCCGCCGCCCTGGGGACCGGCGGGGGCGCCCCAGGGGCCTCCGGAACGGGCTCGTTAGGCCCCGTTCGGCTCGGGAACCGCCTCCGCGCCAAGATGGCCGCCCCCGGGATCCAAGATGGCGGCCGGCGGGGCACTTCCGGTCCGGCGGGGGTCACGTGACCCCCCCAGGGGCCACTTCCGGTTCGGGGGAGGTCACGTGACCCCCCCGCCGCCCTGGGGACCGGCGGGGGCGCCCCAGGGGCCCCCGAACGGGCTCGTTAGGCCCCGAATCGGCTCGGGAACCGCCCCCGCGCCAACATGGCCGCCCCCGGGATCCAAGATGGCGGCCGACGGGGCACTTCCGGTCCGGCGGGGGTCACGTGACCCCCCCAGGGTCCACTTCCGGTTCGGGGGAGGTCACGTGACCCCCCGCCGCCCTGGGGACCGGCGGGGGCGCCCCAGGGGCCCCCGAACGGGCTCGTTAGGCCCCGAATCGGCTCGGGAACCGACCCCGCGCCAAGATGGCCGCCCCCGGGATCCAAGATGGCGGCCGGCGGTGCACTTCCGGTCCGGCGGGCGTCACGTGACCCCCCAGGGGCCACTTCCGGTTCGGGGGAAGGTCACGTGACCCCCCCGCCGCCCTCGGGACCGGTGGGGGCGCCCCAGGGCCTCCCGAACGGGCTCGTTAGGCCCCGAATCGGCTCGGGAACCGCCCCCGCGTCAAGATGGCCGCCCCCGGGATCCAAGATGGCGGCCGGCGGGGCACTTCCGGTCCGGCGGGGGTCACGTGACCCCCCCAGGGGCCACTCCCGGTTCGGGGGAAGGTCACGTGACCCCCCCGCCGCCCTGGGGACCGGCGGGGGCGCCCCAGGGCCTCCCGAACGGGCTCGTTAGGCCCCGAATCGGCTCGGGAACCGCCCCCGCGTCAAGATGGCCGCCCCCGGGATCCAAGATGGCGGCCGGCGGGGCACTTCCGGTCCGGCGGGGGTCACGTGACCCCCCCAGGGGCCACCTCCGGTTCGGGGGGAGGTCACGTGACCCCCCCGCCGCCCTGGGGAACGGCGGGGGCTCCCCAGGGCCTCCCGAACGGGCTCGTTAGGCCCCGAATCGGCTCGGGAACCGCCCCCGCGCCAAGATGGCCGCCCCCGGGATCCAAGATGGCGGCCGGCGGGGCACTTCCGGTCCGGCGGGGGTCACGTGACCCCCCCAGGGGCCCCTTCCGGTTCGGGGGGAGGTCACGTGACAACTCCGTCGCCCTGGGGACCGGCGGGGGCGCCCCAGGGGCCCACGAACGGGCTCGTTAGGCCCCGAATCGGCTCGGGAACCGCCCCCGCGCCAAGATGGCCGCCCCCGGGATCCAAGATGGCGGCCGGCGGGGCACTTCCGGTCCGGCGGGGGTCACGTGACCCCCCCAGGGGCCACTTCCGGTTCGGGGGGAGGTCACGTGACCCCCCCGCCGCCCTAGGGACCGGCGGGGGCGCCCCAGGGCCTCCGGAACGGGCTCGTTAGGCCCCGAATCGGCTCGGGAACCGCCCCCGCGCCAAGATGGCCGCCCCCGGGATCCAAGATGGCGGCCGGCGGGGCACTTCCGGTCCGGCGGGGGTCACGTGACCCCCCCAGGGGCCACTTCCGGTTCGGGGGGACGTCACATGACACCCCCGCCGCTCTGGGGACCGGCGGGGGCGCACCAGGGCCTCCCGAACGGGCTCGTTAGGCCCCGAATCGGCTCGGGAACCGACCCCGCGCCAAGATGGCCGCCCCCGGGATCCAAGATGGCGGCCGGCGGGGCACTTCCGGTCCGGCGGGGGTCACGTGACCCCCCCAGGGGCCACTTCCGGTTCGGGGGAAGGTCACGTGACCCCCCCGCCGCCCTCGGGACCGGTGGGGGCGCCCCAGGGCCTCCCGAACGGGCTCGTTAGGCCCCGAATCGGCTCGGGAACCGCCCCCCGCGTCAAGATGGCCGCCCCCGGGATCCAAGATGGCGGCCGGCGGGGCACTTCCGGTCCGGCGGGGGTCACGTGACCCCCCCAGGGGCCACTTCCGGTTCGGGGGAGGTCACGTGACCCCCCCGCCGCCCTGGGGACCGGCGGGGGCGCCCCAGGGCCTCCCGAACGGGCTCGTTAGGCCCCGAATCGGCTCGGGAACCGCCCCCCGCGCCAAGATGGCCGCCCCCGGGATCCATGATGGCGGCCGGCGGGGCACTTCCGGTCCGGCGGGGGTCACGTGACCCCCCCAGGGGCCACTTCCGGTTCGGGGGAGGTCACGTGACCCCCCCGCCGCCCTGGGGACCGGCGGGGGCGCCCCAGGGGCCCCCGAACGGGCTCTTTAGGCCCCGAATCGGCTCGTGAACCGGCCCCGCGCCAAGATGGCCGCCCCCGGGATCCAAGATGGCGGCCGGCGGGGCACTTCCGGTCCGGCGGGAGTCACGTGACCCCCCCCAGGGGCCCCTTCCGGTTCGGGGGGAGGTCACGTGACAACCCCGTCGCCCTGGGGACCGGCGGGGGCGCCCCAGGGGCCCCCGAACGGGCTCGTTAGGCCCCGAATCGGCTCGAGAACCGCCCCCGCGCCAAGATGGCCGCCCCCGGGATCCAAGATGGCGGCCGGCGGGGCACTTCCGGTCCGGCGGGGGTCACGTGACCCCCCCAGGGGCCCCTTCCGGTTCGGGGGGAGGTCACGTGACAACCCCGTCGCCCTGGGGACCGGCGGGGGCGCCCCAGGGGCCCCCGAACGGGCTCGTTAGGCCTCGAATCGGCTCGGGAACCGCCCCCGCACCAAGAGGGCCGCCCCCGGGATCCAAGATGGCGGCCGGCGGGGCACTTCTGGTCCGGCGCGGGTCACGTGACCCCCCCAGGGGCCACTTCCGGTTCGGGGAGAGGTCACGTGACCCCCCCGCCGCCCTGGGGACCGGCGGGGGCGCCCCAGGGCCTCACGAACGGGCTCGTTAGGCCCCGAATCGGCTCGGGAACCGCCCCCGCGCCAAGATGGCCGCCCCCGGGATCCATGATGGCGGCCGGCGGGGCACTTCCGGTCCGGCGGGGGTCACGTGTCCCCCCCAGGGGCCACTTCCGGTTCGGGGGAGGTCACGTGACCCCCCGCCGCCCTGGGGACCGGCGGGGGCGCCCCAGGGGCCCCCGAACGGGCTCTTTAGGCCCCGAATCGGCTCGTGAACCGGCCCCGCGCCAAGATGGCCGCCCCCGGGATCCAAGATGGCGGCCGGCGGGGCACTTCCGGTCCGGCGGGGGTCACGTGACCCCCCCAGGGGCCCCTTCCGGTTCGGGGGGAGGTCACGTGACAACCCCGTCGCCCTGGGGACCGGCGGGGGCGCCCCAGGGGCCCCCGAACGGGCTCGTTAGGCCCCGAATCGGCTCGGGAACCGCCCCCGCGCCAAGATGTCCGCCCCCGGGATCCAAGATGGCGGCCGGCGGGGCACTTCCGGTCCGGCGGGGGTCACGTGACCCCCCCAGGGGCCACTTCCGGTTCGGGGGAGGTCACGTGACCCCCCCGCCGCCCTGGGGACCGGCGGGGGCGCCCCAGGGGCCCCCGAACGGGCTCGTTAGGCCCCGAATCGGCTCGGGAACCGCCCCCGCGCCAAGATGGCCGCCCCCGGGATCCAAGATGGCGGCCGGCGGGGCACTTCCGGTCCGGCGGGGGTCACGTGACACCCCCAGGGGCCCCTTCCGGTTCGGGGGGAGGTCACGTGACAACCCCGTCGCCCTGGGGACCGGCGGGGGCGCCCCAGGGGCCCACGAACGGGCTCGTTAGGCCCCGAATCGGCTCGGGAACCGCCCCCGCGCCAAGATGGCCGCCCCCGGGATCCAAGATGGCGGCCGGCGGGGCACTTCCGGTCCGGCGGGGGTCACGTGACCCCCCCAGGGGCCCCTTCCGGTTCGGGGGGAGGTCACGTGACAACCCCGTCGCCCTGGGGACCGGCGGGGGCGCCCCAGGGGCCCCCGAACGGGCTCTTTAGGCCCCGAATCGGCTCGTGAACCGGCCCCACGCCAAGATGGCCGCCCCCGGGATCCAAGATGGCGGCCGGCGGGGCACTTCCGGTCCGGCGGGGGTCACGTGACCCCCCCAGGGGCCACTTCCGGTTCGGGGGGAGGTCACGTGACCCCCCCGCTGCTCTGGGGACCGGCGGGGGCGCCCCAGGGCCTCCCGAACGGGCTCGTTAGGCCCCAAATCGGCTCGGGAACCGCCCCCCGCGCCAAGATGTCCGCCCCCGGGATCCAAGATGGCAGCCGGCGGGGCACTTCCGGTCCGGCGGGGGTCACGTGACCCCCCCAGGGGCCACTTCCGGTTCGGGGGGAGGTCACGTGACCCCCCCGCTGCTCTGGGGACCGGCGGGGGCGCCCCAGGGCCTCCCGAACGGGCTCGTTAGGCCCCGAATCGGCTCGGGAACCGCCCCCGCGCCAAGATGTCCGCCCCCGGGATCCAAGATGGCGGCCGGCGGGGCACTTCCGGTCCGGCGGGGGTCACGTGACCCCCCCAGGGGCCACTTCCGGTTCGGGGGAGGTCACGTGACCCCCCGCCGCCCTGGGGACCGGCGGGGGCGCCCCAGGGCCTCTCGAACGGGCTCGTTAGGCCCCGAATCGGCTCGGGAACCGCCCCCGCGCCAAGATGGCCGCCCCCGGGATCCAAGATGGCGGCCGGCGGGGCACATCCGGTCCGGCGGGGGTCACGTGACCCCCCCAGGGGCCACTTCCGGTTCGGGGGAGGTCACGTGACCCCCCCGCCGCCCTGGGGACCGGCGGGGGCGCCCCAGGGGCCCCCGAACGGGCTCGTTAGGCCCCGAATCGGCTCGGGAACCGCCCCCGCGCCAAGATGGCCGCCCCCGGGATCCAAGATGGCGGCCGGCGGGGCACTTCCGGTCCGTGCGGGGGTCACGTGACCCCCCCAGGGGCCACCTCCGGTTCGGGGGGAGGTCACGTGACCCCCCCGCCGCCCTGGGGACCGGCGGGGGCGCCCCAGGGCCTCCCGAACGGGCTCGTTAGGCCCCGAATCGGCTCGGGAACCGCCCCCCGCGCCAAGATGGCCGCCCCCGGGATCCAAGATGGCGGCCGGCGGGGCACTTCCGGTCCGGCGGGGGTCACGTGACCCCCCCAGGGGCCCCTTCCGGTTCGGGGGGAGGTCACGTGACAACCCCGTCGCCCTGGGGACCGGCGGTGGCGCCCCAGGGGCCCACGAACGGGCTCGTTAGGCCCCGAATCGGCTCGGGAACCGCCCCCGCGCCAAGATGGCCGCCCCCGGGATCCAAGATGGCGGCCGGCGGGGCACTTCCGGTCCGGCGGGGGTCACGTGACCCCCCCAGGGGCCCCTTCCGGTTCGGGGGGAGGTCACGTGACAACCCCGTCGCCCTGGGGACCGGCGGGGGCGCCCCAGGGGCCCACGAACGGGCTCGTTAGGCCCCGAATCGGCTCGGGAACCGCCCCCGCGCCAAGATGGCCGCCCCCGGGATCCAAGATGGCGGCCGGCGGGGCACTTCCGGTCCGGCGGGGGTCACGTGACCCCCCCAGGGGCCACTTCCGGTTCGGGGGGAGGTCACGTGACACCCCCGCTGCCCTGGGGACCGGCGGGGGCGCCCCAGGGCCTCCCGAACGGGCTCGTTAGGCCCCGAATCGGCTCGGGAACCGCCCCCGCGCCAAGATGGCCGCCCCCGGGATCCATGATGGCGGCCGGCGGGGCACTTCCGGTCCGGCGGGGGTCACGTGACCCCCCCAGGGGCCCCTTCCGGTTCGGGGGAGGTCACGTGACCCCCCCGCCGCCCTGGGGACCGGCGGGGGCGCCCCAGGGGCCCCCGAACGGGCTCTTTAGGCCCCGAATCGGCTCGTGAACCGGCCCCACGCCAAGATGGCCGCCCCCGGGATCCAAGATGGCGGCCGGCGGGGCACTTCCGGTCCGGCGGGGGTCACGTGACCCCCCCAGGGGCCACTTCCGGTTCGGGGGGAGGTCACGTGACCCCCCCGCTGCTCTGGGGACCGGCGGGGGCGCCCCAGGGCCTCCCGAACGGGCTCGTTAGGCCCCAAATCGGCTCGGGAACCGCCCCCGCGCCAAGATGTCCGCCCCCGGGATCCAAGATGGCAGCCGGCGGGGCACTTCCGGTTCGGCGGGGGTCACGTGACCCCCCCAGGGGCCACTTCCGGTTCGGGGGGAGGTCACGTGACCCCCCCGCTGCTCTGGGGACCGGCGGGGGCGCCCCAGGGCCTCCCGAACGGGCTCGTTAGGCCCCGAATCGGCTCGGGAACCGCCCCCGCGCCAAGATGTCCGCCCCCGGGATCCAAGATGGCGGCCGGCGGGGCACTTCCGGTCCGGCGGGGGTCACGTGACCCCCCCAGGGGCCACTTCCGGTTCGGGGGAGGTCACGTGACCCCCCGCCGCCCTGGGGACCGGCGGGGGCGCCCCAGGGCCTCTCGAACGGGCTCGTTAGGCCCCGAATCGGCTCGGGAACCGCCCCCGCGCCAAGATGGCCGCCCCCGGGATCCAAGATGGCGGCCGGCGGGGCACTTCCGGTCCGGCGGGGGTCACGTGACCCCCCCAGGGGCCACTTCTGGTTCGGGGGAGGTCACGTGACCCCCCCGCGGCCCTGTGGACCGGCGGGGGCGCCCCAGGGGCCCCCGAACGGGCTCGTTAGGCCCCGAATCGGCTCGGAAACCGCCCCCGCGCCAAGATGGCCGCCCCCGGGATCCAAGATGGCGGCCGGCGGGGCACTTCCGGTCCGGCGGGCGTCACGTGACCCCCCAGGGGCCACTTCCGGTTCGGGGGAAGGTCACGTGACCCCCCCGCCGCCCTCGGGACCGGCGGGGGCGCCCCAGGGCCTCCCGAACGGGCTCGTTAGGCCCCGAATCGGCTCGGGAACCGCCCCCGTGTCAAGATGGCCGCCCCCGGGATCCAAGATGGCGGCCGGCGGGGCACTTCCGGACCGGCGGGGGTCACGTGACCCCCCCAGGGGCCACTTCCGGTTCGGGGGAGGTCACGTGACCCCCCCGCCGCCCTGGGGACCGGCGGGGGCGCCCCAGGGGCCCCCGAACGGGCTCGTTAGGCCCCGAATCGATTCGGGAACCGCCCCCGCGCCAAGATGGCCGCCCCCGGGATCCAAGATGGCGGCCGGCGGGGCACTTCCGGTCCGGCGGGGGTCACGTGACCCCCCCAGGGGCCACTTCCGGTTCGGGGGAAGGTCACGTGACCCCCCCGCCGCCCTGGGGACCGGCGGGGGCGCCCCAGGGCCTCCCGAACGGGCTCGTTAGGCCCCGAATCGGCTCGGGAACCGCCCCCGCGTCAAGATGGCCGCCCCCGGGATCCAAGATGGCGGCCGGCGGGGCACTTCCGGGCCGGCGGGGGTCACGTGACCCCCCCAGGGGCCACTTCCGGTTCGGGGGAGGTCACGTGACCCCCCCGCCGCACTGGGGACCGGCGGGGGCGCCCCAGGGGCCCCCGAACGGGCTCGTTAGGCCCCGAATCAGCTCGGAAACCGCCCCCGCGCCAAGATGGCCGCCCCCGGGATCCAAGATGGCGGCCGGCGGGGCACTTCCGGTCCGGCGGGGGTCACGTGACCCCCCCAGGGGCCACTTCCGGTTCGGGGGTGGTCAAGTGACCCCCCCGCCGCCCTGGGGACCGGCGGGGGCGCCCCAGGGGCCCCCGAACGGGCTCGTTAGGCCCCGAATCGGCTCGGAAACCGCCCCCGCGCCAAGATGGCCGCCCCCGGGATCCAAGATGGCGGCCGGCGGGGCACTTCCGGTCCGGCGGGGGTCACGTGACCCCCCCAGGGGCCCCTTCCGGTTCGGGGGGAGGTCACGTGACAACCCCGTCGCCCTGGGGACCGGCGGGGGCGCCCCAGGGGCCCCCGAACGGGCTCGTTAGGCCCCGAATCGGCTCGGGAACCGCCCCCGCGCCAAGATGGCCGCCCCCGGGATCCAAGATGGCGGCCGGCGGGGCACTTCCGGTCCGGCGGGGGTCACGTGACCCCCCCAGGGGCCACTTCCGGTTCGGGGGAAGGTCACGTGACCCCCCCGCCGCCCTGGGGACCGGCGGGGGCGCCCCAGGGCCTCCCGAACGGGCTCGTTAGGCCCCGAATCGGCTCGGGAACCGCCCCCGCGTCAAGATGGCCGCCCCCGGGATCCAAGATGGCGGCCGGCGGGGCACTTCCGGTCCGGCGGGGGTCACGTGACCCCCCCAGGGGCCACTTCCGGTTCGGGGGAGGTCACGTAACCCCCCCGCCGCCCTGGGGACCGGCGGGGGGCGCCCCAGGGGCCCCCGAACGGGCTCGTTAGGCCCCGAATCGGCTCGGGAACCGCCCCCGCGCCAAGATGGCCGCCCCCGGGATCCAAGATGGCGGCCGGCGGGGCACTTCCGGTCCGGCGGGGGTCACGTGACCCCCCCAGGGGCCCCTTCCGGTTCGGGGGGAGGTCACGTGACAACCCCGTCGCCCTGGGGACCGGCGGGGGCGCCCCAGGGCCTCCCGAACGGGCTCGTTAGGCCCCGAATCGGCTCGGGAACCGCCCCCGCGCCAAGATGGCCGCCCCCGGGATCCATGATGGCGGCCGG
Organism: Ursus arctos; assembly: GCF_023065955.2. NCBI lineage: Eukaryota > Metazoa > Chordata > Mammalia > Carnivora > Ursidae > Ursus > Ursus arctos. The sequence continues at coordinate 11,245,257 of NW_026622986.1, forward strand.
CGGGGCACTTCCGGTCCGGCGGGGGTCACGTGACCCCCCCAGGGGCCACTTCCGGTTCGGGGGAGGTCACGTGACCCCCCCGCCGCCCTGGGGACCGGCGGGGGCGCCCCAGGGGCCCCCGAACGGGCTCGTTAGGCCCCGAATCGGCTCGGGAACCGCCCCCGCGCCAAGATGGCCGCCCCCGGGATCCAAGATGGCGGCCGGCGGGGCACTTCCGGTCCGGCGGGGGTCACGTGACACCCCCAGGGGCCCCTTCCGGTTCGGGGGGAGGTCACGTGACAACCCCGTCGCCCTGGGGACCGGCGGGGGCGCCCCAGGGGCCCACGAACGGGCTCGTTAGGCCCCGAATCGGCTCGGGAACCGCCCCCGCGCCAAGATGGCCGCCCCCGGGATCCAAGATGGCGGCCGGCGGGGCACTTCCGGTCCGGCGGGGGTCACGTGACCCCCCCAGGGGCCCCTTCCGGTTCGGGGGGAGGTCACGTGACAACCCCGTCGCCCTGGGGACCGGCGGGGGCGCCCCAGGGGCCCCCGAACGGGCTCTTTAGGCCCCGAATCGGCTCGTGAACCGGCCCCACGCCAAGATGGCCGCCCCCGGGATCCAAGATGGCGGCCGGCGGGGCACTTCCGGTCCGGCGGGGGTCACGTGACCCCCCCAGGGGCCACTTCCGGTTCGGGGGGAGGTCACGTGACCCCCCCGCTGCTCTGGGGACCGGCGGGGGCGCCCCAGGGCCTCCCGAACGGGCTCGTTAGGCCCCAAATCGGCTCGGGAACCGCCCCCGCGCCAAGATGTCCGCCCCCGGGATCCAAGATGGCAGCCGGCGGGGCACTTCCGGTCCGGCGGAGGTCACGTGACCCCCCCAGGGGCCACTTCCGGTTCGGGGGGAGGTCACGTGACCCCCCCGCTGCTCTGGGGACCGGCGGGGGCGCCCCAGGGCCTCCCGAACGGGCTCGTTAGGCCCCGAATCGGCTCGGGAACCGCCCCCGCGCCAAGATGTCCGCCCCCGGGATCCAAGATGGCGGCCGGCGGGGCACTTCCGGTCCGGCGGGGGTCACGTGACCCCCCCAGGGGCCCCTTCCGGTTCGGGGGAGGTCACGTGACCCCCCCGCCGCCCTGGGGACCGGCGGGGGCGCCCCAGGGGCCCCCGAACGGGCTCTTTAGGCCCCGAATCGGCTCGTGAACCGGCCCCACGCCAAGATGGCCGCCCCCGGGATCCAAGATGGCGGCCGGCGGGGCACTTCCGGTCCGGCGGGGGTCACGTGACCCCCCCAGGGGCCACTTCCGGTTCGGGGGGAGGTCACGTGACCCCCCCGCTGCTCTGGGGACCGGCGGGGGCGCCCCAGGGCCTCCCGAACGGGCTCGTTAGGCCCCAAATCGGCTCGGGAACCGCCCCCGCGCCAAGATGTCCGCCCCCGGGATCCAAGATGGCAGCCGGCGGGGCACTTCCGGTTCGGCGGGGGTCACGTGACCCCCCCAGGGGCCACTTCCGGTTCGGGGGGAGGTCACGTGACCCCCCCGCTGCTCTGGGGACCGGCGGGGGCGCCCCAGGGCCTCCCGAACGGGCTCGTTAGGCCCCGAATCGGCTCGGGAACCGCCCCCGCGCCAAGATGTCCGCCCCCGGGATCCAAGATGGCGGCCGGCGGGGCACTTCCGGTCCGGCGGGGGTCACGTGACCCCCCCAGGGGCCACTTCCGGTTCGGGGGAGGTCACGTGACCCCCCGCCGCCCTGGGGACCGGCGGGGGCGCCCCAGGGCCTCTCGAACGGGCTCGTTAGGCCCCGAATCGGCTCGGGAACCGCCCCCGCGCCAAGATGGCCGCCCCCGGGATCCAAGATGGCGGCCGGCGGGGCACTTCCGGTCCGGCGGGGGTCACGTGACCCCCCCAGGGGCCACTTCTGGTTCGGGGGAGGTCACGTGACCCCCCCGCGGCCCTGTGGACCGGCGGGGGCGCCCCAGGGGCCCCCGAACGGGCTCGTTAGGCCCCGAATCGGCTCGGAAACCGCCCCCGCGCCAAGATGGCCGCCCCCGGGATCCAAGATGGCGGCCGGCGGGGCACTTCCGGTCCGGCGGGCGTCACGTGACCCCCCAGGGGCCACTTCCGGTTCGGGGGAAGGTCACGTGACCCCCCCGCCGCCCTCGGGACCGGCGGGGGCGCCCCAGGGCCTCCCGAACGGGCTCGTTAGGCCCCGAATCGGCTCGGGAACCGCCCCCGTGTCAAGATGGCCGCCCCCGGGATCCAAGATGGCGGCCGGCGGGGCACTTCCGGACCGGCGGGGGTCACGTGACCCCCCCAGGGGCCACTTCCGGTTCGGGGGAGGTCACGTGACCCCCCCGCCGCCCTGGGGACCGGCGGGGGCGCCCCAGGGGCCCCCGAACGGGCTCGTTAGGCCCCGA